>NC_092464.1:50507315-51874815 GCF_047495875.1 Pithys albifrons albifrons | reverse complement strand
CCAAGCTATGGGCTTTGGCCTTTCCATCCCTCGACAGAGAGGGATCAAATATAATGGGGTTTTTTCCATAGCTATCCCAAATGAGCAGAAGTATAAAGTTACTCATGAAACAAAGTAAACAAAAAAACTTAAACCCTGGAACTACCATCTAGTGTAGTGACCATATACACTCATAGAATCATAGAATCGATTGGGTTGGAAAAGACCTCCGAGATCATCGAGTCCAACCCTTGGTCCAACTCCAGTCCCTTTACCAGATCATGGCACTCAGTGCCACAGCCAATCTCACCTTAAAAACCTCCAGGGATGGTGAATCCACCCCCTCTCTGGGCAGCCCATTCCAATGCCTGAGCACTCTCTCTGCAAAGAATTTGTTTCTGATCTCCAACTTCAATTTCCCCTGGCAGAGCTTGAGCCTGTGCCCCCTTGTCCTATTGCTGAGTGCCTGGGAGAAGAGACCAACCCCCACCTGGCCAGAACTTCCCTTCAGGGAGTTCCAGACAGTGCTGAGGTCACCTCTGAGCTTCCTCTTCTCCAGGCTAAACACCCCCAGCTCCCTCAGCCTCTCCCCACAGCACTTGTGCTCCAGTCCCTTCACCAGCCTTGTTGCTCTTCTCTGGCCCCGCTCCAGCATCTCAATATCCTTTCTGAACTGAGGGGCCCAGAACTGAACACAACACTCAAGGTGTGGCCTCCCCAAGGCAGAGTACAGGGGAAGGATCACTGCCCTGGTCCCTCATTCTTGAAAACACAAAGCAAAGTATTAATTTCCCTCTCTCATAGGAAAAATTTTGATTTCTGACCTAAACAACTATTCTTGGGAAGTGCTGCATTACAGTGACTATTTTTTTAAATATGGAAAGCTATAGACAAAATAAATGGCAGATGGAAGAAAACTGACAGATTTAATCCAAAAATTGTAAGGGCTCATTTCTTGGGGGAAGGGTTGGTTAGCTTTGGGTTTTTTTCTGCTGTTCCACAGGCATGCCATGTGACATTGTACTGAAGGAGACCAAATCCTTGTCACAGAACTCAGAGAAGAGAAAGAAACAATTTCTTCTTACCAGAATGCTGTAATTGCTGCTTTGGGCAAGTGCAAGTCTTTGCTAGACAGTGTCCTTTTCTGACACAAGTGTTCTGTCATGTGAGGATTTAATCTTTACTGTAGGTTGTGCCAGGAAGAATGGTAATTTTTAAAACTGGGAGTTTTTTGCTGAGATTGCTCTATAAGATCTTTTTTATTTCCTACTTTTCCTCCATTGCCGACACTTTCTGTAGAAGCCAAACTTTATTTTTGCAAGACAGCAGAGTTCTTGGAAAGACCATATAACAACCCTTTCACTAGGAAATTTGTGTTTCTAGGCTGACTAGAGACATAAAACAGATATAAGGAATTAAGTATTCATCCAACCACGCTGGCCCTTCTCTTGCTTGAGGCAGCATGAAGTTTTCTGGGTTCCCCATTGCCATTCAGTGCACATTTCCAGCTCCAACAATGGAGCCCATGCTTGCTGGACCTGCATTTCCAATCATCCAGCAAGCTGAAGGGAAGGAAAACCAGGAAAAAAATGCACCACAGAATGATGGAATATGTATCAAAGTAGTTCATGGCCTCCACCAAATACCCCCCATCCAATGAGTTTTAAAGAAAACTTGAATTTTGGTCTCAGCACCATGGAATAAAAATAACTTATTTTTTTCCCCTTCTGATTGCCAAATGTGAACAAAACAAATCCTATACAAAAATCACATTTCACCATTACTGTTGTTCATGCTAATTCTTCCATGGACGGCTTTTACAAAGAATTTTTGTCACATCTATCATGTCAGAAATACTCAGACTGTTCAAGAACACTGCTCTAAAATTTTCACCTTGGGGTTTGGGGATCTTTCCCTTGTTTATCTGTGCTAAATCTTTTTTCAGGTGTCTGTCCCTACCCAAATCCCACCAATTTAAGGTTTAGTTCAGTCAAAGAAGTCAATATTTCTAATATAATAAAAATATAGATGACAATTCATTTGGTGAAATGAGCAACTCACAAAGATATGAAAGGCCACTGGAGGACTGGATGCACCTATTTTAAAGACCCTGCGTGCTTCAATATTAAAAATCATCCTTCTGTTGCCAAGACAGAAAATATTCTGTTTACACTACAATATTAAAATGAGCACTTTTTTCATAATAAAGTTAAAATTTAAGAATCAGAGGGAGCAAATGAAGATTCTTAATTATTTTGATAAATTCTACGCCAAGACAATAAACATTATTTACTTGATTTATCTGCCAGGAGGAGAAAGGCGAAAGCTGATGTCAGAAATCCAAAGCCTGCCCATATCTCCATTGGGCTATTTAAGGACAGACCATCTTTATATGGGCTTCTCCTTTTGATTTCTGAGTAAATGAAAAGAGTTTTCCACTGGGTGAGGAACTGAAAAAAAAAATCCTCTGAAAAACAGAGATTAAAAAATCTACAGATTCAGAGAAAACTTTTCTTTTTCCTGTTAGACTAAGCTCTGATGCCCTACAACATTGGGGAGTATTTTATGTTCTGATGCAACAGTCTAATTCAGACTGAGGATCTTTTCTCCCTCATATTTATTTACATATATATATATTTATTTATATATTTTTTAATATATATATACATATATACAGAAGATGCCCAGAATATCTGGCCTCTTACCAAAGCCCTTCTCTCTAGGATACCTTTTTTTTTTTTGCCTTTGCCATTTGAGAAAGTACTTGCTAAAGTACTGACCTTAAAAATTAGATTTGAGGCAGTTAATTACAGGAAAAGGGGTGGGGTCTTTTTGAGGTAATGTCTGATTTACAATCCACATATTCCTTCGAGCAGAATAGGCTGTTCCCTGATGTGTTGACAAGGCTGCTCAGAACGAGATACCATCTGACACTGTAAATCTGCATTTTAAATACAAATTGGTCTGTTCACACTGGCCATTTTTCTAACTACTGAAAAATGCCAACAACCTCTGTGGAGGCTTTCTGGGGTTTTCCACTTTATTGGAATTGAAAGATGGATATTTTCCATGAGGGTTTGGGGTTTTTTTGCAGTTTAATACACAGAAGACTTGAAATTATTGCTACTGTGAGACCTTTAACTATGAAAATCATTGGAATGTGACCAAAATCTTTGCAAGCAGTCAGGAATAGCCAATGGCACGGAAAACTATGTTCTCAATGTGGCTTATGACAAACTATGTCAATGCTAATGCTGTTCATTGTGCCCACTTCCATCAGGAGAAACTTCCTATGGTGATCTGTCATTACTCTGCCTGCTCGTTATAATGTTTTAGCCATCCAAGATTTCCTTTGCCTAAACTCTCTGCTTTATGTATTTTTCAAAAGATCATCATGATATAACTCCTGGTGACTAAATATATTAATAAATATCCTATGAAAATCCACCAACACATTGCCTCTCTCCACAGGAAAAAAAAACCTTGAAATCACTTTAAAATACAACTTCTTTATGCCATCCCCAGTGCACAATGTAAGTAACACATCGCTGAGTGTGTCACACATCGCTTTATCTTGAGTGTGAAGATGATGCTGATGAATCTTCCCTTGCCAAGTCTCTTCCTGGTTGGTGAAGGGACTGGAGCACAAGTGCTGTGGGGAGAGGCTGAGGGAGCTGGGGGTGTTTAGCCTGGAGAAGAGGAGGCTCAGGGGAGACCTCATCACTCTCTACAACTCCCTGAAAGGATGTTGTAGCCAGATGGGGGTTGGTCTCTTCTCCCAGGCAACCAATAGTAGGAAAAAAGGGCAGGGGCTCAAGCTCTGCCAGGGGAGGTTTAGGTTGGATATCAGGAAGAAGTTCTTTACAGAGAGAGTAATCAGGCAGTGGAATGGCCTGCCCAGGGAGGTGGTGGATTCTCCAACCCTGGAGGTTTTTAAGGTGAGACTGGACGTGGCACTGAGTGCCATGATCTGGTAATCAAAGTGGGGTTGATTAAGGGTTGGACTTGATGATGTCAGAGGTCTCTTCCAACCCAACTGATTCTATGATTCCTGAAAGAGAGCAGTTTGCCCCAAGTTACCAGTTACACTTTTATACATCTAAACTACAAACTACTCAAGCAAACTTCACTCCGCTGTCCTGAGGCCGTGCCTTCATCCTGCACACAGAGAGAGCCCTGACTGTATTTAGTAGATACAATAAAATTACAGGGATACTCTAAGAAAGAGCTGTTCTGCCACACTTACCCAACCAAACTAAAACTTGGCTTTGCCATACATATCTCCTCCTTTCCTCCCCACATTTAATGCTGCTGATGACCAGTGCAGTCCTGGGGCACAGTCACAAAGTGGTGACAAGACTCAAACCCATTCCCAACACACAGATGAGCACCAACAGAAGTTAAAGGGCAAAAGCCATCTTGCTCACGTTTAAGAAGCCATTAGAAATTACAAGAGGAGGCTCAGAGGTGACCTCAGCACTGTCTAGAACTCCCTGAAGGGAAGTTGTAGCCAGGTGGGGGTTGGTCTCTTCTCCCAGGCACTCAGCAATAGGACAAGGGGGCACGATGGGCTCAAGCTCTGCCAGGGGAAATTGAAGTTGGAGATCAGAAACAAATTCTTTGCAGAGAGAGTGGTCAGGCATTGGAATGGGCTGCCCAGAGAGGGGGTGGATTCCCCATCCCTGGAGGTTTTTAAAATGAGAGTGGCCGTGGCACTGAGTGCCATGATCTGGTAAAGGGAGTGGAGTTGGACCAAGGGTTGGACTTGATGATCTCTGAGGTCTTTTCCAACCCAATCCATTTTATGATTCTATGAAATTTTATGGTATGTAACTTTATAATTGCCGTGTTCATTGTAGCAACAGTGGACTTCTTTCCTTCACTGTGAGTATATAGACACTAATCCCTGTCTGCATTCAGATCTATTTCTGATCAATCATTTGGGAAAAAAAAGCCCAAACCTGCTGGACTAACAGGTGGTTTAAATCTTTAGGTCAGCCATAGCAAGGTAACAACTTACTCCAGGGATGTGACATCACCCTGTATCCAAAATGCGCTCCCTTTGAACAAGAGGGTGTTGCTGAATCTTTCATGCATTTTTATTCTTGGGACATGAAGAGCAGATGCATCTTCCCCACTGTCTGCACACTGAATGAGTGTTACAGAGACAACACAAAGGCAAGATGTACCAAGGAGCTGAGCAAATGCCACACAAACTGACAAAAGTGTTCTCTTTTATGTCAGTTGGCGGAAAATCTACTGTGAACATAGTGAGTATTTTTTGTGCTGGACAACAAAATTGCAAAATATTAACATAGTCCTCCTTCACAGTTAGGTTATCTATACAGAAATTGTTTGAAGTCAAAGAGAAGATTAAGTTTAGAAGAAATCCATAACACAGTTCTTGTTCCAATCACTGAACATGTGCTTGTTTACATACTTGAGGTAAATTCAATTTAATTTTTTAATGCTGCTAACTAGTGAATGAGTGAGCGTGTGAACCAAAGTTCCTTACTGTCTACAACCATTTGCTATTTTTACCCAGGGGCTGTTTCAAAATAAATACAAACTTTATGTTGAGGAAAAAGCCTACATTTTTGGTCAATTATTTCACCAGCACAGAGGAGACAGAACAGGTTCTATAAAATTCATCCTCAAATTTGAACTGGAAGCAAATCTTGAAATTTGGTGAAAGTGTGTCTGTGAGTGACACAACTGCCATCCAGTTCTACTCTGTTTCTAAACATGGCAATCTGGAAACCCAGGAAAGACAAGAACTGACTGTGTTCAGCAACACCAACAGATATTCACTCACACCAGACTCTTTCTCCTCAGACTACAGGAATCAGGTCGAGTCACCAGTACAACTTCAATGCAAGGGACAAGGTTATGTCACCAAACTCTTGCTCCAACACCTGTGGCAAATATCCTCCCATAATTCCTACAGGAAGATGCTCTAGTGACAAACACCATTTCCCAGGTGGCTCCATTCTGCCTGTGATGACAAGTTGGTGTTGGTGAGAAATAAAGCACAGAGAAATCAGAATTATCTCCTCACCTCTTTCCATGACCACGTCAAAGTCCATCCAACCAATTCCTGCCTTGGCTTCTTGAACAACAAAATTGTCTTTATTTTAGCTCAGTTGGTTAAAACTTGGTTGCAATAATGCCAAGGTCATGGGTTCAATCCCCTGTGTGGGCCACTGACTTAAGAGTTGGACTCGATGGTCCTTGTGGGTTCCTTCCAGCTCAGAATAGTCTGTGATTCTGAGTGAAGCAAACATATAGATATATATATATATATGTACACACACATATAAATATATGTATGTGTGTGTATATGTGTATATATATATAAGAAAATACAACTGCAGCATAAAGCAGTAAGCACATAATTAGCATCCTGTAACTAGAAAGGGCATTCGAGAACTAAAATGTCCCATAATATTGTAATCATTAATAGATTAAGAATTAAGACATGCAGCTTGAGCCAAACCTTCTGAGTATGTGAAACCACCATATAGATCAAAATTTTGCGCTTCTAAAAGCATTTTATGAATATCTCACAACTTGTTTTTGCTCCTTCCTGCACCACAACCTATTAACTTTTCCTCTTGGCGTGTGTCCTCTAATGATACCTGTGGAAGTTTGAAAGCCTCAGAGAGTGTGTGTGCACACACATGAACTTTTGGTACCTTCTGGAACATGTGGCCTGCACATGGAGAAATCTGTGATTTAAAACCAGCTAAAGATTCCCAGACAGGCCTCTAAGCAGCACACAGTGATGAATGTGCCAAGGGACAATTATTGGAAAAGAGAAGGATGCTACTAGCACTCAGTAAGCAGCAGGAAGTTTATCACTAAAATAAGCATACATTTCTTTTCTTTAGAAGACTCATTTTGTTCTGTGATTTTAAGCCTCCCAAAAAAAGTTTATTTCTATTTTCTCACTGTGAATCAAGTCAAATAAACTAAGACAACATTTTTTCAGAAATAACCAGTTACTTTGAATGCTTCCATTTTCAAGGGCCTCATTTTACAAAGGACACACGACCAGCACTTAAACAAACAAAATTAATTCTACAAAAAGGAAACAGCAAAAACTTTTCACTGATGATCTTTGGTACAGTGCAAGTGGCATTCTCTTCTTGAACATGAACATCTGAGCTCTTGGGGGACACAGGTATCTGACTTGCAATTAGGGGCTGAGTGGTGCAGGTTGGACTCAGGGCCACTGGGATTAGACAATATCTTCAGGATTTGAAAGCAATTATGCATTGCACCAGCTTTTCCTGCCAAAAAAGACCCCAAGACATTCTGTGATTTGTACAGCTGGCCAATGCTTTCAGTGAATACTGCACCAGTTTTCAGCCCACATGAAAATGATTTCAGGTTGAAATCAGGAATATTCAGCTGAAACAATCCTGCAAAACCTAAAGACACATTACTCAGACAAATTCCAGAGTGATTGCTTCCAAATTATGTTCCCATTTTGAAATTCCCCTCTAAAGAGAAAGAAGGAAAAAACAATGTATTTGAAAATCAACAAAGTATTTTGATTTGAGGTGACAGCAAATATCTGGCTGCAGGATCACCAGGAAAGGATTGTATCTTTGTTTTCAGTAAAAAAAGCCAAACACTAAACAAACAAACAAAATCATGCCCAGAAAACAATCCTCCCACTCTGGGAAGCAATCCTAATTTGCCTTCAGTAGGATCCTGTTCATCTCCAAATCCAACAGCTTCTCCTCTGCTTTGAAATGCATAAAGGACCAGCTCTGCCCTACTCTTGATTCCTCTGCTCTCTCCAGTCCTTCCTCCATCCCCAGCTGTGTTTGCAGCAGCTGCACGTCCTTCTCTTGCTTGGGCTGCTCTATCGATCTGCAGGATCCTCAATCCCTGAGTCACATCCTCTCCCTAAATCTTCCCATCCCTTCCCTTCTCCCTTTATCTGTTTCATGACTCTCTCTTGCAATGAGGATGGCACATGAAAATTCCATTGTTCCGTAGCTGCACATTTTGAGATAAAGCATTATAGTCACAAACAGGAATGAATTCACAAACATCATTTGCAATCCTGTTGGGTTTTTTTTAAAGCCCTGTTCTAGGAGGGTGGTAATAGTTTTCCAGTTAAAACCAGGAACTGCAGTTGGCAAAAAAAGCAAGCATTTCAAAAAGTCTTTAGCTTATACACACAAACTCACTGCCAGCATTGTTTTTACTCATAGTATTAGAGCTGCAAAATGTTTCAGAGAAATAAACACAGAAGGGTGCTTCCAATCTGAAAAACAAGCTCTCAAAACACACATGAATTCACATAAACAAAGATGAAGCCAGATTAGGCAGGGCCTACATTTCATTTCAAAGCTTTCCTCTAGGTGTATGCTTTTTTCTTTTCTTTCATTTTTTTTTTATTTTTTTAACATTCAGAGGAGCAAGTTTGTAATTACCTGACATAGAACAAAATAGCAACAGTGTCTGGAAAGAATGCATTATTTAGAGAGAGTGACTACTTAAGAAAGAAGCAGGATATATTCCATTGAAATGTACAGTTTGCCTTGTACCATGAGCTATTTTACTGCAACTTGACTCCTGTCTTGACACTCACTTTTCAACCAAAATAGACCATGACTACCTGCTGAGCAAGTCTCCCCTTCCCTTCCCCCAAAACTCCAAAATCTCTGAATGAAATGGTAAAACTACTCAAAAGAGATGCTGAAACTACCTTTTAATTTTTCCTTGCATCAAACTATAAAGCCAAGCTCATACCTGATCATTTTCCAGTCACACCACATCATGTAAAAACTTACTTGACAAGATGGATTAACGTTAACATGTATTTGGGGACCCTTCACTCCCAGGCATCACAATATAAAAGCACTTTATAAGTAACAATCACTCTGGTATGAAAGTGTGAAATATCAGTTTCCAATAAAAGCTCCTTGAAGGCAGAAGATCAATTAGAGAAAATTCCCATCAGCAGAAGTATGAACATTTTCCATTACAGAGGCATTGTTAACATAACTCAAATTGTTTGTCTTTCCACTTAACGTGGTTACATGAGACTGAACTCTGAATTTCCCCGCAGTTGCTGGAGCATTAGCTCACTCTCATTGCAAAGCCATTGGGTTCCTGCAATGAGCGTTCCAAGGAGGAATGTGCTGGTTTGGGAGTGCTGTCAGACGCTCTCCAGGGCAGTGTGAACGGGGAGGGAGAGCTGGGGAGCACTCTCAGGAAGCCCTTTATAGCTCCCTGATCCTGGGAGCACCTGGTGGGGCCCCAGCTGAGCACAGCTGGCTGCAGCACAGCCCCACACCTCCCTGCCCTGCCTCTAGGAGGGGACAAAGGGCTGGGGGCACTCTGGGCACAGGGGCACCCACCTGCACCCACAGGGCAGGCACAGCAGCTCACGGGTCCTTTCATTGGCACACACACAGCAAAGGTGGGCTCAGTGAATTCTGTGTGTCTGAAGGAAGAGGATCAAAAGCAAGAAGAACATAAAGCTCCTTGAGAACAGTTTTTCTTGATGTTGCCGTTACAAATAGCACAGGGGAAGTGATTAATTCTTGCACATTGCCATGGTGCTGTTGCAAACATGAAGCTTCCAGCTTGAGGGCTATATATGGAACACCTTTTTCCCCTTGCATTTTAAAATAGGGTATTTACACCATGTTAATAGCCATCTGTCTTACAGATTTGCCTTTCTTCTCTGCTTATAGCCCACAATGTACATTTTCCCTAACGCCATAAACACACCTTCAGATTGTTCTTGGGAAAAAAAAAAAAAACAAGAAGGGGAAAAAACCCACCAAAACACACCTCAACACCCTTCCTCCAAAAACACAATAATTCCATAGCAGGTGGAGCCAAAAGAGCCCTAAATTATTTCAGGGTTTTTATTCACTCTGCAATATTCCCCAAACACAAAGGCCAAATTGCAGGTGCATATGAAATACTTCTGTTATGACAAGAGCTGCGTATCTTCATAACCAGTGCTCCTCATAACGAGGTGTGAAAGAAATGCTCACTGAAATCAGGTGGCCAAGAGCCAACAAGTCCCAAGTGGCAGTCACAGACAGAAGAGGGACTAAACCATGGGGGAAACAAAAGGTCATGTGGTGGATGGGCCAAAAGGAAACACTGTTTCCCTTTATTTCTTTAATTTCTGGGGGTCCAGTATTTGTGTTTACACAGTACCAGGATTGGAGTTCACAGTGTTGAGTTGTACTGCTGGTATCACAGTCAGCCCAGTGACTCTCCACACAGAAGGAGGGGACACAACAGACAAGAGCAAAGGATAAAGAGTACAAAGTGGCAGACTTCAAGACTGCAGATAGCAAAGTTTATACCCACAAGCTACCAAAAAAGCATGATTTGAGCCAAGAATTTAGAAAACCAAGACTTCCCAGAGAAACACTCACTGTGTTCTCTTCTACCTCAGTGTCTGCATCCAGGCCTTTGTATTTCAGACCATAATCTTCCCCATAAACCCATTTCTTAGGCTATCCAGCTCAGTGGCAGCTGAAATTGTGGTATCCTCAACCCCTATGGAAACTTTGTGAGTTATTTATCTCTCAGCCTAAATATACTCATGAACAGTTTTTTGATGGCTTTAATTGCAAAAGTGCATCTTCCACTCTGAAACTTGGCCCTTCCATTTATTTACAGGGAGCAAAAATAATGCCTATAACTCCTCTTTTGTTAATTTGAACAACACACTCCCTTTATAAGGTATATCTTGCTAGGAAAATGAAAGTCTGAATGCAGCACAAACTGGAAAATTTAAGGAATTAACTATAACAGAAAGGAGAGCAGATGACAGCACACAGGCACAAGCTTATTTGTGAGCTTGAAACAGATGCTCTGGTTTCTAATCCATGCTGAAAACAGTGCTGCTCTACTTTCACTGCTTGTTACTTGCTTTAGTGAGCAGGGAAGGGGATCCCCACTTAGCTGACAGTCACAAGCCCTGGCAAAACAGACAAGGAAAAAAGGTTAGTGGTACAGGGTCCTAGTGCATCTCCTTGGATGATGATGATGATGATGATGATGATGATGATGATGATGATAATAACAACAACAACATCATCATCATTCTGGCCAAGGCAACACAGAACCTGGAGTAAGACTTCTTAAACACTGCCCTTTTATTCTGACTCTAAGCAATTCTTGCCCAGGGTACAAGTAGTACTCAGTAATCTAAGTCTACAGAAGCCCACATGGAAGTGCTGTGCTGGTGCAACCATGAGGACAAGAACACTGAATACCCAAATCACCAAGCCCATGATCAGAAAACACCAGTTTAATGTGTGTCAGTCTCCTTTTACAAACATATTTCAACATGACATGTTGTCACGATGAACAGAATTTTGCCGTTTTTCACCAGCTATGTAAAAAGAAACAAAGCTAATCATTTAAACATAACTTTCTGACTGTAAAAAGATGTGCTTTATCTTAGGATTTGACACTGATTTACAGTGCATTTATGAAAAAGGCAACTTCATTGAGTAAACAGT
This sequence comes from Pithys albifrons albifrons, assembly GCF_047495875.1. NCBI lineage: Eukaryota > Metazoa > Chordata > Aves > Passeriformes > Thamnophilidae > Pithys > Pithys albifrons. Next base: position 51,863,320 of record NC_092464.1, on the reverse strand, counting down.
TCACTGTACTCTCTTCAATCTTCATAATTTATATACAGAACAAACTACTCCATGGACTTCAAGAGCTAAGGAAATCAGTTTTATTTTAAATTCATGGGATTGTGAGGGATCTCCCTCTGTGCTGAGTAATAAAGCTGAGATCCATCCCATCGACATTCAGCCAAATGAAAAGTGAGCCCCTAATCTCGCCTAGACAGGTGGGATGAACTGCCACCTAGAGGTGTCCCAGCTCCCTCTCTCTGCACTGAAAAGGGGGTTTACAGACTGCTGAGACCATGTGCCTAACTCAGAATGAAAATTAGGCAAGGTGACCTCCCACAACTCACAACACTTAGAAAGATGCCTTGCTTTGGGACTTTTCTGCAGTCATTTCTATATTATTTTTTTATCTTTACCCATTGCAGTATTATTATATTTATACCTTTACTCACCTGCTGCTTCTCAAGTGTCCTATTTACTGTATAGAGCAATGGACTGACAAGAACCTCTATGAAAAATGCTGAAACTCCCTGATTATGGACAATGTTACCCAGTAATGGCCTTGTCATTCTTCCACTGTGAATCCTTAACCTGTAAGCTCATCTTCAGGCACAAAGTTCACTAACTTACTGTGAGGCAACTACCCTCAGTTTACAATTCCAACGCAGGTAAATGCCTCCCTGACATCCGATCCCGTCAGATCTCGGAAGCTCAGCAGGGTCAGCCCCGGATTAGTACTTGGATGGGAGACCTCCTGGGAAATGCCGGGTGCTGTAGGTTCTAGTCCTGAGGACTTCACTGGCACTGTCCAAGCTCGCTCGGCCGTGGCAGATGAACCTCAGGACTTAAATGGTGGGGCCAGTTCTGCGCACGCTGAGCCTCACCTGAAATCCACTGCGCAGGCTGGAAGGGCACAGCCACGTGGGGACAGCCCTTCCCAAATCTTCATTCACGAAGCTGAGCCACACATGCAATTCCAACACTGGGCACACACCAGGACTTACAAGGGGGGTTACAGCCTTCCATTCTTGAGAAATTGCCTTGTGATCTTTTTGAGAGAATTTAATGCCGAGACTATCAGGTCAACACTAGCAAGCAAAACGTCCTAAGTAATTTCTTCTGCAAGAGTCATTTCATAACACCTTTGCACTGAATCCACCCAGAGTCTTGTTCCTCTTCCTCATGGAAAGCAATCCATACAGCAATACTGCTGACTCAGCTTCCTCCTTAATTTAAGGAATAGCTCAAATCACAGAATCCCAGACTATTCTGAGTGGGAAGGGACTCACAAAAATCATCAAGTCCAACCCTTAAGTCAATGGCCCACACAGGGGATTGAACCCATGACCTTGGCATTATTACAAACAAGCTTGAACCAACTGAGCTAAAAATCTTTAAAAACTCTATTCCTTTACTCTGTTTTGCAGGATTTCCCAGAATTTCCTTAGAAACTAAAGTTGCTTGTTCTGCTGGGGTTAAGGTGCAGTGGGAAGGGTGTGGGCAAACGGGGAAGGGAGATGACATTTTAAAACGCTCTCTAAAACACCAGATGTTGCAGAACCAACAGAGTGGAACAATGTATTTGCAATTATCAAAAGGAGAGAGTTGTTTGTCCGCATTTTTAAAAACTCATGGGATACTTTTAAGTCACTTAGTTGTGGTCTTTCTGTGTGTGAAGAGCACAGCAAACGCCCTTATAGATTTGATATTTAAGTGACATTCACAACAAGGGAACAGCTTGATGTGGTTCAGCATTTGCTCTTGTTACACTCCGCACTGTGCTGTAAACATTCCAGTTGTGTGGGTAACAAAAACTATGCAGAAACAGTTTGCTCCCCTTCCTGTATCTTTCTTGTGCGTGTCTGAGTTCCACAAAGTTGCCATGGGCATAGTGCAAGGCAGTGCTGGACAAGTCCCAGTATGTAATTCCAACAACAGATGCGGGAGGCTGACAAGAATGTCCCACTTCCGAACTCGCACTCACAGCTTCGGTTTCAAAAAACTTTTCAGCTGGAAGCCTGAGAGCCATGAGATTTTCCATTCCACAGCTAAGAGCAGGGCAACTTCTACAGATTTTTTATCAATGGGAGATGTAAATATGTTAAGCCTTAAGCATCCCTTCCTTCTCATCGCTAAAGAAAAGACCATATCCATTTAAAATCAATCCATTCTTGCATGGGTAAAGAGCTGCTGAAGATATTTTATGCAACCTGATGGATATTTTTGTTTGGAAACAGCTCTGTTTACACATTACATCATTTCAATATTGCTCTGGAAATGTTCTGTGGAGTTTGGGAGACAGAGTTAGAGATCCTGGGCTCTGTGTTCACTCTGCCATTAACCAACTGTGCTCCTTTAGACAAGCCATGTAATTTCTCCTTGCCTTGGCCTTCCCATCTGTAAAAGGCACCAGTTATAAATACTGAGATGACAGAGGTGGTGTGAATGCCAAAAATACAGCACTACTCTGAGAAGTGACTATGCAAAAAGGCATCTTGTGACTCAATGAGCCTCTCCCTTGGTGAAATCCAGGCATGAATTCACATGGCCTGCACACCACACCAGCCCCACTCTGAGCACTTAATGAGAACATCCCTGTACAGTGAGCTGTGCAGGGTGAGGGATTGCATTCCCCAGAGGATACTCAGCCACATGTGCTGACTTCAGTGGCAAAAACATATACTCTTATTTGTTTTTCTCCTGACAGTCATGCAAAACGTAGCTGAGATTGATACAGCTGCAGACTCCATTCCAACCTGTGCTCCTTCAGTACAGTCATTTATTTTTCTCTCACAAGGTGCAGCAACATGAAGCAGGCAATGCTACTGGAAGTGTTGGAACTGCCTACAAATCCCAAAGGGAAAGAATCTGAAGGCAGAGGGATAAAACCAGCCATGAAACAAATTGGACTGCACAGGTGTAAATAACTTAGTCAAGAGAATCTCTGTAAGCAGTGAGGATGTGTACATTGGGAAGAGCCTGGTCAGCTCTCAGAGAGAAGGCTCAGTTTGCAAGGAAAAGCTTATTTTGAGTTGCAAGCAATGATTATTTGATCATGAGTTACTGAGGACAACTAACATGAAAGGTTTCAACACCATTTCTGCAGCAGCTTTTCAAAAATCTTTAATATATTAATACTTGAGAAGTACTGTAAAATCCTGAGAAGAAAGACAATGCAGAAAGTATTATAATGCCTCTCCTTTAGTGTTCTTTTTTTTTTTTTGTCATTTACAGGAAAACAAATCTTTGCTTCTTAAGAATTCATCTGCTCCTTATATTCCCATTGTTTGTCTTTATGACATAATCATTTCCACAGCAACTAATTAGGAGAAATCAAGAATTATGGCCTGAGAGCAGGCCTGTAAGGAGCAAATGAAATCATACACGTGTTACATAGAAGATTCCACTAAAAAAATCTATCCAACTGAAAAAGTGAAATGGGGAAGCCACAATGTACTATGGAAACTAAGTTGTTTAAACTGAGGAGCAAATTTTCACCTATGACAAGGCTGTGCCTTTTATACACAGGTCCTTTTTCTTCTTTCACATGTAGTGCATGTTCAAGAACTAGGAATGGCTGGACCAAGTCAAATCAAAAGTCCAGAGTTCAGAGGCCAACAGAAGAATGTCTGGGTGCACAGAGGACAAATATGTGGAGATACTTTTCCAAGGTAATTTTCATCTGGAACTTCTTTAATGCAAGAGGATCAGCCCTACTTCGTGTAACACCCCCATACAAAAGCATGCTAGAGTCCTTTGCTGCCCCTCCTGGTGGCTTGGGATAAAGAGCAAGGAAGAAGTCCATTAATTTCCCCTATTAGAGAACTTTAGGGGACCTCTTTTAAAGTCTTATAATGTTCTTTGGCTTGCTTTGTTACTCTTTACCTCCTATTACAGAAAACTGCTAAACATCAAAATTACAGTGTCTATTATTGCAATCAAAGCTGTTGTTCCCGTGCTGAGAGGAGCACTAAGGCCACTACCATCAGTGTCACCCCAGCAGCATCTAAGATGTTTGGCATGGCCTTTTTGGCCATCCAGTGACCCACCTGCCCTTCTAGCAAAGGCTCAGAGAAGGATAATGATGTGCCAGTAAAGTGAAATTAAGACTAAGAAAATTCTGCTTTGCCACATTCTCTCCAAACCACTTTGGCTCCACTCACAACAAATCAGCTGAGCAGCTCTCCTCACAGTCTCCAAGTCACAAAGACATCACCTCAGGTTGTCTCCCATACTGCTTTGTGTCTTAAACAAGCTTCAGGATGCTCACACGTATGAGGATGGTTATGATCTATCGAATAAGAAATCTTAGAGACACAAACTGAATGGCTGGCAAGGAGGGAGATTAAGCAGGTAATAAACCACTTTCTAACCATGTCAGTTTGCAACACTCTCTACCTTCTGTGTCCTCAGCACTCTCCTTTGAGACAGAGGCCATGGGAGGGAAACAAAGAGGGCAGGAATGGCAACCGAAACCATGTCATGGGAATTCAGGGAAAGGACAGCATAAAACAGAGAGAGGCTCCTTGCCTACATTTATTATGTAATGTTTGGCCCTTCAAATGAGAAGGGTGAACATCATTGAGAGAGATAAAACTTTATTGTCCAGGCTCCATTTCTGAGGTTAAAGGGAGGTTTTATTAAAGTGAATTCAAAGTTTTGCTTACTCACTATAAACATTTCAAGGATACACTGTGTCAAACAGCTCCTTATGTTAAATACAATATATGACACTGATGTTTTCCATAGTTTATCATTGATAGAACTGGAAGTGTAAGAGCAGTGAGATTTAACTTTCTGGGCAGACAAAGTCATTTTGATAATGGTGGCCACCAGAGACAGGAAGAAGTATAAACATTCTTGATCTCTGGGGTTAGTGGGAATTCAGATGGATGTGGAGGGACCACACATGTTCTCCTGGGAGAAGGGTGCTGGCAGCCTTGTGTAAAGCACAGGCCATTTTTTGGCTCGTGCACAAAGGAACAGGAGAATCATCTCTAAGAAAGTCACACTTCTGGGCAGATGCAACTCATTGCAACTGTGCACACCATATGTGGGGAAGGGGAAGGAAGGGGCTGGACACAAACAGCAGGAGAAGGAAAGTCACAGAGCCCTGCAAAGTGGGTTCCTCCTGGAGCAGCAACAGCCTTTAAAATCCACTTCCCAGGCCAAGGCAACTCAGGAAACTCTCCCTGCTGCCAGCTGAGCCCTCTGGCAGATGGAACAAAGAAACAAAAATTAACAAAAGGACATTAACAATAAAAGGGCAGGATTCAGCACAGAGTGTCAGCCTGCTCTTGTTAACCTAACTTGAACTCCCCACATGCCTACTGGGTCAGGAAGCAGAGCCATTACAAGCAAGGAGCCACTGCTGGACACAGGTGAGCACATTCCACTCCCCAGCAACACTTCAAGGGCTGGGAATGGGGGGGAGCCCCATCCTGGAAAGAGCACCAAGGTCTTGGTTGTAATGCCAAGGTCATGGGTTCAATCCCCTGTGTGGGCCATTGACTTAAGAGTTGGACTCGATGATCCTTGTGGGTCCCTCCCAACTCAGAACAGTCTGTGAGTCTGTGTTCAACATTCACATGCAGCTCTGGCACTCTCAGAGTTGTCTGCGCCACAATTACCAGGTGGAGTGGTTTATTCTAATACCAAAACAGAGGGTTATGGATAAGAAATTCCTGTTACAATGTGCCAAATCCTCAGGTACAGCCAAAAGGCTTAGACTCACCCATGTGGGCTACAGCAAGTCTTTGCAAACGTCTACTGACTGATATCAGCCAGGATTATGGAGGAAAAAGGCCCATCTCTAACTGACTTAGACTTCCTAGCAAAAAATTAAAAAAAAAGTAGATGCAGTTCATCTATGAAATAAAAATTACCTTTTTATTGGGGAAAAATGGTATGATCTACACACACCAAGAGTGTATTTAAAGAGATTTAAAAAAAGGTCCTGAATGTGAGTTTCACAACTGTTTAAGCAGCACAGTATGAACTCAGGTTTCCATGTCACCCCTCTGTCATACACTGGCAGGATGCAATGCTTCTCACAGTGAAATCAATACTATCTTTGGCACTGATTGCCAAAGGAAGATACACTTGGCTTGCTGTACTTTCATCTAGAAGTTAATTGCTACATCTTAGATCACATATTATACCTCAAAGTTATCAGTTCTTGGGGGAAAAAAAGAAAAAAAATTGAAACGTATTCTAGTAATGAAAATATCTGTTTGGAAAGGATTGTTAATGACCGAATGAAAGGTTAACAATGGTTTAAAACAGCTGAAATCTTCAAAATCTTCATCACAGCATCCTTGCAAAATGAATTATCATTAAGCATGCCTTAAAAAAAAAAAGAAAAAAAAAAGAAAAAGAAACCTCTAACATCAAAAAGTACCAGGCATTTATCTTCAGAGCAGTGCATTACAGGTGACCTCTATAGATTGCAAATAGGATTACATCACCAGACCTTTCACTTTAAAGTGGTGAAGGGTGTGAGATGAAAGGGTGCCCTACCTAAAGTTTGGCAGTGCTACTGGTTCAGGTTTAAAGGGAGCTTGTAACCAGGTATTCCCTGTCACAGGCTGATCTGCAATACTGACAGGGATGGGAAAAGCAAGAGCCTTTGAAAATGATACTTTGGTATGATGAAAAAACCCTGGAGAACTGTGAGCAAATGGCGGTGAGAAATGTGGGGGGGGAATACAGGTGAGGAGATGAACCTTTTGGATAGACATGGCCTGTACCTGTGCCATCAGCAATAACTCATGTTCATAGCAGGGTGGATTAGCACCAGATAAAATGATATCAGAATCTGAGGCTCACTCAATACCTGCACTTGGTGTTTCTCTGTTTCTGTAAAGTTTTCAAACGAACAGCAGGCAAAGCATAGAGTTACTTTCCTGGACTGCATTTGACAAACAAAATGGCTATGTATTCAAAGATTGAGCAAATCAATAAAACCAAAACCATTAAAAGCACCTTCAGTCCTGCCATTCCCTTCCCAAACCTGGAGGGTTTGCTGGGCACACTGAGTTGGCTTGCACAGCTCCTATTTATTGAAGTCAGAAACTCTTATTTTCTTTGCATTCAGTACTTTTGTTCCAACACAAAAAAAAAAAAAATAGGAATGGCTGCCCAGCTGTTCTATAGTCTCAGAAATGTATTATAATAATTCATGTCCCATCCAAAGACCTCCATACAAAACAGACAGTGGTGGTTGGTGCCCTCTAAACCCTTGAGAGGACACTGTGAACTTCCTAACACTGCCCTTTAAGGGATCAGCGCTTTCCCTGAGGAAACACTGTGATTTGATTGACTGAGTTATGTCTACCAGAGACTCAGTCATGTCCTATGTCACAGTACACTTAAAATGCTCAAATAAACTTCCACCAACAAGGTATTATTTTGGAAATGAATGGAAATTATGAGAGGAGAGTCTTGAGCCACCAGGATTCAAGTGCTAATTCAGCACTGTAAAGGTCAAGTGAGCTTATTCCTGAAAACCAGAGCACCAGGTTATCCAGACAAACACTTGGATAATTAAATACAACCCAAATGCAATATTAATAAGTTGTTTAACTGCCTGGGATTAAAGTGCAGCTCCCCAGGAGTGACACACTACATGCCATCCATCTCCTTGTCCAGAAGACTGACTGCAACAAAACCATCCACCACTTCCTTCCAGCACCATATAATGCTGGTACAGAATGGGTTAAATGTATCCTCATGAAATCATTGTATGTCCATTACACAAAAATGAAAAAAAATGTTCTAAAAGTATTCTGTTATAATGTTCAATGTTTTTAAAAGCTTTACAACGCCCCCTGACCTCCGGGTTTGGTGGTACACTCTCTGCAAGCAGCTGCTAGCTCTGTATAAAGGAGGAGAAACCCTCTCTTGCCAGACATTTCCTTAATTCCTCATAATTTGACTTTTGCTGGAAGGGATTTCAAATCTGACCACAACAGTTAAGGAAAAAAACTTGCACTCCAGTATAAAATATACAAATCAGAAAATATATACAACTAACAAAAACAGTCTTGGTACTGCTCGATGAGAGGTATTTGTTTTCCCCTCCAACATTCCAGTAATGTAAAACCAGTGTGTAAGGTAGAAAATAATTTTTCAATTTCAGGAAACATCATTACTAGCTGCCAAAAGTCTATCCATATAATAAGAACTATTTGCTAAAGCTGAACACCTGCAGTTTTATAGAAGGCCTCTGAGGACAGCTGTAAGTAAGTATTGCAGTCTACTGATACAGCAGCCAATCAAAACCTAAAGGTTTTGTCCCAGAAAAAGGCACGTTTTGCTAACTAGGGCTACATGTACATGAACAGAGATTTGATTTAGACAGGTAGACAGATAGACAGATTGATCATGATATAATGCCCACTATGCAAAAGACAAGGCTAAGGAAGGATGTCTCAGTCTGCTCCTGAAAGTACAGTTTCCTGCTCCCAAAATGCTCTTGGAAGCAATCCAGACTGCTGGGAATTTGCATCGCAGAAAACTGTCACACAAATATGTGTGCATTAGTTGCCTTCCCAAATGCAAGGCAATTGATTGAACAGTTCATAAAAAAGAGCAGTACAAAGGAAAAGTCTTCCTCATAATATGCATAAACAACATTTCCAACCCACTCTCTCTGCAGAAAGTGTGACCATCATTTCAGGCATGAAAAAAGATGTCCTTTTTCTTATTTGGGGTGAAACTTCATAGCAGTTTTACTCTTGTTATATAGTTAAACCCAAGCTCTTACTATATGGGTTATGTTTCTTTAGGGAAATTTCCTGACAAAATATTCAGTCCCTTGTATTTAAAAGTCTACACACACTTAGGAACTACCAAACTGCTCTCAGGGATCTTACATGGATGAGGTGACCGAGACAGAGCATAGCCAGAGTTTATACATGGACAAGTGGCAAGAAGGGGGACTCTCTTCTCACTGCAAGAGTGGAAAAATATTCCCCAGTGCTCTGCTGCCATCACCTTTGGCTGGTGCAGGTCCTGCCTTAGATCTGGGGCTGTTTTAACCATTGCATGACAAGTACATTCACCTTGAGTAACCATCAATACTTTCAGAAATGTTACAATAAAAAGACATCCAGATAAGGAAAACACTCCTTTCCCCTGCTATTTGGAGATGAGCTGAAACAACAGATGCTACTTAACCTGGGGCCACGAGCCACAGACATGTGCAGTGCAGAACTTTTTTATCTCCTTTCCACCAAGGAAAGAAAGCAAATGATCCTTGCAAACCTGTTTCTGAGCACACACAGTTTTGCCAGCTGCCAGCAGGGCTCCGTGTCACACAAGAAGTCATGCAGCATAAACTCAGAGATGTTGACATTTGGCCTCTCATAATCCACCAGCAGAATGTTCTGCAAAGGAAAGGGCCTGGGAGGCTCATATGAACACACATAAAGGAGTCTGAGATGGAGGATAGATTAGATAGATAGATAGATAGATAGATAGATAGATAGATAGATAGATAGATAGATAGATAGATGCCAAAGTATGAAACGCCCAATAGGTGTTTACAAAGCCAGAGTTGGCATTCATTCATGAATTAAACCCAGAATTTTTTTTCCAACTTACACCTGTTGTAAACAAGACCAGCTCAGCCCTCATCTCAATGTAAGGAGAATGCACCATCTCCCAGACTTAAAGGCCAAAGTGAATGCTGTTAACTGCTCTGAGAGAAACCTCAAATGTATTCCCTTGTTGGCTGGGTAGCTAAAGATTCAGCCATTATATGAGCTCAAGCAACTCTGCATGTGGTCTCTACACATTTTGTAGATAAGGGAAAGATGTGAATGTAGAAACAGTTCCAAGGAAGGTTTCAGTAACTGCACAGTCTGACAGAACCTCCACCTCTGCTGCGACTTATCCCCCTCAGCCACAGGCACAACCAAGTGAGAGCAGACTGATTGCTCTGCAGAAGAGCCACTGTAAAACTGATTTGAAGCACAAACTTATCTTCATATCAGAAAGACTGATTGCCCTTTTTCACCAAAAGGGGATAAGCCGGACAAGCTAACCTGCTTCCTCAAGTCAGGTTCAACCTATATGGCACAGGAAAGCCTAAAAGCAATTGAGAAACTTGAAAAAAACACCCACTGGTACCCATTCTTATTTCACTCATTGTGAGCCAAACCCTGCATTCTCACGTGTAATATTAACTGATATAAAATCACACAAGCTGAATTTCAGAATAACTGTTTCCAGTAAAACCCTTAGTCACAGACTCACAGACTATTCTGAGTTGGAAGGAACCATCGAGTCCAACTCTGAAGTCAATGGCCCACACAGGGGATTGAACCCTCATTCTTTGCATTATTGCAACCAAGTTTTAACCAACTGAGCTACCTGGTCATTCCTACCAAAGATCTACCAAAGTCAGTCACTCCTGACTACTTTCCTGAAGCTTGATCTTGTCCTTGTTATTTGGAGAAGCCCAGATTGCCCAAATTCTACACTGAATATCTGGACATAGGAGGTCAAACAAAATGCAGGACAAATAATGCAGCCTGTATTAAATAAACACACTGCCTTTTGTTTTGCTTTGGGGTGGGTTTGCCTTTGTCTTTTTTAACTCTGTGTTTCCAGTGAGGTCTATTTACTAAATGAGAACTGTTGGTCCCTCTTCATTCTGATGGAAGGTGATGCACATCTCTTGTCTCAAACTCCATCAGTAGACACATTTCATCAGGACTAAGAAATCCACAGAATTTGACAGAAACTATGTCAGTACTAAAGAGCAACATTGTTTGGAATGTCCATAAATATTTATATTACCCATTTTATCAGTCACATCAGAACCCTTCTGGGCACTACAGAAACAAAAAAATTACAACATTCAAAGAAATTAATACGGTCCTTGTTGGATATTTTCCCCAATTCTTTATTTCAGGCAAGGAAATCTATACTACTACCACACACGGAAAAAAAAACCCAAACACAACAGTTTCCCACACCAGTTCATAACCCTTTTTAATCTGCAATTTTAAAGTGTAAATCATTATAGTTCATAAGCATTCATAAATTCTGTTACAGTGACCACTTATTTTCTCCATCAAAAGCAACAACCTACTTCTCCGGTCCAGATTCAATAAGAGCCCAGTAGGATGTTGTTATGAACAGAATTAGGAGGAAAACCCTTTAGACTGAGCACATGAAAAAGTTGATTGGGACAGAGGCACCTGAGCTTAAAAGGTGTTAAGTTAAATAGATTCTTTTAATTATATTAAAGAATTTTTAAAACCTAACAGTAATGAGAGATTTCGTGCCAGTCTGATCACAACAAAAGCAGAAAATTCAGAGCTGGCATTCCCACAGCAACCTTAACTCTATCCCATTGTGTATATTGATTTCAACTGAGTCTTTTTTTCTATGACCACATAACATATGTGAAATGAAGGAAGGTGCTAGGAAAAAATCCCAATATTCATCTAAATCAGTAGCATGATGTTAAGTCCCACTATTGCAGCAGTAGCAGTTGAGTGGAGATAGAGTTGTGAATTAAAAAAATAAACATGTGGAGCAGTCCCTGCATTTCCTGAATGTTACTACAGAGTCCAGACACGGCTATTACAGACCTGATGTGCACATCCTAATAAAACCATTTGCTGTATTGAAGGTAAATGTGTTGCAGAGCTGCCCTTGGGAATTCTTTCAGGAATTGGCCCAAGCCCAACGAATCCAGTCATGTGTTGCACCTCATAAGTCATCATTTTGCCTTAACCATCAGACCTGAGTGGGGTTTGTGTGTTTGCTGCCCAGGTGAGCTGTGCTGGGAGACACTGCAAGGTCTCCACATTGCTCTGCTGATGCTGCATGACAACAACTGGTACCTTCTGCAATTTGGGTCCAACTACTTCTACAGCTGCATTTAGGCAAACACTTTCATATGGTGCTGAAAGAAGGCCTGAGTGTGAAGAGTTCCACAGTGGATAAAAACATACATAAAGGAATTACTTTTATCTCCAGAATATGGGTATTTCACAACTGAAAACTCAAACTGGCATCTCATAGCACCTCACGTAGCAAATCAGGAACAAGTCACAGGCATGCATAAATAAAATTAAGCAAAGAGCCACCAAGGAGGGAAGGCAATGCCAGTGACTTTGCACTTCTCTATGCTGGCAGTGGCTGCAAGTGGTTTGGGTCTAAGGGTAACTAAGAGGAACCTCAGGGCTTTCATGTCACCAAGGACTGTTGCTCTTCAGAGTGGAAAAGTTTCAGAAATTAATGAATACTAGCACAGCTCTGGCCATAAGGCAGGAGATTCATATCTCCAAGGTATACTCTGATTATCATTAAGAAAAAAGGTATATATCTCACCATAACATTTGGACATTTTTTTCACTGGAATGGTGTATCAAAAGCCTCTACACATGCCTACAATCTGAATGTTTATTCTTGTGAGAAAGTAAAAATGTCAGCCAAACACAACCCCTCCAAACTGGAAACCAGGATCTAAACTAATAACATACCTCTGACCTGTGGGAACCTAAAGAGTGTGAATTCTGATACCACCCTGCACAGAGCTCTCTGGAGTCTTCAGTACTGACTCCCTGAAGGCTGAAGGAGTAATTAATTTCTTACTGGATAGAACTACAAGCAAGAACCCCCAGTCAGGAGCTGTTTGTCTTAAGAAGAATAGATTTTAAACCCCGAACATGCAGGTGATGTACCATGAAACAAATCACACAATGAGATGCACATGAAAAATATGCTGACTGCAATTTTGGTCACTAGAACCAGACACAGTGTTTTTCTTCACCTAAATACAGATCTCCCCTCAGCAATTCATTGAACAGATGGAAACTGTATGTAGCCCCAAATCATTGCAATGCTGCCACTTCCATTCTCTCTCAAAATGTAATACAGTTTGCACAGAACACAGAGGGCACCAATTAATGTTTTCACTCACCTCTGCATTCAGCAGAGCTCATTGCCCTGCTCAGCAACAAAAACACTTGTTATTCCTGAGTGCTGCTAGATGGGGTTGGCACCAGTGCCACAGGGAGAGGATAACCTGTTGGCACAGGGTGCTTGCAAATGGGTAACTACCCAGTGGTTCACATGGGCATTGCTCAAAATTCTGGCTCAGTTGCTGCCTTGTTCTACTTCTGAGTCAATCTGAAGATTCCAGAAAAAACACAGTTTGGGAAAGGGTTAGAATTAGGGTAGACACAGAAGATGACCTGCTTTAAGACTCCTGAAAAGCAAATGCGAGATTCCCACCAACTTTAATAACCTTAACGATGTGCTGACATCAATTAATGTAGAAATTAGTTATACTGGTTAGTATGTTATGGTAAACATGTTGCTCTTTTGTCTGATACCCAAGCAAATTCTGCACTCTCTGCACTGCAGAACAGCAGCAGTGTGGATAGCACTGGTCAGGCTATTGCTACTCCAGAAGCCAAGGCTGGATGGGGAAGATGAGAGGAGAAACTGGGGAAATCAAAGGTAGAAAAATGAGTAAAAAGCATTAAATGTCCAAGTAGCTGAAAGAGAAATGCATCTTCCATAAAATATCTATGTATGACCTACTTTCCAATTCTTTCAGAATTTCGCTGAAATCTGAAAAGAGGCATTTCCTGAAAGTATTACAGGAAATGTAAGAAATAAGGGTGAATCATAAAAATGTCTAATTTCTCTAACTATTCCAGTTACCAACAAGTTGTGTTGGGTTTTTTTGTGTTTTTTTTTTAATTGTCAAATGCTGTCTGACATCCACAAAACACCCTGGAAAAAAGAACAGAATCACATCTACAGGTGAAACACCCACCAGGCAGAACTGATCCTCCTAATGATTCCAGAGAACTGTAACATTTACCAATACAGATAACTCTTTCAAGCTGAAAGGAAAAGGATTCTATTTGTTCTGGTTTTTCAGAGGCCAAAAAACCAGGTAATGTTACAATTGTTTGTTTCTTCTTTCATGTGATAGGAAACTAACACAGACTACAGAGGCACTGGCTGTATAAACACAAATAATAATAACTGACTGGTGGCCTCAGGCTGGCCAGAGGAAACTAAAAAAAACCCAGTTAAATCAGTTTCTTTGAATTCTGGAAAAACTACCAAAACAGGATATAAAAAAGGCTGTGAAAATTGAGGAAAATTAAGGACTTTTCGGATGTCAGCAGGATAAGGAACAGTCAGATTAGAATTATTGGAACTCATGGCACTGGAACTACTGCTAAGCAATAAAGACCTTTGTTTTATCTTTCCATTGCAATAAAAATGTTTGGAATTGGCTTCCAAAATGCTAAATAACACCCAGCAGAATGCTAACACTTCATCTAAGAACATTTTTATCTGGGCACATTCATTCCCTATTCCTGTATGTTACTGTCCTGTAAGGACTAGTGCGACATACATTAAAATAACATCTCTTTACAGAGCTCATAATTCAAAATGTTTGTGAAGCCAGCCAGAAAACTCCCCTAGAAAATAGCACGTACAAAAGCAATTCAAGGCATAAATAGGAGTTTGAAAACTGACTCAAAGATGCAGCACATCACAAGGCTACAGTGACTTTTTTGCTAAAAGCATAATGGGTTTGACATTCTATATAATGTGATCCTACAAATACCTAATTACAGTGGCAAAGTTGGAATTTCTCACTCTGGGGTTTTATGAAAAGCATTGGAAACTCCTCAATAACAACAAATGTTTAGAAATATTTAGGGGGCTTTATCATAAAAAAGGATTCTTCAGTTCACTAATGACCTTTCGTGTATGAGGGGCATTAATACAAATCTGAGACAAATTAAACAGCTTAATAGTTTTATTATTAGTTTCTAGTGGTGTTTTAGTGTATCCTCTGTCTGAACCTTGACCCAAATCAGGTTAATTGGTGCAGCAATTAAAAGAAATAGCATAAAGTTGTCAGGAATGGAGAACTCTGACTGTCCTTGCTCTGCCCTCCAGTGCTCTTAACAGGAAAAAGAAATCACTGTTTTCCTGTCACTGGTGGCCTCTGCACAAGCATTTTCTGAGGATGTGCATCCTACCCTTCTAGGATTTAGCAGATTCCTGTTTTACAAAGTGGTGATCACAGGTCTGTCTTACCCTCAAACTATATTTATTTAGGCACAGCAGTAAGTCAAAATACAAGTGTAGTCCAGAGATGGAAATCAAATGCAGAAATCCACTCTAGTTCCTGCTGGTATTGCAGCAGCAAATTAATTGTGAGGACATAGATTAAAAAAAACTAATTAAAAAAAGCATAAACACACAGAAGTAGGAATGGAATGCAGACTTAGCAGAAGGGAAAAGTACAAAAAAATAGCAAAAGTATCCAGCAAAAGAGGACTGTGGAAGAAAAAGAGGCTACCCACAATAGAAAGTTGTGTTTGTATACACATTAACAATTCTAAGAGCTTAATTAATGCTGAATGTGTATTAGGCTTGGCAAATGTACAAGTAAACAAATAGGACTACATATAAATGCATACATGTTATCCCTGTATGCCACCCAGACACTACAATTCGCTGTGTCAAATCTCTTAATATTATTACTTTAATATGAAAATGAAATACATGTTTCAACTCCTTTACTCGGTTCCTTTTGTGAAAGTTTCATTTTCACTCACAGTATTTCAGTCAGATGTGGTTAGAATGACATGAGGCAATCCAGGTTCTTGTATAGATTCTCAAAGTGCAATGAAATAATTAGACACAAGGAGAAAAGGAGGTTATTACAACCTCCTACATATCATTTTCTAAGCCTTTCCTGCAATGCCACTGCTCTGTGGTTGTGTCCATCCATACCAGCTCGGAATATGGTCTGGTGCATCTACTGCTTTTCAAATATCCACAGGGAAGGGGCTGTTGTACCATCTGAAGTACAACATCCAAGTGCAGGAATGGGGAAAAAAGTAAAAAAAAATGATTCTGCCAAAGGCTTCACTTGTAGCACATCACATGCAGACATCCTGCTGAGCATGTCTTACTGAGGATTCCATAATGGCACCAGAAGGCAACACCCCAGGCAGCAAAGGAGGAGAAAAACAGAAGAAAAACCCTGGAAACAGTGGGATGGAACTGAGTGAGGACTTCCATGTTAGCCAAGTGTAGATAACATGTCAGGAGCAAGAGGAGAAGCTGCAGCTGGGGAGGATTTGAAGCAAAGCAACAAGCCCCATATTTGGAAAGAACACCAAAATCTGCAATAAGGATTTACTAACAAGTATGTGTGAAATGGAGCAGATCCTATTAAAGGGAAGTAGACAAGATAAACGAGTCTAAATGTGTTCACAGAGAAGAAAAGGAAAGAAAAACAATGGCCAAATGCAGAGTGATGTGAATGTAGAAGGTGATTCTATTTCAACCCCTTCCTATACCTACCCACGTGGGATTTTGGCCAGTTCTGATCTCTGCCAGCAACAGGACAGGGATGGCAAGGGGGAAATTCATCACATCCCTTCTAGGGATCATCAGAGTTTGTTCTTTACAAGGGAAACAAAATAAAGCAAAAATCCCAATTTAGGGAATTGACACCTGGAAACCGAAGGTAAATAACATGGCTCAAGGTGACCCAGTGCAAATCTTATTTAAAATTCCTTAAAAACCTGATAAGGTAAAAAGAAAGAAGGTGTCTGGGACAAGTTGGAATGCAAATAAATAAGTAAAGCACTACAGGGATAAAAAGGGAATTTAGTTAGCACTTCAATACAATATATCACACAAAGAGTGCAGAGCTGACAAGTTAAGTCATCAAAGTAAACAATATAGATGAACTTAAAAACTTGGACATTTTTATGGTGAGAAAGAGAAAAGGATACAGTAGATATAAACCAGGAGGATATAAACTTAAAGAATAATCTTGCTTCAGAGGTGTTTTTCCAGTTCAGAAATTCCTTTTTCACCATAGTGGTGATTAAATGAAACCAATTTCTTATATATTGAGTATCTCCTACGTACCATAATCATTGCCCCAGAAGTTATTATACACGGCTGCATGCAGAAACCCCCAATAATTTCCCTTTCTTTCTGGCCACAAAACACTCCTGCGTTCACTGACCTACAATATAACATGTAGCACTAAGACCAGAACTCATAAAATTCATATACAAAAGCAACAGCTTCCTCTCATCTGACTTGCAAACACCCAAGCAATTTTTTCCAGTATTGACAGAACTAGTCACACATATTCCCTCCCAGCAATATGACAGAACAGCCCAGGCACATTCCAGCAAAATATAATGCCAAAGACCTTGACTTGGTTCTTACTTGTATCAGTTTTAAGTGAGTAAAAGGATGGAATGGATACAAAATTGGGGGAAAAAGAAAAAAGTCAGAATTATTTGCTTTAAGCAGAACAAGTCAACATTTATCTTGAAGAAGCCTTGCAATCATGATCACTTAGAAATTACAGAAGCTGCTTAGAGGGCTAGTACCAATTTTCTAATCCCATCTGACATGAGAGTAATTTTTTGTCTGTACACAAAGTGTAAATTTCTTTCTTTCCCTTGGAAATATATGGAGGAGAACAAAAGAACAAGCTCAACAGCTGTAACAATCTGTGCTTGCCTCACATGTCCACAGGAATTAAGTGGCTCAAAAATATAAGTGAAAAAATGGAAAACCCAAATATTGTTGGGCTGGAAAAATGAAACGTGTGATTCTATTCTCAGTCCCCTTTGTTTCAAGCTAATACTCAATACAGTATTAGCCTGATAGTCCTAAAATCTAAAACATTCTTCCCACACCCTACAAGACACTATCTATATAACTTGTGTAAAAACTAAACAGCTAATCAATAGGGTAATTATGTAACAGCAGAGAAAAGAGGCATTTAAAAGAGCTGTTCATGCAATGCTCAAATCAAAGCACTGGAACTCAGAAAGATTTTCTTATGTTCTTAAATCCAAGGAAAAATTCGGTAAGATTTTCAAGAAGAAACTTGTTCTTTGTGTTCTCTGCAGGATTATCAAAGAAACCCTAAACAACGATTTCAGAATAGACTCCTTTACTGCTCAGTGTCTGGTAACAATATCCAGGTTGGTTGGAACTCTACAATCTCTTACTGAATAATTTCTGTACGCATTCCAGGAATTACAGAATTGTCTTGAAGGACAAACAGCAAATCTAATACTGGTGCTTGAGATGGGCTAATGACTTTATACCAAACACAGTTATTGCATATGTCAGCTCCCTGATTTGAGTGCGTAATTCTCAAGCATTACAAGGCCAACCAAACCCAGGGTTTGTCACTGAAGAGATTCTTTCCCTCCAGCTTCACCTGAAAGGCAGCAACAACAATCCAGAGTCAGCTGAGCCGTTGCACTGCCAGTGAGAGGAGTGGATGCCAAAGGGGAGGGAAGGAAGAGAGCAGGGAGTAGAGACAGAAGAATGCAAAGAAATCCATTCTAAAACCTGTTCCAGATCATGTCAAGCTGGCAGTGCATTTGGTTAATCCCTCTAGTGCTCAGTGGAAAAATCACAGCAGGCAGCTGGATACAACATCCCAGGCTGCCCTTCCTTTTACTTTTTTCATCTCTGGCAGCACATTGTACCCTGAGATCAGCTCAGTTGGTTAAAACTTGGCTGTAATAATGCCAAGGTCATGTGTTCCATCCCCTGTGTGGGCCATTGACTTAAGAGTTGGACTCGATGATCCTTGGGGGTCCCTTCCAACTCAGAATAGTCTGTGTATTTATTCTGTGTATTGTCTCACATGCAGCATCTGCCCATGTCCACAGATTGTGTCTATACATTCAACTGAACTGAAGCAGTCAAAGGAGCAAACCAAAAGTGAGGTTCAAAGGGCACCAAGCAGCCAGGGCTGTTGGAACTGGGCAGGTGTGGGATCCTGGCTGGATAACTGCAATTGTTTGCAGAGCTTTCATATTTGCCAACCAGCATCCAGATCTCAGCAGCTTGATGATGCTGCTATCAAATACTTTTTAAAGTGATTTGTGCCCCCTGGTCCATGACCTTGCAGGGGAAGAGAGGGGCAATCAAGAAAAAAGCATTATTACTAACACAGCAGTGCAAGTACAAGCAAAGCAGCCCCACAATGCAGCCTTGAGCGTGGATTGGTATGGATAAACCACCATCTCATCTTTCTATGCTTTTTCTCCAACATATAACTCACCATTGCAGTGCCAGCTCAGGCAGAAATCTGTTCCTCATGGGATGGAGTTCTGAGGCACGATACAGAGGTAACTCAGCATCTTTTAGGGAAACCATAGGAAGAACAAACCTGGTCCACTTTTACATGGACTCTGTATTGCTGCTTGGTTTTAAATAATTTTCACTGTATCTGGTGGTTTCTACCAAGAGTATATTTGAGCTTGGTACAGTTAAAATGTGTGTGTGTGTGTGTGCGTGTGTGTGTGTGTGGCTTGGCTTCGCAAACAAAGATTTGGGCAGGGCTGTCCCCACGTGCCCTTCCAGCCTGCGCAGTGGATTTCAGGTGAGGCTCAGCGTGCGCAGAACTGGCCCCACCGTTTAAGTCCTGAGGTTCATCTGCCACGGCTGAGCGAGCTTGGACAGTGCCAGTGAAGTCCTCAGGACTAGAACCTACAGCACCCGGCATTTCCCAGGAGGTCTCCCATCCAAGTACTAATCCGGGGCTGACCCTGCTGAGCTTCCGAGATCTGACGGGATCGGATGTCCAAATCTAAAACAAATACCTGCTCCAAAGAGGTCTCAATCTCAGTAAAGAAAAAGGACAAACAGTGAAAAAGGAAGAATATCCCATTTGACACAGAGAGAATGAAGGTCATAGGTCTGACTACATTCATTAGTACTGGGCTACCAAAAAAAGCCCAAACCACCAGAAACAAGCTCAGGCCTAGGCACAAGCATTGGTTTTTATCAACTGAAGTAACAGAGAAGTTACACTGATGTGGGACAAGAAAAGTTTTGCCTTCCACGTGCTTTCAGATGTCTTGCTACACATTTCATGTTTCTTAGAATCACTGAACATAAAAGTACTTTCTGAAGCAACAGTTTATTCTGTATTAAGAAAAACAAAAGGAAAATTTTTTCAGTGCTACAGAAATGGAGTTAAAAAGAGGAAATGATGTAAGCATGGAGAGAATAAAGATTTGTGCTGTGGTTTAGAGTTCCTACAGTAAAGGAAAGAAGGCCTAGGATGTCTTTTATGCTGTAAACACTTCTTTGGAGTCAGTCACTCTGACTAATATAGACATATACTTGACAGGAAAATAAAAAAGTTTCAAAAAACATACTTCAAGTTTTGAAGAGCTTGTTATAAATATTCATCAGGTTGATTAAGTGTTTGCAAAAGTGATGAATTCAGGTTAAAAGAAAGGTGTTTTAACAGCCTTTGGTCAGGGGCAATATTCACCCCCAACCCAGGCATAAGCCAAACAGGCTCAGCAGAAAAAAGGTGTTTTGTTCTTTCTGTCCTAAGCTGTTGGATGAACATGTTTCCACACACTTAAAACCTTAATTATTATCATAAGTTAGAAGAAAAACAAATAATACTTTTATTCACAGAACGTTTATCTGCCAATAGCACTTTAGGAGTTTCCTACAAAGTTACACTCAGATTAAAAAGAGAAAAAATAGAGGAGGAAAAAATGTACTAGACTGAAAACAGAAAGCCCCTTAAAACACTCAGTGTTGAAGGACTCAAAAAAAGATTCAAAACCTCTTAAATTTCATGGTGGTTCTTAGATACAAAAGCAGGACTCCAAAACCAAAGATGCAATTGTTGCTTCTAAGCTGACTCACACTAATACACCTCTTCATCCTGCTGGTACCAACAATTCCTACTGCACTTGGAAATGACAAGGAAACAACTAGAAATTCCCACACACTGCGAGGTGAGAAATGTGGCTCTTCATTGGTCAAAGAGCTGACAGTTGCAATCCAAAACACCTCCTTTCTTGGTTAGTGCTGATTGCACCTTATAAGTGATGCTGAATCCATTGGTACAAGGTTTTCCTGTTGGTTCCCTACACACAACTCTACAAAGGATAAATTTCTGTCCCAGGCATCCTTTTGGTCATCTCTCTTTTTTTATTATTATATTTTTTATTTTTGCTTGCAAATATACATCATAATAATAAAAAATATAAAATTTCATAAATTACTTTGATGCAATTTCTTTAATTTTTAAGTAAGATTCATACCATTTGTACAGTTGGAAATAAAATATCTAAATGTAAAAATGTTTTGCTTGCAGTGTGTATGAAGTTAACCTCCTACAAAACTAAACAACTGAGAAAATTTTCAAGTCCACTCCAACAACATGTCCAACTCGAAGACAACATTCACTTGTGCTTCGAGAAGAATCTGTCTTGAAAACTTCTCTCTCTCCCTCTCCTTCCTTTTGGAATATTTTAATTTCTGAATCAGCCCAGGGTCCTTGGAGCTACACATCCAGTGGGCATTTTGCATCAGGTAAAAGGGAACCCAACTTGGACTGAAACCTCAGGGTTTATTTAAACCAAACCAAAACAAGATATTAAAAGTTCACCCTTATTCCACACTTCAAGAGTGATAACAGTCCATGGATCAGCTGATTTATTAAGTCTAGATAGAAAACTATATTTTACTCAGAAATAACCCTGAAAAGTTGCCTTAAATAACCCAAGGCTTGCACAGTGCAGGTTTTGTTACATTTGCAAAGCAACTTAGATTGTTTTAACTATTGAAAGTAAAATAAAACTCATGCTTAAGTCCAAGCAAAGTGTGCATGAATGCATCAGTTTCATAACCTGGAAAACTCTCTCCATATATAGTGCTTTTTGCCCATCTTCATTGTGCTTTCAGCCTACAGACACTGCACCATTGGAATGCTCTTTCTGTCTCTAGTGCACACTCCATGAAAGAAAACAGCTGGATTTAAACCCAGTGTAGTTCATCTGTTAGAGCAGTGACATCATCTGTAGGGCAGTTTTTGAGGAGAATCAAACCAGATCTCGTTATGAAGAAGGGAAAATTTTACTGTCCATCTTTTTAGAACTGTCAGCTGGATACTTGGCACTGAGAATTTGTTTCACCAGTGTAGCCTTTAAAAGAAAATGAGCCTGCTCATATGGGGGCTGTTTGTTGACAAAGAACTTTGAAATGAACATGGCAATTGGGTGTGATACATTACTGTGTTTGGAGGGCATTTGTGGGTATAGAGGCCCAAACCAGGACTGCAAGGAAGGGTAAAAGGAAGGATTTCTGTCCTAGAGCACAAGCTACATTTGATTCAAGGGAATCACAATCTTCACTTTTATTTGAGGGGCAGTTGCATCCAGCCCAAACTGAGCTGTAGGTAATTGCTAAACACAAGTAGATGTTGCAGTTGGCCACTTCTGAGCCCATCTGAACACTGGGATCAGCTGCATGTGTGTGTTAGTGTTGTACTACATGCATGGAATATGTACTTACACAAGTAACTGTTACTGATTTAAATTTGGACTGTAATGGGGTTTCTTTACACACCTTTCCACAAGGAGCAGTGGAACCAATGCTGCAGGCATTCAGACATTATTTCACTTGGATGGATCAGCATTAGGCACTTGCTTGAGCAGGGAGGTTGGACTACATGACCTCCAGCGATCCCTTCCAAATTTAGCCATTCTGTGATGCTGCAATTCTGGGAATTACTGAGCTATTGCACTACAGACTTGCATGTTTGAACCAATATTCTTCCTGCTGTAATTGCAGGAATCTCTCAACTTTATAACCAATTGGTAAATTTAGAAATGAACATGTTTGGGTCTCTGCCTGTGTAAAACTGCATATGCACAGGTCTCAGATTTTGGAAGTGAGGTTTATAAATTGTTTTCCAACTGGTAATCAAATCAGCAATCAAACAGTCAGAGATAATTACAAATGAATCCCTGTTTCTACCCTACCCCTGCAATCTCCAGTACTGCACAGAGTGCCAATTAATTTGAAAGGTTCTGCCACACTGAGTTATGAGACTCCACCAGAACATGACAGCACATAAGACAGAGGGTTGATGTGATAAGAAACGATGGATGTTGCAGTGTAACTTGCTTTCCCTGATGCTGGCATACACGAATTTACACCAGCACAAAAACTATTGCAAAACATAGTCAGAATGTGTCTTCATAAGCAAGTGAAAATAGTTCATCCATTCACTAGAGAGGAGGAAATACTGAAAGCCAAAGAGTGGAGAGAAATCAGGATGCCCCCAAGCCTTCCTGGAGTCCTACCAAAGGAACTTTGGTGTGGGGAAACTGGCTTTCCACAGCCAAACTTTGCCAGTCCCTCTGGATTTGAGTGAGCAACCCTAAACAAAACCTTCAAGCACTTAGCTTTTTAAAAGAGAGTGTTGGACTGAAATGATTAACCATAAAGACCAGCTCGTCTTTCTTTTAAATCAACAGTTGTGTCCACTTAAGAGGCACCAAAGGGGCACTGTGGTTTTCTTTTAAAGATTTAAAAAGAGAAGTGGCAAAAGAAATATATCCTCACATTTCCTTAAAATTGCTGGTACTTCAGGAGCTTCTGAAGCACTGGATTGTTTCATTAAAATTGCCTCTTGGTAGCATTATAGTGCTGCCAAAAAGTACTGCTCACGGCAGTGATTAAAAAGTGACTCTTTTCCTCAGCAAAGCTTTGAATTGTTTAGTCTGTACCCCCAACAGCAGCAAGTGAGCAAAGGGCATGTTTTAAAAAAATAAAGACAAATAAAAAGCTTAGCACAATGGAATTGGATCCCTGTCTTCCCCCAGTAAATATATCTAATATCACACGCCTGTTCAGAGTGGGAGGAAGGGATTTCCCCCTCAGTAACCTCTCTGAGAAGGAGGGGAGAACAGAATTGTTGCCCAGCTCACTGTCTGTGTCACCAAGCCATGATGCCAGGCTGATTATCTCTCCTGTTACATAAAGTGCTCTCCTGTGGTGCCAATTGCCCGCCGTGGGTCTGGATCCTGTTACATAAAGTGCTGTCCTGTGCCACCACGTGCTGTGCCAAAGGGCCGTTCTTCGCTACCCTGCTCCCTGTCTGCAGAGCTCAGGCGCCCTTTGGGGCCGTGCCTGCCTCTGCCCACATCTGAAAAGC
The DNA here is from genome assembly GCF_047495875.1 of Pithys albifrons albifrons. Lineage (NCBI taxonomy): Eukaryota > Metazoa > Chordata > Aves > Passeriformes > Thamnophilidae > Pithys > Pithys albifrons. The sequence goes on along the minus strand of NC_092464.1, from coordinate 51,839,304 downwards.
CACCTAATGATGGAAACAAAACAAGAATGCTTCTCACTGAACAGTGATTTTTGTAGTTAAACTGTAAAACAAGAAAGAACACAGATGACTATTGCTGGGGCATCCTGGAGGACATGAGAGCTCTGCATGGAAAACCCTCATTAGGGACAGAGCTGCTGCACAATCCTCAGACATTGCACCTTCACACTTCTTTATGAGTCATGCTGAATGCAGCATTTGATCTGGCTCAACATTTCCCTTGGGCAGGCCTGAGATCAGCTGCACTGCTGAAGATGAAAGCGCCCCTGGAGTAAAACACAAGCTGTCTCTGATGCTGTATTGCAATCTCACCTTGGCCAAGGGTGTTCACAGCAAGCTGCAAACATGCTGTGCCACCAAACCAGTGCAGGAGGGATGATGTGGTACTGGAAGGGTGGCAGCAGTACAGGAGGGGCACACCCACAGGCACAGCACAGCTGACTGTGGTCTCAGAGCCAACCCACTGCTCCTCTGCACAGCACTGGCACTGCTGCATCAGCTGCACTGGCACTGCTGGGGCTGCCAGCACGGCTCAGAAGCACAGAGATAAGGGTCAGGCAAAGGATTTCCCAGTCAAAGAGAAACTCAATAACCCAATTTTTGTGTGGCCACAGAAAATGCAGTCTTCTCTCCCAGGGCTCATGGCCCTTCCTACAGCAGTGGTTTGTGCAGAGGAACTGAGAGGCAGCAACACTGAGTATTCTCCCTTCAATCACTGTATGATGCTAAGGGACATTTCTGTACAGAGCTTACAATTTGTTACTTTCAGTGTTTTTAAAGTATTTCTCAGGTCTCTAATAACTCTCTTGTGTTTGGTAACATGTTCCTCAAATATCAGCAAAAGAAATCCTCCAAACAAGAGCAAAAATAGCTCTCCCTGGTCAGTCTCACTCATATAAGGACCAAGATTAATTAGAGGGATGAGACTTCAACTCCACAGACTTGAACAGCCTCAATCCTGACACATCATGAAGGCTGGGCAAGGAAGAGGCATTACTTCTTCTTTCAAATCAGCATCTCCTGAGCCTTTATTCCTAAAAAGCCATTGGGCAAACTCCTGATGGCAGAGATAAAATGTGCAGATGGGTTTGCAGGTATCAACTTCCCTGCTGTTCTACATCAGACCTCATATTACAAGAGGCAAATACAAAAAACCCAACCAATCCCCCAGAACAACAAAAAAACTCCAACAAAACCCCCCAAACCATGCCCCCCATAAAAACTCCAACCAACCAAACCAAAAAATATAGCTGAAAGCAGCCTTTTGACACTGTTAGTCTTAGAAATTGCCATTGGTGGATTCTGTTCCTGTAAAAGAATGAACAGTATCTTGCAATATTTGACTTCAACAGAAAGTTTGCAAGAAAATAAGGGCAAGGCTCTTCTTGAAAAGATTCAAAAAACACGAAGAAAATCCCAAGTCCTGTCACAGAATCTTTAGCTTATGCAGAGAAACTGGCAGAAAAACTGTATTTTCTTCAACCAAAGCCCACGACAGACACTTTCCACTTCTACCTTTGAATTGGGACAAAAATTGCTTAAATTCTGTGCTACAATGACTTTTTCCTAGAACTGTGCAAGGAAATACCTTGGTTGTGGGGACAGTTTAATAGGAAAAAAAAAAAAGAAAAAAGCCCAATAAAACATAGTATCCTCATGGTGTATAAACACTATGGAAGTGGGGTTTTTTTTGCTTGTTGGTTTTACCTTACAATAATGCAATCAGTGTGTCTCTTCTAAACGAGCTTTCTGCTGTAACACTCCTTTTTCCTGCACTATATATTGTGTCATACCACACCATACATTCTTTATACCCCTCTATCACATCCCCAGGGTCAAAGGCAGAAGATAGAAAAATTCCTGGAATAATATCCCCAATAAATTACTACTAACTATTATAATTCAACAAGGGCATATAAACGGCACTTTAAAGAAAATTGAATTTGTTGAAAATTAAAGCAAACCTGGTCTTACTTTGAACAAGAGGCTCACTGATTGTTTTCAGATTTCCATAATAAAATAGGCTTTTTTGTTTTATGTGTTATATACCCTCTGAGGAAAGGAATTGTACCTTAAAACATATGGGTGTGCAGAATCTTTATTTTTAAATACAATCCTCCATGCTCATAAAACCCTGATTGGAAGCCAAGGAATTTATAACAAGGTGCATAACAGCAAACCCAAAAGGAGGCTAAAGATGAAGAAAAACAGAGCTTGCACTCATTAATTCAAATAAATAAGAAAAGAGCATAGAAGTGAAAGTGGCCCTAATTTGGGGACAAATATCTGTGGTTTAATTCAGTGACATCTTCTCACTATGTGTGGGTGTACAGGCACTGAAGTACACAAGAGGACAGACTTCTAAACAGAATTCATCTCGTAGATCAGGTATACTGTTTGCAATGTAGACCACGGTGCTTTCTTTACTGCTGTAAGACACTGAGAGCATGAAGGACTGTGCTATCTGAATTTTAGGGATTTTTTTCCCACACAGCTTTTCTTTTAAAGCACATGTTCTGTTAGAGCAACACGTTTACAGCTCTTATTTTAACCTAAGTGCTCTCTAGCCTGGAATGCTGTTAAATACGCTGTTAGAGTGTAAGGCAGGACTGAGTGAGCTCACAGGACTCAGCCCATGCCTGGAGTGTGTGTCACACCTGTGTGTTGCACCACCTGGGGAGTTGCTTCTAATCCACTAATGCACACACAGATAAGCTTTGTACTATTGGGGGAACGGTTTATTATTCTACATTAACAAAAAATGTAAACACTCATTTTTGGTTGGGTTTATGCAGCTTACCTTTTTATTACAGAAAGTCATTTCCAGTCAGGGGTAAGAGCATGAAAATGTGAAGATTATTACTGAGTTTTATCTGAGTTGTCCAAACCCTTGTTTTTTCTATTAGCTAATGGAGTTATTTTCCCCTCTCTCTGCCCTTAACTGAGAAAGTTTTACTCCTTCTCTATGGCTGTATTCTGCATTCATCCTTTGAATAAAAGCTGAGACTAATACTGCAGAGGAGCCACAGAGTTGCAGTTGAAAAGAAAAATGACAGTATAAGAAGAAGCAACTTAAAATACTGTCCCTTACTAAGGACACATCCTCCCTCCACTCTTTGCTCTACAGCAACTTAAAATACTTCCCTTACAGAGGACATGTCCTCCCTCCCCTCTTCACTCTACTATCACAATCTCAGGAATACCTCATGCCAACCCACCAAGGTTTCTGGCACGTGCACAAGCTTAGTGTGATGAAGACACAAACCCTTTGCCTCCGTGACCAAGGAGAGCACTGGTGTGATTTTATAAAGACTCACCCAACTAGTCAGAGTGTAGAGGTGAACAGTCCACACCCAGAATCTGATCTCTCCTGATATTTCAGCTCTGTCTGTACCCTCCTCGTGATCCCTCCAGGCCTGAGAGCAGGTGAAGAGGAGGAACTGGGAACACTCCAAGGATGTTCCTATTCCTTGGAGCCATCAGCAGCCTGCCTGACTCACACACAGCCAGTTTGGCCATGCAACCAAAGTTAACAGTTAAACTGCACACACAACAGTTTTATGAACAGTCCTGGACTTCACCAGTTTTGGGCTCTGCAACTATAAAATTATACACTTGATATGTATTAGTAAGTACAGTAAAGAGAGTATAATTAGAACAGAATACAATGTACTATTTTTCACTGCTTTTCATTCTTACTTCCCTAGAGCTACAAAATGAGTTTCTAATGAGCTTTGGGTACTCACATAAATAGAAAACCTAACGTTGTAATGGCTGATAGTGATCTAAACTGCTTAGATGTGTTTTGCATTACACCACAAAACAGTGGTTTGTTCATGGAATGGAACAAAAATTTCATGTTACTCATACTTTGGCCCTAGGCATGCATGTGTTGAAACCATAATCCCCAATGTATTTCAGAATATGTTTGGACAACCTAAGTTGCTCTGTGAAAATGACCCAAAAGGAAAAACCCCTATCCATTAAAAACATAAATTACTGAGACCTCAATGTTTAAGTGTAGCCTACAGCACATAAAGGAAAATTTCCAATGCATTGCTTGTTTTCCCAGTTAAAAAAGTAAAAGGAAGAAGATGAGAAGAATGCATTCAGGAACCATATAGGAAGGCTGTAAACTAGCTGTGCATGGGCACACATCATGCCATTCTGCACAGCAGAAACAAAATATTCTATGCCAAGACAGGACATCTCCTTTATAAAATGCCTTCAGACATGGTTGCACAGACACACACTGGGTTTGTACACTGGGGCTCTCCCCTAAGATTGGCAACAGCCATTTCCTTTTTCTCTGGTGGGGAGAACAGCATAAAAAGTTATCAGGGAAGATGACTGACAATAGCAGAGAGCACTTTTTCCCACCCCAGCAGCTCCCTGCAGATGTGAGGCAGCCCCCTGTGTGTGAAGTGCCAGTGGCATTGCACTCACAGCACCTCTGCAGGGCACGGGATTAAACAGGCGAGTGGACAGGCAAACTGGCAGGGTGGGGAACAGAGACTACAAGAGGCAAACAAGGAATGCACTGCAGGCAAAAATGAATCCAGATCCCACAAGTTCTTGTCTAGTGTTTCAAATACAATGACATCTTCAAACAGTGCTACTTCTTTACCAGGTAAAAACAAATACACTTGCACTACTTCTACCTGTTTATTATTTTTTATGGAGAAGGTGAATTATAGAATCATTAAGGTTGAAAAAGACCTCTAAGATCATTGAATCCACTCATGAATTCAGCACCAACCATCACTAAACCATGTCCCCAAGTGCCACATCCACATGTTTTTGAAACAACTCCAGTGTTTCCACCCTTTCCCTGGGGAGCCCATTCCAATGGCTGACCACCCTTTCAGTGAAGAAATTGTTCCTAATATCCAATCTAACCCTCCCCTGGTTTCATTTCAGGTCATTTCCTCTCACTTGTCACTTCATGTCACTTGTTACCTGGGAGAAGAGGCTGAGACTCACCTGGCTGCAGCCTCCTCTCAGGTAGTTGTAGAGAGCACACAAAAACAAACAAAAAAAAAAACCAAACCAAACACAACAAAAAATCCACAAAAATAACCCCAAACAAACAAAACAACAAACAAACCCCAAGCAAAAATCAAACAAAACCACAAAAAGAACCCCAAACAATTCCAACTGACATTATGTTCTTATGTTAATTCTTTTTCCTTCTTCTTCAGAGTAATTCCAGAAATAAGCAGCCTTTTTACTGTTTATATTAACATTCCTGCACAGGTGACTAAAAAAAGTGTTAACGTTTGGTTTGAAACTCACAGGGATGAAAAAGGTCAACTGCTCATCATAGAAGATTTACTGCAAGATGGTTCATTTAAAAATAAGCAAAGAAAAAAAAGTACAGTGATTAATTCTATTGCATTTTTACTACAGGAAAATAGAATAAAAAAGTGAAAACATTCCCTTGAATTAAAGAATCCCTTTTGGGAAGAGATCTGTGTTATTTTACATGCAGCCCCATTTTACACAGCATTGGCTGTGAAAAGGCATTTTTTCAACTGGCCTTTAGTGGAATTTCTGCTGCTTTTAGCATAGCCAAAGGAGCACGAGGAGCCTTGATGCAAAGGCAAACCTGTTCTTTAATGTGCACACTACTCCAAGTAATAAAAGCTTTATTATTTTTTAAGTTCTGCACACCCACTGTGCAGTATCAAACGCGTGTGCTGTAAACACAGCGGAGTGAGCTGGGACATGATGTCAGCACGTGTAACTCCCCTGGCTTCAAAGGGGCACTTGTGGAACAGAGCCCTGCTTGAGCATGGCCACGAGTGGCAGCATCACTGCTACATTCCTGCAGCATGTGCTTTGAAACAGGGGGGGTTGGAGCAGTGTAGAGTTACACGGCGTCAGAAAGTGAAGCAGGACTGGGCTGGCAGGAGTCTGTGGGGTCGAGGATCAAAAGGATTGTTTGGGACTTCATGCAAGTCACACAAAACATTTCAAACAGCCAGGTGGGGGTTGGTCTCTTCTCCCAGGCACTCAGCAATAGGACAAGGGGGCACGATGGGCTCAAGCTCTGCCAGGGGAAATTGAAGTTGGAGATCAGAAAGAAATTCTTTCCAGAGAGAGTGCTCAGGCATTGGAATGGGCTGCCCAGAGAGGGGGTGGATTCCCCATTCCTGGAGGTTTTTAAGGTGAGATTGGCCGTGGCACTGAGTGCCATGATCTGGTAAAGGGACTGGAGTTGGACCAAGGGTTGGACTTGATGATCTCGAAGGTCTTTTCCAACCCAATCCATTCTATGACTCTATGAAAAGAGGAGAGAAGGAGAGCACTGAGATGGCATTTCAGAGCAAGAATGGCCACCACTGCCTTAAACAAGAAAGAACTAATAGCTCATGGACACTGGTGCTGTAGATAAGAAAAGCAATTATTTAGGCAGTGTATGGAGAAGAGAGAGGGGAAGGAGCAGGACCTCCCTGTACTGGGAGATGGGACCACTGTCAGGAAAATTGATGGAATCAGACCAGCCAGAACACCAGCACACACACTGCTACACAGAGAGCAGCAACAGGTAATACCTGGCATTGATGTGCATTATTTCACAGCCCTCCACTCACTTTCAAACTTTTCACCTTGCACTGCTTGGCTGTATTCTTTCGAAAAATATACAACCAAGTTGCAGCTTGTAATATTACTTTATTTTTAATTTTTTTAATTATTATTTTTTAATGAAAGAAAAGCTAGAGCCTTAACTGATTCACAACCACACAGACATCTCATCATGGATCATTGGTGTGCAGACTGGGAGCTTGCAATCAAGGGGAAAAGAAACTCAGCAGAGGAAGCACAGGCAAGCAATGCTGCTGAAAAGAAAGATATTCAAGAATGGAACCCAAGGAGATGGTCAAACAGAAGAGGCCTTTCTGAAATAAATAAGTGGAACAGAGCTTCTGAGCTTTTATGCAGATGAGCCCCATTCCCAAGTGCTGCCTTTTTAGCAGCATTGGTCAATGAGGACTTCATCTGGCAAAGCTACTGCAGTGTTTGGTGAGAAGTTTTCTAACTTATGGGACAAACACACATGAACTTTTTCTTGTGAAAGTTGAACAAATTGCTGCATCCTTTCAAAATCCCACCAAAATCACTGTTCCACTCAGAAAAATTCCAGAGGCATTTTATTTCGTAAATTTGGAAGTTGCAAAAGCAGTCAAATTTCATGAAACCAGAGAGGATTTATTTCTCTCAGCAACAAGGGAAACGCCACAAGTGTTCTTTTCTCACAACATGAGCAAGTGGCTGACTTACTGTTCCTTTTCTGTCAAAAAATATGGTGACAGGAATAATCTGTGCCCTGGGCAAGAATGTAAAAAAAGCAACGTTTGCAGACGTTTTGTAACTCAGTTTGAAAAAAACAAAACAAAACACCAAAGATGGTTTCCCAGTTTAAGGTGAGATGTGTATGAACCTCAAAGCAACGTGAAAAAGAACATCCAGTAAATACTCATCCAAACATAAAAGCTGTTTTTTCAAATGCCAAATGTTAATACCTGGGCACACTGCACCAGAACATACTGAAAGACAGGACAACTCCCCAAGGTGTCAAATACCAACTCATTTTAAATGCCCTTTTTTGGCCTCAAGAGGGCTACAGCTGATGTAGCATTTGAGTATTGCCTGTAGTACAGCTCTTCTTATTTGAACACGTGTTTGGTTGTCCCCATGCTTTGATGATACCCTGAAGTTTGTACACCTTGCTGCTAACTGGTATTTTTACCCAGTCAAGGACTGCAACAGCAAACAGTGTACAGGAGAGCAACAAAACCACACCCTCGAAATGCTGAGTCTGGGGACTTCAAACCAATGAAGTTCATTTTGGCATGTTTTGTGCTTTAGAAGAGTACCTGAGAACATCTTTGGTTATTCAGGAAAATTTCAGGCTGTCTGCATTGTTCCCCAAAGATTAACATAGTTATGAGTGTATTAGCAAGCCTTTCATAGCAGGAAGTCGTGATACTTAAAACTTATCTTAAGAAACATCAGCCACTGGAGTCACTGGAGATTGTCCAATAACCGACTTTTGGAGGAAGGGCTGTAGCTGCATGTATCTACTTGGCCCCTAAAAACCCAGCTTTTTATATAGTCACACATACACAGCAGTGGGTGCCCAGCGTTTGTAGAAAGGGTCAAACCTCAGGCTGCCATAGACCTACAAGTCCAGACACTTCCAGCCACACAGAACATTTTTCAATAAATGAAATACATACTTATCTTGAAACAGAAGCACACAGAATTCCAAAACTACTCTGTAGATACTACTTTGAGATGGCCACACAGGAAAAAAAAATGTGATCACAAATAAGTTGATAATTAGGAGTATGAAGCAGATTTCATTTTATTTTAAAGTCTGTATAATTTCAATCCAGACCTGTATAACGCGTGAAGAAATAGACTGCTATAATTTGAATCCTCAGCAGCAGAACACCCTTCTCTGCCTGAAATACAACATGAACAAGTACAGGGTCCTGCCCCTGGGGAGAACAACCCCAGGCACCAGGATGGGTTGGGGGTGACCTGCTGGGAAGCAGCTCTGCAGAGAAGGCCCTGGGGGTCCTGGGGGACAACAAGCTGTCTGTGATCCAGCACTGTGCCCTTGTGGCCAAGGCCAAGGGTATCCTGGGCTGCACCAGGAACAGCATTGCCAGCAGGTCAAGGGAGGTGATCCTGCCCCTCTGCTGAGCTCTGGGGAGGCCTCACCTGGAGTGCTGTGTCCAGTTCTGGGCTCCTCAGTACATGGAGCTCCTGGAGAGGGTCCAGTGGAGGGCAATGAGGTTGATCAAGGGACTGGAGCATCTCTGTGATGAGGAAAAGCTGAGGGAGCTGGGCCTGATCAGCCTTGACAAGAGACCACTGAGATGGGACCTCATTAAAGTATATAAATATCTAAAGGGTGGTAGTGCCCAGAAGACAGAACCAGACTCTTAGCGGTGCCAGGCAATAAGACAAGAGGCAAAGGGCAGAAACGGATGCACAGGAAGTTCCACCTGAACATGAGGAAGAATTTCTTTCCTATGCAGGTGACCAAGCACTGAACAGATTGCCCAGAGAGGCTGTGGAGTCTCCCTCACTGGAGATACTCAAGAACTTTCTGGACACAAGCCTGTGCCATGTGCTCTGGGGTGACCCTGCTGGAGCAGGGAGGTTGGAAAGGTGACCCACACTGTGGTCCCTTCCACCCTCACCAATTCGGTGATTCTGTAAAGCAACATTAAAAATTCTGCACGCCTTTGAATGACAGATTTCTGTCTCTATGTAATCTAATATTCACCTATTTGCCAGTATATTACCATTTTCATTGTACTCTCATGCCAAAACAATTGCTTGCCTGTGTATTGAAATGTCTATTAAATACCACAATACTGAATTTAAAAAAAAAAACTATGAAAAGGAAGCCTATAAAGACTAAGATGTCACTCTGAATTTTGTTACAAATTTGCAGTGTTGAATGATTTGCATGATGCTTTAATTTTCCTGCAGCCTTGCTTGAAATAAAGGTGTCAAAAGTGTTCCTAGCTATTGAACAGAACATCAGTGTTTGTTCTTTCACTTCTAAGTAGTAAGAAATGAAAGAAAACCTGGCTTTGCCCTATTAGGTATAATTCTCTATGCTGTCTTTCTTGAATCATAGAATGGATTGGGTTGGAAAAGACCTCTGAGATCATCAAGTCCAACCCTTGGTCCAACTCCAGTCCCTTTACCAGATCATGGCACTCAGTGCCACGGCCAGTCTCACTTTAAAAACCTCCAGGGATGGGGAATCCACCCCCTCTCTGGGCAGCCCATTCCAATGCCTGAGCACTCTCTCTGGAAAGAATTTCTTTCTGATCTCCAACTTCAATTTCCCCTGGCAGAGCTTGAGCCCATCGTGCCCCCTTGTCCTATTGCTGAGTGCCTGGGAGAAGAGACCAACCCCCACCTGGCCAGAACTTCCCTTCAGGTAGTTCTAGACAGTGCTGAGGTCACCTCTGAGCCTCCTCTTCTCCAGGCTAAACACCCCCAGCTCCCTCAGCCTCTCCCCACAGCACTTGTGCTCCAGTCCCTTCTCCAGCCTCCTTGCTCTTCTCTGGACCCGCTCCAGCCCCTCAATCTCTTTCCTCAACTGAGGGGCCCAGAACTGAACACAACACTCAAGGTGTGGCCTCCCCAAGGCAGAGTCCAGGGGAAGGGTCACTGCCCTGGGCCTGCTGGCCACGCTCGTTTGGATCCAGGCCAGGATCCCATTGGCCTTCTTGGCCACCTGGGCACACTGTTGGCTCCTGTTGAGCTTCCTGTCATAGCAGGGTGGGGTAAGAAATGTGATTTTAAAGAGTGACTCTAAGGAGAATTTAAACTATCTGCTGCTTTTAGCTTGATGATCCTGCTACAGAGGGAAATCTAGGGATAGGATTTAATTCACATTTCTCAGCTCTCCAGAGCAGCCTCAAAATCACAGCCCTATGGCCAGAGCAGCTCCAAAGGGAGCAGAGCCTGTGCAGGTCTGCTCATTGCTCCTCACAAGGCGGGTGGGATTCAGTTTGTTTGCAGGTCTCAGCCAGATTGTTGAGCAAAGGCAGGAGAAAGAAGGGGATGAACAGGGAGGTACCACCAGCACTCATGTGGAGATGCACTTCAGCTGCTGCCCTGCAAGGGGAGTTTTGTAGCCCTGGGTCTGAAGACACACACAAATGACAAGCAAGCACATGCTGTCAGAACGATCCTGCAGTCAACAGAGTGCACAGCTAAAACACTGACACTTCTCGGTCTAAAAATAATCCTTAATGAGATGTAACAACTAGAAAGGCAGAGAAAAAAAGGCATGGTGTGTCTTACCAGGTTCCTGAGCTGCCTGCCTTGTTCTTGTCATGTTTTGAAAATTATCAGTTTCTTGAAGAGATCGTTATCAGGTTGTTCTAACAATTAGACCTGAATAGGTTTGTTTATTTTCCCAAATGTTCTGAGCTATGCTGCACAATGTACTCCTTTCAGAAGATTTGCTGTGGATTGATCTTTTAAATGTATCACAAGTAAACCCCCAAACTCTCCCATGATTCAAAAGAAAGGGAAGGGAAGGGAGAAGTGTGGATCATATTAACTTAATTCAGAGAAATGATGTAAAAGCTCCAGGGATTAAACAGATGCATGCAGGTTCTCTCACACAGTCCCAAAACAGATTTGTGCTTACAAGACTGAATTTCATACCTTGGGATGTCTGAGAGTTCATTTTGCATGCCTCTATTCACAAAAATGGTCTTGACTTCAGAGGGTCTAACTGCATGAGCAACAATGGCTTGCATATGTAAAGATGCCTCTTCAAGGCATAATAAAATGTGCCTAACCCTAATAAATATCTAACAACAGCCCTTGAGGAAATTAAGGTCAGAAAGATTAGTGCAAACACTTCACAGCAATAGGAAGGAACCATGGAGCAGAAGAAGTTCTAAGTAGGAATGCTGAAGACAAAATGATGGCTGATGTTTGAAAAACCCAACATCATCAACATGAAAATCAGGACTTATGCAAAATGAGGACTAGCTGCTGTTTGATAAGACTAAACTATTTCCATTCCCCATGCAGGAAACAGTGGAAAAAAACATATGTCTCTCAAAGAATTCCAATCCTTCAGTATGAATGCTGACCATGTCATGCCTCAAGAAGTACCCCAAAAAATTGTTTAAACAGTGGTTTGTTTGCACAAACAAAAATTTCTTTTACTAAAGTCTTACACAGCAACTTACCTCCTTTTACCTAAAAATGTGTTTTGCTCTGATGGGACAGAAAAACAAAGCCCGTTCCAGGTTTTGGTGAGCAAAATAAAAATGGTTGGAAAAAGAAACAAATATGCATATATGTATCAGGAAGCAGGTAAAGTCATCGAATTTACCAGCATTATCACATAAAAATAACAACTGTATTTGCCTGAGCAGCTTGTAGTGTTTGCAGACTGACTTCTGACTGAAGAATTCCAAAGTATTGCTGCCCATCTCAGTGCAGTTAGACTAGACATGCACCATTGCAACAAATGGAATAACTAAGTCTGGAATTAGTAATGTATCTCCAAGTCATTAAAATATTAGCATTAATAAATACTATTTTAAAGAAAATACATTGTATCTAAGTCCCACTGCAAGTTTGAATTGTACAGCATCATTTCTGCAGGGTTCAGTTGTTCTGGGAAGTCCTGGATAGCAAAGAGGAATAAAGAAATGCAGGTGAGGTATAGCCTTTGTAATGTTGTTACAGCTCCCAGAGGAGTGAGTTGCACTGTATTTATACCTTGCATAGGCTGCTCATGCACTTTGCATTTAAATGTGTCAAAGGCTGAGGTGAAGTTAGCAACAAGAACTCCAACGTTTGCTCTCTCCTCTGGAGCTTACATGATTTCTTTCACCTTGTGGTACACACATTCCAAGAGAATCAAGGGACTCCAGAGAATGAGTTGTCATCAAGAGACAGAGCCCGAGATGAGACAGACAGAACCACAGGTACAATTTATGAAATGTGCATTTCTCCCAGATTAGCTAGGCATGCTCAGGAATGATGGAATGCTACCTTCTCTGCAGCTGGCAGAGATGGTTACAGTTCTGATGAGGGCCAGGTGGCCTCATTGCTGCTCATCAGCCATGTGGTAAGCCAGAACTTCCTCAAGGCTTCAAGTGCTTTCTCTGTGACTGGCCCAAATCACGTCAACAAGATCATGGGATGCTTGTTCTCAGGGTTTAGCTCTTGCTTCCCTGGTCACAGCAAGATATTCATGGATTCTGCTGATCTGATCAGAAATTCCAGTTCTGAAGGCAGCTGGAGGTATTCCAAGGAAGTCTGCTTTTTGTAAGGAACACTTTCAGATATTGTGATTGAGCAGCCACAATTATGACTAAAACTGTCAGATTCAGTGCAAGGTTCCAAGTGAAGTGTTCAGTTATTTCAGGTACTGGCTACAGGCAGGTTCACAATCACAGGAACCTTCCCTGAAATTCAGCCTGTAAACACAACATCAAGGTCTGCAGGTAAAGGCTGCCCACATGGTTGGCATCCAAGAAAAGGTACCCCAGGGACTGGGTTTGGAATATCAGTCTTGGTGACTAGAGAGGTCATTTCACTGTAATATTTTTCAGCTTTCTGTTGCATGAGGTCTTAGGCTATTGCAAGATGAGGAGCAGAGAGAATGAGTTGTATTTAAAGTGATCCAAGTAGGTTTTCTTCTGACTGCTAAATAAATGGTGAGTCACACCTGCTATGGATCACTTGTTTCCTATCCACTCCTGAAAACTCTTTCATCTATAGCAGATTTTATAAGATGATCTTTTTTGAATATTTCCATATAGAACAGCATACTCATTTGTTTGTATTATAACAGATATATTTCAAGCCAGAAACAGTTTTAACTTTCTTATGCCAGTATAGAGGTGTAGTCAGTTGGTAAGAATTATTTTGATATGACAAATAAAACTGACAGAGTATTCCACCTGGATCATTTTTGTATGAAACAGGAAGGCCTGTAGTGAGATATGTACTAAAATAATGAGTTTATAAATTAATAGTGATTGCCATACGTACCCTGATAGCACCTAAATCAATGGAAGCTGTTACAGAAAAAAACCAGCAATTTTCACATAGAGCAGTGAAAGAACTGCTGTTACTTCCAAAACTCCTGAGTTAAATTTGTTTATACTTAAAAGGATTCTATCAGAGGGAAGACCTGAGTCAGTGCAAGAGTTTCACAGTTACCAAAGAAAATGATTCACTGCATTCACTGTATGGATTTCTTTGACTGCTCTCCCAGAGGCACAGGCTTAATTCAGGCTGTGGAGGATGGGACACTTTCTCAAATTTGAACATCATAGTTTAGATTTTTCTGCTTAATTTCTCAAGCCCAAAGAACTGACTTCCCTTCATAGATGGAGTTCTTTATGTTATTAGCTAAGCTTCAATCATGCCTAAAGAGTTGCCTCTTTGGCAAGGAATTTTCATATCCTGTTTGGTTTTGTGTTGGGGTTTTGTGGTGGGGTTTTTTTGTTGTTTACTTTTTCCATTTTTTAAAGTACTACAAGATGTTTGCAGGAAGGACACTCAGTAAATGGAGAATATGTTTGATGCTTGTTACATGCACACACACTGTACAATGTACTCCAAGTGCTAATTCACAACCACGGGCTCACCTACACTTGTATTGGTAACAATAATGCAGACAAATGTTACTGCTAGGAAAAATTACCTGTTGTACTATAAATAGCTATCCCAATGCCTAGATATTTCTCAGCTGTAAAATCCTTAATCCTCCCAGATGGATTATGGAGGAGGAAGCAGGAGAGGGAAAGAAGAAGTTATGGGGAGAGTCCTTCTAAAGAAACAGCTCCACCAAAATCATAAACAGAGAAGACAAAAAGTGTTTGATTCAATACAGAGTCAACTTTTCCAATTTGGGGAAAGAAAAATAAAAGGGGGAAAAAAAAGCCTACATCCTGGCAAGAAACAAATCCCTAGTGCTTCAATTTGTCCCCGGATAACAACCATCAGATTCTGAGCTACTCCTTCTGAGCACAATCTGCTCATTGTTAGCAGCTGTTCATTGGTGAGCATTGCACAACTGGCCAGGTGCACCATGAAGGAATAAAGGAACAGAGGGGGTTGTCTTCCTCCAAACCATCAGATGGACTCAGAGTGTTCCTCAATGCAGCAGCAACTGGCCCCTTCCTGAGCTACAGCTGAGCTTCACTGAAAGGAAATAAATAGTGGAAGGAAAAGGACACCCACAGTCCTGACAGTCAGAAATCCTCAGATGGTTATGGGGTTGTTTTTCTGCTCCCTCTTCCTCAAAAGTTGGGAACTGCAAGGTGATGTGTTTTCTACTTTTGCTCCTGAACTCCTGAGGATTCCCAGTAAAGTCCCAGGGCACCAGATCAGTCCTTCCCCAGTTCCTTTCAGGGAAGGTACCAGGCTGGCTCCCATTCAGCCCTGCCCAGTTCAGATTATATATTGTGGCTGCTGCTATTAAAATGGACAAACAGAAGTTACTCTGAAAGCTCTCTGAATTGACTTCTGTCAGTTTATAGTTTCAACTTCTCTGTGCATTACTTAAAAGAATTCTTGATGTGATGACTACTTATTTTCAGCAGTTCTTCTCTATCAGTTCCAAAGCTACAACTATTTCAGCACTGCTCTCATTGCACACTATTAAGTGGATGATTCCACTGTGACCTTGCACAGGATGCAGAGTCAGTGGATGCCAGTTCAGACATGCCTATAGTAATGAGAACTACTGAGATACTTCAACTTTAAAAAATGTTTTATCAACAGTATATTGCTCTTCATATCCTGCACAAGAAGTAGAAGACTAGCACCCAAGGAAAAAATAATAAGGATCAAGATATTAATGTATGGAAACATGGACTTATCTTAAGTCTAAAGGCTTCTCTATAATGATGAAACTCTAAAAAATACTTCTTTTTTGATTTCTAACTAGCTCAGTCTTAACATTCTGACACCATTGAACTGGGAAAGATATAAACAAAAAAATCAGACTGAAACAGAAAACCTTCAAGAAAGAGTCTGAAAAACAAATTGTATTTCCAAAGGTCTAGGATCTAACTTAGAAACTTAAGACTGATGAAACAGAAGCATCAAAAACCCTTTTTAACCAACTCTGACAGAAAATAACATATCCTGCAGGATCATTTGTGCCAGTAGTAATACAAAGGTGTACCCAAACGCAGTGAATTGTTTCCTGAATGGTATCCTGCCTGCACAGACACACCTTCATACCTGGAACACCAGGCACTAATTAGGGGATGAGAGAATGAAGGACATGAAGTGCCACTGGCCACACACTGTCCCAGGCAAGTCTGACTGATCTCGGACTGCACTGATTCACACTATGGAATTCAGAATATGCCGAGATTGCACTTACACAGTTTGAGAGTGGCTTTATTGCTTTGATCACTATGGAAAGTAGAGAAGCACAAATAAATATCACACAGTAATGAAAAGCATGAGTTTGAAATAAAATCTGTCCTTATCACCAGAAAAAATTACCATATTTTTCTGTTTCATCTGTCAAATCAAGCGCGAAAAGTTTTACCTAAATAATATCTAAACAAACCTGTCACAAAAAGGGAAGTTCAAAAGGATGAATTTCTTTACCTGATATTCTGACTGGTTTTTCTTTTACTTCAAATAATTTTCTATTGCTGAATTTTTATCACTTTGATGGTATTTCCAATTGTTTTCCTATACTCTTGCATTCCTACTGAAACTATACTTTTCCACTGCTTGAACTGAATATTTCAGGTTGCTCCCCTTCTCAGAAATCCCAAATAATGCTGCACTTCTGGTGGGAACCAATAAACAGCTGTGAACAACAAGGAGTTTGTACTTTTAAGAAGCAGCTAAATATCTGACAGCTATTCCCTTGAGAAGTACTAAAACCAAGGAGTTTGCTGTTGTACTGCTTGACTCAACTGCAGCCAGATTTGTCACCAAGAGAATCACAAGAAATAGTTTGATTCATGGTCTTTAACAGCATTTAAATGTTTGATGGAGGTTTTCCTATTTGAATACCTAAAAGAACACTCTAATTGAATGTCTCAATTTATGTTCTTATTGCCAAATTGGCTCTTCTGGAGAAAGCAGACCAGTCACACCACCTTGTTAAGGGGTGTCAACAACTGCAAATTTACAAGAATTTCTGAAGTCCAATGATAAAGGTTATCCAACCTAATGCCAGATCTTTGGCTCTAAAAATCTTGCACCCCAAGGCATAAAGAATCTGATTGTCACTTTACATTACCTTTATATACACCGTACAAGCCTTAATAGGGTTTTCACCCAGTTGCAATTTCCCTTAGGTCTGTCAAGTCTTTCCTTTTAGATCAGTTAATGAGTAAAAAGATTTATCTCAGCCTAACCCATTTCTCCAAGTGGCCAAGGTGACTGTAGCCATCTCTCTGGGAATTAATGGTGACTAAACACTCCCCTTGAGCTCCAGATTTCTGTAGGGATCTTACAGCTGGCACCTTTCCCTTCCACGGGATGTGTCACCCAGATGCTCTGGGTCTTGGGATTGGATTAGTGCCTCGTTTTTCTGACTTATTTCAAGTTCCACTCACTCTGGGCTCTCAGGTGGCTACCAGAAGACAGAGCAAGCAAGCCAAGACTACCCATAAAGGAATGTGCACTAACCGTTGCCACGTTGCTTACTTGAAACAGCCACATCCAGAGGGTCAACAGCTCAGAGTTCCCATGGACACCAGTAACAAGTGGAGTCCCACAGGGGTCTGCACTGGGACCAGTGTTATTTAATATCTTCACTAACGACCCAGACAAAGGGATCGAGTGCACCCTCAGCAAACTTGCAGATGACACCAAGCTGAGGGTGCAGGTGACACACCTGAAGGACGGGGTGCCATCCAGAGGGACCTGGACAAGCTGGAAAAGTGGCCCATGGGAATCTCACGAGGTTTAACAAGACCAAGTGCAAGGTGCTGCCCCTGGGTGGGGGCAATCCCCAGCGCCAACACAGGCTGGGGGACGAGGGGATCGAGAGCAGCCCTGGGGAGGAGGATTGGGGTGCTGGTGGGTGAGAAGCTGGGCATGACCAGCAGGGTGTGACTGCAGCCCTGAAAGCCAAATGTGTTCTGGGCAGCATCACCAGCAGCGTGGGCAGCAGGTGAGGGAGGGGATTCTGCCCCTCTGCTCTGCTCTGGTGAGACCCCACCTGCAGTGCTGAGTCCTGCTCTGCATCCCCAGCACAGAAGGGACATCAACCTACTGGAGCAAGTGCAGAGGAGGGCCAGAAAGATGGCTAAAGGGAGGGAGCACCTCTACTATGAGGAAAGGCTGAGAGAAATGTACTAGTTCAGGCTGGAGAAGAGAAAGCTTTGGGGTGACTTAACTGTGGCCTTCCAGTACCTGAAGGGAACCTACAAGAGAGTGAGAGAGGGACTTTGTACAGGAGCATAGTGACAGCACAAGGGAGAGTGGCTTCAAAATGAGAAAGAATAGGTTTAAATTATATGTTAGGGAAAAAATCTTGACTGTGAGGGTGGTGAGGCCCTGGCACAGGTTGCCCAGAGGAGCTGCGGATGCCCCATTCCTGGAAGTGTTCAAGGCCAGGCTGGATGGAGCTCTGAACACCCCAGTCCAGTGGAAGGTGTCCCTGTCCACAGCAGTGGGGGTGTCACTGGATGATTTGTAAAGTCCCTTCTAATGCTATGACATGAAAAGGAAGAAACAATACCCAGACTTGCCCCTGCCCCTGTTCCCATCTATTGTTTCTCTGCGTGGGCTCATCAGAGAAACCATTAAAAGAAGACTTGCTAAACTGCACTGATTTTTCATAAAGGCATCATCCCAGACTAAATGTTTCAATGCAAAATATAATAAAATTAATCCCTAGTACAAGCTTGATATGGAGCTCTTGGAGACAGCCCAGCAAAGGGCTGCTATGATGTTTAAAGGACTGGGGTATCTCTCATATGAGAAGAGGCTGTGAGTGCTGCAACTGCTCAGTGTGGAGAGAAGGCAGCCTCAGGGAGAATTTTATTGATATGTATAAACACCTGAAGGGAAAATGTAAAGAGGAAGAGAGGCTCTTGTCAGTGTTGCCCAGTGACAGGAAAAGAGGTAACAGGCACAAAGAGGAGGTGCTGTCTGAACATCAGGAAACACCTTACTCTGACAGTGCCTGAGCAGTCAGACAGGCTGGAGAATCTGCCCCCTTGGATGGAGACACTCCAATCCAGCTGGACTTTATGCTGAGAAACTGGGTCCAGGTGACCTTGAGCACAGGCTTTGGAGCAGAGGACCTCAAAAGGTCTCCTCATACCTCAAAACCTGTAAAGAAATTCAAGGTATCGCTTTCAAACAGAAGTTACAACACAAAATGAAATAAAATGCAATTAAAAAAACCAAATGAAGTTCTTACTTCTGATACAAATACAATCTTTGCTGTAGTAAATGTACTCCAGGTTTCTTGCTGCTGTGTCATACACAGTCCCATTTTCATGCTTCCTTGGGAAAGGAAGCCTAATTGCATAAAAACATGAGTGGAGGAATTAGAGTTTTGACTATTGCTATTTCCCTCAGATCATCAGCTAAAATCTTGTTTATATCCAAAATATTTTTAAATCACTGTCTTAGTGACTGTTCTGTTATCTGCAATGTATGGCCTTAATAACAATATATTATAAGAATAACACATTAATGCATGTTCCACCCTGCATAGGAACCAGTTACATAACTTTATCAAGAAGTTCTAATTTTTCCCACAATTTAAATTAACTGCAATCTCCATCCTGTACTACCTATGATGCTTCCAATGAAAACAAGCTGTGCCATCACAATATCACACCACTCCCCATCTAAGAGGAATACAAATGCAAGCAAGGCCAAAGCTGTGCATGAGAAAGAAAACACTGGCCAGGTTTTGCCTTGGCCATGAATAGATGCAAGGAGAAATAATAAATGGAGGATTCCCGAAATAGCCTTTTAAAGTCTGAATAGAATCAAAAACATTTAAACTGCACTAGTGGAATCTTTAAAACAGGATGTTATACTTAAGGTATCATGTAATGTGTTTGTCTTTCATGGAGCAATTAATCACTGGATGGAGGAGTTAAGACCCAATCAAAATGGAAAGGTGTTTATTGCTGCAGCTGGTCATTAAATTATTTCTATAAAGCTTAAACACTGGATTTTGTTGCTTTTATTGCAGATCCGCTCCTATAAAAATACATTTAAACTTCCTTTTTTATATTTTGTGGTTTAGTTCCTTGTGCTTCTGTTGACCAAACAAAACCAAACCCAAAGAAAGGCTTTGGTATTCTGTTATCAGAGGAATTATCACTGATTATAGGAACCAGAATGATAGAAAAACATCTCATTTTGAATTTGAATACATCATAGAATCATGGAATGGATCGGGTTGGAAAAGACCTCCGAGATCATCAAGTCCAACCCTTGGTCCAACTCCAGTCCCTTTACCAGATCATGGCACTCAGTGCCACGGCCAGTCTCAGGTTAAAAACCTCCAGGTTTGAATACATGAACCTTTAATCTATGGGGGAAACCCATGAATGATGGCAGTAACACAGAATAATCATGATGTGAGGTTATTTTTGCTTGGGTGGAAATTCCTTTCTTTCAAGACAAGTAGTTGATTTAAAAAAATACCCTTTCTTGATATAAACTTGAGAAGATTCCCCAGTACCACCTCAAGTATCCTTAAGATACCTGCACATGCAATCCTCTTAACAAAGCATTTGTCACTTTGGATGGACACCTTGGCTGGCAGTAAAGGAATGAAAGAAAATTCTCTGCTCTATTGAATCCCTCAATACTAAAGGAAACATCCTTGAGGAAATACCCAAGGCACAGCCCTCCCCTTTGCTGCACATCAAAGGATTGGTTACCTTGATTGCTCCACTGAGGTACTTGGTGCAGGTGCTTTGTAGAATTATCTGTTTATTCCAAGAGGACAAGGGCAGAGTCCCAACTCTGACCTGAAGCAAGCCCTTTGGACTCAAACTGAATTCCATCCCCCTTGGCCTGATCACCATGAATGCCATAAAATTGCCACACGGGAATTGCCAGTTTAGGTGATACCTTGGAGAAGCCAAGCTGGAACTGGGATGTTTTCTGAAGAAGCTGAACAGGCTACAAAGGGCATATTGAACATAAAACACTGACTATATATCAATTTTGAAAAAACTTATTA
The DNA here is from genome assembly GCF_047495875.1 of Pithys albifrons albifrons. NCBI lineage: Eukaryota > Metazoa > Chordata > Aves > Passeriformes > Thamnophilidae > Pithys > Pithys albifrons. The sequence goes on along the minus strand of NC_092464.1, from coordinate 51,818,561 downwards.
GCTGCTTTAAATGGCAGAGCCAACACTCTCTGGCAACCGGGCGCTGACAACAAAACCTTTTGTGGAACAAGTCAAAGATGTTGAGGCAACAGCTGGCCCCTTTCTCCAGGTGCTGGGGCAAAGAACAGAACTCCCAAGATGTTATAGGAAGAAATGTTACAGTTTAAATCTATCTGGCTGCAAGCAAATCGACAGCAGAACATGCACTCATTCTCTGAGAAGCAGCAGCAAATACTATCAAGATTTATACAAGACCCTTTTAATGTCCTACGTGCTTCCAATCAGCACATCAATCAAGAGGAGTGAATTCCTGATAAATTCATTTGCAATTACTTCAGTCTTTTCCTATAGTATTAAATCCTTAATTTCTTTTCTTGGAATCTGAACGTCATTTGTTCACAGTTGCAGGTATAATATAACAATTATCTTTGATTATTAACCCCATAGAAAAAGCTTTTTTACTTTGATTCATAAACAGTTTTTAAGGGTAGGAAACATACACATAAATCAGAATCATAAACTAGTATAGCTCATGATTTTGGATTTTGAGGAAAGAGTATTTATTCTCAGGCCATCAGATTTCAGAGTGGAACCGGATAGTAATCTAAAATTAGGAAAGACAAGTCAGAAAAGACTCTTCTGTGTTGCAAAAAGCATAACTTGAACCTTTTGGAAACTGTTTTGGAGTATGAGGAGAAAGTTATATATTGGACATCATATTGCTTGTGGGAAAAGTAGAGTGGATTAAGCCACACCTGGCTGAAGATGGAAAAATTATATTTGAAATGTCTACAGAGCTCATTAGTACCTTGATAGCAAAGGATTCCAAGCTCCCTTTGGCTTTAACTCAAGCTGCTGTCCTAAGCATGGCGACACAACAACAATCCCAAAGGCTCCACAGATTCATCCTAGGAAATGATGGCCCTTCATTAATTACCAAAGTAAAAACCTGCTAAATGGAAGCCCATTTTAGAAAATAAAAAAGCAACAGGCTGTTAAAACCAGATGGGAAATAGACTACAGGAGCTATTCATTACCTTTACATTTGCAACCAGGAGACAGTATTGCCAGAACAGTTTGTTCAGTTGTCTGAGGAATCCTACACTTGTATCACTGCATTCAGTTCTACTGAAAGTGCTTGGTAACACCTCGAGCATTAAGCTCATTTTTTTTCCAATCTGAGTTGATCAAGCACAATCCAGGTGAAGACTTTGGTCAGCCTTATAGCAAGACAGCAATAGATTCATAATTGATGCTTGAACTTCTATGCACTGGGAAAAGTAACGCTAAAAGCTTTACAACACTCACCAGTAGCACAGATTTCTTCCCCATCTTCTGCTTCCAAGAATCATACTCGAAGTTTAAGCTTTTTTAGCCCACAGTGCAACTCTGAGCAAGGGGCAGTGGGTGTGAGGAGATGGGGGTGGGTGGGGTGCTGTAGCCATAGTAGTCCATTAGAAAAAAACAGAAAATACTTGAATGCCACAGACCTGGAAACTGAAAATTTTACCACCCAAGACTTTCCTTTATACCAAAAATCCATGACATAAAGGACAGCTCCTTGGCCTCTTGATTTATGGGCCAGATGGGCCAGAGGAATTATGTCCTAATTATGTGTTTTAAATTGAATTACATTCTGATAACCTCTTAATTGCATTTTTTACCTCAAAAAGCCCACAGACTGTCTTAAAACCACACTGTGTCTCTAAGTTCATTTTTTAATATCTGTTAGAGTTGACTAAATGATTTTTGTAAATTACCTCTAAAACTGTATGCTGAGACAGAGAATTGCTGTTACGTTCTCCTTGTGCCATTAATTTCCATTAAATGTAAATTATTCCTATGCTTTCAATTACTTATTCCTTTATTTGGGAAGAAGAATAGACCTTGAATGTACTTTAGTGTGAATCAAAGGTAAGCTACACAATACACTGATGAGAAGAAAATTATCAAGTCTCTAAGCCCATAACCTGCTGCATCCCCCAAGTCCTCCACACACAATTTTAGCCCAGAATCACACTCTTCCTCCATGAAAGACTTTTCTTTTTACACTCAGAAAATCCTGCAATGAGCCTTGATACATTTATTTCAGCCGACTGGTACCCAAGGAGATGTTAGCCTAGCAACAGCTGCTGAAGCTGGAAGAATAAGTGGGATAATTGTCCCAAGGAATCTGTTTGAGACATTGAAGAGGGTCCTGACTTCCTGTTCTTGACGTATCAACATTTTTAAAACATGATCATTAAAATATCACTCTTGGCTTTTGCTGTTGAACCTGTGCTCCAGTTTTAGGGGTGACAGGGCCTAACAAAGAAAATACTTCCTTTTTCCTCAATGTAAGACCTAAACCCCATAACTCTATCTATATATTCTTTTTTTCTCAAAAAGAGAGCTCCATGGCATATGCAAACTTATATATAGTTCTTCAGTCCAATACATGCAATTGTAGCATTTTTGTGCTTTCCCTATGAAAAAAAATGACTTCAACAATACTAAGATATTTCATCCAGATTTGCTCCTGGGAAGGACCAGAGTTAACAAAGATAGCAAGGTGGCCAAGCCAAGGCCTTGCATAATGCTGAGCAGACTTAATGAACCAATTTCTGCCCAAACAAATTTGGAATGCTTTCTTCTCCACTTCCTTGTGGTTTATCCTTGTAGCCCTCCAACTGTCAAGGATTTAACCAAACCTACCAGATCAGCCCAAATATGAGGTGACTTCAAATACAAGGCCACCTTCATTTTTCAAAGGCTACATAGAAAAATCAGCCAAATTTATTTTTAATTAAAAATTATAAAAAGAAATCCCTTCTGGCACTTCTTAGAGCATCTTCTGCAGCCTCACCCTCCCAAGTCCTTCCTCCTCGTGGTCAGCTTGCCAGGCATGGTGCTCCTTTTATTCCCACTCCCCACAAATTTATCTGAACAAGTATGGGTTTATGAATCTTTCTTACACATTTAAATTTTTAGTCTTTTGGTTAAGTCTATGATAATTCTGTCATTAATTACTGATTTGTTGTTTCCTTCATTTCCCTCCAGAGGTATGACTGTCGATTAAATTCTCATAAATGCCATGGTCAGAGGGAATATAGGAACAATTCTGCACTTACTGCCTAACGGAATAACTACCAAAATGAACAGACCTACAAATAGTAAGAAGTTTTCTCAATTAAATCCTCCAACTTTGGAAGCAAGAAAGTCAGGTTGTGCTCAGCCATATATTTACCTAAACATATAAACCCCTTGTTGTACAGCAATATTTACCTCCTCATCACAGGTGCCAACCAAACTGTGAGGATAAACTCAAGAGGTTGGGTATGACCCTCCCCATTCTCAGAATTCACTGCCTGTCAGGTATTTTGGTTACTGTCCTGTTTCTTTGGGATAGTAAAGTAATAGTAAAAACCCAGAAAATAGACACTAATAATTTTCCCTGGTAAATTGAGTATCACTTCTCGTGACCAGAATTTCCTGGGAAATACACCATCAGAAGTGAGATAACTTCACCTGCAGAACATAAAAATCAGCTGATCTCTGAATGGTATCCATGATTCATAGGAATGAATTCATTTTTTAGATGATGTTTTACATACCAAGGGGAAACTGCTTTTGACATAAAAGGGACCAAGACTGCTTGTTCATGACTTCCATAAAGGTTCTGCTCATGCCAAAGGTGTTTCCCTTTGCACACAGGTGGGGGAGGTTTGGGTCCTGGTGTAGGAACAGTGGCAGTGATTTCTCAGCAATTTAGTGACCAGAGTGTGGGCCAGGAATGAGCCATAATCAACAGCACTGAGTCACTGCATCTCAAAATGCAGCAAGAACAAAGTCTAATAATTATCCACAGCAGCTTGAACTGAGCAAACCACAAATGGATTGGCCATTTGAAAGTCAGGGGAAAGGCCAAGAGAAGCCGCAGACAAAGGCTGAAAGAGTTAATGCAGGTCTCAGTGTCCTGCTCTCCAAGCACTGGCTCAGAGGTTTCTGATCCAAGGAGAGGGCAGAAAAGCCTTCATGCTTTTATCAGACTTCAGTGTTTATAGAAGCAACACAAACCAGGATTTTGTTAAATGTGTATATTATGCCAGATCAAACTATAAATTGAAACATCTGTGTCCAAGTTAATCTCAGATACAGCAAGGAGATTATTTGAATGGTGTGTTTCCTTTTGTGACCTTTTTAGATGTGGCTTTGTTTGAAAGGGGGAAGGGATAATTTTCTGAAGTTTTTATTCCTAAGCAACAATGACAATAGGCCAATATAACAGCAATATCTTTTAAAATCACCCAGCTGAATAGCAAAAATCCTTTAGTAATTTCCCAGTATTGTTATACAGGGAGCTCTAAAAGCTGAACTCCAGTCATATAAATAGAGGCATGTAGTTTTAAGCATGCTGCAAGCCATTCATTACATAAGTATTCAATTAAAACCACTTTTATGAGCAATAATCACATTCTGAAAAGGCAAACATGTACGGATTGCGGATATAGCCATAATGCCTGCAAAATTAACTTAAAAAAACCCCAGGTAAACAAAGTTCAGTCTCTATGCCACTTAAATAAAAGACTTGAAAACTCTTTTGCTCCTGCCTCCAGGACATGAGGGACAGGAAGAAGAATTAAGGATTATTTTTTTTTATTATTTAAAAAAATACAGTAATTATTTGCTTTTATGCATTCGTATTAAAATAAAACAATCTCAGTTAAACTGAAGCTGTGATTACAATAAACAGATTTCAGCCAGGGAAGTACAGAACAGCTGGAGTTTCCAATAGCTTGAATCTGGCTGAGCACAGCAGTTCAAAGAAATGAGACAGAAACCTTCAGCTTTGTAGGTCCCTCCACGTTTACTCTTGAGCTGCAAGTAAATTAGGATAAAATTTTTCTCTTCTAGAAGTATATAGAAGCCACTTCTATTACACTGACAAAATATTTACAAAACAGCCAACACAGTTTGCAGGGAATACCTCTTCCCTCATTCTCCTGACTCTCCCCTTCAATCCCTTTGTTCTGAACTCTGCTTTCTTCTCTGCTCTTAACCCACCACCTTTCATGCAACCTCTGATTGCCTGTCACAATTTGTCAGAAATAGAACAAAGCATTGGAAAAAAAATTAGAGAAGATGATCAATATTTCCTGAGATGAACTGGGAGGGGTGATATTTGCTATTGAAGGAAATAACTTTTCTGAACCACAGTCTCAACATATTTTACAATATATGTGTACAGTATTAGAATCTGTAATATCTGATAGAAGATTTTTTTATATTCTCAGATTTTGGGGAGGAAATTTTTTAATATCTGAGTGCTTGAAAAGTTTTCTTGCAAAGAGTGCAGGGGAGCTCAAATACTTCTGGTTGAAGTTTTGCACAGTGATTAGGTTTGTCATTAGAAAAAAAACTTAGCAAAAATATAATTTTCATTGAATGGTTACAGCCAAAATGTAAAAGCATCTAATCTGAATTAGATCTGAATTAGATCCAACTTCACCCTTTCAAAATGTCAACCTGAAATCTACACCCACTCACAAAGCCAATGATTGCCTTGGCATTATTTATATCAAATGAAGCTCCATATCCATAAATATTTGGAATATACTAGTTATTTTAGGAAAAGTTTTAGCATTACTTACCTTCCTCCTCCCATTTTGTGTTGAAAAAAGTATCACCTTCCTATCACAGGAACATGATGGGGAGAGGAAAAAGTGCACTCACCCACATTTCCTGTACAAATTTCCCACTGGAAATCCTCCACTCAGAATCCCATACAAGCACTGAAGTACAAAGATACTGGCAATAACTGAAAGACCACCAGAGAAAGGAAGACTCAGGGAAACAAAGAGCTCCATAGAATCATAGAATGGATTGGCTTGGAAAAGACCTCCAAGATCATCAAGTCCAACCCTTGGTCCAACTCCAGTCCCTTTACCAGATCATGGCACTCAGTGCCACAGCCAAGTTCAGGTTAAAAACCTCCAGGGATGGGGAATCCAACCCCTCTCTGGGCAGCCCATTCCAATGCCTGAGCACTCTCTCTGCAAAGAATTTTTTTTCTGATCTCCAAGTTAAATTTCCCCTGGCAGAGCTTGAGCCCGTGCCCCCTTGTCTCATGATCCACTCCTTATTTGCAAAGACACCTCTTAAAGAGTAGTTAACTATTATATAGTCCAACGTATCAGTGGGGCACCCCCTCAGGAAATGAATATGCTTGAACACCTCCCAGAAGTGCCTGCACACCAATGGGAATCAAGAGGAAGGCTCAGCCATCTCTGTGCAGCCCCACACAGAGGAAGAATCCATTGATATGAATGTTGAATAACAAGCAGTGTTGACAAAAACATATTATTTGAAACTGTCTTATGTCTACTAAAAGCTAATTCAGACATTCTCACTTATCCCCAAAACTTATCAAAATGAGATGAGAGGATTTAACAACAGAATGTCTAAACCTATTTGGTTTTTTTTTTTCAGATTCTGTTTTATTGAAACTTCAGACATGCAAGGCAACAGCTCAAATGGGGGGAAAAAATATGATTCCTCCCCCCTCCAAAAGCCATCCAAGGGGTGCATTTCCTATCTTTTCAAATAAATCAGTAATATTGCCTTTAAAATAAGAATTCAAACTGACAGATGTGCTGCACAGAACACAGCCAAACAAACTCAAAGGGTTTAGATTGCCCCAAGGTCTGTACCTGTGCAAATGTCTTGCATGGAGCAGCATTCAGCACTATCTGACCTGAGGTTAAAGGGGACAGAAGACACAGAATTGGAGTTACAACCTCAAGTTTGCAAGAATGGCGATTGATGGAAGCTAAATAGTCACTATGGTCCAGAAAAGTTATTTTCTGAAATACCAAATATCACCCCTCCCAGTTCATCTCAGGAAATATTGATCACCATTTTTCACCACTTCCCAATACATGAGAAACAAACTTTTTACCTTACTGTCCCAAGATACAGCTAAAGTAAAACACATCCTAAAGCAAAAACATGAAGTCATACTTTATTCTTAAGGCACCAATCTCTTTTTCAACAGAAGATAAAAGACAAAAACTTGTGCTGGATGGGAACCACTTTGCTCAATGTTGAACTGGAAGGTTTTCAGTTAAGAAAAACAAAGGTAGAAGATTTTGTATACAATCAGAAAAGGGAAAATTCTGCCAGGATAGCATAAGTTTTCTTTCCTTAAAAATATAATCAAGCACAAAGATAATAAAATTACAAGGGTTACCTCTGATGCCCCCTGCCCATACACACACATTTTGCTTTAGTCTTGAAATAAAGGAAACATCAGCCCAAGCTGCCAGCATCTCAGCTGTTTCACAGTTACCTCTCCTGTTGTTTCCTACCCTGCACCTCAGCTCTGCTATTTCAGCACTTCAGACTCAACACCCTCCTGTGCCATGGAGGTGACCAGAGGTCCCTCCCTGACCCAGCTGGAGCCTTCACCAATTCCCTGTCAGCCAACAGTGCCAAGTAGAGACAAGCCAAGCCCACAGGTGGCAAAACCTCCTGTGGCCAAAGCCATGCCATGCCAGAGCAATAGGAAATGAACATTTCTCTGAACAAAGATGAAGCACTGCATGGCAACAAAGATTTAGGGCTTGGGAAATAAGGTCAGGGGCCGGAAAAACCCCAAGGGCAGTCACTGACCAGTAGCTCCTCCACAGACATGTTCACTTCAAAGAGAACATCTTTATGTTGTTTCACTGAGTGCCTTTGAAAGGCAAACCACAGAATGTCTGCCTTTGAGAATGAAAGCACCCACATGGCATGCCAGAATAAAACACTAGTAAAGTTTTACTGTCACTCTTTTGCCCATGGCTTTAGTCTCTGGCAGGATTTGTAGCTGTATCAAATAAGGAACACTCTGGGGCCCACAGTGCCTGAAAGCAGAAGAGATGGCACAATCAAATCCAGAAGGGCACAGCCATGGAAGCACAGGCAGTGCTGGCTGGAGAAGGAACACAGCAAAGCAACAAGAACACACCACTCTCAGGGAGTACCTGCTGAGAGACAGAAAGGGTGGGAAGCACAAAGGCTGCATTTGCCTGCACAGGGCATGGGAGAACATCATAGTACATATTTAACTTATTCTCCCTCTGCTGTAGGACAGTTTGTGTTCCCCTGGTGCCATAATTTCCTCCAAGCTGCGTTTCAAATGAACTAGAATCATGATACGAACTAAGGAAGAAAAAGTCTCAGTCAAACCTTAATTTGAACTGTATCTAGAATTTAAAAAAAAATGTAATCATCCCCCCTCCCCTCCAAAATTCACATGTATTTCCTGCTTCTAAATAAAACAAGGAGGACAATTCCAAGAATACTATAAGAACAGCTTTACAGTGTGATCAGAAGAAGAAAAGGTCAAACACTTTACAAGAAAGTATGTTATGAAATTTCCAGTATGGTTTTGCAAACTTCGTAGAATCCAAATATTTTGGAAAATTATCCAAACTTTTAATAATAATAATAAAGCAACAATACTTAACCCCCTTTTGGGGGTTGAATAAGTACACTAGAGTATTCCAGAGAATGTTAAAGAAGAAGGAACCTGATGATTCCCAGTTTTCGTCTTGAGTATGAATCAGATAAAAAGAACTCTGACCTTTTTATTTTAAGGGGTATTTCTGTGTTTCTGCAGGTGAATCTGTAGATAAATAGCTTGGAGATTACTTGGCAGAGTATGAATTATTTTGCACATGCCCAGTTTTATGATCTTATTTAAGCTGCACACTGGTCTGTGTGCACTGCTTGGCAGAAAAGGTCATTTCAGCATTTTTCAACTTGTGGATACCTACTCAGAAAGCCCACACTGCACAAGAGAATGGAAGAAACAAGCAGAAAACCTTCAGTTTTTCAGGTACATATTCAAAGTCCACCTCCTGTGGAGTGACCTATGTGTGATTTCTCTCAGCCCTGGCTCTGTATTCTGTGAATATCTCCCATGATTGTTGCAATCCCAGGATCAGGACCAGAACAAGGACACTGGAAGTGAGTCTGTGACCCAACTACCCTCACTCTAGAGTTAAAATTAACCCCCACCCTCTCCTTTGCTGCCTTCTGAACACTGCAGGAGGGTGGGGAGCCCACTGCCACCTTAGAGATGCATGATGTTGTCAACCATAAAGTGGCTTTTTCTCCTGTTGGATTGGTTTGATGAGGGTGCACAAATCCCTGAGGCTTCCTGGGGCTGCACCATTTGAAACAGCCACAGGACATCCCCATCAAACAGTGAGGAGGGAGAGGCATAACAACAGGTTACCATGGTGAAAGAGAAGAGGAGGATCACACTGTACTCATGGAGGAGGGAACAGGGTGGGGAAATCATGTTTCATTACAAGTATGTCGCTCAGATTAGCCAAAATCTACCTCCTTCCTTCAACCACTTCCTCATAGAACATTGTCTCATAAAACAAAGCAGTCCTCCTTTATATTCCTCTGTTTATGACACAAATGAGGATATTTGGAGCTTTGGAGGGGAGAGGGAAAAGAAAAAAAGGAAAGAAATCTTAACCAAACTGTGACCTTAGCAGATGCAATGCAATCTGATTTCCACTGCATTAGCCTACAGATGCTTATGCAACTGCATAGCACAGCAACTGAGAGACAAAACAATGGGAGGTTTAAAGCTTTATTTATTGCTCCTTCTCAAAACATTCGATGGCCATCGTGCTTCAACTGCCAAATCTAAATCAGAGAGTTATAAAAAAATAAAAAGTACTCCTCAGGGGAACGTTAGAGCTCTATAGAGAGGTGTGAGCTCAAGGAGATGGAGCATCTGGCCAGAGACCAACTCGCCTATAAGTCCAGACCAAGTGGACCCATATGGAGAGCTTTTAGGAAATCATAAGTGGTAACAAGTAGGAAAATATCCTCCCTTCCACCTTCAGCCTGCTTTTTTGGCATTAGTAATTAAACTGTACTTACTGCCCTCAGCAGATTACAGAAACTTCCACCAGAATCTAAACAATTTCCATATAATCTAATCGCTTCCTTATTTATTCATGTTTGCCCCCAATTTCCCTCCTCTTTCAGCTGGATTGCTGTGCAATATTACAAAGCACAACAAAAGCTGATTTGCTACTAATTAAGTGCACCAGAGCAGTATATGAAGCTGCTTCTCCCCAAGACACACAAAAAATCCACCAAATCTCAGCCCAAAGGTTTAAAGCAATTAATAAGTCAAAGGTCAGAAATATTACCACAAGTTTTTTTATGTCCCACATCTACAGATTGCTAGAAACGTACACTTTTTCTAACATGTTAATTCTATACAATGTTCAGCAACTAATTTCTAGACCTATGCAAGCCATCAACAATACTTTTAGAAAAAATTGGCACAAGCCACACATTTGTGATTTGCACAGATTTGTTTTTCTTCTGTTTTCTTAGCACGGAGCTCAGCACTGTTTTCCTTTCTCTGCTGTTACCAAACTAGTGAGCACATGCAGGACATTGTTCAGGCTGTTAATGCCAAAATCTCAGCAAGTACCTCCAGAAGTCAGGAATTAGATATATATTTTTTTACATATTTATATTTATATATACACACACATATATACACCTATATGTATGTGTATATATATGTACATATATATATATATACACATATATATATATCCTCTGTAGAGGAAATTGCTCATTTACTTTTGGTTGTAAGTTTTCTTTCTCATTGAAACTTCACAGAGGAAATTAATTTGGGAATAAAATTATGTGAGATCAATACCTGCTCACTGATCTATCCTGCTTTTTCATAATAATTCTTAAAAATATGTTTTTTTCATTTAAATAATAAAAAAGAGAATAAAACAGCCATTCCCTCAAAAAAAAAAGAAAAAAAATCCAACTAATCCCTTCTCTAGTGAATTTAAAATCCCCGCTCCAATGAATTCAAGAGGTCTTCACATCAAGAAATCTGCAACTTTTTTCTTCTCTGCCACAAATTTTATATAATATTATCGTATTATATACACATGTGAGTCCATGTGTAAGCTTAAATTCTAAAAACATAACAGGTACGAAGAAAGGTATCTATTTTCCAAAGAGAAAACTGTATTTCACAGAAGTTTCTCATCATTAAGAATAACAATGTTGTGTTCCAATTGCTCATGAATGTTGGTTAACACACGGAAAAAATGCAGTGAAGACCAAGAATCTTTGACCAGCGGTACCACGTTAGTGATATGAGCTCACCACAGAATCATGCCCAGCATTTATCTTCCATTTCCTCCTGTCACAAGACACAAAAAACTCTAAACTGCCACATTGTTAATTAATATATCATCCTACATTGACTTGAATATGTTCTTATACTAACGAAATTTCCTAATGCCAAACAGCACATCCCCCTCGGAACCAAACATGGAACCCATAAAATTCCCTGACAGATTTATGCTCAATCCATCAGACACCACAGTCCCCTAAACAGCAAGCAGCAAAGATCTGTCTGGAAGGGGAAGCTGGAAAACAAACCCCTGAAGAAAGGGAAAAATGAGACAGCCCGGAGAAGCAAAGGGAGCAGTGGAAGCTGCACTGTGGTTCAGGATGAGGTCCATCCTCCTCTCCTTCCCCTAAAAGTGTTACTGATAAACACATTGCACTGACACACATAACAGGATGAAGTCCCAGTTATCATTTTATGCATCTAAAATGATTAAACCATTGAGGCAAAAGGAAAGAAACAAACCCAGAACCAACAGGGCAACCCCAGGACACATCCTGCTCAGGATGGAGCACACTGGGCTGAGTGTTTCCAGCTGCACAGGAGCATCATCTCCACACCAGGTGATGGATTAGCCAAAGACCAAGCCCACGTTTCTGGTTTCAGCCCACGGTTACGCACAACTCTTTGACAAAGTGGCTTTCATAGGACAGCAGATTTGAAAGTCTCAATTCAAATACAGTAAAAGAATAAAACAAAATGCAAAAAAACCCAGTTCAAAAATCAATCATTGCTTGACAGAATAATCATAACTCTCTTCATTTCCTTCATGACATGAACCAAGACACAACTCTCTGCTGAATAGGTTTGACTCGCTTGCATCCTGCTTGCTTTTGCTTTATCCAGCAGAAAGGTACACTATAAAGTTGAGTGAGACTTTGGTAATTTTATTCCCCCATTGCTCTCTCTGTCAGTTTTTTTTTCCATACTCTTTTGTCTTGCTTCAAGCTTCAGATGAAAGAAGAACTTGAAAATCAATGGTAAACCTCGACCTGAAGCTGCCATGTTTTACTACACAAACAGTCAAAAATCAGGGATACTTGGCACAATTCTAGCTCACAGAAATTCAACTGCTGGTTTAAATACTGACCAGATTGCAGACAAAAAAAAAAAAAAAGGAAAAAACCACCATAAACCACAACCAAACAAAAACATAAAACCTGCATGGACAAAGAAACTTCTGAAATGTCCTGTACCTTTGCAGAATCTTTAAATGGCAGAAAAAATTAAGCAATATTCTGCTATAAGACAGGAGATTCCAATTTCTTAACATGACTACCACACAGCTGATGTAAAACCAGCTCAGCATCCCAGTGCTTCCATCTCCTGACCAGTTACACAGGGACACTGAGACCTCTTCAGCAAAGAGCTTTGAGATGCACCTGTGAAAAGTTCTAGGGAATGGGCAAATCATAGTTGATTATTTCATTTAAAAATATATACTTATATCAAACATAGGTGTCAAAAGAAGTCAGGTGGGAAATTGTGAACAAACATTCCATCACTGAGAAAGAAGCAGTACATTTCATACTTTCCCTTTGAAATTTTCTACACTAACTGCCCGAATTTTTTGGTTACTTAGCAATGCTGTATGGCTTCTAGACATGATCTCACTTTGGAAGCTTTAAAAATTCGGTTTTTGAGTTCACAGCTGTGACCAAAGAAAAGGTCTTAAAGTTGATTGATAAAACTGCAGTACAAAATAATTTTTCCTTATTTTTTGTGACTTTTGTGCATACCATCCTAGATACAAAGTCACAGGTAGATGTCATGATTGTGTCTAAAAAATGATGGCTTTCCTAAATACTCTGTATTGGGAAGTTATACAAATTGCACAGACAGTATTTCAGGGGGAAAAAAATAGGACTGCACACTGATATGCTGAAAGCTTTGCAGCTGATGATGAGTTACTGCACATCAGATGCTCCTCAATTAACCTCCTCTTGCCTGCAATGAATGCAATGCAAACAACTCGTGTCAATGAGCAAGGTGGAACACCTCATCTTTTCCATGCAGTCAACAAACCCCCCCCAAAAAACTAACCCTGGGCACACAGACTGAGGGTAGGACAGAATAAAATCCGTGTCAGACTCCTCAGAGGGGACAGCGAGGCACTGAGGGCAACCCCCTGCTCTGCTCTCACCAGCAGCTGGCACAGCCACACTTCCCACAGGGTGTTATTCAGTGGCACTGATCTACATCAGAAATTCCCTCACCTTTTGATGCTCTTTAATAACTGTAAACTGAATAACAACTGGGCAAAGTAAATTGAAATATTGGTTACTGTCTGCATGTCAAAAGCAGAAAAGAGGTAAAGGGAACTGCATCTTTTTGGAACTGAGGGCAAAAATTCTTCTATTACAAGGGTAATACACTTGAGAATAAGCATTTCCTCTTTGTCAGTCTTTTCTTACCAATAGCAAGGATCTGAGGGGCAGAGTGTTGCCAACAGGCAACACTGAGAAGCATTTGCCTCAAAGCACCTTTTCTCTGACTGTGTCTCTCTCTCTCTCAGTCTGCAACAGCACAGTCTAATTTTGCGAAACAGAACATTGACAGCTACTGTTGACTTCAGCAGAGACTGAGGATGCATTTTCCTCAAAGTAACTTTATTAGTTCATCTAATAAAGCCATGGCCCTTCCCTACAGAGCTCATCTCTGCCAGTGAAGTGCTCAGCCTCTTTCGGATGCCTTTCAACTACCTTAACTTTTTTTTTCTGCAGATCCCAGACTATTCTGAGTTGGAAGGATCATCGAGTCCAACTCTCAAGTCAATGGCACACACAGGGGATTGAACCCATGACCTTGGCATTATTGCAACCAAGTTTTAACCAACTGAGCTACTCTAACTCACTAGATATTTAGATGAACTCAGCAAAACCTTTTGCTCTTCTACTGACTACCTACCACCTGAATCTTCTAAACTTCAGGAACAAATCCAAATTAAGAGGTATTTCCACCAAGGACCCAGGACTGATAACAGATCAGGTTTCCTCCTGTACATCTTAACTTCTTGCTGATCCATTTCTCCAGCTTGCCTCGAGACAGAGAGCACAGCCCAGGACAGATACTCTCAAATGAGACTATTTGCCTCAGCAGCAACATGAGGCCATGCAATATAACATCAACTCTTTCTCTTTCTGGAAAGATGAGGCAACAGCAATTTGCCTTTAAAAAGAAATTATTCCAGGCCCCTTAGCACATTGTACATTCTAATACTAAACTGTGAAGGGGGGAAAAATTCTGCTACAGCAGCTATAAAGTCCTAATAACAAAAGGCAAATAGAGGAATTTACTTTTGCATATATATATATATACACATATATATATATATATATATATACACACACATATATATATATGTATATATATATATACAATCTTTGCACACATATATTTATATGTAGGTACAATATATGAAAAAGTCAGCAGTGGCAATTGCTACTCCCAGGAGGAACACAGGGGGAAAAAAGTGAAATTTAAGAAGAAATAACTTCCCCACAAAGATGCCTTTCTGTGGCTTTCACATTACCTACATCCATCTGTCAAAGCACATTCTGCAATAGGTTGTGTAGCTGACACATCAGGAATTATGGCTCTGAGTCAGGAAAGACTTAGTCCATCCCTGTGCAGCTAAACATTTAAGTATTTTAAGTACATGCTGAAAGTCCTGTTGAAGTTATGGACTTGCCCAAGCAGGTTTTTTGAGTGGAAAATGTTGACTTGAGTGAAGCTTAGATGAAAACCTTTATTTCTGTGAATTGATGCCCTCCCTCATCTGAAAAGGAGACCATGAGGACTGGGGATCAGTGATGACAATACAGAAAGAATCAGAGGACAAGGGAGAGATTTATCTTGGTAATCTGCAGGAAAACTGTATAACTCTAACCAGTGACAGATGCAGGACTTGACAGAAATGCAACAGAAATTAGAGAATGAAAATAAGGCCCATTACATGACTTGGAATCTGTGCCACAAAATTCTCTGAGATGGGGACTAATAACATAAGCAGTGGGTCCTAATTTTATATATATATATATTTCAGTCTTGGACCTGCCCATTCCAAAGGTACCAGATGCAGCATGGCATTAAATCCCCTGTAGAAAGCTCACAAGAGAGGAGAGCATGACAAACATTCACTGTGTTACCTGGAAAATTGACATGTTCCTAACAACCATCATTTAATTTTAGTTAACATACATTTCTTAAGGAAAAAAAATTAAATGAAAAGCATAGAACTGTTTCTTGTCTCTATTTCCAATAAAAGTGAGGGGGGAAGGGAGGGGGATGTGTCCAAAAAAGCAAAAGCAAAAACAAACAAAAAAAATCAGTCTATGAGAATAATAAATTCAATTATAAGTAAATCCAGCTCTCAGATTTACATTCAGTCAAATATGAAGCAGCTGCAGTGCTTATAGAAGAAAGGAAACTTTCTTTATTCAACAACTTCTAAAATTCTGAGTGAAATGTTAGCATTTATCAGTGTGAATCTTGCAAATATCCTACTAGGACAGTTCCTTGTTAGTAATTAGTAAGATCATATGGAGGGGTCTATACAGATTAAAAAAAAACCAAAAAAAACTAAAAAAGAAATGCCTAAGAGCAATGCACCAACACAGACATTACCAAGCCTAGAAGAAAACGATGGAGTGTCCTCTCACAGGCATTCTGTCATTCCAACCTATATGCACATCTCTGGGTTGGATTCTGCTCATGGCACCAACAGAAGATCAGGAATATTTTCAAGTAGCCAGCTTTGCACAGGCTGTGTCAAAGCAAACTCAGCTCAAGAAGCAGAGTCAGAGGCTTCTCTAGAAAGGCTGCAGTTTGTTCTGCATCACACCTGGTCTGTTCAAAATAGGCTCAAGCCAGAACCAGGCACTGCTTTCTCCTTTAGGTTTTATCTCGTGCATGACAGCCTATCAAGTTTAAAGAAGTTACCTCAAGCCAGAGGAGTGGAAATAACATCCAGGCCCCAGCTCACATGTCCAACAGGAACTTAACAAAGAGAAATGCAGAACAAGGCTCTGCTTTGCTGCTCTGCCATGGGAAGGCTCCAGGCACAGCAGTGGAAAGGTCGCCAGAAAGCACAGGAGAAACTGGGCTGAATTTATGCCAGTCAATATACCCTCTTGTGACAATTCTTCTACGAGGGCAGAGGGAAAGGCATCAGCAGAAAGCTGCTTGGTGCCCTCAGGCTTCAGTGGGACATAAGAGCTCCCACAGAGCATAGCAGTTCCCTGCATTCCCATGTCCCCAAGCCCTGCTCTACGTGACCTTCTCTCTGGCTCTGTGCTGGCACAGCCCCTTGCCAGGGGTGGCGGCTGCAAATCTGCCATAATGAACTCTGAGTAAGGGCCACATGAAAACACCAACACCTCTACAAGGAGTTTTACTGGAGTCTCTCCATGCCAACTACACAATACCAGTGTACATTTTGACCTTTGCTGCCAGGAAAAGGACGAGGAAAAAATTACTTCCAATTCTTCTACCAACCTCTTCTCTCCAAGCCTGGCTGAGTTACAGCAGTCAGGATGTTACACTCACTGGGAGCATGCCTAAGCATACACATGGACATGCATGTCTGAATGCACACACACACTCTAAGGCTATAATACATGTGCACACTTCATTCTATATTTACTCATGTGCTGTAAGCACCATTGCTAATGGAAAATAGACCATGTCTCCTTTTTAAGGCAATGATTGGGACCACATGTTTCACTAACTCTGATGGTGAAGTCCTTGTCGATGTTTTTGAAACCAAATTACTAGCAGCATACAAAACTTATTTCCCTGGTGAAAACCACTGGCTACTAACTTAGTGAATATGAATACATTTGTCCCTAAACATGCAAGCAATCATCATATAAAGCCAGGGGCCTCCAATGAATAGGTATGGGGCAGATGAGAGCAGGGCTCATATGCACTCATAACATATTCTACAGCCGAATGACTTTGTTTATCTGAGAAACTCAGTATTACATCACTTTTCCTAAAGAGAATATAAACAGCACATTTTTGAAGAAACAGTTACTTAATGTGCAACTTGTCACCACTATCAGCTTTAACATAATAAAATACATGTGGAAAATCCCTTGAAGCAAACCTTCTGCAGAGCAGACTCTTCCCCAGTCTGGGTCAGAGGGTGTGTGTGTCTGTGGAGGAAATGCTATCTGTGTCTCTCTCCCTTTCACACACCCACTCACAGTGGGTCCTGCAGCAGAGCTCCTGGTAGGACGGGTCTGCCGAGTGCGTGGCATCAGCTCCTCGAGGGACAAAACCCCCATCGGCTCTTGGGGAGCCTCTGGGCCTTGCAGAGCAAACCAGCAAACCACACTTCAACATATTCAATAGCAGCACTCGCTGAGATGTCAGCCTCTAAAGCACTTGACAGACAATGAATAAAGCGTGTTTCAGCAAGGTAAATCCTGCTCTCCCTGCTGTGTAAATACAGGGAACACAGCCCTGCCCAGAGGAACAACCTCACTGAGGTCACCCTGGAAACAACATGGAAGGGACAAGCAAAATGACCAAACTCCAGACTCCACTTTGGGAACCACCAGACTTCAATCATTACATTTGGATAGAAGTTCATACAACCTGAGCTGGCAAGGAATGAAACATCTCTGGGTGATAAAGCCCCTCATTTCTCTTTGACTCAGTGTGCAATACTGGTGCTAATACATCAGGGGCAGGCAAGCAATTTGCTCCAGATGACATATTATTATTTTCCAGCAAATGTAGCTTGGGCTCCTGGGTAATTGCTGTGTAGAACACTGGAGAACCCCTCTTGTGCTAATCACATTTTCTATAGCTGAGCAAACTTCAGCCCAGCCTGATAAACACCTTCTGGCACAGCCCTGTCAAGTAGATTTTGACAACATGACTTTTATGCCATAGTTTTCTCCTGTGAGCAAAGTTTGATAATTTTTTCAAAGTCTGAGATGCAGAAGTAGCAAAAGTAAATGAGAAGGCAACCATTATAGCCTTATTTCTTTTAACGTCATAGACTTGGAATCAGATCTCTGAAAAAAGAATACTGTCTTCAAGCCATTCTAGTATTTTATCCTATATGATATCACAAACCTTGAAACTGTTCCAATTATTCTGGGCCACTCTAATTGTTCTCAAAGGTTACAACAGAAATAGAATAATCTGTTCCATGTCTTTAGTGAAAAAGAATATTTAGCTGAATAATAAAAGCAATAGAGAAAACAGATGAGGATATGCAAATTTTCCATTTATACACAGCAAATAAGTAATTTAATGCCATTACAGAATTATTGCTATATTCTGAGCTTACATTCATTATACAGTAGAATCTCTCACAAAATCACTGGTAAAAGAGAATTATAGGTGAGCAGAAGCAATGGGTTAATAAAAGATGGTATGCTATTAGACAAAGCTTTTACAGGTTTGCATCTGAAAGTCATAACATAACCTTTTATTTCATGTGTCACTGTGACAGAAGGTTTTCAAGACAGTTCTCAAAACTGCAAGATGTTAAACAGATGTACTGTACAGTCTTCCAGATTTAAATCATGAGAACTGCATTTGCAGCCTGTGTGTTGTATCCCCATTTTTTTCCCTTATCAGCTCTGGATGCCTTAAATAAAACCGTCTGTTTTACGCACCTTTTTTTTTTCTTTAACTGCTTTTCTAATACAGTGGACCCTAAAAATCACTTCCTCCCTCCTTTTTCTTCAGACAAAAAAAAAAAATTGTTATTTAGAAATGTATCTCCTGGGCAGCGAAATGGCTCTTTCTCCTTATTCTGCAGGTGCTGGCAAACTGATCCAATTTCTTAGTGCAAAACAGTCATCCCCTGCAGAAACAGGCAGGAGTGATACCACTAAAAGGGAAAAAATAAAAGCAGACCTGCTGGAATTTCAGTTTGAACATGCCTCTAACCTCCTGAAACATTGCTAGTCCTCTGCCTTCCCTGCTCCAGCTGTTGCTCGCACTCTGACAAATCTCTGTTAAGGAAGGTTTGCAGTGTCACACAATTCAGCTTTCATGCCTGCTCAGGTGCCACCACTCCTGTCTTGGAAACAAGGGATGCAATCACACTTTCAGTACAACCCTTCAGACCATCAAGGACCTCTGGTAGCCTTCTGCTCCAAGTTCCTGGTCAAGCTGTTTAGGGTCTTGTTCAGTCACGTATTGACTGTCTCTAAGGATGAGGATTTCACAGCATCTCTCATCTAAAACCCAACTCACACCACCCCTGCCAAATTTTTCTGCTTTATATTTAACCAGAACTTCCTTTGCAGCAACTCGTGGCCATTGCCTGTTATTATGTCAACATGCCCCTCTGGTGCATTTGCTGGTCTAGTGCCGCAGGGAATTGGTGTTTCTCACAGGGGCAGATGCTGCCTCTGGCTCAACTTGCTGTCCATGGGTGTAGACCTGCATTCTATGCAGTCAAGCCCTAAGCTGTAGTGCTGCCTGGGGCTACTCTGCCTCACATGCAGGACCCCATATGTGCTATTCCTGGACTTCAGGAGGCTCCTGCCAGCCCGTGTCCAACCTGACATGCCTCTGAGAGGCAGCTCTGCACTGCAGGATGTGAACTACTCTCCTTGGTTTGGTGTCACTTGCAAACTTCCTGAGGGTCACTCCATTCCCTGTCCAAGTCATTAAGGAAAAGTTTAAACAGCATTGGCTCTGGAATGTACCCCATAAAATCCCACAGTATTGGGTACACAAAGGCTGAAGTGACAAACAGTACTGTGTGTTCCAAATAAACAAAGTTTCCAATTAATAAATACATGTAAATTCACCAAACTGGGCAAATATTTTTGTGGTGGTCAGCACAGTACACATCACAATGGCATTTCTGCATTGATGTGTATCCTGTAATTAACAGTGCTGGTATTGTTCCTAAGTATTCAGTGCTACACAGAACTGTGGCATGTAAAGGACTGAGGGGAAGAACAATCCTCGATCCAAAGAATTTTTATAATTCTCACTAAAATACAGTAGACAACAAGGCAGTATCAGTCATCACACCAGAGAGTTGAATAAATTCATCTAGATATTAAAATTGCAATTTTCTGTGAAAAATTTATAAAAAAATATATATATATATAAAAAAGGCCCAAAGACTTTGCATTGCAAATAGCAGGAAGAGCAACAGACAGCACTTCCAGCAGAGGGAAAGAAAAATTAGGCATGTGTGGACGAACATCATAGCAAACAAGCCTGAAAAAAAGGCAAACCAGCACCACCACCCAGCTTTTGATCCATGCAGAACGGAGTAACCATTTGAGGCAGGCAGTTACAACAGAAACAAACATATTAAAAGAAAACTTTTTATGGGGGAAGAATAGATGAAATTCAATAATGAAACGGAAACTATTAAACATTGCAAAGTGTACACTGGCACAAGGTAAAAACAGCAATCACACTGCTGTGAATGCAGCACTGCTTGGGAAGAAGAATGCTGGTGATGGACTAAAATGCTCACCACCTTCAGAGTCGACTCCCCAGAGCCCTTTGAGTCCAGCAAAAGTCCAAAGGAAGGGCAAGCAGGTGAAGACTCATCCCCTTTTGAAACAGGCATATATCAGTTGTTTCTGTTGTAGCAATGCCTGTCTTGGAATTTATCTCTTTGGCAACAGGAAAATAAATTCCCAAGCCCCACCACACTGACTGCTCATAAATCAGCCCCTGCAGAAATACCCGAGTCTTGGGCATTTGAAGCAAGAAAATGCACAAGCAGCACACAAGCCTTGTATGCAGAACTGTGAAATCAGCCCTGCTGAAGCTTTAAATCATCCTCTGGCTTGAGACAACCAACTTCAGCCTATCTAGGAAGAGCCTTCTGCCTCAGAGTGAATATAAAGGAAATCATAGTTTTCCTATTCTGCTTCCTGCTGTAACTCATCGTTAGGCTTATCTTGATTTATGGCTGTATAACACAGTACCAATTTAAAAATTGAAAAAATTAAAAATAAACATACAAAATAAACAGAAAAATAAAAAATAAAAATAATTTTAAAAACAAAAATAAAAGGGTAAAATTATTTTTAAATGAAAAATAAAAAATAAAAAATAAACATAAAGAACAAACATTAAAAAAACAAAAAATAAAAAAATAAAAAATAAAAAAAAAAACAAAAATAAAAAATTAAAAAAAGAAAACACCAAAAATTAAAAAAAATAAAAACACAAAAAAAGAAACCCAATTAAAAAAAATAAAAAAAAAAATTTAAAAAATAAAAAATAAAAAACCAAAATAAAATCAAAATTAAAAAAACAAAATAAAAAACAAAATAAAAAACAAAATAAAAAACAAAATAAAAAACAAAATAAAAAACAAAATAAAAAACAAAATAAAAAACAAAATAAAAAACAAAATAAAAAACAGAAAAACCAAAATAAAAAACCAAAATAAAAAACCAAAATAAAAAACCAAAATAAAAAACCAAAATAAAAAACCAAAATAAAAAACCAAAATAAAAAACAAAATAAAAAACAAAATAAAAAACAAAATAAAAAACAGAAAAACCAAAATAAAAAACCAAAATAAAAAACCAAAATAAAAAACCAAAATAAAAAACCAAAATAAAAAACCAAAATAAAAAACCAAAATAAAAAACAAAAATAAAAAACAAAAATAAAAAACAAAAATAAAAAACAAAAATAAAAACAAAAATAAAAACAAAAATAAAAACAAAAATAAAAAACAAAAATAAAAAACAAAAATAAAAAACAAAAATAAAAAACAAAAATAAAAAACAAAAATAAAAAACAAAAATAAAAAACAAAAATAAAAAATAAAAATAAAAATAAAAATAAAAAATAAAAATAAAAAATAAAAATAAAAAATAAAAATAAAAAATAAAAAAAATATAAAAATAAAATATAAAAATTAAAAATAAAAATTTTCAAATGCATAACATTTAACTGAGTTTAAGACTACTGTAAAAAAAATAAAACAAACTACCAAAAAAATTGCAAATGAGTCAAAAGCACATATGCAAAAAGGAGATTATGAAGCGAGGTTTTCCACCTGACAGTCAAACTTCCATTAAAAGAAATTGTGTTTTAAAAGTAGATGTTATCAAAAATCTAGAAGTCAGCATGAAGCCTCCAAAGAACATGGCAAGTCAGAATGCTCAGGAATATATTTGGGGCAATAAGTGAGCAAGATTTTATTAGGGATGAACATTACAGCTGGCATGAAGTTACTTCTGAACTTCCCAGACATCAGAGCTGGGTGAATAATTGCCAGCCAAGCTCAGATCTCCTCAGTATGAAGAAGGAGGAAAGATGCTGTGGACTCCGTGAGATGTTCTAACTGAACCAAGACAACATTCCCATGTCTGTGCCACTTCCAGACTCCTCTGACAGAGCCTCTTCCCACTACACTTATCCAAAGGAACTGGTGGGGAACTTGCAGTTTTCAGCTGTTTAGTAGCAGACCATTGGGCCAGAAAAATCAAGGATTTGGATTAATTTGACCTCAGGACTGACATCATTCTCTGCATGGGAAAAAAAACATCCCATCGTAAGAGTATCACAATCACAAGAGAATATCATAACATTTATAGCAGTGACCATCCCTGTGAGGGAAGGGGGACATTTCTTCAGATCTCACTTCTGACCCAGGAGAGAGTATATTAAAAGAAAAAAAAAGAAATAAAAGCTTCTTCATCTACCTTACTACTTTGTTTAAACTTTTAACAATATTTAAAATTAGTGAATTTGATTCATATCAAAATAATATATAATAATATATAATTTTATCTGTTGCAGAACCAGACTTCTAATGAAGGATTCACCAAAAAAGTGTTAGCCCAGTTCTATTTTGCATAATTGTTGTACGAAGAAGCAAAAGCCAAAGCCAGAAAATACAAAAGAGAAAAAATAAAAACCAACTGGCTTTTAAGCTGTGTTTTCCTATCAGGAGCAAGAGTCAGGCCTAGACATCAGTTTTTCAGGAGATCATAAGTTACTTCATAAGTGTGGATAAGAAGATGGAGCCTTTCTAAGCAGGAACAAATTTGACATTACTCTCTTTCATCGTTCCTAATTCAGTTAAATCAAGCTGTAGGGCATTCTACAGGCAATTTTTGACTCAGAACTTCAGGCAAATGTGATGTTATTACTAAGTAATCACACAGAGCAGCAGGCAAAACTCCTCTGCAACAAAACTGCACTCTCTTATTCTATAATTGGTAAAACAATTCCTAATTACACTATATACATATCAATTTCAAGCCTTTAATTGTATGTATAGATTTTATACTTTGTTATAACATCCATTTCTCCCCATTTAATTGGAAAATGTGTACAAAATGCAGTAAAAACCATTCCTGGCACAAGTCTAGAAAAAATTCTTTCATTTAAAAACTTAAAATCTATTTCAGAATTCATAGTTACTTCTGTTGTCACCATCTGAGAAGTCAAGACTGAGTAATTAGCACTAAATTCTCCACAACCCCTCCAAAACCATAGTAGCCTCTATAAATGAATTTGGGATCTAATGTTAAATACTCAAGTTGGAGTTTATTTTTACCCACCCAAAGACTGACCCATCTACTGGCAGTTTTATCAGGAAAAAAAGGGTGCAGAGAATTAATAAACCAAATCTATCTAATGAACTTTACTGTCTTTAACATCTACATGGCTGGGATAGTGATATTTTATATTAATTTTTAATTCAGGACATGGCCAAATACAAACCATATTCAGAGCTAAGTAAACATCTCATTTCAGTGTCTCTCAACTGACTTCTGAGATTATTTAGAGGGTCACTTAGACAGCTACATTAGTTAAATAATAAAATAATAAACAAAATGATATTTGCTCCTTTGACTTGACACAGGTTAAACTGCTGCAAGGGTGATAATCACAAAGAAAGTACAACTCCAATGTAATGAGGGCATCTGGTTTTCCTTTTGGAGCAGCTGAAGGTTTGTATCCCCAGAAGTTGGTATGTTCAAACCAAAAATCCGCTTAAAACAGCCAAGAGTTTTGGAAAAGTGCTTTGTCTCATGAGATGCCAGTCACACTTCCTTCTACACCCTCCCCTAGATGACTTGTAAATATATAAACTATCTCCACAGGCTTTCATTTCATGTTTATTTTTCCATCACTCATCGAAAAAGCGAAGAGAAATGTACACAGTGAGAGTGAACGTGTTTGTATTCTGCTCTAAAGCAGGAAAAACGCTTGGATTGAAAAGTCTTGTACAATAGCAAACATGTCAAAAGATCCCATAATTTCCTTTCATTTTTATAAATCTGCTTCTAATAAAGGATAGAGTTAGAGATCTACTTGGTCAGCAATTGCCCTGGTCTTGCTGTGCCTTTAATTTCAATTACAACAGCTGTTTGGCCTACAATGATTTGGGGGTTTTCTGGATTCTAAAAGGACATTTTCAGAGAATAAACACATGAAAGCAGGTTATTGACATTTCCAAATATTTTGATATTTCACTGTGGAGACACTGAATGTCCTCTTCTCTTAACAACTCACATTTATAACTGACACCAGTTTTAGCACAGTATTTACTGGAGTTAGGGCTTAAGATAGAAAAAGGGAATTAAACAAAAAAAAAAATCAGTCTATATTAAGGACACACAACACACAACATACAAAATCCTCAAGTGCACATTCCTATTAAATGCATATTCTTGCACCCTGATAACAAGATGTGACATAGAAAAAATCCAACAAGTTCTTACAATTAATAAGGGCCCATCATGTAAAGTATCACTCTTTTCAAATATATTATTTCAGGGTGAAGAGGAAGCAACACCAGAACATCAACAGAATTGAAGTTCCCTCTGGAATACACAATGCAAGAGGATATAATTGCATAAATACTACTTGCAGTAAATACACATTGTAAGTTGAACACAAATTCCATATTTAATATTAGATTCAAAAGGGAAATTAAAAAACAGAGTCAAGAGTTAGAAAAGTACATGAAGAGGAAAAGCAGTGCCATGAAAGTGGTAGGAATGAAGTATCTGTACAGTGGCAACACTTCTCAGGATCGAGATACATGGAAGAAGAGAAAAATGGACAGTGCAATTTGCTCCTGCAGTTCTCAACAGGAACAAATCACCTCTCCAAAACCAGCTCAGAAAAGTCAGGGAAAGGTGGCTCATTCCCAAGTCCTTTAAATCCAAGGGACCGACATAACAAGAACTGGGGGGAAGAGGGAGTCTGAATCAGTAAATAATTTTCTCTTCTGACTTCACAGTTTTTCAGGGATATTGAGGGGGAAGAGGGAGATTTCCACAAAATCTCTCATTACATAACTGATGTAAAGAGTTGCTCTAAAACTCAAGGCTTGTATCTCCATGCCTGGCACAGAGCCCAACTGCTTTAGAGAAATGGTTACCTTGAGCCTCTCAGGAAGGAGCAGAGACATCCTGACCTGCCTCTTTCTCATTTGTGAGCCTGGAGGAACTGTTAGGAGTTCTTGTTTGTCTATAAAGAGCATTTTTTTTAACTTCTTGCTTTTTCTTAGACATTAAACCAGGATCCACAGTGTAAATACCATCTGCTTGGCACCTCAGCTTAGCCTTTTGTCAGTCTTCCTCATGCCATTTGTAAACTTGGCTCAAAGTTCCTGAAGTCTCCTTGTCTTCTCTCACACGTGAGTCAGAATCTCCATATTTAATACTACCATTGATCATCTTTATTTACTACCTCCACACTGAGGTAAACCTTTCATTTATTTTAATAAGCCATTCCAGGTATACATAAAAATATAAATAAATTTTCTTCTTCTGTGAGCTATGATGTGTTTCTGGTGTCATTCTAAACAAACTCATTGGGTCAACCCAAAAATCTGTCTGTAAATCTGATCAAAATCTGGCATTCTGTTTGGACTTTTTTTAATTAACAATAAACCTAAATCGTTTTTCAGAAGTTCAAAAGAGCTTTGAAAAACCTCCAAACAACAACATTAATCAAGGTTTATGGGTCATTCAATAGAAACCTTACCCTTAAAATATATTCTACAAAATCACACCATTTTTGATTTAAGTTATGATTAAATGCTACAAAGTAGCCAAGTGAAATGGTGTGAGGAACATTTCAACTCATGGCTGCTGCTCAGAGTGTTACAGACAGTTGGAAACTTCAGATGAGTTCTTTAATACAATACTGATGCTCTTGGCCTCACACAGTGAGGGAAAACTTCCTGCTCCTTCACCAACTGCTTGAATCAAACTGTAAACCTGCAGGAAACCAGTCAGAGATGAGAAAGAAATTGGCAATGCCACAGAAAGCTTGCCTGACTAATTAATGCCTTCTTGTGGGGGTTGGAAATCCAGATCTTCAAATACCCACACCTACTCAGCCTACATACTTGTCTCTCCTGGCTCAAAGATTCCTCCTTGTTAGCAAGACTCAGAAAACTCAGTGTATTTTTGAAATGTTGTTGCATAACTACAATGGAAAATGAACATGTCAACATCTCAGCTGAAAATATCACCTTTTTTTCCAGCAGTGAGTGGGACTCCAAGATGAACTCAGGCTGAAAAGTGCAGGAAATCTGGATGAGAGGCCAAGGTCGTGGATTGAGCCATGATTTTTAAATCAGGTAAAGCATTCGAAGATCAAAAGAAAACTTCAACCTGATTTGCAACAGTTTCTGTTGTTGGACTTTCCATTTTATTTCCTCCCTTGCTGGAGCTACTACCATTTGAGAAACTGTGAAGTGTCAGACACCAAATACATATTGCCCAGAATATCAATAGTATTTTCATGCCTACAAAACTTAACTCACACTACAAAGCTTCACTACACTACCTGTATTGATTACAAACAAACCTTTCTGTAAGTGATAAAGACCAGTGATAAAATCTGGCCCCAGTGGTCTCTGAGAAAAGATAAAAATATCCAGACTATATGCATCTGAACTCCAAGAAAACCAGGAGGCAAGCAATTTTGGAAACACAAAAATCCAGTAGGAAACTTTAAAACCAATTCTGTTTAAGGAAGTTGCATACTGAAGCATGACTAAAATTTAGTCTGAAACCCCAGGGTTTATTATTGATTATACTACAAATTTGCTTGGTAAGTGAAGCCACAACTACTTAAGAAAAATATTTCAAAACAAACAATAGTGTTTTCTTACTTGATTTGAGATATTTTTTTATTTCAGTTGGGCAGCCAACAGGCATAGACACCCTCCCAATTTGCATACTATGAGGAAAGCAAAGAACACCTATTTAAATCCACTATTGCTTTGTGACAGTGACTCAGTGAATGCTCAGATTGAAAAAAGATCAATAAAACCAACCCCTAAAGAATCACTTGCTTTGGCACATGAACTCTCTTCATGCAGAGAGAGACACACTGATGAGAGAGACATATTTCCCTCCTTCCCATACATGTTACAGACTGAACACTCATCAACCTTTAGATAAATGCACCAACTGGGTTAATTAAAAACTCTCTTTTGACCTCACAGTTGCACAGTTTATACAGACAGAGAGACGAGCTGGGTTCACACTCTGGGAGGGAGTTCTCAGAACAAGGACAGAAACTAATCCAAGGCTCAGGGGATGTGCATTATGGACTCCTAACAAAAACCAGGAGATGTCAAAAATAGGCTCTTTGCTTCATCCCTGAGTGTGGCTTTTTGATGAGTCTCCTTCTGGGAGGAATTGCCAAGAAAGGTTTGGGGAGTCTTCATGCCTTGCACCAGCCATGCCTGAAATATCATTTTGAAACACCATCAAGTATTGTATGAGAACAGAGCTCTTTTCTGAGAGCTTAATGTTCTCTGTAACCAACAAATACTTAGGCCCCTTTTCATCACTTGAAATTAAACACATACCACTTCCATATCTACACATTAAAGGAAATCAAAAGAGAACTGTAAAAATGCTGCCATTAAGCATCATTTTCTTTCTTCCCAAAAGGAACAATGCAATCTAAGTGCATGCTTGACTTCTTTCCTGTCAGGCTCCTTCCTCATTCAGTACAATTATTCAAAAGTGGGTTTATTTCTCATAAGGTGTTGCTCCAGGTCTCTTAATATGCATCACTCAAATCACATGATGAAACAAGTTAAGTTCCCAAATTCCCTGGTGCTGTCACATTAGAAGATTCACTTTCCAGAAGCAAAACTACTGCATTTTTACAACACTCCTCCTCAGAGTCCCAATTTCATGGCTAAGCACCCAAAACAGAGAGGTAACTCATGATAAAACCACTCTGTCAGGTTTCTCAGCTATTTCAACAACATTACATTTCTAAGTGCTCAAATAACACCCTGAGCAGTTCCACTGACATCCCTGAGAACTCAGCACTGCTGTGGATTTTGGATGTGGCATCACACGAGGCACACACATGCAATGACCACCTTTTAATATTTGGGTTGAAGTGACTTACCCTGACCCAGGTGGGAATTGTGTGGCAGCTCCAGGAAGAGATCCCTCTCATGCATTCAACTTGTAGGAAAACAAAGCCCTATTTCTGCATCTTAGAGAATCACAGACTATTCTGAGTTGGAAGGGACCCACAAGGATCATCGAGTCCAACTCTCAAGTCAATGGCCCACACA
This sequence comes from Pithys albifrons albifrons, assembly GCF_047495875.1. Classification (NCBI taxonomy): domain Eukaryota; kingdom Metazoa; phylum Chordata; class Aves; order Passeriformes; family Thamnophilidae; genus Pithys; species Pithys albifrons. The sequence goes on along the minus strand of NC_092464.1, from coordinate 51,789,795 downwards.
GGGGATTGAACCCATGACCTTGGCATTATTACAACCAAGTTTTAACCAACTGAGCTAATCTCCAGCTCTTCTTACCTCTTGCACTACTTTTCTTACCCTGAATCAAATGAACCAAGAATCTGACAGACTCTTGGTTCCCAAGGCAGACTAAATGCCCTCCTGATCAGCCAAGATTACCCTTCATGCTTCAGGAAGAGGACAAAGAATAAATTTTAAAACATCACAATGTGCATGAATTAGAGGTTCTTCTACAGTAAAGAAAGTTGATGGTGAATTTTCCCATGTTGGTGTTGTTGTCCTTTATCGTAACATCTTTAGAAATCACAATTCAGGCACTGTTATCCCCCACGAGTGGGCCATTTTAACAGAAATGTGTCCCATTTAAGCAGACACCAGCACTGGAGATTTTAGATCAAACTCTGTAAAGTTAAAGGCAAGTGAAAACAAAACTTCATAACAGAAATTGCTAATCTACCACCTTTACCATTATTTTTCTTACCCAGACAACAGTTGTAGAGTAAATCTGTGTACAAACAAGATCATGTCAATAACACAAACACACATTTTCGTTTAGAACTCCTCATATTTTGAGATCTGTCCACTCTGAGCTCTCCACTAGTCATTGTGAGAGGGGCAGGCCACACGAAAACATGGCACAGGAATGCACCAGACTTCTCTACAGCCAAAATTTAAACCACACTTCCAATTACAATATTCCTCGTACTAAAAGACAAGTGATGTCTCATTCTGAGCCTTTCTCATAACATCTGGATATGGAACTATCTCATAATACATAAAAAGCCTGGAGAACTGTGTATATGTGAGAATCACATACTACAAACACCCTTGGAACTACATTTTCCATTTCACTTCTTCAGACTGTGTTCCATTTCTTAATCCTTTCTCCTTCAGAACAGCATCTACTTGTATAAATTTCCCACAGACCAAAAGCTTGAAAACATTTGTAATTTAGCATAAAAGAGCCACTCCAGCCAAAATTAAAGGGTTGGGTATGGCTGGTGGTGTGGTGTTCTTTCCTTGCACAGAATTTAAAAATTGAAGTAAAAAGTTGGCTTGAAACACCAAATCAGAGCTGGGCAGTGCACAATCTCAGCAAGACAGACACAGAGCTGAATTTCTGCTTCAAAACACAATTTAATTTTAGACACATTCACCAGGATGTTTCACTTTCAATGAATGGGCATTTCTAAACATAAAAATGTTCCATCATAAGGTTTCCAGCCAGTTTTAGTACTTATTTAATAGACATAAGCAAAACTTAATTCCTCTGCCTTGTCTGGGAGGAATTATTTCTAGACACATCTTATTACCTCAGGCCTCAATCAGCTGCTTTTCAGTTGTAGAAACCCCCACATGTAAAAGAGCTCCCTGCAGTATTATGGACATGAATATAATTTCATTTGTCTTGGGATGGCCCTCAGTGGGGCACAAAAGCCTATTTCAACTAAGAAAAACGACTAAAATAGTCATATTAACAACAACAATGAACACAAAATAATAAAAAAAATCAAAAAAGGAAAAACAACAACAAAAAAAATCAACAAAGCCAAAAACAGTCAAAACAAAAAAAAAACCACACCAGCAACAAAAACATATATCATGATTTAAAAAGGAAAAAAAAAAAGCCACCAAAACAAAAACTCCCCTCCCCAACACATTTTATAACTTTTGCTGTTCTGTGTGTTCACAATGCTGAGCATAGAAGCTTTTACCAGATGCTAGGCAGTTTTTGCCAGCATCCATTCACATGAAATTGCTTCCAAAATAAGAGACAATCTGGAGGTTAATAAAAAAACCACCCCACCACCTTCGTGTGTTTCCACAAATAACAAACTTCAAACATCAAATAATTCCCAGCTATCAGATATTTCAATACCCAATTTACTGTGCCTTTCTTCTGAGACATATTCAGAGAAATGGCTAAAGGAGCTGGAATGGCCTTGTGGGACAGGAAGACGAAGGTTTCTGTGCAAAATGTTATATTCATTTTTACAGTGATGCAAAGTCAGGGAAGGGTTGTTAAAGGATGGCCTCTTGCCACAGGGTGGAGTTGTGTTATGGTGTCCTTTTAGAGGCTGCAGGTGTTTGGCAGGGGCTGCGATCGGGGCCAGCTGTGCTCTTTCAGCTCCCATATTTCTCAGAAGTGCTGCAGCAGGGTGATGGCTCACACCTGATGGGCTCAACTTGGGTGGTGCGGCTGCAACTGCTGGGGGGGCACGGGGAAGGCACCACTGCAGGCCTTGCATTGCCTCTTCAGCTGGCAGCATTCACACAGCAATGCCAGAGGATTTCACCTGGTGAGACACCCCGTAAGGGTTTAGCAGAGTGCCCAGGGTCTGCTTGTTTCGCTGCTTCTTGAATGTGTATAGAGATATATATGTACATATATATGTGTGTGTGTGTGCACACAAATATAAATATATACATAGAAAAAGGTACATGGAAAAAAAAGGTACATGGAAAAAAAAGGTACATGGAAAATCAAAAATAATCAGAAAAAAACAAAAAATCTAAAAAATTCTTTTAAAAACCTAAAATAACCAAAAAACCCCACAAAAATCTTTAAAAAACCCCACAAAAATCTTTAAAAAACCCCACAAAAATCTTTAAAAAACCCCACAAAAATCTTTAAAAAACCCCACAAAAATCTTTAAAAAACCCCACAAAAATCTTTAAAAAACCCCACAAAAATCTTTAAAAAACCCCACAAAAATCTTTAAAAAACCCCACAAAAATCTTTAAAAAACCCCACAAAAATCTTTAAAAAACCCCACAAAAATCTTTAAAAAACCCCACAAAAATCTTTAAAAAACCCCACAAAAATCTTTAAAAAACCCCACAAAAATCTTTAAAAAACCCCACAAAAATCTTTAAAAAACCCCACAAAAATCTTTAAAAAACCCCACAAAAATCTTTAAAAAACCCCACAAAAATCTTTAAAAAATCTTTAAAAAATCTTTAAAAAATCTTTAAAAAATCTTTAATCTTAAAATCTATAAAAAATCTAAAAATATCTAAAAAATCTTAAAAATCTAAAAAATCTTAAAAAATCTAAAAATCAAAGATCTAAAAAATCTAAAAAACCCTAAAAATCTAAAAATTATAAAAAATATAAAAAATCTAAAAAACCCAAAAAAATCTAAAAAAATCTAAAACTATAAGAAATCTAAAAAATAATCAAAAAATCTTAAAAATCAAAAAGAAAATGTATGGAAAAATGTATGGAAAAATGTATGGAAAAATGTATGGAAAAATGTATGGAAAAATGTATGGAAAAATGTATGGAAAAATGTATGGAAAAATGTATGGAAAAATGTATGGAAAAATGTATGGAAAAATGTATGGAAAAATGTATGGAAAAATGTATGGAAAAATGTATGGAAAAATGTATGGAAAAATGTATGGAAAAATGTATATGCCAGCCATTTAGTTGAAGAACTCTGTATAAGAATGTTGGAAGAAATTACGTTGCAAAATAAAAGGGGACAGCAATTTTCTACAGAAAAGAAATAAAACTCTACCTTCAGTGTCCTCCTTGAGCCAGCACAGATCTTTGTCCTTACACACTTTGCTGCAGTACAGTATGTACCTATTTTTGTTTTGTTTTATCTTTTGTGAATAGTTTCTATTAAAAATTATGTTCTCTTTTAAGTTTGTTTTGTTTGGAAAGCCTAAACCCACATTGTATTTCAGACACATTTTCCCCAGGAGATGCTAAATTGGACCATACTGAGGTCATTCATAAGTTTTTTAGATGTTTTAAGAATTCTCTTAATGTTTGTGCTATCTTGGCCTGGTTAAAAGAGCACATGTAAAAAAAATAGTTTAGAAAAGCTTGACTATATAAGTTTTCATTAAAATAGTCTATACTGTACTATTAAGAGTTTGTAAGAACTTTCACAAACATTCCTTTTCCCCTACATTTTTAAGGAAACTGTTCCCTTAAGTGGGGAATCTCCTCTTTCTCTCAGCCTTTTATCCACATATGCACAAGTACACACACATCTATCCCCAGACTGATGGACTTAGCAGTACAAATGCCTGTGGTATTCATTTTAACTTCACAAATGAAGAAAAGATTACAATCAGTGGGAAAAGTGGATGTTTCACTCCATTCATGGAAAAAACAGTATCACCTGGCACTCCAACTTAGTCAGAAATTTCCTGTTTTTTGGCAGCTCACTCGGAGCATGATTGAAGCTGTTAATGATATTAACAAAACGTCCTGGGATCAAAAAATGTGTTGTTTTATCTCAGTTTATAGAAGAAGTTGTATAAACCACTCTCAGCCTTCAGAGTTCTGAGGTCTTTTAGTTAAAATAAAATTTGCAAACACAACCCACCTGTAGCCAATTGAGTTCCATTAGACCATTCCACTCATCTCAGACTGTCCTTCCCCCTGTCACAGAATCACAGACTATTCTGAGTTGGAAACGACCCACAAGGATCACTGAGTCCAACTCTTAAGTCAATGGTCCACACAGGGGATTGAACCCATGACCTTGACATTACTCCAAGGTTCTGACCATCCCTTGCATTATTCCAGCCCCCTCCCAGAATGTGGCTTTGCCTGGTACCAGCCTAGAGCACATTTTACAGCATCCCTGACACCCCCTTTCATGATGGTTGACATCCTTGCAGTGCATCTTAGTCACTGCTGGTGCAACAGTGCACTCACAGTGAAGGGTGTTTGTGTCATGGATATCCAAGTCCAAAGATCAAAGATGGTGGTAACAAAATGAAGTAAATAAAATGTATTGCCCAGCAAAACCTGTACATGGTCTATTAGAGGTAGATGGGAGCTGATCTATACTGAAGTATCATGGGGTTTCATGTTTTTCTGGAGTCTTTGTAATGGTTGAAAGTAAAGGGTGATGAAAAGCAGATTACTGAGTTATGATAAAGTCTTGAATTTTCCATCACACTTCGTACATGTTGTTGTGCAGTGTTTGTATGTGTGGTTATTTACTGCAAGCCCAGTGACATCTTTCTTAGAAATGTATTTGCTGATCTAAATTGAGACTGAAACACCAGCATGAAGATGATGGCTGGATGGAGCATCTCTCCTGTGAGGAAAGGCTGAGAGATTTAGGGCTGTTCAGCCTGGAGAGAGAGACTGGGGAGTCCCTGTGTGGCCTTACACTGCTTGAAAGGGCACTGCAAGAGTTAGTAGCAGGGTCTGCTGTGACAGGACAAAAGGTCATGGTTTTAAACCAAGGAAGGGTCTCTTTAGAGTAGATATAAGAAAGTGTTTTACAGTGAGGGTGGAGAAACACTGCACACATTGCCCAGAGAGGTGGTAGATAGCCCATCCCTGAAAATATTGGGGATCAGGCTGGATGGGGCTCTGAGCAAGGTGATCCAGCTGAAGGTACGGCTGCTCATTGCAAGGTGATGGGAGTAGATGGCCTTTAAAAGACCTCTCCAAATGAAAATATTCTGTGAGTCTGTGGAAAATCTTGCTGTGATTACAGTATGTGCCTCCTGGTGAGTGCTGAGTTTACCTTGTTATAACTGGGATTTCACAAAGCAGAGGACACTGAGGTTACAGACTCTCAGGTGTTGCTAAACTTCTTCCCCAGCCTTAGACATATCTCAGGGCATTCTCCAAATTGCTGTCTGCTGGGCAGCCTCTTAGATACATAAAATTAATATAAATAAAATGTAAGTGATGTAAAGTAAATAACTTACCACAAGGGCAACCCCTTAAAGCATCAACAGTTTTCCATATTTAAAGGGAGAAGAGGAAAGAACTATACCTTTTTTTTCCCCACTTCCTTGGAACTGAAAATACCCATGAGAAAATGCTCAAGGAGGTAACAAGCACCAGGAAGGAAACCAATGGCAATCTGCAGCATTGCACAAATATTGACATCTAATTCCCAACAGTATTAAAAACAGTGTCTGGGTGCCATGTATTTCAGAAACAAGTGGAGAAAAGACAAAGCTTTTCAGCAGTTTTGTGAGGAAGAGAGAAACCAGCACAGCACTTTGCAAGGAATTATTTCAAAAAACATGCCATGTGGTGATGTCTAACTGCAAAGCACTGTGATGCCTTCTACGGATGGGCTAACCACATCAAGTAACACATATACACACAAAACATATATAATTATAATTAAATACATGTAAAAATAGCATTGAGGTGAATTGCAACAAAAGCAAGGTAACCATTCTTCAGTTTGGGAGGTAACACCCATGCCATATGTTTTAAAAGCAGCCTCTTTCAGAGTGGACTCAACTCCTTAAAATTCACAGCATCAAAAAAAAAGCAAAGACTACTTTTCCAATGTTGCCCCAAGTACAGCCAAGTCTGAGTAAAATACGCTTTCTGTATGTTCTTCAAAGCTCAACTTTAATGCCTGTGAAAGTTATGAAGTGAAATATTTGGCCCATGAATACCTTACAGCATGATACTACATCATTTCAAGGAGAAAGGGCATATTTATTTAAGAAACAAAGACATCTTTCCCAGCAGTAGCTTAACAAATATTGGTTTATGCCTCCAAGAGTAGGATAATATTTATAACAAACATATTTATTATACACATATTCCTTTATGATAGGATTGTTTTGCCTGTTCTTATTTCCCAGAGACTATAAGCACAATCCTGACACACACTTCTGACAGCAGACACAGATATGTATAAAATTGGAGAAAAAAACAAAAGAACAGACAATGAGGAATCATTTTTCTTGCTCCTCTCATTAGTAAAATTCAACTTTCAACTTAGAGGAGATTGATCACACAATGGAATAACCATAAAATACTCTCTTACACTATTCAACCCAGTGCAATTCAGTTTGTCTTGGGCCCTTTAAGCCATTAATTCCAGAGGGAAAGGAGGAGAGAGACCAGGGAATATGCAGATTATATAACTCTATAGATATTCAAAAGTAAAAATACTGTTTATAATTAGCACAAGTGTATTTCAGTGAAAGATTCAAAATAGATACAAAGATGAAGTGTTTTCAGCTCCTGAAACCACCAGGCCAAGGAAAGGTTAAGATCTTCCTTCATATGACTTTTGTCCTTCATTTTTCTCTTTACAGTCAAAGAGTTACCCAATTTTTTTCAAACAGTACTGAGTCTTGTTATTCATACTCCATACAGAAAATTAGGTACTTGTGGGCAGCAAGGTACTTTTCTGCACATTTATCTGATAAATTCAATTACATACTATATTATTGTTTCTTTCCCCATTTTACCAGCCAGAACAGACTCTATAGGAGACATGGAACACTTATAGTTTAATTCATTACAGCAAAATCTGTGTTCCCAAACACAGATTCATGTAAGGATCTGCATTTCTTATGGTGACACATTATTGGCTTAAACTCAATCTAACAGACCACTAAAATCCTATTTTAAAGCAGCCAAAACCAGGTCTGAGTGGCAGCAAAAGCCATGATTACTCAGCATTTGTAGAACATGTGTAATAATGCCCAGAACAGACTTGGGCAGCACTCACCTGAGGGTCTGAGAACACTTGCTGCATGTTGTTGATGGGCCCATAGGGAACCTCACTGCCTTCAAAGAGCTGCAGCCACTCCAGAGTTGTCTTCTCTGCAAACCTAAGGGCAAACAAGAAGCAGGTGGTTTCAGCACTGCTTTCATAGAATCACAGAATCCATTGGGTTGGAAAAGACCTCTGAGATCATCAAGTCCAACCCTTGGTCCAACTCCAGTCCCTTTACCAGATCATGGCACTCAGTGCCACGGCCAATCTCACTTTAAAAACCTCCAGGGATGGGGAATCCACCCCCTCTCTGGGCAGCCCATTCCAATGCCTGAGCACTTTCTCTGCAAAGAACTTTTTTCTGATCTCCAACTTCAATTTCCCCTGGCAGAGCTTGAGCCCATCGTGCCCCCTTGTCCTATTGCTGAGTGCCTGGGAGAAGAGACCAACCCCCACCTGGCCAGAACTTCCCTTCAGGGAGTTCTAGACAGTGCTGAGGTCACCTCTGAGCCTCCTCTTCTCCAGGCTAAACACCCCCAGCTCCCTCAGCCTCTCCCCACAGCACTTGTGCTTCAGTCCCTTCTCCAGCCTCGTTGCTCTTCTCTGGACCCGCTCCAGCCCCTCAATCTCTTTCCTCAACTGAGGGGCCCAGAACTGAACACAACACTCAAGGTGTGGCCTCCCCAAGGCAGAGTCCAGGGGAAGGGTCACTGCCCTGGGCCTGCTGGCCACGCTATTTTTGATCCAGGCCAGGATCCCATTGGCCTTCTTGGCCACCTGGGCACACTGGTGGCTCCTGTTGAGCTTCCTGTCACTCAGTCCCCCCAGGTCCCTCTGCCTGGCTGCTCTCCAGCCACTCTGTGCCCAGCCTGGAGCACTGCAGGGGGTTGGTGTGGCCAAAGGGCAGGACCTGCACTTGGCCTTGTTGAACTTCATCCCATTGCAATCAGCCCATCTCTCAAGTCTATCCAGATCCCTCTGCAGAGCCCTCCTGCCTTCCAGCAGGTCAACACTCCCTCCCAACTTCAGCAAATTTGCTGGTGATGGACTCAATCACTCATCTAAATCATTAATAAAGATGTTAAACAGGACTGGATCCAACTCTGACCACTGAGGAACACCAGGATGCCCAGCACATCTCCTCCCTTCCTCACTGCTTCCACACTCTTCTTCACTGATTTCTTCCCAGCAAGGGAATAACAGGACAAAAATATGCCTACATCTGTTCCTCAGAAGTGCAAACCCCAAAGGCACAGGGGGAAGAACAAGCTGAACTGACTTCTATTTCTCTCTGATCATCTGAAGCAAAGCTAAATTTATCAGCAGTTCCAAATAAGGATCAATGGGTTTCCTCCAGTCCTTAATTACCCTAATGTGCTTCACATTTGTTTTCTGTTATGAACATATTTAATAGCAAAAAGATATAGTGCAAGTATGAGTTTAATATGCAATACTGCTCATTAAAAGCTGATGTAAAGCACCATCAAAACCATAGCTCAGGATTAACAACCACATTTTTTTGGTCAGATAACAACAGTGACTACATATTTATTTGTTGTATCATTGTATAACCAATCCTAAGGACATCCAGTTCAGCAAATATCCACTGTGTGCTGGGGAACACATCACTCCATGCCAATCATCACAGGCAAAGCTCAGCTTATTTGCTTTTTTTTCCTCCAAGCATTCAGCTCAATGACTGGTAGCACCACTCTATTTCCCCTGCTTTGCTAGGTAGTTTTTCTTTCCTCATCTGCCTACTGAGGAAAACACACCCTTGAAGCAATACCAGTCACTGAGAGATGGTATTTTGTGCAGTCACTTGGGATCCTGCATCAAAGGGGAACTTACTTGGAGATTGTATCTTATATTTCATAAGGTAAATAACACAGAGTTCTGGCAGTTTGTTAGAAGTCAACCATCTACTTCATGATACACCCAATACTGAAAAGAAATTAGGTGTAATTTAAAGACCTGATGGATATGAAATTAATAGAAACCATCACAAGAGTCAGTCAATTTCTGCAGGTCCCCAGTCTGGAGTTCCCTAAGTGTAATTTGGAACAATGTCAGTAACATTCGGCTTTACTTCTAACATGTTATTATACAAAAAAAACAAAACAAAACAACCAAACAACCCCCAATCTCTTCCAAGTTTCTGACAGGAAGTTAATAGAGACAAAGCTCAAAAGTACAAAAAACCCCGAACCAATAAAAAGTCTAACTTGGTAAAGTTCTACTTTAGATTAAAGGGAAAAAAACAAACAAAAAAAACCCAAACAAAAAAAAACTAGCAATGGTGGCAAGTTACAAGTGTATTAAGTATTTGGCATAAGTGTGGATCCAAGCTTCACAGTTAATGTCTTTCTCTCTCTGCAGGAATGACTTCTCCAAACTGAGGGAATAAATCCTGATACCCAATGCCTTTTGCAGCCTGAATGAATAGCAAAATGCACAAGTTTTGCATGGCTCTTCCTCAGAAGTAGAAGATTTACTCCTCAAGTTAACATACAGTAGTTGTAGAAAAAAGAAAAACCAAAGGCTTTAAAAGTATAAAATGCATTATACAATGTGGCATCACTTGTGAAGAAATGAAGGATCACTTGTGAGGAGAACAGATACCAGATTATTGCACAGGCCCATTATATGTAATGTACTTCTTTGAGTATTAAAGTGATTTCATGCAAATATGTAGTCAGACAAAGACAGTGGCACTGCTGGACACATCTAATTCAGTGCTCTATTGCTAACCATACCTAGAGCCAGGGGCATTACAGGAAACTGGGGAACAAAGGTAACTGGGGAGCAGAAAACCGTCCTTCCTCAGTGACTCAAGCGTGAATTTAGTCCAAAATACAATGTGAATTTCCCTTCAGTACTCTCTGTTTGGCAACAACTCTCATAATTCATATATTCTTGTTGTCCAGAGCCTTCTATTATTAAGGTTGGGAGCTCAAAGTACTGTAAAACATAAATATAATTCAGATGAAAATTCCTTCCCATCAGTTGCTGATGCTGTTTATACAGAACGAGGCTGTTTCCTGCTACCAACAGAGATGTTTCATCATTCCTGGCCCACTGATTCCCTTGTCATAAACTGAAAGCTTTGTTCAGCTACTGCTTTTTCTGACACCTCAAATTCCACTATCTCATTTCTAGCAAAACACAGGACAGCTGCAAGAGAAATAGACTTCACAGCCGTGGTGCTGAAGACCTTCACTGAGAAATTCTTGTCATTCTTAATGATGTATCAGCATTCACTTGACCTGTTAGTAACGAATAAGTCCTGCTGGGTTATGTCCCTGTACTTCTTTTTAAGAAAGAGTTTATAAATACACTCCTGAGTTGAGAAAAGCAAACAGCTTTTGCACTTAAAGGTTAGCCTGAATAAAGAAGTCTTGTCAGAGGGAAGGTCTACAATAAACATCTGCATAATCAGTGTGCTACTTCCTGATGTCATGGTAGACCTGAATAGTCTCCAAGACACACATTCTTCTTCAGTAACATCATTACAAGTGATTCAATAAACAGTAGAGTTCTATGTGCATGTGGCAAAATGCATGTGTATGTTGAGCAAAATTTCCAGGGTTTTATATTAATTTCTCAAATTTTGGCTTGTACTTGGCTTTTTGCTTCCTATGCAACAGACTAATAAAAAATCACCACCATTTTGTAGAGAACAAGAGATTGCCTGGTCTTAAAAATTTAAAGAAAACTAACTTTTTTCTTCATCTTACTCATTAATGTATTTATTGATGACTGGAAATAATTACAAAAAGTTTAAACTCAGTGAAAGACATAAACCCCCACATTCTCTCATCCTCAACAGACGCACACAGCATTTGCTGTTGAAATTGAAACTCTTCATCTAACCCTGATGTAGAATAACTTCCTTTCCTTGTGTTAGCAAGAGGCTGTTAGGAGCATATTGTTAAGCACACTGTTTCAAACCAAACCAGCACATCCCTACTGCCAATAAAGGTCTAGTATTCCCATTTGGAGAGCAACAGCATGCAACTGTTCTGTTCATTCCACCGTGTTTTATGTATTGAATCATCTGTTGTGCATCATTAAGGAAGAAATACTAGTACAAAATCTGATCAAAGACAAGACATGGATTAAAAAAAAGTCAATTTTTACCTCTCTGATGTCAGCTGTATAAGCTGCACAAAATTGGATTTGTCTTTGACTTTTTCTCTTTTTGGCCAACCTGCATGTATCATTCCCCCAACTAAATACAATTTTTGATAGTTCTTACACAAATAAATACCATGAGCTTTACTAACAGCAAAGGGTTGATGTTTAGGTTGCTGGGTATCCATTAAAAACATGCTCAGCACTCCAAAATATCAAGAGAAGACCTTCAACAAAAACTTCCAAAAGCAGCAAAAGAGTGGCATTGTCTCCTGAAAATGAAATCTCTCTGAGCAGGAATTTAGAAGGTCTTGTCAATCTTTTTCTTCTTAACACTTAATTTAAAATGTATTTCTTTGCTTTGACACCGTAGAATTGTCAGTTGAGAAAAATAAATAAGACACTAAGTAGGACATTCAGAAAAAACAATGTCACCTGCAGTCATTCAGCCTTTCTTTATATCTACATATATAAATAAAAATACGGCTGGAAATATATATAAGGTTAACAGTGGTATATCTTCCAAACTTGAGCTAGTAAAAAGAAATCCATGCCTGCACAGCATCTGAACTCTGAGCATGACATGTCCTATAAAATGTTCCGTCTGCTATAATCACATAAACTACCTAAATTACTCATATTTATTGGTAGAAATGTTTTCAACCTGAAGCTTAGCTTTCTGCAATTATTAACAGTATTTTAGAAGTCAAAAAATATTGACTTTCTACTGTATTAGTTTGTGGTATGAAGCTTGAATAGAGGCTCTTAATGGAAAACAAAAAGAACAACCTTCTGCTAGGACTTTTACTTCAAAGCCTGCACTCAGGTTTACCTCATTAAGTGCTAATAGTCTCCAGGATGCCTCATTTGCATTTTAATCAGGACTCTAATCCTCCTCTGCACTGAATACTCAGCACTCGTGGAGGTACTGAAGTTGCAGTATTGAAGTGAGACACCAGATTCTGAAGCATTTAATGTGAAATACATTCCGTGCTTAAAAATATTATAAGAATGAAAGGTGTAGCAAGAGCCAAATTAATGGAAATGTTATTCTATTGGAAGAAATCCAACTAAATATATTTTTCTTCAATTAGTAAATCTAGCAGGCATCATTAAATGAAAATACCTAAATTTAAACTATGCACTCAGAAAATTCATTAAAAATATTACAGCAGAATACGTGAAAAAAAAATCATCCAAAAAGCAAAAAATTAAATATAAAAGAAAAATAGTTTACACCTTGTTTTCTTACACAAACCACAATGTGGTTTTGGTTCTTAAAAAGCAAGATCTACATCCCCTTAAGTCTAATTAATTTAAAAATTAAAAAAAGAACCCAGAAAAAATGGATCATAAAGTGCAAAACAGAAAAAGAATGCCTGCCTGACTTGTGCAAGTTGGATGAAAAGGTTTTAATGAGTTAGAAACACAACAAAGTGCTGTTAAAAAGTATTAAGTTTGTTATCTTGGCAATTATTAATGTAAAGGTTGGGGATTTTTTAACAATGTTCTTTCAATGAAACAAAGACTTCCAAGGACGGAATGAATATACTTTGTGTAAATTCCTTGCCTATTTTCCATTTTTCCCAGGAAACCTTCAATCCTTGTTATATCCTGAGTGGAGGGGCAACCACATTCCCCTAATGGATAAAACCACCCAATTCCATACACAGCAAGTTTAGAAGATCTACTGAAGCAAAATAGTGCTCTTTTCTATAGGAAACTTGTGGCAATTAATTTAGAGAAGTAATTTGGACAGCTCCCAAATACAGATGGAACAGCACCATGGAGGATTGGGAACAGCTCTGTACATGTGGTCAGTCACAAAAAGCTCCTCTGTTCTTGCTCAAGTCCACAATGGCATTCCTGGGTTTGCCAGCACAGCCCAAGTTGCCATTATGGTTTTTGCTCCAGTTTGTTCTCTCAGCATTCTCTTTCCTTTCAAATATCTACAATATTTTCTCTCTTCACTACTAAACATCACTGTAAGGGTAGTTAAATGAGTAGGAGAGTTTGTACAGTCTCTTACAGTCACATCTATGGGAGGCACTACCCAAAATAAAAGCCATAGAAAATAACTACTTGGAGAAGTCAAAGAATGGATCGCTATCCCTTAGTGCACACTGAATATAGAATTAAGGGGTTTCAAAATGAATGCTATAGTATTTACCCAATAGTCTGTAAATACATCTGCCAGTGTCTAGTCTCCTCTTGGTTACTGATGGATCACTTGGCAAACCACAACAGACAAAATATTAAAGTATCTAAAATCAACATAATTGTACTGACATATTTTCAGCTACTTTAAAAGATGTCACATATTGTGGATTATATGTAGTAACTACATAAACTACTGTCCAGATATTTGCAGGTACCACAAATCCACCCTGATTTTTTTTTATTTCTGAACACTATGAATATATTACTTCTTTAAGACAACTATTAATAGAACTCTTAATGAACCTTCACTTTTATTTACAAAATTTGTGCTAGAAATGGACATTCACGTTCCTCTTTCAAGTTTTCCATGTTATTTTAAAACCATATATGATGTTTAAGGGATAGTATATGAGCGAGAGACAAAAACCTTGTAAAATGTATTTAATCCAGCACATTCCAGAATTATTGCTTTTTGTATTCAGATAACGTTAAACCATGCACATTAAAAACATAGTACTTTTCCCAAACCTTCCTCTCTTTTACTCAGTTATCAAAAAGGACTGCAACATGTACAGTAATGACAAAAGAAGTGCAAATTGACTGAAAATCAGCAGGTAAAGACACACCGCTATAACACATTGACGATAACGGGAAGCTGTATTGATTTTGTTGCTGTCCTTTTAACTCCTCCATGCGATTCAAGAACTAACACGGGCCAAATCAAAAAATTCATTTAAAATCAATCCAAAGACCTCCCTTGATTTCAGCAACCTCACAGCTAGTAATGTATGTCATCAGAAAACAGACAGCACTTTCCTTTTCGGGAAGGACCTTGAACTTCACCCATGTATGAAAATGCTGAGAGGTTTGTTAAATAGTGGAAAAAAAAATACAGAAAACTAACACAGCTTACCCAGCCCGAAAATCAGGTGCTTGAGACAGTTTGGATCTCTCGGAGCTGCATACGTAGAAGTCGATACAAAGCTAATCCGAACTTTTAAAGCCAACCATGGCGATTGGGCAGCCCCCTGTGCTGTGGGTGAGGCGGGTGCCTGAGGAGCCAAACGCTGCCAGCTGTGACACTGCGCAATCAGCTCCCAATCACCTGCAGCTGGTGGCACCTCCAAACGCTGCCAGCTGTGACACTGCGCAATCAGCTCCCAATCACCTGCAGCTGGTGACACCTCCAAACGCTGCCAGCTGTGCCACTCGGCGCAATCAGCTCCCAATCACCTGCAGCTGGTGGCACCTGCCTTGCCGTAAACAACGAGACTCTCGCCCCTGTCACGTTGGCAACAGCGGCTTCAACCCGCGGGGCTCTTGGTTTAGGGGAGGGGGATATCTTGGCTTATCCTGGGGGGTAGGAAAGGGATTTACAGACTGGGTGTGTCCCGCCAAGGTGCATTTAACAATGCTCTTCACCAGCAAATTAAACATCCTACAATCCACTTTCCCCTCAGGTGTTTTCCTCCTCTGTTCCTGCGTGGAAACAATTTAGCAGCGATCGGGTTGTTCTGCACTTTCCTCCTGCCCGTTCCTGTCCCCTCACACTCTCAAGGCGCAGCTTTGGGCACAGGTGGGCATGAGGGATTCAAAATGCAAGCGCTGGAATAGAAGTTCCACTCCAAAACCCTTCCAGTCCCAACACTTTTAAGGCTACCATGATTTAGTCAGAGCTGCAGGAGCACAGATCATGCCAGGTTTATATGTTCTTCTTGATGCCAGCTGCCTCACTCTAAAGGCTGAGGGCATGTCTGCTCTGCCCCCTGTGCTCACACCCCCCACTCAGTCGGTTAAAACTTGGTTGCAATAATGCCAAGGTCATGGGTTCAATCCCCTGTGTGGGCCATTGACTTAAGAGTTGGACTCGATGATCCTTGTGGGTCCCTTCCAACTCAGAATAGCCTGGGATTCTGTGAACTCACACTCTGTGCCAACCACAGGGCAACTCCCAAAGCACCCTGCAGGGCACCTTTAGCTGCCCTGGCTTAAAATGCATCTGTTACTGAGGTGTAGGGCAGGATTAAAGTTCAAATGCTGGAACAATCTGAAGATCAGCACATTAAGCCCCCACTCTCAAAGCAGCTTCTCTTAAAACTGGTATTATAGGAGTTTTTGCACAGATGCGTCTCAGATTTCATGTGTACATGCCTTGACATATAAATGCATCTACACACATATATATGTATATAAACACATATAAAAAATAGTCTGCATTGTGCCTGGCACTATTCTGTTCTGGTGGAAGCAAAGGCAAATGTGGAAGGAAGGTGGAGGGAGAATAGAGCAACAATCAAAACTTGATGCTTTTGGACAGACGTACATCTAAGACAGAAAGCAGAGGTTTCCCCTGGAAGCGTGAAGCAGGGAGTGCTCTGTGGTGTGTCAGTTCTCACATGAGCTGTGAGTCCCAGGGGCCTCTGTGGTGGCCACTGAACCGACCTCCACCCAGGTGGGGTCACTCCAAACTGACTCCTGGCACAGACACCAGAAAGCAAAGCAGAGGTAATTTGCTTTTGTCAGAGTTCTGCTTTGTTGTCATTTGAGGAAAATGTAACCTAAAGAAAGGGAAAGATACAGAATGCACTGAAACTTCCTCTGGGTTTTGTTTGGTTTTGGTTTTGTTTTTTTTTAAAGCAAGTAGTAGGTGTGCAAATGTCAGCAGTAGGAAGAGAAAGAGGAAATAAGACACTGGAGGAGGAGATGGGCCTGTAGGAAGAGGAGAAAGGTGATGGGGACAGGAAAAAAACCAGCATGGCAGGAAGAGGAACAGAGGTGGGAAAGGGATGACACCCTCAGTAGCAAAGCGAGCACAAAATAACCCCTGCGTCTGTTCCTTCTTGCCTGTGAGTATCCTATGAATGAGTTCTCCTTGCAGCACTTTAGACATTTCCCCACCCAGTATGGAACTTAAAAATACTCCACCTCTCCAGGTGGCTGGGACTGGTGTCTGTAATTCCCTGCTCTTGCCCCTTCACAATGGGCTGCCTTCCAGTCACTTCTGCTGAGATCGGACAATCTGCAGGTAAGGGAATTCATCCTCTCCCACCTGCTCCCCCTTCTCTCTTTCATGTCTACCCTACAAAGGAAGCTGAGATGTTTACAAGGAGCAAGCTGGACTGAAGATGTAAGGACAGGTGTGCTTCACTCTTTGTTTCTGTCAGAGAAGAGAGAGGATGAGGAAATTCTCCCTGAAATGAATGCCGCAATTTGCACCTCTCAGAGCTGTTTTCAGCTATATACATGTCTCAAGCCATATTCATCTCCATTTTGTATTCTCACTCAGTTCAGGACCTCTGACTGTGATGAAGTGGACATCTCACACCTTTCTGAAAAGTCTTCTGTTTAAAGGCCAGTTAAGTGCTGTATAGTCATCTAACTGCCTTGAAATCTGGCACAGCCATAAAGGTGGTGCAGAGAATTAGTGATCTAAATTAGAGGCCACTTGAGTCAAGAATTCCCAAGATACAGCCTTTTGGAGAAAGAAACCCAACAGAATTCCTTAACATTGACCAGCTGTACCAATGTTTCCTTTGTGCACACATCTAGAATAAAACTGTGACCAGAGTCTCAACTGCTCAGGGTTTACACCCCAGCAAAGGAAAGCCATCAACTGTCTCCTTTGGTGTTCAGAGTTCAGATACTTTCAAAAACTTCAGCTCCACACATGCAGCAAATTAAATGCTCAAGACTTCAGGAGGCTACTGACCCTTTGAGTAAGTCTGGACATCTCCTTCCATTCCTATATAAAGCCTGGAAAAACCTTTTTTCTTAAGGATCCTTGTTTCTGCACTTAATAAGCGTTCCAAAGTTAGAAATGAATTGCAGGTAGTTCATTCTGAAAATGAAGAAAAAACAGAAAAGAAAAGGAAATAGTTCAAAAGGGATAAGAAGAAGGGGACAGGCTAGACAGGTGAATGGAAACCTCTAGGCTTTGGTGGTAAGAGTACAACAGCATCAGTAGCTTGGGAAAAAGAGGTAATGAATCTATCTACAGCACTATTTTCCATGTGCTGGAAGCTGTAATACTATCAAGCAATCAGTGATTAAATAAAGGTATTTTTCAGTGAAATTCTGTCATTACTGTTTTGTCATTTCCCTTCATTTCTCAGGGGCTGACATTTTTTAGCATTGAGGAACTGTTAATTTAATTCTCTAAGTAACTTCAAAAATAAACCACATATAATTTTATAAAAAACCCCTGTGCATTAGTGAATAAAAGCAGAGTTACCATGGAATGTGTAACATACTCAACTTCCATTAGAATGCCTCAGGTGTTTTCTGCAGCCAGTGTTTTACAACTGAATGCCAGATGAATTCATAATAATAAGGAAGAACAGAATAGTTTGGAAATGTCTGCTCCAATAATGTGTATACATTCACACACTCGCATGTAATATGCAGAAATTCAGCTTAAATGATACTAATAAACCAGAATATAAACTCTGATTTAAATAAATAAAGAAATTAAGCAGTAATTGAAAGAGCAATGAGGTAATCTGATTAACTAATTGCTAAGGATACAAAACCAAATTGAAATTCTGGCAATTCATTCAAAGACCAGCTGTTCCTTGAACTTCATCTTCTCACTCAGATATTGCCCATAGGAAAAAAAGCAACCCCAAACTCAAAATTAACCAGAAGCAACAGGCTATTAGGTGAGTGACCTATAGATGGCAGAGCAGCACACTCACACCAGATAAATGGCATATTAAATAAACATCAAGGGATAAGTCAACATGCACCAACTCTGAAACTAAGATTATGCATCAAGAATAGAAGAGGTCAAAAGATAAATTATGGCCTTTCAGGGTCTCAGAATTTATAGTGATGGTGGATTCATCTGTGGTATCACAATCTAGTTGTTAATTTGAGGTAAAATCACTCTTTACAGTCATTTGGGACAGATGATTCTGGTCCTCAATATCCCACAAATGTGTAGGGTTGGTGGCCCAGGGGGTGGATGTGCTACTGAAACTCTTTCTCTTGGTTGGAAATAAAAGGGGAGACATCTGACTTATGTTCCAACTCTTCCTCCCCCCAAAGAACTGCCTGAATGATATCTGTTAGGCATTTGTTGGCAAAGTCTCACACAGGCCAGTGTGACCTTGGTTGAATCACTGGCAACAGTGGATATATTTATTGTCTCTTCTGCTCATCCCCCAAACCAGGAAGTGCTGCTGAAGCCACTCTGGGGAAGGGCTACACAGGTTAGACTTTTATTCCATTCCCTAAATTTCCCCTCCTCTCCATCAAACAGAAGAGCATTCCACAGAAACAAAGGCTTCTCAAACAGAAGGAGGAAGGTAACTAAGCTGTTTTAATCTCTCAAATAAAGGGTTCCCAAGCTTCCTCTTAATGAAACTTTGATTGAAGTGTTTAACAGAATGATCCCCAAATAGAACACTAAACACACATCCTTTTGATTTGCAAAGGAATGACCCAGGGAGAATCTGGGGCACAAAGTAGCACAACACAGAACCAGTAGTGAGGGAGCAGCAGCAAGTGGAACTCCCTTGGATACAGAAACACTCCGGGAAAACTTTAACATCCCAGTCACAGCAAAAGCAGAGGGTGCTCCAGCATTTGTTTTTTTGCAGGAGCTGCATTCATCCAGGGAGCAGGAAGCACTGGTTGTTTCACTAAAATTCAAGTTAATGTTAAGAGAAGTTAAAATGGGGTTTGGAAACTTAAATCTGGCTTCTTGTCAGCCCACACTGCAGTCAGCGTGCAAAAGGCAGTATATTTAACATCAGGAAGCTTTCTCAATATTTATTTTAAAAACTAGAGTATCTCAAAAGCATAAAATAGAGTTTTCACATGATGAGAGCTTGTTATACATGACTATTTGCACTAACAGATTAAATACAATTTCTTCCCTTTTAATTAACTTACCGAGTTGACAATTTGTCAATAAGCTCTTTTCTGTTCTGGACTCTGAGTGTATTGGTTTTGTATCTGGAATCTTTACTAACTTCAGGCAAATTCAGGATCTGAGTAAAAATGAAGATAAGTAAGAAATGTGCTTTGTAGCAGATATTTACATAGTTAACAAAATAAACAAAAAAATCAGTGATTTCCAACAACCACTATTTCTCATGAATCTTCTAATAGGGATGAAGAAATTTAAAATTAAATTCTTTTAATGCCTTCTGGTTAATATTACATGACAAGTAAAGAAAAATACAGAAATTTAACTGAAGATCCAAATCTTAGCTGAGAGCTTTCATGATTAGGTAGGAGAAATTCTTATTATAGAACACTAAAAAGCTTGTAAGTTATTACCATGAGGTTGGAGAGATCTGTGGGATTATCCTGCACTAATTGTATGTCACAGAATAAGAAGTATGTCTGTATTCATATGCTAGACTGAGAAAAGCTATTTCTGAGAATATTTCCCTCCACTTCAGTAATCTCTGTCTAAAAGAAACAAAACAAAATATCCAAACAAACAAACAAAACAAAAAAAAAGGCAAAACAAACAAAAAACTCTTTTCCTGTTGAAGCATCATGGGAGTTTTTCATTATTTTTTCCAAAAGAATTAATAAAGAGCTGGTGTAACCTCTAAGAAAGGAGAAATGTATCTTTTATATGTAACTGCTACATTAGAAATGTAAACAGCATGCAAAGACAATAAAGACAATGTGAGTGATGCTATAAAGGGAATTAAATGTGCAGAGTGAGTCTTGGAGTTTTCATTAGACAAAGTAGCTGTGTGGACAAACAACACAATTTATCTACTTATGCCACAATGCCTTTCTATACAACACAAACAAGCAGAATTAATTGTGCTTTCTAAATTTAATAAAAAATATCCCAATATCATCAGCTCCAGGGAAAGGCAGCAGAGCATCTTATAAAGGAAGAGACTTCCACATGCTCTTCATGTAGTTCTACTCACTGGCACACACTCAAGAGCAGTTTTTCCTGTGCTGATGCTTCTAATCATTCCAAACATGCCACATTTTTTACAGGGCCATTTTTAAGATGGATTGCCAAAAAAATAAAGTGGCTCAAAGATTACAAGTGAATATATACTTATTTATATTTAGATATTTAGAGGTATTCATACCAGATAGTCACCTCTGACACAGC
Organism: Pithys albifrons albifrons; assembly: GCF_047495875.1. NCBI lineage: Eukaryota > Metazoa > Chordata > Aves > Passeriformes > Thamnophilidae > Pithys > Pithys albifrons. The sequence goes on along the minus strand of NC_092464.1, from coordinate 51,768,924 downwards.
TGTCACCTGGAGTGACAAAACTAAGCTCAGGACCCAAGGTTAGGCTATAAAAATGATAAAGGTACAAAACTGTTCTGCAGATTTTAATCTGCACTGTAACACAAAACTTCAATACTTAATTCACAGCGTATTTCCTTTTTTTTTCTGTGTTTATACAATCTAGTTTATGAAAATCATAACATATCACAATGTAGCTTTAGAAATAGCTAAATTTTCCTGTCTGGAATTTTATATTCCTTAAAATTATATCATTAACTTAATACTGCTATTTTGGAGTTACAAATCACTTCTTTGGGAAAAAAAAATCATGCAAGGTTGTTCAAAGTAAATTTTAGTGAATAGTTATTTATGAGAGCTTAAAAACCCCAATTAATCAGAAAACTGTGGTTCCTTTTGAGGAGTTACATGAAAAAAGATCATATGGAGTTGCTCACTCTGCTGTTTTAATTAATGTTACTGAGTTCAGCTTTAACTTAATGTCCATCTGTTGTAAAGCTGCATGTCTATATATGTTCTCCTCAATTTTGTCATGACTAGCAAATGCACACTTGAGATGTTATTCATTACTGTGCCATTCATCTTTCTGCATCACATTCCCAATGCCATCTATTCCATGGTGACCACGTGGAGTGGAACTAAAGTTCTCTGGTTGAGGACTTGCCCCAAGATGCACACTCAGGGCTGATGCTCTCTGTGTTCTGTCCCACCCCCAAACCTGTTGGTACCTCTTTGCTCACACAAACCCTCAGCCTCCTGGAGACCCTCCCTCAGCATTTCCTACTTAGATGAAGCAGCCACAGGTCAGGATGTGCTGCTGTAACTCTTGACCACAATGAAATGCACTCCAGCCAGCAGTGCCACAAAGCTTTTCTGCAGCTAACCAAGTCCTCAAAAAAGCTGCAGTTAGTTGTTACTGATTTTGAAAATATCACTGTGAATTATTCCAGATTTTTCTTTCTGCTTGCCTGTAAATGGACAGTTGAAGCAGAATGTTTGCAATTGTTTACAGCTTGGGCCAGCTGTTCCATCTCCAGAGGATGTGTCTTCAGAGCAGCAGCTTCCACACACTCAGCCCTGTATTTTTAGCACCAACCCATCTCAGAAAGACTCTCTAAGAGTGAGTCCAATGTTTGAATTAGTGGTCTCTACATCCACTAAAATTCACTAGGGTGTTGCAAGACCTTCCTGTAATAAAGTTCTTTTTTTTTTTTATTGGCTCTCCCTCTTCACGATGCTTTAAGTTCCAAATCACCTTTGATTTAGCACAGAGCACACCTCTGAAGGGTATCATGGCAGTGTTAAAAATGCTACATGCAAAGCTTCCCTTGTCCCAGCTCACATGTTACTGGGGTCTTCTGATTGCAATGTTGAGACATTTGATTTAGAACAATTGTGTTTTATAAAGGTTTGCTCCTCGTCACCATATCCCTGCCCCACTCCAAAGTCAGCCCACAGTCCTGGAACATTTCTTCTCCAGGAAGTCCACAAGTTTCTCTGAGAGGACAGACCAGCACAATGTTGCAAAGGACTAAAGCCACACAAGCACAATCCATCCCCGGGCTGTGCTTTGTTAAAACCTCTGTATTTTATGGACAAACAGTGTCACATTTCTCCCTGAAAAAGGCACTAGTGTGACTCAGGAAGAGTTGGTAGGTTGTTCTTTTTCTTTTTTTTTCTTTCTTTCTTTTTTTTTTTTTTAGCTAATTAGATGTGCACAGACTTCAAAAGTGGCACAGTAACAAGAAGTTTGGGAGCTCAGGTGTTTTGAGTTCAGAAGCAAAACACAAACCCCATAACAGCCCCAAAATGATTGGCCAGAACTGCAGGGATAGAACTCATACTCACCACTTACTTTCATACTCCCCCAAATAAAAACAAAAAGAAAAAAAAGCAATCAGCATCTCCATTTCCCAGTCAGAATGGAAACCATTGCACATTTCTTGCCTCACACACCTTGCACACGGTGCCAAACTGATGATCATTGCCAGCTCCCACCACGAGGTAGCCATCCTTGGTCTTAAAAGCCTGGAAGAACAAAGACAGGTGAAAAGCTGTAACTAAACTATAAAATATGAGCACATCTTTGAAGTGAAACTTTGGAAATAATGTTCAAATGACTTCCCTAAATGTTTCTGCTCAGACCCCTCTCTAGTTCTATAAAAGTGGCTCGAAGTCATCCACAAAGATGGATGGGACCCTTTAGATTTTTTTTTTTTTTGCTGGACTTGAGAAGTTACCCTGATTAACAGTTTGTTTGCTGAATATGTGTCATGAGGCACCCTGAAACTTGGCAAATGTATCCCACCCTCCCAAGGACTGAGGATTACCAAAAGAATGCTCATTTCAAGGAGGTCCTTCCTCAGATTCACTCAGCCTGACTCAGAGCACAGAAGGGCATTGAGGTGTCTCAGAGCCTGACCAAGTGAGGCAAAGATAATTGCCAAAAAGCAGCTACAAATTAGGAACTCCCATGAGAATGAAAGGGATAGGCCAAATTTTTCCAGCTCCTTGGCTGGAGAATAAGCCATCTCCTTCCTCAGTGGTCTCACGATGGAGCTCCTGGAGGAAATGGGATTTCTCTTCCAGCTTTGAGATTTATTTTTACTTCTGACTTCATTACAATGTCCTTACTGGTGAACAGCACATTTAACTGTGTAGGACATAACAGCTTTTATTTCAGCCTAAACATCTTACTTAGATTTTCACAGGAAAAAATAAAATCTGCAATTGGCAACATCCTCAATTTTTACAATTGTGTCAGGTCATATTCTAAGAACAGAGTCCTCTTTCCCTCATACCTCTCGCTCACCCCAGGGTGTGTAACTGCAGTTTCAGCCACACATGTTACAAGCACAACATTTGCAAACACTTGGGAAAAATTCTTCCACTATTGATTTGACTTCAGAGTAAGAGGCCAACATAGGCTGGTGCACTAATGGTGAGGAAGCCTTGCAATACTTTCTTGCAGAGTGCAAAATTCACCTTCTCTTCCCAGAAATCTTTTTTTTTTTTTTTTAATGAGCTATCATGTCCTGATCTAAAGGTATGAATTCTTACAATAAATTTTGGTAAAATAACATAGAAATGTTAAGTCCTGGTGTGGCAACACTTGAAAAATTAAGTCTTCCCATGCCACTGTGGTTTATTCATCTGCACAGAGAGAATATGCCATTTCAGCTTGCAATCCTTCATACAGATACAAATACATTCACTAAGACTCTTTTACCATCTGGTACAGTCAAAGTTTTAAAATTGTATGTGGACAATTATGCCCACTGAAATACAAGTAGCTGCACATCATAATTATAATATCACTTGTTTGCTCTTGCTATGTCTCATTTCATGGTATATACTATTGGTCAGCAATAAAGTTTAGCAATTTATTTTTCACACATTTAATTAAGTATCTCAGTCTAAGATTCTTAGCAAGCAAAGATGACATTCAGCAAACATTTAGTTCCAAGCATGCAAAAAAAAAGTACCACTGATTCAGCTCAATACAGTAACAGTTTAGAAACATGCACCACATAAAGGTGCTGAATATTCGTGCTGAGGAAAGCAGTGAGCACAGACAAAACTGGGGAAGAGAGTACAAAAAATAAAGTTGTATGTGAACACACAAACATTTCTTAGATAAATCTGTTCATAAAGACTCCCTTGTAAAACAATCATGACAAGCCTGGCCCGAGGATATCAAGTAAATGGCTTTTAGTAAAAGGTTTTTAGAAGGAATAGCTACGAATTGAAACTGTCAGTAAAAATGTAGTGCCTTCAGTTACAGGCAAGAGGTTTGCTGGGAACGCCCTGCCCAGACCCTCACCTGCCTCTGCTGATGCTCTGAATCTTAAACCAGCCACATGCACATCACACAAATTATGGATTAAACACCCTGTGTATGGTTTTTATTGGTGTGACAACCTCCTACTTCCAGTGAACACAAATTAGAATTCTTTTGTACCTTCCTTTAAACCTTTAAACCTGTTACGGATGGCAAAGCCTCCAATGGATGTCATGTGTACAGATCCCCTTTCTGAGCACTCCAAACCAGATTTATATAGTGGTAGCACAGGCAAATCTTAGAGGGTTTATTATTTCTCAGCAGCTTCTTTGGAGACTCCCATGTCTGGAAGAAGGCTGCAGCCACACAATAGCTGAAATTCCAAGCCCATTTCCAATCCCCCTCTGAAACACGCACTGTGCCCAGGCGGCAGCGGAAGCACTCCATGTCTGAGGGCCTGGTTATTGGCATGTGTGCTTCAGTTGCTTCGTGGAATGTGTGGGAAAACTGATTATTCTTAATTGCACTCTATGTCTAAAAAGCTAAAATAACAATCATGTCATCCTTGCACAACAAAAAATGGTATCATAATAAATGCAGCAGTGTCTTTTTCCATGAAGCTTAACTCAAATGTCTTCGGCTGCTATTTTAAGCTTCCCATTACAGAACAGCTGAATATTTGCCAGTCATTGCTGCTGATAAAGCAGAAACTTCCAAATGTTACTAGCACAATATTGATGCCAGCATTTAAGGGTGACAATGGTTTTATTCATCACTCATAAATGTACACACACTACAGGTTGCCACAGGTTACTGTCTGGTCACAGAGAGCCCCACAATCCTATTCTACAAAGGAGAGTAAGGGCAAAGTGCAGACAGATTTTAATGAGATTTTGTTTTGATAAACTGCTGTCCATCACATCAAATCATTTCACATTAGTGCAAGAAAAAGGCACTACACACACAAGGCAAAAGTCTTTTTTCCCTTCCTTTTTTTTTTCTGAAGAATAAGGACTACTGATAAAATTCTTGAGAGCTCAAGAATCAAAGAATTGATTGGGTTGGAAAAGACCTCTGAGGTCATCAAGTCCAACCCTTGGTCCAACTCCAGTCCCTTTACCACATCATGGCACTCAGTGCCATGGCCAATCTCAGTTTAAAAACTTCCAGGGATGGGGAATCCAACCCCTCTCTGGGCAGCCCATTCCAATGCCTCACTACTCTCTCTGGAAACAATTTTTTTCTGCTCTCCAACTTCAATTCCCCTGGCAGAGCTTGAGCCTGTGCCCCCTTGTCCTATTGCTGAGTGCCTGGGAGAAGAGACCAACCCCCACCTGGCCAGAACTTCCCTTCAGGCAGTTCTAGACAGTGCTCAGGTCACCTCTGAGCCTCCTCTTCTCCAGGCTAAACACCCTCATTCTATAATGAGGCCAACACAGGCATTTTTTGCACTGCCCTAAGATAACAGCCTTTCAAAATTCATCAGCTTTTAAGGCCTTAATGAAATACCATTATCTTTGTATTTACTGCCTCCTTTATGAATTTTAAGTCTCTATCATCATCATCAATCATACGTAAATATCTCTGCATATGTTTCAGTTTGAATGTAGATTCCACAAACAAAACTTTAAAATGTAAGGGAAGAATCAAAAGACAGGGAAATTCCAATAAAATGATCCGAAGTCTAGGCCAGTTCCCAATTAGAACACGTGCATGAAAATGCTTTATTCTTTTCCCGGCTAAACAGCCCAAGTTCTTCCAGTCTCTCATGTGAGAGATGCTCCAAACCTTTCATTATTTTGTTAGCCCTTCAGAGACACATTGCTGGCTCATGCCCCATTTTTCATCCACCAGGACCTCCAGGTCCCTTTCTGCAAAGTTGCTTTCCAACAGGTCAGCCCCCATGAAACTTTGGGACCAGCTGGGGACAGTGCAGAGCAAAGACACCTTCTTGAGGAGTCTGTCAACACAGCACTAGAAAAAGCCAAACCAGTATTTTCAAACAAAGCTTCAAAATGTATCACCGACATTTCTTTAAAAAGAGATTATTTTCCATGTGCCACCCTTCCATTCCCCTCCACCTTCTGGTTTTCAGAATCAGTGAACAAACACTCAGTAAAACACTATGTGACCGTATGAAGGTCTTTGTTTATGAGCTGGAAGTGCTTCCCTGGTATTAATGGGTGTGTTCAAAGAGAAGAGCTGGTCTCTCGCAGGCTTGGAACCACAGAATTTTATTGCATAATCTGTCTTCAATTGGACTTTGAAGTTTCCAGTGCAAGATTCAATTTGATGCAAAGGTCATTTAAGGACAAGCCTTATCTAGTTTTAATGTAGATTAAGGGCTACAATTAAGAAGGTAATATATTCAGGGTTTGACTGACCTGCACAGGTTCTTCCCCTGCAAACCAAATGTACCTACAGCATATGTTGATTTTCTCTCTCCAACCGACTCAAACTCAGGTTCCTTAATGAACTAAAGCGTAGGAGATCCTCAGTTTTACTTCAGATCCAGAATCATTACATTCCTTCTAGATGGGATAAACTTGGCACATATTTTCTCTACCCTTACACATTGATTTGAGTAAAACTTCAGCTGTGCCACAGAACCATGGAGTAGTCACATTCTTTTTTCTTTCAAGGGAATGGCACAATCCTTTCATAACAACTTAATATTTAATTACTGTAACAAATGGGAACAAGACCAAGAAGTTTGGTCAGTGGTAGTTCTGAGCAATAAATATAAATCATAAAGACCACACACTTGGAAACTATTTGCCTACTTTGCACTCCCTTCCAGTGAAAGCAAACAGTAAAAATAAAAAATGTAAATTTCATGGGCTGGATTAATGTATGCTGAATGTTCTCACCAAGGAAATTGAAGAAGGGCATTCCACACAAAGATTTCACTTTTCCTCTCTGATCTTTCCAACCTACATTTCCTGTCTCTCTCTCCCCTGCCATGGTGCAGGACACACTGCCCTGCAACTTCACAGCTCTCAGAGTCAACCAGACAGAGCAGCGTTGAGAATATCTGCAGGAATTCTCTTGGGGGAAAAAAAAAAAAAAAAGAGAAATTTGACTGGATGCTTCTAGGAAAGGTGATTATGGCAAGAGTGGGAATGGTTAGTTTGGTCCCTGAGGTGAGGCAGAGCCCCAGCACTGATGCAGGAAGGGCACACCCCAGACTGCCACTGAGAGGGATGATTCTTCCTACAGAACCGACGACTCCATGAGACAATTTTTCTGATCAGCTTTAAAGTTCCATACATGTATGAATCCAAAAAAACCCAAAAATTATGTTGCCTGACTGATCCAGGAACAAAGCTGCTGCTCAGTTGGTTAAAACTTCTCTGTAATAATGCCAAGGACATGGGTTCCATCCCCTGTGTGGGCCACTGACTTTAAGAGTTGGACTCAATGATCCTTGTGGGTCCCTTCCAACACAGAACAGTCGGTGATTCTGTGTGAACCATTAAAAGTGCTCTGAATGCACCTTCCAGAAAGGGAGAACACAGTTAACCCAAAAGCACAGCATCAAACAGGGACATCCCCCTTTGGCATTACAGTGTGTGTCACTCCCAGTGTGCTGTCAGCAAACAGAGCAGCCTCGATCCGCTCTCAGGCCATGTCAGGGTTTTATCCATTTGCTCCTAATGTGAGAATTATAAGCTGCTGGGATCACACTGCATCCAAAGCCTCTCCAGCTGGAGCTCACTGGCCTGAGAAACATGCTGGAGACAGGGTTTCTCTCCGCCTTTTCAGCTGGTCATAGGGTATTTGAGCTGCTCATGTCCCACTTGAGTAGATGCAACACAGAGATCTGTAACCTCAAATTATCAGTTGGGCACTTCTACTTAAAGATGAGACTTTTTTCCACATTATCAAAGAACATATGCTACATGAAAATGAAACTATTTTCTTCATTTTCTAAGTGAATGCAGAATACATTCAGCCTCCCCACCCCAAAAAAAAAAGCCATTTAAAAACTCCTGCAAGAACTATGAACAGCTTTAAAGTGGGAAACTTGTCACTTTCCCAATTTTCTAATATTTTAAATACCTAAACTATACCTCGATTAAAAATAAATTATCTGCTACAGTAAACTGCCATTAAGCCACTTCTTGCTGCTGAGAAATATCAGGCCCAGGATCACATTCTCCATTGCCACATTAGTTTTCCATTCGTTTTCCAACAACGAAATTACACACGCAGAGCAACGCACACGCCAAATAAATAAACTTTAATCAGGGTATCACACTGGAGCCACTGTAATTAGTGCTGTGTCAGCATTTCCATTTCAGCCCCTCTTTTCCAGAGCTTTATAGCACAGCCATAAAAATTCAGTGAGGTTGAAATTAGGCAAACAAGGTCTTATAGAGCAAGCAACATTTAAGTGTATATACAGACAGCAGCCAGTTATTGCTTACCTGGGAATTAAAATAGACTCTTGCTGATTTTAAAGGGCACTGCAGAGCCATTTTTGAAACAATATTTTTCTCAACATTTATAATAATCTCTCAAAACCCCAGATCCGAGCTGTGTTTCCTTATCTTTTTTTTTTCCTTCTTACACAATTTCTTCTAACTTGGGGATTGTAAGCACTGGGGGGGGGTGTTTTGCTTTTAAAAGTAAAGAAAGCAATAAAAATGTTTCTTTTGAAAAGCAACACACGTGACCACAGTTTGATGCTGATAAAGCCTCCAGGCATCACTGATGCAGCAAATATTCCTTTCACCTTCCAAAAATCATAAGATGGAGCTGTCTGGACAATCTGAGTACTCATATATGAGGTTTGAAGATTGCTATTTAGAATTTAATTCTAAATGAGGTCTTATCTCTGTTTTTATCAGAAATTATCAGAGCAGGATTTGTGTCATTATTTCTGTCCCTTTTCCCTCTCTATTCTTTGACACTGAGTCATGTAAAGGTACAATTTCCAAAGATGAGCTTTGCAATACTGACTACTGAGCAAATAAGTCTGGGATTTCAAGCTGCAGACAGAGGACCCAGTGCAAGCAAACTTTTGCCCTATTTTTGACATTTTTCCCCAATTAATCTATCTCTGAAACAGTATATGATCCTTTACAGTAATGAGTAAACACAGGAGAGTGAACCAAGGATGGATTTCAAATATTTCAACCTTGACTCTTCCATGTCCTTGATCTGTGGTTTAAAGTCAGACCCACGAAGGTTTGGACTGGCCAGACATTCAGGATTCACATTATTTAAAGTCCTGAATGTATGCCAAAAATTCATTGCCAGGCCATCAGACTAATGCTGGTGAGATCTATTTAAAAGAAATAAAAATTAAAAATACTACTTGATAAGTGGAACATTTAAATATGTCCAAAAAAGGTCAAAACTCCCTTTCTTCTTAATTTTCCTGTGAAGTTGTATTAGTTTTCCTCAAAACTATAAAATTCAGACTTCCTTCTCTAATATTCTTTTCTTTATGATTCCCCTTTTAGTCTGAGAAATACTGAAATTTAATTTCACATTACTGCAATTACAATTGTACCTACCTCAAATTTGGCATTGTACCAATTGTTACAGTTTGAAAATCACTACAATTAGAAATTAAAATATTAAGCCTTTTGTCAACTTACCATCTTTCTGGCCAATATTTAACCAATTTTTCATGCTGGCATCTAATCTGCCCAATTATCTGCTGAGAAATCTGCATGCTTGCAGCCACTAGTTTGGTTTTTATCAAAGATCTTCCCATCTGTGGTTTGTGGAGGACTTTTTTATAACAAACATAACTATTCTTTACAAAAGAGCATGTTTTGCAGAAGAAACACAGCATAACTGTGCTTGTGTTAGCCTAAAATCCACACCAGATTTTATCCAACTTTCTGCAAAATCATCTCCTTGCAACCTTTGCTGCCCCAAAAGTCTGATGGACATGGGTATGCCAGTAAAATAGTGGGAAAACCCAATAGGAGGAGACCAAAGGAGGAGAATATTAGAAAATTCCAGCTTTCAAGAAAGATCACATATTTTCAGATTTGAAAGGAAAAAACCCTCAAGTTTCTACTTACAGGTACATGATGCTGTTCTTTAAATTGTTGCATTTATTTCAGGGTTTCCTCTTGCCTTTTGCTGCCATAATGTGGGGTGGTTTTGTTTTTGTTTTTTTTTGCTCTGGGTGGCCAAGGGGCAGTTTCTTTCTCATACAAGACAGTATGAACACCTAAATGTCAATTCTGAATTAATCATGGGGGGGATCACAGGAATCTGGGCCTATTTAGGGCAGGATTCTGACTCTGAAGACCACCCAGAACCACAGGGGATTAATTTCTTGGCATGACCAGCAGATTTACTCTCACTGTCAATCCAAACCCTTCCTTTTCGCCTCCTTAAGAAAAGCCCAATTGTAACCCAAAGTGGCAAATGAAAAGGTTAAGGACTGACTACATGTACCTCTGCCAAACACTGTGACATCAGGAAAAGTGCAACATTACTGCATTTCTCACCACAGATAATTGCCATAAGCCCTTTACTTTAAGTTATGAAAGTGCCAAATTGTGAAACACAACTAATTTTTCACCTCTGCAGTTGTTACGTCCTTGATGGTGTTTCTGCTGATCTTGGTCAGCATCAGTGCTAATTTGATTCCTTGCTCTTCTCCATTGCCTGGTTGTCCAGGAGCTCACAGATTACTCCACTGGGATTCTGGTACAATTGATTTCCATCCAATATACATTTCCCTTCAGAGTTACGAAGCTTGGGCATTTTATTAGACATGGACAAAGCTGTGGGGAAGATCCCTGCTCGAGACAATCCCACAGGGAGGCACAGCAGTTCTCACATCAAGGGACCTACTGGAGCAGAAGACTTTGCAGACAAAGAATGCATTTTTCCAGATATTTGATTGGTCTTTTTCTTTCCAAAATCTGCATAAGTGGAAACAAACTACACCAAGTAAGCAAACAAAGCAACTCTCAGCTGCCATAAAGAATGCAAAATCAACTGAAGGAAGTTGGACTACATTGTGCTGCAGCTCCCAGATGAAAATGAAGATCCTACAGAATAAGATCAGTATTCTTTTCACAGACAAAGAAAACCTTGGTTTTCAAATGCATAAAACAGGAACAAAGCCTTCCCCTATGGAAGTTTAAACCCCACTCAAATCTTTGTGGTCTTAAAACCTGAAGAAACAAAAAAATAGTATTATTAGGAAGTCTATGGCAGCATATGGTTGCCTACCCTGAGTGTTTTGGCATTTTGAGTTTTGGAGTGGACAGTAGAAAAGACTCTGCAGAAGTACCAAGGCCAGCTCAGGGTAGGGATAACTTCCCCTTCTAGAGGAAGGTGTCCCTGCCCATGGCAGGGAGTTGGAACTTAAACATCCTGAAGGTCCCTTCCAACCAAAGCCATCCATGATAGCTGACTGCACATTTGTCGTGGTTGTCACCAGACTGCAAAGCATGAACTGAGCCCCCTCTTCCTGAGCTGCCACAAGGACTTTTAGAATGCCACCCAGAATGAACACACTGCTCACAGCACCCAGGCTGGGCCTTGGGTTATCCAGGGACACCCACTGGGACAGCAGCACACGTCCCTCTGCCCTGCAGTGCTCACCTCCTGCTTAGATGTTTCCACACCCCCTGCTGCTGGTCTGCTGTTACATCCAGAACCGTGAAATGACACAGCAATGAGACAGGAATCGGGATTTCCACTGATGGTTATTCCATTTACACTGTGAAAAGGTCACCTACAAACAAACTCCAGCCTGCAGGAACACCAACAGCTTCTGGAGACACACTCAGCCTTCCCCTTTCCCTTCTCACAACGACTAGCAGAGTGTCAACTCTGGGATCAGAAAGCAGTTACATCACAAGTGTGTGTTAAAACAGGAGTCAGGCAGGAGGTGTTTTGGCAGGGAAGGATTTTGTGGGTACAGACCAGCACCAATTGAACAATGACAGGCACAGGAGTAACTTCTTGTATCTAAACTTTGTATCTAAACTTTGTTAGATACACAGAACTGAACAAATACCTCACTCAAAACTGACAGTTAATTTAAGAGTTAGCTCTGGATATTTTGGAAGAAAAAGTAAAGAGTTTAGAAGGTGAAAAAGGAATGTTCACAGCAATTCCAACTGAACTCTGAAACAAGAACAACCTGATCTGATGAACTGTTGTTTTACCTTCCAAGGAACATTGTCTGAAAATTACTGGTTTGTTTTAAAGTATTCAAGTTTTCTTTCCATTTGAACCAGTAGCAATAGCTGCAGAATTGGGAGCAGCAATGACCTGAGGGGTCATTATTTTAGCTATTAGCTTTTAGAGAACATGTTAACACAAAGAATGCTAATGAACTTAAGGGAAAATTAGGTAAGTCATTTAGTAGAGCATGTCAGTGGTCTGAAAATCACCCACAGTTAGATCTTCACCATCATTTCACATTAAGTCATCCAGACAAAAACCTCCAAATAATTCTGACTGGTGTTGCCTTTCTTTAATCTTCCCAAACAAAAACACAGTGCCTGACTTTCCATAAAGAAATGATCTCTACATGCTTTTCAAGCTGTTCTGTACCCCACTGACCAAAGCAGAGGAATATAGAGTCTGTCTCAAAGATAGAGCAGGAAATCAAAAATCACATGTGTACATCAGGGAACACTCGAGGAATGCAGGATGGGCACTGAGAGGAAAAGGGGAAGGTTTGCCTTCACTAAGAGACAATCCCAATCAATTCTTCACTGAAGAGGTTACAGAACCAGAAGAGAGAAGGGACAGCCAAATCCCAGCCATGAAAGCCCAACACTCAGCAATTCTCTGAGGCAACATTTGGAGGGTTGGCCTGTGCTGTGGGTCTGTCTGCCATGGTGCTGTAACTCCACACAGCTCTTTTCCATCCACAATCTGTCTCCTTCCTCCCTCTGCCTCCGGACCTTCCTCTTCCTCATGTAAATCTTTTCAGCCATGTACCCAATTACCCTGAGGAGCAAAGGTTTCCTGCAGAATATTCTGGTCTCATGGGCTCCCATTTTTCAGGCTGTGGGGCAGGGTCCTTCCATCCCCCTGCAGCACCCAAGGGACTGGTTTATCTGTAGTGTGAATTTCCTGTACCTTTAGTAATGTCTCCTCAAGAGAAAATTGAAGCTACCATTCAAAATCAAATAGAGCTCCATCTGTTGTGAGAAAGCTACAGCATTTCAGGCTTTTGCCTCTCCAGCCCCAGCTCTTGTGCACCAAATGCCTCCAAATCTCCAACAAAGTCAGGAAGGCTGCAAGTGACTTCAGCACTGCTGAGTTTTCTTGCTACAGCAAAAGAACTAAAGGGACTCTGAGGAAAACACAACCACTCTTCTCTCAAGTCAGCTTTGCCTTGTCAGATACCACCTCTTACTCTGTGGCTGTTTGGCAGGTCACTCGTGGCTTTCAAAAGGCCTTTCCCTGCCTCGCCTGGAGATAGCTAAGGAATTGCTGGTCCTGCCCTTTGGAATCCTTGGGGGAATGTGCTCTGGCTCAAATGACAAGGTGGGATTTGATGTGAGTGCCTGTTCCCTCTGCAGTTTGCATGCACAGTCTGACATTCCTTAAAGCAGCTTCTGCCACTCTCATTACGATTTCCAAGAACCAGGGAGGGAGGAGAACTTTTGAAGAAAAGTAGGACAGAAATACAATTAATTGCAGATACTTTAAAAACTCTGTAATAATTTCATTATTGTGTGTTAATAGTACTATTATCTGTTTCCTTCATCAGTTAAATGTCTGGGGTTTGGTGTTGTTTCTTTTTTTTCAATCGAGCTTCTGCAGAATTATAGACATTACAACTTACCACAAACTTTTTAACATTCCTGAAATCCAAAAGTGACACAATTCACAGTTTCCCATTTCCACTTTAACAGAATGTTATGTAGCAGAGTTTTAAGGATAACTTCTTTTGGGAAAAAAAAATCCTATTTATTAGGATTCGTTTGGCAAGAAAACATAAAACAATTACGACTGCTTCAAAAAGTCTACTCACCAAACAAAGAAAAGCATTAAAATAAAATTATTGTTCTGGTTTCAGCTGCTAAGAGCAATCTAACTCATCATTCAGGATCAAACCACCAATGTCTGCTCATAACAGGGTACAGTTATGTAAAATTAAGGCTGGCACTGTGCTGTGCCCAGATACTTGAGGTTTGGATCCTTAACTATGAATTTCCTTCCTTTTGTGATCTCAGGCCAGACAACAATAGCTGTGTTTTAATCTTGCCTTTTGTAATTTTCTTGGTCTGTTCTTTCAAGTGTTTACGTACAACGATACAGCCCTGAGTGATGCCACAAAGTAACACATCCTCCAAATGAGCTGCTTGCCACAGATGCTGTGATATCACTCAAGGCTGAACAAATCACTTTTTTTCCCATGAAATGATTATGGATTCATAACAAAGGAGGGGATTTTTTTTTATTGTCATTCACCCATGTCTGCATCAGATGACATGCTTATGATTAAAGGCTGTAATATTATGATTCGCCAAACTTATTCTAAATTATTTTCAAATGGAAGGAGAAAAAGATATCTGGACAGAACCTTCAGCTGCATTACCAAGTCCCTTTGTTCTCATACTATAAAGACTGCATGACTGCAATTCTGCACCAGATTCCCTTCAGCCATTGCAAATTTTACAACAAACAATAACAATGCACCATTTAATGGAATAAAACCAAATTGAACAAGTTAATGATCTCCTTACTCTAATATTTCCTTTTTTTATTACCATACTGGCCATTCAAAATACAGGTGCAAGAAAAAGAAAACTATGCAGATGATGAAGAAAGAGAAACTCATCAGTAATTAGTGAGAACTATAATAGAAAAGGTTTTATAACTTCACATATTCCAGAGCAATTTGAACTAGTAAGAAAGATGGGAGAGGGATTTGTTCTGCTGGTTGGGCAGGAACACCAACACCCCTCCCTGCTTCAAGCACCTCCTTGTAGCCCAGAGAGAGAGAGGAACAGGCCCCTCAAAACAGATGTTAACATTCCCAAATGTTAACACATTATTCAAAGTTATAAATACGTTTCTATCTGATCCTTCACCTTTGCATTGAACATACGGGATCCAATCCCACACTACACTAAAGGTAAGCACATTCCATAGGGATTCCCATTCCCCCAGTCCTGTCCATGCCACTCCACATCATGGATTCAGAGCTGTGCCACTGGTGCTGCTCAAAGCTCTTCATTTTGCAGCTAAAGCTTCACTAACAGCACCCACTGCAGAAATCCAGGGTAAAATAGCTTTTGATAAGTTCTGAAACCGCAGTATAAATAGAGTAGAATCCTAGAATGGATTGGGTTGGAAAAGACCTCTGAGATCATCAAGTCCAACCCTTGGTCCAACTCCAGTCCCTTTACCAGATCATGGCACTCAATGCCACGGACAATCTCACCTTAAAAACCTCCAGGGATGGGGAATCCACCCCCTCTCTGGGCAGCCCATTCCAATGCCTGAGCACTCTCTCTGGAAACAATTTTTTTCTGATCTCCAACTTCAATTTCCCCTGGCAGAGCTTGAGCCCGTGCCCCCTTGTCCTATTGCTGAGTGCCTGGGAGAAGAGACCAACCCCCACCTCACCCTGCAAAATTTCACTATATAAGACTATATATTCTATAATATAACTAAGAATAACACAACCAAACTCCTTGCTTAGATTGCCATTCCTCTGGTTTGCAGCCAGGTAAATCTCTGGGCTTGTTGTACCCACTCCACTCCTACAACATTTCTGAACAAAAGACAGAGGTGCCCATTCCTCACCCCCATTTCCATGGCATGCACAGGGACATGCAGCAGGTTGTTACCCAAGGAGCCCATTCCTCACCCCCATTTCCATGGCATGCACAGGGACATGCAGCAGGTTGTTACCCAAGGAGCCCATTCCTCACCCCCATTTCCATGGCATGCACAGGGACATGCAGCAGATTGTTCCCCAAGGAGCACAAACCTCTTGGATGTCAGAGGAACCCCCAATGCAGGTTCCCAATGAGGAGGAAGCTTCAGGGTGTGGTTCCTGTACTCCCTCTCAAGAGAAGAAGCCTTCACTGTGGTCTGCATGTTTGGAGTGACACAAGACTGGCATTCAGATCACACACAATCAAGAAATCCATGGTGCATTTTCAGTGCTACTCTCAAAATCAAATCCATTGTCACTCCTGGTTTTGCCATGCTTGTATTTTGCTTCATTCCATTAATGTTGTCTGACCATCTGTAGGGTCCACACATGCCACAGTCTCACATATTCCTGCTACAGCAACAATCAGACTTAAAGTTTATAAAGACATTAAAAGAAAAAAATGGCAAAGGAGATGTCTAAACTTTAAATAAATAAATGGACATCAAGACCTGAAAGAGCTTTTGCTTTTTCAATTTTTTACACCTTCTACTGACCCTGAGATAGCTCAGTAGTTTAAACTTGGTTGTAACAATGCCAAGGTCATGGGTTCAATCCCCTGTGTGGGCCATTGACTTAAGAGTTGGACTCGATGATCCTTGTGGGTCCCTTCCAACTCAGAATAGTCTGTGAAAGTCTGTGATTTTTAGTTATTGCTGTCAATATATCACTGTCAATCACAAATGTTTAAAATCAAAGGCTAAACATTCAGCACAGGAAACAGTAAAGAAAGAATAGATTATTGCAGCAAAGTTCACATATATTGTCTTTAAACATCCGAGTCCCATAAATTCATAATGCTGGAGGAGAGGGCTAAGATATAAAATAATCTACATAAGCAAGTCCTACTGTATTTGCATTCTTCATGGAAAAACTGATGAATTTGGCACTGCAACTTGCTTTTCAATACAAAAAAAGAACACAATAATACAGATTTGCTTTCCTTAATGCATAATATCATTGTGCAATGTGAAACACAATCTTTCTATTTTTTTTAAGTAACTTTTGGTGAAGGAAGCTTTAAAATTAAGGTGTGCTTTCTGTCTACAGAAGTGTAAGGTAAGGCACAGACTTGGTGCAGCCAACCCAGCTCTGGAGAGACTATTTCCAGGACAGAGGATATCAGCAGCCACAGGGATTCATGTCATCTCACTACTTAGGAACCTTCCTGGGGAAAAAAACCCAAACCAACAAATAAACAAAACACTAAACTTCTCTTTTACCACCTTTTCAGCTCTGTTAAATAAAAGATGTTTTAAAAAAGGCTGCTAAACAGCTAAGCAAAAGAATTCTAATCTAACACAGCTTCTCTCATCTGTTTCAGGATAAACTTTGCAGTTTTTTTTTTTAACAAGTTTATGTGGCAATCCAAACTGGCAGGAAAATCTAGAATTATTTCATTTTATTAAGATAAATGGAGCTGCAAACACTTGGTGGTCAAGATGACAAGAAAAATCTAGAGGAAAGCCCACTTCAGAATTCTTTTAAAATATGTTCCCGCCAACACTATCAGACTTTGTACAAGAATGTGCATCTCAGTTCAAAGGAGGCTTCCAGAGTTAGTTAAAGAAATCAGCCACATTCTAGAATGACTAAGAGTCTCACTAAACTTAAGGTTTCTTTCCTTAAAACAGTATTTGGGTCTTGTTTAGCCTGGGACTCTCTGCTCCTGTGGGGTGGGTGCTGCTGAGCCCTGATTGTCCCCACCCGTCTGACCAACACAACCATGCCAACAACACTTCAAAGAACAGCCAAGCTTGGCATGTGGAGCAATTGCAAGGAGCCTCTTTTGCCACGTCTCCATGTGATACGAGTCCTGTGTGAGATGGAAAGGTTATTAAAAACCTCTCAACCCAAATGCCTTGTTTGTCAACTGGAAGCAAACACCACAAAAGATACACAGAACAATAGTCAGAGGAAAATGTTGCTGCATTTTCATCATATGAAGGAGGATTAGGGGGTGGGCAGTATTTTTTTTTTAATTACCAGTGTCTTGCTTGCATTAATTACAAGAAACATTTGAGTCAACTGTTCCTGGCTTGGATTAATTTCATGATTCAAATTATCCTGAATTTACAACACATTTGTGTATGTGTGTTTCATATTGGGACAGTTTTAATCTTAGTAAATTAAGAGCTTCAATCTGCTACACTTGATTGTATTCTGCTACACTTTGTTCTCAGATAATAACTACCCTTCAGAATTCAAAAGGCTTATCATTTTGATCTGCAGTCAAAAAGAAAAAAGGCTGATTTCAGAAGGGGATGAGACTTAGAGCTGGATTTTCTGCTCCTCTTAATTCATGAAGGAAGCACCAGTCAGCTTTGAGGCTGCTAAGATTTGCATGTGTGCCAGCCCTGATGGAAAAATATTCTGAATGCTTTTTCCTCCTGGGATAAATGTCAGATATGGGAGATGTGGAAGAAGTGTCATTGCTTGACACAGATCAAAGCAGTTCTCTGCAGCTCTGCAATAAAGAGGACAGAAGGACCTGCTCTCAAGCTGCTCCAGGGAAGGTTTAGCTTGGACATCAGGAGGAATTTCTTCAGAGGAAGGGTGGTCAGACCTTGGAAGGGGCTGTCTGTGGAGGGGGTGGAGTTACTGTCCCTGAAGGTGTCTAAGGAAAGGCTGGATGTGGCACTCTGTGCCATGGTCTGGTTGAAAGCCCTGAGATGAGCTCAGTTGATTAAAACCTGGTTGTAATCATGCCAAGGTCATGGGTTCAATCCCCTGTGTGGGCCATTGACTTAAGAGTTGGACTCAATGATCCCTGGGGGTCCCTTCCAACTCAGAATAGTCTGTGTGTGATTCTGTGAGCCAAAGGGTGGTGTTGGGTCATGGTTGGACTCGATCTCAGAGGTCTCTTCCAACTTAATTAATTCTGTGGTTCTGAATACAGAAAGTCACAACTGGCCAAATGTATCCATGTGCATGGGTCCTTCCTGGGTGTAATCCCATTGGCTTCACACACATACTGCTTCCAGCATTCCCAGTAACACGATGGTTTCAAAATAGTCTCATGACTGTGTTTCCAGAGAAAGGCAGACCTTCTTTCAGACCATTTCTTGTACCACTGGAGAAAATCCAGCAGTAAATTGAACCAAATGAAATCTGTCAGAGTAAAATATAACAGTTCTTAAACAAACAAAAGCCTAGACATACAAATTTGAGGATGAAACACCCTTTACACATTCTTTTCTCATTATTTGCTCTGAAAAACAAGTTAGTTCGTTCACCATGGGTCAGATGCTCAGTAACTCACACAATCAGAACATAACACGACTCATGAGCAAGACCCAGAACTGCCACAGGAACTAAGACATTTCATGTCCTGAGTTATCTTTAGATTTGCAGATTATCATCAAATCTGGATGACAAATACTTCCATGACAGTGATTTCTGTACAGCTGTCAAAACTTTGATGACGATTTAAATGATTTCTGAAATACAATTAGGCCACTGGATCAAATTATTACATGTCTACTCATGATCTTAATAAAAGTTTACCTGCCACATGTAATAATGTGGCAGGTTGGATACACACATTTCATCAATCACAGAAACATCTACACCATTTTATGAATTCCTTCCTGCCCCATGAAACACTACAGACGACTGTAACTTCAGCATGGACTGGAAACCTTTATGCACACTCTTCCCATGGGGCTGCAAAGAGTTATCATGAGTGATTTCACCACTGTATACACGTCCCTCCTGGCAGAACATAAAGCTGGCTCTGGGATTAACAAGTCTGCCTGTCTAAATCAATTCAGTCAGGGCTGTGACAATGCCATTCTACTTCAAATGAAATAATTTGTTTATGAGTTGTATTTGGAGAGTACAAATATGCAATGAGATGCATTTTAGGAAAAGCAGACTCCCTTATAAAAGGCACCAAACCCACAGTCACTCCTGTGCACTACCAAACCTGTAAGCTGTAGTGTTTTCTATTACAAATTTAGAGAAAGGACTGAGCAGCATTTTCAGTGCAGAGAATTAGGTTATGTTATGTAGCATATTGCATGGAACCAGTTCCAAGGACCTGGACAACTCCTCTGCAGTCCTTTGGATTTCCCAGAACAGTGATATAATGTTCTCCTGCAAAATATTGCTCTCTGAAGAGCCTGATAAATGTTTATCTTGGGCTCTTTCCCCTTCCTGTTTAAGCAGTATAGTTTCTATACTCCTCACTAGATACTCTGGTTTAAATTTAACGTTTTCATACCCAAGCTTCCAACATTGCTGTGCTTCCAGAATTCATTCTGTTCTCTGCTGTAGCTACACAGATGTCACCAGATGTCATTACTGGCTTCACTCATTACAAGTTTAGCTGTTCCTAAAACACCTGGGTCATGCAACTCTACCAAATTAATTCCAAGTTCATGTTCACATTTTCTTTCACCTTGCAAAGCAGTATCTTTAATAATTTGCAGCAGGCTGCACAATCTGGAGGAAGTCTACATGCAATTTTTTTCAGACTGACAGGTCTTATTTTATTTATGAGAGTACAAAACTTGCCTGGGACTCTTTAATTTGAGACAGAAGGACTTTAACGATGTTCGGTCTTGCACATCTTTGTATTTTCCGTGAGGTCAGCAGCTGAAGACCTTCCACTTTCGTACAAAATCTAATCAAATTACGGAAAATGACAGCAAAGAGAAAAAAATGCATCTTAAATGTATTTTAAAACATGACAGAGTCCAAACAGGAAAAAAAGAAAATAGGAAAATGCATTTAAGAGGAGGAAAAGGCTGTGAGGAACAAGAACAGAAAGTCTACTGGAAATAATCAAAGTATATTGAGAAAACATGAAGGTTTGAGGACAAGTACTTTGAGGACCATGATTGCTTGGGCTGGAGGCTGACACAGCCCCCCTGAGTGACCCCAAGCTGATGTGCAGGGTGGTGTGTGCAGCTGAAAGGCTGGGCTGGTCTCACCTCAGGCCCCAGCAGAGTCACCCCAACATTTAACACACACACAGCTCAGCAAACTGTCCAGGGCAGTGCAGCACCTCCTTTGCTCAGGAGGGGAACTTCCTCTCACCCCAGCTGGGGGCAGGTGGTGAGCCCTGGTGACTCAACAACTTCTAGACAACTTCTAGAGTCTTTCAGGTTTTTCCAAAAATGGCCTTATGCTTTCAAGCTCTGCCGTCTTTCTTTATCACAAACATTTCTCTTCAGAAACTGGTTGTATACTAGCAGAGATCTATAATTACTGTGTTTGAAATGCAGTAAGCTATACTAGATAAGCCAGCTACACTTATAAAATATTGCTTAAAGTGGAAAGAAAACCAAGATGCATTTGAACATAGGGCATATCAAGCTAAGAGAAAAATGCTGCAATGGCTGCAAAGCAGCTGACCTGTGTTTTGGGGATCTTTTAAACATCATTTTCAGGAGCTACATGGATCCAGTTGGGTCTTTTCTCTGCTAAGCCTGGTTTATTCCCTATGTCTGCACATAGGGGTACAGCAGGAATCATCTGATACTTCTAATCCAAAGCAGATCCATCCTGGGACCCACTATAACACATATCAAAGAATGAGATACATTTTAAATGAAAACTGAAATCAAAAGTTGCAGCAACTTCAAATCATTTGTGATTTTGGCTTTTTCAGAGTTAAAAGTTTTCATTTTAAAACAAACTTCCATTTTAATTTTCTTTACATGGTAAAATATGCAATGTGATGGGAAAAGTACAACCAAAGTGAAACCTTATTTCAGTAGTTTCAGCTTGTGGAAAAGTTTTTAGGAGAAAAATTCTGAATTGCAAGAATCTCAGCACATGGAAAGGTGCATTTTCTGTACAACTGCACACATAAGTGATAAGTTGCCCCTCCAAACACATTGCAGGCCCAGCCCCTCTCAGTGCAGAGCCAAGAGGCACAATCAAAGCACAGCTCTGCTGGTGCAGGGCTCTGGCTCACACCTCAAGGAACTCCTGATCTTTATTGCCCCTTTTTTCCAAAGGGCTGGAGTCACATTCTTATTCCCCATTTGTTCCCTATAACTTCTCCATTCAAAAATGTATTACTGAAGCATTGTCATGGAAACGGTAAAGGCTAAAACTTTACTTTGAAAACAGTCCTGGAGAGTTTTAAGCAGTGTTTCTCAGAGCACAGCTGCTATGTGCTTCCAGGCAGAGCCACAGCAGATGCCACTGCTTCAGGAGAATAAGGTGAGCAGTGACCCGCTCTATGTTACAGAAGAATGGGGAGACTGTGATCTTCCTCTTCCTTCTCCCTACTTGTCCAGTATTCCTGCCTGCTCCTCCCTCCTAACAACTCTTTCGATGGTGGACACAATTTTGCTGCCTTTCCCACAGCACCAATTTGTACCACATCCCAAATCCCAGCCCTGCAGCTGGCACTGCCCTCCCGAGGAAATGGCACAGCCACAGGAGGGACACTGCAGGGATTTCCCTTCTCCTGCTGTCCCACTCAACACCTCTGAGGAGAGGGGACTCTTTTCTTTATCTGAACCTCCGATTATACAATCATTAGATAAGTCAGGTCAGAAGAAACTCCAGGAAGTCTCCAGTCCACCCTCCTGCAGGGACACCTATAACATCAGAATGGTTACTTGGGGCTTTTTTGAGTCAGCTTTTGAAGCCTCCAAGGATGGAGGCTGCACAACCTCTCCAGGAAACTTGTTTCCCTCACTGTCCTCATGGTGAAAATATAATTGTGCTGGAATATCCTCTTACTGGAACCCTCAGGCTAAGCAGTCCCCATAAAAAGCATAAGGAACTCGAATTCCTGCTTTAAATATCATGTAGTTGACCTGACCAAATGAGAAGCAGTGCTGCCTAAAAAAGAAAAATATAAAGCAGACTGGGGACTTTTTGAGTACTTCTAATAGGACTTTCACTGCTTGGTGACTGACTTTGGACAACTTAATTTCTGTCTCAGAATAATATATATGTGTATTACAATGTACATATTTCTATTTATATATATGTATATATAATGTATGATGAGATTTACTTACTCTGTAGAACTTTTTTATGTAGACTGAAAAAATGACAGAAAAAAGGTAATTTTGATAATGGTGATTCAAGACAAGCAATTATTATTGTTAAAGCAAAATATCAAAATATACGTATATGTGGAGGGGGAGTTACACACACACACATATATATATATATATTTACATGTAGCTTCTAGTATAGCTATAAACACCTCTATCAGTAACTGCCTCTGAATTATCCTCATCTAAATCCTATAAATATACAAGTTTATAGACATATAGATATAGGGATAGATAGATAGATAGATAGATAGATAGATAGATAGACAGATAGACAGACAGATAGATGATTAGATAGAGATAGATAGATAGCTAGATAGATAGATAGATGATTAGAGATAGATAGATAGATAGATAGATGATAGATAGATGATTAGATAGAGATAGATAGATAGATAGATAGAGATAGATAGATAGATAGATAGATGAAGTATGTGTACATTTATGTACACATGTATGAAAACATATACATATTTATAAAAACTACATAAAAATTGATTCTGCTTTGTGCATGCATATGCATCTCCTCACTTAATTTTAACCTTAACCTCTAAACCTGGATGGTCCTAGGAACAAAGTTGCCCTTCCATAAGACAAATCACATTTCTTTACATTCTACACAACCAGAAAAAAAATATCTACAATTCCTGTTATTATTTTGTTTCCAAGGCCACGGAACATACAGAAACCAAGCAGCTCAATCAGAATTAATCATAATTCCACAGCACTCTCCACACTTATAAAGGTGTATGTTGCATAATCTTTTACCCTCATCCCATGAAAGACTTTCCTAGAGAGGTATTGCACAATATCAGACAAACTAAGCCTTCAGAAGGATGAATATATAAAGGTCATGGGATGTTTTTGTTCTAAAAGGAGCTAAGCAGAGGTTGATCTGAGGAACACATCAGTTCCTTTGCAGCCTGTACAGCAAAGCCTTGCTCCCCTAAAGCAAGGCTTCAGCAGGAAGCCCAAGGAGGCAGCCAGATCATTAAAAGGCAGAGCAGTGCAGATGAACCCCTAATTGCAGAGCCCCACGGAGCCACAGCACGGGCTGTTCGCAGAGGCCACAGGCAGTGCTGCTCCTCACTCAACAGCATTGCTTTATAAGGTTACCACTGACACTGCACTTGTGCATCCTGGCTCCAGGATCCACTCAAGGACATGGCACAGGCTTCTTGCCAACTGTGCTACACAGACCTTATTATAGAACAGAAATATCCCACCCATAACCAACAAATACAAGACATGCTGTACCACACTAATGATGTTCACACTGAATTTTCCTTGGAAGAGTACACATTGCTCTCAAGAACTTGTGTTTGCATAAAGCTTATAGAGTGATCACTCTTTTAAACACTAACTTATACATTAAAGTGGTTGCTTAAACTGGTACTTTTTATCAACCTTTCCCCCAAGAGAGACAAGGAGAATTTTCTGGAATGACAGGCAAAATTTAGTAAGGGCAGATAATTTACCAGTGTAGATTTAAAACTATGTATGTGTACATACATGCATAGGTGTGAGTATGTAAGAATGTGTGCTTATTGACCAAATATCCATTTTTTTCTTAAAGATTTCTACAGGGATAATGATATCATAGAATCAGTTGGTTGGAAGAGACCTCCGAGATCATCAAGTCCAACCCTTAATCCAACCCCACTGTGATTACCAGATCATGGCACTCAGCGGCATGCCCAGTCTCACGTTAAAAACGTCCAGAGATGGAGAATCCACCCCCTCCCTGGGCAGGCCATTCCAATGCCTGAGCACTCTCTCTGGAAAGAACTTCTTCCTGATATCCAACCTAAACCTCCCCTGGCAGAGCTTGAGCCCATCGTGCCCCCTTGTCCTATTGCTGAGTGCCTGGGAGAAGAGACCAACCCCCACCTGGCCAGAACTTCCCTTCAGGGAGTTCTAGACAGTGCTCAGGTCACCTCTGAGCCTCCTCTTCTCCAGGCTAAACACCCCCAGCTCCCTCAGCCTCTCCCCACAGCACTTGTGCTCCAGTCCCTTCTCCAGCCTCGTTGCTCTTCTCTGGACCCGCTCCAGCCCCTCAATCTCTTGCCTCAACTGAGGGGCCCAGAACTGAACACAACACTCAAGGTGTGGCCTCCCCAAGGCAGAGTCCAGGGGAAGGGTCACTGCCCTGGGCCTGCTGGCCATGTTAGTTTTGATCCAGGCCAGGATCCCATTGGCCTTCTTGGCCACCTGAGCACACTGCTGGCTCCTGTTGAGCTTCCTGTCACTCAGTCCCCCCAGGTCCCTTTCTGCCTGGCTGCTCTCCAGCCACTCTGTGCCCAGCCTGGAGCGCTGCAGGGGGTTGGTGTGGCCAAAGGGCAGGACCTGACACTTGGCTTTGTTAAACCTCATCACATTGGAATCAGCCCATCTCTCAAATCTATCAAGGTTCCCACTGTCCATGCCACCTATTCTCAGTGCTGAAGGAGAACAAAAAGACACTCTCCACTGAATTTCCCTTCCACTCTGCCAAGCCTGTGTGCTTCCCCATGAGACAGGACCACAGCAGAAGAGCAGTGCCCATGGGGAGGAGCACTGCTGCCAGCTAAAGGAAAAGCATTGCAGCCCAATCCCACATCTGCCCCTAGCAGTGCTCAGGCAGAGGGTCAGTGGCTAGCATAGCCTCACTCTGGGGAAGGCACGGGAGAAAAGCACCTCTGATCTGGAAGCACAGCATGTGGGCAAGGGCCCCAGAGTAGCGCCACAGTTTCCTAACAAGAGGAGGAGTGACAAGATCTAAAAAGTGCACGTTTCTGAGTCTTTATAGTGCAGTTCTTTGCAGGCACCAAAGAACACAGCACTGATGTACGCAGGAGGAGATACCTGGATTGAGCCTGCAGAGTCACTACAGTTGGTTACAACTTGGTTATAATAATGGCAAGGTCATGGGTTCAATTCCCTGTGTGGGCCATTGACTTAAGAGTTGGACTCGATGATCCTTGTGGGTCCCTTCCAACTCTGAACAGTCTGTGATTCTGTGATAACTAAAACATCACACAGAAACTCTCATCATGAGAATACATTCACAAGGCAAATAAAAAAGTGGAACCTGCCATTTCCAAAGGCAAGGGGCACACCTAATTAAAATATTTCCATTGCAGCGACCCCTTCACACCCACCCTGTTCCCCACGGCAGTAGCAGCAGCAGGTTCTGAGAGCCTGGGAAATTGAAGCCCTTTTTATTGAGGGGTTTATATGTGGCACTCCCATTTGAAGAGGCTGACACTGCCTGCCATAGGAACTGATCAGTTTGATTAAGCACAGCGGATTTGGGGCAAGGGGAAACGTTTTGATGAATGCTTCCCAAAAGGAACGTGGGGACAAAGAGGGAGTTGAAGGGAAGCTGTGAGAGAAACTCAGACTGAAAGGGAAGGGGAAAGGAAGGACACAGGGCCTGAGCCAAGCCTAGTTACTGCTTTTAACATGTGCCTGGAAATGTATATATGTGAGTATAAGAGGGAAATGAGCCAGAACAAATAAAATTGCAAAGCAAATGCTAAGCATGTTTTTCTTCCCCACCTCATGGGAGAATAAATATTTTATCCTGCTACAGTTCTATTATTTATCTTCTTCATACCACATCCAATTGGGAAGTGAAACTGTTAAGACTTAATGTCAAGGTTTAAGGGAACTGTTTCATTTTGAGTTCAAATGCTACAGTTTGGCAGTAGAACATCTGCTTCAAATGTTTCAAAGGCTCTTGACATTTACTACACTATGCCCCCAAAAAATCAAGCAACTGAGAACATCACTGTGTACATCGTAAAACTGAACATTCTTTGCAGCGTGTCCCCTGCACATTCTCTGTCATCTCAATAATGTACCATTCTGCACTGAGAATTTTATTTCAACAATGTAGTAATAACACACTTTTTTATTAGGGAGATAAAAATATCCCTCATTTCTTAGTATAAATAAAGATGACAGGTTACACAAAAGAGAGAAAGAAAATAGAGGGGGAAAGAATGAAAAAAAAGAAGTTTACAAGAACCACAATCTGCTCTCAGTGTCACCCTACAGCACTTTCTTTGTGTGTCACTTTGTCTGGAGTTCACAGTTGTAATTTTTCCGCAGTGAGCCCCAGTTTTAAAAAGGATTTAAAACCATGTCTGTTCATACATCTTATGGGTGTTTCTGAGATTACAAAACAAATAAGAAGAATGGAATTTTCTCATTGTAATAATTTTCGTATTTGCCTGCAAATGACCTTAGAAGTCATAAATTTAAAAACTGCAGAAATACATTCTAATTGGATCTCTGATATGGTAAAGGCAGCCAAAGACTCTTAGCATCAAAAGAATGCAATAACTACTTCAAGGCCAAATTTACAGTACTTGCTTACTCTAAATAATAAAAACCATCATGTGAAAATTCTTTGTCTTTAAAGGATAATAAACACAAATCACATGTCAAAATGATAACTAGAAACAACCCCTCCCTTAACACGACAAAATAAGTAAAAGAACCAAATCCCACTCAGATTTACGTGTCCCACACAGATTGGGTGGGTCAATATTAGGTATATAAGTTCCTTTATGAGAGCAGGGTTGAGCAGCACCTGTGGGCTGCTCCCAACAAATACCTCATTTACATTCAACAGGGGATGTACAAAAGAGCAAAATTGTGAGTCCCACTTAATTTCTACTTATCCATCATCTCCTTGTGAAACTCCTCAATCCAAACTGACACTCCACACCAAAAAAACAATGCAAAATATTTTCTGGGTTCCTCATCATTTGTGGACAGAGATTCCTTAAAATCACAGTGATAAATAAAATACACATACATGAATATGGTCTTTGGACTTAACTCAGTTCATTGAGCCCTCTGTGGACCATGAGAGCATTCAGTGAAGACCTGAAGAGCTGAATGATGTTAAAGGCAGGAGCTTTTCCCTGGCACAGGATGGCAGCAGGTCATTGCAATGGCACAGAGTGAGGAAGATGCTTCCATTGCCTGGAGAACAGTGACCCACACCTAATTACACTGGCACTAATGAGTGAGAGTAAGAGCTGCTGCAAAGGACTAAAACTGGTATACCTGGCCCAGGCTTTAGCTTTCCAGGAAGAAAAATGAGACCAAAAGGTCTCTGCATAGAAAGTTCAAGTCAGTGCTAAATTTGGACTCGTGTTATGCAATCAAATAAAATGGGATATTTTTCACACTCTCAGGCAAATGTCATAGCAGGGAAAAAGATGCTGACCAGGATGTTAATGGTGCCAAGTCACTCTTCCAGAGAACTCTCCAAAAAAGACTTCATAAGAAGGATTCCAGTTTTCAAGCACAGATGTTACCAAAAGAGGCTAAAACACGAGTTAAAGCTGTTGATGTAAAGGCAGCTCTGTAGACTGGAGTATCCTGCCCGTGCTCTCCAAGTACTACAGGATGAAAAATACACCTTTGCTTCTTCCAAATGGGCAGGTAATGCAGATCTGGCTGCCCATGTCCCAGCTCTGGGGGCTGCAGGCAGCACAGGGGTGGCACAGGGGTACTGGTGGCTGCCCCTGGGCACAGTGTGTGCCCCCCAGGCTGGGGGTACAGTGCAGCTCTTGCCTGCCACAACCCACCAAGGCCCTGGGAAGCAACACCCTCCCTTCCCCAGTTTTATACACCAAAAAATATTTTGCAGCCCAGTCCATATAACAATTGAGCATGAGATGACCAACAGCAGATTCTGATCAAGTATTGGATAATAAAGATAAATGCAGGGTACTAATGACCATTTATGTCTCTACAGCACAGAATGAACTACAGAGATGCATTTGCTTTCAGCTTGAGACATTGTGCAGCTATTAATCCCATCTGTATAAAACATGAAAATGTTATCTAAAACACTCTCATTTGTCCTATATTTTTTTAAGTTTGGAAATGCCAAATTTAAGCAAAACTCACAATATCCTTCATCACTCATTGCCATTTGGGGTCTATGGCAAACTGTTAAACCACAGATAACAGACCTAAATAAGATGGGACATTTTTTATATGCTTAAGCAAATGACACAATGGAAGCAAGAGACGTTGAGCAGGCTGTGAAGGAAGCTGAATCACACTTCCAGAGAACTCTCCAAACAGCCCTTTGTCACTGCAACCACTTCAGCAACTCTAACATGGAGCACAAAGAAGAATCTCAACGATGTATAAGATCTGACCCACTTTATACAAGAGATGCATCTCCATCAGCTATGAGGGAAGAGACAGGAGTAAAATGAGAACAGCCTGTGATGAGTATTTCTTGGGAACAAGCATGGAAGTTATAGTGACCACAGCAAAATGGGCATCTCTGCTCATTTGGGTCTAAATACATTTTGTCCATTTTCCTGCAACTGCAGAGCTATAAGCAGAGGAAAACAAGGATATTGCTGTTACAGAACAAACTGGAGATTAAACACAGAGACCTCAAGCTCCTTTTCAGCACAAGTACTGACTGTCATCTACTGCCACTGCATGAACATTCCCCAGTGCTACACAACACCAAAATTAGACTGACACATCTTAAAATCTGAAAATCATGAGTATCATGATCCCATGGGCTGAAAGCAAAGTCTCCTTGGTCTTGGAAAAAAAGGGTTACTTCTTTGTTGATAAGTATCATTTAATTTCACCAAGATATTTCTTTCATATGTCTGTTTATTGATCTTGGAACAGTTTCAGGTGAATGCATGTGAACAGTTTCTAGAGCTTTGGAAGTTTGTGATTAATTTAGTTGGACACTGTGGAACTGGCTTATATTTTGAGTACTCACACTGTGTTTGGAACAAATGTGACTGCTTTGCCTTTTAAAATCCCATCAAAAATACTTCTTTAGGTCTTTGCTGAATTCTGATGCATTTTATCTGTCTTAAGATAAAGAGTGTGACTCCCACCCCACTGCCTAGAGTTAAAAAAGCACTCAAATATATTCACAGATCTATTTCAGTGCAATACTTAAACCAAAGTAGGTCCCTCCCAACTGAAAACACTCTTCCGAGTCTCATTGTCTTCAGAAGGAATTCATGTGAATCAAATTAAGCATGTCCATAAGTTCAGATGGATCAGGAGGCTTTTTCTAAATCAGTGCTGAAATGCTGCCACTTCCAACCACCAACTGATTGCAAGAACATCTTCCTTTATACATTTGCACCAGCAGGTTCTGCAATGCCTCTGTGCACTGCAGGGAATGCACATGGAGTACTTAAAATGTTGAATGGCCCAGCAAAAAAGGTCAGAAGACATTTTCTGTCCATAAACTTCAAT
The DNA here is from genome assembly GCF_047495875.1 of Pithys albifrons albifrons. Taxonomy (NCBI): domain Eukaryota; kingdom Metazoa; phylum Chordata; class Aves; order Passeriformes; family Thamnophilidae; genus Pithys; species Pithys albifrons. Next base: position 51,738,968 of record NC_092464.1, on the reverse strand, counting down.
AAACTAATTTTTTTTTTTCCCAGTTATTTGTTTTTAGGATCACAGTGGCCAAAATTCATAGAACATGAGAACATGAGCACTGCCAGAGCTGCTGCAGGGACACTTCAGGGCTGACAGCACCAACAGACACCCAGAGATGGGACAGGACCTTCAGAAAGGTTTGTACTCCTTTGAGCCAAGACTGACTCCAGAATTGAGCAGTATCTGAGCAATCAAGCACCAAAGTACTTTTGTTTAGAACTGTTACTTGACAAAAGTTGGACTTGAAAATGGACTTTAAATTTTAAAATTATATATATAATTCATTTAAAAGGTAGGAATTTTATGGTTTTCAATTAACTTTTGCTAGATACCAGTTCCATGTGATACTAATTTTATTTTTTTATTAATCATACACACAAACAGGTTTCATGTCTTATAAAAAAGACACTGCCTTGAAGGATTTCAATAAACTTACTTCAAAACTCATTTTTCTGAAGTGTGTGATTTTGCCATGAAAAACAAATACACTCCAGCCTGAAACTCCACATTCAGAAGTTTTAGTCCACAAGCCTTCTTGCAGTTTAATTTGCTTTAAATTGGTCTTTCCAAGTTGAAAAATTGTCAAACAAAAGCTCTACAGTTTTACTTTTGTGAAAAAAATGTTCCTGTTACTCAAAAATAGCTTTGAATATCTCTAGTCTATTTGACTTGTGAGTGAATGAATATAACTAAATTTAGTGATATTTTAGGTACATTTATCACTCAAGCTCTCCCAGTAAAATGAATCATAGAATGGATTGGGTTGGAAAAGACGCCCAAGATCATCAAGTCCAACCCTTGGTCCAACTCCAGTCCCTTTACCAGATCATGGCACTCAGTGCCATGGCCAATCTCACTTTAAAAACCTCCAGGGATGGGGAATCCACCCCCTCTCTGGGCAGCCCATTCCAATGCCTGAGCACTCTCTCTGCAAAGAATTTTTTTCTGCTCTCCAACTTAAATTTCCCCTGGCAGAGCTTGAGCCCATCGTGCCCCCTTGTCCTATTGCTGAGTGCCTGGGAGAAGAGACCAACCCCCACCTGGCCAGAACTTCCCTTCAGGCAGTTCTAGACAGTGCTGAGGTCACCTCTGAGCCTCCTCTTCTCCAGGCTAAACACCCCCAGCTCCCTCAGCCTCTCCCCACAGCACTTGTGCTCCAGTCCCTTCTCCAGCCTCGTTGCTCCTCTCTAGACCATGCTATGGTTGTCAACGACAAATTCAGTCTGTGCATATTTGTTGATTAAGAAGCTGACACTGCTGAACACACTTGATGTCTAGTTGCTGCTCCTCTGTAAAAAAATCCAGCACCATTCAATGTGCAAGAGATACATCATTCCAACACCATTTCTGGTTTCCCCAGCTCTGTGCTTCCCTTCCCCTCAGTCTCCTGCATGTCCTGCTCCAGTCTGAATGCCCTGCAGTTGTTTCTGTCCTGACATCACCCCCACAGACCCCTCTGGATGTGGTCGAGCAACAAGTGCCCCAAAGAAATCCATAGCTGCTGAAACCTTTATGCTACCCTGAAATATAATGAAAAATGAGTTTGGAAGCCTTAATAAAATAATAAAGCCACACAAAGCTGGCTTCTTATTAAGGGGTGAAATCAAGTCTTCAGGACCTGCAGCCCCCCTCCACCTAGACAAGAGTTTTCTTACAACTCTTATAATAAAATGCAACACAAGAATCATACCTGAAGTTAGAAAAGTCATTATTCTCTGCTTGGCACACAGTTCTGACTAAGCAGCCCAGGTTTGCTACATGGGTTGCTCCAGCTGGCAGAGGCTACAATGCTTTTTTAAAGAATTAGCCAACCAGCCCCCTCCTTTTGCCAGTTAAAATGATTGGCATGCACTGTATACAGACAGAAACAACTTTTTCCTTCAGAAATCTCACATGGTTGGGAATCTATCAATGCTGCTTAACTTCAACTGCTCTTTTTCACTCTTACATTACAGTTACTAAAACTTAAGGAAGCACCTGTTTCCAGAGGGATCTATCTGATATACTCGTTTTTGATTCCTGGCATTAAAAGAACAGCTTAAGTATTTGTGGCACTTTCATAGTTCCAGAAGGATTTCAGCTTTATTCCCACTGGAATACGCATTACAGTTCAGAAAACCATCTCAATTACTACTTGCAAGAACAATTTAAAGTCAAACAATAAAAGACACACAGCAAAACTGTAAATGATTCAAGAGACCCTTCAAGTGTCGAAGGAATTCTCATTCTGTGTACTGAGGGTTTGCTCTTCTGATTATACTATTAAAATGGTAACCTTGTAATTCAGATTACTTCTTAGTCAAGTGCTGCTATATCAATAGAATATGAAAATAATTCCCAATCAATTGCTTCAATTTGTCCTAATTACGCAGACACTTCAGAGAAAAGAATATAAATATTTAAGTCTCTCATAACCATTAAAATTACAGGGTTTGTTTGTTTGTATTTCTCACCAAAAAAAAAAGCAGCTGGTTATTTTTATGCCCATTATGCACCTCCACAGCATTCTGACAGCAAGATGTCCTAAGTGACAAGAACCAGTGCAGTAAGAGGTATCCTATACACTTTATCTCCATCAGATATGTAAACCTCATCCCTTCTCCATTCCTTTGCTCCTTCCTGCACACCTGGATCACGGTGCCTTCACTAACCTACTTATAATCTATTGGATAATGTTCCCATTAGCCAATAATGTTCCAATAATGTTCCCATTAGCCAATAATGTTCCAATAATCTTCCCATTAGCCAATAAACAGAAAGGAAAGTGCCAAATTCTTCAGTTTGATGAGCTCCTCAAAGCTCAGCCGACAAACTGGACAGACTTACTTCCACTTGGAGATATTTCTTGCTTTCTACTTGTTTGTTTCAGAATAACCAAAAATCCCTTCCTAAAAGCCAATCTTCATTGTTTCATGCTCTGTGGAGCTTTAATTGATGCTACTACAAGTTCTCAAAAGCATTAATCATAATTCCTGTTTTACTGGGGTTTATAAATACCCAGCTTTGTGCAGGATGCCATAGAAACCTGGCAAATCACAGCAACACAATTCCCTACTTTAAAACTTATCCATAAGGATAAAAATCCTCGTACACTTAGTCTGAGAAGGTGTTTCAATCTGAAGAGAGGAAGAGAAGGAAGTGATTGTAAGGCCAGGTGCTGGAATCCCATAACAAAAAATAAGTTCCCTAGCACTAGACTGCAATTCAGTTCCTCAAGGGACAAAATAAATACAAGTTAAAGTATTATTTCTGATATATTGCAGTAATACCAGATATTTGATTGAAAAAGTAAGACTGTACTGAACAGAAGAATGAAACAGAAGAATGAAAACAGGGCTAATCTCATCAAAGCCATGAAAACACCTCTATTTTGAGTAGACACAGGACCACAGAGTTCTCTTTGTAGGACAAAAGGGGCTTCTGCTTTGACAGTACAGCATTAATGATTATGCCAGCTGTTAAATTTAGGGGGGTTTCTTTTCATTTTAGTTCTTTTATTTTGATACCAACTAAGTTGACTGGGCAAAATTCCATCAAGATGAAAGCTTAGGTTTTCCAGCTACACAAATGTCCCTCTGCAAACCCCTGCCTGAAATGATGCTCCACCTTTAAACCCCAAGCAATGTGAGCTGGGAATTGATTCTTAGCTGCTCCCCACTGCACATTCCTGTGTTCCTTTCTGGGCAACACCTGCTCTTCAGAATATCAGCACATTGCACCTCCCAGAGAAATCTGCTCAGCCTTGCCATGGAACACCTGAAGGAGAGTCTGAGGCAGAATTATCTCAGGCAGTTCATCCTTAAAACACAAGGCCACTCCCAGAGATACAGAGCTAAGGAAACCCTTTGGATGAAGCATCTGTAGGACTCCAGATGCAAACTGGTCATGGTATGTGCCATGCCTGTAAATCAAATTAACAGATTTAACAAACAACAGTTGGCAGGAAATGCAAAGTTCTGCTGCCCCTGGGCTGCTGTCCTGTAAAATAAACCGGTGATTTATTAAATGCACTTAACCTACATCAGAGCAGGTTCAGTTCACCTTTTTTTCAGAGATTGTTTGCTCTTTGGGTATAGAGTAAGTCCTGCCCACAGGAGATGAACACACAACTACACAGTTACTCAGCCTGGATATTTTATTAAGGAGCAAAAAACACACCCACTAAGAACTATTACTGAACAAGCAGAGCAATTAAAGAACATCCACAGTGCAATTTACAGTTGGTTGTTCTGCCTTCACCATCCTGTTAAGTCACTCTTGCCTTGATTCCCCAAGTTAGTGAAGCATATGTCTAATTTTACGAACATGAATAATCCCCTGAAGTCAAATGACTATTCACTCAATTAAAGTCAGACATATGCTTAGGTACCTTGATGAATCCAAGTCCATAATTGCCTGCAGTTGTTCTGCCAATTTTGCTGCAAATAAAAATCCAGAGTTTTTGCCAATGAAAATGTGATGCTGTAACGCTTTCATCACTGCAGAATTTAATTTTATTTAATGTTTTCTTTTTCTATTGAGTCTGTTTTTCCCCCCATCGTTCTAGCTAAACAGAGCACCAAAGTAGATACAGGAAAGAAAATAATGTTTTAAATGTAAAATAAATTCAAGGGCTTGGTTCCTCTTCCATTAACTCATAGAAAAAACCTGCTAAAGTCTTGGCAAAGACACAGGAGACCTGCAACTTCACGTAGCTGATACTGAATTTATTGAGAAGAGCCATAATCTGAAAGCACGGTGATGAATGGAATGAATACAAAGAGAAGTTTCCTCTCCAAAGAGCTTCCCGAGATAGGATACTCTGCAGTTCTTGCAGGAATTAGGGACCTGCTCTTCCTGCAACACCTCGATGGTGAACTGAGAGAGAGCTGACAGGTGAATGGAACTGCTACTCCTTAAAAACCATCATCTTGCCCTTTGTTTGGAAAAAACCACTTACTTTGCAGTATCTGATAAAAGTTGTTATTTTTTGATGGTTCCTAAAAATTAGGATTGGAAATAAAATGGAAGAAATATCCAAAAACGGAAATATCTCTCTAAGCAGCATGAAAGCCTTGTAATGTATGTTCTTTAGATCTATTAAGACCTTTTATAAACATACAATTAAAAACACAGCGACTCTAAACAATTTGTAACAACACAATTCACAACCTCCCTGCCTGATCTAAGGCTAAGTCAGAAAAGAGCTGCCATTCCATGGCTATGGCTTAAATAATTACCACAAGAAAGACATTATTAATAGTAATAATTAATTACCAGTGGCCAAAAGGTGAGAAGCAAACATGGTTTGTTATCCCATCCTAAAATCAGCACTCCAGAATTTGCCACTAACAGACTTAGCTGGTAGAGCAATATTGTTGGTGATAAAGAACTGCACAGATAATTTTTTGAAATAGTAAATTAAAAGGTTAAACTGAGCAGAGTTTGAGGGATTCTGGTCCTTTATTTTGTGGGAAACATCCTTAAATCACACCTATGGTAGACTCACACCTGTAAACTACAAACACACATGGCAATGCTGGCCCACAGATTTCTTCCCTCCTCTGATATTTTTGATTAAAAGAATTTAAAGGCTTTTCAACTCTTCATAATAAATTATTTGGACATATGCTTTTTACTTTTCTCCCTGCAAGCCCTAACATTTCCTTACCTAAAGGCAGCATGGGTATAGCCCAAATTTGCCCACAAGGCTTAAAAACATGTAAAATATACCTAGAGGGCAACTAGTTCTGCTTTTGGAATTAGAGCCAAGGGTTCTGCATAAAATTCCTGTTTGTATAGAAAGAAAGCATCCTGCTTCCACCAAGATTATCCACCAAAATCACCTCAAAAATAAGAGCTACAAAAAGCACAATATGGAGCATTTAAAAATTGGTTTGGAAGAGGGGAAAAAAGGTCAATTTGTCCATATATATGAAAAGTCATGACTGTTACTTCCTTCCAGTTGGTGCCTCAAGGATTCACACTCAGAATTCAAGTCCTGCTCGTGGATCACAGGGGAGAAATGAGAACATGCAGTCAAAGATTCCAACCTATGCACTTATAAAATAAACCCAACAGGAGGGAAAAAAAAAGGTGTGGGGAAGAGCTATTTTGTAGTATCTTACCCTGCTTACCCCTCCAGGATTACCTGGCAGAGGTAAACGTGTTTGTTGTTAATCTTACACAAATTTGGCTTCACCAAAGGGCCATTCCAAAGTGATTTGAGGCTCCTGAGGACGCCCTTCCTGCAAACTCTGGTGTGTGCAGCCACTACCACACAACTCAGGCACTCCAGAACTACCACTTTGGGTTAACATTCTTAAAATACCTTGTAGAATGAATCAATCTGTTTGTTCCCCTGGATTAAAAACCTGTGAAGAAATACTGATCATTTCATTGTTACTACATTAACTCACAGTTGACCCTCAAGGATGCAAAAAAGGAACTAACCTGATTTTCCACTTTAAACTGTGTTCTCTGAGCAGCTTTAGTGTTACAATTCCTGCTAAGACCATCACTGCTTCCAGTTTCCCCCTGCAGCTACAAAAGCTCATGACCACAGTTTGTTGGAGCGATACACTGAACTTTAAACTTTAAAGAAAATGCCCCAAACAAATCCAACTGAAGTAAACATGCACCTGCTCCCACACTAAATTTCTCTCTGCTTTTGGTGAGGTTGTTGAGTCCTCTTGTTAAATAATAGCTTGAATCACATCCTGGTTTGAAAAAAAAATAAATCCACAAATAGTTCCTTAAAGATCTCTGGCTTTTTATTTCAAAAGTTTTATAACTAAAGAGGGTTCAACTCCGGCAGTAACTCCACAGATTGTTTCCACCCACACAAAAAAACCCCCAGCTACCAACTGCACAATTTATACTCAAAATGTGTAACACTCTTTTCCAACTGAAAAAAAAACCCAGTTGTGTGAAGTGTAGAGTTCATTGCAGCTCTAGAGAAAACCAAGTCCAAGATTTCTGGTTCAGACAGTAAGTGAAATCAGGAAAGCTCACACAAAGCACCAGGGGAAGCTCAACCCTCAACTGAACTGTTACAAACGGCCAAAGAAAATTTAGGGTCTTGAGGGGGTGAGAGAAGAGAAGGATGTGAGGGTTGGAATCCTGCAGCAATTTTACAACAGCTTTTTCAGAATTTATTCATTTCCAGGTGGCGGAAAGGAAGTTTGCAGACAAGGCAAGAACACCTGAAGAGGAATGAAGTTGTCAACTTTTCGTTTTTAATTGTCCTCATTACTGAAGTTCAGAGAAACACTAAGAAACCGTAAAGAAAAAAAAACACATTTAAACCCCCTCCTATTAAATCATCCATGGCCAGACAGAAAATCACTATATTTGGAGGATGTTTTTCTTTATTCTGAAATATTTTCATTGACACAGGAGTTCCAGAATCTACACTATATCTGCACACCCCCCTGTCCACACAAACAGAGCCCCAAGGAAATAATTACTTTTCCTGTTTACGTAAAATAATTATGCAGGATTTCCTGAGAACATGATTTTCAAATTAGGGACAAACCAAAACTGAAGAGTCTCTGTTTCCTTTACCACAGGAAATGTAGTGGATTTGGTTTTAAACTCAATTTATATATCAATTAAAAAAGCTGGAAGTTCTTATCTGTGACTGAGTTGTGGCAACTTTTGAAAGCTGGGGAAAACAATGCTCTAACAAGTATTTAGCTGTTGAAAATATCTTTTAGAAATGTTAAATTTAATAGCTCTCCAGTGAATGTCTGGGATTTCTTTGTAATCTTCTTGAGCAATGTGTAATATTTTGGCAAAACCCCAAACCCTCTCAGTTAGTAGTACTAGAGAAAAGGAAAGGCTATAAAGCGAATTTGTTGTCTCTCTTTTTCATTAGTTTGCAAACCTCTAAACATGAAAGAAATCTTGCTTTACATTAAGTTTGCCCTGTTGCTGCATTCCCAGAGCCGAGTGCAGATTGCATGTGCTCCACATGTGGCTCTCCAGCTCTGCCCTGCCTGGCCCCAGCCATCGATCCCTGTGCATGTGCTGCCCAGCTGGGAAGGGAGAGGGGACAGGGGGAAACTGAGCTGTGCGCTTGGAGAGTCAAGAGCTGCGTTTCCTGCCTTACCCTGTGGCCACTTCATGCCTCACTCAGGTGACCAAGAGAGGCAAGGAAATCCCACAGGAGGAGGCTCTGGGTGTCAGACAGCACATCAGAGCCACCTGATGTCCCAAGTTCCTTTCCTAGTGTCTGTGTCCCACCATGGCACACTTTCATGGCTGCTTCACACACCTCATTTCCAAGAGAACTGAGCAGGATCACAGAATCATAGAATGGACTGGGTTGGAGAAGACCTCTGAGATCATCAAGTCCAACCCCTGGTCCAACTCCAGTCCCTTTACCAGATCATGGCACTCAGTGCCATGGCCAATCTCACCTTAAAAACCTCCAGGGATGGGGAATCCACCCCCTCTCTGGGCAGCCCATTCCAATGCCTGAGCACTCTCCCTGGAAAGAATTTCTGCTCTCCAACTTCAATTTCCCCTGGCAGAGCTTGAGCCCGTGCCCCCTTGTCCTATTGCTGAGTGCCTGGGAGAAGAGACCAACCCCCACCTGGCCAGAACTTCCCTTCAGGTAGTTCTAGACAGTGCTGAGGTCACCTCTGAGCCTCCTCTTCTCCAGGCTAAACACCCCCAGCTCCCTCAGCCTCTCCCCACAGCACTTGTGCTCCAGTCCCTTCTCCAGCCTCGTTGTTCTTCTCTGGCCCCACTCCAGCCCCTCAATCTCTTTCCTGAACTGAGGGGCCCTGAGGATGCTGCAGTCCACATATTCCTTCTCAGTCTAGGAACTTGGTAGTCTTAATTTCACTTGGGGATTAATCTCAAAGGGCAATATTGGCTTCCGAATGATTCCCCTACTATCTACGTGTGATGGAAGGTGATAGAGCTCAATGCAGATGATACAGATCTGCATAAGCAATGACAAATACATTGATTTCTTGTAAACTACAATTTCTACAGACTGAAAAGAGGCTTTTACATTCAATACACTGATTTTTAACACTTTCTTTGCATTTGTAGCAAGATATGGTCTCTGAGTATCAAATACTGGCCTCTTGGATGATACAAAATTAAAGGAAAAACATCTCATTTGTCTGAGTTTATTAATAGCTTTCAGTACACATATTAGGAGAGAAAAAAAACCAAACTGAGAACTAGAGTGATTAAAAATAAATTCTTAACTTCTAAAACTCAGATTATCACTTCCAGCATCCCTTTTTCTTGAATATAATTTCCCCACTTATATTCTGTTGCTGGCTGATTTCATAAAGCATGCACTCAGAATTACATTGGAAAGAATTGCTACACTACAAGTCTCTGTTTACAGAAGTTTTACAGAATATTCTGAGTTGGAAGGGACCCACAAAGATCATCAAGTCCAGCTCTTAATTGATTGGTCCGTACAAGAATCAAACCCAGGACCTTGTTGTTCTTAACACCATGTTCTAGCCACCTGAGCTAATCTCATATGTTGAGCAGGTAAGCCCAGTCCAAAGGGCATACAGATATTTCTGCCTCTTCTTTTCCTGGTTACTTGTTTGAAGGGTATAGAACTTATCTAGCACTTTAAAAACCTTATCATAAGCATTGGCAATGTTTTAGTTTCTGATTCGATGCTTCCCAGCTACAGCAAACACTTTGCTCCTCAGCTCCAAAAAGCAGCTGTCTGCAATATGGGTTCCTCTATTCCCCTCGTCTTTTACACTTCAAATGCTGTGCTAATCCCTCAGCAGTAAAACGCAGCACTGAATTAATTCACATGTGGCAAACACAGCATCTTGCCTGCCTGGGCTGAGGCTGCCATCACAGCATTCCTCAGCCCCCAAGTGCTGCCAGTCCCGCTGCAGCCACTGTGCTAATGGCCCTGGAGACGCTCAGTCTGCGGCATTGCAGCTCTCCTTACAACCCCTCTCCGTATATGTTTTAAGGCATTCTTGGAGGGCGACATCACAACAGCTACGATGGATTTGAATAGTTTTTCAAAAGTCTGGGGGCAGAGTCTGGGAACAATGTTATCAGAACGGGGTTTGGGGCAGGGATGTCAAAGGGAGCATCTCTAGCTGGAAGTACAGCAGATGGTGCAGGGAATGGTTACAGAATGCCAAGCCACTCACTCAGAGTCACTCAGATCTCCCAAAAATCCTAAGGCTGGGCTTTAAAGCCCTGAGATGCTCTAAAAAAGCTATCAGCATTTTCCTCTTTCAGTATTTTTGGAGCTTCAGGGAGAAGCTGCCTTTCCTTCCAAGTCCTAAGGAGTTGAAACGTTACTGATGAGGTCGGTGAGTCTGATATACATTACCAGAAACACACCATTTACACCCAGCCTGTAAAGCCTCCCTAAATCGAGAACAGGGTCTTCATTCCCCCTCAAGGAACTGAAATCAAAGATGCAAAGAACAAATAACTGAGTGAGTTTTTATTAAAATGGAGGGCAGACAAAATCTAGTGTGCTGCCAAGTCAAGTTGGGTAATTATGGGAAGGAGTCAGCTGTCTTCCTGCTTTTTCCACCAAAGCAATTTTTGGAACTCATAATATAGGAGGGCAAAAGAGAGGGATGTAATCAGAAGACTGGTACATGAATTGCTTTATGAATCCTATTATTATTATTATTATTATTATTATCATCATCATCATTATTATTATCCTCATTATTATTATCATCATCATCATCATTACCCTCATACCAGTTATAATTTTCAGGACCTGGTACACTAATTTAATGCCAGACAAGGAGATAATCAGTATGTCTGTCAACATTTAAATATTGGAACTTCATTTACACAAACTTTCATTCCATAGTAAACTTACTGTCTATCTGGTGTTTCCTTGAGCAAATTCATCACATATGGATTAGTGTTTTACATAAAACCTGGAACTGGCACATTCCTCAAGAGGGCATTGTTTTAACTTCTGTTTCCAGGTGTCTGTCCTTGCACAGCAGCCTACGGGGCAGGGCAGTGCCATTTCTGTAAGGCCACATGAGGGAACAGGTTACCAGCTGGTTGGATATCACCAGCCAATGGGGTTATGAACTATCTGTCACTGTGAAAAAATACTATCAACTGTTCATGGGTCATTGCAATGTTCTCACTAAAAACCCAGGTACTGACAGAGGAAAGAATGGACATCAGACCTAAAGATGCCATGAAAACAGAAGGAATTGCAAGTACTGGACAGACTAGGTAGAACTGAACATGCTGGTGATCACAGTGGGTTGGACCAAGGGTTGGACTTGATGATCTCAGAGGTCTCTTCCAACCCAGTTCATTCTATGAGTCTAAGTTTGCAACCAACTGGCAAAGGAAATCTAGAAGAAAGAGGCTAAAATTCAGCAGGGAAAATCAACTGGGAGGTTCTACAATTAGGCACAAGTAATTCACTGACATGAATAATTCACATGCAAGAGAAAGGGATCCAGAATTTACATGATTCAGAAACTGAACATAAATTAAACAAAGGCACCTTTGCAACAGCAAGATACTATTAAAGTGGCATTTTAGATCATCATCAGAACCCACAAGATTCACAACATCCTCTTTCTGTTGTACTTCCAGATGGTAAAACTGGAGCTGGAGTCCTGTGCTACAGGTGGCTCTGGATGACACAGAAATGATCTGTTCCTAAAAGGAGGCACAGAGAGTGCAGTAAGTTCTAGCAAGTGTGATCTCAGGGAAGGACTATGCAGGCTGGGAATGTCTGAGACATCCCAGTCCATAAGGTCATAAAAGACCACTGAAAAGAGGAAGGAATCTGGATTCTCTAACAGAAAGCTTTTCTCAAATGTCTGTTCTGACCTTTGCTAGCCTGTTGCCTTGTGTGCCATGAAGATAATGAATAGTGAAGCAAGTGCTGAAGGAGTTGTGGAGTCCCCAACACAACAGGCAAATATACTGAGTAGATCAGAATTGTTAAAGATGATCTCACATGGAAAAGGATAGACAATAAATCATAAATTAAATTCCACCCCTGCTAATAACCACTGGCTGGATGAGATAAGAAAAATTTGGTGTTTAAGTACTCAGCTTGTCTTAAATACCAAAGGTGCTCTAAAATATGATAAAATTAAAAGTATGGAGCAAAAACCACTCGGAAACTCTAACACAGTGAGTTCTAAAGGAGGATAGGCAGGAGCCAACACAAAGCCTATGTTCCACTGCAGGCATTCCTGCCCCACTCTCACAAGCAGGAGGATGAGGATCAGTTCTGTGAAAGGACCTGAGACACCTCCCTCACACCTTTCAGTGGGTTTTTAAGTATTTGTTATCTATCCACGGGGGTTCCCTGCCTGCAGCACTGACACTCCCTCACACACAGCTGAACAGCTCAGTGCTCAATGCCAGGCAGTCAGAGCCTTTGGAACAGTTCACCAACAGGTCACATTCCAACCGAGACCAAACAGCAGAAAGGCAGAAGGAACGGGTCAGTCAGCTCTTCTGCAGGTAAAGGAGGGGCACATGGAAGTGATCTGCCCAAATCACAACAGCAGGAGTCAAATCTCAAAACACAGATAGAAACGTGATCGAAAACACAGCAGCAGAACTTGGGCAAGTAACTACTGCTGTTACTTTGTGCAGCCTGGAGCTGCTGATTTCAAGAAACTGCTCTACCCAGTATTGAAAACAGACTGGGAGAACTCACCCAGAAAGCAGCATCACATTAAATGAGGTTGCAACACAGAAATAACACAGCTATTTTACAAGCAAATGTCGAACTACATTGCTGAGTTCCAGTCCAATCTCTCGACTACAAATAATTTAAATTCTTTTCTTTCATCTGACAAAGGCTTACCTGATGAATGTCTGAGGAAGCTTGCACTAGATGCACAGGAAACCACTACAAAACCCACTGGCATTCTGTTACTTTCAGCACCTGGTGCTTGAAGAAAGAAACAATTTAACTGTTTTTTCCTCATCATTATTACTCAAAACTGTTAAATGGCAGGAAGCAACTTACTTAAGAATCTCTGAGGAGTTTGAAAAGGTAGCAGTGAAAGGATAACATAATTATGCAGAGTGCTGAGAGGTATTACTATTAACATCCTGTCAAGTGAGCCACCTGATCAGACTCTTAAATACACACACACACACCCCACTCCTGCCCAAGGCCTTCCTTCTCACTCACAGATTAAATACATCATTAACCACTGCAGGTATGAAACAAATCTCAGACCATTTCCTGATTCTGCCAGTCATGTGATGGTCATTCTTCTCATTTATCCTCCAACTCTGACAAAGCAATGACTGTCAATTGGATATATAAAAGTGGGAAACATCAGGGAAATCAAACAAAATCACAGAAATACTTCCTAACCTGCACTCCTATATTTAAAATCCTCAAATAAAACAAAATACTGCAAGTTGGTACACAAAAGAGGAAGAAATTATCTGTGGTTTTGTGGAAACACTAAAATAAGACTCAGGGTCTGTTGTTCCAGCTAAATTAAAATGCAGTGTCTGCCCCAATGAGCAAAGTGAATAACTTGTGTGTACTCCAAAGGCTTTGTTGCATTGTTACCAACCCTTCCTCATGGTCAAAACTCTCTAGACACCATCATAGTCACACATGCCAAGGAGAAATTTGACAAGGTCAAAAACTTGTCTCTGATTAGAAGAGACAGAATCATTGGGGGGTTTTATAATATTTTATGTTTCTTTTCTTTATTTAACTGCTGCACAGAATCAGCTAATCTGAACCTTCTCTACTTGAAGTCACATCAACTTCCTGTTTGGTTATTATTACGGCCATTCCACAGTGAATATTAACTGACAGCATATAAATTGGACAGCAAATTAAAGAATAACCTTGTGTCTGCTTTTTATTTTAATCTAGCAAAGAAGAGCCTTTCCACTAAGATAATTTAACTTCTGCTCTTCACCCTGCTTGGTTTCTAAAACACAAAATATAGAAAATATAAAATTCAAAGTATGAAATACAAGTTGGGTCTTCCATATTGTTACAAGATTGTTTTTTGTAGTCTCAAACTCCATCTACCCAGAAACACCCAGGAAGAGACACAGGACTAATGATGTAAAACTAACGTGCCAAAGCTTGAGAAGTGCATCAAACCACACATGGCCATTCAAAATTTGAGTACCCTAAGCCTGTTGTTGCTGAGAAGGAGGAGATACAGCCACATGATACTGCTAAAAAACTAAAGCCAGCTCCTCCCAATGCCTTAAAACCTTGTGAAAGCTCTCCATGTGACTCAGAAACACGAAGAACTCACTAAGACACTTCCCAGAACTGGACACACCGCTGGAAAAGGTAATTGAGGTAGAAATCATGGCAGAGATAAAAACCAAAACATGCAAGAGGTTTAAAAATAAAACACTGGGGGATGCATGACTGAGGTGGCTCCACACAATGCAAGAATAAGAGCACTGTAGATGAGTTGTACACTTGTTTTATGCATGTAAACACTTGCTAGACACAGCATGGCCATCAACTGCCACAACACATCAGTAACCACGTAGCCAAAAACCTTTTCCCCAGTCCAGGTTTTATCTTTGTTGGTGAAAATGGAATTATTGCTTTTACTCCTCTCAGTGGGCACAGAAAACTACCTAAACAAGCAGGTATTGCAAAACTCCTGGTGAGCAGAAATTGGAAAAAAACATCTGTCAAAACTATCCTAGATATCCATGAACAAAAGGTGAGGATGTGGATTGGCTAAAACTGGTTGAGATTCCCTTGGGGCTACAGATGGAAGACCAATTTCTGTAGCTTAATTTGTATTAGAGGAGTAAATTCCAGTGAGTGCTGTGTTTTGAGATGATGGTCAGGAAGGATGAGTTTGCCAAAACAGAGAACTACTTTTCAAGAATTTCTCTCCCACCTTCACCCTTATCACCCTCAATATAGTTCCAGACTTGTAGCAAAATTCCTATTTATTAAAAGGTAAGGAAATCAAAACAATTTTGGTAATAAGGGATTGATAACCTACATAGCCTTAGAATAGAATTTTTTCAGTCTTTTTACCATCAAATTTTTATTAGTCAGAGTATTTGTAAAAATACCTGTTTTAGCATCATTTACCATATCTGAATGTAGCAGAGTATGAGAAACAACATTAAAAAGCAATGCATATTTAAAGGTAATTTTCACAAGTACATTTAGAATTTAAAACTGCAACACTTTAGGAGGACAATAGGACTGAGATTTCTAAAGAAAAGAAGCTCTCTCACCACCCTTCCCACTAAATTCCCAGGAGGAATGGTGTACTGGAGCACCACAGTCATGATCCCAGTGGAGCTCCCCTTACTGTAGCAGTACTGCAATATTTTTAGAGGAAACAACACAGCCCATGCCAAATTCATTAGCAGACATCAGTGCTTGGAAATTAACTTAATGATCAAATTTTCATGCCATACCAGCTCACTGTGAAAAGAAGGGGTCATCTGAAGTAGTGCTTAATACCAAAAATATCCAGAGATACCAAACAAGCTTCACAAACTCCCCTCACAGACTGAGCTGCTCCGTGAACATCCTCAGAGCTCTCCCACCAAAGAAATGAGGATAGATGTGACTGATACGGCAACTCCAATTATTTAACTAGCTCTGGGTAGTCATGTCCCAGAATCTCATGGAGATAAAGCAGAGACTTCAGACCGATGCACTAAATGTGAGCAGAAAGGCACGTGAGGAGGAGGAATGTTGGGATGAGATGTGGGGAACAAGCATTTCAGGCAAGTCAATGCTCTGTGAAAGGAAGTAGTTTACATTTTTAAGGACAACATGCAGAAGAGTGAACAGCTTTGAACAGCCTTTATTTCTGTGGCAGATGGTTCCCTTTGGCTGAGCAGTGGTGAAGGTCCTTAATCAGGCCTACAAGCACCGTGAACCTTCACACTGCTGCAAGAGAAGCATCACTCCATTAAAAGCAAGTTCATAAGCAAGTGTTAATCCCCATGCAATGTAGCATTTATCATTTTTCATGCAAGTGTTCATTCCAAGAGGATTATCACTTCCCCATCCTGCCCTCTGGCTGACTACACAGGGCAGAGAAGTTCTTTATTCCATATGGAAGGGGAAAGGGAGGTTGGAGGAAGCTGTGATCTGCAGCTTCCAGTTCCACTCTCATCTGCAGCTTCCAGTTTCGCTTGTTCTGTAGCTTCCAGTTCCACTCTCATCTGCAGCTTCCAGTTCCACTCTCATCTGCAGCTTCCAGTTCCACTCTCATCTGCAGCTTCCAGTTCCACTCTCATCTCCAGCTTCCAGTTCCACTCTCATCTGCAGCTTCCAGTTCCACTCTCATCTGCAGCTTCCAGTTCCACTCTCATCTCCAGCTTCCAGTTCCACTCTCATCTCCAGCTTCCAGTTCCACTCTCATCTCCAGCTTCCAGTTCCACTCTCATCTCCAGCTTCCAGTTCCACTGTCATCTCCAGCTTCCAGTTCCACTGTCATCTCCAGCTTCCAGTTCCACTGTCATCTCCAGCTTCCAGTTCCACTGTCATCTCCAGCTTCCAGTTCCACTGTCATCTCCAGCTTCCAGTTCCACTGTCATCTCCAGCTTCCAGTTCCACTGTCATCTCCAGCTTCCAGTTCCACTGTCATCTGCAGCTTCCAGTTCCACGGTCACCTGCAGCTTCCAGTTCCACGGTCACCTGCAGCTTCCAGTTCCACGGTCACCTGCAGCTTCCAGTTCCACTCTCATCTGCAGCTTCCAGTTCCACTCTCATCTCCAGCTTCCAGTTCCACTCTCATCTGCAGCTTCCAGTTCCACTCTCATCTGCAGCTTCCAGTTCCTCTGTGATCTCCAGCTTCCAGTTCCACTGTAGCTGCTCCAAGCTGACAGTAGGAAAGAGCACAGGCCACAGTTGCAGCAGTTGCTCCATGAGAGGGTGGCTGTGGCTCCCCAGGAGCTGTCTGGGAGTTACCAATATGTGTCTCTCTGCAGAGAAGGGTGGAGAGAGGCAGGGGCTGAAAGAACTCTCTGCCAATCTCAACTTGGCCAATGGAATGGGCAGAGGCACTTCTAATTTGACCACACAGAGGCTATTTTATTTAAGCCAATTAAAGTGATTCTATTTGGAATGCCTCAGACAGTACTAATGTACTGAAAGCACAGTTTTATAGCTAAGGTATATAAGAATATAAACCCACTTGTGTGAGTTTATAAAATGTGAGTTGCCTTTCCTAACTAGATGTGCACTTTTCTGAAGAACAGCCCTTTGAGGTGTAAAGACCTTGGAAAAGAACATATTTCAGGTGGAATTATATTAATTACATGAGATTTTTGGTTTCCTTTGGGCATAATGGCCTTACCTGTACACTCATCTCTCTCCCTGCAGAACAGTTACATACCCTCACCTGGCTGCTCTTATACAACACTGGTACTCGTGCAACAATCAATGTGTGTAACTGTAGGCAAAACCAGGTCAAGACAGGAGTTCTGGACCAAGTGGGGTGTCAAAGCCATCACAGAGACAACCGTAGCATTATTTTGTAACATGCCTCACACACACAAAGTCCAAAGCACTGCATGTACAACACCAGCTAATAATGCTCAGTGTGTATCCACCACCCCTCAGAGCTCCCCAGAAATAAACGCTGCAACAAAAACCAGATTACACGAATGACATCTAGTGGACACACACTTCCATAACAACGGACTTGCTCCAACCCAGACTGTCACAGGCTTGACACAGCAAAAGAAAGCACCTATTTATAAAGATATATGCAGGATGATTGTGTCAGGACATGCACACGGATCTCTGAGCTCTCTTTTGGACTGTTTAGATACGTTTCAGTTTGTGAGTGGCTGCACTGTACAGTAATACAATTACTGCAAAACATATGCCCAGAAAAGGAAAAGCAGTTTATTCTTCTGCCTTGGCTCTATTAAACAGATTAGAAGAAAAGTGATCCTGTTGCAGTCAATATCTCCTCTGCAGTCCCAGATCCCACTTTCATCACCTTCCAACCAGCTACAGTCTGAAAAGCTCTGTGTGGATCAGGGCCCTGTTACACTGCTCTTCCTAAGAACCACAATGTGACATGGGTATACAAATCTGTAATATTCAGTAACCCTGCACCACGTTTGCTGTAATTAACAGATCTGTAATATTCAGCAACCCTACACCACGTTTGCTGCAATTAATAGATCTGTAATATTCAGTAACCCTGCACCATGTTTGCTGTAATTAACAGATCTGTAATATTCAGTAACCCTGCACCACGTTTGCTGTAATTAATAGATCTGTAATATTCAGCAACCCTGCACCACGTTTGCTGCAATTAACAGATCTGTAATATTCAGCAACCCTGCACCACGTTTGCTGCAATTAATAGATCTGTAGTATTCAGTAACCCTGCACCACGTTTGCTGTAAATAATGCAAGTGGGTTCCCTCACCCCAGCAATGGAGATAGATAAGAGACAATAAAAATATCTTGCAGATAGAAAGAAAACAAACACCAGCATCAGATTTGCAATTAAAAATGCATTTTATGTCCATCTGAAAAGTTTCTGTGTACAGGTAAAAGTTGTCTCTTCTACATGCAGACAAGGTCAGCTTCTTTAAAGTGCTGTCTTTGTGAGAATTTGCATTTATATGAATGAATTTATAAGTACATCTCACATCATAAACTAAGAAAATACCTAAAACTCCTCAAGGCAAATCTACTGAGTTGGTTTCCAGTTTCTACACAGCCCAGGAGAGAGACTTGACAATGCAGTGAAGGATGATCACCTCAAAATTGTCAGGTTTGAATAAGTAGAATAAATTATTCATAAATGGGCAGCTTTCAAGGCCACTAAAGTACTGGGCATCCACCATGTGAGCAAAGCCATTTGTCTTGAGGATGGCCAGACTGTGCTTTGGAACCTGAGCCCATGCAGGGTGAGAGCAGAGCACACTTGGCTGCTTGAGAACACAAAGTTGCTATCCAGTTGTCTGTGAACACATTTAATTTTCAGAATTTATTTAAGGAGACTTTTGGGCACAAAACAAAACTTTGCAAAGAATCCATGTTCTATTCTTTGTTGCTTTTGATTCCAAGACTCATTAACTGCAGAGGTATCCAATAAAACCACACAAAGACAGACAAGAAAATGACTACACATCACCAGTCTTGCATGGAATAAGCAGTTTGATTGACATTATGCTGCTGTCCTTTCTTTTGAGAAATAAACTAAAAAAAAAAAAAAAAAAAAGAAAGAGAGAGAGAGATTAAAAGTTTGAGTGACTCTCCAGAGCTGAGTTAGGAAAATTGGTGCACACTGTGCCTTTGGGTGAAAAGCATCTCTGTCAGATGAATCAGGTAACAAATAATTTATTGCATTTCTCTGTTCCCGTGACGAGACACAGGTGACATAAGTGGGATATTCTTTCTGAGACTCCTGGAGAATATGAAATTCCATGACCAGAAACTGTGAGATGTGTATGCTAAAAATAATGCAGAGATATTTGTATCTGACTATCTTCTTCTTCCTAATACCTCATACCTTTCACTTGCATGTGGCCTTATACTTTGGTCTTCGTAACACGTTTCTGCTGCTTTTGAAACCAAGACAGTCTCTTCAGAAGAAAGGAATTTTATGCATAGTACCAAACAAAGTTGATGTTTAAAGAATCTAAGTGATGCTCTAACACAGAAAATATTCATGTTGGGTCTGATGAGTCATGACAATGCACAGCTCAGTCAAGAAAACTGGTCAGAGAAGATAACTGGTTAAAACAGTAACTTCTTTAAAATTGGACTAAGCACATCTAAGACAGAGCCCAGAAGTCAAGGACTGTGTTTTAATACTGAAACTAAACAAACTGGGATCCAGTCACACACACTACCACAAGACTGACCTGCTCAAACTACATTGCTCAGATCTGCTCCGAGTAGATAAATTCTCATGAAGGTTTCAGCACTCAAAAAACTATTTCTGACCTGGCTGATAAGAATATTTATGGTTGTGGCACATTGCCAGGCAAAGCTTTGGAGAGTGGAAGCCTGGAAGACACTGTAGAACCAGGAAGAGGCCAAACCCTGTCCTTTGGGTTCTGGTGCTGAACACACAGAACTGAAAAGTCAGACATTTCAGAGGGTCACACCACGAAGTCAGCACATCATCAGCAAATGAGGAAAACCTTATAAGAGTGTGAAAGCCCTGGCACACCAAACTCCACAGCTGAGGCCAGAGCAGAAATAGATTCTGTTATGCATCTTATTGGCTTCAGGGAGCAGAAAACCCACCTGTCCATTAATGATCAATTTTCATGCTTTTAAAGACAAAGGAAAACACTAAAGTCAATCCAGAGAACACATTCAGGGACAAACTGTGCTGCTGGTTGGTCAGTCAAGCAGCAACAGGGAAATTCAGGGAAATAACAGAGATATAGTCAAAGGTAAATTTGACCTTGTAAATAGAAAAAGAAATAGAGCCATTTGCAAAGATATTTGGAACAAAATTGTTCAAGTGAAGCTCAACGAAAATAAAGCTACAACTACATTCAGTATCACAGAATCATAGAATGGATTGGGTTGGAAAAGACCTCCAAGATCATCAAGTCCAACCCTTGGTCCAACTCCAGTCCCTTTACCAGATCATGGCACTCAGTGCCACGGCCAAGCTCACCTTAAAAACCTCCAGGGATGTGTTAAGTAGAGCACTAGAACATTTACTGTAAGAATTGTAAGAAAAAAGTTCTATTTATGTACATATTTAGAGTGCTTTTGTTTCATTATATTGGTCAGAACTCTAGTGTGACTCTGATCAGACATCTGCCACACTGAAATATGATGTAAGTTATTTCAATTTTTTTCTTTTCAATACCAATAAGACCTCACGTTTACCCAATATTCCATGACTTAACATAATCTGACACTTTTCAGCAGGATTGCAGGCTCTGTATCACTTCATCATTTATTACCTGTATAAAAACTCAAAATACAGCAAAGGAAAACAAACAAACAAAAAGTTAAGAACATCAGGAAAATAAAAAAAAACAACAAAAACTTTAGCAGTTTGCTACCACCTGCTTGTTCTGAAATATACGGAAATATATATGAAATTTTCTGAAATGTGTTTTTTATTATTTGAATAAATTGTAGTTCACTTGCATAAAATATCTTCAAACAGAAAGAAATGGTAAAAATTAGCATTGGGATAGTTATTAGTTCAGTAAGCAAAAGATTGCATTCAATAAATAGGATTGGGAATGAAGGTCAGGTTTGAGAGTTTGTTTCTAAACTATGTCACCAATAAGCTACAGCAAACACTATAAAAATAGTACAATAGCAACAGTGAGGGTTAATTCAAGTTTATGAAGAGCTTTGCAATCTAAGTATAGCTTGTGTTAGTAAAGGGAAAAAAACCCTCTAGAAATGGTAATATTCTTACAGTTACAATCAGAATTACAACCATGTTAGCTGATGGAATGTTAACAGACAAGCCACAAACACACACACAGCTCCACACAAGGTAAATCAGCTTTAATTACTGGGTTATGACCAAGAAAATTCAGATTTAAATGGTTTATAATATTGAGGTAATATTTCTAGTATCTACTACGGAAACAGCACATGGAAACATGAGAACCATATCTTAGATAGGGTATTAAAAAAAATTAGTTATTTACATAATGACTAATCTAGATTAAATCAGAAAGCACCTAAAACAATCTCCTTGAATTTTGTACACCTACAGAACTCACTATAAAAAAAAGCAAGCAAGAAAGAAAGCAGCAAATATTTCAATTATGATCATCCCCATCTTCACTGCTGGGAATACAATACAGTGGATTTCCCTCACTTTCTCTAAAAAGAAGGAGATGGTAAAGAAACTCAGCAGTGTTCAGGAGCAGTTCCCCCAGACAAGCACTGGAAACTGTCCCTCTCAGGATTTAAAGGACTCTGGCCAGAAATTAAGAAATAGAGGCTCTGCCTGTCTAGTTGCAAACATGACAAAACAAAACAAACAAACAAAAACAAAACAAGCAAACAAAAAAAAATAGATTTGTTAACATTAAACACATGCCCAAGTCTCCATAAGTAAGCATGATTCCATCAGGAACACAAAATTGATAACTAGAAGACAACAAAGCTTTTGTTCACTGGAAGAGTTTCTTATACTGGCCAAAAGTAAGATAAAACTTGCAGTGAGATTTTTTTTCTCCTGTGCTTGTTTATGTGATAAAGGCCATGTTATTTTAGGGAATTTCAACCCTTCATTAGATGTAGTAGAGTATAAATTCTGCTGAGGAGATTTGAGGTCTGGTTAATTCCTTTTGCCCACCTGTTGTCTCACTGATTTGTAGCAAAAGGGACAGAAAATGACAGATTCTCTTGGTCATTTGGACTGCTCAGGATAAAACCTTGTAGACTCACAGAACTCAGAGGGCAAAGATTGGAGATTATAACAGGTATGGAGGTCAGGCAAGCCTTAAAAAGCAAGAAAAGTAGGACAAAAGTAGGACAAGGGGGCACAGGCTTAAGCTGTGCCAGGGGAGGTTCAGGTTGGATATCAGGAAGAAATTCTTTCTAGAGAGAGTGGTCAGGCATTGGAATGGGCTGCCCAGAGAGGGGGTGGATTCCCCATCCCTGGAGGTTTTTAACCTGAGATTGGCCGTGGCACTGAGTGCCATGATCTGGTAAAGGGACTGGAGTTGGACCAAGGTTGGACTTGATGATCTCAGAGGTCTTTTCTAACCCAATCCATTCTATGATTCTATGAAAAGGTTTCCTATCAGGTGGAAACCAAACCCCTCAGGTCATGCTGGCAGGTTTGAAGCAGTCCAGCCTCAGCAAACACCTGTGATGTGTTTCAGTGCCCTACCACTGACCCGCTGCTGCTGAAGGAACATGCAAAACCCAGAAATGGCAACCTTGTTCTGCCCAGGCACAGCCATGGCACAGAGCACAGAGCACTGGGCAAGGCAGCGCTCAATCCTGTCATGCACAAGGTAAGGAATTCCAAGAGGAAAACCCCGATGCTTTCCACTCACCTGATAGGGAACGATGCTGCCATGAGCAGTGCCCCAGCGCTTGGCTTCCACCTGGCAATTAAGGTAATTAGCTGCCACATGGGTGAGACATGCAACCTGGGAATGGAGGAAAAGCACAGGAGTCAGGAAAGCTGAAACTTCACTGGCAGCTTCTCCGAGATTGCTGTCTAGTTCTGTGTGCCTTACATGCATAAGGTAAAATATTTATGGAACAAAATAATTTAGATATTACATATTATGTACACTTTTTAATATAAAAACCCCCAACTATATCATGGAAGTGCTTGTTTAAGTAAAACTCAATAAATTTAACACATTCTCTATTACTCTAGTAATGCTATACATTTAAGTAAAACCCAATAAACTCAAATTTAAGACATTATAACTCCAGTAATTCTAGACATACATAGCATTAAATTACCCTAAGAGATAAGATGGTATCACCCTTAATATTTTGCAGAATAATCAACTGCAGCAAAGGAAACATCAGTGTCTTGTCCAAAGAATGATGGATTTGTGGGATACAACTCACCATTTCCTGAACCTCAATCCCAAGCTTAAATCACAAAGGCTTTTTCTCAGTTACAAGATTGTCTTTGTGCTTTCTCCTATGTTTTTAGAGAAAACACTTCCCAGTTCTTCAGCTCTCCACATGTTCTGCATTATTAATTAAGTGATAGGCCTTAACAAGTCATCTGTCATTAGAATATAAGGAGAGATTGATCAAGTTATTAGACAGACAAAATATTAGAAAAATATTAACTCTGGGAAAAATTATGGGATGCTGATTTAGGAGCCAGAATTTGAGAAGTTTAATATATATCTTGTAAGCATGATTATATGTTAGGGAAAAGAAGTGAGCATTTATGTTACACAGCAAGGCATGAGAATCAGAGGCTCTGTTATAATCAGTGGCAGATTCTTTATCCTAATTTCTTTGAGAGAACAGGTAACACCATAAAGCATTACAGTTACAGGGTTATCACTAATTCACCAGACACAATAAACAGATTTTATTCTGTTAACTGGTTGTCCCAGAAAGTGCAAGAGCTTTCCTAAACAGTAGGCAATGTGATAATTTTTTTTCTGAAAATATTATTTTCTCCATATTTATCCCCTGGATTGCAGAAATTTGCTATGATGATCAAAGTGTTTGCACTGTTTTGTGCCTATTAATCAGTCCAATCTACAGAAAAACGTGCAGTAATTAATTCAGAGGTCACCATTCATATTCCAATATGTGAATTATACCAGAATTTCCAGAAAAAAAATGCTATTTCATGTTTTTCTTCTTTCTCCATGTATTCTGAAAAGGCAACGTGAAGGTGCCACTCTCACATTTAAAGCAAACAATTAATTTTAAATCATGGGTGCATTGATTTAGTACAGCACAAAACCTGGGAAAATATACAGCAAATAAGAGCTTAACTCTGACAGAAATTATATACACAAACTACAAATGAAATTCCTCATTCAGCATTTAGCTTTCCACATTTCTGGAAGTCAGTGCTATACCAAACTTAACTCTGGGAAGGACATAGTGAATTAAAACCCAAAAATGTGACAAAAATCTTGAAACAGTTCGTTTTGAATATAATGGAGCCAAGATTTCATTCCATTAGTTGGTTTATATGGTATGCTGTAGAAATAGGGATGGGTAGGAGCTTAAAAAACAAAATTCTTCACAAGAAAACTTGAAAAATGCATCTTTTTAACATGGTGTCGTGAATTGCTTCAGCATCCTTGGTGAGATGAATATATTTTCAGTAATGGAAAAAATACACATCTAGATTTCCCCAAAGCACTTGTTTGCAGCACAATAGGAAAAAAGGATTAAAACATAATATTCTCTAGATGTTGAAATTGCTCCACTAAAGCTCCTGCTCAAAGAGTTGTTCCAGCAGGACAGCAAAAGAAAGGGGCATCAGAAGCTCAGTAAAGACAGAGACTTTGGGACTAACAGCTGCTTAGACTATTCCAAGGTCTCAGTTCAACTTGCTGCTGAGTTGAGGAATAATCCCATTTTAGTCAATGTACTGATCACTTGCTTGAAGGCATTTGCCTGTGCAGCCCACGGAACCAGCTTACTTTGTATTGTTTTTCCATAAATCCTGAAGGAAAAGGCTTTTGGCTCCCTCTGGCTCCATCCTCTGAGCTGGGTACTTTGTTCGTGGTCAAATTAGCCACCCAAAAAGAGTTATTAGCAGTAGGCAGAGCATCACCACCAAACAAATGAACTTATGTAGATTCCTTCAAAGGAAATATTTCAGTGTTTCGTGTACAAATACACTCAGCTGAGTGAACTCTAAGGCCTTTTGGGCCATTCATAGCTCTCTGATAAGTTCAACAAATTCAAAAGCTGATTCTGTTTCTGCTGTCCATGGAACTGTTACAGTCATTCCCAGGACCAGCAAGGTTTTTCCTTCTCTCTCTTCCTGGCTCACCTCATTCTCTTTGGTCTCTTCAAAGATTTAGTCCCACTAAAAAGGCACTCTCTAAATAAATAAATAAATAACCTTTCAGCATAAACAATTTATGTCCTTAACAAAGAACACAAAGAATTTATCTACATATACCTTGCAGTTGTTAAGCAAACTGCTGAACTCTAAGTATAAGACACCCCAACTAAACATTCCTACTGATATTGTACCTCCTGGGGAAAAAAAAAATAACAATGTAAGTCTCTTTCTCCAAATTCCCCTGTAATTCAACACTCAGGACATCACTGCCAGAGACACCTCATGCAGCAGGAATATCTGTAACACAATCAATCTCTCAAACTGAAGTTTGGGTACATCTGTATGACACATTCAGCTAAGTATTTTTAAATCTATATTTTAAACTGCTTTCCTGAAACCCTGTAGACCCATTTCTTCTCTCCTTTAATTAAGAACTAATCCTTAAAAGTAACCTTTGAACTTGTAACATTAAAGCAGATGTAATCCAGTGATACAGCCATGTCTGTATCCATTTGCTTGCAGGGACAGAGCTGTGCACTGTAAATATGGATTATCAAATATCTACAGATAAGTGTTTCTTTATTTCACAGCAGTGGAGGGAACACACATTTCAACATTCCTTTCTAATATTACTGTTGATGGCCAAATCACATATTTGTGTCACAGGCTGACTTAAAGCAGAACAAAAAGAGAGCTGCATTAAGGCCTGAAAAGTTCTGCTCAGCTTGTGATGGAATCAGACAGATGGGAAACAAGATATTAAAAGCCACAAGGTCAGTAGACAAAGAGAAGAGACAGAATTTCAAAAGATTTATTTCAAGATAGCACATCAAACATAATTTATCACAATGAGTTCGCTGAGTCAATCCATCATTTACATGCAATTTCAGCAAGTGTATATGAATAACAAAAGCAGACAGGTAACTGGAAGAGGAGAAAATCACATTTTAATTATATTCTTCACTTTCTTCTCCCTCCAATTTTCTGTCTGCTCTCCTGCCACATATCTTAACAAGGCTTTGACTCTAAGCCAAGTTCATTTACTTCTTTCTCATTCTTGTTTACTTTTTCTTAAAGAAAGCATGTAGACTCTTAGTCTCTTAGGAACTTCAAGACAGGCATTTTACAGCCATGCAGATAACTTATTTCATGCTCTTCTACAGAACTAGTAATATAAATACTAATTTATAACTTTGTAGAAAAAAAATCACTGCAGAAAATTCCACTGCCTTCCATTGTGCAAAAACAAATGATTTTCCATTTACACCTTTCCTGTACTTCTGGTGACATGGAAAAAAAACTTTGCATGAGAAAAATGTGAACATCAGACCACAATCCACATTTGGTGCACACTAAAAAGATCTCTTAAAATCATTGATCCCAGTGACTGATTTGACGTGTTTTGCCCATTCCATGTTGCAATAAATAGTTTGGCACTAGTAAATCAACATTCAAGGTTCACTGATTTTGCTTTTGGAGTTATCCCCTGTTGCCCTTATTGAAGCTGCTTCCATGGACACATGCATGGGGTGACTCCCAGCTCTTGCTCCTTGGGTCATTTTTTCATTTAAGAAAACCACCAAAAAAAACCCAAACCCTCTATTTTCACCAGGAAAACCTGCGTTCATTTAGAAGAACCCCCCACTCTTGCAGTGCATTGTGCCATCCCTAAGCATTGCCCCAGCGGCTGCAGGATGTGGCACAGCATCCCAAGGGATGGAGCTGTTCCACCACTGCTTGGGCAGGGGATTGTGTTTCAAACTCCTGCAAGAACTAACTGGGCAGCAGGAACCATGGCCTTGAGCTGCCACAGCTGGAGGCAGCTCATCAGTTGGAGTAGGACCAAGGGTTGGACTTGATCTCAGAGGTCTTTACAACCCAATCCATTCTATGATTCTGTGATCACACATGGGCCCAGCAGGAACCCACAGCATTCCCAGGAGCTGTCACCACACGTCATCTCACACTGGGGCATGGAAGGGCCTCCTATCGAGCTGGAGTGAGACCTACAGGAGCTGAGAGTGACACAGGCAGGCCAGATATCCCATTCCAGTGGATGAAATTGCTCTGAGGGTTTCTCCCCAGAGCTGGGAAAGGCTCCCCCTGCTCCCAGCCCACCTGAGCCCCCGATGCGTCGCAGCCACGAAGGAAGGATGGCCGGAGACCAGGAGGTTCTGTGCCAGAAGAAGCAAAGTCTGTTTGAACACCTCGTTTATATAATCCAGGCAGGGAAGGTTCTGGAAGGGTGGGCGGTACCAGGCTTCCTATTGGTTGAGGGACATGCAAATGAAGGATCGAAAATGGACCAATAGGGTAAAGGGGTGGAACATTATAACACCCAATGATGCAACAAGGATAGAGAATCATAGAATGGATTGGGTTGGAAGAGACCTCCGAGATCATTCCAATGCCTGATTACTCTCTCTGGAAAGAGTTTCTGATCTCCAACTTCAATTTCCCCTGGCAGAACTTGAGCCTGCCCAGAGAGAGGGTGGATTCCCCATCCCTGGAGGTTTTTAACCTGAGCTTGGCCGTGGCACTGAGTGCCATGATCTGGTAAAGGGACTGGAGTTGGACCAAGGGTTGGACTTGATGATCTCAGAGGTCTTTTCCAACCCAATCCATTCTATGATTCTATGACCTATGCAAGGCAGCAGCTCTGGCTTTCTGAACTCACAACTGTTGGCCCAGCATTCCATAATCCCTCTCCACACAGCTTTTCTTCTCCCCTTTAAGAGCCAGTAGTACCATTATTGCTTTCAACTAGTGATTTGTAGACCAGAAACATGAATGACTTTGGAGAGGTCAGCAAAATTCAACTAAAAAAAGCAAAACTACTATCATGTAGACCAAGACTTACTTTTAAAGAGTCTTTTATGGTCATGCTATGAACACTCTGCTCCAGGTAAAAAGTGTTTTCTTCCCAGTGACTCTGACCTCTTTCAGTGCAAACCTCCAGAAAATGATCATGAATTCACTCTTCATCAAAGAAAACTCCTGGCACCAAAGTGTTAGTAAATGGTGTAACCCCAGTCACAAGCACAACTTGTAAAGATAAAATCAAATCTTTCATGACAAAAAACTGTGTAGATATTGTTTTAGCATTAAAATGATGGCTGAGAACACCTTTTGCTGAAAAGTTCAGATTACATAAAAGGAGAAACTGAGGCATTTTCAAAAACAATGCATTTGCAACACAGAGAACTGCTACATTCAGTGAAATGCAACAACAAAAAAGAACTGATCCACAAATTATTTTTTTAATGAGCTTATAAAAGATCAGAATGAATGCTTGTGTGCTTCCCACAGTGGGGAGATCATCTCCTGATTAGGATTCAATTAGTATTAACAATAGCAAAGGTTGATGCAACTAACAGATCTAGGACTTGAAATTCCCAAAATATGTACTATTCAGCACAGAGTTTCAGGAGGAAGTAAATGTTAAATCTATGCTACCTCTCCTCAGTCTCCAATTAAACAAACAAAAACAATAAACACACATATTCTGACGAATTTTAGGGGAGGGATCAGGAATAAAAGTCCTGACTGAAGAATCTATTAGACAGCAGTGGCATTAAAGAGAAAAATGAAACAACAAAAGATTCCTTTAAAATGAGCTCCAGTTGAAGAAAGACACTTTTTTAAAAAAAAGAAAAATTTTCATTTCCTTGATAACAGGAAAATACTAATCAGTTTTTTTCTGAAAGTGCAAAGACAGACACAACTTCAATCACTGAAAATATCCTGTATCAGCTTCATAATAAAACAGGAGCATCTCTAAGCAATCTGTCACTGGAAAAAAAAATCTATTAAAGAGAATCTTCAGGTTAAAAATACCAAGAACTCTAAAGTTAGTCTGTATAGTCTGGCAAAACTCAAAATTTAAGGCACTGAGTTTCTCAAGAGGAAAAAAAAAAAAACAAAAAACAAAGAAGCCTATCAATGCATTTTCCCATAACATGATCCTGGAAACAGATGAATCATCTTAAAAGTAACTTTGAAAACTAATCCCTTTCTGGCAATTCCGTGACATGGAAAATTCAGCCAAAACAGTTAAAACTTTGGCAGAGCTCTAACAACTGAAATCAGATGCTGGTAATAGACATATCAGACAACCCTAACCATAAACTTCCACAGTTATTTCCTTAAGTCTTTATTCTCTCTGAAGAAAGAATATATAGCCACTGAAATATTAAATGAATTACAGCCTGTATTTCACACAGCTTTACTAAGTCCAGGCAAAATGCAAGTTATAAAAAGTTTATTATATGACATTTCATAGCTTTTTAAAACCATAACAAATTTTCTTTTATTATTTCTTAATTACAGCCAATGACAACCTCTGCATATAATACACATTACAACCTCTCCAGTTTTTGAATCTATGCAATGATATCTGGTTATATTCCACTGACTGCTTAGGAAATGGCACAGATGGAGTTCTCAGAGTGGTTTCTATTCCTGCAAAGAGCTGCAGCCAGACTGGCAAAGCACGGCCCTATTGGAGCTGTGGGAGGTGCACCCACCTGGGGAAACTCCTCAGCGCTCGAGGGGAGGGGAGTGGAACAGCTCAGGGAGAGAGAGGAGGGGGCACAAACAGGACTCACAGCACAGAGGGCTCCCTGTGCTCCCTCCCTGTGGCCAATGCAGTGCCTGAAGGTCCAGGGGCAATGGCACAGCAGGCACAGCTCCCCCGTGACTGCCCCACCATCCCAGGGGCACTCACACAGCAGGGAAGACGCTCTGTCAGTGCAGCCAACAACGAGGATGATGGTTCATCCCCTGTGGAAGCATCACCGAGGTCAAACCAGCCTGTGCCTGCACCAAAACTGCAGGGAAAAAGGTGGGTCATGGGCACAGGGGACTCCCTCAGGAAGGGAACAGAAGGCCAGCATGCAGACCAGCCCTACTCTTCAGGGTAGCCTGTTGCCTACCCAAAGACCCAGGCTGAAAATGTGGAGCAAAAGGTTCCCACCGTGGTATGGCCCTCAAATTGTTATTCACTATCGATTTTTCAGCTAGTCTGAAGGCAACCAAGAGAGAGTTCCCGGCTTTGGGACCACAGAAACGTGGTGGGGTGACTCACACAACCAGAGTGCTGTAATGAGTGGCTGTGAGCTCCTCAGAAGGGCCAGGCAGAGCAGGAGGGGCAGTGGAGCAGCCAGGTGTTCCAATTGTCTGGAGCTCAGTGATGGTGAGGATGTGGCACTGAGTGTCATGAGCTGGTAATCACAGTGGTGTTGGATCAAGGGTTGGACTTGATGATCTCAGAGGTCTCTTCCCACCCTTTTGATTCTATTCTCTGATGGGGTTCAGCATTTGTGGGCAAGAATCAAGGAGAAGGCCAACAGGGAAGATGTCCTGGTGGCCAGCAGGACCAGGGCAGGGATTGTCCCCCTGTACTGGGTACCGTTGAGGCCAGACCCCAAATCCTGTGCTCAGTTTTGGGCCCCTCACTACCAGAAAGACACTGAGGGGCTGGGAGCATGTCCAGAGAAGGGCAATGAGCCTGGGGAAGGGTCTGGAGCACCAGTCTGATGAGGAGTGACTGAGGGAGCTGGGGGTGTTCAGCCTGGAGAAAAGGAGGCTCAGGGGGCACTTTATCACTCTCCACAACTACCTGAGAAGGGGTTGTAACCAGGTGGGGGTCAGGCTCTTCTCCCAGGTAACAAGGAACAGGAGAAGAGGAAACAGCCTCTAAACAAGGAGGTTTCCATTAGGTATTGGGTTGTTGGGCATTGAAACAGGCTGCCCAGGGAGGTGGGGGAGTCACCACAGCAGGAAGCATTTACAAGATGTGGCACTTAAGGGCATGGTTTAGTAGAGGACTTGGCAGTGCTGGGTTAACAGCTGGACTTGATGATCTCAAAGCTCTTTTCCAAACTAAATGATTCTTTTCTATTCTAAAAAAGGTAGCTGCATTTGACAGTTGAGAATGGAAACAAGAAAGCATAAAAATACAGTGCAGACAGGCGGATTTTGCTCATATAAAACTTAATTACCTGTGAAGACAAGCACCAGAATAAATACAGCAATTTTTCTTCTTGTTTGCAATAGGGTAGTATCCACAGGCTCCAAACTGGATGCTACATACACTGTGTGAAGGATTTTACTTTTTTATTTAATCAGTAGTGGAAAGCTCAGCCTCCAAAAGAAGCTGCATTGAGACACTTTTCCCTTTGATCTTATGATTAGGAACAGGGCCACTTACAGTGAAAATATGCATACATCTCACCATTTCCAACACTCTTTTTTGTCTCCACATTTATCAGCACCACCACTTGCACAGAAAAAAAAAGAATCTTAAGAGTGTTTGTCTGCTCCTGACAATGTTATTTTCATCTTATCAGGGTGAACAGACATTTCGATATTTAAGTAGTACCACAAAAAAACCAAAATGTTTCATTGCAGACTAAGCTTGAATGAAAATAACTTCACACTGGAGAAATCAAGGGCTACAAATACTCATTCCAAGCAAGGAAAGGCATTTTTACAAATAACTGAACTATACACTCACAAGTCTATCGGCTGTGATAGGATCCATCCCAGAGAAATGAGGGAACTGGTGAAAGAACTTGCCAAACCACTTTCAATCATCTACCAGCAGTCCTGGTTAACTGGAGAAGTTCCAGCTGACTGGAAATTAGTAAAAGTAACATCAGCCTGCAAGAAGGGTGGGAAGGGTGATCCAGGCAACTACAGGGCTGGCAGCCTGACTTGGTTTCAGGCAAGGGTATGGAAGAGCTCATCCTCAGAGCCAACATGGCAAGTGCAGGACAGCCAGGGGATCAAGCCCAGCCAACATGGGTTTACAAAGGCAGGTCCTGCTTGACCACCCTGATCTCCTTCTATGACACAGTGCCCTGCTTGGCAGAAAAGAGAAAGGCTGTGGATGTGGCCTATCTGGACTCCAGGAAAGCAGCTGGCACTGTCCCCACAGCATCCTCCCAGGAAAACTGGCTGCTCGTGGCTTGGGTGGGTGGACTCTTGGATGGGTGACCAACAGCCTGGGTGGTGGGGCTGGAGAGCTGTGGGGACAGGAGCTAAGTCCAGGTGGCAGCCTGTCATCAGCAGCCTTCCCCAGGCTCAGTGCTGGGGCTGGCCCTGGTTCACCTCTTTCCTGATGATCCAGATATGGGAAGTGAGTGCACCCTCAGTGAATCTGCAGACAAAACCAACCTGGATGGGAGTGTTGATATGCTCAGGAGTAGAAAGGCTCCCCAGAGAGAGCTGGACAGACTAGAGCAGTGGGCTGAGGACAACAGGCTGAGGTCCTGCAGGACTAGAGCAGTGATGTCCCCTGTACTGGGCACTGCAGTGGCAACACATCAAGTGCTGCATTCAGTTCTGGGCCTCTCACTCTATAAAGGACACTGAGGTGATGGAGCATGGCCAGTGAAAGGCAATAAGGCTCATGAAAGGACTAGAGAAGAGTAATCTGGAGTAAATAAAGCAAGCAGCCTGAAACCTTAGCTGGCATTGCCTTAGCATACCCAAAAATGCCATACCTGGTAAACTGTATTAGATTTCCAGAGGTTCAACTGCACATTACAACCAGTTGTCTTGCTAACTTAAATTTTTCCTTGACATAAAATTTAAACCTCTTCCATCGAGTTAAAACCCTTTCACTTGCTATTTACATGAATAATTAGCATAGAATCAATTGAGTTGGAAAAGACCTCTGAGATCATCAAGTCCAACCCTTGCTCCAACTCCAGTCCCTTTACCAGATCATGGCACTCAGTGCCACGCCCAATCTCACCTTAAAAACCTCCAGGGATGGGGAATCCACCCCCTCTCTGGGCAGCCCATTCCAATGCCTGAGCACTCTCTCTGCAAAGAATTTTTTTCTGCTCTCCAACTTCAATTTCCCCTGGCAGAGCTTGAGCCCGTGCCCCCCTGTCCTATTGCTGACTGTTGAAATGTTCCATTCAAATTTGGCCAATTTATAGAATGACTTCTGAAAACTTCTGTGAGTTTGGAGGGACAGGTGAGCTCTTGGGGTACACTAAAAGCATTAATTCTGCTACCAGTTACTTACATCATTTCTATTTCTTTTCAACTACCCAGGTTATCCTTCTAATACTCAGCATGATTCCAAAATTTGATCTGCTGGTAATGAACATCTTGATTCCACTTCCATGAGTACACCCTCATCTAAAGGTCATCTAAATAATAAACTCATTAAAAGAAATGTCTTCCTTTGTCTTCAAACTCTCTCCCTTACCCACTTCAGACAGCCATTTTTATTTTAGTAATAAAGGGGCATATTTTTTCTCTCTCCTTCCCAGTCTCTCTCTAATTGATGGCAAAGGCAGATCAACACTGAAAATGAAGCTGCATCTCCATTCAGGTTTAGTTTCAATAGCACAAGAACAATGGTAGAGAGACAAAAGACACAGAATTTACAGTCAGGTAGCAGCTAAAGAAGAAACACCCTTGACAACTGAACATGTATTCTGTTTACAGAGTAAAGAAAGCCACTAAATTAAACCAAGATCCAGCTGGAGTATGTTCTACCAATGAGTGCATAACTAATCATTAGAAATCATAACATACATTCCACAGAGGCCAATATTAAATTGAGTTACTGTCATGTTAGTATGGCCTTCAGGTCTATTCAATCAAATCCTGGCTGCCTAAAACCCAGAGGGGTAAGTTCTGTTCTGAGTTATACTGATGTCCTCAGTGGAAATTATCGAGAATTGGGGCCAAGGAAAGTGTTCAAAGCACAGTAGATGTTTCAAGAAATGTTCACTTTAATTCAGATTTTATTATGTTCCCACACCAGGGCTATACAGTGAAAAAGATGACACCTCCATATAGCACATACTCAGCTTTTATTGTGATGGAGAATAGGAATACAATGCTTTGCAGAGATGACGTTTTATAAGCTTGTAAAAAATCCTCCTTATTCAAACCATCCCCGGAACAACCATGTAACAGCCCTCCTAGATGGCCTCCTAAACATCAGCAGCAATGACCTCCACCAAAGATGATCTCCTTTCTGTACTCAGCCAACTCACAACTCTCAGAGCAGAGAACAAGATACAGTCAGGACATCTGAGAGCTGTTTAAGTTCCAAGGTTGGTATTTGTCACACAACTCACAGCTCAGGGATTCTGTGACACCAACCATATCCTGTGACACCAAACATATCCTACAGGCAGTGTCACCTACACTCAGTGATTTCTAAAAGACATACCATGAAAGCCCTGAACAGATTGCACTAAAAAAATTATCTCAGTTGGTTAAAACTTGGTTGTAATAATGGCAAGGTCATGGGTTCAATCCCCTATGTGGGCCCTTGACTTAAGAGTTGGACTTGATGATCCTTGTGGGTCCCTTCCAACTCAGAATAGTCTGTGATTCTGTGAAAAGCATCTTAAATAGATAAGCCTTAAACACAACAATCTTGGGAAAATATGATGCAGAAATAAAAATTAGCTTCTAAACCTCATTACCTCAGTGAACCAACTGTTAAATTAAGCACAAAGATGTAATATAGAAAATAATCTATAACATTTATTCTAAGTTTTCCTTCAAAATTTTAGAAAGATCAAGAGTTTGCTGTGGCAAATACAAACTAAAATATAGTAATTAGAGGCACAGGAGTGTCTGATGAACAATCATTTAATACAAACGATATTAACCACATTATCCTGTCTGTGGAATGTGGGAAAAAATGCACTTCAAGATTGCAGAAATATTAAATGTAAAATACTTCTTGCAGATTTTCAATCCAAAAGAAACCAATTTATTACAGTATTTGTTAGAGCCTGGTCGTAATTAAATACAGGAAGGATATTAAAACTTCCAAGAGATTTCTTTAAGCCACAACAGAAGAAAAGGCACAATTGCATAATTGGAACCAAATCCAAAACCCACTTCCTTCTTATTTACCAGTATCATCTAAAGGACACTATTTAGATGCTGAAAAGTCTGGAGCTGACAACTATGAATCATGTAAAAGTCCAACATTTCAAAGGAATTGTACGACAGGGGTTAAAAGTTTAGAGATGAGAGATATAGAAAGTTAGTGCTCACTGCAAAACCACATCCTCGGAGTCACCATATCTCCTGTCAACAAAACCATTTTGCTGTGGGGAAAGAAATCCTCTTGGGTAGCAGTAAGTGTTTGCTACACAGAACTTGAAAGAAAGATTTCTGGTTTAAGGTATTCTAAAAATAGTTTTTTCTTCAGACAACTGGATTTCACTTATAATTTGGTTCTACACAGATCAATTAAATACAAAACTAACTTACCAGGCATTGGGATAATTCTTTAAAAAGCTCCAGATCATGTTTTCAGTACAATGTTTTTTGTGATTTGCATATCTGTGCAGGAAATTAACATCAAAAATATTCTCCAGCCCTCCCTTCGGGGGGAAAAGAATTGAATCCTCTTGAAATTCTCTAAAGCATACAGCAAGTGATAGCACAGACACAGATGGACATGCCCATGGTAGGGATTTTGCTATAAAATAAACCATGCAGTTTTCAAGAGTTTCTGATTATTGGAGTGCCTGAACTGCTGGAGGTTTTGTTCCTTTCTGACATGACCAGAGACATCAACATTGACCTCATCACTGTCTAGAACCACCTGAAGGGAAGTTCTGGCCAGGTGGGGGTTGGTCTCTTCTCCCAGGCACTCAGCAATAGGACAAGGGGGCACAGGATCAAGCTCTGCCAGGGGAAATTTAACTTGGAGAGCAGAAAAAAATTCTTTCCAGAGAGAGTGCTCAGGCATTGGAATGGGCTGCCCAGAGAGGGGGTGGATTCCCCATCCCTGGAGGTTTTTAACCTGAGCTTGGCCGTGGCACTGAGTGCCATGATCTGGTAAAGGGACTGGAGTTGGAGCAAGGGTTGGACTTGATGATCTCGGAGGTCTTTTCCAACCCAATCCATTCTATGATTATTGGGCAGCCTCACAACCCTCAGTTCAAACAAAAAGATGGACACAAGGGGAAGTACTCTCCTATATTAGCTGAGGGCATGAAATGCTGGAACACCAGAAGGTTTCATCAAGTCCCTGCTCTTGCAGCACTTGGAATAGGAGGATGGGTCAGTGATGCTTTTGTTTCACACACAGAAAGGAAGATTCTGGTTTTTCCCATTCAAAATTACTCCGCTGCAGTGAAACTCATTCTGAATGAGACGTTCTCATGATACATCTGTTTGACCTTTGAATCCCACCATTAATCAACTGCAACCAGAACCCAACAAACCCAAAGTCTGCAGCTTCAGGTTCCTCCCTGCTTTGGGAGCATCCATGAGAAACTCTAAAAGGTCATTCTGTTTAAAGCTTCACCACAGGAGGAGGAGCTGGTTACAGATACCTCAGATAGATGTAAAACCAGGGTCCCTGTGCAAGTGGAGCTTCAAAGAACCTCATTGCACCTCAGTAATGTTCTAACTTCCCTTCAAAAACCCATTACCATCACAAGTACTGCAAGAGCAACTGCTTTATTATTTACATTACTTCTTAGATTTGTGCAACTCTCTCTTAGTAAACTCACCCCTAAAGACTTACAAGTAACCACCAGTCTCACAAAAAGGAGGAAAATGAGCCAAGAAGAGGAGATGTTCTTTCTCTCTGAGGGAGGCTCAACTGTCAGGTACATTTTATTTAATTCATTTTAACACATTATTTTAATGGGATTGATCATGTGTGTTTATTTTTAGTACTCTAGCACCTCAACTACAAACACTTCCTCCAATTTAATATGTGTTCTCATTACAATCTTGGGCCAGCACCCTAAAATTATTTTGGACTGAAGTAACAGGATTATCTACAACAAAAGCACTGTTTTCTGAATAAAATCTTACACCCATACTCTGTTCCAAAACACCCAAGTAATTGAGTTCAATGTACCCAACTCTGAAGTAAATAAAACCACTTATTTTTCAGTGAGAATGTGCATGTATGGAATGACTTGTTAATCACTGTTAGACAACTACAATTCGATAACAAGCATGGAAGGAGTTAATGTTTAGAAAAAAGATTCTAAAGACAAATGAGGTAACAAGGTGAAATATGGTGGCTACAGAGAAACATAACTGCAACTCCTCTTACTTTCAGCATTTGATAAAATTTCTAATAATAATCAAGGAGGCTTCATTTAAAAAAGCCAAAAAAGGGTGGAACAAGGAATAAAAGAAAACCAAAACAACAACGAAGCAAACCAAAACAT
Source organism: Pithys albifrons albifrons (assembly GCF_047495875.1). Classification (NCBI taxonomy): domain Eukaryota; kingdom Metazoa; phylum Chordata; class Aves; order Passeriformes; family Thamnophilidae; genus Pithys; species Pithys albifrons. The sequence goes on along the minus strand of NC_092464.1, from coordinate 51,701,329 downwards.
AAAAACAAACAAACAACCCAAACAGAATTACTGTAGAAATTAATAAAAACTACCAGAAATATTTCCAATGAAACTAGAAATGAAAAATATCAAGGAGAAACTACCATGATAAATAACACAGTACCTTAAACATGAAAAACCTCTACATCCATATAGATACAAAATACTTGATAAGCATTTAACATACACTTCAAATATTTTTCCAAACTGCTTATTGCACTTTTCAAATACAGACACAACATTTACAACCATATTTCAGTATAGTTAAGTTCAGTCCTTGCAAACATTTGTTCTGAAACAAAGAAAAAGTCCTTTGTTGATTTGAGCAAGGGCTTCCCCTCCTTTCCAGACCTGATTTTGGGAGGTATTTAGACAAGGCAGCAGAACAAGAGCAACCTCAATAATTACTCTCAGTCATTATTATCGCACAGCAATATGGTGTGAGGGAACATTAGGAGGTCGTTTGTCCAACCTCCTGCTCACACCTGGGGCAATTTTGGCACAGTGGGCACTGTCATCCCTCAATATCCTGCCAGATATAACCTGAAGAAAAATGCAATTGTATAAAGATGAAAATAAGAGAGCACCAAAGTAGCTTTGATTAGAACTTCATACAATTTGGATGTACATTTTAAAATGTAAACAGAAATTCCTCTGCACCATCTACTGAGTTGGTAGCAGCAGTACCTCCATCAGCAAGCCAACATCTCATCCACATGCAGCTTATACCAACACCACCTTCTTTTTTTACAAAAGATCATTGCACCAATGGTGGGAACATATTCAAAGAAAATTTCAAGTTCTCGTTGTTTGTAGTATATGGTGTGTGTTTTATGATCAAAATAACTTTGTGTTTAATATACTTATCAAAAATGCTGCACCTTCAAGTTACCTTATTCTTTAATTCTTATGACCTTGAAACTTGGTGATAATTGATTACTCTGAGTGATTCTTGATTACTCTGGGTGATTTTGCTCAAGTTACTCAGTTCCTTTGGCAGTCATGCTGCCCAGTGCCAGGGGCTCCCTTTCAATATTTATGCTTGTCTGTCTCAACTACCTACTACAACTGTTACAATCTCAGAGAGATCTTCAGCCTGTGTTTTCAAAGAACATGGCAGTCCCCCATGGAAAATGAAAGCTAAACTTAATGGAGTAGTAACTACAACCATGTCATATAAAATGGTCACTACCAGAGGGGCACAATAAATAGAGAAAATCACTTAATGCCATTACTGTCATTATTATTATTGTCGTCATTAATTGTAGTCACTGATGCATGTCCAAAGGGCATGTTCAGGTTCAAACATCTACACAACAAAAGGCATTTTTTCTAAAACCCCCTACCTGAGTTGAGAGGAGGTTGCAGTCGATGTGCAGCCCTTTCCCTGTCCTGTACCTCTGGAGCAGCCCAGCCAGGATGGCTCCGATGGAGTACAAGCCGGTGGCGAGGTCTGTCATGGCCACTCCTGGTCTCACTGGCTCTCCGTCCTACGGGAAGAGAAGACAGCCCAGAACCAAACAAGCAAAACACCCAGGGACACAGTGGGATGAATCCCATGGCTGCAGTGCTGGAATGGAGGGACAGGGAAGGACAGGCAGAGGACACAAGCAGGCAGTGTTGCCCTCTCTGTCGGTGACCAGCTGGAGCACACGGAGTGCCACCTGGGGGTGGATAAAGAGCTGACAGAGGGCACAGGGAGGGCAGGCACAGGTGACATCACAGTGCTCCTACAGGCTGCCCATCCAGGAGGACAGCATGGACGAGGTCCTTGACAGAAAGATGACAGTGGCCTCACAGTCACAAGCCCTGGTCCTCATGGGAGACTTCAACCATCGCAGTATCTCTTGGAGATAGCGATGCAGAAACAGACACTGTAGGGAACCATCAGGTTCAAGACCACCTGAAGAACCTCAAAGTGCACAAGTGCATTGGACCTGGTAAGGTACATCCACAGGCCCCAAGGGAGCTGGCAGTGGAAGGGGCTAAGCCACTACCCACCGTATTTCAAAAGGCCTGGGAGCCCAGTGAAGTTCCCACTGACTAGAAAAGGGGAAACATAACGCCCATTTTTAAACAGGGAAAATAGAAGACCCAGGGAACCAGAGGCCCATGAGTCTTATCTTCATATCCAGCAGGATTATGGAACAGATCATAGAATCATTGGGTTGGAAAAGATGGAAAAGGCTCCTATTTCGTTCATATCATGAAAGTGACTAAAATTTATAAAATCTGTATCAAACACGACAAAGTTAAAAAAAGAATCTGAGTTATTCTCACTCAGACTGCAGCAAGGATTAGTCTGTGCCAACCTCCAGCCTCGATACCTACAGAATGACACATAACCCACACAACACTAAGGCAAACACTCTTTTGGGAAGTGCTACTTCTTTTAAGAACCTATTTATTTCTTCTCCACACCAAGCTACTTCAGCTTCCCAAAGGTTCCAACCAGACACTGCTCTCCTTTCCCCAGCTCTGGGGGAAAACAGGAAAGTTCTCGTTCATATGTGTGCACAGGCCTACTGAGAACACTAATTAGCACATGGGGATGTTTTGTGCTCCCCAGAGCTCTCCCTAAGGGACAAAATGAAACAAAGAGAACAAAACCCAAAATGTTTCCCCCATATTATCTGTTGTGAGATCTCAGTTCATTACATTGCTCTTTCCTCATTACAGACACTTCATTATATTCAATGAGTTGAGAAAAAAAAAATCAAGACGACTTTAGATTTTTACGAACAGATGTGCAGCAACATTCTTGGTTTGAAAACACTTTCCACCCTTTTCCAAGTGTCACTGATTTCACCCTCGAAGAGAAAACTACACTCTGAAGATGCAGAAACCAGGACTACTTTAATAGATTGTTACATGAGTTTGCTTCATTCCAGCACCTTCCTCATCAAGTACTAAACTACCCACCATTAAAAAGCAAGAACTTCCTTTGCCTCAGGAAAAAGTTCCCCTTGATTTCTAAATTTTTGCACCATTTTCCCTTCACAGAACACTCCTACAAACCACTAGCACCAGATTGTTATTGTTAGAGTTGTTGTTAACACGTTGGCTTTACTTTATCCCAACACTTCCCAATCTACAGTTCTGAGCCAACACACACAACTTCAAGCCTTCCTTGGTCTTTCCACCATGAGTAGCTGCCACTTGTCACCCTTGAATCAGCTTTAAGCCATGAACCGGCCTTTCAGTGGCAGGATGCTCAGCTGGGGGCTCTGTATGGTTCACTCAGGCTTTCATCTCTGTCCTGCAGAAGGAGGAAGATGAAGCTGCTTTCCATGGAGGAGAAAGCCCCACGTACACTCAGAAACACCTTCCTTTGGACAGAGCTGCTGACACAGGGCAGGATTTCTGTGCAGCCAACACTGTTCATAGAATCATAGAATGGATTGGGTTGGAAAAGACCTCTGAGATCATCAAGTCCAACCCTTGGTCCAACTCCAGTCCCTTTACCAGATCATGGCACTCAGTGCCACGGCCAAGCTCACTTTAAAAACCTCCAGGGATGGGGAATCCACCCCCTCTCTGGGCAGCCCATTCCAATGCCTGAGCACTCTCTCTGCAAAGAATTTGTTTCTGCTCTCCAACTTCAATTTCCCCTGGCAGAGCTTGAGCCCGTGGCCCCCTTGTCCTATTGCTGAGTGCCTGGGAGAAGAGACCAACCCCCACCTGGCCGGAACTTCCCTTCAGGCAGTTCTAGACAGTGCTGAGGTCACCTCTGAGCCTCCTCTTCTCCAGGCTAAACACCCCCAACTCCCTCAGCCAGGTTCCAGTCAGGTGAGCAAAGTGAACACCCAAACAGTATCTTTTCTTCCAGAAATTATTTCAGAAGTGACAAACACCACGAGGCTGCCAGACAGGAGTGATGGCACTGTCCCATGTCACACCAGTCAGGGAGAAGTGCCCAAAACAAGCTCCAAAAATCCAGGCTCCAAGGCTGGGTTGAACCCTAACTAGGTGCAGCACCAGCACATGACCTTTCCTCATTTAAAAGGAAAAAGATTTCCACCAGCAGGGTAGAAACCTTTCCTTACATCACTGTGCTTTGCTTTTGCTCAACCTTACGACCAGTTTACACTCTAGTTCCTAATTTTTTTGTGCTTGCTAAATTCCTTACAATTTGTCAACATATTCTGGCCTAGGGACAGCCACAACATGTTTTGGAAGCTTTCTCTCCTATTTCTTTTTTTTTTCCCTTTGACATAATTTCTCTTCCCAAACTTACATCAATAATATAAAAATCATGCACTAAAAATGAAAATTGTTTGGAAATTACATGCTTAATCAAAGCATTCTAAGTCCAGTAGTCCTTACAGATGTGAAGGAGTTTCTGGAGCTAATCGGAACCAGCAACGGCTGTATTTTTCAACAGCTCTGAGCTATATACTCTGTGTACTCTTTTGTTGCAGTTTGTTTGGATTAAAACTGAAAAATAGGCTCTCTGGATTGCAGATCCCAATCGTGTCTTGCTGTCTGATGTTCAGTGAAACAAAAATGTTTCTTTGGCAAGAAAGAATGAAACCACCATAAAGATACTTTGAATATTGAAACTGCATGTAATAATCAACTTGGAGATGGAAGGGGATTTGTATCCAAATTGGGGTGTATTTAATTAATTTCAACTTATTGCCTTAATGAGTCATAGAAATTTTCATCAAAGGGATATTCATCTGGCACTGATATATCTGAACATATTAAGTAAAAGGTTTATGAAACTTGAATGTGGTGTTTCACCAGGATATAACTATAAATTTTGTCATCCAGGACAATAAAATTGTCATCAGTGCAAACTTTGTCCTTTGGCATGTTTCAATTTATGTAAAGAAAACCTGAATGTGGCCTGAAGTAACCACTTTCCTTCAAAAGGGGTTTGTGTTACCAATACACACAGAACAGATTCCCCTCAGAAACACACTAGAATTTCAAATTTCACAGGTATCAAACACCTCTAATATAGAAGGACTCAAGCACATGTAAGAGCTTGAATTCCATGCACATTTCTGCACATGAAAACATGCTTTAGTATATAAATTCCATGTTAAAAAAAAAAAAAAACAGCATGCAAGAGTGAGAAAAATTCTTTTTTCTTCTTTACTTTGGCCACTTTTCTACATGCTGACTGAAAGAAGGTTTTCTACTTTTGTTCTGAGTTAGTTAGGTGGAATTTTAGACACAACTCGGTCACATGAACATAAATGTAAGAAAATCATGGGAAATTTTGCTATTAAAAATGCTTTTCTATTTTAAAATAACTTTCAAATAATTATACAATAAGATTTTAAAGCCACTTGAGTAAATTTCACTACAACAACAAAAGGCACATTTGCCTCTTTGGATTCACTGACTGCTCAAGTCTCTGAAACAAAACTGTCCCTTTATACATCAAAAAACGGGTTTGAGAAACTGAAGAAATACTCTATGAGCAACTTCAATTAAAGAAAAATAAAAAGCAAGTTTTAGCAAGTTTGTTTTAATCATGCAAAAGAGTGACTAAGTTTGAATGAATTATTAAAAGCCCCAAGTGAATAGACGAAGCTGTTCCTGACAATGATTAAATGATTCCTATGACTGCATTGCCTCCAGTCTTGGTGAGGTGATATGAACATCTGGTTTTCCAGTGCTGTTCTTAACACAATCTTTTAATAAAATCCACCTTCCTAATGGCCACTGAGGACTGTTACTCTCATAACTTCATGCAATTATTCAGCATAGCAACTGTATTGTCTGTCATTCACATGTCAATGAAGAGCTTTACAAGAGTCCTGTGCATTTCAATTTTTCAGCACACCTTCCTTTACCTGTGTTGTGCTAACAACCTTTGCCCCTTTCTAACAGCTTCTACTCCTTTTAAATTTATTTGGTATATTTTGAGGTGTGCATGGAGTTTCTGGCAGGGTGTTGGAAGTATTAATCTCCACATAAAGGTCCAAATGTAACATCTACTGACACTACAGGTGCTGTGATCAGACCCTGCTTGGTGCAAATGTGCATTTACATTCATTTGAATGGAAGTACCTGTAAGGATTGCACTCAGCCTCATGTCCTGTCATGTTCTGAGATGGGACACCCTGTAAGTCTGCACCAATAACATGGCAGAAATGGACAATCTCAGGACACGAGGCACAAGATGTTTCAGCTTACTCAGTCAAACAATGCTTGGTTTTATTTTTATTTTTTCTGATAGAAGGGACAACTCTGGTAACAATTGCCACAAGCACAGAGTTGTGATGTGTGCCATTGTTCTCAGCAACAAACAAGTCCACTGGAAGAACACCAACCCTCCAGTGGAGCTGTGTCCAAATCATGTGTGCTTAGCTTTGAACAACCTACTCAAATAGGAGTATAGAATCATAGAATGGATTGGGTTGGAAAAGACCTCCGAGATCATCAAGTCCAACCCTTGGTCCAACTCCAGTCCCTTTACCAGATCATGGCACTCAGTGCCACGGCCAATCTCCCTTTAAAAACCTCCAGGGATGGGGAATCCACCCCCTCTCTGGGCAGCCCATTCCAATGCCTGAGCACTCTCTCTGGAAAGAATTTTTTTCTGCTCTCCAACTTAAACCTCCCCTGGCAGAGGTTGAGCTCATTGTGCCCCCTTGTCCTATTGCTGAGTGCCTGGGAGAAGAGACCAACCCCACCTGGTCAGAACTTCCCTTCAGGTATCTGACACTAAGCACAGAAACCTGACTGACTCCCTGTTTCTCCAGGCCATGCAAGTGCCATACCCCAAGGACATGCCCTCCTGCTTCCAGAGCGTCAGGAGCACCACCACAGCACCTTTGGAGCATTTATGATGCACAGAACAGACCTGCAACACTCACCTCAGGGGAGAAGTGACAACTGGAGACCACACTCCCTGCATCTGCAGGGGCTCCAAATCAGCTTAAGTAAACTCTTATTTGGCCAGAATTTTTCTCAGGTGAAGAGAGACATCCTATGTACCCTCAGAATATTTATGTACTCCAGATACTTAACCAACTCTGTAATGCTTCCTGCACTACTGCAACTACCAAAGGTCTTGGCTATCAGTGGGAATAGCAGCACAGAAAGCTTTTCCAGAACCTCTCGTGGCATCTCTCTGCTCATTTTCAGGCAGAATGCTGAAAAAACAGGTTTTGTCAGAGTTACCTACACAGCTTCATGGTTCCCTCTTTAAAGAAGGAATATCAACCTTCAGGCATGGGTGTGATTTTACCATTCCTGGAGGTTTTTAAACTGAGACTGGAAGTGGCACTGAGTGCCATGATCTGGTAAAGGGACTGGAGTTGGACCAAGGGTTGGACTTGATGATCTCGGAGGGCTTTTCCAACCCAATCCATTCTATGATTCTACGATTCCATCATCCAGGCAACAACGATATGTCTGTTACAGCTCCTGAGGTGACAACAAGTGGTCACTAACAGGTTAACATCAATTGTCAATTTATCCACTGGAGATTAATTTTTTTTTTCTTTAATTTTCTGTTTCTTGGCCATTGACTCTGCAAGGCTGGAGAGAGATACCTGAAGGATGTAAACACTATTATTTTCTCAGGTTCCCAGAGATGAGGCCTTCTGCTGGGCTCAGGAGGGCTTACAGAACAGATGTGTTAGTTCAGGCTAACCTGTTCCAGGCAGGAAGAGGTTTGGGTAGGGGCACAAAGACTGCATTCAATGTGCAAATTGAGCTCCATACCTCATAGCCTGTGATGTGCATGAGCCCAGAAACAGCAGCAGCAATGGAGTCATATCCACCTCTCTGAGCTGTTGGACCAGTCTGACCATAGCCTAAAACACAAACAGAGCAACTGGTGAGCCAATCAACAACCAGTACAACACAAAGCAGTACTTCTCCTCAGCTTTCTGTTCACAAGTTGTCCAGATTGTACAACAAATTAATGTTAAGGTATTCTACTTATTCCTGCACATTTTTAGGAGTAAACAGTTGGATTTATCGTCTGTGGGTTGATGATGTCTTTGATCTTAATACTAGACAGATTCCTGTCACTGCTGTCTCATTCACTTCGGGCAGAGCTTCTTTTTCAATTTGCTGGATTGGCTGAGGTCGGACTCAATGTCATTTCAGAGGCTCTACAGCGTCTCCACAGCCTCCAGCTGCTGTCCAACAGGAGTCATGTTGCCTGTGTTTTATCTCCACTGTGACATAAGGATACCTTGGATACCACAAAGGATACTAAAATCATGATACTGTGGTTTAGACACGTGAATTGTTCCCCACTTACCTCAGTGAGTTTATTCCACATCTAAACAGGACTCTCTTCAAACCAGAACATTGTCTGCATGAGAGGGCAAGGCTGGCCCTTCAGCAAGCACACACAGCCTGTTTGCCAACAGTCAGCAACAATTAAATGGGAAATACAAAAAATTTACAGAATTGCATAACTCCAGCTCTGTTCAGCTGTAGAATTAACTTAAACATCTGCAGCCAGAAGGATGCTCTCCTGCTTTTCTCTGCCACAGTCACCACGTTCTTCTAACAACCCCCACCAAACCTTCCAGCTGAGCAAGTCCTGCATGATCAGCTGAGGAGGTCACTGGAACCAGTGAGCACCATCACTGAGGGCAAAGCCAACAGGGAAGAAGCAACATCTTTCACTGATGTTTTCTATCAGTTCTAATAGTGGCAGAGCCCTCAATAATCAAATTTAAGCATCTATCCTCCTCAGAGGGAGCAGATTCAATAGCTGTTCTCATGCTTTCTTTTCCCTTTTCAGTCATCGCTATGAGAAATCCCCTGGGCACAGGCACAGTTAGGAGACATCACAGACAAGACTCCTAGTTTGATTGGTAGTTTTAAGACAACATTTTTGGATAATTCCTTGCTGTGAGGATCATATTAGTACTAGTTTATATCAACATACACTGCAAGGTAAAAATTCCTGAATTTTCTAAATTCCTTCTCATTATTCTCCTGGAATGATCTTCTTTATATTCAGACAGTCCATGCAGTAGTCATGACAATCTAAAGATTAGCTTTGGTGATTACAGCAGACAATTAACAAGAATTTTTCATTGGGGTAATCTTCCTCAATTCCTCCACTTGGATCAATGCGTTATGCAAAAAATTCATAAATGACTTCTAATGTACAGTGCAAGAGAATTAGAATCACTTCAAACTGGAGTTAAAGCACTTTATTACTCCAATTAATGTATCATACCAAGCAAAACAATATCCACTAACCATAGAGATCTCGCCATTATGCCCAAAACCATCTCAGTCACGTGGTATTTTCCTGGGGACACGAGATCCCCACTGTGCAAAAGCTGTGCAGGAACTCAACTTCCACACTCAGTGTCCCAGGGAATATCAGAATATTACAGCCAACCCACTGACTTGGTCAGTGTAGCCTCAAAACAAACACGCTGGGAGAAAGAATTAACACTTTGCTTATGGTCAAATCTGCTTCTTGCTGACATCACTACTCACAAAAGAGGAAAAAAAACCCTACCAGTTTTATCCACAATCATGTCTCCTACAACAGCTGACTCTGAGATCCCAAAGAGAACTGGAGACATTGTCTTTCATATTTACATTCTTAGGTTTCCAGCAAAGGAAAGTGTGTTCATTTTCAAACATAAGAGCATCAGCAAATAAAGTCATAGAATCATAGAATGGATTGGGTTGGAAAAGACCTCCAAGATCATCAAGTCCAACCCTTGCTCCAACTGCAGTCCCTTTACCAGATCATGGCACTCAGTGCCACGGCCAAGCTCACTTTAAAAACCTCCAGGGATGGGGAATCCACCCCCTCTCTGGGCAGCCCATTCCAATGCCTGAGCACTCTCTCTGCAAAGAATTTTTTCCGATATCCAACTTCAATTTCCCCTGGCAGAGCTTGAGCCCATGCCCCCTTGTCCTATTGCTGAGTGCCTGGGAGAAGAGACCAACCCCCACCTGGCTGGAACTTCCCTTCAGGTAGTTCTAGACAGTGCTGAGGTCACCTCTGAGCCTCCTCTTCTCCAGGCTAAACACCCCCAGCTCCCTCAGCCTCTCCCCACAGCACTTGTGCTCCACTCCCTTCTCCAGCCTCGTTGCTCTTCTCTGGACCTGCTCCAGCCCCTCAATCTCTTTCCTGAGCTGAGGGGCCCAGAACTGAACACAACACTCAAGGTGTGGCCTCCCCAAGGCAGAGTCCAGGGGAAGGGTCACTGCCCTGGGCCTGCTGGCCACGCTAGTTTTGATCCAGGCCAGGATCCCATTGGCCTTCTTGGCCACCTGGGCACACTGTTGGCTCCTGCTGAGCTTCCTCTCAATTAGTACCCCAAGATCCCTATATATAGTGAATCCACCCAAAGTGCTCAGAAGGGCTCTAACCAGGCATATACCATTATCCCACTGGAATGAACTGTAGAACTCAAAGCAGTGAAGTGTGTGGGGCCACTTCAAAAACAAAATCTTGCTCGATGAAAAAAAACAAAACACAACACTCCAAAAAGCTTTAATTGAATAGTGAAAAGCATATTGAAGCAAGTGAGAAATTACATACTGGCCTCAATTGTTAGCAAAGAGAAGACATCTCAACACATCTGCTCGCACAAATGTTTTCATAAACAGAAAACAACTGAAAATTAAACATTTAGTATGTGGACAGAACATCTCTATAATGCTTTGCAATGCTCTTCTGGAAAGGATAAACATTCATCCCTCAAACGCTGAATTCAGGAAAGGTCACTGGCAATAAGTCATGGATTTTTCTAGTGGGGTTTCAGAAATACAATTTTTTAAGTCCTTTTCACACATTCTAACAGACTGGTTTCAAAATAAAAGGTCTTATTTAATGGCTTTGTGGCTAAAATTAGGGATTCTAAGGACTGTTTAATTAGTTTCCATAGGTCATAGTAGATTAAAAAGAAAGCAATGCATAATTCTGATTTGATCTGAATTCTAAATGGACATTAGTGTGGGGATAAAGTCTGTTGTCAGTGGGAATGGTTTGTCCCAGAAACTGTGGACATACAAATGCCTGGAGAAAAAAGAAGCCATTTCCTTGTAAGAGTTAAGTGGAAAACAGCTATTGCTAGAAATGAAAGGTCTCATTATCCAGACAAAAATCCAAGGCTGAACATTATTCTGGTAAACTACACAGGTCAAAGGAGCAACCCAGTGCAAATGCTTTAGAAATAACTATGAACACAAACACAAAAAGCTTGAAGGAGAGCACAAAATTGCATTCAGAACATTTTCAGCCTGGTGTGTATCTTTTACCATAACTGCAATATGTGCACATACATGTGCATTTGTGTGTGTGTGTGTACACATGTGTGTGCACAGATGTAAATATACATGTATATGTGTATTACAGGTGTGTAAATATATAAAATAACTTCTTAGAGGTATGAAAATCCCACCTGAAGTTAAGGTTTGTCCAAACACTGTGTTCTCTCCTCCTTCAATTCAGCATGAAAAGCACAGATTTGCAAGTACACCTTTAACTCTGTTAGGTTCCTGTTCAGTAAAACATAGTTGGTGGCTTAGAGTTCAGATGCAGTAGGAAAAACTTCAGACTAAAAGGATAATCCCATTTTATACAGAGGGAATGGATTGAACAGCACTGGTTTCAGAAGGTGAGAACTGATTGCACTCCCCTTGAGTGGAGCTTAACACCTTAGGTCACTGTCAATATTTAAAGACTCTCTACCAGTAGAGAATTTATTTCACTTGCTGAAGTCCAGCAAAGATATTTTTATTTGGGGGAATATATTTCAGAGGAGGGACAAAAGAATTTGAAATTAAATTTAATAAAATTGAGTGTTTTCTAAATCCTTTCAGTTGTAAGGAAGCTGCCTAGATGGTAAACCTCATGTAAAGTTTAGATTTGTGTAAAACAGAATCTGCAAGAAGCACAAGAAAGTTGAACTGTGCTAAATCCCTATTCAACTCCCCAAATCCATATTTTACTGGAAAGGCATGATTTATTCTGACAAATGCCACATCCTCGTGTGCCGGGAACTCAAGATTGATGCTATATGAGCTGGTTCTCTCTACAGCAAAATGTACCTCAGTTTCACAGTTGAACTGGGTACAAGGCAGATCCCCAGTCAGATGTCCAAGTGCTTCCTGAAAGTTGCCATTGTCAAAGCACTGTCCAATCTGCACAGCAAGCTCTTCAAAATACCACACACAGAAGCTCAGAAAGTCAGAGAATGGGTGAGGGTGGCAGGGACTTCAGTGGGTCACCTTTCCAACCTTCCTGCTCCAGCAGAGGCAATATAGAGCACATGGCACAGGGCTGTGTCCAGGCAGTTCATGAGTATCTCCAGTGAGGGAGACTCCAAAGCCTCTCTGGGCAGCCTGGTCAGTGCTTGGTCACCTGCACAGTAAAGAAATTCTTCCTCATATGCAGGTGGAACTTCCTGTGCATCAGTTTCTGCCCTCTGTCCCTTGTCCTATTGCCTGGCACTGCTGAGAAGAGCCTGGCCTGTCCTCTGGACACTCTCCCTTCTGATACCTATAGACATTGATAAGGGTCCCCTCTCAGTGGTCTCTTCTAAAGGCTAAACAGGCCCAGCTCCCTCAGCTTTTCCTTATCACAGAGATGCTCCAGTCCCTTGATCAACCTCATTGCCCTCCACTGGACCCTCTCCAGGAGCTCCATGTACTGAGGAGCCCAGAACTGGACACAGCACTCCAGGTGAGGCCTCCCCAGGGCTCAGCAGAGGGGCAGGATCACCTCCCTTGACCTGCTGGCAATGCTGTTCCTGGTGCAGCCCAGGATACCCCTGGCCTTGGCCACAAGGACACAGTGCTGGATCACAGACAGCTTGTTGTCCCCCAGGTCCTTCTCTGCAGAGCTGCTTCCCAGCAGGTCACCCCCAGCCCGTCCTGGTGCCTGGGGTTGTTCTCCCCAGGGGCAGGACCTGCATTAGCCTGTGTTGAACTTCAGACAGTTCTTCTCTGCCCATCTCTCCCACCTGGCAAGGTCCCTCTGAAGGGCTGCCCAGCCCTCTGGGGTATCTGACACTCCTCCCAGCTCTGTGTCCTCACTGAGCATGCTGAGGAGGCTCTGCCCCTTCATCCAAGACATTGATGAAGCAATAGTGGGCTCAGTACAGAACCCTGGGGGACACCACCAAGGTTACAGAGCTCCAGTTGGACCCTGTGCCACTGACTGCAACCACTAAAGGACTATTTGCTTATTCAGTGTAGTGACTTCCACCTAAATCTTCCTGTTCCTGCCCTGGCCCTGCAGCCAAGTCTATCTTGTACACAAGAAAGTGTACCTTTGCTGTTTGAAACTTTTGTGAGCAAGCAATCCTCTATCCCTCACAATCCCTCACCAAGAATCTGATACCCTCAGCTCAGACAAGAATAGAGGAAGGGACTTTACAGGCATCCTTTAGCACCCTCTGTTATTCAGGACTTTCCAAGTGGTTAAAGGCAAATTTTCAGCTGAAAGTTTGGAAATAATTTCCTTAACCAAGGTCTCCACCATCTCTCCCAGTCAGCCTGTAGCATAACATACAGTGTATGAATATTCAAAATGAGGCATCCTTAATGTGACAAAAATTTGATATCTCTCTGGTCCTGCATATACTTTTTTCATATTTGGGTAAATACGACAAATAAAGTTTTATAAAATAAGATGACTAATATGAAATAATGCCGCTCACAGTTGTTGTAAAATGCCTCCTGATGTTTGGTGACCAAATCTTTGATCTGGAGCAACAAGAGAGAACTTCAGGTGTCTAAAAATATTTATCTAGCAAAACTGAAAGATAATCATGTCAAGATAAACAGGAAGTTATAACAGCATTAACATCCTCATCACTAGCTGGGGGCATTACAGAAGTGACTTTGTGCAATTCACTAATTGCAACTGATTGAAGATTCATTTGGTAACATGAATTGAAGCATATAAATTTCCTGTAAATATTGGCAATATTTACACTCTCCAATTAAATCTAAGAGTGTGACTGCTACTATTATCCAATTAAATTCCATTGTTGTTAATACATCACAACTCCCAACAAAAGGAAGGACTGCAAGCATTTCTTTCCCCCACATTTCTCCAGTTCAATCAGACACACACAGTAAAACAAAACAAAAAAACAGTCTGATGAAAGGAAGCCAATTATTCAAGGAAGCTCAGTCGTGTAGGTGCCATGTGATGGCACTCAAGGCTTGGAACACAGCACAGGAAAAATGATAATATTTGCAGGCATCATACGGGACAAAAGCATGGGGAAAAAATAACATGTCAAACTACTGCTAGTTTATCCACTTTAAAGTGGTCAATGTATTTATTACATGAGAAACATACTTTGGTTTGGAATCCACCCTAAGCAACTCTGTTCTGAGAGACAGAAATAAATATTATGAAGTGAGAAAGGTCAGGCTGAAGAGTAGGAAAAATGTAATAACAGTAAAAGCTGTTAGACTGCACTAAAGTGTTATTAGTCAAGCTGCCAAATGCCACATGCTCAAAAAAGTCACACCAAACTTAAAAATGTTAGGGGGCAGGAAAAAAAACCCAACTGTTTCCAGAAAGAACTCTGTTAGGAAAACAGACTGATGTGTCTTTCCAGGTTTAGCTTTGTAATACCATGTCAGCTACAGCACACCTTTGTTTCATTTTTTTTTCCAGATGGCAGTGGGATTTTTTGATTCATTTCTAGCAGGCGTTCTCCATAAATTTCAGGAAAGCAGGCAAACCAAGTAAACAACTTTGTCCCAGACAAAGTTTCACATGTCTGTAGTTCCTATGCTATTCCAAGATGTGCACTGAGCACACACTTGGACACCCCATTCCCTTGCCTTGGAGTTTCTGATGATATGATGACAGAGCTCCTAATGTGCATCAGAACAATTAATTTCAGCCTGGAGCTGCCTGAAAGATCTGGGATGAACAGGCACTACTGTGTTGCAGTATCATCACTTCAAGGATAACCACCCTAAAAACATATTTTTATGTAGGTTGATTCCTTTGGAATTTTTACAAAGGTTACCAAAAGTGCTTTACGTTTCTCAGGTTGTTGTGCATTTGATTTCTCTCTGATGAAATTCAGCACTTAGCCCAGGACGGTGGGTCACAAATGGGTTTCACCTCCAACAAAGCAACTCAAAGAAATAAATATCTCAAAATTACTAAAAGCACAGACACTGGAAAGGGGACAAACCCCCAAGCAACACCTGAAATTGCTTCTCTCACTTCTTCAACACAATGTGCTTTCTATGGCCCTGTGATTAAAAGCTACAGGACAGTCTGAACATGGTTTTCTGTGTCATGAAAAGAAAGGTCAGCATTTCTCAGTATGACCCCTGTCCAAAATATTTGTACCACATGCTAAAGAAAACCAAAAGTCATCATTTCTGCCCTCCTTCATGATTTGATAGCATGATAAAATTTTATAAGAGCAAATATAAAACACATTGTACTAACAGGAGAGGGGAAGCCAACATGGAGAAATGCTGTCAACACAAAGCAGTTCCCACATGACAAATGCCATTACAAAGTCGGGCTGTATAGGATGTTCTGAGCAAAACACAGAAAAATATGTCCAACACAGGCATTTCTACAAACAGGGACTAAACATTGTCACAAATTCAACCCAGAGAGATGGCCATCCCTGCTGAATAACAAATTAATGAGAAACACCTTTCGGCTTGTTCTGCTGCCAAGAGAAAATACTCAATTAAAGACAGCTTCCATCTTTCCTTAATAAAGATTAATTAAACAGGCAGAGCAACACAAGCCTTTCTCTGTGATGGCAAAAGCCAAAGTGTAACAGGCACATTATATGAAACTTTGGGATGTCAGAGCTGCCAAATACATTAGGAAAATGAGGACTGACTTTTGGGAAATGCTTGCCATGTGTTGGTCAGGAGGGAAGGAAGTGCAACTTCCTGGGTAGGAGATGAGAACAGATAGGAGAAAGGTGAAGTCAGAGCAAACTGTCAAGAGAGATGAAAGGATGGTAAAGAAATACAAGCCTTAAGTCAGCAAGCATAAAATCTGACTGATATGATAGCTGCATTTCATTTCCCAGCCGATGACTGCAGATGTGGACAGTATTTATTGCTTTACACATGTTGATTTAGACATTCTAACCCTGCATTTTAAACAAAATCAGGTGTTACATGTTGGGAGGCAAAGACAGAATTAAATTGTTCAATCAAATGCAAAACTTCCCGCTAAGATTTGGCTACTGAAGGACTAGAAGGGGACAAACAACAGCCCCTGCCAGTTGTCCAACTCTGTTCCATCTCCTGGGACCTGAAGGCACCAAACACACCTTGTAGACACAGCCACAGATCACTCCAAGCAACCCAAGCCTGGTTTTCAACAGGCTTCTAATTAGACAAGGGGCTGTCCTGTGGTGTAATGGAGAGGTCCTGAGTTCAAGTCTCACTGGGGAATATCCCCTGGCAGTTCAATGCCTCCCTGCCATCCCACCCCATCAGATCTCGGATGCTCAGCAGGGTCAGCCCCAGTCAGTACCGGGTGCTGTGACAGTCCTGAGGACTTCCCTGTCACTGTCCAAGCTTGCTCAGACGTGGCAGATGGACCTCAGGACTTAAACGGTGGGGCCAGTTCTGTGCACGCTGTGCCTCACCTAAAAAATCCCCTGCGCAGGCTGGAAGGGCACGTGGGGAGAGCCCTGCCCAAATCTACTTTCGCAAAGTTTGGCCATACACATACAATCAGGGCTGCAAACTTCTGGGTCACACTTTCAAGCTTTTCAACATGCCAATATAAGTTAGAAGTTGCTCCCTCCACAACTTACACTGTAGTTACCAAGAGATGCTGCTGTCATTCTCTGTTGCTACATCAGCTGAAGTTTAACTTGTCACTGAGTTCCAAGGCAGAAGCAGCTTCCCAGTCTAAGTGGGGTCACTCTTCTACATGATCTCAGAAATCAAATGCATCATGGTGACCATTTTCTGAACACAAAATGTCACCTGAATGCTTTAGTTCACACTCAGATTAGGTACCCACACCTCTTTGTCAGGACAGGCTTAGAGACCTCTCAGATCTGAGGCCACAGACACACAGCACCTTCTGATAAGGACATGACCATCTACGAACCCATGACAGGAATGTGAAGTAGCTACTTGATTGCACAATTATTTCCCCTCTGAAACAGGACGTTCATTACCTGCACAGCCACCCATCTGCTGTGCCTGCATGCAGTGATGTTGGCAGACAAACCCGTGCAGCGAAGAACTTCACCTGCCCTGAGCACTCCACTGGGGCTGCAGGTTCACAGGTGAGGGTGAGAATCAATACCAGGACCCTGAATTCTCCCTCAAAGCCCCTCAGAAGCTGGAAAAGTGTGTCAAACCACCTCGAAATCAGCATGGAATTTTTAACTCTCCCTCAAAAATTTCCAAAACCAAATCTGTAAAGTTTAATTCCCTGAGAGGATTAAGTTATATGGAATGCAACACGTTCCTAAAGTTGAAGGCTGTCCTTTCAAGCCAATAGTTCTCTGTGGTCTGTACACCCAAAATATGCAAACAACCCAATCCTCACTCCAGAGAACGAGCAGCCACCCACCTCCTATTTCTGCAATCATGAATTGTAACACAGATTTCATTTGCAATGGCATTAATTTCCAATGCAACCCAATGAAGGTGCAAATCCCAGCTGGAAGTTTAAAGGAACAGTTCTTGCAGATCAAATAGAAGTGGAAAGCTTCATGAACTTACCAACACTTTAGAGATTAAGCAAACACTAAAAAACGTTGAATAAACCCTTGCTTGGAAACACACCTAGAAGTGATGTTGAATTTTCTTAACATCAACAGATCAGTGTTAACACTGCAGATCAGTGGGGTTTCAGCTGTTGGCATAAACACTGGCACACAGAATGCTTTTAATGATCACATGGAAAAGTGCCAGATACTGCCACCATTTTGGTTTCTGAAAATGACAAAAAACAGGCTGATTTTCAATAGTTTGTGTCTTCTACACCCAAAACTGTTTTTTGTTTGTTAGCTACTGACAGTGTTTTATTTTATAACATTATTTTAAAAACACAAGTAATGAGAACCATGTGCTTACTGGGAAACATTCTCAGGTCAACACAAGCTACTTACACCCTTTCTACAAATCTAACAACACCCACAGACAACACCATGAAAGGGCACAACAAAGACACTGGATCTTTGCACCATTTTAATTAGTTATACTCATTTTTTTGGTGAAATCTCAAAACAGTAAAACAAATAAAAAGAAAGAAACAAGAAAAAAAGATCCTGCAATCTTCATGAAGTACATCAGGCAAGGAAAAAAGTTAAATAAAACAAGATAAAGCAGATAAGAATGTTGTTCTACAGGAGATTCCCTAGAACAAATCATTCATTTGGGAACCAGCAGAGAAATCTTTAGTGATAACAAACAAAATGTTGCATGGTCTTTGCTTGTGCCTTCTCTTTAGGCTTTTACAACCCAAACACAATAAATACTACTTGACCAAAACCTCCTGCACAGCTTCTAAGGATGCCTAAAATCATCCAGCTTTATTCCTGTGAACTTAACTAGGCATCAGTCCAAGCATAATAGCTCCTGAAAAATAAACACTAAACCCTCAGTAAGTGTCCCCACAGTGGTACTGTGTTGTTATGCTGTTCATATCCAGGACTTTCAGTGTCTAATCTGGTTTCATTCACTGTAAATTAACCCAGTGTCAAATCTTACAATTCACAGGCTCTCTGTCTGATATTCTTCACTACCAGGCCAGAGTTGAAAACTCTGACGTTTCAGATTTTATACAAAATACTGCTATTTCGATGAAAAAAACAAGCAGCACAAAGGCAAAGATGTAGTGTCAGTGAGCCAAAAAGCCCCACCATGATGAAGGCTTACAGCAGATCTGAACCACGCAAGGATTATCAGTGGGCTGATTAAAATGGGGTGAGGTTCAACAAGGCCAAGTGCAGGTCCTGCCCTTTGGCCACAACAACCCCCTGCAGCGCTCCAGGCTGGGCACAGAGTGGCTGGAGAGCAGCCAGGCAGAAAGGGACCTGGGGGGACTGAGGGACAGGAAGCTCAACAGGAGCCAACAGTGTGCCCAGGTGGCCAAGAAGGCCAATGGGATCCTGGCCTGGATCCAAACTAGCATGGCCAGCAGGGCCAGGGCAGTGACCCTTCCCCTGGACTCTGCCTTGGGGAGGCCACACCTTGAGTGTTGTGTTCAGTTCTGGGCCCCTCAGTTCAGGAAAGAGATTGAGGGGCTGGAGCGGGGCCAGAGAAGAGCAACGAGGCTGGAGAAGGGACTGGAGCACAAGTGCTGTGGGGAGAGGCTGAGGGAGCTGGGGGTGTTTAGGCTGGAGAAGAGGAGGCTCAGAGGTGACCTGAGCACTGTCTAGAACTACCTGAAGGGAAGTTCTGGCCAGGGGGGGGTTGGTCTCTTCTCCCAGGCACTCAGCAACAGGACAAGGGGGCACGGGCTCAAGCTCTGCCAGGGCAGGTTTAGGTTGGATATTAGAAAGAAATTCTTTCCAGAGAGAGTGATCAGGCATTGGAATGGGCTGCCCAGAGAGGGGGTGGATTCCCCATCCCTGAAGGTTTTTAAGATGAGATTGAACATGGCACTGAGTACCGTGATCTGGAAATCACAGTCGGGTTGGACCAAGGGTTGGACTTGATGACTTTGGAGGTCTTTTCCAACCCAGTGGGTTCTATAATTCTGTGATTCAGCCCCACCAACAGAGAAGGGCTTCTGTCAGCTCTCATCTGTTTCTCAGCAACCCTTTTTACAACGTGCCACCTTTCAGCTTTCACCCTTCTCATACCTGTCTGTGTTACTGATATAATTTGGAAGTTTGGTCTGTGTCAATAACAGAGCCCTTCAGTACTCTTGAAGTACTGGCAAAACCCTGTAAATACAGGGAAACCACAGCTTGCTGGACCGAATGGCACTTCATGCTACAATGTAAAACTGTTTACAGAGAAACATTTCCAAGAAAACCAGTTTTACCAGCAAAAGAAAAGTTTTGCTTCTGCCAAAACAAGCCAACCAATGAACATTCATTCCTCTTATCCTTCCTGACCAGCACAGCTGTGCTGACAAAAGCCCATTGCAGAGAAAACAGCTCCATGCTCAGTTCCACAAAGTCTGTCAAACAGCTGATTTTACAGAAGCCTCCCCTTTAGAACAGACTTGTTAGGCCAATCTTACAAGCTGTGGAGGAAAACATAGAAACCCACCAGCAACAAGAGTTTGTTTTAAGTAGGAAAATGATCCTTTGGTCCTGCATAACTATGTGAGCCCTGTACGAGGAGAGACCTTGAAGTTTGGTTGTATTTCATAGCACCCCAAAAGTGCACCTGTATAATACTTATTTTTCAGTCACTCCAGAATTCAAAACACACTTTACTGGTTAAAAAGCATTGTTGCCATCACCACTAGAAATATGTCAAGACCCCAGAATCAAGCCCATTTTGCTTCTGCTCCAATTAACAGCTACGAAGCTTAATTGCCCTGCAACACACCTCAGTCAAACCCTGCTGGTTTACATTTTACTTTGCAGCCTGTTGGCAACTCCTGTTCTCCAAAGGGGTTGTAAAGGTGTGTTTAGGGGGTTTAAGCACAAAGCAGCACAAGAATATGAAAAAAAGAACACACTAGGTCAGATTCAAGGGCCAGTTTGCTACATATCCTGTCTCCAGAAACAAAGACAGATGCCATGACGAAGAGGATAAGCCTTTCTAATACTGTTCTTGAGTACTCTCCCAGCTTCCAGCAGTTGGCAGCTGACAGTCTCTCTGAATAAATAAAGTCACAGAAAAACTTCCTGAATCAGCCACTGAGGGGTAAGACACACAGCAAACCTTTGCAAGCTTCAGGTGCTTAGGAGAAGCACTTTGGACTTAATCACAACCTAAGCCAGAAAAACAAAAAGGAAACTGAGAAGCCTTTGAACAATATAACAATACTTTTAACACATCAATATTCAAATCCTATTAGTCAGGCTTTTAAAACATGGCATGTTCAGAAAGAAATATAAAAATGTGAACAATAAAGTAGAAGGAGTCAAAGTAATCCCTATTTTTTTTATCTTTTTGCAAGTCTGATTAGCAGGGGAGTCAATGTTTCAGTAGGATTTTTTTTCAGTAAAAGTAAAAATTATTACAAAATAACCTAACTATTAAGAAAAAACACCAGATACATTCCTACACTCAGCAGAGAAAAAAAAATAACCCTGGCTCTAACACACCCACATAAAGCTTTTCATTTGTGTCCAGAAAAGCATGAGGTGAACACCTGCTTGCAGATGGGTCACCTGTGACACAAAACAGAGAGCTGCAAAGGTGCTGTGTTTTGTATATAAATAACATTCACAAAACCCCAATGCCACGTGTTTAGGATTGCAGTTTATACTCCATATACTAACTACTTTACCCTAGGAAGAAATAATGGCCTCAAAGTGCAGCACACTTTGTTTTGGAGTGGGTTTCATGCCAAGCACAAGGAGGTTTGGGGCTTTCCAGGGAACTTTCTACAAGACAGAGTGAAGGACAGGAACAACGTTATCCAAACATTTACTGCCAAAACAAAGCAAGTCCTTCAAACGTTATACTTAAGGCAGGAACACTGAAGTACTTCAGGGCAATGTGCAGAAACATCAGCTATGGTACCACCTCACTTCACATCAATGGCCATCTCTTTTCAGAATCTCCCTCCTGAAGTTTTGCATTTACACAAATCACCTTTGGATCCCCAAAAAGCACTGAGAGAACCTGGGCAGCACATGCTGCTACATACACCTGGATTGCTCAGAAACAAGAATTGCTTCTTCATTCACAGGAACAGGGAACTTCTTTTCCTAAGTTATTTGGCATCGTCACAGTGGTATTTGGATATCTGCATGTCTGCCAGTGAGTTCCTGCACATAAGAGACTACTTTGCCTTTTTAAATTAAAGTTTTATAGTTTAATGGCTCAGCCAAAGGGAAAAAGTGGCACAACTGAGATATTTAAATCCATCTGACTAGAAGATTTCCAGGGCAAGGTACAAACCTGATTAGATGTCTAGAAAGAAATCGGGCATTTCCAACTCACGAGGTAATACAAAACTCCACCTCTTGCACATTAATTTTTTCTAATTATTAAATTACAGAAACTCTGCTTGAAAATACTGTACAATGCAAACAGAGATTAAAACTGTCCCATCAGATTCTTTAGCTGCTTTGTTCATATGGGAAATGCAGGAAGTAGGGAATGATGGTTTGACAGACTGTCCCATGCCCTGGAAGCACAAAGAGAACCAGCTCCTTGGCTTGGATTGACATCAAGAAAACTTCCCATCACAATGTTATTTAACTTCTTTCTGACACTATTGCTTTAGAATATTTAACACTTGTGTTGCTATATAAATTAAAACTGTTACCAGTTCTTGCAGAAATTCATATTTAGAGTTAATACAACCTTAAAAGCCTCTGTCCATTTCATCATATACTGATGGGCACCTCAGGTATCACAGTAGCTACACATGAGAAGCACCACAAACTTAAGAGCTGCTGCCTGCCATAGAGCCAGCTCTTACTGCACCATCCTCTGCAAACACACAGTTCACACTGAGAATTACCAAGCAGCACATCAGTGCAGGGCACAAAAGCACTGAAGTATTCAATATCTGTATAATTTTATTTATTTTGTATGCTGCTCTTGCAGTCCTGATTAATTAACTCTCTGAAAACAAAGACAAGCCACTTCAACTGTCATGTCTGAACTCTTATTTTAATTACCAGCTCCCCAAATCTTTCTTTAGATCTTTTTAACACACTCATTCTTTGAATTCCAAGTAGTATTTTGGCTGCTTCTGCACATTCAGCAAAGACTTTTTTGATGCTTTCACATACTGTCAGGATCTTCGTTCAACAGCTACTGTGTGGAACTACCTGAAGGGAAGTTCTGGCCAGGTGGGGGTTGGTCTCTTCTCCCAGGCATTCAGCAATAGGACAAGGGGGCACGATGGGCTCAAGCTCTGCCAGAGGAAATTTAAGTTGGAGATCAGAAAAAAATTCTTTGCAGAGAGAGTGCTCAGGCATTGGAATGGGCTGCCCAGAGAGGGGTGGATTCCCCATCCCTGGAGGTTTTTAACCTGAGGTTGGCCGTGGCACTGAGTGCCATGATCTGGTAAAGGGACTGGAGTTGGACCAAGGGTTGGACTTGATGATCTCGGAGGTCTTTTCTAACCCAATCCATTCTATGATTCTGTGAAACACACAGGGTGCTTTAGGAGGACACAGTTAGGTGGCCAACCTCAGCACTTCCTCCTGCACCATTTTTTTAAAGAAAAAACCTGAGGTTCCAAGCTACTTTTCACATGCAGTATTGTTCACTTATGGACTGTTCTTCTCTTTGTTCTTCCCACAGGGTTTTGGGAATATGATACCCACAAGTAGACTTCACCTTCCAACCTAAGTGATGTCGAACAGGGCAGAGAAACAGCCACTGAAGGCCAAATTCTCCTTTACATAACCCAGTATGATACCAGTCTCACACCTAACCATGTCACTCCAACTCCTGTTCAACTTTGATCATCCCCCACCATTACAACCAAGACTTCTGAGAACTCAGTGTTCCCCTGACTATATTAAAATTCCTTGATTGCTTTCTGATTAACTAATATAACTGTACTGTACCTTGCCCTTGTTCTACCCTTTAATTCTGCCCTTGTTCTTTTATCTATGCAAACAATTTGGTCCAGGTAATTTTTCATTCAAATCCTGCTGTATAAATTGACTCCCTTGAAGTTTTGTGTGGGCCTTCAGAGTTCCAGAGAGCTCTTCAGGCCACTCAAGTGTGCCTTTTACATCACAACTTCATCACAAAACTGTTGGTGGGGCTGTTGGGAAGGGCTTCAATCCCAGACCCGAGGAAAGAAAACTAAGTAGAGTTCCTGAGGTCAGTCACACCCCCAGAAAATACTCTAAAGGGATGTAAGGAAAGTGTTGTCTTCTACCTGCAAATCAGCTTTGGGATCTTTGTGCCACTCAAATCTAAACCCCACAACAAACACCCAGCAGCACAAGATCAAATGAGAATTTTGGGCTCAGACACATTGTATTTCTTGATCTATTTTGAGAAAATAAAAATCCAGTAACATGAGTTCTAAGGTATTATCTTCCATGTCAATGGTGAAGTACCTATAGTGACTTCTTACATCACAAAAAAGCTAACAGGGAGTTTCTGACCATTCTTGAATGATTTTTTTAATTATTTCTTGTACATCACAATTCTCTAGCTTGGCTATGAAAGTATACTCAAAAGCATCAAAAATTTACTCCAGTCAAAATATATAGCACAAGTTTAATTATCCTGCTATAGAGAAGTAATTATATTGCCCCCAAAATAATTTGTGTGCCCACAAATCCAGTCTGCTAATCAGCTCCTCCAAAACTGGTCTCAGACTATTTTATCTCTAGACCCTGATCAAAAACTTAACTGCCCACTGAGACAACTTCAAGCTATCAAAAAAAAAAAAAAAAAGACAGATCATCTTTAATCTGTCCATCTTCCAACTGTGTAATGCAAAACAAAACAGACTAGAGAAGCTTGATTTTTCTTTTTCAGTGCTGGAAGGCTCTATTTTTATCAAATCAAACTGAGGTAGAAGCTTCATACTTTTCGCCTCCAAATGCTTTACTCAATCCCTGTGAGCACTTAAGTTCATAGCCCAAGGCTGGCAAAGCTGGGATTTTTGTGTTTAAGAGCCATGAAATGTTCCCAGCTTTCCACACCTCCCTCCTGGTTCTCAGCCACTGGGAGCCCAACACCCACTTTGTGCTGACAATGCCTCTTCTCACATATCAGACACTACATTATTTTCTATTTTTAGAAAACAACACATCTCTTGAAAAATTCTCTGTGAACATCTTTTACTGATGACTGGTACCAAGACATCAATCCTCTTCACTGCAGCTTCCACTTTGCTTAATTAACTCATTCTCAAATTTTTTGCTGTTTTTAATGTATTTAAAAGACACTTGTAACTTTAAGTCCTCACTTAAGGCTTTCCATTTCCATTCATTCTGTACATCATCCTGCTCATATTGGCCACTTGGCTTAAGCAGCCTCCACATATTGCAATGCAGGTGTTATTTTTACCCTCTTTCCCCGCCCCCCCCCCCCTTTTTATATCTTTTTTCCCTTCCAAATTGCTGTGACCAGTTTTTGAGACTGGACGTGGCACTGAGTGCCACGATCTGGTAACGCAAGTGGGATTGGATTAAGGGTTGGACTTGATGAGTCTTCCAACCCAACTGATTCTATGATTATGGTCATTTTGCCTTTTTGGAATTACTAAAAAGCCACAAAATTCCTCCTGTTAGAAATTCTGGTTAACAAATTTTAATAATTTTTGAACAGATTAATGATCAAAATCATTCCTACAGCTGCTATTATTTAGTTACCACTGCAACCATTGCCTGAGTCAGCTTCTGAATACAACTTGGTCTCTTACTCATACACTCTGAATAAATAATTTATACCATCGAGAAATTATTTTGCCCAGTGATGGTTTTAAAATTGAGTGTTCATTTTTTTGGCAGGTAATCCATCAATTTGTACCAGTTAATTATACACAGACTAAAACCATATAGAAGCCACCAAAGCATCAGTTGCCAGGGAAATGAGTGGGCATGAAGACACTGGCACTCAGAGTTATCTATAATTTTATATGCCAGAATCATTTGGTAAGAGGGAGCCTACAAACTGCCCCAATTCAAGGTGATTCCACATCTTACCACAGTTAGTGCACAAATTAGAGGACTTCAAGTCTGGAGTTTTGCCCAGCAAAGCACACTGGGTGGATTTTGAAACTATAACTTTACATCTTCTCATGAGAAGCCACTAGAAATTAACAGTACAAAATTAAGTGCCAAATGATGGCTTTCAAGGTTATTATCAGTCTTTATGTCGATGAGTGAAGGTCTATTTTTCCTCTCACAAAATCACTCAAGAGACAGAGAGGGTTTACTTACTGTTTTGAAAGGTGTTCATTTTTGGATCTTTATGACTTCATGCAAATTAAATATAAGCTACATATACAATTCCAGATTCCCGTAGGAAACTCATAACACTTCTGTGAAATTTTTGCTAACCTTTCCACCTAATTTTTGCATTTTTACCACAATACTGTGTGCCAGCAGTCAAAGTATTTGTAAATTCAGAGTTAAGACTAAGTTCTTTGGGGTGGAGA
The DNA here is from genome assembly GCF_047495875.1 of Pithys albifrons albifrons. Taxonomy (NCBI): domain Eukaryota; kingdom Metazoa; phylum Chordata; class Aves; order Passeriformes; family Thamnophilidae; genus Pithys; species Pithys albifrons. The sequence goes on along the minus strand of NC_092464.1, from coordinate 51,675,165 downwards.
CTGCAAACCCCCAAGAAATGAAACGTTACAGTTAACACAAAGTGAATAAAAGTACCAATCACCAAAATTTACCTTCAGAGCTACTTCTCGTTGAACTAAAAATATTTCACAGAATGGATTGGGTTGGAAAAGACCTCTGAGATCATCAAGTCCAACCCTTGGTCCAACTCCACTCCCTTTACCAGATCATGGCACTCAGGGCCACGGCCAAGCTCAGCTGAAAAACCTCCAGGGATGGGGAATCCACCCCCTCTCTGGGCAGCCCATTCCAGTGCCTGAGCACTCTCTCTGCAAAGAATTTTTCACTAGTGGTGTCCCCTGAGGATCAGTACTGCTTAACTGTTCATCAATGTCTTGGATGAAGGGGCAGAGCCTCCTCAGCATGCTCAGTGAGGACACAGAGCTGGGAGGAGTGTCAGATACCCCAAAGGGCTGGGCAGCCCTTCAGAGGGACCTCGCCAGGTGGGAGAGATGGGCAGAGAAGAACTGTCTGAAGTCCAACACAGGCTAATGCAGGTCCTGCCCCTGGGGAGAACAACCCCAGGCACCAGGACGGGCTGGGGGTGACCTGCTGGGAAGCAGCTCTGCAGAGAAGGTCCTGGGGGACAACAAGCTGTCTGTGATCCAGCACTGTGCCCTTGTGGCCAAGGCCAAGGGTATCCTGGGCTGCACCAGGAACAGCATTGCCAGCAGGTCAAGGGAGGAGATCCTGCCCCTCTGCTGAGCCCTGGGGAGGCCTCACCTGGAGTGCTGTGTCCAGTTCTGGGCTCCTCAGTACATGGAGCTACTGGAGAGGGTCCAGTGGAGGGCAATGAGGATGATCAAGGGACTGGAGCATCTCTGTGATGAGGAAAAGCTGAGGGAGCTGGGCCTGCTCAGCCTTGACAAGAGACCACTGAGAGGGGACCCTTATCAATGTCTATAGGTATCAGAAGGGAGGGTGTCCAGAGGACAGACCAGGCTCTTCTCAGGGGTGCCAGGCAATAGGACAAGAGGCAAAGGGCAGAAACTGATGCACAGGAAGTTCCACCTAAACATGAGGAAGAATTTCTTTACTATGCAGGTGACCAAGCACTGACCAGGCTGCCCAGAGAGGCTTTGGAGTCTCCCTCACTGGAGATATTCATGAACTGCCTGGACACAGCCCTGTGTCATGTGCTCTGGGTGACCCTGCTGGAGCAGGGAGGTGGGACAGATGACCCCCTGTGGTCCCTGCCACCCTCACCCATTTTGCGACTCTAAATTCAATTTCTTCATGCATAAATACACCAAAAAGTCTTTACAGGAGTAGAATTCCCTTAAAAGGCAGAAAACTTAAACATCACATTTATATCCTTGGAAATGAAAAGACAAAATACTGAAACAAGAAATTGTAATACCACCAGTAATATCCAAAGTAACCTACATATGACACATAGTACTACTGCCTAGAAAAGGAGACAAACACCTGAGTAACATCCCCTTTGGCAAAGCCTGTACACAGGAGAAGAGTAGTCACAACTCACTCAGATTAGCAGAGCAAAGGGCTGGGGGAGAGAACCTGAGTAGTTTTCATCCTTTAAAAGCAAAATACAACATTCTTTGAAAACGTTCCCTTCAGAGACTTCATGAAAAAAAAAAGGTGCTTTGAGTTGAAAACCATGTTGTCCTTTTAAACAGTGCCCCCTCCTGTTCAGGAATAAACCGTGACTTTTGTGTTACACACAACATACAGATATGGTCACTCCCTTGGGACCTGTACTTGACACAATTTAACCAACCTACTTTCCAGAACCTAAACCACCACAGAACTGCCGAAATGTATTCTAGTTACACTAGTTCTAAGATTATTTTCATCAGCAAGCCAACCTGTGAGTGAGAGCAGGCAACGTGAGCTCAGTGCACTCACAGCAGCAGATTACACTGGGAAATACCCAAGACATCCTCAAGACTCTGCAGCAGCCACTGCAGAGCTGGGCACACTCGGAACTGCTTGGGCAAGAAACTCAGTTTGCTAATCATGACTTCCAAAACACCATAAAAGAGACAGCACATCTGGCACAGCAGTGCCTAAACTCCTCACCTACATGTCACCCTGGGCTTTCTGAAAAAATCACACTGTGTTTCATTTTGCTATCACAAAAAACTTGCAATAGTCAGAAACTTAGAGAGGCAACTCCAGACAAAAAATATTTCTGTATTTAAGACAAATGGTCAATTCTATTTAAGTTTTTTAAGTTACAAAGTGGCATTTCTTCGAAGGAGACATGTTTCATTAACAGGAAGTATTTTATGTAACAGAGTCCCACCTTGAATTTTAAGCTGTATAAGAATGAGAATTTTGAATGTTTTCAGAATTTCTCACAGAACGTTTCAGGTGTTCTTAAATACAAAATGAGAAAGGGAAGCAGGTGTGTTTTACTACTTTATAAAACAAACTACAGTTGTTTGCTTAAAACACCAAGAGTTTCTCTTCTTTGGAATGGAGATTTGAAGTCATGGTCATGTTTTTTTGGTAATGCTGCTTCACAAGAAAATCTTTGGATCTAATTTTAAGGCATCATGAAGGCTGGGAAAAACACACTCTCCAAAGAAATATTTGTTAATACTACAAGGCTAAAATCTCCAGTGATTCAGTTCAAGAAGACCATGCTTCCACCACACCTAGCAGTCTGTTCTGAAGAAGGGACATATCCTGTCACCACAGACCAACTGAGCCTGTTCTAGCCCAGTTTTCCTTTCCACTTACTGCTCACACCTGTTGTGCATGGGGAGAGCACTCAAAAAAAAGCACAGAAAGAGACCATTTCCTCTACTTGATTGCTACTAGAACTGCTGCACGGTGACCTCCAGCTCCTCCTGTGTGTTACCCATCCTGTGTGCACCTCAGCTGGGCTATGGATTTCACCCCCAACTCTGACATTCCTCCTCTATGTTCATTACCTGTTTTTGAACTGAGCAAACTCACTTAATCTTTCAATTTATCTGAACTGACATCAAAATAACACGCTTCTAAGTAACCCCAAGACTTTTACAAAACTTTGGCTGTAATAAAGGAAATAAGGAACAGGAGTTTTTGGGAATAAAATACCTGTTATTGAGCAGTACACTATGTGAGGAGCAACCTTTTTGATGTCTTCATAGCCCAGACCCACTGCAGCCAGTTTGCCAGGGACATAGTTCTCCACAAAAACATCAGATGCTGCTGCAAGCTTTAGAAAAGAAAAGGATAAGTAAGATTTGTTGTTTACCTTCCAATAGTTCAATAAATTCCTGTGTAAATTAATTTTCAAATCAAAATGGCTCCAGTTATTTTGATAAAAGAAAACTTACAAGCCTAGAGATAATTTTTTTGCTTGTTAGGCTGTGCATTTCTGCAAACTACATATTAGAGGTGCTGTATATCTAGAAAGAAGACTCTCAAAATCCTAAAGGGATTAGACAAACTGTGATATGATCAGCATCACATCCATTCCTTATGGCTTGACCACAGTTGACAGGACAATCTTCACCTACATACTTGCACTTACCTTGAGAGAAAGAGAGTAAAAAGAATGTATCTTCATCCTTCATATTTTCTCTCCCTTAGAAATAATTTTAATTGGTTTTAATTTTCAAACCATTGATTACAATTACCATAACGGGGTTATAAATCCAATCCTGAGATTAGCCCAGTTGGTTAAAACTTGGCTGTAATAATGCCAAGGTCATGGATTCAGTCCCCTATACGGGCCATTGACTTAAGAGTTGGATCCTTGTGGGTCCCTTCCAATTCAGAATAGTCTGTGATTCTCTGATTCTGTGAACTTCCTATGTGTAGAGGCAGAATAGAGAGCCCAACAATGTTGTTTGACTACAATCAGGATGTTAAAGTCATATCAAATAAGTAGTGCTGTCAAGCTCTGCAGAATGACTTTCCTCTTTACTATCCCCTGCCTTCCTTAACAGTGTGACCCAATAGAATACTGTTACTTAACAGAATCACCTAGTCCAAAAATCTACTGACAAGACTAAACATATGGCCTTGACTGGCTGTGATTTACATCTTTTCTTATAAAAGTTATAAAGGGACACACAAATTTCAATAAGACTAGCACTAATTAATAACTCCTGAAGCACGAGCAGTACATATTAAAAGGAAGATGTATGCCTTGGGGGAGCTGGAGGTTTTTGCTTGGTTAGTTGTGTCATATGTGCCCCCACAGGAATTTAAGAAATGTTCCCTGACAGGTACATGTGTTTGTGCACACATTTTCAAGCATAACCTACACATTTAATTTTTTAATGTTATTTGCAGCCAGTCGAAGAGTTCCATTCTCTGAAACCACCATGTCACTGTCTAATTAATATACACCAGCTAATTAATATTAGTCCAGCTTCTATAAAGCAGTGTCACCATAACAGCAATCACATGCATTTTGTTCTGGCATTTAGGCTGTCTGGCTGAATTTAAGGCCAACAAAGCTGCCAAGCCTGCAAATGCTTAACAGGAAAGACAGAAACTGATTTTTATTCAGACAAGGAGAACTCGAGTATAAATGGTTTAAATTGATGCAGAAGAGACATAAATAACAATTACAGCAACTACATGTGGCATATGGCAAAGGTGAATTTTAAAATATGTTATTAAGTATTTTTAAAGTGGCTGTGTCAAGGACCTGCAGGACTACAGTGAAATAAGAAACAGACTCCAGATCCTTAAAAAGGGGAACACAACTGGGGCAAGCTGTTGGGTTTTAATAGTATGACTTTATGAAAAACAGAGTTAAGGAGGTTTTATTTTCTATTTAAACCCATCACAGCTCACACATAAATAGCTTTCAAACTGGTAATGCTACAGCCTTAGCCTAATTCATTCGAGAGACAAAATCTGTTACAACTCATGGGTTGCTTTCACTGGGGTTTTAGAATCTGTGCAAATCAGTGTTTGTATGGGCTACAGTGGATTGGTAGATGTTGCCCATCTCACATTAAGAGCCTTCAGCTCCTACAACCACTGAGGAAGAGCATGACACACAGCACTGTAACATGACAAACACCAGAGCTCTGGGTTTGGCAGCACACATGGCATGACAGGAGTGCCAAGTGAGGTGCAACCTGGGCCCAGTTCAGCAGGGTATGAGAGAGGGAAATGAGAGATTTCTCTTCTCAGAGGAATGAATTGCCAAGACATCCTACAAGAACTGTGTCAGCTCTGCAGCTGAAGTTGTCATGGCACTTGCAAACAGTCTTTAATGCACAAAGGCAGCAGTCTGTGTATGGCAGGTACTGCTTTTGATGTGCACTGAACCCACAATTCTGCCATTGTGGAAAATGGATCCAGACTCTGATCCAAACAAACGGTGGGTTCTTAAAACTCAGAGGAACTTTCCGTCTCAATGGGGTTTTAAGTCCATTGTCAACTGACATTTCACACTTCATGCCCTACAAACTGTCTGAACATACCACTGGCATTTTAACATCACCTAACAGAGCACTACACCACAGCCCTGAGCTGGAATACCATCTATTCCAGAGGAACTGCCATGCTCAACATCTATGCCTCAGGAAATAGAAACCAGATGCCAAAGTACTCATTACAGTGAATGACAAACAATGATGCTACTGACTTGATAAAGGAGACTATACACACCTTTTGGAAGTTTGGGTTGGGTATCTCTCGGGGCTTTTTTTGGTGGGGGTTGTGTTTTGGTTATTATAAGAAGTTCACAGAGGAGACTGTGCATATATATTTATATATACCCACACATATTTTTTTGTGTTTGTACATACATATGTGTATCTCTGTGATTAGTTTGCTTTATCAAGTAAGAGAGAGGCTTGAGATGCATTGAACCATCAGCTAAAAGCAGTGGAAGGGAAAAAGCACCATCAGCTCCCAGTCAATTAAATTCTTCAAGAATAAATAGAGAAATTAATTAAGGCTTAAGACACAGAAGTATCCTCAAGGTGCTTAAAATGAGCTTTTGACTAAAACTGCTGAATAATGTTCTAAGGAGATACTGAGACATATTACTACAAAAGGATGTCAGAGCATAGGACTGGTGCACATACCATCACTGAAGAGAAAAGCAATTATTTTCATTCAGGAAGGCACACAAACATTTGCAAGGCAGTTAAGAGTGAACCAAAAATATTAGAAAGAAATCCAGGGCTACAAGTGACATGGAATGAAGAAAACAAAAGATGACCCAAGAATAATTTTGGGGAAATCACGTAATTGTGTATGAAAGAACAGACCTTCAAAAAATACTTTGTAGTGCTGTGCCAAAGGAGGCCAAGCAGCAAGGACTCCTGATTAACAGATTCCTTCAGCAGGGACTCCTGACTAACACATTCCTTCAGCTCACTTGATATTACTGACTGAAGTATCAAGTCTGTGCTGTGTCATACACCTGAAGCTCTCTACTCTTTTTTTTAACATGATTCTAGATTGAGATTTGCCCTCATCTACCTATCTAAAGTTTCTGAGAGAGGGAAATATATCTATTCTAACCATGATACCTTTCTTAATTAAAAAAAATTATTACCTTGTTGCATTTCTTTGTAGTATATAGGCTTGGGACACAACTCGCATTTAAGTAACCAGTTTCACAAAGTTGGAATTTCTACCTATTATCAGTTAATTTACAAACACAAATGCTACTTTTCCAGGTAACAAATACAATGCTGAACAATGCCCGGTTCTATACACATCTGTCCTGATAGAGCAGGTGACAACTGGGAACAAAAGCCTGATAGGTAACTTCCCTTTACATGTACTGTGGGGGGATAGCCCTGACAACCTCCCGATGGGTCAAGGGGAACACCTCAGCCCCTGGAGAGGTGCTCCCAGAAACCACTGTCAGAGGACAAAGAAACCCCAGAGGCTTTCAGGCCAGACTCATAAGATTAACAAAGGATGGAGTGGTGTGAAAATAGCACAGCCTTCCTGTGCCACATCTCTTCTGGGAACTCCTTAGGCCTGTGCCATCTGTCACCCCAAAAATAATTATTGACCATAGTCACTCAAAATATTTAAGAAAAAAAAGTATAAAAAGAGATTGGACATGGGCAAAAGTGGGGCAGAGAAGTCCATCACCATTGTGGGAGTAGCCAGAGAGCTGCCCTGTCTCCTCCCACCTCCTCCTGTCTCCCTATGTCTTATCACTTATCCCTTAAAACTTACATTCTCTTACAATGCCTATTACCTTATACTTGACTTTAAACCCCTATACCTCATACCCAATGGATTACCACCTTTCACTTTCACCCTATAGCTACCTTATTTAATAATCTTACCTCGCTATAGTGTTATTTCATAAACACCTTATTTACTACTGATTTTATACTATAAAATCAGCAGTACTATAGTAGTACTACTATAAACACCTTTTTTGCTACTGATTTTACCTTGCCTTACACCTCACAACCCACCAGGTATATATCTTACCTTTTATGGGTTGCTGTGTTCCTTTAAGGTGTGCAGTTTCTTTAAATATGTGTATCAGTGGGAAGCAGCTACATTCTTTCCCTTTGCTTTGTGGTGCAGAGTGTTGTGTTCAGTTCATTCTGTTGCTTTTTGTTACTGAGAAGGTTTAGACTTGTGCTGTAGGTTGTTGTGCTTCTGGTTAGTGGTTTTCTGCTGCTAGTTAAGAATGTGGGGAGGGGAGGGTGTTGTTTGAGTCTGTATTGGTGCTTAGGTTGGTGTGCTGTCTGTAGAGGGTGTTTAGCACTGGTTTCTTTTGGGGGTTTTGTTGTCAATTAAATGTAACCAAGCAGATTAAATGTTATCACCAACAACACGACCCATGTAGTAATTGTCACATACTTGTATTAATACAAGTTATTTTGGGAACTGCCTTGGAGAAGGTTTTGTCTTGCTATTGAGGTCTCATATCAGGATATCAAAACCCCTTCCAAACACTGGAACTGTCCAGCACTGTCTCTTTACATATTTGTTTCCCTCCTTTTCTAATGACACATACTTTTTGACAAAACTCCAAACAGGAGTTCCACTGGGGATGAATAATGGAATGCCAGGCCCTCTGCACCAAATGCTTTCAAAGTACATTGCTCTAAATCAAGCAGAGTTGTGGACAACCCCACAAGCAGGGTGACATTTATATAAAGCCTCATCACTTCAGTTTACAACGTTCCTGTATCACAGATAGGGAGTTAAGGAACAGAAATCCACAGTGATGATTAAAGCAACTTTATTAAAGGATAGAAACTATAAGAAATTACGTTTTCACAAGAACTCTCATTTTCACAGCTAGAGGGGTAAATATTTAACAGCTGATGCCATTTTTTCCTCCAGTTCATCCTGACTCACAGGCCCAGCTGCCTTTAACTCTCCAAACACCTCCAGCCCACACATGTGGAACCAGTGGACACTGCACAGAGAGATTTTTCTTTCACCATTTCTAAAGGTCAAATAACTAATTAGTCTTCTTATGCGAGAGGAACAATTTTTATAGGGCTTACTTAGAACATGACCTGTTCATCCAAAGAGGTGTCTGTGTTATAACATGCAAAATTATTCCAAATGACAGTTTCTGTTCCCAAAGTTTTTAGAAGATAAACACACAGTTTTTTAGCAAATCAATAATAAATGGTTCTGTTTTGCAAAAAGAAAAGGTGCAGCAGAATCCTTGAGTTATAAACTCTAAATATTTCCATATGTATTACCTTGTACAAACCTAATAAGTGTCAGAAAACTTAATCTACTTCCATCTCATGCAATATTCCCAATAAAAAATACTACCAGAAAAATTCCACTTATTGCACAAGACATACAGTTTCAGTGTGAAAAAGTGAACGAAATAGGCACACTTTGCATGCTATCAAAACTTACCTCTCTAATTAGCTTTGCTCCTCTTGCATCCTTCATGTTGATAGCTATACTCTGGGGATTAAAAAAAAATACAAGAGGGAACTTATGTGACAACCCTTCTGGTGATTTTAAGCCCATTCTAAACTTAACCAACAGGCAAATGTCACACTGCAGCTAATTTGGATAAGTAAGCTTTAACATACAGCCCCAACTCTTCTTGTAAAAAGAGAAAAAAATGGATTGGTAAAGCCAAATTTGGGTCAGACAAACCCCAAAACAAGGCTGGTGCATGTGGCTCTGGGAGCTGCACTGCAGTCTGCTCACTGGGAGTTTGCACAGGAGCAGCCACTGCAAGGGCACACGGGGGCACCAGAAACAGATTTCAGTGGCAAAAAGCCGTGAAAAAGTTCAGGTGTGACATGAAACCTCATGTTAAATTCCCAAGTTTCACAAGCCAACTCTAGCCAGCCTCACTGGGGTGTAATGCCAGCACTCCTGCATCTCCAGGGAGAGCTAAGCTGAGGCACCTGAAAACACTGATCCTCCAATTAAATTAACCCTCATTGTCAGCAGGTGTGATTTGCAGTCAATTTGTACCAGCAGCTGAAGACTGGCAGGAGCACTTTTGCTTTTTCAATTTGTCTCAGCTGCCCGCGGCACCACACCAGAAATTTCCAGACTCTCTTGTTCAAAAGAACTTCTGGTATTTCTCATCAAATTTATTCATCATAACTTAAGTCCAATGTAACTATTGCTCCATTATACATGTTAAGAATCAAACAAAGAAATGTTTTATATTCAGATGTACTTACAGGAAACATAGGCTAATGTTCAATTCCACACTCCATTTACCTTTTTATTTCTATTGACACTGAGAAAATAAACACTTTCTGTCCCAGCAAAAGGTGGGCCCCAGGCTCTTGTATCATCACCAGCTCCTGAAAGAAATACCATCAAATAGTCATAGTTTTCCAGTATCACACTGCCAAAAAATAAACAGAATAAAATGCTTTCCTCCAGCATCCCATTTAAGTCACCTGAGGTTCATCTACCAGACAGAACAAATATGAATTTAAAACAGATATTTTTGGTTATTTATATCAAAAACCACCTAAAAGTAGCTACTCCTGAAACACACCCGACACAACATCAAGGTCCCCCTGGCAGACACCAAGTAATTAACCTGCATGGTGCAGAACCAGCTTAAAAAAGCACTTGCTATAGTTGGTTCAGTGTCCCAACTGCAGCTCTCGCAGAAATCCTGCCTTAGAGAAAGGCAACCCAGCAGTAAAGGTGCTGCAGACACTGATGTCACTAAGCCTTTCTTAAACATCATGGCCCAGCTAAACAGACTAGCAATCTGTTTTAATTAGAATTAAACCCAAGAATTTTAGCTAAAATTCAAGTCAAATTTAAATTCAAATATAATCTCCACAAGCACGCACATCCCCATATCCATTTCAATGTCTACACTTCATCTGGTCGTGACTGAAGGTTCCCTCAGGGAGGCAACACAGAGACTGAGAGTGGCACAGACACAGGAACCAGCTGAAGAGCCCCTGGTGTCACACAGGGCAGCCACTGCCCTAACTCTGCACTGTGGTAACACAAAGCCATTTGAGATAACTGCAGCAGAAATGCTGCAAACACACAAATTGCTTATCAGCATTTCATAGAATCACAGAATCGTAGAATCATCTGGGTTGGAAAAGACCTCTGAGATCATCAAGTGGTCCAACTCCAGTCCCTTTACCAGATCATGGCACTCAGTGCCACAGCCAATCTCACTTTAAAAACCTCCAGGGATGGGGAATCCACCCCCTCTCTGGGCAGCCCATTCCAATGCCTGATTACTCTCTCTGCAAAGAATTTTTTCCAATATCCAACTTCAATTTCCCCTGGCAGAGCTTGAGCCCGTGCCCCCTTGTCCTATTGCTGAGTGCCTGGGAGAAGAGACCAACCCCCACCTGGCCAGAACTTCCCTTCAGGTAGTTCTAGACAGTGCTGAGGTCACCTCTGACCCTCCTCTTCTCCAGGCTAAACAACCCCAGCTCCCTCAGCCTCTCCCCACAGCACTTGTGCTCCACTCCCTTCTCCAGCCTCGTTGCTCTTCTCTGGACCCGCTCCAGCCCCTCAATCTCTTTCCTGAACTGAGGGGCCCAGAACTGAACACAACACTCAAGGTGTGGCCTTCCCAAGGCAGAGTCCAGGGGAAGGGTCACTGCCCTGGGCCTGCTGGCCACGCTAGTTTTGATCCAGGCCAGGATCCCATTGGCCTTCTTGGCCACCTGGGCACACTGTTGGCTCCTGTTGAGCTTCCTGTCCCTCAGTCCCCCCAGGTCCCTCTGCCTGGCTGCTCTCCAGCCACTCTGTGCCCAGCCTGGAGCGCTGCAGGGGGTTGGTGTGGCCAACGGGCAGGACCTGTGCTTGGCCTTGTTGAACTTCATCCCACTGGAATCATCCCATCTCTCAAGTCTATCCAGATCCAGATTTGTACTCTAAAGACTATTTTGGTTCAATCAGGAAGGTTGGGGGGCGAGGAAATATCTTGTATGTGTTGGTACTTCCAGTCCTTCTAAGTAAAGCATTTCAGGAATACTTCCCATGCAGCTACTGCCCCTTTGGGGTTAATTCTGCTGTGAAAGGAGACACAGAAAGGGAAAATTACTCACATTCTTAAAGTTTAGAAACTTAAAATTCTGAGGCTGCCCTTCTCCTTCAGTCACAACCAGAAATTCATGCTGCTGGAATGCAAAGCTTCAAACCCATTGCTTCATATTTAATCACTGACTTTGCTCCATTCCTGCCACCCAGATAGTTGGAATGCCAACACCATCAGTCTAATCTGATATTAAAAACCTGATGTACCTTTGCCCTGTCACTAAAATGACAACACTAATAACAATGGTCAGTAAATAAGGATGACCAATGTGATAAAACTTTCTTTAGACATTCAGTGCTTAATTAAATGTCCAAATTTTCAGTATTTCCTATTGCAATAAAATATAGGGAATGTAATCTTCTTTAGTATCTCAAGTGTATCTCAATTTATAAATTATTATAAATTGTTATGTTATAAAATATAGAGAATGTAACACGCTTTAGTATCTCAGTTATCTTCTTTTCAAAACTAATAATACCAAAAGACAGGAACTTAAAATATGGAAACTTGTACAAGGGAAAAATTGCAACATAATGTGCAGCTGCTATGGCATAATTACCTGCCTGAGATGTGTAATGGTGCATAAAACTGAGAGCCAGATGAAGGGAGTATTGCTAAAAAACAAACCAGAATGCCATGCAATTTTTTTTTCTTCTTGTATAGTCTCACCAACTAAAAAGTGTGGCCAAAACGTAAGAATGAAGCATATTTTACCATTACTCAATGCATAACAACATTTTGAATGAGAAGTGCACGTGCTGAGTGGACAAAGAAAGCAAAAAATACACAAAATTAAAATATAAACTAATTACCCCGAGTCCATTCAGGCTCAGAAAGAGCTACTGAAGCTTCTGCATCTGAAAACAGACACTTGAAGGCTGTTTACAGAAGTTTCTGCATCTGAAAACACACACCTGAAGGTTGTTAACCTGACACTTTGAGCACCAGCATGAAGATTTTCATGCAAATTCAGAAATTCTCCTTTTCAGTGAACTCCCATCTCCACCTATACAGAAATACCAACTCATGGACTTTAAAGACACAACTCCCTCATGCAGAAAATAACTGTTTATTTTTCACAATTACTAAGAAAGTTTTCTCCAACAAAGTAATGTTTCATTAACAACTTGACACTACTCGAATATTAACATTTTTCTCAGGAGAAAGTTGATATAACACGCCAGGTCACCTGGTAATCTACCAGTCAGAATTCTTGGAACCCAACTAGATCTGTATATTACTACATAAAAGCAGTGCCAAGAAACAACATATTGATTTTAAATGCTCCTATTACCCTTCTTCCTTGTAGCAATAGAAACAAAAACAGAAGGTGGAGTTTCTGTTCCCAAAATTAAAGTGCCTGTCACTTTATCAGTAATCTAACCCTGAGTAGTCAGATGTATTCCTGTTTAAAATTATCCACAACATGTTTGCTCAGGGGGGACTGAGGTGAAGATTGTGAGTTCCTAAATGAGGCAAACCACCAAGCAGATATTTCTTAGCACCAAACTGGCACCATCACCCCCTACCCAGAGTATTGTCGGGCTAAATATTTTCAAAAGTTTCCAGTGTTGCATTTTCAATCATATATTACTTAAAACACACCAATAACTATTTGTTAAACTGGCCTATGTTCTTACTATATTTAAAATAGAAATCTTACCTGGTCTTTCCACTTTGATAACTTCAGCCCCCAGATCTCCCAAATTCATTGTAGCAAAGGGCCCTGCAAGCACCCTGCAATATTAAAAAAAGGTGTTTTTTTAGTTTTTCCAATTAGAATATTTGCATCTAGACACACTGTTTCAAGTTAGACAAAACACAAACCTTGTTAAATCAAGAATTTTCACACCATCCAATGGCTTTACATTATTTGCACCTGACAAGAAACAGAAAACAGTGACTTATCTTAAAAAAAAAAGTGAAATAAAATTGAAGAGTGTTACTCATTGGTTTTCTGAAACACTGTTTTTATGACAACCTCCCATCTTCTCCCCTCATCCCCAGATAAAGGATAATAGAGTTTTCTGAACGAGCTGATTATTAGAAGTATATTACATTAATAAAGCCTTTTGAAGTTGGAAAACCTTATGGACGACATTTCAGAACCTATTTTAACCACCCAGCAATTCAACAATAAAGCTACTTCGTAGAGGTATTTTTGTATGTGCCTTCCACAAACACTCAAACAGTTTTGAAAGACTAATCTGAAGAAATATGAAATAAAAGCATGAGCAGGGAACACCAGAATGACACAAGTAAGGAGCAGCAGAGCAGTGTGAAGCACAGTGTCCTCACAAAGTGTTTTGACCTGTGTAGACCTATCCACTTGCATCACACACACACATAAATCCCCATTAAAACAAACAAAAAAAGAAAATAAAGGTTACAAAGCTTAAGACAGAACATAGGAGCCAAGGAAATACTCCAACTTTCAATGGCAGCTGCACATGTAAGATAATTTCTAGGAAATCACAAGTGTTTCCTCCTTTACCTCACCCCTTCCAACATGACCAGCTCTGAGAACCAACAAGGGCAATAAATATCACAGACAAAGCAACCAATATCACAGCCTAGACCACAGGTTGGACAACTATTTCTTGGATGACCTTCTTCTCACTCAGTGTCTGTAATTGCAGGCTTAGGATGCAAATATTTCATCACCCACTAGTGTGGATGGTAACTTCACACTATTTGGAAGGTAGTCTCATATCGTACACACACACACACATAAAAAAATAAAATAAAATAAAATAAAATAAAATAAAATAACATAAAAATAAAATAAAATAACATAAAATAACATTAAACTAAACTAAACGAAACTAAACTAAACTAAACTAAACTAAACTAAACTAAAATAAAATAAAATAAAATAAAATAAAGCACCTGGCCAGTAACATCACAAAAATTACACATACTAACTTAGAGTAAGCATCTCTTTTTTGTGCTTGTTCAAGTCAGAGAAAGATGTAAAACATAGAGGGGAGGGGGAGCAGATGAGGGCACTTGGTGTGTTCAGCTGGAGAGGAGGAGACTGAGGGGAGACCTCATTGCAGGTACAACTTCCTCGGTAGGGGCAGAGGAGGGGCAGGCACTGATCTCTGCTCTATGGGACCAGGGACAGCCCCCAGGGAATGGCCTGGAGCTGTGTCAGGGCAGGGACAGCCCCCAGGGAATGGCCTGGAGCTGTGTCAGGGCAGGGACAGCCCCCAGGGAATGGCCTGGAGCTATGTCAGGGCAGGGACAGCCCCCAGGGAATGGGCTGGAGATGTGTCAGGGCAGGGACAGCCCCCAGGGAATGGCCTGGAGCTGTGTCAGGGCAGGGTCAGCCCCCAGGGAATGGGCTGGAGATGTGTCAGGGCAGGGTCAGCCCCCAGGGATTTGCTGGAGCTGTGTCAGGGCAGGGACAGGTTGGATCTCAGCAAAAGGCTCTTCCCCCAGAGGGTGGTGGGCACTGAGCAGGCTCCCCAGGGCAGTGGGCACAGCCCCAAGGTTGCCAGAGCTCCGGGAGCATTTGGATGATGCTGTGGGGCACAGGGAGTGACTCTGGGGATGGGCCTGTGCAGGGCTGAGGGCTGGACTCCATGATCCTTGTAGGTCCCTTCCAGCTCAGCATATTCTGTTAATCGAACCAACCAAAATAAAAACCCAAAAAGCAGCACTAGGAATTCAAGGCTTCTGCTAAAATATTTTCATTAACTGCACTGCTCTCCATGAGTACACCTGCATCCCACTGTACATCCTCACGAAACTTTCCTGCATTATTATCAATTACTCCAGGGATATTTCAGTTTAACAAGTTTTGGGTTTTAACACAACATGCAGACCAAGCAGCACGTTGAAAATGTGTATCCCACAATGGTCACATGTTCTGCACTTTGGAAGCCTTTAGGAAAACCTCAGGCTGCCACCTCTCCTCAGTGCTGCACACATCCATGTGTTCCTGGGGCTGGAAAAGTTGTGCCAGATGAACACCACGGTCCCTCCACTGTAACTCAGTCTTATCAAGCCAGGTGCACCATGAGGTTCAGGACATCACTCTGTTTACCAAAAATATGCTAACAGTTTTACTGAAGAGCATAACTCCTCCAAAATAAAAATAAATACAGTTTCAGAGTTGGCTTGTTTTGGGGGTTTTTTCTTTTTATTTTTTTAAAGGGTTCACCTTCCTCTATTCTTTCCACTCCTTTTAGAGCTGCACTTTATGACTTAATGGCTCACCCAGTCTCATCCTGAGCCAATATTTAGGTTCACCACCTGCAGCTGAGTTGCAGGAATCCATAAAGATGTTTCTCAGAGAAGCCTATAAAATGCTAGGATTAGGCTGTAAATATGTACTTATGCATAACTAAAACTCATGCACCCTGACTAGTTATCATATCACTCACATTATGGCATCATCTGACACTTGAGTCATGGATTAGGACTCTTCCATAATTGGAACAGAATAGGAGAGCACAACTGTTGCTTTGGAGGCAAATAGACCATTGTCATTTTTTTTAATGCCAATAAATAGCAGATGTCCACAATGATGAAGAAATGCAAGAAAAAGATAAAATGTTTGCTTTTCAAAATCTGAGGAAGAGAACAGACTTGTCAGTTTCTTCAGACTAGGAGAGCACGGATGGTCACAAAAGAAAATATCTAGGACCTACATTTGCATTCCAGCAAGGCACTGATTTGCTGAAACCATTACAATAAACTGTGAGAGAACCAGCAGTTCCAGTACACTGACCCTGAGTACAGGAGTGCCATTTACTGTGGGAACAGAAAGAAACAAAACCACATCACAGACAGACACAGAGATCAGAACTGATAACTATTAACTAGAAGCATCTCCTGGGGTTTTTTTGGTTGATTTGTTTTTTTCCTTTCACCACTAACTTTTAAAGCAGGGCCATACCCAAAGTTAAACTTTTCCCATAGAGTTTTTTGTTGGAATTCTGGCTAAACTCTACATTTTCTACTACACAATCTCACATTTTCTCTTCAATTTTTGCTTTTAATTATTCCAGTAACTTGATGAGTGAAAGAAAAATCCACTCTCCCTGCTCTAACCACATCCTGTATGAAAGCCCATGATTCCCATGATGCTTGAATTTACTGTGAATTGGACTGTCATATGTATCTTTTATAAATAACTTTGATGAAAAACAAATCGACCCAGTCCCTCTCAATATGATTTATACTCTTTAGTTAAGCTCAGTAGGCTGTCCCAAGGTTGGTCTAACCTAACAATATGAGTGAGCAGCAAAGAAGAGAAATTAATTTTCATGTCATATTCCCAAAAGATTTCTTTCTATACTTTTAAGTGACAGAAGAGGGCATGAAGAAGAGAGCCACTTAACACATTTTTGCATCAATGCAAATGAACAGATCCCATTCCAACTACATTCAATTCTAGAGGACATGACCCCTCAAGTCTATTGTCTCTACTTTGACTGCACAATCAGTATTTTTTTTACTTTATTTGTGCAGTAAGTCATAATCAAGTCCATTACTGCCATGGATTAATTCACGATCAGTGGGTACACTCCAACACAACACTCTTGGTGCTTCAATTTAGTCAGAGACAGAACTGCAAGCTCCCTTTGGTTGTATGTCCCCAATGCTACTGTGACCACTTTTCTATGTTATTAAGTAACAGAGAAATGTGAAGCCAGAGAAAGATTAATGTGTTGCAGCTTGGGTTTATTTCCTTTCACTTAAGGAAGATAAAAAAAAAAAAGAAAGAAAAAGAAAAGCACAACTGTACCAAGTTAGACTTTTATAACCTTTGAAAGCAAAACTCAGGCCTGGACTCTGACACTGGGCATCTGGCACCTCCCCTGCCCCGGGGGCCGACACGCTCTGTGACACCGGGGAGCGGAGCCGAGGGCAGAGTCCGGCCGCGGTGACCCTGCGGGATGGTCACATGGGTGACCCCGCATGGTGAACCCGCTGGGTGATACCATTGGGTGATCCCGCAGGGTGATCCCTCTGGGAGCCCCGCAGGGTGAGCCCCATGGGTGATCCCGCTGGATTGAGCCCGTTGGGTGACCCCGCTGGGTGCCCCGCAGGGTGATCCCGCTGGGTGCCCCGCTGGGAGATCCCGCTGGGTGATCCCTTTGGATTGATCCCGCTGGGTGCTCCTCCAGAGCCTGGCAGGGTGATCCCGCTGGGTGTCCCGCAGGGTAATCCCGCTGGGTAATCCCGCTGGGTGATCCCTCTGGATACCCCGCTGGGTGCCCCGCAGGTGTCCCGCGTCCGTCCCGCCCGCCTCCCGCGCAAAGCGAAGCGGCTCCGAGCCCCGCACCGCCCCAGCTCCCGGCAAGACCGCACGGGCAGAGGCGCCCAACGCGGCGAGAGGGGAGGCTGCGGAGGATGGCACGGCACGGCACGGGTACCTGCCGGGGCAGCGCCGCCGCTGCCGGGGGAGGCGGAGGCGGCGCTCGGGGCTGCGGTGCTGCCGACGGCAGCTGCGGACCGCAGGCTCCTCCAGAGCCGTCCGCAACACCCGCTCCTGCTTCCCAGCGCGCCGCGCAGCATCTCCGCCGGAGCCAGCACCAACCGCCTCGGCGCAGGCGCCGCTGCCACCACCCCCTTCCCTTCCCCTTTCCCTTCCCTCTTCCCTTCTTCCCTTCCCGCACCCTGGCCAGCCTCAAAGCGTGCGGGGCTGGTGCCGCTCCGCCGCGTTCCCTCCTCCGCTGCAGCGACGGGACCGTTCTCCCTCTCCTTCTTTCTCTCCCGCTCCCATCCTCTCCTCCCTCTCCTTCTCCCTTTCTCATCCTCTCCTTCTCCCTCTCCCAATCCTTCTCCCTCTCCCTCTTCTCTCCTCCCTCTTCCATCCTCCCCTCTCTCTCCTTCTCCGTCTCCCAACCTCTCCTCCCTCTCCCATCCTCTCCTCCCTCTCCTTCCCCCTCTGCCATCCTCTCCTCCCTCTCCTTCTCCCTCTCCTTTTCCCTCTCCCATCCTCTCCTTCTCCCTCTCCCAATCCTTCTCCCTCTCCCCTCCTCTCCTCCCGCTTCCATCCTCCCCTCTCTCTCCTTCTCCCTCTCTCTCCTTCTCCCTCTCCCATCCTTCTCCCTCTCCCATCCTCTCCTTCTCCCTCTCCCTTTCCCTCCCTCCCTCTCTCCTCTCCAGCATTCCCGGCTGGATTCATGAAGCAGGGAGGCGCCTTGCAGATGTTTGCAGCAGCAATTCCGCTGCTCGATGGCCGCAAGCTTGCACTTCCAGCTCGGCGTGCGGACTGTCACACGAGACATCGCCAAGGTGGAATAGACGGAAAATGCCCTTCTCACCCACCCACGAGCCCCTGAAAGGTTTTCGGGCGCTCACCAAGGTGTGCGGCCACACTGGACGCTGCTCCCTGGCACGGGGTGGGTCCTTCCTCTCGGTTCTCCTTCGCGGAAGGTGCAATGTCACACTCTAAGCTGTGTCTTCAAGGGTTGGCGTGAACTGACCTTAAAGCGATTCGTCCCTGAGCGAAGCACTCTCTGATTATTTTTAGCCTGTACCGGGACAGAGGGAAAGGTTTGTTAGAGAAACAACGTAACAGGATAAAAAACCTGCACAGAGGGTCGGCATTTATTTGTGAGAAATACGGTGTGAGGATAAGACAGCAGCTGCATTTCAAGAGTAGCTGAAACTTTAGGCAGCTGGAACACGAGCGTTACAAATAACACAGGCTTAAATGCTGCTGAAGAACACGGAGAAAATCTGTGTGACAGGTTTGTTTGCTGAGGGGGCATGCTCTGCATAATGAAAAGTGTGACATGGATGTTTCAAATCCTATAAGCAATTTGGATTTGTCAACGAGAGGAAATTAATCAGCAAAGTTATCCCACGTGTGGGTAACGCTGTGTATTTTTAATTAGCTGGGTGTGAGAAGGGTTTCCTTAAATGAGCCTGTGCTTTTTGGGGCTGAGACCCAGCAGGCAGGTTGGTAACTTGTGTCGATAAACTGCCGTGTGTAAACATCACATTCCTCATGTCCATACTAATTACAGATACAAAAATGGTCTTCTAGACTAAAGGATTAGCAAAAACACTTAAGTGAGCAGGTTTAGTCCCTTTCCATTTTACACTTAAAAGGATGTTGCCTCATTTTGCACGGATTCTATAACAGTGGAGAGCTGAGTTCACTAAGTTTGTTGCTGCCGCTGAAGAAACAAACAACCCAAACAAACAACCCAAACAAACCCAAACGAGTCCTGTTAAAAGCCAAACAAAAACAAGACTGGGGTAAAAAGCACAGAAACATTCTGCCTATTTTAATGGTTAACTGTGCTGTGCTGTTCTGGAAGCTCTTTGTAATTCTTTGCAATATGTTGCAACGCCCTAAAACCGAGCAGTGCTTTGTTGTATGAATGGAAGTTAAAATAAATAAATAAAACCAAACCTTACTGTGTTGATACTCCTGAGAGGATTTGCATCAATACCCCTGAGAGCAGAGGAGGAATGGCAATAACACTGTTCAATCAACTTTGTGTTGCTAAATCTGAGCTTCTCCTCCACAAGAGCATTTTGATGGGGGTTTGTGTGTCTTTATCAAGGGTTTATGTGAGTCTTTACCAGAGGTTTGTGTGTCTTTATCAACGGTTTATGTGAGTCTTTACCATTTTCTGGGGGTTTGGGTGAGTCTTTACCAGGGGTTTGGGTTAGTTTTTACCAGGGGTTTATGTGTGTCTTTACCAGGGGTTTGTGTGAGTCTTTATCAATTTCTGGGGGGTTGTGTGAGTCTTTACGAGGGGTTTGTGTGAATCTTTACATGGGGGTTGTGTGACTCTTTGCCAAGGGTTTGGGTGAGTCTTTACCAATTTCTGGGAGTTTGGGTGACTCTTTACCAGGGGTTTGTGTGAGTCTTTACCAATTTCTGGGGGGTTGTGTGAGTCTTTACCAGGGGTTTGTGTGACTCTACCAGGGGTTTGTGTGACTCTACCAGGGGTTTGTGTGAGTCTTTACCAGGGGTTTGTGTGAGTCTTTCCTGGGGGTTTGGGTGAGCCCTTACCAGGGGTTTGTGAGTCTTTACCAGGGGTTTGTGCGAGTCTTTCCTGGGGGTTTGGGTGAGTTTTTACCAGGGGTTTGTGTGAGTCTTTACCAGGGGTTTGTGAGTCTTTACCAGGGGTTTGTGAGTCTTTACCAGGGGTTTGTGAGTCTACCAGGGGTTTATGTGAGTCTTTACCAGGGGTTTGTGTGAGTCTGTTCCAGGAGTTTGTGGAGTCTTTACCAGGGGTTTGTGTGAGTCTTTACCAATTTCTGGGGGTTTGTGTGTCTTTACTAGGGGTTTATGTGAGTCTTTACCAGGGGTTTGGGTGAGTCTTTACCAGAGTTTTGTGAAGTCTCTGCCAGAGCCACCAGGCCACGGAACTCGACCTGATTTTAAACCAGACCCTTCGCACCGACGTGCTCTTTAAACGCGCGCTGCCACTCGGCCTGTTTTCACGCTGACGTATTAAAACCCGGCAGAAGGTAGGCTCTCGAATCAGCCTGTGTGGAGCCTGTCTGAGATATGAGGTGAATCCCCGCCTTGCTCCGCAGCGTTTATTTAATTTCTCTGACGTTTCTCAGCCTCGCCCTCCCCTCAGCGCCGGGGCTGCAGCGCCGGTGACTCCGCTCCGGCTGCAACACGCACCGCATCTCTGGGGCCGGGCGCTGCGGAGCCTAATCCCACCCTCCTGCTTCCCGCTGGGGTGGACAGGTCTGCCTCTCCCGGGATGTACGGGCCGCGCCTCTCCCGGGATGGACAGGCCTTGCATCTCCTGGGATGGACAGGCCTGGCATCTCCTGGGATGGACAGCCTTGCCTCTCCTGGCCGGAACGCTGTGCGGCCGGAACCTTCGTGCCGAGCGGCGGGAAGGGGCGTGGCAAGGGGAAGGGAGAAGCGGGTGCGCCGCGCCGGGCCGGGTTGGAGTCTCCGCCATTGTTGACCTGTCCGGGCCTTTATTCCCGGTAATTCCCGGCTCTTCCCGGCATGTACCGGCCGGGGTTCCGCGCTCCTACGCCGCCCTACGCGGCGGGCGGGTTCCGGAGCCCCCCTGCGGGCGGCGGGCCGTCCCCGCGGGGGTTCGGCAGCCCGCTGCACACGCCGCCCCGCGGGCCGTGGCCCGGCCTGTCCCCCCGCGGCTCCCCCGGCCCGGCCCGCCTCGGCAGCGCCTCCCCGGGCCCGCACACCCCGCGGCGGCCCCGCGGCGGCAGCCCCCGCTACCCGGGCCCCTACGGCCCCGCTGTGGCCGGCCCGCTGCCCCCGCCGCCCCGCAGGAGCTCGCCCGGGGGCTTCCAGCGGCACTGCCAGGTACGGGCGGGATGGGAGGGATGGGATGGGGGGAGCCAGAACAGCCTCCAAATAAATAACTGCTGAGGGGCTTTCTGTTCTTTTAGCAGCAAAGGGGTTTATTAACAACGTTGGAGGCAAAGCCAGTTCGTACTGGGCAGAAACTTGCCTGGCTTGTTTGTGTAAAATGAGCTGTTTACACAGTTTGGGGGTCATGGTTACACCTGATAATGATGATGATGGCCAGGCTTCGGGAACGAGGATTTGGGAAGGGCTCTCCCCACGTGCCCTTCCAGCCTGTGCAGTGGATTGTTTAGGTGAGGCACAGCGTGCACAGGAACTGACCCCACTGTTTAACTCCTGAGGTGCATTTGCCATGTCCAGGTGACAGTGAAGTCCTTGGGACTGGAACCTCCAGCCCCTGGTATTCCCAGGAGGTCTCCCATCCCAGTACCAACTGGGGCTGATCCGGCTGAGCCTCCAAGATCTGACGGGATCGAGTGTCAGGGGGGCATTTAACTGCCTTTCTAATTTCCATATTAATGACTGGGTGAAATCTTTCCTTTTGGTGGAGCTTTAAGTTTGGCTTGGAATTTGGGTGGTGCTCTCCTGACTTCATCCCTCGGGTGGTGTTGAAGCATCTTCATCACAGCTGGACTTCTGCCTTTCTTTGTTCAGTGGCATGGCCTGTCAAACTTGGGAAATCTTGGCTTTATCTCTACAAAATGTTGGCTCTGGGCTCTCAGACCTATTTCAAATGTCTCAGTGCTAAATTTATGGCCTGGGAGCCTCTTGGTTAGACTTTGGGTCAGTGGGTGGCACAGGGCATCTTTCTCCTTCAGGGTGTGAAGGTGGGGAGAGAATGAAGCAGTGCCCAAAACTGCAGCAAAACCTCTTTTTCCTGTACATGCCTCCCTTTGATGAGTTTCCTTCCATCCAGTGGTGGGTGAGGCACTCCATGCGTTTGCTTTGCCCTGTCCACACCCACAGCTTTCCAGGCCAGAGAAAAGGAGTGCTAATTAAAGGCAATTGAGCTGAGGCTCCTGTAAGCAGAAATGAGAGCACCTGTTGGGATCACAGAATCAGTTGGGTTGGAAGAGATCTCTGAGATCATCAAGTCCAACCCTTGGTCCAACTCCAGTCCCTTTACCAGATCATGGCACTCAGTGCCACGGCCAATCTCAGGTTAAAAACCTCCAGGGATGGGGAATCCACCCCCTCTCTGGGCAGCCCATTCCAATGCCTGATTACTCTCTCTAGAAAGAATTTGTTTCTGATCTCCAACTTTAATTTCCCCTGGCAGAGGTTCATTATTTGCAATTAAATGTGTAATAAAGTTAATATTTTCTGGGGAAGATGCAAGTGAGGCACAGTAATTATCATTTATAACCAGCCTCAAAGTTCTGTTACAGCAGAAACTTTATTTTTTAGTTTGAATTAGTGTATTAAATGTGTCTTTCCCTGCTGGTTTTCTCCCCAAGGGCTCCCCCAGGACATCCACCCCGTTTGGCACAGCGCATGGCAGAGAGAAAAGAGTGTCCAATGATGTGGAAAACTATTACAGACCTTCCATGCTGGAGGACCCCTGGGCTGGCCTGGAGCCCGTCTCTGTCACAGCCATAAACCAGCAGTACAGCAGTGAGCAAACAACATACACTGGCAAAAAGGGCAGGTATTTCAGCTAACCCTGGAAAGGCCAAATACCTCCATCCTGTCAGGAGGACTGTGGGACAAACTCTTAACACCTACCCAGGATGAACAATAAACAAGACATGAGACAGTGCTTTTATTGGATCACATCCACCCTTTTATCCTCCCTTTTTTTATGGCATTGGATATTTTTATGTGTGGGACAGAAAAGGAGTGGTAGGAACCCTTAATTTCTGGCTCTGTGGAAGTGCCTACCAGCTTTGAAGAACAGAGAGTTCTTTAATCACCAGCGACCAATGCACGACTGTTAACACAGGTTTCCATGGACTGACCTCTCCCATGCCAGCCTTTTATTGCAAAGCCCTCCAGGAAGTGGTATTTTTTTATGTTTCAACATTTTCAGAATGAAATACCTTGGAAAAAAAATACAAAGTTTTGTAAATCCTTTTTTTGCAACGTGTAAAGAATATTCTAGGACTTTTGTTAAGGTGTACACGTTAACACAAACAGTACCAGTGATTTAGGTGACTGCTGTAGATGTTCTTGTGTGCTGTAATTAACCTGTGGGTTTGTGCATAGTCAGTTTTGTTAATTGCAGTGTGACATGATGTCAAAATGTGACTTTCAGCCACCTCAGGAAACATTGTATTGGTTTTGGGAAAAGATGAATTTGTTGAACCAACTCGAGTCACAAACTTATTTCTGTAATTGTTTCCTTTTGTGTTTAAAAATATTGTGTTTAAAAATATGTCTTTGGATCAGTGTTAGACATTTCTGGATTATAGTAACAGGTCTGTTTGGTGGCCATTTAAGCCTAAGGGGCACATAAAACATCAGGATTAAATAAATGAAATGTTCCTTTTGGGTCCACCTGATAGAGCAGTACAGAATGAGTGACAGGTTCTGTTACACAGTTGATGTTTTTTAATCTGTACAGTATTCTGCAGTTATTTTTTTATGGCAGGAGTCACTGCCAGGAGAGTTGTGTTGTGTGTGTGCATGTTATATTTTTATACTGGAGAGGAAAACAATGAGTTGTTTTTTTAGAGTTTGCCTTTACATGGGAGATCCCTCCCTAAACCCGGCAGTGAACATCATAATCTGAAATAAAAAGGAAATAGTTCCAGCTGCAGGCAGGATCTTAACTTGCCATGTTAAGCCTGCAGTAGTTCAATAAATTTTTGTTGAACTTACCATTATTTGTTTGTTGATTTTTGGCTTTTAAGCCAAGGTAGAGTGTGAAAACTTTGTTAAACAAAACCATTAGCTTAGTTTTCAAACCATGAGTGTTAAGCTTTTCATGTACTCAGAGTGTGGCTTTGTAGCCCTGAACATGGTTAGTTTCAAAAGCACATTAAACTGTTCTTAGTAACTTGTCCTTTGCTGAGGCAGAAGAGTCCTGTATCATCTGTATCTCTGAGAATCCCAGACTGTTCTGAGCTGGAAGGGACCCACAAGGATCATCGAGTCCAACTCTTAAGTCAATGGCCCACACAGGGGATTGAACCCATGACCTTGGCATTATTGCATCTCTTTCAGCTTGGAATGCCTTGGTTTAATTCCACCTTCAGGAACATCCAGACTGTGAGGAATTTATACATCAGTTAATTGATGTCAGCTGTGAAAAGTCAAGTATTAAGTTTTCTTTCCTCCTCTTTTTTTTTAACCTTGTAAAGCTCACAAAAAAAAAGGTTATACAGTGTTTAATCAAGTCACTTTTTAGTTGCTATTTCCATATGATTGAATGCAGTTTATTTTGACCATGTTTGGTGATCTTGGAGAAACAAATACAATTTTATTTAAGACACTGAAGTTATGATATGTTGGACATGAACAGAAGCCAGTTCAGCCTTTGCCTTTTTGCTGAGATACTCAGGAAGATCAAGCATTTACTTCCTCACCAGTTTTTTGTTTTCCTTCTCACCACATGGCAAACATTCTTTTCCCCACGTGTTTCTAATGGAGAGAGGATGTATCACTCCCTCATTTGTTAATGAAGCTACTCCATAGTAACAGTGTGACTGGGAATAGCATTTGGTGGTGAAAAGTAAAGCACAAACACCTCCTTTCTTGGTGAAATTGTGCCTCTGTCTCGTTAGTGAAGGGATTCTTCTGTAAGGAACACGCTGAGAATATGGGCATTGCTCTTTCTTAAGAGCCTTCTCTAGAATTTAAGGTAAGTAATTTAGCTCCTTTCTCAGGAGTTTGGGTTGATACCCTGTTGCATTCTGTTTTGTTTGCACTGTTTGTCCATCGAGTCCATTTGATTTCCTATGCAGTTGTTGTGAAGGAGTTTGTAACTCCTGAGTAACTCTGCAGCAAACACTGAATCCATTTGTTGCTGTTTGCTCCTGTGTTTAACAGGGACCTGCATCTCCCTACACTGTGCTGGCACCACAGGACATAAATCAGACCAGGACACTGAAATGCAGCAACACTGCCTGCAGAGTCACCCAACTTCTTCAGGTCTGGGGTTCCAGTGCAGCTTTACAACAGGGAATTATTCTCTGCCTCCCAGTACACACTGTTTTACATTGAAATATTTTAGAATACTAAAAATTCAATTAAAATGGGATTTTAGAAGTTCTTATCAAGCTCATCTTTAGAATTAGCAGTAATTGAGATGCAGCATTTTCCTAATGGCAAAGCTGGAACTTGCCAGGGAAAATGCTTGTTGTCAGCAGAATGCTTTTGCAGGCAGGTTGTTTTTCTTTTCCTCTTAAGGACATCTTTATATAAAGGATGTAATTAGACATCTGAGGGGGAGCATTTGTGGAGAATGTATTAAATTTTTACCTTTTTTTCCTGCAAAAGGAAGAGCATAATTTCAATTAACTACATTCAGATGTCAGTCTTAATCAGAGTGGTGGTGGCAGTTGCAGAGCATCATTCCAAGGAGGTGCCCAACACAGTTCCCCCAGCAGGCATTCTGCCTCAGAGCTTTTGCAGTTGGAGTACTGGGATGGCAATAATGAATTTAAATTGTTTGTTCATTTATTCACTGGTGGCAGCATCTTAGGAGGCAAAGAATTTGATATCAAGCTGAAATTTTTAACACCACTTTAAAATGGGCTGCACTGAAAATCTGCCTGTCCTGCCCTGGTACTCTGGGCAGCACCTGATTGAACTACACTTAAACCTTCTGGTACACAGATGTATTTAGCCACAATCTAATTGCTGTGTATCATGGAATGGATTGGGTTGGAAAAGACCTCTGAGATCATCAAGTCCAACCCTTGGTCCAACTCCAGTCCCTTTACCAGATCATGGCACTCAGTGCCACGGCCAAGCTCAGTTTAAAAACCTCCAGGGATGGGGAATCCACCCCCTCTCTGGGCAGCCCATTCCAATGCCTGAGCACTCTCCCTGGAAAGAATTTTTTTCTGCTCTCCAATTTCCCCTGGCAGAGCTTGAGCCCATCGTGCCCCCTTGTCCTATTGCTGAGTGCCTGGGAGAAGAGACCAACCCCCACCTGGCCAGAACTTCCCTTCAGGCAGTTCTAGACAGTGATGAGGTCACCTCTGAGCCTCCTCTTCTCCAGGCTAAACACCCCCAGCTCCCTCAGCCTCTCCCCACAGCACTTGTGCTCCAGTCCCTTCTCCAGCCTCGTTGCTCTTCTCTGGCCCCGCTCCAGCCCCTCAATCTCTTTCCTGAACTGAGGGGCCCAGAACTGAACACAACACCCAAGGTGTGGCCTCCCCAAGGCAGAGTACTGTAGAGTTAATGGGTTTAACTCTGTTGGATGCACGAGGAAATTCCTAAGAGTTCAAACTGGTGACCGTGATGTTGGTGCAACTGTTGGTGCAAAGACCAGTAAATGGAGAACAAAACCTCTTTGATGCAGATCATTCCCTTCTCCAGCATCACACAATGCCAGGACAAGGAGGAGGAATCAAGCTAATTGACAACTCCTGTGGATGACTACACAGCAATAACCAGGAATAGCAGAGCTTTAAAACACACTGATGGCCAGCTGGGAGGTGGTACCAACAGTCACTGCATTGTAAGCAGCAGTTGCAGAGTGTTCTTAAAATCAAATGGCCACCTCCTGTGGCTTAATGATTTTTAGGTTAATGTAACATAAGACTGAGCTGTATTCCCTTAGCAGATGTTGGGAACTAACATGTTGCTCCTGTGCAGTTGAGTTTGCAGGAGAGAAGAACTTCCTCACTTATATGTGAAGTGTAGCAACTTTGCCTAAGTCTCATTTCATTTTTTTTATGCTACGAAAAAACTGGATTTGAAAATCTCAGGGATTATTGCAAAATAAAAAGGAGAATTAACATCTGCAAATGGTCCAAAATGTAGAATTTGAGTTGGTAACTGTAAGAAGGCACCAAGGGTCCACCTGTTGCTTGCTTGCCATTGCACTTGGCTCAGGCTGCTCCCCTTGTCTGCCCCCTGGTTGCTCTGTCAGTTAAATTACCCTGAGGAAAATCACTTGGTTGTGCATTTCCAGATGTTGGAAAACTGTCTGGGCACAGCTTGGGAAAATGTGGTACCTGTTTGCAAAGGAATGAGCTGCCCAAGGGTTTCCCTCTCAGAACTGCAGACAGCTCACACTGCCAGCAGCCTTCCTGGACTTGGAAGAGCTTCTCAAATAAAATTCCAAGGATGTAGAAAGAACCTTGAAGTCCCTGTTTTCCAGGTATCTGTTGCATTTTTCTGACACTGTGAGCATCTGAAAACAGAAACATTTCCTCAAGCACCTTTCAAATCTGCCGTAGAGAATACAAATAGAAATGTTAGTCTTAAGAAATCCACTTTTTGCAGCATTCAAGGACTCAGAATGAGGATTTCTGTGATTTCTTTGATGGTCCACACACTTGTGCTTCAGAGCTGCATTTCAAGTCTTCTGTGGCCAAAATAGTTATGCCAAATTATACATAAGTTTTTTTAATGGAAGGTAGTTTTATGAAAAAATAGTAATTAAAAAAAATCCCTGCTGAAGGTAACAGAGGTTTTGGTTTTCGTCCTTTGTCTGACCTGAAATCTGCAATGACAGAACAATTTCAGCCTAAGATAACAGCTCTGTTTTCATTCACACCACTGCAGCAGGGCAGGCTCCTGAGAACTAGAGCAGACACTTCACTACAGATTTCACTGCATATGGAAGTGATTTGTGCTGCAGTCAAAAGTGCAGCCCTTTCAGTGGGAGATTCTCAGGCAATTAGCATGGAGTAACCAATTAGCTCTACTGGCCACTTATTTAACAAGGCTTTTCTTTTTTCAATGACCGGTATCTTCATAACTGATTGATGCCTAACCTGGTGCAGCACCTGCTCCCTCATTGCCTGCAGGCAAATGTGTTTCAGCTTCTCAGATTAATGAAGCAGAAAGCCAATTCTGGCAGCACTGTAAAATGTATTTTAGTAAACTTCCCATGCTTCAAAACAGAAAAATAACCCACAAATTCACTTCTAGCACTGAGGATTCGGGTCCTGAAGGTTTTCTTGGTAGGGGACTTTTCTCAGACAGGAGCTTCGAGTGGCACAGTCACATTCTAAAGCATAGGACTGTCACCATAATAATTATAAGTCTTTTCCTGTATCTTACTTTTTAAAAGCTACAGAAAATCGAGCCTGAAAAAGTTAATGCATTACTAGTAGTGGTCAAGCTGTGGAAGTGGTGACTTTAATGTTCCAACAATATGTAATATACCACATGGCACAGAATGTGCAATACCAGTGTTACAAACCTGATTTCTTACTTTTCCTGACTGGCTACAGAGTGTTCAGGGACAACCTCTTGTCAGAAATTTTTACATTTTTAGTAAGTCAATAGAACTGATCCTTCTCATTCTCATTGCATTTTTCTTCACAGTTCTATAGAGGTAATTAATGATCTCACCTAAATTTAAACTACCAGTTGTTAATAGACCACAGGGACCATATTTAGTTCTATTGGATCCTCTTTACTCCCTTCTGCTCTTGCCACCACAAACATGTCATACAGATGAAGTATTTAGACAGAAGTATATTTTAACCAAGACAGGAGGATGCCTCCTGTTGGGACTGGATCTGAAATAATGAGGTATTTTTAGAACTTGATGGACATACTTACTCAGTGCTTTGATGGTGTTTTGATTTAGTGCTTCCCATAATGAAGGGCATCATGTAATAATTTCTGCCTTGAAAAGCTCTGGAATGCTGCAACCTTAGCACAGGACCTGAGGAATGAAAAAGAAGAGTGAAAGAGGCTGCAAGGTAGCAACAATGACAGGCTCTTAAATAAAGCATGCAGAATGTTTCCCTGGATGTCAGGAAACAATTTGCATTCCAACAGTTGAGACAACAAATACCCAAACCCAAACCAAACCGGAGCTTCCCAGGAGATGAGCTGAAAGAAAAGGCTGACTCCAATTTCCCTGAGCTAAAGGCTGAAATAGGGTTGAATTTCTGACAGAGCAGGTCTGCAAAGTTCTGTGGAATTTGTTGGGTGTTTTGTCATTGTTCCCAGAAGGCAACCTTGTAATTGCAAGTAAATAAAAATTATTACTACTACCTGCATGTCTTCTTTCACTGTCTTGTGTAACTGTGTGTGCTTGCTTGGAAGTCTCAGAGCAGGATCTGCAATCCATAATGAGAAGCAATCTGTGGAGAAAAATGTACAGAGTTCCTGAGGTTTGCCAGGCTCAGAGTAATGCTTTCCCCATGTGGAACTGCCAGACCATCTGCAGAGAAGTGTTTAACTATTATTTACTACTCCACTTCTCATACACAGCAGTAATAGATTTCTGTTTGTGGCCCTTGTTGTCTGTAGCTCTTAGTTCATTCCCCCCCCCCCGCCCCATGAAGGACTTTCACAAAAACAAGGGATTAAAGAAATGGTCACAACTGCTCTTTGTTCAGCAAGGAAAGCAGGGAGGGTGCACTGCCTTCCTTGTCTTGAGGGCAAGGATTCCAGCCTGGGGATGACACAAGTTTCCAGGAGTATCTGTGGGGCAGGGCAGATTCCAGGACCTGCACATGGATAACTGGCTGCTGGCTTTGTCCACTGTGCTCAGCATCCTTCATTTTCCCGTGTGGGGGTGTTTTCATTTGAACTCCAGCACAGGGAGGCAGGGGGTGGCTGCTCCTCTTCTGAAACTTCCATGCATTTTTGCCACTGGGTCAGCTGTAAAGCAGAAGTGCTGATCTCTCAATCTTACATGGATTTGCAGGTGGGCTCTCACATCCAAAAGCTCTCTGAAGGGTAATAGTGGTAAAGAAAAACAGAGAAAAAAAACAAAAACCCACCACCAAGCAGGTCCTGCTTTGAAAGTGCTCCCATAGATCCATTTTGCAACTGGTCAGGATGAAGTGGAATGAAAGCAAAAATACCCTTGCTGGACACCTGACAAATGATAGTAATGATCTCTTCCTTGCTCAGGGAAAATCACCAAAATAAAAAAATCCTCAAATAAGCAAATAACAGCAAAACCCTCAAACTCCACCCAAACAAACACAGTTGGCTGGGAAAACAGTTCCCTTTATATTTGTGGAATGAAGTTCTCTCTCCCCTTGTTTGCTGCCACTGCAAAAGGCTCTGACTCAGTTTCTTCCACACCATGGGGGAGTTTGGTAGCTGTAATCCCTGGCAGGGTTTACAGGTGTTCCTTAAAAATAGACTCAACCTGCTCCCAGTTCAGGTCACTCAAACAAAATTCTTGCAAAAAACTGCCTTGTTCTTTCAGAGCCAACAGGCAGCAACTCATGACTGTGATAGGAGGTGGTTGGTCTCCTGTGTTGCCACCGATTTTGCAGACTCTTTCCTCACTCTTTTGATAGAGGCTGTTGTTCTGCAGTTATTTGCATCTCTCCTCCTTCCCTTGATGCTGTTTTATTTCCAGCTGAGGGTATTGATTCACATGCAGATGCCACTGGTGCCTCATTGCCCAGCTGGGTGCCCATGTAGCAGGAACAGTGAAGGGTGGATGCCACACTCTCACACCATTACAGGCTCACACTCCAACACCAACCACAGCCAGCTTTGTCACCTTAGTAGTTGCAACAGCATGAGAAAAACTGGCAGGTCTGCTACATGCAAGTCAACACTGTGTAATACACAGCCTGAGCCACTCACCAGAATTAAAGTCCAGGCTGTAATTGTAGCTGTCACCAAGGTGTTGTCTCCACAGTGAGAACTGCTTTGGGCTGCAGCTGCACCTCTGTAGCTGGTCCCTGGAACTCGCAGCTGCCCTTGCAGTGCCCATCCTCTGGTTTGTCCATGAAGCAGCAGCAGCAGTCTGTCCAGCCTGGAGTGTGCCAGGCCTGAAGGTGGCAGCCAGTGCCGTATTTTTGGCTGAAAGATGCAGATGTTCCATTAGATTAGGTGGCACAGCAGGGAAAAAGGCAAAGCCTCAGCATTCACAGTGCAGTTGCTGAGGGCACTGAAAACACCCAGCGCTTCGGGATGGACTTCCTGTTAGTTCAAGGCACACTCTGTCCTCTTCAGGGGGGTATGGACTGTGCTCTGCTCGGGCAGTGCCAGGGAGCTGTGCCAGGGCACACACTGCCCTCGCTGTGAGCAGCTCTGAGGGGCTGGGACATGGCAACTCCTCCCCTGGGACCAGCCCCGCAGCAGCAAGGAAGTGTATCTTCCAGAATGCCAACACACCGAGCATGAGACTCATCTGGATGCAACAAAAACAACCTCTCAGTGTTCTTTTCAAAAGCTGTTTTGAGAACCAGAGAGGGAAAACAATGGAACACTTTAAGTTTTCATGTGTTTTATTTACAGGCCACACAATACATTTTATATACAAATGGCTTAAAATAACAAAGAGTAAGCAAGCTGAAGCATAACAATTCATTTTAAATTAGGTTGTCTTGAAATAACTCCTGCAATAAAGTATTCTTCACCCTGATAAGCAAGTTAATTCGATTTTAAGTCAACCCAAGGTCATTCCAATTCTTAAATACAAATTCAAATCAATTTTCTGGTGATTCCTCAATTTCATGACACACTTCTGCAAATGCAGAACACCCTCAAACTATCAAGAAATAGCCAAAATTTCCTCATGAAAAAACCCACAGTAACAGAATAAGACTGGAGAAATGTTGTAATTAAAACACTTTTGTGTTTTATTAACGTAAAGAAGAAATCAAAAAGTACATCTGAGACTTTCCTCTCTTGGAAGCAGAAGTCATGGTCCAAGATCTCATCTGCCTGCTGACAAGAGGTATCCTGTGTTACTTCAGTTTTCACCACACAATTATCTATTAAACTCTTCCAACTTCACCAAACCTGAAACTGCCTCCTGCACCAAGGAGAGCACTCACAACTGCAGGAACTCACAGCCTCTGCTTCTAGAAAGCACCTTACACTACTGAGGGATGGAGACAATTTAACACAGACCACCTTTTATGGAAACATATGAAAATATAGAGGTTTGCCATTTAAAAATTATTTTTCCAAGAAATTCTATAAACATTTAAGGACACATGTATTTTTACACCTCGTCCCTAACACTGCTCCTTCTCTTCAGGTTAACAACAACAACTAGTGATCCACAAAAGCTGTTTCCTTTTCCTTTGGCTGAATTTAAGCATTATAATAGTCTAAGTGTTTAAGTCATGGTCATAGCAGCCCAGCTGTGCTCCCTTTCTTCCTTTTGGTATGGCTAAAGACCACTTAATATAAATAATTAAGTACTTGCTACTTGGTAGTGCATTATTACAGTATTTCACTATGTTTGTTTAGAAATACAAACACACAACACTTACTTTTCGATGCAGTGTCCAGGTCTCAGTAGCTCACTTTGGAATTGCAGCACAGAAAATGTAAACCCAAAGGAATGGAGGGGGGAAGTAAAAAAAGCCACAGCTCCACAGAAAGATAACACAGTTTTCAGAATGTCTGCTATTGCATCAAACTCGCAGGGGCCACGTGGTGTAAAATGCCAAAGCAGCACAGGTGGAGTTTGCTCAGAAGGGTGAAATTCTGTCACAAGCACCTGGTGGTGTGATTTAACTCCAAAGCAGTGCTGGCAGGTGACACAGGGGTCAGGGACAGAGGAATGACCTGCCCAGACACAGCTGGCACAGCTGCAGGTGCCACCCTGTGCCACCCCCCGGGGCAGCTCCTCACCCGCACAGCAATGCCAGCCCCGCAGGGAGAGCTGCCAGCAGGATCCCCTGGGCTGCACAGAAGGGAATCCTTCAGAGTCAGCATACATGGAAATACATCAGCTTTCCCTCCAAACTACCCCAGCACTGCTGTCCCAGGCACATGCAGCGTTCAGTCACAGCCCAGTGACCCTTACACAGGGACAAGTCATGGTACAGTAACATCTGCCACATCGTGCCAGTTTTGTTTCCACCCATCTGGCACTCAGCTGTCTGTGGCATCTCCTCCTCTCTGACAGCCAGGATTACTTTTGCTGGGGCTTTTTCTCATGGCCAGAGATCAGTATCTAATTTGGGGGAACAATGTAACAGGGCACTGCCAGCCCATAGGGAAACTGCACTGTCATTTACACCGGCACAGGGCACTGACTGCTCTGCATTCAATGAACTAAAGGACCTGGAAATTCACCTCCAGAAGGGAAGCAGTGGGAGACACAACACCTTCCCTGCATCTTTGTACTGGAAGTCAACTCCTTTAGTCCTCCGAGATCTGTTTTCCAGTTGAACTTACCTGTTTTTAGCCAACTACTGCCAGCAGTTACACCCCCAGACTGCACCATTTCAGTGAAAGGAACTGCCTAAAAGCTTTGGAAGTCTTTTGCTTGATTCTGAAAAAAAAAATAAAAGGCAATCTATCTCCATGGGACTGGGTTTTATAAAGATTAATAAACAAAGAGCCTTAGCTGACACTGTCCATATTTAAACACTACCAGTGATTTTTGTCTTTATAATATTTTTATAGCAGAAAAATGCTACGAGGGTGCCCTTACTCAAGGAAAACTATCCAACTGCACTGTCATTCACACAAAGCTTTTGCTTTTCTAAGGACAGGCTATTCAGGTCATAAATATTTGCTTCTGACCTGGCCACATTTCTTTTCAGATCCCAGGATTTTCTGCTGTGTCTAGTGAAGGGAACCCTTGCCAGGCCCTCCAACACTGCTGGTCAGGGCAGGGAGTTGCTCCTTGCCCCACACACAAACAAACCAGGATTCTCAATCCAGACAAAACAACAGCAGCTTTGGCTTCTATTCTGAAAATCCAGAAAGTCACTGACAGGACTACACGTTTGTAATAGTGTAAGTAGAAATTTTACTTTTTAAAAAGTAATATTTAAACACTCAGTTACATAAGGTACCGATTTGTCAACTGGATAATCAGTTGGAAAATTGTTTCCAATATGGGCTTCAAAACATTCTTTTACGTACAGGCAGAATATAACCATACCTCCTCTCTGCAGGAGAGAGACCACTTGTACTCAAAGGAAGGAAAAAAACATGCTGGAAGCTGTAATTAGTACGAGGAGTGGCTCTTGGGAAGAGTTTAACTATAATAATTTGATCAGTTGTTCAGAAAGACTCAATTCCAATATTAAAATGTTGTGTGGAATAGCAGATATAAAACCAATTAATTGGCACAATCACAAGTTTACAGAGAATTAGAACTAATGTCAAACATTTTGCTGTTGCTTTAAATACTGCTCGTTTTTCCTTTGGTTACTTCCTACAATGCAGACCTTGTGGTAAAAAGACAAGAATGTCAGCGTTTCAAACAAAGTAAAGTCATTACTGCTGTTGACAAGAGAAAACTATTTCATCACTTGGTAAGGACATAGAGTTTATTTGGCAGAGGAACTAAAACACTACAACTCCAAGAGGGAGCTGAGGAAAAACTACACTCTTCACTCTTCTCCTCACTCTTCCCATTTCTCATGAGGTTCAATTTGGAAATGATAATTTCCCCAAGGTAAGATTAGGTCTCTGGGTAACTGGCCCACGTGAAGTAAACAGCACAAGGTTGTATGTATTTGAGTTTCTTATTATTCTCTGAATTCTCTTGGTAACTACCCAGGTTAGGCCTTGTGTTCAGACCGATCTATGGAGCACTTCCAAATTTTCGCAGACCTTAAGCTTACATGTTAAGGCACTTCCCATTCAAGTAAAACAGTTTTTATATAAACAAGCCTGGGAGATGGAGAGAACATTTCATCAGAACATCCATTTTTTTTCTTGAAAGAAAAAAAAACCAAACAAAACAAAACCAAAAAACCACAAAACATTGACCAAATATTTATAAAATTTTGCATCAAGAGAAAGGTTGTGTTTTATTATCTGAAATGAACACAAAGTACACCTTCCACAATAACACTGAAAGCAGTGCAAAGACTGACAGTGACCTTTGACTAAAGGTAGTTCTGTAAAAAGAAAAATACCAAATAAATCAGTGCCCTGCTTTGATTGTTGTAAAATTTCTTTTTTTTTTACATAAAAGTTGGTCCAAACTTACAAAAAAAGCACAAATGTGCATAGTTCAGAAGATCTGAAAGAGTGCCATAAAAAGCTGATGTCCCTAAATTTAGCATCCACTTAAAACTGCCAAAATACAAAATAAAATTCAGAACTAGAGTTTGTGAACATGTACAATCAATTAACCTATTGTTTTCAGACAGCATGAGTTGTAAGCATTTTTTAATTTTTTTCCTACTGTATGCAAGACCCTTTTCCACATAAAAATAAAGCTGTTGAATTAACATTATTCAAGTCTGTTGAATTGCTGCTTTAAACCGCAGCCGGGGGTGGGAAAAAGGAAGTTTTTCCAGATAAAAACGATGTGCCTGAGGAAAAACAGATACTCAGTAGGGTAATCCTCTGCCTCGGCCTCTCGTGGCGATGTGTGGCCGGTACCCCTGAGGGTACCCCTGGGCAGGGGCCGGCGCCGGGGCAGGGGAGGCCCAGCTCTGCCCGTGCAGGTGGCCCATGGCGCCGGGGCCGTCCTGCAGGCCGCTGCCGAAGGGGTAGCCGTGCACCTTGGCGTCGGGCGCGGCGGGGGCATCGCCGCTGCCCAGCACCGGGATGGGCCCGTGGCTGTACTCGAAGCGATGGTCCTTGTCCCCGCTGAACAGCAACGGGCCGGCGCCCAGGTAAAGGTCCCCGTACGCGGCCACCGAGCCGGGGAACGACTCGGCAAAGGCCGGCGGGGCGGGGGCAGCACCAGAGTGAGATGAAGCAGTACTGTAGTTATCCAGAGGCTGCATGTCCGAGTTGCCAAGGAAGCCCCTCCTTTCCAGCACTCCTGCTGACCCGCTCCCTATCCCGTCGCTGCCGCTGTAACAGGCGGGCGGGAAGGACGGCGCCCCAAAGCTGTCCTTGTAGTCGGGCGCTGTGCCATAGGAGTCCCGCGCCTGGTAATCCACACTGGGCTGCGCCGGCTCCTCCGCCGTCGCCTGAGCCTGGTGCTGAGCCAGCAGCTGCAGCAGAGCTGCCTTCACTCCTGCGTGGGGGTCTGTTCCTGAGGAGGAGTTACTGAGAGGCAAATGCTGATTCTCTGTCCGATAATCAAGGTCCTCGTCGGTGAGCGGTGGCGGCTCCGGAGGCTCGGGGGGACGCTGGTCCGGGGGCAGGATCCGAGGGCGCTCCTGCTCGGGGCTGCGGCTCAGCAGCCTCACCTCGGGCTGCCTGACCATATCCTCCTGACCTAAGGGGAGGAGAAAGAAACCCTTGGAATAAAATAATACAGTAACAGTCCCAGGCACTCAGCAACAGGACAAGGGGGCACGGGCTCAAGCTCTGCCAGGGAAAATTGAGGTTGGATATCAGAAAAAAATTCTTTGCAGAGAGAGTGCTCAGGCATTGGAATGGGCTGCCCAGAGAGGGGGTGGATTCCCCATCCCTGGAGGTTTTTAAACTGAGATTGGCCGTGGCACTGAGTGCCATGATCTGATAAAGGGACTGGAGTTGGACCAAGGGTTGGACTTGATGATCTCAGAAGTCGTTTCCAAACCAACTGACTGTATGATTTGATGATTCTATAGGAAAGGACTTTCCTGGAAAAACAGAGGTCTGTTCCTTCGATTCTCATGAACTCATTAAATTTCCTGGCAGTTATACAGATTATTTTGGAGAACAAAATTTGGCAACAGCTCATTTGTCTCAGGAGCTTGATGCAGGTTTCCCCACAAAGATTACCAGGCAAGCAGTTAAAGAAAAACAGTAAAACTTCCTTAAAATACCCCACCAAAACAAAGCTTAAGCAACACAGAAACACTAGAAAATTCAAAGAGGGGCCAGGAAAGATTCACAAATGGGGTAAAAGGCTTGAAGGATGAAAGACAATCCTATCAAGAACAGCAAAAACTCATGGTTTAAAAAAAAACATTAAAAAAAAGGCACAACACTCAAAAAACCCCTAAAAACCCAAACCCCTCCGATAACAGTCCCAAAGCACTTCAGAATATTTCTTTCAACAGCTGCAAACACCACAAAGCAATACATACACAACTATACAATAAAACTGAAAGAGCAATCCAAGGAGATGAACAACAGAGCTCTGAACTGTGAAAGACTGTGGAATCCCTGCCATACCCTAGTGGAAGCCTTTGGCCATGTGTGTGACAGCTGCAGGTGGCCACTCACAAAACTGACACTAAGCCATCGTTCTAATCAGTGTTAAAACCCAAGTCAAAATATCCTCTTCCCTAAATATGCTTTACATAAACACAGTCAAAACTGGCAAATTCCATCTGTGTTCACCACACACAACACTCAGAAGAGACCAGCCCCACAGAATAACTATCCTGTCCTGTATCAAAACTAGCGTGGCCAGCAGGCCCAGGGCAGTGACCCTTCCCCTGGACTCTGCACTGGGGAGGCCACACCTTGAGTGTTGTGTTCAGTTCTGGGCCTCTCAGTTGAGGAAAGAGATTGAGGGGCTGGAGCGGGGCCAGAGAAGAGCAACGAGGCTGGAGAAGGGACTGGAGCACAAGTGCTGTGGGGAGAGGCTGAGGGAGCTGGGGGTGTTTAGCCTGGAGAAGAGGAGGCTCAGAGGTGACCTCAGCACTATCTAGAACTACCTGAAGGGAAGTTCTAGCCAGGTGGGGGTTGGTCTCTTCTTCTCCCAGGCACTCAGCAATAGGACAAGGGGGCACGATGGGCTCAAGCTCTGCCAGGGGAATTTGAAGTTGGAGATCAGAAAAAAATTCTTTCTAGAGAGAGTAATCAGGCATTGGAATGGGCTGCCCAGAGAGGGGGTGGATTCCCCATCCCTGGAGGTTTTTAAAGTGAGATTGGCTGTGGCACTGAGTGCCATGATCTGGTAAAGGGACTGGAGTTGGACCAAGGGTTGGACTTGATGATCTCAGAGGTCTTTTCCAACCCAATCCATTCTATGATTCCATGGTCAGCATTTCATCACTAACACTCGTGTACCTCTCATCATGGGGATTGCTGCTGGCACAAGTTCATAGACACAAGTTCTATGATCTAGACATAAAACATGGCAAAATCCATTTAATCTCCTATTCTGCCATGGTAAACATGCTAATTCTCTATCCCCAAAGTGCTACCCCTGCAGTGCTTTAAGGTTAAGGCCTCCAGTACCTGCAGACATGTACAAGGACTTGATGAGCTGTGGGTAGGCAGGCGCTGGAGACTCCGTGCTGTCCCGGCTGGCAGACACCGGCGTGGAGGGCTCTGCGGGCTGCCTGAGCTGTAGCGACACTTCATTTCCTGATCCGTTTTCCTTCTCCTCCAGCACAAACTCCTTTTGTTTGGTTTGCTGAGCCTTTATTAACTGAGACAAGAGAACAGCAAAAGCACTCTGCACGGCTGCCTGGGCCGCGTCGGTGTCGGCTTTGGGCTGGCCCGGCGGCGCGGGAGGCGCGGGCGGCTGCGGCACCGGCGGCTGCTTCGCAGGCTCCTGCTCTGGCGGCGGCGGCGGCTGCTGCTGCTGCTGCTCTGACTGTTTGTCACCTGCTGACAGAATTCCAGCAGGAAGATTTATTTTATTTAGTTGCTGCTGAGTCTCTGGGTTTACCTTAATATTCAACACTTGGGCAAACTGTGCCAAACTAACACTTGTTTTAGACTGTAGCAGGTTTAGCAGGATTGCCACTTCATTCTGGTTTAACTGCTGTCCAGTGCTTGTTTTGGCTAAAGACAAAAAAGGTGGTTTTAAGTATTATTTAGAACTTGCATATTTCAGAAACTCAAAAGACTAATCTAGCATGGCTGACACAACAGGCAAAGCATGGTTGGGACAACACAGAAATGGAATGCTTTTACAAATTAACTGACTTTGGGGGGGTAGCTATAGGAAATGGAATAGTAAAAACCAATATAAACTAAGTGACTTCCATGAGGTGCACACATGCACTGGGACAGATGGAAAAACATCAAGC
This sequence comes from Pithys albifrons albifrons, assembly GCF_047495875.1. Classification (NCBI taxonomy): domain Eukaryota; kingdom Metazoa; phylum Chordata; class Aves; order Passeriformes; family Thamnophilidae; genus Pithys; species Pithys albifrons. The sequence goes on along the minus strand of NC_092464.1, from coordinate 51,635,521 downwards.
TGGAGCTCAATTTTCTACAGTACAACTAAACTGGGACTTAAGGCCACTTGCTTTAGGTGGCTGTAAGATTTCCAATCCCCACAACATTTCCTATTTTTGACATATCACATCCTTTTGTTAACAAGTGGACACCAGCAAAACACATTTCCAGTCACATTCTGGCCCTTTCTACTTCAGTGTCTGGGTTGTAACACCTCCACAAGTGACCAGGCTCGTGGTGGCCCAGGAGCCAGGGTATAAATGCAAAAGCAAGTGCTGAGTTTGAAGGATGAGAAGTCCATGACTCAGTAGTACAAAATCCTTAATGATACACCAGTTTCTTCATTTAAATGGGGTTTGCCCTAAATAAGAAGAGATTATGATGATGCAGGGGGATACGAATAAGAAAGTTGGTGTATCAAAGTAGTTTCTTAGCTTCAAACACCCATTGTGGTGGTTTACTTTAAAAGAACTGAAGGAGCATGGATTTAAAAATGCCTTATGAGTAGATGGCTTAGAGAAGAAAGTAGTTAAAAATGAAAAAAATGAGTGTGTGTGTGCGAGCATTTTGTCAGAGTCCTAAACATTTTTTTAACCCAGATCAGCATGAAAATCATTCTGTCCTAGTCCTTGTTTACCAATATATATTAATTTATAGCAGCCATGCACAAAAAAAAAATGGTCACACACACAAAAATATTAAATATTTGCCTTGCAATATTGAAGAGTTACCCAGCTGGAAAGTGCTGCAAAACCCACAACCCACTACTCTATTTGTGGATGTGCACCAGGAAAAAAACACTTGGAACCTACTCAGGCAGGATCCAGGGACTTCAAGATTTTTCTGTATTTATATAGATAGAAAAATAAAACCACCTTTTATTTGGCAGTACAGAAAAAATTGTGATTTCTAATGCCTTGTACTGCTGCGTCTCACTCAGATGTCGTGAGGAACCTCTGAGGATGGTGTACTCCACACTAAAACTTCTCTCAGAATCTCAGTGGAAATTCATCACAAAAATGCCAAACAAGGAAACTGATCCACCTACTCCACATCCTTTTCAAGAAAGTTCACTCCAACAGAAAATTGTTGGAAAATCCTGGGAAATGTGTCAGCTTCTACCAGAACAGAGTTATGGAGCTACAGAGGTCCTGTTCAACTGAAAGTGCAATAACCAGGAATCCCATTCATGGATCCAGGATGGTTTTAACCTCTCTTTTTGGGGTGCTTAGAAACAAATGCAGCAGTCTTGGTTAAAGCATGTGTTTGTTCACAGAGTTACATAATGTGCCTTATTGATAACAGTATCTAAGGTGCATTATGACTTCCAGAAGTGTTGTGTTTAACACAGAACAACCTCTGTGCTCCTCTGAAAATTAAACTGTCTTCTTTTCTACCTAGATATTTTTCTCTATGTACCTATGAGTAAACAGCAACATAGGTCTGAATAATTCCTTCTCTATTAGTTTATTCTGCATGGTTAGCAGTAAGGACCATTAGACTGTAGTCTCCCTGTTCTAAAAGCACAAAGAAAGTAACAATTATCCTTTGGACTCTCTAAACTTCTAATGCAGTTTTCATTTGTGGGGGAAAATGGGCTTCAGAAAGTCATTCTTGAAAATGCTGCCAAAACTTTGGCCTAAACAGGTGGAGTAGCAGAAGCTCACAGCTGGCTTACAGCAAGGAACTGGATGAACAGGAGCAAGAGGCAATAAAGTGCAATAAAATATGATCAAAATAATTATTTTCTATATATCTTTGCACAGATCATTTGGAGCTCTGCTCTACTGGTAAATTACATGTTGATTCAGTATGACTGAAGAATTTTCAGGTGCTATCAATGCATTAACTGTTTTTCAGCTGAACTGCTGTATCAGTGAAACAGGATTTAGTGTCACTTTGCACAGTCAAAAATAGTCGAGATTCATCTTCTCAGGTATCCATTTGGTGCTGTTGCTCTGTGTGTTTCTACATATAGTGAGAGAACTATCACTGAACTGCTGAGTACCTCAAAGGGAGTCCATATAGGAAACCAGTACTTTTCTCTTTTTATTATATTCATGAAACTGCTCTCAAGCAAGATAACTCTGGTTAAGTTTCAGAATTAATGGCTCTGCAACCTCCAGAGGTAGATACTTCATGGCATTCTGGGGTGCTCTTTTTGGTGTTTCTTTATTTTACAACTTGGTTCAGCCCCAACAACGTGGAAAGCTGAAGACTAACGTAACATGCAGATGGAATCCATTCCATTTGGAATGATGACTGTTCCAAACTCTGCCTTCTGATCAGTTTATCAATACCAGTAAAGCTTCTCCAGTCTATGGAGATTGGGAGGAATTTTAAACAGCCACTGACTTGTGGGATCACAAAAGAATTAGAGATGAAGAAGAGCATTTAAAATCCCCTCAAAATCCAGAGCAAGCAAGGTAGCTGCTCTGACCAGGCTGAAGAGTTAGGTAAAACTGAAGAGTTTCCAAAAGCAAAGGCAAATCTTTTGTAACAAAGACTCAACTTACAATACTGTTACTCCCTCAAGAATCCAGGAGACGTCAATACTCTGCAAATAACACCTAAAACGTCTAGAGGTGCAATCCAAGTAGGAGGTAATTGTAAGAACTGAAAATATTACTGACCAAGTGCTACACTAGAGCTGCCCTGAGTTTTGAGTTGGGAAGAAGTTTGCATGCCTTGTGGGGTGTTGGTTCTGCTCTCATCCATGCCTAGAGACAGATCCTTCCTGGGGACTTTTGCTGCTGTGGAGTCGTCAGTCATGCCCATCTGCTTCTGCCTTCTGCGCTTCTTGCTCCACAGCTCATGGCAGTCCTGCCACAAAGGAAGGCTGCAAAGAGTGATTAGAGACAGTCAGTTTTAGCACACAACTAGGTTTTTTCTGATTTTTTTTTTAACCATACTGGTAAAATAGATATTCAAGTTATACATAATGTAACTTCTAAAAGATGCACCTACTGGAACTCAGAAATACATCAAAAAACATTCAAAAGCCAGAAAAATCTCAGCCCTGCTTCTTCTGGCTGAAATCTCCTCACTGATTGCCTATTGCACAAGCACAAGTCCTTCTGGCAGAAAATCTCAAAGTGAAAATTTATTTGTTGAATTCATACTTATGAAAAGCCAAATTATTTGTGGAATTCAAGATTTCAAAACCAATGCTGCACACTAGCTATGAAATACAATTTGCACAGTAACAGACAACAAAGGTATCAATATGAAAGCAGATTTTCAGGGTCCTTCTGTCTGCTTGTAAAAGCACTGATGCCTCATTAGGTCAAATATTAGTGCACAATAACAGACATGGCTATCTAGTATTTATAGTGTACAGCACAGCCAGCCAAAAACGTAGCAAAAAGAAGAAAAAATTTGCAGCAATAAGTGGCATGAATAAGTAGCACTTGACACTAGAAAAGTTGGGACACTGGGAAGAATAAGGGACATCTCGGTCCTTTAAGACAGACAGATGCAGAGGCAAAAGTCTCCTAAGGAACTCAACTGCCACCAATTCTGTCCTTCCATTACAGTTTCCTGCAGGCACCTCAATTATGAATTCCTGTGAAACACAAAGACCCATCTACAGGTAACAGAAATACTTAGACTGGCAGTAGAAACAATGTTTTATGTTTCCCTATCACATATTATTAGCTGCGTTAGCAGTTCTGTGACCCAGGAACATAATAAAATTAGATGACACATGACAAGAAACACTGGAAAGGCAATTGTGACAACTGCCTTACTCTCCGTCCACAGAGCAAGTCAAGGCCCTGCCAAGTATTTTCTGAAAACCAACTGGAAGCAAGCAAGAACTCCTCATGAGAAGTGTCCTCCTGTCCTTGCCATCGGCGCTGCCACTTTCTTGGAATGAACAGCTGCTTCTTCCTACCACAGAACTTCAGTCCTTCAAGAGAACAGTCCTGTGCACACTGTCAGAAGGGACTGTGGTTTCTCTTAATTTTTAAAGGACTCCAATGCCAAGTTTGTTTGGCATTACCATGGACCAGCTTCTAGAATGGATGCATTACCACGACCCTGAAGAAAAAAAACCTTCCCATCCACTTACTTCAAAATGCACATCAGCAACATTCTGTACAACAAGTGGTTCTGAGACTTGGCAAACTGCCCAAGGTTGCTGATTTCTGATTTTCACACAGTGACACAGTCATACTGAGGCAATAAAACCTTGGAGCCTCTTGTTTCAGTAGCATTTGCCAAGGGAGGCTGTGGAGTCTCACTGGAAATATCCAATAAATAGCAGAACACAATCCTGCACTCTGGGATGACCCTGCTTGAGCAGGGAGGTTGGACAGATGACCCACTGTGGTCCCTTCCAACCTTACCCATTCCGTGATTCTGTGTAACAACCATGTGCACATAACAGGTAAGTCTTGAAAGAGTTTTAATGAAATCCTTAGGTAAAACACAAACATTTTTTTCCAGTTGCTAACTGACTGAAAAGAAGTCAGTACAGGCTGCCTTGAAGGCTCAATGTGCTCAAACAATCCTAAATGTTCTAAGCTCTGACAGCTATCCTGAGGAAAAAATGAGACCTGCAGATTCTGTAGTCCCTTCTCATTGTTCTCCTCAGGGCCTATTCCAGTATGATTTGCACTGCTTAAAATGAGTGCAAAACCCCTGCTGGACATTGCAATACATTTGCTCACAGGATCATCGAGTCCAACTCTTAAGTCAATGGCCCACACAGAGGACTGAACCCATGACCTTGGCATTATTACAACCAAGTTTTAACCAAATTTATGGTATTTCACCTTAAGTCTCAGGTACCTTTGCAGAATTCTATACCCAGTGCCACTCTACCATCAAAGAAGGCAATTCAGACTCATGGAGGACCTCAGAACCCTTGGAATAAGCAGACACTGATAAACTGAGAGAAAATGGTAGTGATGTTTTTAGAACATTAGAAACATTCACAGAGGGGTATTTTCTTTCAGGGCAGTAACTCAGTAACCAGTTCTAAGAATGACAAATGGAACAATTCTGAGACCCTCACAGGCACTGCTGTGATGGGGTAAGAGTCACTCAGGTGCACAACCACCAGTAAATGGTATACATCAGTGTTTTCCCTCTCCCACCATGTACTTCCAGGGAAACCCTGGGCAGAGGGAAGGGCACTCACTCTGGGGGAGGCATCTTGGAGGGCTCCACGTCGCGCAGGAACTCACACTGCAGGGCCTGCTCGGCGGTGCAGCGCTTGCTGGGGTCCAGCGCCAGCATGTAGTCGAACAGGTCCAGCGCTGCCGGCGGGATGCTGCGGGCACAGAGACAGGGGCACGTCTGCACTGGCACCACACACCTCTGACACACACCTCCCTTCCAGAGAGCTGACCAACAGCTCCTCGGGTAACTCACACACTCAGCATGGTACTGAGAAGCAGAGAGAAACTCTCCCTTTTACTGCCTGTGCAAACATGTAATCCATAGAACATCAGCTTGCTTTGTTTCATTGTTTAAACACTGTTCGTACATAAACACCCCCAAGTTTTTAAGGCAAGACTGTGTTACTTTACACTTTGGAGTTGCACTCCTGATTGGTCCATGGACAGTAATTTTATTGCTTTAAAGAGATTAGTCTCATTAGCATGAGCAGGATGGTGCATTTCTCCAAAACCCACAGTACCTGAAGGGTGGGAACAAACCCTTTAAAACAAACTTACAGCTGTTTTCTGTAACTTTCACTTGTGATGTTTGCACAAAACTAGTCCAATGGCAGTACTTTAGAACATGCAGTTCAGGTGACTCCTCTGTGTTGAACGAATTTATCACCCAAAAGACTGTGATGGTAACCAGCCCACATATTCAGCTGTAGCCAGTTATACTACTAAAAAACAATCAGGTGCAACAAAGCAGGTGCACCAATCATGGAAAACAAATGATTCCTTAGGTGAAAGCTGACAGGTGGCTGAAATTTTAGGGCCTTCTTTCCTCTTCTTGAAGTTCCTATTAAATAAGGGTTAATATAATAGCTCTGTGGGAAGGACAAGAACCTAAAGCCATTTTTCTTTACACTTGATCTCTGTTCATTCTCCATAAATTATTTAAGTTTATAAAGTGTCTGGGAAAACTGATTGCAGTGACAGTTGACTAAAGTATTCCTTCATGCTTACAACGCGAACTCTTCTCTCAGTTTCCGCCGATACTGCTTCTTTGGTTTCATCGTGTTGAAATAAGCTAATTTGATAACATCAGGCCACACTGCTGGGCAGGGACTGCCACAAATCCGGCTGCACCAAAAAGAAGGGAAAAAAGGGTGTGAGATCCAAAGCCACAAGACAGCACAGCTGTCATTTTATTCTTGCACGTACAGTGGAAACGAGAATTATTTTCAATCTTAATGTTCAGGTTAATTTTAAATACAATTTCTCTATTGTCAAATGCTGAACATTTTAAATAATGGTGAATTGTCTACGAAGGGTCATCACCCCACACAGACTAAACTTACTGTTTCTGCCTCAGCCCAGCCCACACTTACATTGTGAAAACCTTAACCAGCTATGTCTGAGCAGTTCTCTGGATATGTGACTTGATGTGGATAGCCCATGCTGAGAGTAACTTTTATGTCCTCAGCTCCCAGTGCCACTGACAATGTGGCCAAAAACACACTTCTCACTGAGAACTGGTTTAACACTGAAGACATAAGGGGAAAACCCCCCAAAATCTAAGTAAGGCTAAAGGCAGAAGCAAGATTTGACCACTAGAAAACCTCTGTACTTTTGACTTCAGTTAGGAGTTTGATATGTCAGGCCTCATCTACCTCCACAAATGGAGCTGCCACAGTCTCACTCTTCCTGCTCCATCCCCACCCATTTTGTCCAATGAAGGACAGCCACGCACAGCTCGATCACCACCACATTTCTGAGCACAAGAACCAAGGAGGCATTTCCATACACACCAGGCTTCCCACTCTGACATAGGCAGCCATAGAAGGGTATTTTGCAAATACATTTCCCTGGTTCAGCCCTCCTACTTACTCAATTTAAACCATTAGTGTAAGAGATCTAACGAGTCATGCCCCAAATGCTACACGAACCAATCTGACTTCACACTCTTTGGGGTATGTGACTTCCAGGAGGGAAAAAAAATGATACATCTATCTCTTCCAATGAGAATTTACCTCAGCTCTACCTTTGAACAATAAAGTTAGAAAGGATAAACACAGAATTGTTGACTACAACATGACTGGCAGAGATGTTAATAAAACTGAAATATTACATTTAAATAGCAAAAAATGAAACAATAAGGAGGAAAAACGAGCTACAAGCAAGTGCTTCCAGCAGAAGGAAACCACACAGGTCTAGTTTTCTGTACCAGAGGTACAACACAAAGAAAAAAAACCTTCAAATGACTCATTGCAATGTGCTTCAATGCCATCTAGTGCTCAAAAGCAAAATTTACTCAACTTAGAAGTTTCATTCTCCTTACACTGAAAATGACCACTGATATGCTTTGCACTCCTGAAAACATGATTTTTTCAGGCTGGCTGGTAACATTTCACCCAGAAACATGTTACTGTTCAATCTGTTTTGAAAAACACCTCACTATATAACTTCATAATAGTTTTTACTAAGTTAATTTTTGAAGTAATAGTGAACATTTACAGTTCAGGGTCTGTAAGTTCGGTAGGACTTATCCTCTTTCCCCCTTGGTTCTGAGAAGAGAACCTCTCCTCACTTATAACATCAGAATCAAGAGCAATTTTTGCTTGCTGAGTAAAGGGAAAGAGAAAAATGCTCTGGGTTCCTCTGAGTTGAACACTTATCACTCTATGATTTATTGAGAACAAGGAAAGGAGCAGAATTTTTACCTCTGGCAGTTTTTAAGGGAACAGAAATATCCCCACAAAAATAATAAAGCCCAGGTGTGTGTGTGGTAGGCTTGAAACAAGAGGTCAAGGCCAGCAGCATGCCAAGTACCTCTTCTCCCAAATCCCACTTGTCGTTATTGTCCATGTTCTCATTTTGATTTGCTGCAAGGAAGTTGCAACACCATCTTAAAAAATAATGGGCATTTTGATTACCCTCTCTTTACAATTTCAGTAATAGGCAACTCCAGCTGGTCTACAAAAAAAACCCTGTTACTAAGGGACTGTACAGTGCCAGGAACACAGAACACTCCCAAAATCCTTCTTTAGGTCTGTGCAAAAGTCCCTTGCTTTACATGCCCCTCAGTACCTCTAACATCTCACCCAGGGCAATAACTGAGGACCTGGAAATGTTTGCAGTGTGTTATCTCCCATTTTAACACCAACAAAAAACCCCTATCAGTGTATGAGGCACCTATTGTGTGACAGTGCTTGCAGCTTACCTTATGAGTTCCAGCTGAGCGAGTTCTTGATTTGCTTGAAATATTGGCTTTTTTGTAAAAAGTTCCCCCAGGATGCAGCTGCAAAACAGTTTTCCATAATTCCATCATTATGGCTTTCAATGTGGAGCGACAGAAACACTTCAGATTTCTTTTTGTCTGGATTTTCCCCTTGCTACACCTCTGCCCAAACCTTACCCACAGCTCCAGACATCGATGGCAGGTGTGTACCTCTCCTCTCCAAGCAGCAGCTCAGGGGGCCGATACCACAGCGTGATCACTTTGTTGGTGTAGGGTCGGCTGTGGGGGAAGCAAAGAGAGAGGACTGTCATTTCTCCTCTGGAAAAGTGATACCTTAAGGTCTTAATTCTGTGATGAGGTTTAGGAGCAGTACAATCTTGTAGCAACTGCACCAAGGCTATCAAGGGCCACACTGGAGATAAGCACACAGCTCTCTCGAGGCCATGTGAGTCCTGAACCTCAAGCATCACTCAGAGAGCAACACTGTATATTTAGATTATTAATCATTTCAGGAGCAGGACCTGCTTGGATAAAACCAGTACTTTCCAGGCAACTATTGGTTATTAGAATCCTGAACGCAGGACCTCTACAAGCATTTTAAAAAGAAGGAAAAAAGTAATTTCTCCCTGTTTAAGCAGGAGCAAGCCTTTTTCTGGAACTACAACCTTCAACAATTTTGATTCCAAAGCCTGGGATGCTTCCAATATTTTCCTACATTTCACAACATCTTTAATTCTCTACAGCTCTAACCAGAAGTTTTGGTCACTGGGAATAATCCTTTCCACCCTCCCACTAAAGGAAGGATTTCCACTATCTCAGACACATATTTTTGTGTGTACAGGCCGAGATAATGTACCAGCAGTTCAGAACAGAAAGAAGAAAACAGATGTTCAATTTTGGGTTTATTTCAACAAGAGTGTTTTAAAAGTGATCCCAGAATTCTTTCAGTTTTAATAATTCACTCTTACCAACACCAGGTAACTGCAGACAGGAAGCAGAGTAACATTAAGTGCAGAGTAGGGACAGTCACAGAATAAAGTCGAACAAGCTCTTATAACACACTCCCTCCTACAGGTATCATTTCTGCAAGATCATCTGAGGTTTGTTTTCAGTAACAAACTGCAACTTGTTTTAAAAATGTAGCATGTTTTTGGGAACAATCCCATCCCTTATCATGTTTATCTCTGAAGCAAACATTCCTCTATGGAATGTTTGCATGGTATGACTTCCTCTATAGACACACCCCTCATACATATAGGACATGGTGCTCTTTATTTGAACAGATGTCTTCTCATGCAATCTGTCATATCTCCTACTCCAAACATGTCAAATCCACCAGAATAACACTGAAGGAATATAACTACAACAACCAATGGGAATTAAATTAAATTTTTATTTCCTCCCTACTACACTCCTACTAAGTTCTGTACCCTTTTAAACAGCATTAAATCCTGAACAACAGTAAACTAAATGCAAAATACAGGAATTTGAAGCAGCAGCTATGATACACTTGTTGATATGTATTAATTATGTCTGTTACTGCAGGTCAGAAACTACTTAGGAGGAAAATGAATGACAGAAGAATTGTCAAAAATCTACTAATGAGATTCTAATTATCCTCCCAAGTTCAACTGGCAATGCCCATCAGATAGTTTAATTACATTTTAATCTTTGTTTCATTCATGCATAATGGCATAATATTGTTGTTTGATGTACAGTAAAATCTGTTATTTGCACTACAAAGACACTGAACCTTCAATCCTTAATAAACACTGAGTTTTACAAGCAAGATGCAAAATTGTTTAAAAACAGACATTAAAAAAATGTAACACGGTAAACTAGAGGGGGAAAAAAAAACATTAGGTCAGTTTGGTGCATGGTAAAACAAGAAACTAGGATAATATCAAACCTCTTTATTTTAAATGCATACAAAGCAAAAATCTAATTGGCCAGCAGCTGCTTATCTTACCCTGCTACTACACTGCATGGTTTTCATAACTGTACGTAAGCACATTCTCCTGGAGTAAGAGCCCAGAGACAGTAAACTGAGGCTATCAGGGTCATCAACAAGCTGAGACAAAACAACAAACCTATAAAGTTAACATTATGGATATTATTTCCCAAATCAGGCATGCAGAAATCAAAGTAAGCTCAGGTATCCAACCACCTCACTGGTGTAGTGGACACTCAGCTCGAATTCTGAGCGCTCAGTGCCACAGGACAAACCCCACATTACAAAATAAATACTCAGGTTGTTAAATCATAAGGCACTGTGCACCTGTTTCCTGCAGGATGAGCACAAGGAAGCCAAGAACAACAGAAGCACAAGTCGCAAGTTTCAGGAGAACTTTTATTTAAAGGTGTATTTGTTTCCAGCAGATTCAACAGCACTGACTGCCTGAAGAATACAGTGAATCCCTTCAAATGTAAGGTTACATCTTACAGAAAAGCAACACTTATCCAATAGGAACTGTAAACTACTTTAGGTCAGCAAAACAAAATTTGCTTTCCCTAAAATAAAGTCTTCAGGAAAAATACTCTTTAGGTTTACAGGACCAGAAACTTAGGACTGTAGGTCTTAATTTCCAATCAATATATGGCCACTCTCCACAGTTATTTATCCAGGACACCTGGAAAAGCAATACACTTGCACAAAGAGACTTTTGTGGGTTTAGGCAGCTCAAGACAATGTGCACTTCTTTCAATTTCCTGAACAATGGCAGTGCAATAACAATTCCTCTAACCAAAACAGTCTTCTGGCTCTCATAGTAGAATTATGCAAAAAGATTAAACTTCTGAGAATGCTTTTTCACAGTATGACTTTGTCTTACCTTTCTTCGGAGTTGTACAGCCGAGCGAGCCCAAAATCCGCGAGCTTTATCTGCCCTCTGGAGGAGAAAGCAGAGAATTACTTAGAGTTTAATCCTGTCGAGATTTCCTGCCCCAAATCAGGTAAAGTTTCAGACTGAGCCAGTGCAGCTGCTCTTCACCAGACACATTCCCAAAGAGGTGAGGCCTTGCAATCTGTGCCTGTCTCCAGTGAACAAACACACCAACCCCACTGAACGGCAATTCAAGCAGAGTCAGGTGTGCTCATCAAATGGCACTTCCATCACTGGGCGTTGGTCACAACTTACATGTTAAGTGCTCAAGTCAGTAACTCTGCAGCAAAAAACCTGAGGGAGGAAATTATTTTCTTGTGCCTTACTGCCAGCATGAGCATTTGTACAACAAACACCTACAGGCAGCCAAACCTCCTTCGAGGAAGCCATCAAAGTCCTGTTCTGCTTTTGCACAGTTTAAATAGAGCTTTTCAATCAGAGAAGGGCTTCTGTTTTTGCCAGCAGCCAACTTGCTGAAGGACATGGCCCCTGACCCATTCCTGAGTTTCCCATATATAGGGGAAGAGCAGAAGACACAGAGCTCTTGCCTGGCAGTTCCCACAGCCAAAAGGCACTGTTCAGTGACCAGAAAGCTCCACTATCTGCAAGGCCTGGATGATTTAAACAGAAAGTGATCTGTGAACTTCTCTAACACATGACAGGAATGTTGGACTGTTACATGTGGTTTTCCATTTCTATACTGATGAGATTTTGTAACTCACATCACTTTAAAATATATATTGTTTCATCAAATTAGGGCAAGACTTGCTGATGCGAATAATAATGACCATTTTGTGATAATAAAATATACAAGTTATCGTTTCCACCCACTGTTCTCCTCAGATGTGTACTCAGATTTGCTGTAACACTTGAGGAACCCTCATAATAAACAAAGAAATGTTTCCCTCAAATTTACATCCTTATTCTTCAGAGGGCTGTTTGTGGAAGATAAATGTCTTTGCTCAAAAACTTATTGCATATCTAAAACATACACAATCCATGTGTTGGGCTTCAGCCTGTAACTGGTAATGGAGTTTCAGAAACACTGGCTTAAAATTATTCACATCAACTATCGAATTTTGTTTCTACCAATGGAAAAAATCTAAAGATGCTCAGAAAATATCCCAGGGAAAAAACCGTCACTCTATATGCTGGACTGGAGAAAGCACAGTATAAGCTCCTCCTCCACCATAGTTCCCTCTGCTTCACTGCAAGGTTACAGCTTCTGAGTTCCCAAAGCTGCACCCACCCTGGAGATTAGCAGGCAGCAAGATGAGGTGTGTGGGCACAGTGAGTGATGGGGAGGAATGTGTACACCTGTTTAAGAGTCTGTATCGTAATGTGGCAAGACTGTGGTAGGATCCAGTGCTGAAAATAATCTCATGTTAGTTTGCTCTAAGAGAAAAAGGAAGGGAAAATGGAAAATTTAATTTGGAGGAAGCTGGAAGAAAACTAGGATCCCACCAAAAGGGACCCTTGATCCATTTTGCCCAGTATTTCATCTCCAACAGCAGCAGAAGGTTTTTAGGATGTGAACCACTCCCTTTGGGGCTCCTCTTCCTCATACTTAACCACTCCCAATCTTTGTGTTAAGGATGCTAAAGCAGGTATCCCTGTCCATTCCCACTGCCAGCTGTTAAAGATCCTGTCCTAGAGTGCCTCTCACCTCTCTGAAACTCCTGACACCGCCCAGAAAACCTCCTGTGGCAACAACAAATGCCAGAGGCTGACTGCCTGCCTGCTCTGTAATGACACTTTTTTGCTGTTACAAACCTGGTCTCAGAGTTGCTCCCTGATTTGGTGCTGCAGCTGTGATGGACACCAGTTTGTAAGGAAGTTGGTCACTGCCTTCACCCAGCCCTTTCTGTGCTGCTGCTGCACCGACAGCAGTGTTCACCAGCAGGGCTTGGAATTACACGGTGTTAAAGCAGCAAGAAACAAATCCTTCTCCCCATCTGATTAGTTACAGTTGCCAAGTCCAAGGCATGCTGGAATATGCCTGAACCAATACCCTTTAAAGCATTAACTTGACTGATGAAGGGGACCTCAGAATGATGTCACAAAGAACCAGCCACACTTTAACCTTGAAACGAGGTGGCAAAAAGAATACCCATCAAACACTTCTGTCTTAGGGTTCTGTTTTAATATATTTGAACTCAGGTAATTTTCCCCCAATGCTCTGACTCCAAAGACTCAAGTTTTAATCCTGCTATTTTAGCACAGATAAACTTAACACATAGTTGCAGGATCCAGCGTTAAGCAGGAACATTACCAGATTAGTCTTTTGCAACTGATTTTAAAGAAACCAGGAAATCTAAAAAATGAAGTTCTGCTAATGACTCAAAGCAGGTGATTGAAAGAAGGATTTAAAGATGTTAACACACAATTTTTGTTACAGACTTTTAAGTAATATCCATACCTATTATTTAGTAGAATATTTGAACATTTAATGTCTCTGTGCAAAAAGTTCTTCTTGTGGCAATAGGCCAAGCCCTCCATCAGCTGTCTCATAAAAGATTTAATATGGTTTTCGTTAAAATGAACCAAACCAGATTCCAGCAATCCCATCAAATCATGGTCCATGTATTCAAATACCAGGTAAAATGCACCTAGAAAAAGAAAGGGAAAGGGTAGGAGAAACAGAGATAAAAACTGACTTAGCAGCAGTCCAAAGCTTTGCTGTTGCCTGCTTTTTAAAATCAGAAGTATTTTTCATGCAATTACTTACATTTTCTGCAGTATTTAAAGCTGTACCTCATGTGCAGTAATAGCAATGAAATACAGTGCAGTAAAGTGTTTTCATAAACTGCCTTTCCATGTAACCAATTCCACTAGTCCAGTGTTTGGGCAAACAAATACAATAATACAATGCTACCACATGGTGCTTTAACCTCCGTGGACATGTACTCTCCCTACAGCTCTCACTCTCCACACATTTTATTGGAAGAAAAATTAACTGTGCTAATATTCCCTTTGTAAAGTTTGGGAAGAAATACAGAAACAAGACATGTTACAACCACTATTAGTTCATCTGTCACGATTCAGTGACTGAATTATTTTTCCTGTTTCTGTGTAACTGGGTCAGAAACAAGCCTGCCCTTCTCAGACTAAAACACTTGTAAGACAGAACAAAATGAGAAAGCAGAACTAACCTATTAGTAACAGCGGAGTTCATATTTCAGGTTGCCACATACATACATTAAGCACCAAAGAATCTGGTCTTATCTCACATTAGGCTGTGTAATTCAACAAATAAAGCTATTAAAGCCAAGGCTCTTTGATACATGTAAGGCTCTTAGAGAGGAAAAGTGCTGAGTGCTTCAGGAACAGCAATAGTCAATCTCCAGTACAATCCACTTTTTAGTACTTCCTTCTTTCCCTTCTTAACCCTGGCACAGACAGGACAGTGAAGAATGGAGAAACCACATTCAGGAGGGTCTGTCCACCTCAAAAGCCTCCCCTCAAAGCCATCACTTCAAACAGCTTCTGCCCAACAAGAACTCGTTACAGGTTCTCACTCCTAAACCAGAAGTTTCAACTCAGAAACTACTGAAAGTCTTGGAGCAGTAGCAAGAAGTCAGCTTGACAGAACACGTGGCCACATTCCAAAGAACTGACTTGTTTTTTTGCATAGTAGCTGAAAAAGGAAGAAAGAATGCAAAGTCCATCTGCTATTTAACATTCAGGAAACAGATACGTAAGTGTTAAACTTGTAACAAAGACCAGCACAGGTCAGCTAAACCACAGGCCACTGCATGAGACGCTCAAGAGTTCCATGTTTTCAATCTAGGTAGTTTTGTCCTGCTGTGTGTTATACAGAGGAAGCAAAATACTCATCATAAAACACCCTGTTGGTGTGTACAGAGGAGGTGAATCGAGCAGGCACAACACAACCCCATGGCTTCAAAAGGAGAGCAGGAAGCATTAAGAGCCATGAATAATCAAAAGGCTGCTGTGTTACTAATTACATAACCCAGTTCACCAGTGCAGTTCACCAGGGAGAAGCAGCTGTTAATCTTGGTCTTTTCAAACAAGATAGCTGGCAATCTGCTGCTAGCTCAGCTTCAGTGACAACTGCTGAGGGATGAACCACGGCATGTTTCCAAATGCCTTGAAACCAAACACCTTGTCTAGTGCTGAAGCATCAGAGTAACCCAGACAGGCACTTTAGAGGGGGTCAGCTCCACCAAACTGAACACGAGGGACTCCTGGCATCCTCCTGCTCTGGAATACAGACAGTGGATTCTGCCATGGCAGCTGCTGCAAGTGTGCACACACAGGGCAGAGACTGGCTGCAGAGCTGCTGGTGAGAAGAACAACGAGGCTGGAGAAGGGACTGGAGCACAAGTGCTGTGGGGAGAGGCTGAGGGAGCTGGGGATGTTTAGCCTGGAGAAGAGGAGGCTCAGAGGTGACCTCAGCACTGTCTAGAACTACCTGAAGGGAAGTTCTGCCCAGGTGGGGGTTGGTCTCTTCTCCCAGGCACTCAGCAACAGGACAAGGGGGCACAGGCTCAAGCTCTGCCAGGGGAAATTGAAGTTGGAGAGCAGAAAAAAATTCTTTGCAGAGAGAGTGCTCAGGCATTGGAATGGGCTGCCCAGAGAGGGGGTGGATTCCCCATCCCTGGAGGTTTTTAAGGTGAGATTGGCCGTGGCACTGAGTGCCATGATGTGGTAAAGGGACTGGAGTTGGACCAAGGGTTGGACTTGATGATCTCGGAGGTCTTTTCCAACTCAATCCATTCTATGATTCTTCCATTTCCTTTGAAAGCAGAACGCTGTTGAAAATATTGGGGCAGAGACAAATAATCATTTTTACATGGGGGACAAGTAACCCCCCCTCTTCCAAACTTCTGAGTACATCACTTAAAAACATGTAACATGTCCCAAAGTATAAGGACAAAGCCCCATTACTGGCTTGCAGTCCAGTGTTACCATCTTAAAAAGCATCCTGAAATCAAGGACTGTACAAATCGGGCCCAACACTTATGTTACTGTGTGAAAACTAAACTTGCTGCATTTTAAACCACTGAGATCCAACTAAAGAACCCCCACGCTGCCTGAAGTGAACAAGCAGATGAGTAGCATGTCGGGCTATGACAGAGACAGCTTCAGACACAACATTAAGTTACTCTCACTAACCAGAGAAACGTGTTAGCAAACATGGCCAGCACTCAGCTGTAAATCCCTGTCTCAGAATGAGCTGCTCGTTAGAGAAATACAGAATACAGTGCCTGAAAAAAACCCACAAGTTCCATCTTCTCTAAACAGCAGTCTCATTATCCTGCTAATGCTTTCAGGGAACTATCAGAACTTAATCAACAATCAGAAATCAATTCTGTTCTAGCATCTCCAGAATTTTCAGCAAATGTAATTGTTATAACAGGCTCTTGAACAAGAATGAGAAATTAAATCAAAAGTAGAATCAAAAGCACAGATACAGACTTGGAGAAAAAAACCCCACGTTTGAAATTAATGAAATACACAGTTAGAAGTACAGCGAAAAAACTGACAATTCAATTTTAAACATGGCATCAAACAGAAAGAAAAATAATTAATAAGTCATTAGGTATGAAGTCAAGGCTCAGTGTGGTCTCATTAGCCAAGTAGGTTAGACCTAATTAAAACTTAGTACAAGATTCACATGCAAAGCCTAAATTGTTGCAGACTGTCAGTATTTAGAGTGGGTGCTGACCACTCACCCCACTCTTTTGAGAGATGCTTCCTACTTTAGAACACAATAAAATAGCATGTCAGTGCTGTAGACCCTTCAAGGCATTTAGTCTCTAAAGGTGCTGGGAAAAAACCCAGAGTGATTCCTGCTGAATTTGACATGCACCTTGTGACTCCTCACAGGCTCAGTGGTGTCTCAGCTGGGCACCTCCTGCCTGCACTGTGGGGGGACAGAGGGGCACAAAGCCACATTTCAAACACCCTCCTCAGCCAAACTGGGCAACAAACTGCCCTCAGGACACTGAAATACCCCAAAATGTTTATAAGAGGAAACAGCCTCCAACAGCAAAACAACCAAGTAAGAAAAAAAAAAGTAACAAGCAACAACACTGCATGATTAATTCTGTTTGCTTGATTCTCTAAATTAAGGAGGTTGCAGCAACTAAAACAAGGCAGACTTAAAACTGACAGAACAAAAAGAGTAGAAGTCATCATGCCTTCTACTTGGGGAGAAACACTACCACTACACAAGTCTTGCCTTTCATTGTTTTCATTTACTCTTCTTCAAACACTCATACACACACATGCCCAATCATGGAAAACGTAACTGAGGCACAAATCAAATAAAGGCCTGGAATGAAAAACATCTCTCCAGCATTGAGCCTACAACACTCTACATGGTATGAGAAAATACTACAAAAAAGGCTAAAAGAAGCCCACAATTAAGAGCTTCTCATAATTGTTGGCCTCCCTAATCCACGGGTGCCAAGGAGACAAACATCTGTTCCTCTCCAGCAAAACTGGAAACAAGTTATCCATTTTTATGCCACAAAATATTTGCAGAAAATGCTGCCATCAGCAAAAGGCATAGCTGAGTTAAACAAACAACTTCTATTTGTATTCAAACAAAAACTGAAATCCCTTGGCAAGCATCACAATTTGGAAATACACCTTTTAGTGAAGTTTAACTTCTAATCCAGCACAGCAGACACTCACATTAAGAACAGGACCAGAAAGGGCCACCCTCTCTGTTACTGTGCATACCTTTGTCCTTCTTGAAGTCCAAAGCATCTTCCTTGTCTGTCACTATTTCCTTCATGTTGATAATGCTTTGGTGATTAAGCTGTCGAAGGATCTTGATCTCCCGAATAGCTGTGATTGGAAACCCTTCCTTTTCGTTATCCAAACGTACCTTCTTCAGTGCCACCATTTCCCCTACGAGAACATCCAAACCAATTAACATTAGAGACCAAGTCACATCATTTAGGATTGGGTTTGTTTGTTTGTAAAGACCTTTGCATTTGTTACTATTTCTGAATGGAGTAAACAGTTAACATTCTGATGTTTGCACTGAACACAAGTCAGCATCACATGGAGAAGCAAAACTATAACGTGAATTTTCAGTCTACCCTCTTGCTCCTGCACACCCCACTCACCGGCACTGACATTCCACATCACGCCTATCAATAAAGAAAGGGTGATTATCATTAGCTCAGTTGGTTAAAACTTGGTTGCAAAAATGCCAAGGTCATGGGTTCAATCCCCTGTGTGGGCCACTGACTTAAGAGTTGGACTTGATGATCCTTGTGGGTCCCTTCCAACTCAGAATAGTCTGTGATTCTGTGATCAGCAGCAGTGGCTTTAGATACAGAGGCCTGTGACTGCTCTGGGTTTCCCAATACTACATCACAACAGGCCAGAATGCACAGAATGCCAGAAATACTTTGCAGTTCAAGAAATGAGGTAGATGACTACAGAGTTCTCAAGTTCATCAGTGTACTTTCTACAGGCACAAGTGTCACTGCCAGGTGTACACCGAGGAGAAATTTCTCTTGTTACTTTACTGCAGGGTGGGCTGGATGAAACTGGATTCTCCAAAATGGCAGGAGCAGGAAGGCCAATGGGATCCTGGCCTGGATCAAACCTAGCGTGGCCAGCAGGCCCAGGCAGTGATCCTTCCCCTGCACTCTGCCTTGGGGAGGCCAAACCTTGAGTGCTGTGTTCAGTTCTGGGCCCCTCAGTTCAGGAAAGAGATTGAGGGGCTGGAGTGGGTCCAGAGAAGAGCAACGAGGCTGGAGAAGGGACTGGAGCACAAGTGCTGTGGAGAGAGGCTGAGGGAGCTGGGGCTGTTTAGCCTGGAGAAGAGGAGACTCAGAGGTGACCTCAGCACTGTCTAGAACTACCTGAAGGGAAGTTCTGGCCAGGTGGGGGTTGGTCTCTTCTCCCAGGCACTCAGCAACAGGACAAGGGGACATGGGCTCAAGCTCTGCCAGGGGAAATTGAAGTTGGAGAGCAGAAAAAAATTATTTCCAGAGAGAGTAATCAGGTATTGGAATGGGCTGCCCAGAGAGGGGGTGGATTCCCCGTCCCTGGAGGTTTTTAAAATGGGATTGGCCGTGGCACTGAGTGCCATGATCTGGTAAAGGGACTGGAGTTGGACCAAGGGTTGGACTTGATGATCTTGGAGGTCTTTTCCAACCCAATCCATTCAATGATTCTGTGATCTGCTCACGATGGGGGATATCTAAAGACTTCATGCTAGCCCAGTGTCTTGGAAGATTATTGCTCGATCTGAGCAGTTTATTGACAGCAGATACCTTTGTTAGCTCCAGAAAGTGCTTATCCTACACCAACTTACATGATACATTCACAATAGATCACATTCCAGCAGGATACAACATCCACTTGCCTCAATGCCACTCTTTGCACAGCACTGGAATCCAAAGCTAATGGAAAGTCTGCTGTGCCTGTATGGACTCATCCAACACAGAGAGAGCAACAGCTTCTCCTGCAGGTTAAGGAATGACTGCCACACACCAATAACCTGGAGTTTGCCCAAGAGGCAATATGGTCATGGCAGGATTAAAAAGCAAAATGTGCACAGAGAATCCCAGGAGAGTAGGAAGAAGATGCTAACAGTGATTTGCAATAATTCTCAAGGTAGAGGTAAAAACCTCTGACAGTTCAGCTTAATTCCTAAGTTTGCAAACGGAGACAAGCACAGGTGAAGAATGAAGAAGGAATTATAATTACACTGCTTATTGTTCTGGAGATCAGAAAGGAACTGAGGCTGGTGTGTGGTCCTGTGTGATTCAGTTACTGCTGAAACAGAAAACTATCCGGCCTTCAAAGCACATGCAAGAAGGGCAGGCAGCCACAGAAGGAACTGCTAACTGAACATAAGATGATCAGCAACACACAGCACATATGACGAATTTAGATCCAATATCTATTAGAAGTAGCAACAACATTCTTATGTTCCATAGTGGTGACTGCTTGCTCATTGCAGCAAGGGTTAAACGTGAGATTGAAAAACAATGTAAAGGCAAGAAAAATGTCCCATATGAAACTCTTCAGGGCTGTTGTGCACAGAAGTAGATTCTCTTCATACTCTAAGTTAGTGACTACTGCAGTACAAAGAACAGTGGCCAAACCTCCTGCACAGTTTCTTTCACCCTTATGTCCCTTTACAAACTTCATTACACATCCAGGGTGCCAGTTAATTTCCCCAGAATACTGAATCTCTCTTCTCCACTACTTCAATTCTGTACAGAGCATCAAAACTCCAGAAATAAGAACTGGTATTTAAGACTAGTCAGCCTGCCTCCAGCCACAGCTTTAAAGATAGAAGATTTTCCAATTGATAATTTCATTTCCATTCTCCAAATGATAACTTTTGATTTAGACAAATGCTAGATTTAAAACTGGACAAACACATCAACAACTAAAATATCTCCAAACATTAGAGGGCAGAATGCCACAAATTTGACTTGATATAAAACGAGAACTAAATCAAACCCACCCTGCTCACTTAAAACTACAGGATTACATTTACTTTTTCCAACTTACCTGTATCTTTATCCCTGGCTTTGTAAACTTGCCCGTAAGTGCCTTCACCAATAATGCCAATGATATCAAATTTATCCACGCAGCGTTTTCCCCAGTCTATTTCCTTCTCTTTTGTTTCACCATGTCGTGGCCCACAGATTCTACAAAGCAACAAACACTTCTAAGAACACAGACAACATACCAAGGGATTGCCTTAACTTTGAAGAACCCTCAATGCTATTTGAGACATTATTAGTTAACAGTTTTACTACCATTAAGTGGCAGCAAGCTATGCAGTTGGAGTCAAGCCTCATGAATATTAAAAAGTCATTAAAAAGCAGGATTCTTTTGACAAGAATGTATTTTAAAGAAACCATTATCATGTCTACTTGCTTGATGGGCTTCAGAAGTCTAATAAACATACTTTGGTCTTCTCTTGCTGTGTAACTGGACTGGTGGTTTCTTTTCCTCAGGGCTTTTGGGAACCTCAGCTCCTCCAGGCAGCTCAGGTGGAAGTGGCAAGTCTGCAAGCAGGTGGCGAAGCTTCTTCTCTGTTTCCTTAACTGTCTTCACTGCAATATTTTCTCGTAGACTGCTAAAAAAACACCAAGACAGTAGAATGTTAACATACATAAAGGACAGCAGAATATTAACATACATAAAGGAAAATACAAAAAAACCATTCTACACTGTCAGCGTTTCAACATTTGCAATCTCTGCTCTTAGAACCTGCAGGACTTGGGTAGGTGGCTCACAAACAGCACTCTAAAGAGGCACAAAGACTGCCACAGTTCTACAGAAGTGTGAAATCAGGTCTTTGGTGCTGAAAGCTGAGGGCAGGTGACACAGCAAGCCTTGCCAGGCCACACTTCTGCCACTCAAGCTTCTTTCATAGGCTGTTAAGAATATTTGGTGCTGCATCAAAAGTGCAGCGGTAAAATCCATACTCTGAGCAACTTCTCCATGGAAGAGAAGACCATCCCAAGGCAGTTCTCTGGGAAGTTGGCTCAGAGCAATGAGTGTCGTGGTTACAGCAGCACTGCAGGGCATTCCCAGGCTGTTCACACCCCCCAGTCACACATTCTCATCCCACACATCTGCTCCAACACTCCAGATTCAACACCTTCCTGGTGATCAGCAGCTAAACAAGTGGGGAAAAATCAGATGAAAGAAATGATTACCTGCTTTTTTTGTCATGGATTACTGATATCTGACCTATTTTTAATCAACCATAATTAGGTAACAGAGACTGCCAACCTCAGTCTTGAGAAAAATCCCCAAACACATGCACAGCAATGTATTCCTTCAGGAATTACTAAACACAGTGATCTTAAGAGATGCTCTCCCCATTCTAATGGGGAAGTTCTGAAAACATTATACTTGCTGCAGGATGATATTTTTATAAACATGTGGTTCCATTTTACCAGAAATTCCTTTAGTTTAGCCAGACTTGTGCAGCTACTGCATATCCAGCAATTCTAAAGCCAGGACCACCTCTAAACTTTATATAATTACCGAATTGTTTCTCCCCCAGATGACTCTCACTCAGTATTTGCTCTTTAAATTTCAGACTCTATCACCCTACCCAGCAAACTGAGTCATGCTTTGAGAAGACATTTTCCAAATCACACTATTCCAATGTCAGCATCCTTCTCTGTGCAGCTTCCTACCTGCTGAGTTCCAGCAACTTCTGTAAATGGAAAGACACTGCCAACTTTCACATGGAGAATGCATATATTTTTTCTTACTTTAATTGCAATTAGCAACTTCTATACAGTCAAATAAAGCACTCCAGTGTTTTGCATGTGTTTGTGCTTCCCCATGAGAACAGAACACTCCAGTGTCTTTCCCCACCCCTCAAGCTGTCACTGCCTCATTTTAAAGCAGCATCAGGAGAAAGCACATACTGCCCTGACCACAGATATAATGCTTAACATGCTGTAAAGAATAAACCACCTTAGCACAGTGCAGGTCAGTATCATGGTAATGAAAAACTCCTACTTTTGAAGTTCATATATTTGTATTTCTTCCACAATTTTGGTCCCAATTTTTCAATATGAGTGAAATCATAACATATCACAGACTCACAGACTATTGTGAATTGGAAGGGAACCACAAGGGTCATCGAGTCCAACTCTTAAGTCAATGGCCCACACAGGGGATTGAACCCATGACCTTGGCATTATTACAACCAAGTTTTAACCAACTGAGCTCATCTCAGGGTGTATGAAAGGTTCTGAAGCAGATTTAAAAAGTGGCACATGAAAAAAGAGACAGCCATGAGCAGCCTTTCTGTTCAGGTCTATTAAATCAGACATCATGGCAATCATTCCCTTTCCCCCAACTTCCACTGTGGAACAGCATCAGGCTTTCTTTGCTGGCACAGTCTCCCCACAGGAACTCTGAGCCCAAGGTAATAAATACCTTTGTCCTCCTCCACCCCTAAAAACATGGATCTTTTCCCCTTGGTGACTTCAGCTTTATCATGACTTGCAATCCCAGCTATTCTGATCTGAAGTTTAGAACATCCTACAGGTAAAACTAAGCAGAGCATAAAAGACACTTTATGACTTGCCATTAATCTTTCTAATGGAGCTGTTTGCAAGCATCAGGGCTTTGGGGGGTTTTGAAAGGAGAATGAGCCCAGTGCTGAAAGAACCACAGCCTAATTGTTGCTTAACTACCCTGTCCAGTTCAGCTAAACTTTAACAGGCACTGCATCACTAAATGATAATCAGAAGCAATTAGCCAGCCTCAATATGACATCTCATTTCTTACTACTGCAATTAATATTGCAACACCAGTTATTTTAGTTAAACTAGTTAGCCTAGTTTGTAGTTAAAACAGTACATCTTGCTCACAGTGTCAGGAATCTCTTTTACTTAGAGAGGATGGCTTTGACACACATTTAAATGCAGTTTGCCACACCATTATTCCCTTTGCTGGAGTGCTGAAAGGGCAGGAAACAAGATTCCTCTTTTACTACTAACAAAATATATCTGCCTAATACTGTGCCAGGTTGCAGTTATTTCCCAAGGTCTCCTGTGCCCCTTGGTGTTGGATACAGCATTAAATTGCTACCAAACAAGAGAAACATTTACACCTCCAGCTAAAAACTCTTGGCTTACTTGTGAGGTGGTTTCTTGCATACATGTGAGAGGCACATCACACCAGGATCAAAACCAAAAGCAGCTTTTCTCATCACCAAACCATAAGAAAAACAGTAATTCACAGCCCAACGGCTGTAAATTTCCCAGGACAAATCACAGCATATATTGACTGTTAGGACTAGGAAGAGACTCAACATAGTCTAAACTCAGATGACATTTGGAAGACAAAAATTAATTTCTTCACTACAAAGCAGCTTTCACACTTCAAAAGTTAACAAAAATGACAGGCCATGAACCCAACTTCCACTATACATACTTAAAATAATACTGAAGTTTGAGATAAATTACACTAAAACAATGCACAGCTATAAAACAATTGTCATTCAAAGGAAAGAGAATTTTTACTTCAAAACCCAGCTAAATAAAGGATTTTCACATAATGCTACTGAATTCAGCTTTTCCCCAGAAATAAATGTTCACACAAAACTTGAAATCTTGAACCCTTGAATGCATCCCTGCATGAGCCCCAAACCTATTACGTACCAGCAATTTTAAACCACCTCTTCAGTACACCATTTATTAAAGATTCCTCCTAGACAAAATCCTTCTCTTTCCAAGAACCACTTCACTGCAGGGACAACTTCCTCAGGAAGGGCCAAGGAGGGGCAGGCACTGATCTCTGCTCTGTGGGACCAGGGACAGCACTCAGGGAATGGCTGGAGCTGTGTCAGGGCAGGGACAGCCCCCAGGGAATGGCCTGGAGCTGTGTCAGGGCAGGGACAGCCCCCAGGGAATGGCCTGGAGCTGTGTCAGGGCAGGGACAGCCCCCAGGGAATGGCCTGGAGCTGTGTCAGGGCAGGGACAGTCCCCAGGGAATGGCCTGGAGCTGTGTCAGGGCAGGGACAGCACCCAAGGAATGGCTGGAGCTGTGTCAGGACAGGGACAGCCCCCAGGGAATGGCCTGGAGCTGTGTCAGGGCAGGGACAGTCCCCAGGGAATGGCCTGGAGCTGTGTCAGGGCAGGGACAGCCCCCAGGGAATGGCCTGGAGCTGTGTCAGGGCAGAGACAGCCCCCAGGGAATGGCCCGGAGCTGTGTCAAGGCAGGGTCAGGCTGGATCTCAGGGAAAGGTTCTTTCCCCCAGAGGGTGGTGGGCACTGATCAGGCTCCCCAGGGCAGTGGGCACAGCCCCAAGGCTGGCAGAGCTCCAGGAGTGTCTGCATGATGCTCTGGGGCACAGGGAGTGACTGGGGATGGGGCTGTGCAGGGCTGAGGGCTAGACTCAATGACCCTTGTGGGTCCCTTCCAACCCAGCATATTCTGTGATGAAATCATTTTTAAGGTCGAGTTCCTAACTAATAACTACCCGTTAAACAACTGAAGAGCAAGAACAAACTATGTAATACGTCAACCTGATCTAGCAAATAGGTTTCTATTTACTTTGCGAAGGAAATAATAACATCAATAGAAGAGCAGACACTAACAACACCAATAAAAAGGGACCAGACAGCCCCAAAAGCAAACCTCTGGCCCATCTCACCTCTCAGTTTCCTTGTCTTCAGGCAGCGTGGGAGGCAAAGGCAGGGGTGGCAGCGTGGAGGGCGGTAGTGCAACAGCGCGATCCTTCTCCTTGGCGACCACACTGGGCGTGCTCGGTTTGCTCTTCTCCTTTACAGTGACTGGTGGCTGTTTCACCACAGGTAATTTATTCTCTTTTACTGCTGTGGGCTGCTTCTGCTTGGTAATTTTGTCTGCAATGACGTTGTTCTCCCCCTTTGTTTCGGGCAGCGTGACCTTGGCCTTTGCCTTGTCGTTCTTCAGGGCTGTGCTGCTGGTGGGGGAAGGTGCGTGCTCCGTTTTGATCTTCTTCAGCTCCTTCACATTGTTTACCTGGGGAGCACCTGCAGCAGTGTCAGCGCTTCCCTTGGTGGGTGTTGAAGTGTTGGAAGCCTTTGCACTGGCTTTGGCTGCCTCAGCAGCCCTCGCCTTTTTGTTCTTGTTCAGCTCAGCAGCCAGGCTGCTCTTCAGAGTCAGCGTGCTGGGAGAAATGCTCGAGTGGCGGCTCCGGGACCGGGACAGTCGGTGCCTGCTCCGAGACCTCGAGTGTCGGCAGGAGTAGGGGCTCCTGCTCCGAGACTTTGCTGACCTCCTGTGGCAAGAAAGGAAAAACTAGCCAGTTAAAATTCAGTCTAGCTGCTTTCCCAGTATATCTGCTTTTTTTGACAAACTACGTATTTTAAACCATTATCACCATGTTTACAGAATAAACAGGAGTCTGTGAAAGAGCATGCACTAAAAAATAAAAATCCATAATCAATCAAAATTCCACCCCTAAACAGGTTGTTAGATAATAGTAAAACTTTCTTAGATGCAGTTTCTCCTGTTATAGAACTGTGAAATACAAGAATCATAGAATAGAATCATAGAATGGATTGGGTTGGAAAAGACCTCCGAGATCATCAAGTCCAACCCTTGGTCCAACTCCAGTCCCTTTACCAGATCATGGCACTCAGTGCCACGGCCAATCTCACCTTAAAAACCTCCAGGGATGGGGAATCCACCCCCTCTCTGGGCAGCCCACTCCAATGCCTGAGCATTCTCTCTGGAAAGAATTTTTTTCTGATCTCCAACTTCAATTTCCCCTGGCAGAGCTTGAGCCCGTGCCCCCTTGTCCTGTTGCTAACCTATATAAGGACAGAAATGTTCTTTTTTTCCTAACTACTTAGAGATACTTTTCTCCTTTAAAGAAAACCTCATCCCATGCAACCTGTACAAACACCCTTAGCACATGCAGTATTTGAGAAAAATTCAGTTGACTACATGATCAGAATTCAATAAAATGAAACCCACTTTACAACAGGGCAAGAGAAATCTAAACACAACACTGAAGTGGTAAGTGCAGGAACTTCTGAATCTTCACTATCATAAACGTAATTAAAATACGCTAATTGAAAAAAATTGAATGGTAAAGGCTGCATTGTAACCAACTAAAACATAGTAATGAATCTTAGCCTTCCTTTTCTGAAATCTAATTGTACACTTAAAAGAACAAGGAGAAGCCCCTGAAACACCACAAGTACCCAACACTTGTCACAGCTACTGATGAGCAAATATAACCCCCAAGTGAGCCTGTGCTGGAACTGCATCTGAATGCAGAGACCAACAAAGAAAAACCACAATTTAAACCACCTACAAAATCATAGCAAGAAAATAACATAGAATGAGAGTGGGTGTGTGTGGGCAATCTTAACAGTCAGAAAAGTAAATTTTACTGAGCAAAAATACCATTTAATTTGAATGATTTTTCATTCAAAATTTCAAAATATCATTTGCCTAGTAGTAGCTTTGAGTCATTAAAATGTAAAGGGAAAAAATTAATTGAGGTGAAAGGCATGGAGCAAGTAAAGCAACCTAATCCACTAATACTACCCTGAAACATTATGAAAGAAATGAAATTAAATGTAGGGGGTTTAATCCATTTTACCATATTGAGAATGGCAGAGATATTCACCAGATTTACAAGTATTTTCTTGATTAAAGTTCAATGGAGATCTATTCTGCTAATCATTTGAAGGGGAGCAAAAAGTATAATCAGGATTAAAAAACCAGTATTCATCAGCTAGACAAAGAAAAAAGTATCAAGCAATAGCAAAAATAGGATTTCCTGGAGATAGGAGAATTTTAGAGTTCAAAAGACAGCACCAGTGTATGGATGTTGCCAAAATAAACAAAACACTCAGACCAAATCAACAAACAAAAAATCCCAATAAACAAACAAAGAGGAAGCCAACTACAGTCCTTATGATCAGGACTATCCACCCCATATCACATTTTGGTTTAGTGACAATTAAATTAATTCAGTTTTATTATCAACACAAGAAGCTACATCTCAGATCTTCAACTGAACAAATAATTAATCCAGTACAATAGTAATTCTATTTCATGTGCAACATCTACTATTTCCAAACTTATACTCTTTTCTTTTTATAATACAGGAACCCTTACCAGTCTTCATAAAAATCATTGAGATAAATCAAGAAGTGACTGAAAACAATGTGCATGCACAAGCTTCAAAATTCTGGAGGTAAAACTTAAAGATTCAAATGTCCAGATACCCTTGAAAGAAAAAAAAAATTCCAGAAGACGACAACCCTTGGAAACCAGCACAGGATTTTCTAGCACAGCAGGATAACAATGATAGGAACAAAATAAGAATAAAAATATTTTTTTTATACTTGAATAAAAACATCTTCACAATTCTCTTCTCTGAATTTTCAACAAAAATGTAACCTTTGATTCACTTCAGTAAAGAGGTGTTAATGTCCACATCTAATATACACCAAATAAAATCATAGTATTGGTTGGAAAAATTCCCCTGAAAACTCCCTGGCACAAACTGACAAATCCTGAACTGGCTTCTACCAATGGTGCATCATTGGCAGGGATGTCACTGACCCATCTTGGAAAACCTTTGCCTGCACATCTTGTTCACAAATGAACTCTTTACACCGACACTTGCCCCAGTTACCGGTACAACCACCTCTATCCCAAAGGCTGCACTGCAACCTGTGTGTGTGTGGCTCGGCTTCACGAACGAAGATTTGGGAAGGGCTGTCCCCACGTGCCCTTCCAGCCTGCGCAGTGGATTTTAGATGAGGCTCAGCGTGCGCAGAACTGGCCCCACCGTTTAAGTCCTGAGGTTCATCTGCCACGGCCGAGCGAGCTTGGACAGTGCCAGTGAAGTTCCTCAGGACTAGAACCTACAGCACCCGGCATTTCCCAGGAGGTCTCCCATCCAAGTACTGATCCGGGGCTGTCCCTGCTGAGCTTCCGAGATCTCACGGGATCGGATGTCAGGGAGGCATTTACCTGCCTACTGCAACCTGTACCACATTGAAAACATGCCCTAAAGGCCTCCAAATCTATTCCTTTCATAAGTATACATTTAGGTTTCTCACTTTGATGGGTGTCTGACAAAGAAAGTACTCTCTGTACCAAACATGGATGTAATTCCTCATGCACTTGAAAGGAGAAGCAGCAGCTTAAAGCCACATTAGTGAGACACCATGACCGATTCTGGTTCTCTTCCACTTTGGTACAAAGTAGAACAGGTTCATTTAGCTCACTGCTGAGGATAAAATGAAAAAATCTGTTCAAATTAGTGAAAATTATTTCAGATCACCTGATCAGCTACCATAACTTGAGGAGGAGGAGGTGGTTACGAAAAGCTAGGGCAAAAATAACCTAGAACTGTTCACTTTCTTCAAAAACAAACACATAAGGAAGCCCAGAATTGACAGTGAATTGATGTCTGTATTTCACCAATAGTCAGGAGAGTCTGGGACATGAACATTGATTTATGCAAGCTCATAAAAAACCCCAAACCAACCATCCTGCACCCTGAGTGTCACACCCCAAGTGACAACTGCTGACTCCCTCAGCCAGGACTGCACTCACATGGGGGACAGCAAACACCCATACACACAAATATTTATATTTCATCCCATACCTATCACAGCCCCCAGCAGCAGGTCAGAGGAACAGCAGACTAGTGATGAAATATGGTGACTGGTTTCATTTTCCCAAAAACTTTTCACTATTTATGTCAGGGAAAAAAAATGTTCTATTACATAGTTCATGTCTGTGCTAAAATAACAAGCTGAAACTTCCTCTAATCTCAGCAAGAGCCCCTTGTTGTACCTAAACGAAGGGAGTCAGAGCAAAACCAGGAACTAAACAAATGCTGAACCTTAACCAGAAAGCAGATTGTCAAAGTGCTAGTCATTCAAGTTGCAATGATAAAATCTGCTGTTTTCAGAAGCCTGATGATCTTTTCAAACACTGTACTATCACTTTGCTTCATCTGTGCAGTTCCAAAGCCCCAAGAGAATCTCTCAGGCAACTCATGTACAAGTCTCCATGCATAAAAATGGCAGAAATTCAAAAATATGGACACATTCACAAGGTTATACAGCACTCAGAGTGGAGAAATGTTGCTTTATACATCGTAAAAGCAGCCAGTTCACTTCACTTTTATTTGACATAAAGGTGCAGGCACAGCAGGGCAGAAATGGGCTCCCACCACACACTGACCTGACACCCTGAGGGAACACCAGGAGGGACACCTGGGACACACAGGGCTCTCCAAACCCTCCAGCAGCTGCTGGGCAAGGTGCCTGCATGCACACACACACAGAAAATGCATTACATCTGGCATTCACCACCAGGTACTTCAGATTTAGTCAGCAGCTTGTTTCTAACACAGTCAAACGCAACAGAAGAACAGTGGCTACAACTGTGCTGCAAACAGCAAACAAATCCAATAGAGCAGTTCCAACTTCTCTTCCCCAAGTATGGAGAGAGCAGAAGTGAACTAAACCTCAAGGTCTTGTCCTGCTCTCTCCAACAAAAGCACCAGCACCTGCTGGTAACCCGTGGGGACAGACAAGCCACTGTTTCAGGTGTTTCCTTGGATGCTTCTCTTTGTCTGCACCCTGTTCTGACTCATTTCCAAGCACCTCTGCCACACACAGCCCTTGCCAGCCTTCCAGGAGCATCCTAGATCCACCTCTCACAGGTTCAGAACCCTCCAGACCTCATGGCACTGAACCATATGGAGAGTTCAATATGATTTCATACATGGAGAGGAGAAACAGAAAAAAGAAAGCTGATTTGCCCAGAGATCATAACTATCACTAAGTTCTAAAGCTGTTTTTTTCTTTCCCAGAGGCAGCAGCTGGATTAGCTGCAAAAGGGAAATGAAAGAAACTACATAATATAACGAGTAGCTATGAAATGAAACCAGGGAAAAACAAAAGTTGAAAACATTATCTACAAAACACCTATGAGAAGAGTCAGATTTAAAGAAACTGATAAACAAGAAAGCACTGGTAAGGAAGTTACCCTGAAACCAAAACTCAGCACTGCTTTCCTCTACTTTTCAGAACAACAAAAAGAATGACTTTTTTTTTCTCCCCCTAAAGACAAAAAAAATTGGTTTAGGTATCACGGTTCTTTCTTTCTAATTTTTTTTGCCTAGTACCAGTTATCACAAAACAAACAGGTATTTGTTTTTTCACTCCTTAATACAATGCACTTACTCACTTCATAAAAAAAAAAATTCGAGAGATCAATTGCTATTATTATTGTCAAACCTACGAGTTTCAAAACTGTTAAAATGTTCCTCCTTCCTGATAGGCAGCATTCTATTCCACTTCACTGGCCCACTAATCAATTAAAAAAGAGCAAATTTATTAATGAAGTTAAAAAAGAAAAAAGTCTACTGACATAAAATCACATACATTCTCAAGCACAGAATGAAAGAATTCCATACAGTACATCAGAGTGTTGTGGTTTTCTATCTTTTGCTACCCTGATATTTGAAAGCACAGAGGAAAGAGAAGTAACAGGTACACATGTCAGATTTCCAGGAACACAGATTTCACTCAGAACGGTCATGTCTTATCTTCTCATGTTTGTAAACTTGAAAACCTCCTTTCTTTTTTTAACTGCTTGAAGAGCAAGCTGAACCCAACATGCTGGCAGCCAGCTAGAGGTTACCTACATGCCAACAACCTGGCACTCCAAGCACACGGAATCATAGAATGGATTGGGTTGGAAAAGCCCTCCGAGATCATCAAGTCCAACCCTTGGTCCAACTCCAGTCCCTTTACCAGATCATGGCACTCAGTGCCACGGCCAAGCTCAGTTGAAAAACCTCTAGGGATGGGGAATCCACCCCCTCTCTGGGCAGCCCATTCCAGTGCCTGAGCACACTCTCTGGAAAGAATTTTTTTCTGATCTCCCACTTCAATTTCCCCTGGCAGAGCTTGAGCCTGTGCCCCCTTGTCCTATTGCTGAGTGCCTGGGAGAAGAGACCAACACCCACCTGGCCAGAACTTCCCTTCAGGCAGTTCTAGACAGTGCTGAGGTCACCTCTGAGCCTCCTCTTCTCCAGGCTAAACACCCCCAGCTCCCTCAGCCTCTCCCCACAGCACTTGTGCTCCAGTCCCTTCTCCAGCCTCGTTGCTCTTCTCTGGACCTGCTCCAGCCCCTCAATCTCTTTCCTGAACTGAGGGGCCCAGAACTTAACACAACACTCAAGGTGTGGCCTCCCCAATGCAGAGTACAGGGGAAGGATCCCATCAGGGCCCTGGAGCTGAGCGAGAGAAGGAACTGTGTCAGTAACCTTTGGACAAGGCACAACACGAATGGATTAATGAGAACACGCAGAGGAGAAGCAGAGCCCAGCAGTGTGAGGGAGGTTAAAGACCAAACACCCACTGCAGCCCAGCTCCTTCAGCACCCAGCAGTGAATGCTGGACTCCTGACAGCACTGCCACCTTCCCCTGCATGGCAAGGTCACTCTATTGGAAAAGGGAGACCTGAATTTAATCAACTGGCTTCACTGCAAATCTTCCAAGGCACTCACTCAGTAACATAAAGCACCTTGACAAAGCATTTCAGTTCCCAGTTCAGCATTTCCATGCTGCACTAGCAGGCAAACATGTAATTCATTTCTTTAAGCCATTACAGGAATAGCACTCCCTCACTTGATACCTTATTAATTAATTTTATTTATTTTCTCCAGCCCCTGGCTCAAGGTTACACTCTAAGCAGCTCTGCAACCAACAACCTGCTCAGCTGCTTCTACACCAGGACTAACAACCTGCCTCACTGTCAATCTTCAAAAGGGTCTCCAATACACAGAGCAAAAGAACACTGGAAAACTCTGAGTGTGGCATTTATTTATCAGTCCTTTATGATCTTATATTTTCACATGAGAACTTGACCTACAAAGAAATCAACCAGCAAAACGTCAACCCAAAAGCTGTGTTCTAAACACATACACAGGCAAATTTTGCAATTTAAGTCCCTTCCCACAATGAGGAGAGAAGCAGTAAAAGGAAAGACACATTGGCATAGTTGGGCAAAAGGCAAAGGCCAATTAACAAAACAAATATTAATAAATTTAGAGTATGTAATGGAGTAGGAGTCTCAATAGGCACTGGAAAAATTAGCTACTCCAAACAGTGAAAACATAGTGTCCTATTTGAAATTCTGCAAAATACAGTTCTGTTAAACAAAATTAGAGCTTTAAGTAAAAAAAAAAAAAAAAAAATTCCTATTTCCACCAATCAAAGGGGAGAAAAAATTCCAAGTCTCTCCTACTCCTTGAAGTTCAAAAGTAGTAGAATTATAGGATTCAAAGTTATTTTCCTATCAGTGTGTGACACCATGCCCTCTCCATGAAGTCAGCATTTCCCAGGTACTTTACTGTCCTCCTACCCCTGTTGTGGTTTTGCACACAAATCATCCATATTTGCAGAGCCTCCCTGTACAGAGCAGCTACCAAGAGACTGAGATGGCTCTGTAGTACCAAAAAGAAATCTTCTATACTTCCTATAAGCAAGATCCACCCACACAGTAGTACTCTGCTAGTAGTGCCCCACCCACGGAGTTTGATCTGAGCAGATGGGGAGGTGTATCCAAACTTGAGAAAATGTGATTACTCATCTGCACTGCTAACTGAATTCAATGTGTGATCACATAACATATGACCTGACTGACGTTACAAAACACAGTTCTCTCAAAACTAGTTTAGGATGAAACTCCATGGAGTGAGAGACTCTGTCTGCTTATTTTGTCAACCATGGGCTTTGGTTGGGATTTTTTTTTATTTCAGTCAGATTATCAGTAGGGAAATAAATACCTCATAGTCTTGGAAGAATTTCCATTTTGAAAACATGCATGTGCTACTTTAGAACATCTGTGTTACTCTATCCACAGGAAAATAAAGTAATACAAAATTCAGCAGCAAGTGAAGAAGTTTTGTCCGACAAGTGAAAATAACTCAAACAATCAGTTTGTCCAAACCACAAATTTTTCTTGATATTATAATGGAAAAGGCAACTAGTCTGCCATCCAAAGAGAATGTGGAACTCACATTCCTCATCTTTGCCTCTGTTCAGAACCCACATCCAGGCAACATCACCTCATCACATCAGTCAGTCACAAGGGTGCACGATGGGCTCAAGCTCTGCCATGGAAGGTTTAGTTTGGATATTAGAAAGAAATTCTTTCCAGAGAGAGTGCTCAGGCATTGGAATGGGCTGCCCAGAGAGGGGGTGGATTCCCCATCCCTGGAGGTTTTTAAAGTGAGATTGGCCATGGCACTGAGTTCCATGATCTGGTAAAGGGACTGGAGTTGGACTAAGGGTTGGACTTGATGATCTCGGAGAGCTTTTCCAACCCAGCTGATTCTGTGGTTCTATGAGTGCAATTCCAAGTCCAGCTCACAGCACGGGCTCTGCTGCTGCTTCACACGAGCAAAGCTGACTCCACCTGTTTCCCTTCAACTCTTCGCTACAAGCTTCCCCCTAAGCAGCTCAGACACTGAGATGAAAAAATCACCACTCGAAACATGAGCTTTCCAAGTGTGCAAAACTACTCTGTTCTTATTTTCTACACACCAAAATTAGTAGATAAATTACATAACATTGGAGAAGACAGATATGAGATGAGGGATGAAAAGAGCAAAAGGACTTGCAGGCTGGAATATTCAGTGACACACAAAGTTCTTACTGTCTCGACACCATTACAGTTGGATACAAGCCCAGAATTAAGTCTTTAAGTCACCCAGATGAAGAAGACAGTTGCTGTAAGAAGCTGTTGCCTCCGTGAAACTGCAATATTCTGTCAAGCCTAAGGCCACTGTATCATTATCTTAAACAGGACAGCAAAATTACTCAGCAGTTTGGTTGTGGTACCACAGAGTCAAGCAAAACGTGATTATGACACAGCTTTGAATGGTTAAAACATCAGTATACAAACCTTGCAACTGTATTTTCCCACTGCAGTACACACAGTGCTCAACAGCTGTACGGGAGCTTCCCCCCTCGCCGTCCTTTCTCCCCAACCACCAAACATCACACACAGCTGAGTTTACCTTCACACTTTTGGTTTATTTAGTCTTGTATGCAAATGACACTTTAGCACTGAATGCCCCATTAGGACAGACCAACCTTTCTTTCTACAAACAGCAATCTCTGCTTTTCACTCCTCCGCAAACCTGACAGGCTGCATTTCCCAACAATTTATCCGTAAGCAGGTAAAAACTGGATGCAAATTACAGCTTAATTGGAGAGAGGAAGGACGGTGGGAACTCACAAAGATAACTCCCAGGAGCAGATCTGCAGCTTAAAGATTTAGTCACCACAAAAATCAGGAGACTTGAACTCTCATGCTTCAAATTACAGACCCGCTGCTAACAGAGCAAAAGAAACACAACCCTTCCACAAAACTCTCCTACGGCCCTATCACTCAGGGCATTAGAGAGAATCCTAAACTTAACCTGGCTGTCAATCTGACTGGAATAGCTACTCCTAAAGACAAACCTCACATACTTAATTTTGCTCGTGATTATAAACTTTCTTATTCCACGATATAAGCAACTATGGAAAATAATTCTGATTCCTAGGGCATTTAAATCAAACTATGAACACAATATTCCTGGCATGCTATTATGGAAATAATTCTGAGAATATATCTTTAACCATTTGTAACAGACTGTCACAGAACAACACGCTGTTTTTCAGAGCAATTACAGCGGTTTTTGCTTGAAACACTCTGTTTACAAAATTGTTCCACACAACCACACCTTTAACAATCACTATTTTTATACCAAGGCACCTTTGTTCTCTCTCTCTCTGAACAAAGTAGGACACAGCTTTGTCACTTGGCTCCTTAGGCAGCACACCCAGGATGGCAGAGGGAACAGCTTCAGCATTCCCTGGATACACTGCAGGACACCCCAAAGGGAAACCAGCACAAAAAGGTACTCATTAGAAACACCAGAGAGCAATTCCCAGACAACCCACCAGGTAATGGCTTGTAAACAACATTCTTGCCAGTTGAAAGGCAAATAGTCTGATACATCTAAAGCTAAAAGTCCAGACCTGAATTTAAATAAACCTATAAACAAATGAGGCAACAGTAAAGATTCCAATATAGGAAAAAAAACCCTTTCAGTTATAAACACATACTAAGCAAGTACTTTAAGTTCCCAGTGGACTTTGCTGCAGGTTAAAATGTTCTGAAGAGCTTTAACGTGGTTTGTATCTGATTAGAAAGATACAGCCCACATTTCCTCTCCATACAAAATTCAAAAAGTCATGCAATGTTGCCCTTTACACCCTGAGCTCCCACTAACTCTAATTATTTGCAAGCACGTGTCAAACATACAGACATACACAACCTTACTAGGAAAAGAACTTCCAGATGTTTTCATAGGTTGTGTAGAGCACAAAAGACAATTTAACAAAACTTGACATTGACTCGTTTTTATACCAAAACAAAGCCTAAGCCTTTCTGCAGACTTCTAAAAAGAACAAGAAACCCTTGCAAACACAGACTGCCTGTCAGCTTGTTTTCTCTTTAGATTAGCAGGAAGTAATACAAACCCAAACGTATTTAACATGCATCCTACTTTGTGAGGCAACAGGATACATAAAAATGTATCAGAGAATGTCTATACTTCATAAGCAGAGATTTAAAAATCAAAATTGGTCCTTCAGAAAATCAAGAAGCATTTTCCTTCAGTCACTCTCACCCGAAAACCTTTTAATACCTAAAACCCTTTCTCCAGCTAGGTGGTTTCCCGCAGAGAGAAGGCAGAGGCAGAAGCGTTACAGGCACAGGCAACCGCATCTCCCCTTCTCCCCAGGAGACAGCACAGGAAGATCTTTGTGCCTGTCCCTCTCCCCTTTCCCCGCCCCAGCTTTCTGGCAGCAAGAGGGAGGGCCTGCAAACCTCTGAGGCCTGCCCTGCATCCCAGCTCCAGCCATGCCTCCCTCCCTGCCCGTCCCTCCTTCCCCGCCCGGACTCACCGGATGACGGGGCTGTAAGGGCTCCGCGACCGGCGCCAGCTGCTGTAGGGGCTGGGCGACACGTCCCCGCCGCGCTCGTAGGAGCTGTGCCGGCTGTAGCTGGGGGAGCGGCGGCGGCTGTAGGGGCTGAGCGGGGAGCGGGCGCTGCCCGGGCTGAGCGACTTGCGGCCGCGCTGGCTCTGGGAGGAGCGGTGCGGCGGGGGGCTGTCATCGCGCCCGGGGCTGGGCGACGAGCGCTGCCGCCGGTACGCCTTCGGCTCGGGCTTGTCGTCCCGGTAAGCCTTCGGCGGGTCCTTGTAAGCCGACGGCGGCTCCTTGGCCGCTTTAGTCCGGCTGCGGTGCGCTTTGCTGTCCCGCTCCTTCCTGCCGCTGCTGGGCGAGCCGAGCGAGCCCTTCTTGCGGCCGTCGCCGCTTTTGAGTCCTTCCCGGTCCTGGCTCCCGCTGTGGTTGTGACGGCTGCGAGACTTGGAGGAAGACGAGGAGGGCTCTGTCGCCCCTCTGCCCGGCGCCGCCGTGCCCTCTGGCGTGGCCTTATCCTCGTTTCGCCGCCGGTGCTCGCGGTGCCGCTCCTTGGATCGCCCCCCGCTGCCGCGGCGCTCCCGGCGGGCCCGGCCGCTGCGCTCCGCCTCTCCGCGGGCCCGCTGCGCCCCTCCGCCCGGCGAAGAGCCGGGGCTGCCCCCGCCGCTGCCGCCGCCGGCCGCGCCGCCGCCCAGCAGCCCCTCGGACTGCGAGCTCACGTCGTCGTACTCCTCCACCAGCGTGCTCAGCCCGCCGCTGCCGCTGCCACGCCGCTTCTCCGCCTCCTGCGTGCCGCCCGAGCCCCCTCCGCCGCCGCGGCCGCGCCGCCGCTTGTGCCGGGAGCCCGAACGCCGCTTGCCCCGCGGCCGCTTGCGCTCCGCGCCGTCCCCGCAGCAGGACGAGG
The DNA here is from genome assembly GCF_047495875.1 of Pithys albifrons albifrons. Classification (NCBI taxonomy): domain Eukaryota; kingdom Metazoa; phylum Chordata; class Aves; order Passeriformes; family Thamnophilidae; genus Pithys; species Pithys albifrons. The sequence continues at coordinate 51,597,895 of NC_092464.1, read as the reverse complement.
CGCCGGTGGCCGCCAGGAAGAGCAGCGACTGCGGCGGCAGCGGCGGCTGCAGCAGCGGGGGCTGCAGGAGCGGCGGCTGCAGCAGCGGGAACAGCAGCGGGTGCGGGGCCGGCGGCGGCGGCTGCGGCTGGGCCGCGAAGCGCTTCCGTCTGCGGTGGTGCAGCCGCTTCTTGTCGGCCGCCGCCTCCGCCGCCGCGCCGCCGCCGGGCCAGCCCCGGCCGCCCCCGCTGCCGCCGGCCGCCGCGTCCGAGCTGCTCGGCATGGAGCCCGCTCAGGGCCGAGGGCGCGGCCCGGGCACCCCGCGGCGCTCAGGGCGCCATGGGCGGCCCCGCGGCCCCCGCCGGGCCGGGCCTCGCTGCTGCCGCGCCGCCCGCCCGCCCTCACATGGGCCCGCGCCGGGACATACGGGCCGGGCCGGCTCCGGGGGCGTCCCGCGGCCTCTCCGCGTCGCGGAAGTGTCTCCGGCGGCGGCGGCTCCTCACTCCATGCGGGCCGCGAGGGCACTCGGACACCGGCGCGGGGCCTCCTCCTCCTGCTGCTGTTCCCTCAGCCGCTCCTGGGCCGGGCGGCGGGGTCAGGCCGGGCCGGGCGGTGTGCGGGGCGGCGCTGGCTGACGGTGTCGGTGCGGGTGCCGGTGCGGGTGCCGGTGCCGGTGGTGTCGCGGCCTGCGGCCCCGCGCAGTGTCACACGCACCGGGGGACACAGGCACGGGCACGGCCCGGCGGCGCGCGGCGCATGCGCGGGGCTGGCGGCGGGAGGGGGGGGGGGGGGACGCGGGGGCGCGCCCCGCCAATCGCGCGCGTCCCCGCCGCGCTCTCGCGAGAACTCGCCCCACCTCGGCCCGGCGGCACCGGGCGGCTCTCGCGACGTCGCGCGCGAACTGCGGGCGGAGGGAGGGGCCAAGATGGCGGCGGGCGGGGCGGGCTGAGGGAGCGGGGCCCGGAGAGGGTCCTGTTGAGGGAGCGGGGCCTGCCGAGGGACCGGGGCACGGAGCGGGACACCGAGAGGGGCACCGAGAGGGGCACCGAGGGAGCGGGCCACGGAGAGGGACACCAAGCGGGGCCTGCTGAGGGACTGGGGCACCAAGCGGGGCCTGCTGAGGGACCGGGGCGCGAAGAGGGGCCTGCTGAGGGACCGGGGCACGGAGAGGGGCACGAAGCGGGGCCTGCTGAGGGACCGGGGCACTAAGAAGGGCCTGCTGAGGGAGCGAGGCACGGAGCGGGCCCTGCTGAGGGAGCGGGGCACGGGAACCAACCCGAGCACCGGGAACGGCGGCCGGGACAAATCGCCCGCATGGCTTATGGAGTGGCCCTAGGGGCGATGCTCAGGAACCGCCCGGACACAGCCCTGGACGCCGCCGTGCTCCGGGCAGGCCTTTCCTGGGCTCGGGGCCTGCACTGGGACAGCCGCCCTGCTTTGGGACACAGAGCCCGTACCGGGACACAGAGCCTGCCCCGGGACATCCGCCCCGCTCCGGGACACAGATCCTGCACCGGGACACCCGACCCGGGCCCGGAGCCTGCCCCGGGACGCCGCCGTGCTCTCCCGGCCCGGCCGTGCCGTGGTTGGAGCGGGCCGGCAGGAGACACAGGAACCTCTCTCTTTCTTCCTAGGCGGTTTTCACGGTGTTTATTGCACGGAGGCCCCGCGTTCGGAGGGGATGTGAGAGCTCCTGCTGAACTACAGCGGAGCAGAGAATCGCTCCGGGCACTCTGAACAGCGAAGCCGCTGTGTTGCTTCAGGAAAAGTAATTCTTTGCTTACAGTACTGAAATTAACTTCAACTTAGAAGGTTTTTAGTTTACTTCTCAATATCTTCTCATTTCGTGCTCTGATTAAGTCTCAGGCTCTTCCGTTTTCCTGCTCTCTATACTTTTGCTTTTTTGTGGTTTTATTGAATTCTGTGACTGGAGCAGCAACTCTACTGCCTGTGCCTCAGCTCAGCTTCTTGGGCTGCCTTTCTTCCCTTAGGTACCTCTGCCATGCCATCTTGAATGTTGTGAGTGCCCAAAAAGCAGAATTTATTGTCTTTCCCTAGGAATTTAATAGTCTTCTGGCTGCCTTGCTATAATTGTTGTTAGCTGCCTTCCATACCTACTGGCTACTTTTCTTTGTAAAACAGGACACAAAGAACCAAACCAAAGAAACCCACCTGTTTTTCACTGTTGTATTTCAGCTCCTTGAATTCCTCTAATTATTTCTCCTTTTTTATACCCAAGCAGAAGTCTATTCCTCCAGGCCAGGTCCTGTGCATCATCTGCTTCCAGCAAACCTCCCTTTGAAAGTGCTGCATTCCTTCACCTCTGTTCCAGCTCACATTAATTACAAACGTTGTCATTAAAGCATCTGTTACATATTTCTGTAGTTATACACACACACAGAGGCATTTTCATTCAGGCTTTTTCTTGCACGTGTGACTTGAAGAACAACCACACCCTTTTTTCCATTCTCTGGCAGTGTCCGACTGGGTGGTGAAGAAAAGAGCCTGGTGTGCTGACTCACCTGCAGGCTCAGGAGGGAAGGTCCCTGCCCAAGGAGGATTGCTCTGACCTGGGCAGGGACGTGTTTACACTCTGCCAAATTGTGTTTCTTTATCACCCTGCTGTGCCTCATGGAGATCCTGCAGGACCTGTGGGCAGCAGCAAGGTGTTCCCAGGAGCTGGGGTAGGTGCTGTGCCTCACAGGGGCCCTCCCTGGCTGTTGGGGAATAGTTGATCTTCCCATAGTGCCTGGAGGCTGCTCTCAGCTTTCAGAGAATCATGGAATGGATTGGGTTGGAAAAGCCCTCCGAGATCATCAAGTCCAACCCTTGGTCCAACTCCAGTCCCTTTACCAGATCATGGCACTCAGTGCCATGGCCAATCTCACCTTAAAAACCTCCAGGGATGGTGGATCCACCCCCTCTCTGGGCAGCCCATTCCAATGCCTGATTACTTTCTGGAAAGAATTTTTTTCTGCTCTCCAACTTCAATTTCCCCTGGCAGAGTTTGAGCCCATCGTGCCCCCTTGTCCTATTGCTGAGTGCCTGGGAGAAGAGACCAACCCCCACCTGGCCAGAAATTCCCTTCAGGTAGTTCTAGACAGTGCTGAGGTCACCTCTGAGCCTCCTCTTCTCCAGGCTAAACACCCCCAGGTCCCTCAGCCTCTCCCCACAGCACTTGTGCTCCAGTCCCTTCTCCAGCCTTGTTGCTCTTTGCTCACACCCTTCACTGCTCGCTGTGCCCCCCTGAGTGTTCAGCGACTCCGAGCGGATTCTCCAGGATTCTCCAGCACGCTCAGCAAAGTCAGTGCACCATCAGCTTCTGGCATGTTCTAAACCAAACTAAACAGAACCCAGAGACCCAGGCAGCTGTGGAGACCATGGACAATTACATAGGGCAGATCTGAACGATGCAGCACAGGCTGCAATTTCTGCTTTACTCCCAAGCATTCCCTGGTGCTTCTGGAGCAGGGATGTGTCATTGGAGGAGTTGTGTGGTTAGCAGTGGAGTGCTGGCATTTTCCGTGTGGAGCAAACCCCATGACTGGCCAGAGAGGCTTAACTAGAAGCTAAGCTGCTAATGACAGGGAGTTTACTCTGCCTGGAAATGGGCTACACCAGATTCTAGGGGGATTTGCCAACAGCAATCATGTCAGTGTTGGCAGCTGTCAGCCCACAGGTGATGGCAGCATAGCATTTGACAGTGGAAGCCTGTAGAAATCTTTAGATTTCTGGCATAACAAAGCACACCTGAAACAGATCCCTAACAGAGAATGCAATCCTTCAGAGACGTTGATGGCATAGAGCCAATTTTTGGCTTTGCGAAGAGCCAGAAAATGAAGATGTGATACAACTTGTTTCCACAAGGCTCAGTGGGGTAAGAGGAAGTACCAGAGAAAGGAGCACCAGGTCAGGGTTCTCAGCAGCAGTAACCAGGTCAGTCTGTAACCATTTATTGCCTGCTCCCTTTCAGAAGCCAAAGGGAGTGAGCTCTGGGAGGAGGAAGGCAGAAGAGTGGAGAAAATGTAGGTCCAACACCACTGCAGGTGCCACCTCACCTGCTACTAACACCTGAAATCAGTACTGGTGCTGCCAGTATCTGGTTTGCAGTTTGTCCCACTTTGGTTCTGGCAGCAGGAACACACCAGCACTTTGTGCCTATCCCTGGTGTGCACAGTTTGGCTCCCACTCCTTGTTTTAGTTCCCAAAGATTGCAAAAACCCCCTGAGCTTTCCTCTGGGTTCTGGCCACTGATTTTTCCCTTTTGGCCAGTGCTTCCACAGCTGCCCATGAGGGATGGCTGTTTGGCACCAGGCGGGGCAGAAATCAACTCCCCCTTCCTCTCCTTGCTTCCCTGCCATAAATATGGCCAAATCCAAACAGAAATAGGCAACTAGAACAAATGTGACTGTTACCAAGCTCATTGAGTAGACAATATTTTGAAATCAACAGCAGGAAAATAGGTGAAAAAAAAGAAAATAGCCTGGACACACATCCCAGATGGTGCCTTTTGAATCTTTTCCCAAAATGGATTGTACCAGTTAAGAAGAGAGCTGGTCAGATCTAGCCAGGATCTTTTGAAAGTGAGAAGAGTCTGGGCAGATCTCAAGTGGTGTGCATGTCAACCTTTCTTTGACAATGAAGCTTCAACCAAAAATATTCCAGCCTGGTCCACGTATTTAGATCGAAGATTAACTCACACTCCAGTATTAACAACACCAGCACACTTCTACTATTCAACTTCACAACCGTGCTGTGACAACAGTCACACAAAACTGCTGGAGACACAGCTGTGAAGCTGCTCTGTGCTCAGCAGGAGGCTGCAGGAACCCCCAAACAGACCACAGAGTTCTTAGCCAACATTTTCAAAAGTCAACAGAGTTTTCAAAGCTATGAAAAGCTACAGAAAAAAGTGGAGTTGGCATAAAAAAAATAGTTTCATATTCATGCATAATGGCAACCTGAACTTAATGGCTTTTTACAAATTAGGATGTCTCTGGTCTGCGTTTTACCACAAGAGGGAGCCACAGCACTGCCAGCACCAGCTTAACTTGGATGAAACTACTATGGAAGGCTTTGATCCTGCCAGGAAAGAAAGCACCAACTTTTGGGAGAAACAGGGGATGAAAAGCGTCCTCAGTCCCCGCAGCACTCTAAGCAGACAGACCAGGAGTTCCAGACACGCAGGGGGGGTTAACCAAGCCCCTCTGGGATGCAAATGTAACACTCTGTGGATGAGCCTCAACAGACAGCCCCATTCCTGCAATACACGATGGCAGCTCCATTCCCTGCAGGGTGAGGGAGAACACTGCTGTTCTCCTGCACTGTGCCAAAAGAAAGTGACTTAGAATACAGTTTGATTTTATTAAAACTTACATAGGTTGGGGGTAATTGGTTTGTATTTGGTTGGTTGGGTTTTGTCCACCTGTTTTTTAAATCTCACTTCCTATTTTAACAGAAAAGTAATTCTGGAACAAGGTTACCTCATTTTGTTTGCTTGTTTTCTAATATTCTTTCTTATAACAAGTTCTGGATAAAAGATAGCACATACAGAGTCTCAGCTCTTATGAAGTGGTTTTTCATCATTCTAATTGATGTGCAATTTGGTTCATGCACACAAACCAGTGTTATGGAATATTTAGGTTTAATTGCTTGACAACTGTCATCAGCTGCAGCAACACTTATCAATAATGGCTATCAATCAATTAACACTGCACAAGTATTTTAGAAAAATGGAAGTTTATTCATCTTTCAATGGCTCAAATAGCAAATAAAAGACAGGATAAGGCATCAGCCAAGACAGTTTTCGTGTGTCCAGTGGCTTCATAACACCTCAGTTCCCCGTACACAGGTTCCAAAGCAAGGTCACAACGTTAGTGGTCAGACTCCCTGGCTAAATAGACCCAAACGAGTACACAGTAAGATGAAGACTGGCTTACTTGCCAGTTGCATGAGTAACTTTAATTCTGCACTTGGCAGTCTACTAAATGCACATACAAAATTCCTATTGATAAATATTTAACATGACAAATATAACTGCTAAGACTTGAGTCCCTAAAACGTCTGTTAGCATGGAAGTTAGATATTTGTTACCTCTAGTTTGCTTGAGCACGTTTTAAACTGTCAGTTATAGGCTTACACATGTATAAAAAGTATAACAGTTTGTGGGGTTGATCTAGCCTGTCTCTCCCCAGAGGAGCCCAAACCCCTGCAACGTTTTGGTGTGTTTTAGTTAAGATGTAGCACACAAACCGTGTGCTGTTCTGAAGCAGCCGAGGCAGTATATTCTGTCTGGGGAGTCTGGGGGTGTACATCAAATGCTTCTGCATTGCAAAGCACATCTGATTGTTTGATATCAACATGAACTAGAAAAAGTAGCTACGCTGTTCCCCATTGTAAAATCAACATAGACTGAACAGTACAAAACCTGCAAAGAGCTTCAGCGTAACACACCACGTGTTCCCAGGGCTGAGTACTGGGAACACAAAAGAAAGGAACCAGAATTTGCCAGACAACATCTTAACTCAAAACACTTCAGCACTACTAGATCAGCCCCACTCCACCCAGCTCCAGGGAGTTGAAACCCAAGGAACACCGAGACACAAACCTATGGGCAAAGGGAAGTTTCAAGGTACCAGCACATTACATTTTAAACAACCATTCCAGGCTTGGATGTGCCACAGGCTTTTGACTTCAGTCTTATATGTATTCCGACCTTTTAGATTTAAGATACCGTATTGTTTAGCGAGTTACAGATGACAGAATATGCTCTGTGTTACTCACAGTCCCAGAGTATGGCACACATGTGAAGAACAGACACTGCTAGCAGAGAGCTGGGTAGCAACACCCTTCCTGGGAGCCACTCCAGGCAGGGCAGTGTCTCTCCTCCGTGCAGCAAAGCCAAAAACACACCCTGGATTAAGCAACCTGCTATGTCTGGGTTTTAAATTAAGGCATATTCAAATGTTTCAATGTAAGAGATTACAGCACTCTAAGTTAATCAGGTAATGCAGAACCACAGAGTTTTCCTCAACCTCACATATACATTATTCTTCTCTAATTTGCATAAGTCCATGGCTAAACAGCTGCACCCTGCTTGGTTAGGTATCATGGTCACAATTGTCATTTCCAAGGCAGCAAAAGACAGGATGAATTGACAATTACCAGTGATAAAAAAGTATGCTTTGTAAGAACCCACCAAGTAATACTTTGCCCCGCTGTTCCCTATGAAAGAAAAGACTGCCCATGAGACACTACATTCAGAAGAAATGTGACAAGGTAGGCAATTATGAAATGGACTGAACTTTGCTTCTCTTGAAGCCACATAATTTGTTTTCAGTGAATTTGACTTTCAGTGCAGCTCCAATTCATGCTTTTAGTGGTACATTACATTTTCCAACATGTTAGGGTAATTTCAGTCACTTCAGCCTTCAATGGCATGCTCATAAATTATGGTTTTTATTAGTATGATCAGGGTAGGAAAGGAATCCAGGCTTTTGATTATAAAATGCAACATCTTTCTCTGATCCTCTTCGCTAGGCTTTTTCTTTTCTTCTTCCCATTCTTTTCTTTGCTGTCTTCCATTTTTCTGGCTCTAATTTCTCTCATTAAATCAAAAAACACCTAAAAAAGATGTAAGAACATGAACACAACTGTCACAGACATGAGTTAATTTATCACTGTAATCCACTTCAGTTGTTCAGAATAGAATCAATTCTATGCAACTGGTTTGACTAAACAAATGTGAATCCCTTCACTGGTTTTGAAGGCCAAGCTGATAGGATGCAATCCTGCTCCTTTCATGGCACCCTCACGTTCCCCTGCTCTCTGACATTTCCTTATGAGTCCTGTCAGCCAATTTGACATAAGGATAGAAATAAGGATCTCATCAGCAGCCAAGATTTTCAGATGTTGTCTGTACATGTTACTGAGGAGACTCACGGAAATCAGTTTATGTTTTGAGTATTTCCAGTGACAAACTGCAAAGCTGCAAAAGTGAACATGCAATCCTAGAGACGTTAATGGAGCAGCATCACACACTGAACATTTCATGGCTTGTTCCAAGGTGCACATCTAAACACAAAGTGACTCGGGAAAAAAAGATTCAGCATTTCCCTTAAAACACAGTTAGCAATCATATACCTACATAACCAATTTCCTGTATCGGGTCATCTCAGCTGCCATGTCACAACCTCCCAAGCACACATGAAGATAGTTTTTATCAAATGGTTTAGCAGGAAACAAATGTGACAAAGTTGGAGATACACTGCTGTCTTATTTAAGAGAGATCCCACTGACAGTTAAGGCTTTATGACTGGACTGCTTAAAGACACTTTATAATTTGAAAAGCAGATTCTGACTTGACTCACAGGAGGCAACAGCAAATAATAATTTCATCTTTATAATTTTATTGTAGGAAATCAGCTGAGCAATTGCAGAACTTCTCTCTTTCAGGAGAGATTTTCTAGATCTATATCAAGGCACTTGATCCATTTCTGTGAAACATGGACAGCGCAGGGGCTGAAAAGCTCCTCTACAGAGCTCACAGGTTTTACAGTGACACTAATCTCATATTGACTGCAGCAAAAGCATCAACCTTCACTGTATGGAATCCAAAGAAAATCGATGGAACTGAACATTTCCATCAAGAAATGAAGTTGTCTTTATACTTTTAAATGTGCAGTAAGTCACTTGCCTGTAGTTAAATCTGTGCTAATGGTAGAGGTGCAACTGTCAACCTGCTCAAGCACTGGCACTGCCCTGCAATATCAGCTGTCTGGGACACCAAACCTCCCAAGGAAATGTCAGTGGTCACCTTTGCCAAATGAGTGGAGCTGTCTGTATTTTCCCAAATGAGCAAACCCACTATTCTGGCATTGAGGGGCCAGACTTCTTCTGGAATAGTAAACCAAGTCTGTGTAACAAACAGCCAAACTTCCCGTGTCCCAAGTAACTAAGAATATGTGGTACTCACTTGTGTCAAAGCCTCATGTATGGCCTGTCAAACCTTAAATCTGTATCACACATCCTAACCTGGATCCAATATGCCACCAGCTCCAAAAGGAAACCTGGAGCTCTGTGGTAGCCTACCATGTGTGTCCAAAGACAATTGGAAAAATATACACACACACTGCTTTTCCCAGCTACTAAGAGAGTGAACTGGATTTGAAGAGATAGGAATTTCTACAACTGCAATAGAATTGTTCAGGCTCTGGTAGGATGGGGCCCCGAACAGCCTGATCTAGTGGGTGGCACCCCCAGCCATGGCAGGGGGTTGGAATTAGAGATCTTTAAGGTCCCTTCCAACACAAACCATTCTGTCATTCAATGTGTGGCCAAGTCTGTCACCAGCTCTGACAGGAAAGGTTGGCCCATTGCACTAAACTAATTTCTTTTGCCACACATCTGTTATTTTAACAGTCTACAAGGCTGAGAGTTATTCTAAAGCACAAGGGCTACTTTTACAGTTATACTGAAATACTAATCAATATTTTATTTTCTTGGAGACAAATATTCTCTCCTATCTCATTACCAATAAGAATTCTAGGCCCAAACAGCTGACCCAAGAGTATTTTAATGACATAAGGGTTTGTCTCACACCTTGCATAAGGACTCCTTGCAGTTCAGGATGGGCTAAACTTGTTCTCCTAACTGTGTCACTGTTCTGCATGAAGGCACCTAGTCATGCACTCCTTGCAAGATAAGGGAGAAAAGTATTGGAATGAAACTGCACATGAACTAATTGCTAAAATAATGAACATAAAGAGAAACCCATGGAAAAGAGGGATAAAGTAAAACCTGATGGACAGATCCTTGGTTTTAAGAGGCCAGTTATTACCTTGTCAACATTAGCTCGTGTTTTTGCAGACGTTTCCACGTAATTAACATTCCACTGATCAGCTCTGGTTTTTGCTTCCTCTACAGAAACTTGCCTTTTATCTTCCAAATCTGATTTATTACCAACTAGCAAAAAAGGAACATTCTCATCTTCTTTTACTCTTAAGATCTGCTCCCTGGAGAAAAAAGGAAAAGACAATTAAGCTTTGCACAGACTACTATTCTTAGAACACAAAAAGAACTCAGACTAAATACTCTTCCATCTTACACTGAAAAGACACTTATTCCTTTTATGAAATTTATGTAACACGAAAGTCTTAAACCTCATTATAACATTACACAGAATGAAGACAGGGGCAGACAACTAGTCCTCCAGGAAGGAAAGAGGTGAGTCAGAAATGAAAAAAATGGAGTGGGATCCTTCTTGGAAATGGCTGGCACTGGCTCCACTGGACACAGTGGAAGCTTCTAGTAGCTTCTCAGAGAAGCCACTCTTGCTACCAAACCCAATGCACTGTTATTCATAAAACCACCTTTAAGAGGTAGAAAGACTTGTGTTGTTGATCCACGCACTTCACTGTCCCAGAATACAATGCACATACCCCTCACATTGCCTAAACTTTGCAGGCAGGCATCACCAGAAATGGTTATTCTGCAGAGTTTTCAACTGGAATCTATCTGGTCATGCCATCTTTACAAGAAGTATTTTAGTATAAAACAGCTACATGTGCTAGAGCTGGTTTTTGCTCTAGGTGTTGTTTCACAGGTTAAGAGAAACACATTATAGTTTTCACAGAATCCCAGACTATTCTGAGTTGGAAGGGACCCACAAGGATCATTGAGTCCAACTCTTAAGTCAATGGCCCACACAGGGGATTGAACCCATGACCTTGGCATTATTACAACCAAGTTTTAACCAACTGAGTAATCTCAGGGTCCTCCACCTCTGAAGCCAGAACTAAAAATGACAGTTCTGGGGAGTACACAGGACTGCACACACCTGACAGGCAACCACACAATCTCTATGATGTTCTCAGATCCATTCCTTTGGATATCTGAATGCCTCCTGTCAAAACACTGCTTCCTAGCACAACTGGCAAAGGGCAGAAGCCTTCTGAACACTGCTGTATATCTGCTCTGAGGCAACAGCCTTTCTGGCATTCAGAGACACAGCAGCCAAGGCATCTGAAGTGGTACAGATAGCAAAGGCATGGTAGGCATCTGCTCAAAACATTGTGTGACAACAGGAAGAGCTGTCACCCAATCTGGCCTATCAAAAGGATATTACACAACAAACAAACAAAAATCACTTGCAGCCATCTCAGTGTGATTACAGTAATTGCCTTGCCTTGTGCCTCACCTGAAGTCTGCAGTTGCTGCAAAGGATTCCAGCTCTGTGATGGAGAAGACACAGAGGAAGCCCTCCCCGCTACGGAAATAGTTGTCTCTGATGGCAGCGTAGTCCTCCTGCCCTGCTGTGTCCAGGATGTCAATCTGCACCTCTTCCCCATCCAGAACCACCTTCTTCCTGTAGCTGTCAGCTTTGGTGGGCTCATAGTCTTCAACAAACTAGAAAAAAGAAATCTTGATGATATAAAATCATGCCTGTACAAGAGAATCACTTCTGTTTGCACACAAGGACACGGCAAACATCTTAAATGGGTACAGTAATTAATAACAGAGCAGATGCATTCAGGCCATGGGAAGGATTCAAACAGCTCAGTTACAACAGACTTTTCCTCAGCCCAAACAGTTTTTAGGTTTTTGCTTTCCTCAGCCACTTTCACTGGGAAAAAAAAAAGTAAGGAAACAAACGGATTTTCTTTCCTCTCTTCAACAGCTGCATAAAAAACATGTAAAGAAACTGGCTGCTTCAGGCATCATGGAACTCACCTAACTGAGGAATTACAGAACTTTAATCACAGACTCACAGACTATTCTGAGTTAGGAAGGACCCACAAGGATCACCAAGTCCAACTCGTAAGTCAATGGCCCACACAGGGGATTGAACCCATGGCCTTGGCATTAATACAACCAAGGTAATCTCAGTTTTTTAGCTATAATAACTGAGTTCTGGTAGGTCTAGTGAACAATGCCAAAATATTCCAGTCATCTGATAGAGCACCTAACTGCTTAGAAGTGTGAAAAATGCCAAATTTCACCTTTGCAGGTATCTCTATAGGGCAAATCACTAATTTTTGTTCCACTAATTTTTGTTTCACTTAATTGCTGCCTTTCATACCACATCACATACACTTAGACCCTTTCAGAGAAACAATACAAATCTAACTTAAACAACATTATGCAGCATCATCTGCTGGGACCATTTCTAGTGCATATTCTTACCTCATCATACATGAACTGTAGTGTTAAAGCAGATTTCCCTACACCACCACTTCCCACCATGATGACCTTGTGTAAAGCCAAGGAATTCTGTCCTTTAGGTTTATTTGCTGCCATCTTTGGATTGCAGAAAATTCACAGGTATCAAATGAAAAAAAAACCTAGAAGAAAAATAGTGCTTCGTTAGTTTCTTTTTCCTTCACCCACATGAACTCTATTTAAAGTGGATTTGTTTCAATCCCTACCTATCTGATGACTTAATTTCAGTTCTGCTGCCTTCAGTGAAAGCTCTGCTTTTTCACTGGAAAGCACCCCAGAAATTGCACTGAGCTCATCTATTTTGTTACTTAAGCAAAGAAATCTTCCACACCATTTGGAAACGGAACAAGTGGATTTACAGCATCCAAGAGCAATTAAGGGAAAAAGTTTACATTTTGGTATGTAGAACATTACATTTTCTTTTAGTAACACTGTATGTGTCAAAAATCCTTGCTAGTTTACTACACAAGAATTAAAACAGGAAGCCACAGTGAGTCAACACCATATCACAAACATGTGCTACAACAGCTGCAGGGGAAGAAAACAGACTTTTGAAGGGATTTCCAGCTTAAATATCAAGCATTAAGACACAGCAGCAAGGATTAGCTAGTGTACTATTACAGAGAGAAGCAAGCAAACTTAAAACCTAAAAATACACAGTTTCAGTCAGTGAATCAGAAGGTAAAAGATAAGTTTACACAGAGTAGAAAGATTCAACTTGCCTACAAATGTAGTTATTCAATGTAATTGGAACAGCTGTCCAGCCCCATCACTGCTTGCTCAGACACAGATCTCTGCACCTCAGCAGCACCAGAAGGTTCAGTTGATTCACATACACTTTGATGTATGTGTGCAGAAACACAAAACATAACAACTCCATTAACTTTTATTTAAAAAACAAGCATGCTTTAGTAGATCTCTACCTTCCCACACCTTTGCTTCACTCCCCACCTATCCCAATAGCAATGCAGCTGTTTGTGAATGCTTGCACAGCTCCTAAGACAGGGGAAAGTGCCCATGCAGTGACAGAATCCACTCCCCACCAGGGATTTAAGGCCAAGACAAACTGTGAACTCCCAGAGACACAATGACATCTACACTACATACACAAATACATCAACATCTGTGGTAACAACTAACAACCAAATCAACTTAGACTCTGTTAATTGGAAAGCTCAGAAGGCACATTCACATGGCACACAGCTCAGTTACACAGAGAACTACCAGATAATAACACAGCACAGTAACAAGGCACTGTTACCTCATTACCCATCATGATCCTTTGACAATGTCACACTAAAATTACATCCTCCTGCATAATGAATTACCCTTGTGTGCAGCTTGAACAATCAGAATGCAAAGCATGACCATTTTCTTAGAACTTGCATCTAAGTCCCTGGCTGGGGCCACGCTCTCAGGTTTTGTTGGCAGTGAGGACAAAAGCATCCTGACTAAAGCTACGGCAGAGACTGAGCCAATCCTTCCTGGAAGTAAAAGTAAATAAACACAGAGCATCAAGGCCTTTTGTGGTTCTCATGCTGCCATGCCAGCAAGCAGGCAGGAGACACAGGGCTGGAACAGCTGAGCAAAGGGACACCCCCATGCCATGGCTTGGCAGAAGGTGGCAGAGAAGGTTGAGGTTTGCTCAGGGACTGGCTGGGCACTGGTGGGCTAGCAGTGAGCAAGTTCTTTTTTTCATCACTTGTTTTCCTTGGGTTTGCTTTCCTTTTAAGAAAAATGAATTAAATTATCATTATCTCAGCCCCCAAGTTCTCTTACTTTTACCCTTTCCACTCTCTCCCCAGTGGCATTGCTGGAGCAGGAGCAAGGAAGCAGCTGTGAGGCACTGAGGTTAACCCACAACCAACATGGAAAACTCCTCAGATCACACCAGTGCCTCTCCCCATTCTGCTGTCAAAGAATTCTCGAGATGCAACTGAAAACTAAGTCACTCAGTTGTTTTCCCCAGAAAGATTATCTAAGTGAAATAAGCCTGAGTAAGCTGTGTAGTCATTACAGAGCCACACAACCAACATTATGTCACAAGTTCTTTTAGAAAGGAGATGGAGGAGAACAAAAACACATTTCCATTTTGGCTTTAAAAGAACCGTTGCTTTTGTTTTACTCAAGAGGGAGTAAGAGAACATGAAAATAGTTCCAAGCCATGTGCATGTTTTCAACCTACTACGCTGCACTTTGAACTACTCCATTGTTTTGCCTTAGAAATAAAAACCATATCCTGAAAGTCAGGCTTCTTAGTGGGGATTTCAGACAAGTAATATAAAGAAAATTCATCTGAATTCCATTTATCAACTGCCAACAGCTCAGTTGGTGAAGCTTGGATTACAGTACATACTCTGAAAAGCAGAGAAACCAAAGCACTGGTGTACCTGGACATGGTCTACACTGAACTTACAAAGACCATTCTCTAAGTCCTTCAATACTGGACCAAGTCCAAAAGAATTCAGCAGAACCTCTGTCAGAAGAGTTTGTGCAAACCATCTGAAAAAATTCAAATACACAATAGCAATGTTTCACTGTAATATTTGTTGGAAATTAACTTACAGTCTGTAAGTAGATTGAGCAATGTAAAAATTGATGTTTTGCTTCAAGTTGCAATTCAACTAGAAGTGTCCCAGTGTAACAAACAGGAGTTGCTGCTTTCTGTCCTCCCTGCAACAGCTGACACACAAAGAACCCAACACAATTCCACTTCCAATCTGATCCTTACAAATAATCAAGTTAGTGACAACGGTCATTTTCACTGAAAATTATTTATTCAGAAAGATTTTACTGCAGACACTTATTTTCAGAAGGCTTCATGACATCCTTTCAAAGGAGTATAAGAGACTGAGCCAAAGAAACTTGAAATTATCAAGACCTGACCCTGCTGCTCAAAGCAGCATTCCCAGTCATCAATAACTGCCAGTAAACAGCATTCCATGAAGATCCTGAGGACAGCAACACTGCACACTACCACGGACTTCAAATCTTAAAGATAAGCTTGTTGTAAATACCCTGCCACATTCTGTGCTAGGAGGCAGCTCAGGGAGGGCAGTTTGCTCCCAAGTTCTTCACAATCCAGTAAAGACATAATAAAACTCAGGCCTGCTGATAGTGGACAATGGGGAAGGAGAGAGAAATAAGTGACAAACAACACAAGCACAAGCCAATATGATACTGTGCAAACAACGCTTCATCCAAAGAGGCTGCTTCAGAGCAGCACTGTGCCAGAGAGGAGAGAGACCTTCAAATGATGTGTTAAGCTACTCCCACAGACTTCTAACCTGCTTCAGTGTGCTTTGAAAAGCAAGGAGGTACCTGGATTCCCTGAGATGAAGTTTCACACTGTTTCCACACCTAATTTAAGTAGTATGGCTTATTTTCATAAAGTACTAATTTGGGTCATATCTAGTTCCTGAATTGTCCTACTTTATAATCATGAACAAACTGTCAGACTGAGGCAAACCCCCTGTTGTATGAAGCTGAAAACAGCACACTTTCTTGTCATGTGTACTGTGGTTTTTTTAAAATAACTTTCATCTTTACAGCACAGAATTGTTTGATGGTCAGAAGATAAACGTGGGATTATCCTGCAGTCAAATCCTGCCTCACCCTCCAGCAGGGACACTCACAGAGCCAGGCAGGGTGTTGTCAATAGCTGCATCACCCGTTGGTACCAGCCAGCCTTTCACCACACCCACTGGAAATTCCACAGCAGCGATACAGTTGATGACATACATGAAAGTTTTAAACAGTTCTTCGTGTAGTTCAGCAGGTTGGAAGGGAAGCAAAAACTTAACTGGCTCAACAATGTACTGCAATACCTTTCCCCAGAAGGGCAAGAGCACTGTCTAAGCACCACGCTATGGATCAGGCCTCACCTCTGCAGATAAACTCCCAGGAAACTGCCCTTTTCCAACAGCCCTAGGCAGATAAGGACACAAACAAATGAATCTCTGAGTGCTCTGCAAAGTAAGCAGCTCCCAGAGCTCCTGCTCTCCTGCCTGCCTGCAGATAAGCACCCCGTGATCCTGTGCTCCAGAGCATGGCAGGCATCCAGCTGGAGCTCCCTCATCCCTGCAGAGCCAGGATAGGGAGCAGCAGGATTAACCCAGAGCTGCAGGGGCAGGAATTCCTGTCAGCATCAGCAGTGGCACCTTGTCCAACAGCCCAGAATCCTATCCAAGGAAAGAGTAGTGGGTAACTAAATAACTTTTAAGTTATTTCTATGTGATTAATATCATGTAGTAGCTTGTAGCTGGCGTTGTAAAGTTGTTGCTTGTCTTGAGTGATTGGCTTCCACCTGTATCAACACCAAGTTATCCAGTTTTATACCTCACATCAAAGGTCCTCTGTGCAAAAAATACAAGGTTGCCTGGAGTTAACCCCAACATTCAGCTCCACCCACCAGAAGAGTGAGCTGGACACCGTTTCTGTAACAGGCCTTGGATACAAAAGCATCATGTTAACTCCTGCATGACCTCCCGGAGCACCGAATGATTATCCACACTCACAAGAGTAAGAGAATCAGGTGCCAGCACAGAAAAAAGCAACAAAACTTCCAGGGAAGAGATCTTTGCAAACACATGTTGGGGAAGAAGAAAACAAAAAGCAGGAGTCCTTGATCTCTCCTTGTTAGTCTTCACTTTGTCTTCCCATCTACTATTTCAAGCCAATAAATTGAGACAAAAATAAGCTTAAGGGTGAAAAACCTTATGGATTTTGTCTCCTCATTCATCTTGCACATGTGATCAAATTGAGAAGACTCCTCTTAAGCTGTCATAGAATCACAGACTCAGTTGGGTTGGAAAAGACTTCCAAGATCATCAAGTCCAACCCTTGATCCAACCCCACTTTGATTACCAGATCATGGCACTCAGTGCCACATCCAGTCTCCCCTTGAAAACCTCCAGGGTCAGAGAATCCACCCCCTCCCTGGGCAGGCCACTCCAATGACTGACCACTCTCTCTGTAAAGAATTTCTTCCTGATATCCAACCTAAACCTCCCCTGGCAGAGCTTAAGCCCATGCCCTCTTGTCCTATCATTGGTTGCCTGAGAGAAGTTTATTGATGGCCCTCCCGCATCCCTGAGTATTGAAAACTCTATTCATGGTCACTGTGCCCCAGACAGCCTCCAACTACATCATCTCCCACCGGCCCCTCTCTGTTTGTAAACAGTAGATCTAGCAGGGCCCCACCCCTGGTAGTTTCATTTCCCAGCCCTCCTGGTTCTCAGCTGGCTCTTTCTTACAGAATAGTTTGCTCCAAGACAATCAAAGCAGGGTTCCTCACAGGTCCCTGCCATTTGCCCTCCACAGCCCTGCTCAGTGCAATAATCCCAATGCTCATACAACACCAGCAGGGAGCCAAACAGTGGCCAACAGAGCAGCTGTGTCCCATCCAAAGGGGGCAACAGGCAACCCAGTGTAGATTCCTCCCTTTCCTTCACTGTCAATCACAGGGCAGACTCCTTTCAGCAGCACGTTAAAGAGATTTACAGAATTATCATATCCAAGGCACCCAAATCGCTGACAAAACACACCCCAAACTGGCCAATAGGCTGAACAATAACAAAGAACAGCATATGATCAGCCTCATGTCCTTAGAGGATGAGACCAAAAGAGGTCTATTCCACCCATTTTGGTTCCCTGGAGCCTTGTCCATGCGATATCAAGGAGGGAAGGGAAAGCAAAGCATTTGCTTTGCCAGGGAAGGAAAAGAATTTCACCCCAGTCACATCAGAGCAGGCACAGACTCAGCTGGCAGCTTGGGCAGGGCTATCCATACACTGAATGCAGCCTTTGTGAGCAGGCACTTGGCCTCAACAGCAGGGCCTGGATTGGCTGCAGGCATTGGTTTGAAGGGGACTGGCTCAACACAGCTTTGTGTTGAACGATAGCTGGGACAGGCAGCATAGTAGATTCTAGTTAATAACTGGAGATAGCAGTGCCCTTCTTCAATTACAAAACAATTTTTATTGTTAGTATTATAGCCTACACAAAACTAATGCATCAAAATGGAATCCCAGCTTGTGTCCTTGCCTTTAAGAGATGACACTAAGATCTGAAAGTCTGTCATATTAACCTCATTACCCACTCACTTTCATGATGAGTAACCTTCTTCCCTGCAGACTGTTCTACATAAGCATCACCTACAACCGGCAGCTGACACGTTACAGCCCCTGCCTTTACTCTGTTCAACTTGGCAATTTGAAGGAACAGGAGTAATTTCATTGAAATATGTGAGCTGCCTGCACAATATTAAGAACTACTACAGTTAGTATGCTTTGCCCAAAATACTTCCAGAAAGACAAAGTCATCAATTACTTACTGAACAATTAAAGAAAATTTAGTAATGGAAACTCATGCTGTTCTAATCAAATAAATCAGTATTTTTCCTAACTGAAGAAATTAATACCTGCACTCCTCTGGATTTTACACTTAGTATAATCTATCCAGAAATATTAGCTGCAACTTATCTCATTCTGAAGTGAAAATTTATGATAATTATTTCACAGTATTTTCTAAAATGAGTTTAAATATTCTTCGAAGTTTCTTAATCCCCCCAAATAATTCAAAACTGTTGTCTTGCATGACCTCAAAATTACAAGTTCAGCTTTCTGAGAAAAAGCACAGGAACAAGATTTTTGAAAAGTGAGAACATGTTCATGTCCCCAAGGACCATCAAGCAATGTAATCTTAGCTGTTATGAAAAAATCACAAATTCAGCAGGTTACTTCATCGAGCCCAGCAGTTTCAGCTTGGCTAACAGCAAGATTATACTGGAGAAAGTATTGTTTGAAAACAGCACTAACATCCTAGTTGCCAAATATCTGGAAGACACCTCAGGAATGACTCAGATACTTCTGCAACAAAAGTATTCCTGGAAAAGGAGGGAGGCAATTCCAGGCAAGCAGAGTCTGACCCTCCCAACAGCTGCTTCCAATTACAATATCCAAACCAGCTCAGCAGAAACAGCCCATGACCCAGAAACTGATAGGATACGTGAGGACAAAAGATGGGATACATGATACCAGCTGCCTTAAGAACTGGAGAGTAAGGAAGTTTTCCAAGTTAGATCAGCATTATTGTAGCAAGTGTCATCCCATGGCTCAAGTCTGACTGGTGTTTAAGCACGCAGCATCTGTCCAGCTCTGCATCTGTATTTTATTAAGACAGGACAAGTATTTCAAATGTTAAATAACCACTAGGAATTGTAAGTAGCAGCCCAGAGAAAGATGTGAACGAACACAAATATTCAAACCTACCTTAGAGATGACTGGTCTCATTACAAAAATGAAACAGGCCTCCTGAAGCCCATCCTCAGAACAAGGTAGAAACTTTCACAGTAAATATTTCCCTTTCTCTTGAAAATAATCCCTTGACATAAATGTGTTTAACTGGTAATTGGGATTTGCAGCTTCCCATGAGTTTAACAAGCTGTTAAACTACACTCAAGGTTTTGTAAGAACTCTCCTTTCCAAAGCTTTCTAGGGCACACCAGAAAAGGTGCTTGTGTCTCCCACACCTACTAAACAAATTTACAGCCGTGACTGACTACACACGGACTAACAAAAGTAAAGGGTAGAAAACAGACTTCAGTTCTGTCTCTCAGCAGCAGCAAATCTCAGGCACAGGTACTTGGAACTGTAACCATATCCAGGCATTAAACTCAAAAGTCACCCAGTGAAGCCTTCCCCAAGTACCTGAGGCCCCATCCATCCCACAAGTTACATCATGCTGCTGTGGTTCCCACATGCCTGAAGCTTTGTACTCTTAAAACATCATCATCAGAACTGAGATGCCTCCAACAAGACGTCACAAAAACACTAGCAACGAAGCTCCCAGATTTCCTGAGGCTCCCCAGGGCCTTAGTGCCAGCTTCTGGGCACAGCCATGAACTAGGCAGCATCTCCTGAGGTGACAATAGGTACGTATTCCATATTTTTGAAGCCATTGTTTCAGCCAAAAGGCCTCTTTGGCATCCTGCAAGATGACTTCCAGGAAGGCACTTCCACAAGGAAATTTCTTGAAAGCCACATGAAAACCTTGACAAATTAAACAACAGAAATGGCCTGGAACAAAATCAAGGTCTTAAGATTACAAACCTTGTAGTGTGCTAAGAAGAAAATGAAGCAGCTTCATCACTGGCCACATGAAGGACTGACAAAACACACAACACTTGAGCCCAGCTGTGTCTGCAAGGCTGATAAAAACTGAGCCTGGCAGCCTGACTGACATTGCCATATCCCTTCTCCCAACAGCACTGCTGGCAAAGCACTCTCAGAGGTTACTCTGGACAAAAGTTAACCTACACTGCTTTTTGGACAGAGTAGCTACCTAACCAACCCTGCTGGCACCACAGACAGCCCAAAACACACAGCTGAGCACGGGGAATGCAAAACTACAGCACTCCCAGCCTATAAACACCGTGGCAAAACAATGCAAGTGTTCTAAAGCTCCTCAACCATAACCTAGCATTGAAGATTCCTTGCTTTTTACAATTATGTCATGGCTATTACAAACACCAGGAAGAGTTCTAGATACTCACAATGGTTTCTGTGGTCTGCTCCAGACATGAGAAGGAAGAGAAGCAAACTCAAGCACACCAGCAATGAACTTGCTTTCATAGTTCGACTGACTCAAGTTACACTGTGAAATAATTTGGGTAAGATACAAGTTTATGTGAGAGGCTGGAATACCATTTCTGCTTCTACAAGTGCATTGTATCTCAGTCTGTTGTAATCATTGAGGAAACTTGGCCTTCTGAGGCTGGCAGTGCTCACGGGCTGCTTCAACACAAAGTCACATCTTCTCTTATATTAAATTTGTAAACATGACAATCTGTAATCTAGGATATCAGCAGAAGGGATTAATTTTATATTGATTTAAGATCATACACCATGAGGAGAGAACTAACAGTAACTGCAGTCATGATAGAAGAATGAACAATTACATGTCACTAGCCTGTCAAAGCTATCCACAGACTTGTATGGATTTGGGGGGAAGAGACACAAACAGGTACTAACTATGGTACTACTGCTGATTTTCTACTGCAAGCAGAACTAATGAAAGGCTGAAACATAAGAGGGACATCTGTGGAAGAGCCTCCCACATCAACTACCCCTAACCAAGCCCCCTGTTAGAAGTCAAATGACATTCATGGGAGGTGCAATCGTTCAGCACTTGATAGAGAACAAAGACACTCCACATCCCTCACTCTTCTAAAACTAAAAATCAATGTTAAGAGTCAATGTAGAGCCTACAGGATGAATTCAGTGCAGAATCAACAGCTCAGGGTCTTAACTGGAGCTATTCAACTAAGGACTCAGGGAAGCACTTCAGGAACACATTTAAGTCAGTGTCACCTAAGACATACTGGCACTGGGACAGCCTCACCTGCAATACTGGGGCAGTTTGGGGCACCACAATAGAAGAAAGATCTGGAGCCTGGGCCTGGAGGGGCAGCGAGTGAGGACACTGAGGGCACTTAGTGTGTTCAGCTGGAGAAGAGAAGACTGAGGGGACACCTCATTGCAGGTACAACTTCCTCGGGAGGGGCAGGCACTGATCTCTGCTCTGTGGGACCAGGGACAGCCCCCAGGGAATGGCCTGGAGCTGTGTCAGGGCAGGGACAGCCCCCAGGGAATGGCCTGGAGCTGTGTCAGGGCAGGGACAGCCCCCAGGGAATGGCCTGGAGCTGTGTCAGGGCAGGGACAGCCCCCAGGGAATGGCCTGGAGCTGTGTCAGGGCAGGGACAGCCCCCAGGGAATGGCCTGGAGCTGTGTCAGGGCAGGGACAGCCCCCAGGGAATGGCCTGGAGCTGTGTCAGGGCAGGGACAGCCCCCAGGGAATGGCCTGGAGCTGTGTCAGGGCAGGGACAGCCCCCAGGGAATGGCCTGGAGCTGTGTCAGGGCAGGGACAGCCCCCAGGGAATGGCCTGGAGCTGTGTCAGGGCAGGGACAGGTTGGATCTCAGGAAAAGGCTCTTCCCCCAGAGGGTGGTGGGCACCGACCAGGCTCCCCAGGGCACTGGGCACAGCCCCAAGGCTGGCAGAGCTCCAGGAGTGTTTGGAAAATACTCTCAGGCACAGGGTGTTTAGGATGGGCCTGTGCAGGGCTGAGGGTTTGGAGTCAATGATCCTTGTGGGTCCCTTCCAACTCAGCACATTCTGTTATTCCCACTCTGTGTTCCAAGCACAAAAAAGCACATCTGGAAGCAAACCTTGAACTGATAAGCCAGGTTTCACTCACACTTGCACAGAGCTGCTGCTTCCAACTGCTCTGGAAGCAAGAAGAATGGAGTTCCCTTGAAAACACTCTGCCAGAGCTTGCAGAGTGAGCCTCAGCAGTTCACTTTTAGAAGCACTTAAGAGCATTGCATTCAGAAAGTTGTTCACAGCATATTCAGTACCATCAATTCAGAGGGTTTTTCATCAATCATACTTCAAAAGGAAACTCAACCAACATCAGTGTGTCCTTTTTACCCCTGTACACTTACAGTTCAGTAAGTTTAGGAAGATTTTGTATGTATGTTCCTCTAAAAGAAGTATCTTGGTAATAGACAAACCCCTATAGTCTTCCTTTAGAAGCTCAGAATGCCAGAATTCTGTTCTCTAGAAAAAACAATAGTCATTTTTACAGGCAGAAAAAATGACTTCAGATCCACACCTACTAAACCCACAACTCCACCCAAATACTGCTCTATAGGAAAAAAAAATTGTGTCAGACAAATCTAGAAACAAATGGTATCTGCAAAGCAAAACCAAGTCACCAGGCTCATGGCAGGCTGCACCCAACACTCTGATGGAATCTGTGGAAGGGATTCCAGCTGCATCCCTTCTCGAAGTTAGGGTTCTGCCTGATAGAAGCAGACTCGTGTTGCAGGCATTTCTCTTCACACCAAGGCAAGTGCTGATGGTTCAGGGAATTGATCCTTTTCAAAACAACTTACTTTTCCTTGTTAGCCAGTCCTGTAGTACTACAGTGAAAACTCTCATGAACACCCTTACATTCTTTCAAGGATTAGCACAGACAGAAGGAACACAGAAACCTTGTTTGAATAACACTCCCATGAAACTCTTGACACGGAAAAAGTTTAAGCTTTCTAATAAAGCATTTGAGGCAGGCACTGCCTTCTTCTGCCTGTCAGTGCCTTGCTGATCGGAGCTT
The DNA here is from genome assembly GCF_047495875.1 of Pithys albifrons albifrons. Classification (NCBI taxonomy): domain Eukaryota; kingdom Metazoa; phylum Chordata; class Aves; order Passeriformes; family Thamnophilidae; genus Pithys; species Pithys albifrons. The sequence continues at coordinate 51,574,523 of NC_092464.1, read as the reverse complement.
CAGCAAAACCAAGATACACTATCCTTCCCATTTGATGCTGCTCAGGGGAGACCTCATCACTCTCTACAACTACCTGACAGGATGTTGTAGCCAGGTGGGGATTGGTCTCTTCTCTCAGGCAACCAACAGTAGGACAAGAGGGCAGGGGCTTAAGCTTTGCCAAGGGAGGTTTAGGTTGGATATCAGGAAGAAGTTCATTACAGAGAGAGTGCTCAGGCATTGGAATGGGCTGCCCAGAGAGGGGGTGGATTCTCCATCTCTGGAGGTTTTTAAGGTGAGATTGGATGTGGCACTGAGTGCCATGATCTGGTAAAGGGACTGGAGTTGGACCAAGGGTTGGACTTGGTGATCTCAGAGGTCTCTTCCAAACCAACTGATTCTATGATTCTATAAAGCAGCTTACAACAATGAAGGATGCAGGGAACAAGTGCCCCAGCAGGTGCAAGCACATTTACACCAAAGGCCACAGCACAAATGGTGCAAACACAGGACCCAAAGCAGAGCATTGACAAGAGACTCCAAGCAGCAGGTACCACCAAGTCCTCCATCTTCTCCTCACAAACACAGGCAAGTGTTCTCTCTCACCACATTGGCTGCATGAATACACCAGCCAAAGGGAACCTCATAAAATAGGAGCATGTTGGATTTTACATTTCAAAAATTTCCTTTTACTCCTCTAAGGAATCATCCAGCTGTGGCAAGTTTCTCCAGTGAAATCTGACTTGGCAAAGTAAGTTCCTTCATTCGTTTTATGCCTTTGCCATCTGTTTTACCACCCAATTAGAAATGTATAAGTACTTTTCTGTAGTATTATTGCAAGAGCACTACTTTTATAGCTGTATTTTGTTCTGGTAACATCTCCTCCCATTTATATTCTATGCAGAGCAAATTTCTCCTCCTAAAATCACAGTAATTTTTCTGTTTTATTCAGGGAGCAAGGATTTCATATCATGGCTCCCAGAAACTTGTAACTAACCTTCTGAGAAGGTGATTCAAGGACAGAAGTGGTTATACACCTCATATTGCACAGTAATTCACAAAGCTGAAACACTTAGTGAGAGATCTCCCCATTTTTAGATCCACTTGATTCTAAAACTACTAAAGCTTTGATTTGAAAAATTGATAGAGTTAATCTAACAGACCTAAAAGACCCAATCAGGCAATTAATTGTCTTTTAGTTCAATATATGCCTGCCAATTGCATGATATATGATAGACTTTCATGGTAATTTCACATACTATGGGCACAAAACATGCAATGGCTACAAAGAGATGGCATTTAGTTCATTAACTCTGGAAATTATTAATATTCAGGTCGATTTACCAATTTCCACATGAAGTGCCAGGGCAAGGTGGTTTAAATCTTGTCCTGCTTAGAACACTGATCATACTTTTCTTGCAGTACCACAGAAGGTATTTTCAAGTTGAACGTACTCAAACTGTAAAGTCATAATTTTTAAAGTTGCTTTTTGGTCCTGTTTGAATTCTTACACCTCTTATAATGCACATGGTACTTCAGAACATTGCAAGTCTGCTAAATGACTTATAAGGATGTGTGTAAGTTCCAAGTTTTAACAGAACAGGCCACCTAAAAGTCGAAATCATGGATCAATTTCTGAATGCAGAAACAAGCACAACATTCATTTCAGACTGGCTGGGTAACCAAGTGAAGCAGCTGTCAAACTTCTGAAAAACTACCTAAAAATTAGCTCTGTAATCACACTCCAAAGCACTGTGAGGGATTGTGTGCTATCACACATCCCTCAGTGGATCTTGGGTGTGTCTCTCCCTGTGCCCCAACAGGCAGTGCAAAGGCTGAAGGTGCTCCAGCAGTGCCCACAGATGAAATCCAGTGTGTTCTAAAGGCCACTCTCCCCAGGGAAGAACTACTATAGAAGTCTGTCTGTGGTAAAATCCAGTATCTTCATCAACATTTAATTGATTTAATTCCACATGTTGCAATGCCAACCACTACCAAGTGTGAGCTGTTCCTTTCTGTGCACCAGACCTTTTAAACTCCAGGGAGAAGGATGTGACCTGATACCTTTTCAGTGTTTCCTGGTGCAATACAGGATTTTCTCTGGCCTACAAAACCTTCACAAAACATTTTATTTCCAGCTGGTCACTTGCAAGCTTTCAGCTGAGTTGCAGCACCAGTTCAGCAGAGTCAGAAGATAATTTTATAGCTTTTATCCTGAGGGGTTTATTTCTTTTCCCTTAATGCACAGACAGTCCTGCATAAAGATGGGAAAAGTTGGTGTTGCTAAAACCCATTTGTCTTATTCACAGATAACAGAATGAATGACCTTAGTTGTTTGAGAAATGGAAATTATGTTCCTGGAAATACCACCTTCAAACTACTAATTGTGCCACTCTGACTGGGTCAGTTATGGCCATTTCAGTATTTTATCACCTTGCATTTCACTGTTCATAGAAAGAAATCCTAGAATTTGGCTACAAGATTGTTTCTGTTTCTTCTCACAGAAGCATATTTCCCCCCACACCTGTAGAAAAAATCTTATCTCCTAAAACTAGTAAAATGTATTAGAAAGATTACAACATATAATATAAAGCTTGAGTCCTCCAGCAAAGGATTTTTTCTTCAGATTTTCCAAACTACAATTAAGATCATGAGAATTAATTTGCTTTTGCAATGCTCTCTAAAATACTCCAGTCTGAAGACAAACTCCGCATGATATAAACATGGTCTCAGTACTAACTCCTTCCTCTTTCAGAGAGGAACACCTTTGCTGTGTGAGCTATTTCATTCCTCTATCTGCTTTGACTGCAAGACCTATAAAGCTGAACCTCTGCAAGACAGGAAATACAATAGAGAGAGCTTAACCTTCACTTAACTTTAAGAAAAAGATGCTCTTCAACATGTGCCAACCCAATTTACCTAAAAAGATCAACTTTCTCAATAAGATCCAACAAAAAACATTAAAGAGACAGTAAGGAGGTTTCTCAAAAATCAGGACCTTCTCAGGTTTCAAAATTATTCCAAACCCAAACACTTTGTATCTCACTCTGGTTCTTGGGCAAAGAGGAGTTGGGAAGTTGTAGCATTTTTGTGAGCAGCTGCACTATAAAACCTTTTCTTGAGTGTAATTGTGAGGCCATCAGTAAACTAATAACTACACGCCCAAAGTAAACAATTGATGGGAAGACAGTGACATGAGTGTACACACAAAGGCTTTCCTGAAATATTTTCTGTATCAACTACTGGTCTCTTGAACACCATCAATCTGAAAACCATAACCACCCACGCCCTGAACACAGGAAAAACCAGTTGGCAATGCCTGCAGTGGGATCTCTTAACAAAGCACAGAGACATTTAAGACACACCATATACACTGGGCAAAAGTTGCCCCACACAGCAGAAGCAGAGGGCTAAAAAGCTGAAATCATGAGTTAAAATCCAAGTTATTACCACAATAAGATGTAAGAAAGAGGACAGACATAGTTTGGATGAAGATTTATAATTTAACTCCTCTAAGTCCAAATGGCAGCAACAGCTCCTGCTTAGCTGTTGTTATACAGTCACATCTGAGAGAAGTTTTTCCCAGAAAGAATGCTGCACCTGGAAAAAAACCCACTTGGTTAATTCTCTTTAAAATTTCTGAAGAAAATGCACCTGTATTTCTTTAATTCCATTTTTAAAAGCGATCATTTATGTTGCACTATCCACTAAACCAAAATGACTACTGATGCAAACCAAATTAATAATTCAGACTGGCAGCTTTCTTGCTCTTTATCAGCATCTTCATTTTTCATTATTAATCTGTTCTTACTGTAGTCTTCACAAAACAGGGAAAAACAAGTCCTAGAATTTCAGGCATTTCAAGTTAGTGGGTATATTCTTGTGGGGTACTCCCCAATGTTGCAGAATGCAGGGAATTACATTAGGAAAGTTACATGTAACTATATTTTCTTCCTTGCAACACTAACCATTTAATAACATTTTCGATGGTGAACTTGCTGAACAGAAAGTAGTTTCTGATACTTGGCCTAACGCACCTGCTCTTTAAATTCTGAATAACACCGGACTATATAAAGAGCAGTCCAGAGTGCAGTGTTCTCATTCTAGCTTAGGTTTCCCTGAGTTATTATCCACCTTACTCCCAGTGGGTATGAGTGAACTGCAATCTCAAAGCCATCACGCCTGAACCAGCAGCAGATAAAAATACCCACTCTGGAGCAGTGAGGACAGAGGCTCTAACAAATCACACTCACACAGACTCATCACTGCATCACTGGCTTCACCAGGTGAACTATGCCAATGAAAAACAAATGTCATACTCATTTTCAAACAAGTGGCAACTTCAAACATGTGAACTTACAGCAAGTCAGAGAATTCGAGTTGCAATGAGGTGTACTGAGCCATCAGTCATGACCCTACAGGACCAGTAACCCAAGCACTGCAGTGAACTCTGAATTTGGTATTAAATATAAATTTAAATTAAAAATAAATGTTGACCTTACAGAAATCAGTTGTTAAGAGTGTTATTTTTTAAAAATATAAGTGTTGTGAGGATCAGAATGAAGCTTATTTGCATGTTACACCACATAGGGGGCACGGGCTCAAGCTCTGCCAGGGGAAATTTAAGTTGGAGATCAGAAAAAAATTCTTTCCAGAGAGTGCTCAGGCATTGGAATGGGCTGCCCAGAGAGGGGGTGGATTCCCCATCCCTGGAGGTGGCACTGAGTGTCATGATCTGGTAAAGGGACTGGAGTTGGACCAAGGGTTGGATTTGATGATCTTGGAGGTTTTTACCAACCCCATCCATTCTATGATTCTATGAATTAATTTAGATGTTTAAGTGTGCAAGAACTTTATGATCTAGTGGTGTCATCCCAAAATAACTCTTCCTCTAGAATTCAGTATCTAATTTTGCTTACTTTTATCTCTATGGGTAACAGTGAGACAGTTAAGGATGAGCCAGGTTTTGAGCAGGGCCTTGGGGCCCATCCCCTCAAGCCTCTCCCATGGCGAGGCCTCACCATCAGCAGTGGGTTTGGGACTGACAGTGCCCACAGCAGCCTGTCACATTAACACTGCTTTGCTGGCTGTAATTGCTTTTATTCTGAGGTCTGAAACAAATCCCACTGGGGAAGCGCTGCTGGAATTAACTGCTTCCATACTCAAAGCCTTCCCAGGAGACAGCACAGCTCTGCCAACGCGACCACCCTGCTGCAGCCCTGAAGTGACAGACCAGCACTGTCTGAACGGGGGTATTGGCAAAGAGAAGGACTAACACACACAGCTGGCTTTGCACATCCTTCACAGGAGTTTCCTGTTTGGAGACTTCCATGTTTACTGCACTCTCATGTTTACAAACATTTCTGACTGCCTGTCTGAGGGTGTTACACAGAATTCTCAGCCTCCTGGAGACAAGGATCAGAGTTCAGGATCAAGTCTAACAGCAGCACAGAAGGATACTAAGGTAGCATTTCAGAGTCAAATGAAGCAGGTACCAAGGCCTGGATGTGTGGCTGAGCCCTGACACCCATAGGCTGTGCACGGCTGCAAAGCCCCTTTGGAAATCTCATTTTCCATAACTTTCAGAAATACCTCTTTGGTCATACAGTATATTTACAGGTCAACTTTTAAGGAAACCTTGTGGGCTACTGCACTTGAGATTCCCACACTCTTGCATCAAGTGCAAGTAAACTTACTGTTACAGAGAAAAATACAATACATTAAGTGAACTGTACTGGTAGGAATTTGATGTACATTGTCTTTACTTGAACTAAGGAGCCAATATCACAAAATAAGCATCATCAATTCCTCTAAAGGAACAGCTACAGAGTCACTATGCAACCAGCTCTACCTCTCTTGATTGTTCTACCTTCTCTGCATTCTTGGCTCCTCTCCATATCAGCATTATAAACTGATTACAGCACATCTTACTTTGAATTCTCTGTAGGAACTGTCTTTCTCATTACATCTTCCCTCTGTGTTGTCTAACCTCTTCAACACACTTTCCTTCATTTCCCCCCTCTATGCACAGCCAAGACACTTCAATGTTACCAGCCTATTGTCCCAAAGGTGCTGGGAATTTTCGAGGAGAACTTTAGTCCTAAATAGAACACTAGTAATAAATACTAAGCCACTCTCCAGGCACAGCAATGAATTCTCTCATGGGGTCATTCTGAGGCAGTGTTACTTAGTCTATACTACGTTTCTTCCAACTTGTTCCTACCCTTAAATCCAGCACTTTTTTTTCCTGTAGGAATTTCAGATCAGTTTTTTGTCTGCTGTGAAGAGTTCCTAAGGCTCAGGAGTATAAACCTAACCTGATGGCTGTGGGTTGCACATCTACCAAAGAGGTTCAACAAGCAGCTGTAACCACAGATAAATCCTGGGATTTTAGGTGCTCACTCTGACTCACAATAGTCAAGAAAGCAGGATGAGTAGGAAGAGGATTTAACAACTCCCTGGACTGTCTACAAGGCAAATTTACTACAGTTAGAGTGACTCTGACTTCTTTACATCAGCAAGGACTATAAACAATTTCAGATCCTGCAGTCAGTAAGACTTCACAATAACATTTTAGAACTAGCCTGAGACCTGATTTTAAGCACTCCAGCAAACTAATAACATATAACCATTTCTTCCCTATTTAGTAATTTATAAAATGTAAAACATTTTGCAGAACTTTTAGTGATCATACAGTAATACCAACTGTTCTATTTGCTTGGTTCCTTACCAATTCTTCATCAGGTAGAAAGGAGACTCAAAACAGTTGCCCCATAATTGCATCTGTGATGCTGGCAGGCTACAATACGTTCTCAAGAATCCTGTCACTAGCCTACCAAACTACCTTGTTCACATAAAACAGATCTCAGTTTAGATGCAGAGTAAGTTCAGTAGCTTGGAGTCATTAGAAGTTTACTGGAAGTTGGCTGTAAGCACTCTCAGGGGGGCAGGGAGTTCTCTGTCTAGGAACACATGCCCAGCCACTGATTCCCAGTGGCAAACAAATCCACACATACATTTTTCTCACATAATTATGTCTTCCTCAGTTGCAAAACTGCAGCAAAAACCATGCTGTTGGCAATCAGCTCAATGCAGTTTCTAAACAACTTTTTACACAGTGAGACACAGTACCTACGTTATCCTTTGATATCAGAGACTTGCCATACATCAGCTTCCAAGACAGCACCATCCTCAGCTATTGTTTTCTTTCAAGTCAGATACACTTGAAATTTAACAGGAGTGAAAGCTCATCTGAGATGGAAAACACCTTTTTCAGGGTAAAGCCTCAACAGAAGTAAATATGGGCATGTCTGTGTGTTACTTACTGAGGTTAAGAACACAACTGTTCTCGTGGAAGTTAGTCTGAATTCAGAAGACACACCAACCACCGCAAGGTCTCTGACCACATTTATTAAACAGTCTTGTGCTCCTCCTTGGTTGCCTTCAGCCAGAACTGCCTTATCCTCACAGCCACATCTCTCCCTGTCCCATTCCCATCCTTCCTCCCCAGCAGTTTACTATTTCTATGGATTATTTATCTCAAGAGTACATGCCCACAGGTGGCAGCAATTACAACAAAGGCATAGATAGACACTCCATTTTCACTTTCATGGCTAAAGATCCTCTTCTTAAGGTCTAAAAAAATAAAGACAACATGATTTCAACATTGTTAAAGTACATGCAACTCAAAATACTTCACCCTTAATATGTCTGTAATCTTTCCCTTCCTCAAATTCAGAAGAACACTACAAATAAAAGACAGAGATCAAGCAATAGCAAAGGAGTCCATTCACTATTCAGCCTCACAGTTGACCCCTCATACAGTGGACTGAAGGATTTTTTGATCTTTTTGTGCAACAGTACATCATATTCTCCTATTTCTACAGAAATGGAAAAAGAGTAAACAGGACTAGCACTGGCAATTCCTAAAATTTCTACCATTTGAAGGCTTCCACAAAAAATATTTGACAAGCTGTCTCAAGTACAGACTGAAGGATTTAAATCTACATCAGAGATTACGTATCACACAGTTGTTCTTCACTGTATTAAGAATGCTCACAATTTCCCAGGACTTAAATGCTAAGGTACATGCTATTAGATTAGTGAGTCATCTGAAAAGAAGAGGCTTAATTAATTAATTAAGGATCCAGCTATAATCACTATTAATTAACCTGAAAACTAACAGAATACCAGTAACTTCTTCCAGTCCGTGCAGCCCCTCTCCCAGGAGCTCATCCCTTCAGTTTAACCTCCAATGGAAAAGACAAACAATGACTGAGAGCTTTATGTGCAAACCCCTCCATAACCTGCCTCCAGCCACTGAAATGCCAGCACAGATAAGTAAGGCTTCCACTCGTGGAAGTCTAATGATTCCCAGTACAAAATGCAACTCTTTTTCCAGGGAGAAGTGGAAATCCAAGCTTAAAACAAAACATCAGGGTCATTTTGTATCTGAAAATAAACATATCTGCTAGGACAGTTAGGTGATGCTACAAAGCAAACATACAGATCACACACAAAAGTCACTCTCCAGGTGACTCCTGGGATACGTATGGCCCACTTTACATTTCCACTTACAAGACTCAATTAAGGGGAAGGAGCTGAAGCTATTATCTTCCATTTAATACAAACCCCAAAGCTAACACCAAATTGCTTACCTACCTAAACAAGTGATATACAACAGCTCCTTTATTGAGGGAACTTAACAGGCACACCTCGCACTCCTCCCTGTTGTTGCAGGCAAGCACAAGCTGCAGTCACCTTAACTCCAGAAAAGCCCAGCACACGGGAGCGAGCAGCAACTCAACGTCACAGCCAGGCTGCTACTGCTGCTCAGCGCAGACCCGCAGCGCACACCCGGGGTCTCCGGCACCGAGCCGGGACTGAGCACCGCGGCCCTTTGTTCGGAGCCGGCGCTGCCGCGCCCCGCCCTGCGCAGGTGCTCGGGGACCCGCACCGCCCCCGCCCCGCAACAGGCACCGGCCCCGCCGGGCCCCGCCGCCCCCGGGGCTCGACAAGGTCGACGCCCGCAACCTTCGGGGAGCGGCCGCGGAGCCGCCCGCCCGCCCGTTCGTCCGCCCGTCCGCCCGCACTGCCCGGGCGGGGCCGGCATCGGCATCGGCACCGGCACGGACACACCGCCGGCCGCGCCCCGGCACCGACCGCGGGGAGCGGAGCCGCGGGGACACCCGGCCCCACTGGGATGTGCCCCGGCCCCACTGGGATGTGCCCCGGCCCCATCGGGGGCTGCCCCGGCACCGACCGCAGGGAGCGGAGCCGCGGGGAGACCCGGCCCCACGGGGGGCTGCTCCCGCGCCACCGCCGGGATCTGCCCCGGCCCCACTAAGAACTGCCCCGGCCCCCACCGCCGGGATCTGCCCCGGCCCCACCGGGGGCTGCCCCGGCCCCCACCGCCGGGATCTACCTCCGCTTGCACCGGGATCTATCCCCGGCCCCACCGGGACCTACCCCGCCCCACCGGAGCGGCCCAGCCTGGCCCCGGCTCACCTGCGGCGGCGGCCGCTCTCCGGTGCCCGCCGGAGGAGCGCGGGGCGGGGCGGTGCCGGCACCGCCCCCGCGGCCCGGGGGTGCGGGGCGGGCAGGGCGGGCCGGGCCGGGCCGGGCAGGGCAGGGCGGGCACCGCGTAGGGGCCGCAGCGGCGTCACCGGGCCGGGCCCGCCCACCGGAAAGACGCGGCCGGTTCCGGGCGGCGGGTGAGGGCGGGCCGGGGTCCACGGGAATGGTGTCCTGTCTGTGCCCTCACGGCCCCCCCCCGGGCATCACCTCCCGCCTGTCCTCAAATAGACCCACTCCCCCCGGGCATCCCCTGCTGCCTGTCCCCAAACAGCTGCCGTTCCCCCCGGGCATCCCCTCCTGCCTGTCCCCAAATAGCCCCCGCTTCCCCGGGGCATCCCGTCCCCCTGTGGCCGAACAGCCCTCGCTTTCCCCGGTCATCCCTGTCTGTCTCCAAACAGCTCCCGCTCCCCCCGGGCATCCCGTCCTGTCTGTCCCCAAACAGCTCCCGCTCCCCCCGGGCATCCCGTCCCCCTTTCCCCAGACAGCTCCCGCTCCCCCCGGGCATCCCCTCCTGTCTGTCCCCAAACAGCCTCTGCTCCCTAGGGCATCCCGTGCCGCCTGTGCCCGAACAGCTCCCTCTCCCCCGTCCCCCTGTGCCCGAACATCCCCCGCTCCCCTCGGGCATCCCCTGCCGCCCGTCCCCACACAGCCCCTGCTCCCCAAGGGCATCCCGTCCCGCCTGTCCCCGAACAGTCCCCGCTCCGCCCGGGCATCCCGTGCCCCTGTCCCCGAACAGTCCCCGCTCCGCCCGGGCATCCCGTGCCCCTGTGCCCACACAGCTCCCGTTCACCCCGGCGCCCCCGCCCCGGTGAGCAAACACGCTCCCCGCGGCCCCCCAGTTAATCCCCGAGCGGGAGCGGGCGAGGCGCTCCCGGCGCGGAAAGGAGATAAACCCCCGCTGGATTTATGCACACAGTTATTTTTAGCGGGGCTTTCCTCCAGGGACAAGCGCAACTGAGGGAGTGTTGAATAGGCTGAATTTAAGGACGGTGATCTCTGGTGAAAGGGAACGTGAACTGCTGCGACTCTTGGAGGGTTTTTGGCTTTTTTTATAGTCACAAACTATTCCATGCGTGGAGGATTTTATTGATGACAAACAGAACAGGGAGATAGGAGAGTTTCCATGTTAATTACAATAATTCAAATAATAGCAATGATGCCTTCATAACTGTACCTTTATCTGGTTAATTGTGGACATAAGTGGCAGCTTTGTGCAAACACATCATGATTTAAACTCGTGATGTAAAGGAACCAAAGCATGATATCAAAATTGACTGCTCATTGTGAGTCTCTGTTTTTCAGGCTGGAATCATTCACAGACAATCCAAATTGTTTTGAAGCCTCTCCTCCTCCACATGATTACGTGGCTGAAGGTAGTTTCCAAGTCTGGAAATTCCAGATTTTTATCACCTCAGATAGAAAACTTTGACCTCAGTGTTCACCTCATGCAGCCATTGCACTCTGTTTGCAAAGGAAGTGCACTTTGAAATCTTCAGTGTTGTTCTCTGTGCTCCATTTTCTGCAATTTTTGACACCCTGGACACTTTGTGTTTAGTAGAATCTACGATTCAGTTTCCTTGGCCTCACCTTTCAGTATGAATTCACTAATTTTTGCAAACTCCACAGTGTCTGAGAAACTGGTAGGAGTTCACATCCCATTCATTTTGATTAAAATTCCAAATACATTCATTTACACAAAAAAATGTTGGGTTCTGTTAAATGGAGAGGAAGAAAGAAAAGGACAGGAGGAAAGGTTGACTGAGTCAACCAAACAGCCAAGATAAGACACAAAACGCTTTTGGTATTTTGTGGCAGGGAAAAGTTTGCACACCAGCTATGAATAGACTTTCCATGAGACCTTTTCCATGAAAAGGTTGTAAGAGTCCTTCCACATAATCATTCAAGAGTCCTCAAGGAATCCTGGCCCAACTTCTGCAGCCCTCTGAGTATATCTATACTATATTAGTTCTTATTACATATTCCAGAACCCTCCCATTGGAAGAGTGGGTGAGTCATAATTAAGGTCTCATTAATACATTCAGTACTTCCTTGTTCCTTCAATACTAGAGCTAGTCCACAATAACCTTCACCCTGTAAGACAGGCTGTGTGGTTACCAGGACATTGCTAGCACCTCTTTGTGGAAAAGCCCCCATACATAGAATGATTCAGGTTGGAAGGCACCTTAAAGATCATCTATTTCCAACACCCCTGCCACGGGCAAGGACACCACCCACTAGAACATGTTGCTCAGGGACCCATCCAACACTTCCAGGAGTAGGGCAGGCACAACATCTCTGGGCAACCTGTTCCAATGCCTCACCACCCTCACAGTAAAGAATTTCTTCCTAAGATCTAATCTAAATCTCCTTTCTTAGTTAAAACCATTTTCCTCTTCTCCTATCACTATCTGTGTAAAACATCACTCTCTTTTTTGTAAGCCCCCTTTAAGTACTGGCTGCAATGAGGTCTCCCAAGCACCTTCTGCACACTGAACAACCCCAACCCTCTTTCTCATAAGAGAGGTGCTCCATCCCTCTAATCATCTTTGTGGCCTGCTCAGCACTAGCTCCTACAGCCAATGTCCTTGCTATGCTAAGGGCCCCAGAGCAGCGCTGCAGGTGGGGTGTCACCAGAGCAGAGCAGAGCAGAGCAGAGGGACACAGTCACCTCCCTGGACCCGCTGGCCAGTCCTCTCTTGGTGCAGCCCAGGATACCACTGACCCTCTGGGCTGTGAGCACACACTGGTGGCTCATGGCCAGCTCTTCATCCAGGAAAATCCCCAAGTCCTTCTCCACAGGGCTGCTCCCAATGGGCTGTTCTCCCAGTCTGGACTCATGTCTGGGATTGCCCTGACCCAGGTGCAGGACCTTGCACTTGGATTTTTTGCATCTCATGAGGTTCCTATGGGCCCACTTCTCAAGTCTGTGCCCCTGGATGGCATCCCTTCATCTCCTGTGCCAATGTCACCACTTGGCTTCGTGTCACCTGCAAACCTGCTGAGGGTGTACTCGATCCCCCCGCCTGTGTCACTGGTAAATTAAAGAGCACCAGTGCCAGGACAGAGCCCTGATGAGGGACAGCACTCATCACCAGCTTCCCCTTGGACACAGAGCCATGGACCACAGTTCTGTCTGGGTCCATCCAGCCAATTCCTTATCCACCAAATAGTCCATCCATCAAATCCATGGCTCTCCAGTTCAGAGATAAAGATGTCATGTGGGACCTTGTTGAAGGCCTGTCTGGGTAGCTGACAACAATCTTCCCTTGTCACTCCATCCCAGCAGCCCATCAGAGTGGCTGTCTTGGATCATCTCTTTGCCTGTTGTGTGCCTAACATTGCTTGCATGGGGATCTGCTCTACAGTCTTCCCAGGCAGAGGGGTGAGGGTCTCTGTTATGTAGTTCCCAGAGTCTTCCTTTCTCCCCTTTTTAAACACAGGAGCGACGTTTCCCTTTTTCCAGTCACTGAGAACTTCACCTGACTGCCAGGACTTTTCAAATGTGGAGAGTGGCTTGGCAACATCACCCAGTTCCCTCAGCTCCTGGGATGCATCCCATCAGGCCCCATGGGCTTGTGGCTATTCAGTGTCATTAGGTGCCTCAACCCTGCTCTTTGCTTACAGTGGGAGGGACTTCACTCCCCATTTTGCACCATGCTGCTTATTAATGTGCATGGCCCTTCTTCTGATCTCTCTTTAGAGCTATCTGAAGACAACAAATGTAATTTTATTTTGAATTTTTATTTTGTGGCCCAAGATGCATATCATAATGCAATGAATATCAGTTTATATTATACTGTTCATATTTTGTTTAGAGGTGTCCCCTGGCACTTTGCCTAACCCAAGTGGAAAAAAATGAGCTCTTATAACTCCAAACTAAGAATTTCCATGAAAATGCTTTACATTAATAATTCCTATTCAATTGCTAACAAGTGACCACAGTGAGACCATCCCTGCAGCACCTTTAGGGTGTCACTCTGGTTCCTCAGTGTGAAAACACAACTGGTCAGAGGACAGTAGGTATTGAACTATTTCACTCTACTGACTGTACAGGAATTTAGGGTTCACAGCCCAAGGGAGCAACAGGTTTGAATTGCTCCCTGCTCTCTGGTGTTCAATTGCTACACTGGGTACCAAAAACCATACAGGCATTTACAATGTGGCTCTAAGGATGCAGGTGATGGTTGGCCTTCCTTATGTATTAGCACTTGTACCAACAGAGCTCTGCAGGGAAAAATTATGAAGTGTAATTAGGCAGAGTTGTAATTAATTGTGTGCTAGTAGTATTTACCTTGTGTACCATAATACATGTAAGAAATCCACTGATACTGACAAGAATTTAATCTATTTGAAAAAACTAAAGATATAGAGGGCATGTCAGACAAAACATGTCCAAATCTTTGGGAAAAACATTGATGTGCAACTTTCATTCCCACAGAAGAAAAAATACTTGTTCCCTTTAGCACATATTTTATAGCACACAATGTATATCTGAAGTATGCATAATTTAACACTGTAATTTTATCTTAGATTTCTATTGACATGAATGAATGAACCACATTCTTTGGAAAACCACCTCATCATGAATAATCATCCATTCTTCTTTCAAGAGCTTAATAAATCTTGCAAAGAGAGATAGACTTCCTTTTTCTAAGGGACAAAATGAGAAAGGGAACAAAACCACTTACTGGTTTGGGAGGGCACCCTCCTGTTTGAGCCAAGAATCGATTACCCTGACATGAGCTGGGTTTGCAGGCTTTTGTGTTGTGAACTATTGCTGATCTGAGATCAGTACAGGGAGACAGGATTTCCTGGTATTATGGTTAATCTCTTGTCTTTTGTGCTGGTGGCACAACTGTATTAGAATTTATTAGACAATGTTTTATTACGAATGCATAAAGATGCATGAAATGTATTTATGATTTAATGGGGTTTCTAAATAGAAGGACGGATGAAATCACCCAACCCAAATCCACATGTATTCTGAGGAAAATCACCTCTCCAATAAAAGGAAAGAGCTAGAATCTTTTATCTGCCTTCAGTTTGTACCAGTTGTGAGAAAACGTAAGTAACAATGAATGAAGAATGTGTTAAACTATTGCTTGGCTAATTATCAGCACTCAAGCTTCCCAAGTTTGTAAGTCTGTGTAAGGAATAGAGAGGTTTTAAGGAAATGCTACTCTTAAGGTGTATAAAGGCAGACGTGGAACACAGCTCCCACTTTGCACAACAGAGAGTGATGGCTGCCTTGAGAGGATGGTGCACTGGGGGGTCAAACCTGCCTCTGAGTGTGACAGTTGGTCTCTGAAAATGGGCAGGAGAAGCTAGTGTGACAAAGCTTATTTCGGTGCCTGCTGTTAGGCAGTACAGCTCCAGGTCTTGGGTGACAGACTACTGGATTGGGATTCAAGTAATCTCAGCTCTACTCTGTGCTGGTTTTGTCTGGGGTGGAGTTAATTTTCTGTGCAGTAGCTGGTACGGGGCTGTGTTTGGGATTTGTGCTGAAACAGTGCTGATAACACAGGGATGTTTTAGCTGTTGCTGGGCAGGGCTTGCACAGCCTCAAGGCCTTTACTGCTTCCCACACTGCCTCACCAACGAGGGGACTGGGAGGGGACATAGCTGGGACAGCTGGGACAGCTGACCAAAGGGGTGTCCCACAGGACCCAGACCATATGGTGTCATACTCACCAATGGAAGATGGGACAAGAAGGAGGCAGAGTGGGGATATTTGGAGGGATAGCTGAACACCTGCCTGGCCACAGCAAGTGCTGAATTAATGCATTGTTTCTTTTTGCTCTTGCTTTCCCTGTTAAACTGCCTCTATCTCCAGCCTTGAGCTTTCCCACTTTTCCCCCTCGTGATTCTGCCTCCATGTTGCTGCAGGGTTGTGAGTGAGGAGCTGCAAGGTGCTTGGTTGGTGTGTTAAACCACAGCACACCTTCACAGTGCCACTAACCTGCTCTGTCAGTGCCTCCATTTCCCATCCCAGACTTCATCTGACTATTACATTTAGAGGTGAAGCTCTAAAAGGTAGGCATAGTCTTTCTTTTTCTATGCTTTTTCAACTCATACAACCTAGGGAATAATTCTGTGGTGTGCATAGATAAGTAAATATAGAATCATAGAATGGATTGGGTTGGAAAAGACCTCCGAGATCATCAAGTCCAACCCTTGGTCCAACTCCAGTCCCTTTACCAGATCATGGCACTCAGTGCCACGGCCAATCTCACCTTAAAAACCTCCAGGGATGGGGAATCCACCCCCTCTCTGGGCAGCCCATTCCAATGCCTGAGCACTCTCTCTGTAAGGAATTCTTTTCTGCTCTCCAACTTCAATTTCCCCTGGCAGAGCTTGAGCCCGTGCCCCCTTGTCCTATTGCTGAGTGCCTGGGAGAAGAGACCAACCCCCACCTGGCCAGAACTTCCCTTCAGGTAGTTCTAGACAGTGCTGAGGTCACCTCTGAGCCTCCTCTTCTCCAGGCTAAACACCCCCAGCTCCCTCAGCCTCTCCCCACAGCACTTGTGCTCCAGTCCCTTCCCCAGCCTCGTTCCTCTTCTCTGGACAGTACAGATTCTGAAAGCTCCAAATCAACACACACACCAAGGTGGTGTGGGCAGTTCCTGCTACTCTTGCTCAGTGCAAGGACATCTTAATCTATCAGCTTCCCAGGAGCTCCACATCATCTGTGGCTGCCTGCAAACCTGTCATATGGGTGCCCCTACACTTGCAAACAAATACATACTCCCTAAAAAAAACCCATAGAGGGACAACTGTAATAAGCTGTTGGGTGTTGAGACACTTGCATTTCCTTAGCTCTATTAGCTGTCCAAATGGCAGTCTCTGTATTCCACCTGAGCTTGACGCTTAGAGCTTTCCTACCAGTTTGGAAAGGTAACCCACCCCCAAGAGCACTGTGCCTATGGAGAAAGTGAAGTGACTGGAATAACAAGGAATCCAAGAGTAATTATGAGTTTGCAGTCATTCAAATTGTCATTCAACAGAGCTAGTAGGTGACTAGGAATCTGAGAATTGAGGAATACAGCAGAGCTGCTTTATAAGATATTAGAATGGACAAAAAACATTTTTAAGAACACAATTAATGAATTACCAAGTGTCTAAAATATAAAAGTATTAAAATGTATAATAGAATGAGTATTGCATGTAAACTGAGATTGGCCGTGGCACTGAGTGCCATGATCTGGTAAAGGGACTGGAGTTGGACCAAAGGTTGGACTTGATGATCTCAGAAGTCTTTTCCAACACAATGGATTCTATGATTCTATTTACAACAAATCTTCATTGTTTAATTAGCTTCAGTTTAAAAATGTAAGATATGAAAATCAGTATCAAATTGTTTATCCAATATAGAATGATTTAAAATGTGTACTTCATGTTAAATACCTGTCTACATGGCACTGGTGTAACTTCTTTAACTGGCATTTTCTGGGATTGAGCTCCTTTATGGTATTGCCTTTCCTGAAACCATGTCCTTCCCACATATTATTTCACTAAAATCAGTATTTGCCACTGAGTGCTGTTTCTTTTTTCAGTCTGCGTGTTATATAATCCATATCCTGATATATATTTAATCAGAATACTTAAGCCTAACAGTAATCTCCAAACCAATATTGGTTTAAAATAGCTCAATGTAGACCTAAACTCATTTCACTTTTCTGTTATGAAAATTAGAAAAAAAAAAATTTCTAATCTAAGTGTTGTCTATATAATTATTTAATCCTTTCCTTCTTATGTTTTTTTCTGCTTTCCATAATCTGCCTTTTCTATTGCTCTTGTTTTTCACACTTTATATATGTTTGTACTTACCTCTTGTGATTTTCTAGTCCCTTTCCCATCTCTTTATTTCATTGGAGGTTTCCCTCTTCTGATGGGGATGTGTTAGAGTGGGGTCAGGTAAGTTGCAGTTCATTTTCCAGTTCTGTGTCCATCACTTCAGGAGTCACTTTCTCTGCCCATCTCTCTGTATCCCAGCCTAGAAAAACAAGATAATTAAGCTGGCTCCTGTGTGGTGAGTTTTGAGGCATATTGGCAGAAAGCTCCTCTAAGCAAAGTTGTTCTCTTTATCCATTACACCTCTTCGCTGCCTCAGTGACCCCTTCAGTGCTTGTTATTTTCAGCTCCTCAACTCACTTTTAGCTCCCATTCTCCTTCCCTCTTCCTCCACCAACCATCTTCTACAGTAACATTTTCAGTGTGGGTCTCCAACACAGTATGGATATTACTAATTCTGCCGTTCTGTGCAGTTTATGTTTCAGCTGCATTCACTCCATCCCTCCCTTGAAGGAGACCTGTTGCAGCTCTGAAGTGATGGGTTCCATTGATCTCAGCTGACTGATGTCAGTAGAGAACATGAACGATGGTGCAACGCCTGATTTTAGTTATGAAAATAACTAGAGGAGTCATAAGAAGATGAGAGATGCTCAGTTATAAATACCAGTTATGGTGTCCCATGAAACCTTGTAAAGAGGAGATGAGTGCCTGTGAAGCCAACCCTCACATGTTCATTTATGTGTTATTTAAATGGTGGTTGTGTGGCTCTAGTGCCTTTGGGAAAAGACTTAGACAAGAACTACTGGGAGATTGTAATCCTAATGTTTAGCAGAAATCAAATTTTAGCCATATCTTGACTCTGCTCTGAGGAAAAAGTATGCCCTGTCAGTGTCAAGGTGTTTCTGCACCCATGGTCATTGGCCTAGTTTTTTACCAAACCTGGACTGCCTCCTCCCTCCCCTCAGAGTCTTCCTGGCAAGGGAAAAAAACTGAAAAGAAAGGAACTTAGAAGAAACTGAACTGAATTAAAAAGAAATTATATTTTCTAACATTTGCAAGTACATAAGCAATTTGTACACTCCACGTGGATCCCCACCCCAGGGGGGAAAAGGGAAATAAGGAGAACTGGTCAACCAGAAATAGGGAAAAAAAAACAAACCAAAACCAAAACAAATGAAACAGATAAATACAGTCAAACACCTCAGGAAAGGAGAACAAGCATGAAATAATCTCACCATGTCCCAGGATAGGAAAACCAACAGAAACAGAACGAACCGTCCAGGCTTCTCCTGCTCCCAGCTCCTGGAAGAAGGGAAAACTACCACCCCGTCCTATCTCCCCTCCTCCTACCCTTACGTGGAAAACACGTGTGGAATATTTTGTAATGTCCACTTCCTTAGTTACACCTAATTACTGAGGAAGCCAGGGATCAAACCCATTACAGCTATGGACCTATTTATTTTTATATTTGTCTATACAGCCTTTGTCATTGAGGGATCTTAATCCTTTTGAGTGAAGGAGTAGGAAAGAGTCCCAATCTGCCAGTGTTAAAGTGCCTCAGACTGCAGTGCCAGACATGCCACTCAGTGAAGTAAAACTGGCTCAGTCTATATGGCTGTAGTGAAATAAAATACAGCCACTAACATTCTGATGTTACTCTCAGGAGCTAAATATTCACACTCCATAACTGTGGAGATGATGTAGAGAGTGAAGGGAACGGGAGAAACATATTGTAGTATTTATGGGTTGTAAAACCTTAAACCACAGACCATGGCAGACTAAGCTATGGGCCATAAAAGTTAAGCAGCACTGGTTTTATCCTGCCTTCTGTGGAAAAGCACCTCGGATAGATAAAGGAATTGTTTTGGATGCTCATCATTTCTGGCAAACACTGATTTGTGCTCCACTTACATGCCCATTTTATAGCTCTGTCACTGCTGATCACTCGAAAATCCCATGGCACTTTGTGAAAGAACACAATTTTAGCACTGATCTCATAATTCCAGCAACAAATCTCACACATCCTAACTGGAACCATTCTAACTGGAACCACTGGTTTTCAGTGTGCCCCAGGCACTCAGTGCCATGGCCAAACTCAGGTTAAAAACCTCCAGGGATGGGGAAGCCACCCCCTCTCTGGACAGTCTAACTGGAATGTCCAAGTTCTGGCCCAAGTTCTGTGTTTAGACTTACTCTGTTATGTGGCTGCTGCTTTCTCTAATCAGCAGTTCAGCTGAGGGCTTCTGGAAAGATGCAATTCCAAGAAAGCACTGGAAACAGCCCAGTGAAGATACACTGCTGGTATTTATTCTGACTTTCATTCTTCAGGTGAAAAAAATCAAGACTAGGTATTAGATAATTAGAATAAAGCAACCCCCAGCCTGCCAAAAGAAAACAGAAACAAAAAAATACACCAATGTTGCACTGATTGTGGAACATCTGGAGTATTTCCCAAACTGCTATCATTAAATTGTATCAACAATTGTATCTTGTGCTGTAATAAATCTGGAGAATCTTCACTGAAACCAATAGTTTACTTGAATTGGTGCAAGAATACGTTGATTCTTTCTAAGAAAGAAAAATTACCATTCTATGAAATGGCAAAATCTTCAGAAATGTTAGAACTGTGGAATTAGGAACTGTATGACTCACTGTGTTCCCAGGGCAGCATATCACAGAATCAGGAACCATGAAAACCATGACAAAATAAACCACTTAGCAATAATAATTCATTTCTCAAAAGGTGCCTGAAGATGATATCTGTTTTGCCCTTTAAAAAGGGTAAGACAACCAGCAATTATTTGAAAGCAAGAGGAGATTTTCTCTGTGGACAACTTGTTTAGTACCTGTGCACACTAAGGCTTCTCTCAGCAGCAGTTTGGGATGATCAGTCAGAGAGCAATCCACAGCACTAATTCCCATTATTTTCTGTGCTGATGATAATGCTTGACCAGTTGCCTATTTTTTTTCCCCATGAACTGACCTAGTTAAACATTTGTGTATTTAATATGCCTGAGAGGCTATAATTGGAACATTTTTAATTATTTATCACTCAACTCTCCTCTTGATTGCAGTAATTTGATACAGCAGTTCTGAGTACTGGAACAACACCTCATTCTGAGGAACTTTCTGACAATGCTTAAACTGCTGTTTCTCATATGTGATTTTAGCCAATTCTACAATTTAATATAAGTGTGAAGGCTATTAGTGGGCTTGGAATATTTGTCTTGTATGCAAAACTAGTACTGTCCCTATCCTGCAAAAATGATGCAAATTTATCTACCTCAATACATACATTTGAGCACAATGGAAAAAGGCTCTTTTGTGTTTAAAAATTAAAGTGTGTTTTAGGCTTAACAGCCATGCTGGACCATGGCTAATTAAACTTCAAATCCTCTGTTTATTTGCAGAGCAGCAATTATGCAGACAAGGTAAGCAGTGGCATCTTTCCTTTTGTTATTTTGGAAGTGTTCCCTTCAAGAGAGTCAGAAAATAATTTACTTTTCTGCTTGTGCAGGACATGATCAAACCACTGGAGTCAGTATCATGATCACAGAGACTCCAAGGAGCTCTGAGTCTGGGCAAAAAACCCAAACCAAAACAAAAAAAAACTAAAACACCAAAACAAAACATAGTAGTGGGATTGTCCTCTGCAAAATCACAGAATAGTTTGGGTTGGAGGGGACCTTTAAAGGCAGGGACATCTTCAACTGCATCAGGTTGTTCAGAGCCCCATCCAGGCTGGCCTTCAATGTTTGCAGGGATGGGGCATCAACTACCTCTCTGGGCAACCTGTTCCAGTGTCTCAACACCCTCATCATAAAAAAAAAATCTCTAACTAAAATGAGCCCTAGGTGGGTGTACAAATCTGAGTTTCTCAAATCCATGACAGGGCCTTGGTATTTAATAAGAATATCCATGAAATTGTGCATAGGTAAAGAAAGACTAATTGTTTACCAAGCTGAAGATAGGGCTGTGTATCTGTAATTAATATTGAGAATATTTGCCTATATGAAATCTCTACCTACCCTTTTTCTGTCAGAAGTCTTACAAAAACTAGCTATTTGTGTGTGAAATTCAACTAAAACATTTTCTTTCTGTCTCCTCCTTTGAAACACGACATCTGTGACCTTAGCAATGTTTTCTGTTTTTCTTCCTCTGACATTTCTGGATGCCAATGTAAATACATGCCATTATATTAAAAACATTTTGATGTCTTTTTCAGGTGTTGTGACAGCTGTTTCTACAAATGCCTTAATGGAATAGTTGCATTTGAAATACCAACAAAGGCCATGGACTGAAACTCTGAAGCTCACTTATTTGTGCATGGCAAGAATCACAGGTGAGAGAAGGATATGTGATCTAAGAGCAGGTTGCCAAGGTAGTTAAAAAAAATTGCTTGACTTTAAAAAAAAAAAACCACAACCAAAAAACCAAACCAAACCCAAGCAAAATAAAACCTCATCGAAAACCTGGTGCTTAATATAGCCTGCCTTCTCATTTTTCTTACAACAATGGATAAAAACCCCTAATCCTGCATAAATTTAACATTTCTTGAATCATTTTAACTACTGAGGAGTTAGTGCTGATTGCCTAATACTTTGCTATTTTCCGTTAATTATCATTACCACATTCATGGTATGTAAAGACAGCTTATTGCCCACAGGAGTGGAAGAAAACCACTGTTTTTCAGAAACTGCTCTGAAACCTGCTATCTGCACTTTCTCCTGCTGTGATGTAACTGAAGTCAGTCCATGCTTCCTGCCCTTCCAGTGGCTACTTTAAGAACCAGGTTAGCCCAACTGCTCTGAGCTTTATATAAAAACTCCCGTTTTCTTCCATGCTTCTTTTTCTTAATGCTTAACTCAAGCCTTACTCTGAAAACAATGTCCTGAATTTGAACAAAGTGAGAACTCTTGCCCTGAGATCAGCTCAGTTGGTTAAAACTTGGTTGTAATAATGCCAAGGTCATGGGTTCAATCCCCTGTGTGGGCCATTGACTTAAGAGTTGGACTCGATGATCCTTGTGGGTCCCTTCCAACTCAGAATAGTCTGTGATTCTTCAGCAATGAATGTTCCTTATGAATTGAAGTATGAAGTATGAGAAGCTTGAAGAGAAGCTGAGAGAGTTACAAGCTACTTAGGTGCATGTCTTCAGGTGGAACTTGCATCCTGCTGTAACCAGGCATGCCTGTGGTACTTACTGATCTCTGCTCAGGCAGATTCCTTCTAAAACAAACCCACAAGTATTTTCTTAGTCCATGTCTAGCATCACAGTGAAATCAGCTAACATGTTTAGTGATCAGCTCAGAAGAAAAGGGACTGGAAATCTGCTCCCTGCTCCAAAGGCATCTGGTATGTAATGTAATAAAGAAATCACTGCACAGTGATGCCTTCACAAATCCATTCAGTGCTGCCACTTCAGAGACAGCTACAGCCATAGGTAACCTCTGCCTGACAAAACAACCAACCAGTGTGGTGTTGTGCTGGGAAGGTGTGCCGTGCCTCTTAGCTGCCATCTAAGGAGCCTTTCACTGTCTCTTGTTCTCCCCACTGTGTAGGACAACCCCCTGTGAAGGCCTGTCGGGAATGCTCCAGATGGGCCACTGCTCTCTTGCATGGAGAAGATGGAGAGGACATTAAATGGTAATGAGCTCTCAGATAACTCAATGTCTTTTTTTTTAACCTTCTCTGGAATCTCCCCATCCTTCTGTTGCTGATATTCTGCACCAGGAGGCCAAATGTGCAAATACAGAGGTGGAGATGAGACAAGAGACTTGACTTATTTTTGGGCTAAGCCTTCAGGTGATAGCTGTTCTTAAAGCCAAAGAATAATCTGTACCCAGCACAGCACTTGTTAATCCTAGAGTAATAGTTATCACTAATAGCAAGGCATTTCTCATCACCAAAACCATACCCTCTGAAGCAGAATAATACTGGTTCTATTCCTTGATCCCTACAGTATGATTAAATTGGATTTCTGGTTTTTGCAGTTAAATCCATGTTTTCTGTGATGAATGCTTTGGAATCTTTATCCAGACAAAAAGGGTAAGTTTGTTTATGACTAAATGCAAATAAGCAAGCATGGCCTCAAGTCCAGTGAGAAATACCATCCAGATGGCTTGTCAACAATATTAATTTTTAACTTGGTGTTCTAATGAAGTTTCTTACCTGGAACTGGCAGAACTGCCTGTTTCTGACTAGCCCTTTGTGGGGGAGGCTGTTGGGTGAAGAGAGGACCTGAATGCTGAGGTCCCAAATCTGCAGGCTGAGGTTAATAGTTTTCAGCAGATCAACAGGATAATGTAAAGAGCACAAATATAGTGCCTGATTGGGTAGTTTGCAAAAGCTGAGCCAAGGAAGAGTTATTTTTGAAGCATCCCTGGTGTCTCTTCCCACGACCAAGTGAACTATAGTCATTTCCTTTCTTCCTGTGACAGAATTTGTAGATATACAAGCTGTTTTTTTTCCTTTTTCTCCTCAGATTTGATGTTCACATTAGTCCCAGTGGGACTGCCTGCTACATAACATCAGTGATGTTTTATTTAGAGGTTCATCTGGTGAAGGATGGAAATGTGATGGATGTCAAGCTGGTTCACTTTGGAGAAGCTCCTGTGGCAAAATTCATTTTCTGTGTCCCACCTGGCCTCCAACTGCCATGTCAGAAAGGCTTTGGCTTCCTTTTGGTCTTGTCACACCTGCAAGCCTGTGCATGACACAGCTGCTTTTTAGGCTTCTGAATCTCTCACCTAAACTTACAACTCTGTTTCAGATACTGAATACTCCAGTGCTAAATGTAAATTCAGCTGACATGCCTCCCCTCCAAGAATTTCGTGGTATCCTACATAAATATTTGTGTTCTCATACTTCAGTGTTACCAGTGTACAGTGAATAACAGGTGTTTAAAACACTTTCCTGCCAAGGTGTAGTGCAATATATAATCTCAATGGATGTCTTGGAGCTATTATTTTTCCTTCTGCCTGCTTTGAGAGTATGTACATTCCTGTTAGTGGGGATGTTTTTCTTGCAAAATTTCCATTATTCACAAAATGTCACATACAACATTTTTCAGTTGTTCAGTGTTATTGACAGTCCTTCAGATCAAAGATATCACAATAAGCTGTTGGGGGACAGAGAGTATAAACTCTGAGTTTTATCAGTAACTTTCCAAATTATTGCATTACTTTGAAGTTTACTTTGTCTCTCATTTTTAATTGCAGCCAGCTCAGGAATTTCAAGTAGTTCTGTTGGTCAGTGAGTGCTGGACAGTATCATCAGGATGGAAATGCATATCCAGAGAATTCTGGCACTGTAACTGCCAATAAAAGAAAAACTGAGCTGGCTGAGGTGCCATGTTTTTTTTTTTTCTGGAAAGAGTTTATCAACAAACTCTTTCTCTTAATTTTATCCTCTTTCACAGAGTCTTTGTTCCTCCAATTATTATAGGAATATTGTGTATTATGGAATATTAGGAATAATAGGTATTAGGAATATTATGTATTATGTAATATTATGGTACTGTTAGTCTGTTTTTGGTGTTGGGTTTTTTAAAACTAACTATTCAGCTACTTAAAAGTAATGGGGAACAAGCTTTCATTACCAATAAAACGCTTTTAAGAGGCGCTTGACAAAGGATGGCAAGAAAGATGAAACTCTTATCTCCTGTTCCTGTAGGTTTGTGATGACTTGGTGCAGCTTCTCAGGTAAAGAATCAAGTGCAGGGTCTCTTGTTGAATGGAAGGGAACACCTGAGGCCAGAATGGCTGAAGAGGCATAAAAGCAGAATCAGGAAACAACAATGAGTCCAGAAAACCACAGAAGAACTGCCCCTTTTTTGAATTCCACTGCAGTGGGTAGTTGCTTCCAGTACTCCACTTTGGAAGTTGGTGGTCACTGTTATAACCTACTTGTGATTTGTAAATTCATGGCTAAAATTGTAGCAAATATAAGCTTGAAAAGATACTTCAGGCATTACTTATTTCTCAAGTCACTCCACTGCAAACAGCTGGAATGCATCTGCCAGCCCCACAGCACTGTCTACAGCTGGGAATTGAACACAACCCTTTGGACACTGGTGTTTGCAGTGATTACCAGAATCACAGAACTGCCTGGACCCACAGTTTGGGTAGTGGGCTGATGACAATTCACAACTGGCAGATTAATATCTAGTTTGGATCTGTCATTTTCCCCCTTCTCCTTCAAACAAATACTAAGTTATACTGAGGGAGCTGGGGGTGTTTAGCCTGGAGAAGAGGAGGCTCAGAGGTGACCTCAGCACTGTCTAGAACTACCTGAAGGGAAGTTCTGGCCAGGTGGGGGTTGGTCTCTTCTCCCAGGCACTCAGCAATAGGACAAGGGGGCACGGGCTCAAGCTCTGCCAGGGGAAATTGAAGTTGGAGAGCAGAAAAAAAATCTTTGCAGAGAGAGTGCTCAGACATTGGAATGGGCTGTCCAGAGAGGGGGTGGATTCCCCATCCCTGGAGGTTTTTAACCTGAAATTGGCCGTGGCACTGAGTGCCATGATCTGGTAAAGGGACTGGAGTTGGACCAGGGGTTGGACTTGATGATCTCAGAGGTTTTTTCCAACCCAATCCATTCTATGATTCTATGATTCTATGACTCTAAGTAATCTTGGTTTTGTCCTTATGTGAATGTTTTAAGCTGCATGTCCTTCAGGTTTCTGTCACACCAGTGAAACCAAAGTGATAGCACACGGCTTGGGTTTGTTTCCAGTGCACAGCAGGACATGCTACTCTGTCTCATGTAGTAGTAGAGCACTATAGATATATATTTTTATTATTACCATGTTTTGTTCTGCTGTTCCAGGTCAGGCCACCACTTTAAAAGTCTGTTTAGAAATTCTCCAGCCAATACAATGACGGTTCCAGGTTTTACTAATAAAGAGTATATTTAAGAAATGGGATTCTTATTTAAATACCTCAGTAGAATGGTTGAAAGGGAAGGTAAAGAGAGAAAGAATAATCATTGATCTTGAGCGTTTCCTTTCTCTATGTGGCCCTATTGTGCACTATCAGTTTTCCCAGTTCTCTCTTTCCCCAGGAAAGAAGTTCTAGTACCTTTTTTGGTGTAAAGCTTTACTTGCATTTTTCCAGGTTTTTGATTTCCAACCATGGTAACTGCCAGAATTTTGTCTCTGGTGACACATATTTACCAGTGGTACTGGGGGTACTACTTGTCTGCCCTCCTGGCTTTGTTAGGATTTGTCACAGAGCACAAATATCCTTCTGTACCTCTTGGTGTTGTATTTTATTTGTTTGTGAGGCAGTTTGTTTTATGTGTAATGTTTCCTGTGAGTGCCAAAGGAACTCTAAAATCATGATGACCCAGCCAGCTCATGCACAGGCTGCTGCTGTGTCTGTGCCTGTAGCCTGCCTGCCCACTTCCCCACTGATCCAGCTGCAGAGAGTCAGGGAAGAGCTCAGTGACCTGTTTAAGTGCCTGTTTTGGAAGGATTTGTTCCCAAGTGAAAGTCCAGGAGGGTTTATTTTGTCTCTGCTGATCCACATTGCAGCTGCATTTGCACAGGAAGGGAGGGTAGGTCTTGAGTACAGCTGTGACTGCAGCACCAGAGAGTCTACTGAAACCTGTAGAACTCAGGCAAATCAATTTATCAGGTGAATTAATACCTGTTGAGTGGGTCTGAACAGAGCTCCAGGCTCTCACAGCTAGTCAGAAGCTGTGGGAATTCTGGGGTTTGAACAGTCTGAACCAGCCCTTTACAAACCAAGCCACTTGTCCCATTTTTTTAACTGATTTTTATCAGTGATCTTTAAGGTCTGCAGCAGGAATACACTACTCAGTATTTTGATGAAAAGAACAATGTACACATGTGTGGTATTAAGGAAGTGGTACTACATGACTAGCTTTACTGGGCCATTAGGAAAAGTGTTTTGCAACTGAGGAGCTGTCAAAGTTGTGGTTTGTGTACATTTATTGCCTTCAGTTGTACCTCCTTCAGTGCCAGTTTAAACTATAATTATAGTGCTTTTTGTAACAAAACCAAGGATTCACATTTCCTGGTATCTTCTAAGAAAACCTAAGAGCAGTGCTGCTACTTGCCAGATCTGTAGGGAGAGAGCACCTCTGAAATGGTGCTTTTTCTAGCAAGTTGCATATAAAAGTGTTATTTTCCATCTCATTTAGAAGAGCGATAGAATTATTTCCTTTTTGTTAGGATGAAGAACTATGATGCCTTTGGAGAGATTTTAGAAGACCTGCCAGATATGTATCAAATTCCAGGAAACAGGTTGCAGATAGTTTTTACTTGAAAAAGCTTTAAAAATCAATAGCCTAGCTTTTGTTTGCTTTCAAAAATAATAAATTGTCTTCTCTCTTTCCCAGTGAAATGAAGGCTAAGGGATATATTGCTTTGCAGGCCCCTGAAAAAGACCTTTATTCAATGTCTTTTCTAGACAGGTAACTTGAAGTCTGTCTTTGTCCCTTTACCTCTACTCACACCCCTTCATTTCATTAAAAAACAAATTAGTTGTTCTAATCATAGAGAGGCATATGGAAGGCTAATGAGTTTTCTCCCACTGGAAAGCTTCAAGACTTCAACTCCAGGCATGTCAGGCAAGATCTACTGAACTCCCTCCTGTGCTTTATCTAAGACTTTTTGGGACACTGGTTGGTTGCAAAGCTTGGGTGGGTGTGCATGTGACCACCCCCTGGGAGCAAACACCACCCCTGAAAGCCAACAGTCCTGTTTAGTAAAATCCACCTTTTGGGGACCTGCTGCTTGGGGGTCTCAGCCCGTGCTCAGGGTTTAGATCAGGAGGAGTGCATGCTAACTTTTCTCCTTCCTTTCCCCATTTCTCCTTTCAAAGAGAAGCATTACAGTAGATGGGGAACAGATTTTCCTAAAGCCTTGTAATAGTACAAGGTTTTCCATTCTTTTCAGAAAATCAGAGTTGAGGGCAGTGCTTTCCTTCTGGATTTTTGAAGGATCTTTTCTGATATTTTGCCTATTAAGTACTTTTGGCAGGTATGGCCTTCTTGAAAGACACTCTTGGCTTATTTTTGCAAAGTGTTACCTCATGAAGCACAGTAATACCATGAACTAATGTATGTGAAATAATATATGTATTTCCTGGTTACTGATCTCAGTAA
The DNA here is from genome assembly GCF_047495875.1 of Pithys albifrons albifrons. NCBI lineage: Eukaryota > Metazoa > Chordata > Aves > Passeriformes > Thamnophilidae > Pithys > Pithys albifrons. The sequence goes on along the minus strand of NC_092464.1, from coordinate 51,546,047 downwards.
ATATTATTTATGAGTTAAATAGATAATTTTCCCACCAGCACTGCAGAATTTTAGCACTCATCTATGTAAGTGTATGGCTGTTTGCATTCAGCTATATGAACACATTTTAGGTTAGAGATGGTTCTGTTCTAGTGAGTTTACCCAGGTTATTTCCTCATTCTTGCTCAACCAATTCCCACTCTAATATTTTTTGCCCCTCCTTCGTTTCTGGTAAACAGCACATCTAAGTGCAGCATGAAACAGCTCAGATAGAGGGTTGAAACTGGAAGCCCAAGTCCAGGAGTAATGTATGAATGCAATGATGGTGTTTGGAAGATGTCAAAACAAATGGAGACACAATCTACTTGCAAGAAAACATTGTCTCCCTTTGATTAGGAATACAAATTATGGTTTATGTTAGCCTAGCTAGCACTGCAACTCAGGAAACACTAATCAAGATGTGTTTTGAACTAGAACACAGGATGTAAACAGAGTAACTGAATTACTGCACCAAAAAGTAGGACACCTGGTGCCAAGAACTGGAGGTGATTTCTTTATCTTTTCCTCCCTATTTATTTTCCCTTTTCTGAATTCAAAGGATTGTAAATAAAAACCCCTACTGAGCTGATCTTTGTTCACAGGAAAGCTCCTCTATTCTAAATAAAACCTGCTGTAGGGACTAACTGTGCCTGTGTTCTCAGGTAATGTCCAGACATACAGAAGGACAAAACACAAAGAGGGCAGGTGGTTTATCAGCTGCTGAAATACTGACTTTGCAAGAGCCTAAGAGCAAAGCCAACAATATTTTGAGGTTAGGGGGACACCACAGGGTGGGAGTAACTGTGACATGACAGCAGCAGCAGCTCAGAGAATACTCCTGTTGCCTACAAGGCAAGTACAGCCAAGAATTGAAGATGGATGAAGATTCCTCCCAGAGAAAGGGTGCCGGGACTCAAAGGCCTTGCTGCTTTTGGAGCATTAGGGAAGCCACTTCATTGGCACCTGAGATCCCAAGGCTGCCACCTTTTCTACTGGCGCAAAGCTCAAACATTCCTTGGCACCAGTGGGTCTGGGAAATTGCCATTTTTCAGCCAGGAAAATTGAAGATGGACGAAGACTCCTCCCAGGGAAAAAGGTGCCAGGACACAAAGGGATTGCTGCTTTTCTAGTGTTAATGGTGCTGCATCATTGGCACCTGAGAGCCCAGGGCTGCCACCTTTTCTCTTGGCAGAAAGCTGAATTGATAAGTTGTTTTTGGCTCATCTGCACTGTCAGAATTGTTGTTTAACCATTAATGTGTTAATCGTCCAGAGAAGTACTTCTAATTTTTTCTGCCAGTGTCCTCTTGTACAGCTTCTGTCTCTCATGCAAGTTTTGCGGGTTTCCCTTTTATTTCAGACTAGTCACTGAGAGGTGGAATTTCAGCTAGTATTTTTGAGGCTGAACAAGAGGCTATTGTGCAAGAGAAATTAATTTAACCTGATGATTTCATGGTAAACCTAGAAAAGCAGAAATATCTATTGTCAGTTTTTTATTGCCACTTGTTTCATCAAGTAAAGTTAATTAATGAAACTGAGAAATAAAATTTAAAATTCTAGTTTAGTAGGACTATTTATGTGATGCACTTTAGCGCAATTTTAGTGTGCATCAGGGAACTACTTTCCAATTCTTGAATGTTGACTCAGATTGGAGTTATACTTAACAAAGACCCTGCCCATCCAGCATGAAAAATTACTGGCGATTTTTTTTATCTGTTTCCTGGCATGTCTCAAAAGGAGCTCTTGCTTGGGGCAACCCTTTGGGTGTGTCCTGTGCAGCCTCCTCCTCTCTGCCCACACCACTGTCTGTCAGTCAGACCTGGCCCTCCAAGTCCTTACCATTGTGTGTTTGGTGTGCACAGCATTGATCTTCCCAGGAAAGAGGGGAAGAATGCCACTCTCATTCTCCCTCAGGTTCCCAGGTTTGTGGAACCAAAGCAGTTGTATCTGTTGATGGCACTGGTGCAACTCCACAAACTTCCCCTCTCTCCACTGACTGTGGAGCCTCACACTGGAGAGGACGGGTGAGGCTCCAGGCACTTCTCAGGACAGAAATGGGTTTCCACGTCCTTAGCACCAACTTCAGTAATTTTTTCCTACTATGGCCTCCTCTACAAATGAATCTTTAGGAGATTCTGCAGCCAAAAAAAGCAGCAGTGATGGAGGGAGGAACAGCACTCGATGTCCAGAAGGGATTTCCAGGCACAGCTGTTATCCTACTTGTGCAACTGTCAAGCAGCACTCCTATGATATTATTCTGAGAGTAACTCTTGGCTGATAGAACATAGTCTATTACATTTGTGTTTCTGTTGTTGTAGAATATAAGTGTTTATTATTATTATTTATTATTGTTGTTGTTATTTCTATTGTCATAGAATATTTTCTGTTCTCTAACATTTCTGTAGCTTACAGAGCTCTTAAGACTAGTTGAAAGGATTGGTGGTACCTGAACTCCTGATCACTTGGCTTTAGGTGTATTCACCAGATTTGAATGCATTTGGGAGGGAGAGTGGATCTCCTTTAGCTTCCTCTAAGCATTATATTTCTACTGAAATGCAGAGACACGAAGGACATGTTTAGAAATGTATATTTCAAACTTACTCTAGTTGTCAGATTGTGCAGCTGCCTGATAACATCAAGCTTCACTTTCCTGTTTTCAGTGTTTGAAATATCACTAAACTTGTTGCTTAGTCCCTTCCACATTGCCCAAAGCACTGTTACTTCATAAACAAGGGCTCAGAAAAATCAGATTTAGCAGGGGCCCTGGTCAGTAAAATCCCATTTAGCCAAACAAAGTATGTGCCTGCTATAATAGAGATTCTTCAACATCAAGTGGCCTATAACACTCTTATTATCAGCTGTGTCTCTGACAAGCATATAAATGAAGGTAAATTGTGTGGCTGGAAGTGATGGCAGAGTATTGGAGAGAAACTAGCTGGGTGCTAACAGATTTTACTGCTCCCTTGCCAAAACTGTCAGTACTTTTCTAGTATTGTAAATGATAAAAAATTGTTACCACTGTATTGATTTTTTTAAATATCTCCTAGGCCTGACACTTCTATAAGTATAAACTACATTTTCAAAGTAATGAATAATTAGATTCTACTGCATCAGTATTTTTAAAATTCTGACATATGTTTCAGCCAAAAAGAGTCCTGGTTCAATGGGTGGCTGTCACTAAACAGTAATTCTATTTCTAGATGATTCAGAAATGCTTTACTTTGAAGTGGTACCACACAGGAACAGCAGCTTTTGTGTCTTTTTCCTTCATCCTGTGACAGAGAATTCAGCCTGTGGTATGTGTGGAACAATTGATACTGTCCTCTTTCCTAAGCTGGAGAGGGTCTTGGTTCTCTCTGGGCTCCTGCACACTCTTCTCAGTTACAAACACATTCCAAGGGCCGCTCTCAGTGCTGTGCAGCCCATGAAAAACACAAAGCAGCACTTGGGTGTAAACTGCTTACTACAAGGTATTCTGTACTCAGAATAAAACAAGAAGTAAATGAAAATATTCAAATGCTGTTTTGTCTTGGCCTTAGGTAATAAATGGTAACTTCTATTTGCGATTTATTAGGAAAAAGCAAGTAATGCACATGCATTGCTGCAAACCCCTGTCCACTGACTTCAGCCTTGCATCTCTTCGAGCATCAAAGTGAAAGGATGTGTTTCAATGTTTGTAGTATCTCAAAACAGGCATTTTTTTGTTCTGTTCCTTAGTGATAATTGATGTTCTGAGCTCCAGAGAAGTCCAATGTTGCCTTCATGTAAATCCTCAAGATCCAACTCTAAATTCCAGCAATGATTTCATTGCAAGAGCTGTGAAGGGGTAAGTAGTTTTAATTTATTTCATAACAGTTGGAATGAACATCAGATGTCCATTTAATGGAAATACCATGTGCATTCATAATGCCACATGCTCAGCAACTGGAAAGCTTCACTCTGGTAAGAAGTTGTATTACAGCAGTGGCAATAAGTTACTTCAGTGTCTTAAGTATCTCTTTAAAAATTTCTCAACAATAATAGCAATGAAGTGTTTCTACTAGAAAGCACAAGGGAGCAGGAACTTTTGAATTAAGAGTTTTACCTTTTCTGCTTTTCTCTTTTGTAAATACGCTTTTCTGAAGGCACTAGCTGATGGCAGACTCATGACTAGTGTAACTTAGAATAGCATGGGAGGGTCTCTACACATTTACCTGATAGCACTCAGTGCTTCTTTTCAGAAAGTGAGGTGGATATGGCACATCTACAGCACTGTCTCTGCTTTGTTTTCTGAAACAAATTCCAAGAGAGGCAAGTTGTGATACGTGAACATAGGCTAAAGGTCTGAGAACAGCAATTCATGTGCCATAAGCCATTATACAACTATTATCTCAAGACAACAGGATCAGTGCAGGCTGGATTTTCAACTCAGCTTTAAACTTGGTACTATTTTTGGAACCACATTCAAAGGGGGGGGGGGGGGGAAATCTCTCCTTTAGAAAAGGATACCCTCTATCCTTTTAGAAAAGATACCCTCTATACCTGTCTTATAAAAACCATGAAAGTTACAATTACAAAACTCAGCAGGAATGAATATAGTTCAACATTATTAGTTTACATTTTCATTAGAATCACTCTTATGACTTTTCCTGAGCAAACCCTCCCGTCCTTTGAAGGTTTCTTTGCCCCGCTGAGGTCAAAGCTCCAGCGCTGGATTTCAGTGTGTCAGCAATGTTGTGGTGCAGGGGTGTATTTACACTGTGGTTACAGTGTGACACCTGGTTGTACAAGGCAAAGGGATCCAAGGAGGCAGAGCTGGTTTTCATTGCAGGGTCAGCCAGGCTTTCAAAAGCACAAGTACTTCACAAAATGAATGAAGTCTGTAGTAGTGACTGATGTGTCGTTTCCTCCTTCAGCTGCAGGTCAGTCCCAGTTGCCATGAGAGCTCTTTTCAGGAATGCTGCCAAGGTGAAAGCTGAGAGTGAAACACAAAACAAGGATGTAGACACAAAACAACAACCTGAACTGCCACCTGAGCAAACTACAGATTCTAACAGTCTGGAAAAAAGCCCCTCTGTGGCTGGTCAGCACGATCTGGCAGTGACAGATAAGCCAAGCATTACAAGCAGCAAGGAAGAAAATCTCTCCACAGCCAAACTGGAAACTCTGGGTGATCACATGGAAAAAAGTAACCCCTCCCTAAGCACAGAAACTTTGTGCAGAGTGGAGGAAAATTAATTCCACAGCTAGTATAGAAGCTGTTATGATAGACAAAATCCATTGTTTGGTAAGCAAAGTCTACTTACTAATTTGTGAATGCTGTTTCCTCTTTGCACTGTTAAATATGTAGAAGTAATACCCTTGAACTTGTATTTTTTTAAACATCCACATCTGGAAATCCAACACTGCTCTACTGACCTTTATTCTACTACAGTATGGAAGAAATCTCTAACATAGATGATGCAGCCTCTAACACAACACATGCACTTGTAGAAAAGTAATGGTTATCCATATCAATATTATGTTAAATAAATTGAGAAAAAGTTACTTGAATAATTTTGCACATAATTAATGCAGACAGTCCTATTTGCCCACTATTTCAGAAACAAGTTCAGTAAGACTCTCAACTGCAGTTCTGTTTACCCCTAAAGCAGAACAGGTACTGAATGACAACCAGACTTATGTTCTATCAACTCTGTGACAGGATAACAGAGTCTTTAGTAAGAAAGTTCTAAACTCAGGCTCTGAAACCCAAATAATTTTTGCCTTAGTTTTCTTCTGGTCTCCGAGTACAAAAGTGTTTTGTTAATTTTTTTTAAGTATTGTTGACTGTTCAAAAATTTAGCTTGTCTAGACTTGCTTCATCTCAGATATGAAGGAGGGTTACAAAAAACTTAAAACAAGCAAACCCTTCACTTTATATATCACTTTAATTAGTGTAAAACAGAGAGAGGCATTCACAAAGAAAAAACTTCCAGAACAGAGCAATTTTCAGCTGCAGTTAAGGCAAGCAATAAGACAGCGAGTCAAATACAGGATGTTGGCACAGAAATACAAAGTGGTCAGAAATCTGCATGTGTGGCTGATGTGTTTCCAAGTGGTGGTGAAGAAGCCTGGCTTCCTTAAGGAGTTTGAGAAAAACATTATGGGAATGTGAGAATGAGTTCAGGCTCGAGGGACTGGCAAAATAAATACAAAAATAGCACAGGGATGTTCATTAGACTGGAAGCAAGTTTAGTGTGGCCTAACAGGGGAACAGTAGGTGGTCTAAGAGTAAAACAATGCGAGTGTCAGTAATTCTGCATTTGAGAAAAAGGGTGTATTTTCAGCAAAAACAAAATAAATAGAACTGTAGAGGGAGGACAAACTTTAAGCTGTGAAAGTGCACTGCACAGTGGTTACAAAAGGTAAGAGGAAGAACTTGACAAAAGGTGAAAAATTCCTGTATTTTCTATAGTGACTGAGAGGGCCACAGAACTGGAGGAATCAGCAGCAAATCCTGTTCTATTTTGCATACATTTAGCTCATCATCAACAACAGCTTATCCTGCAAGAGCAGCTTGTTCATAGTACTGGGCATTTATTCTTCAGACAGTAGCAGGGAGCAGTTTAGAGGGGCTGTTTAAGGGGCCTGCTTCATTTCCAAACTCCTGCCAAGAGAAAGTGAGGGTGAAATGAGAGCTGCTGATGCAGAACAGAAACATGTTTAGTAACTCCTTGGAGACCTTTAAAAGTCACTGCCCCTTTCTGTCAATGTTACCTTTAAGACTGAAAGTGAGGGGTTTTGCCAGGAGCCTAAAGCACAGGGAACATTCACAGAAATTACTTCTAGATGAAAGGATCAAAATCAGATTTTCCTGAACCAGAGTGATGCATTAGCCTGTATGTGGCCCACAAACTGAGAGTCAAGACCAGCTGAGACAATTTTAAACACCACGAGACAGAAAAACTAATGTTGCAGTTGCTGGATGTGATGAAGTATATCCAGTGACAAGCCCAGTTGCTCTACCAGCCAAACAGTCTGCTTTTTAACCCAAGCAAGTGTTGAGCTTTCAGGATCTGAGCAGAGGTTTGCCTTGCTGCACTCGGACTGCAAGGAACCAGCCTCGCCATTATTTCTGCAGATGTTTTCAGCAGAGCTGCCACAGTCCTGTTGTCCATCTCTAACCTCCTTGTACTCTGTCCCAGCTGGAGCTGTGTGACTGAGGTCCATGTCCTGAACAGAATCTAAAATGTCTCCAAGATGTGGCTGTTCTTCAGTAGAACTCAGGTACTTAAGCACATCTTCTTCATGCTTTCCAACCACAGCAAGAAGATTATTTATCTCACTTAAAGCAGAATCATGTCCATTAAAATGACACCAGGATAAGAGAGCACTGAAAAGGGAACAACAAAAGTGATATTACAAATCTACAGAGGCCTCCAGCTGGTGAAGGCAGATAACAACGTGACAAGATATCTGTGCTATATAAAAGTATTTCATTCATGTTTTATGGAAAATTCAAGCAGCACAATTAACTATTAAGCTTCAAGATGTAGATTCAGGTTATTTTGGAAGAGCAGCTGAAGGAGGTTTTTTAAGAATGATCATTCTACACCCAGGAAGGCAACTCCCTGTATTAAACACCTGAGAATTTTCAGGGTGCTCACTCTGGACAGCTTTACAATGCACTTTTTTTTTTAATTAAAACAAACAACAAGCTGCATGAATACACACCCTCCTTATGCAGTTGACCGTAAGGAGTCACTTGACCTGGAGCACAAGTGCTGTGGGGAGAGGCTGAGGGAGCTGGGGGTGTTTAGCCTGGAGAAGAGGAGGCTCAGAGGTGACCTCAGCACTGTCTGAGTTCCCTGAAGGGAAGTTCTGGCCAGGTGGGGGTTGGTCTCTTCTTCTCCCAGGCACTCAGCAATAGGACAAGGGGGCACAGGCTCAAGCTCTGCCAGGGGAAATTGAAGTTGGAGATCAGAAAGAAATTCTTTGCAGAGAGAGTGATCAGGCATTGGAATGGGCTGCCCAGAGAGGGGGTGGATTCCCCATCCCTGGAGTTTTTAACCTGAGATTGGCTGTGGCACTGAGTGCCATGATCTGGTAAAGGGACTGGAGTTGGACCAAGGGCTGGACTTGATGATTTCAGAGGTCTTTTCCATCCCAATCCATTCTATGATTCTATGAGTCTGTCACCTACTTCAGGGTTCCTTTGAACTGGCCACACGTGACCATCAGCTCAGCACCGTGTCTGTAACCTTGATTAAAGCCTTCCTGGAGTGCATGTTCTTTCCCAGCCTCAACTCCCTCCCTGTAGCCTTCCTGGAATGAGAGCAGTGAAACAGGTTGCTCACAAGATGACAAATTGGACCTATGACAAATGCATAACAATAATAAAAGTTGAAACATGCACTCAATCTCTTAAATTACAGCTTCTAGATTGAACATCCCCCACAACTCCACCCCCTCTGCCAAACCACAACAGGCTTTTTGCAGAGCATTATGACTTGCTGATGTGTAAGGTCCAGTTCTTGTCCAAAAGGTTCCCCAGAAGGTGAAAAAACAGGGAAAATATTTTTAGAAAGATAAAAAAAATAAGACAAATCAGCAAGAAAGCATGACTGCTTTTATGATGACCAGGTCCTTTATGAAAAAGTAATTAAAAATATCACATGTAGAATTCTTTTTCTAGCTAAAAAATACATAGGCTGCTAAGCCTCCCCTTTAGGAGAGGCACATTCCTGTCTGTAACCACATCCCTGTTCTCCCAGAACTAACTGTTGAGCATTGCTCTTATTTTGCTGGATCTCACAGAATTCAAGAGTCATATCAGAAAAAAGATGGTGATGGACTGAGCCACAAATAAGCACACATAGCATTGTGACTGCTTTCTCTAAGAAACAGCTAATGACTCTAAGGCAAATTAATTTCTTTATATTCTAATCACATTATGATACAGCATAGAATAATTCTTTATTTTTTTCACACCAAAATTGCAAGTCATAAGAATGAAAACTCCCACTGTGAATGACAATGCATCTGTTCAGCTAACCTGTTCATGTACTTGTTTTGTTCCCTGTAGAACTCCAGGGAAGCCAGAGCTGTGGAAAGCAGCTTTAATAACATGTTTTTCACTAGGAGAATAAATCAATCAAAGAACTACACCATGTCCAATTGTGGCTGCATGTGGAGTCTCTCATCCTACAACCTGACTGGTGAATAACTCCATTTAAACCCCTAAATGTGTCATATTTCTTTACTGGTGCTGTTTAGCTGTGCTGGGGTTGCATCACAATTCAGCACTGCTTTTTACAAATGCTGGGCTTGTACAGAGGGATCCAGTGTCTTCTGGTAAAACAGGACTTTGTTGTGATGACTTCTGAGAAGAGTTCCTGTAAATACCTGATACATTTTGCCAATACTGAAAGCAACTAAGCCACAAAAACTGTCAAGCAGCCACTCTTACTTCTCCCTTTAAATCACCCATATCAAGGTATGTGTCAGTAATTCTAAAATGGCTAAAAACACTATTAAATCACTTTTATAGAAATACCTTCAACCTCTTTTTCATGGTGCTGTTCCATTCCTTCTGCAGCAGGTACATCTCATCTGCATCTTCATCAAACACGTCCTCACTGCACCGGCTGACTGCAGCTTGTACCCAGGACATGACAGCAGTGTCCTCTGCCCTCTGTTTGGGTGGTAAAACACCACTGAGAAACTCTCAGAGGTCCCTCTGGTGACGTGCCAGATTAGAGGGACAGGCACAACATATGAGTTCCAAAGAGAAGCTGATTACCCCCCCTGGCCGTGGGAACTTGGAGCCGTGTGCCAGTGGGTGCCCCTGTGAAGAACAGACAGTCAGATCATCACTCAGGAAGCAGCTCTGGGGGTTTGGGAGGCAGTTTGAGGGAGTTCCTTCCCACCTGATGTGGCAGTGACACCCAAACGCCAGCCTGGCACTCCTCAGTGTGCGCCCTGTTATACACACGGGTACACACACAGGTTGTAAGTATGGACACAATTCTGTATGTCTGTACATTGTATATACACATTCTTGTATGTCTGTGAATTGTATATTCCCATTTTTGTATATCTGTACATTGTTTATACACATTCTTGTACGTGTATACATTGTATACACACATTCTGGTATGTCTGTACACTGTAATTACATAGTTACTCACACACGGGTTAGTAACGGCAAAGGGCTTTCCCCTTCCATTTTCAGTTTTCTGGTTACGCCAAATATTTAATCTTATAAATCCTGAGCAGGAACAGTCCCTTACACTTTGAATAAAGAACTAGCAAATTCTGCTGCAGGTGAACAAAGCAGTTTTCGGATTATTCCATTTCTTCCAATGAAGAGACCCTTTAGAAGCCTCTCTGAACTAATTCCTTGGACATCCTTGCAGCCCGGGGCGGAGGAAGGCACCGAAGGCCCGGCCGAGCGCGCATGCCGCGACTCCCCGGCCGAGCACGGCCCAGCGGCCCAGCGCTGTGCGGGCCTTCCTCCTGTCGTGCCGGCGGCCCCGCAGCCTCCTCTCCCTCCCTCCTTCCCTCCCTCTTTCCCATCCTCCCTCCCCTTCCCTCCAGCACCGCGGCCCCTCACCAGGCCGCCGCCATCTTCACTGAGGGCAAACGGGCGCCGCTGCCGCCGGAAGTGCCGAGGAGGCGGCAGCCATGTTGGGTAAGGGCACGCTCGGGGGGGCGGGGGCGGCGTGTGACGTCACGCCATGTTGTGTGAGGGCGTTCCACGGGCTCGGGGCGTTCCTGCTCCATTCGGGCAAAACCGGGGGAATTGTTTAAACACCAGCCTTGTTGGTTGGAAACTCCTTAGGGACTGCATGTGAGGCGTGCCCTAGAGCTGTGCTATACGAGCTCTCGGTATTACTCTGCTAATCCTGTGTAACGGGAAGGGTGCAGACGCCACACAAGTGCTCAGTGCCCACCACAGGCCCTGAGGCAGGGCTGGGCTGTGCACGAACCTGCCCGCTGAGGGTGTGTTTGGCCGTGGGGCTGAACGGGGCTGGGTCCAGCTGGCGGCCGGTCACCAGCGGTGTCCCCCAGGGGTCAGCGTTGGGCCCAGTCCTATTCTAAATAGCAATAAAGAGCTTCAAAGTTCTTCAAAGAACTAGAAAAGTAGAGCTATGAGCTATTCTTCCCTTTTGCGAGTTAAATGAGGTCACATCTTCCACAAAACCATCTGTTGTGTTTTGCCACTGACTCGAGGTACCGGCTGACTAATTGGGACTAAACAATTTTACAACTAATGCAGGAATTACATAAGCAAACCCAGGATGAATTCAGCACCGGGAGAAGGCTGGGAATCAAATTCCATGGCAACATGACGGGCCCTCCAAGTTACAGGAGATGAAATGGAACCTGATTTGAGGCAATTTGTGCACAGGGACAGCAAAAAGCTCTCTATAGAAATGGGCTCCTTCATTTTATTTCTTCCTAAACCCACATTCCAGTCATTTCTATCTCCCACAGAGATACCAATTCCTCTGAGGAACACATCTCAGTGCAATGGTTTTGTTCAGATAGGTCAACTCAGGTGAAAAATACATCTCGAAATGGGAACTGTGCTATAATTTCAATTATGTAGCAATTGCAAACTGATGACATTGTATATTGTAAGGTTTCAAAGTCTCACCTGTCTGTGGAATATTAATATCAAGGTCCATTCCTATTATTTCTAAACATGCTATCATCTGAAATTAACTGTCAGTTCTGTTCCCAGAACTCTATAAAAATTTCACATTTCAAGTATTTTTCTGATTAATGTAACTAATTAAAACTTCTATTTTTTGTGAACTGTCATATTGAGGTGCACCTTTTATCACAGTGTTTGGCAAAGTCATTTCCAGTTCGTTGAAGAGGCTGTGATTTCACAATTTGGCCAAGGAAAAACTTGGATGTCCTCTGAGAATCATCTTAGCACATGTGGAATAGTGGAATAGTTGGGTTTTTTTCTAGCAAAAGGAGTATGCAGTGCTGAAGGTTACATTTTATCCTCGTGCAGTATTAGCTCCTCAAGAAAGTTCTCAGAATATATTAAGACATGAGACAGTGAGGTCTGTGGTTAGCTGAGGACATAAACCCTTGTCTGGTCTGTCATCCCCATGCAGTGCTTCCAGCCTCTTTTCAGAAGTTAAACCAGCAGATAGATCTCTGATTGACTGATGGGGTAATGACAATTATTAATAGCCCCTACAAATGCCAGAGATTTTTTTTTCAATCTCAAATATCGACACCTTATCTTTGTATTTGAGACAAGTGTTTGTCTGTTGCGTGAAGTGTAGGTGGGCATGTCCACCCCAGTCCCCGTGAGTGCTGTCTGCTGGCTCTGAGGAGCTCACTAGTGTTGCAGATTCCCTTCAACAAGGGCACCTGGCAGCTCTATGGGGATTTTGTACAAACCCATCCCTTAGAATCCTGGAAGTAATCTCTTGGCCATGCTGCAGGCTTGGCTTCTGTCCTAGTCCAGAAGGTGGGACCAGTTATCACTGTGTGGGGGTGATCAAAGCTGTGTATTCTACCCCCTCTATTCATTTCCCAATAACAGTGGACTATTTGTGGCAGCTGCCCAGGGAGTCGTTGGCACCTTCACACCCAGCCTGGGCCATCAATGGTTCAAAAATGCCCCCTGGCTCCCAGAGTTAATCACCCATTGTGCGAGTCCCCGCCCTGGGGGAGGGACTGGGTGCTCCCTGAGGGTACATAAGCAGGGGGTAAGAAGACTTTGTGAACTACTCGTTGGATCCAGAGGAGCAGCAGGACCTTGACAGGAGGAGATCACCTCTCTTGACCAGACTACAGCCCTCGTCTGCACCAACAAGTTTTTCACTTCCTTTTGCTCTGGACTTGGGGGGACCATGCAGGTCTCAACACAAGGGCCAACAAACCCCTTTGAGTTTGTGCCCCAGGACACTGGGTTATACTGCTGGGTTTTGTGAGTTGAAAGCAATTTCTCTTTGTGTCAGTGTATTTATTGTATTATTTTCCATTAAATTGTGACCCTGACTTATAATCTCTCTTGTGGTGGGTCCATTTCTCCTGCTGCTTTACCTTTAAACCAGCACAGCTCCATAAAGCTTTCAGCATGGAGCTCAGTGGGCTGCAGGAGCTGCCCTGATTGAAATGCCAATATTCTCTCGTTCTCTGGGCTCTGAGATTTACTACTGCAATAAACCAGGAGCATTCCCTTGCATACTAAACTGCTGTGGCTGTGAGGAACAGCCACTGAAACCCCTCATTCATTCCATGGGTTTGGTTTAATTGGCATCAGCATTCAATCCTTTCTACTGGCCTGTTCATTGTCTCCCTCTCCTGGAGATTCAGGCTGTATTCAGTGTGCAGCAAATTCATCCCTGAACTGCAGCACCTTCCCTCTTGGAAGGAAAGGGAAAGAAGTCATCCTGTAATTACAGAAAAAGCCTCTTTTTCTTTTGAGTTCAGGTTTTTCCCATAACACACACAGCAAGCAAGCCATACCACCTCCCACATCTCCCAGCCCAAGAGGGAGAATATGTTAAGAGGATATTTATCTGTCTCTCTGACTTCAAATAACCAGTGCCAGAGGCAGCTTAATACAAATATTTCTGAATAATTCATAGAATGATTGATGGCAAAAAGTACTGCAAACAGTGTATTTTGGGCATGATTTCTGTCGAGCAGCAATAAAACTGCTCTTTGGTAAAGAACATAAATAATTTATTTTAGTACTAAAGGATGAGGATTCTGATTTGCCTGAATGAGATGCCTGATTTGCAAGAAAGACCCAACCAGCTCTAATTAGAGACTGGGAAACATGAACATGAGTGCCATGAAATATGTAGGCAGCAAGGAAGGGAAAATGATGAAGGGTCACTGATACCCACCAATCCTTCCACAAGAGCAGGGACCAAGAATGTTTGAAATTGGGACAGAAGAACTAGTGGGCATAAAATAAAGAGAACAAGAGGGCAGATTTGGCTTGCCTCACTTGAGGAAATAAAAGCAAATAGTACCTCTAGAGAATGGGAAGGCACAGAACATGGAATGTAGCCTCCAGATAAATGCAATTTTATGAGGAAAAGTGTTGGGGGAAGGATGTGGTGATGTTTTCTAGGGTACAGAAGGTATTTTTTAACAGTGAACACATGACAGTCCTAATGCTCTTTTTATCACAATGCAGACTGTGTGGGGAAATGGTGCCCCAAACCCTGGCATTTTGGTGTCTCTCTGCTGAGACAAATAATCTGATAAAAACAAATCTGTGGTGGGACAAGCTCTGTTCTCCAGCTGTCTCTGCCATTTGTGTGGTAGCAGCAGCTCCTTGTGAGGACCATGGAGCCTTCCAGCTCAGCTGTGCTAGGGCTGGGTCTGTACAGTAAGATAAGTATTAACTCTGGGATAACCACTCAGAAACTATGAGTTTATTCTGCACTTACAGCTTGCCATGTTTCTATAATGGTCCAAAACGTGTGTAGGGGACTCTGCCAGTGGGATGTGACAGCAGATGGCACATCAGTGCTGTAGAGTACAGCAGCATGGGCACTCCTGGGCAGAGCAGAGCCACTTGGACCAGGAGGAGGAGTGTTTGCTGTGGTCTCTGTAGCTGAGAACTGAGAAAAAACCCTGATGCCCCATGTTAGCCCTGGCCAAGTGGAAGGACAGTCACAGCAGCTGCTGTGCCTTGGTTTCCACACTGGCATCTGGGTAGGAGTCAGTAGATTCAGAGCAGCTGGAGACAACCAAAAAAGTGAGGTAGGTGGTAGATGTTCTGCTTTTACCTCATTTGGTGGATGTTTGTTGAGTATTCAGTCCTAAACAAAAAAAAAAAACAAAAAAAAACAAACACAAAAAAAAGGAAAGTAGAGGTGCTGTGTGGAAATATCTATAAACTCTAAAGCTTGCCCTGCAAAAGAACACTCTGCTACTAAATTATGCAACAGTGTGTATCACTCATTCATTAAATATCAATACATAATTTAAAATTTTCTGGAATTTGAATTGCTCCTGAAATTTTATCCATCCCCCTGTTTGTTTTTTCTTTTGGCAAACACTTGTAAGGGGAATTTTGTGGCTTTCTTTGATTTAAACTCTTGATTTAGGGGGCACGGGCTCAAGCTCTGCCAGGGGAAATTGAAGTTGGAGAGCAGAAAAAAATTCTTTCCAGAGAGAGTGCTCAGGCATTGGAATGGGCTGCCCAGAGAGGGGGTGGATTCCCCATCCCTGGAGGTTTTTAAGGTGAGATTGGCTGTGGCACTGAGTGCCATGATCTGGTAAAGGGACTGGAGTTGGACCAAGGGTTGGACTTGATGATCTTGGAGGTCTTTTCCAATCCAATCCATTCTATGGTTCTATGATTTAAAAATTTTTCTTTGCAGTCTTTAGCTTCAAGTGAAAATGGAAGAACAGTGGATAGTGGATCATAATTTGGCATTATAAGAAGGTTCTTTAAAGTGAGAATAATTCTTTGGCAGATTAGCTGCAGGTTTCTGAATGTTCTCGTTGAGATCAGAGCATGCCTGAGGGACGAGCAGGACATGGTGCCCTTCCCTTCACCGAGCTCTGAGCAGGTTTGGCACATCCAGCCCACCCTGCAGTGCCTCTCATGCCCTGGTGTGAGCTGAGTGGTGAGAGGTGTGCCTTGGGTGCAGCTCTGGCTTTGCTGGCAGGGGTGGGCAGTGAGTTGCCTCAGCAGGCAGGATTTCAGCCCAGGTGAGGTGCAGGTGTGGGTTCTTCAGTTCCAGAAAGAACCCTCAGACAAATTATTATGGGTAATTGAGGTGTTACTCCTTCTTTGCTGTTATCAGAATCTGTGGCCTGACCCTAAACTTGTGCCTGCCTTCCTGGTGTGTGTATCTTCCCACTCTGTAACAGGAAGCAAAGAACTTCACAGATTCTGAAGCCAAAACAATGAGAATTTGTGTGTGCTGATGAAACATATTGCCCAGTACAGTCCCACAGAAAAAAATCTCAACATATGTACTTTAGAGTAAATGAATGAATGAAATTTAAGACTGATACTGCAAAATAAATTTGGACTTGCTTTATTTTTTTTTTTTTGGATGGGAAAACTCATTAGGCTGTGAAAATTAATCACGCTGTGCATAGTACCCCAATAGCAAAAATTATTCACTGCAAAATAATTCTGTTCTTTTGAGACTTTGCATGTAGACTGGATTGATTCAGTGTTTATTGAGAGTTTTTGTGTGCCTCTCATTTATATTTATGCCTACCAGATGGTGTGTGTTTGTCATAGTATTTCTTAGGAATTTCTTTTTCTGTCTGGGATTTGCATGTCCGTGTGATGAAATTGTGAAAGAAGAAATTGAGCAATATTAAACATCACAGAGAAGTGATTGCTAAGGATAAAGAAAGCAAATAATGATTGCAAATACTGGTGTCAGAGACAAGGCTGAACTGATCTGAGGGTTGGTTCTGGGGATAAGATCCTCAAGCAAAAGGTATGTCTTAGTGTGTTCCTAGGGTTGAATTAGAGGATCTAAAGTTAGGAAGATACTAAAGTAGATAATTTTCTAAGAAAATATTTTTTTTTAGTAGCAAGACTTCTGTGTGTTGCAGAGACAGTGGTGCAAATTGGCTTCTTGTATCAGACACAAACCTGGCCCCTCTAGTCTTGTTTGCTCGGGCAATACTGATCCTCCCATCCCAACCCCACCCCTTTCCTTTCCCGATCCCTTCCTGCAATAGGAAAGGCACACAACAGCTTTGGAATCTGTGAGAAATCTGCCATCATTTCAGGTAACAGAATAATCTTTTCCAGTCTGTAATGGCTGAAGCTTTATGAGCAAGAGTTATGTCATATGTCCTCAATAAAGGGATGTCTTGTTATAAAATACCTTGACAATCCTTCCATGAACAGACATAGAAAGTGGCATGAAAAGCTCCGGGGGCTGTTAATCTTGTCAAATTCAGCTAATAATCAGATGTGCTCTTCATGCAAAGACAAATGAAAACATAATTAATAGAGAACCATAAATAGATATATATAGTGAGAATAAAACCTTAGATAAACCCAAGAGGCAAAAATACTAACTCCAAAAGTCCTTCTGTTTCTGTCTTGAAGCCAAGTGGATTATTTTCCTTCAACTGTGAATCAGTAAGTCTCAAGACAGGGTGTTGAAGGAAAGCTAAAATAAATTGTCTCAAAAAGCCACAATGCAAGCAAGAATTAGTTACATCACAGCAAGTAAATACAGCAGTGAAGAGGAGGGTGTGAGACCAAGTGCTTGGTTTGGGCTACAAGAGGAAAATTGTTTTCTGGTAAACTGAATTAAATGCAGAATGACTAGAGAAGATGGCAGATGAAATTGGTGGTGAAAGATTTCCAATAACATCTAAATCTGTCCCCTTTAGTCATTTGGTAGTGGAAATATTAACAGCCATCAGGGTGAGAAGTCTCTCACTAAAATAAATAGAGTTTTGGCTGAAGTCTCCCCTTCTTTCACATTGCAGGTTAAAATAAACTTATTTTCTCACTCAGGATATGGTTCTTCCCATTGGGAAGTACTGAGGGGAACCTGGGAAGAATCAGAAACTGTTCTGTGGAAGGAGGAATGGGGAACAAAGCAAAGACTGGATGTTTTGGAAACTATGAGAACAGGCAGCAGATATTTTGCCAAGCTGATTGTTGCCTAAGAGTGTCCATTTTTACTCTGCTGACTCTGAAGGGGCTCATGACTATTAGCTCAGAGGAAAAGCAAATATAAACCAATAAAAAAAAATCCTGATGCCTTCAATAAAATAACTAGCAGCAGTTATTTCAGGGAAGCCTGAACAATAAAAAAATTAAAGTTGGATGATGTGAATCTTACTGTGAGTCTTTGTATGTAACAGCTGAGATCTGGCTGAATTAACGGCCCAGTTAGAGCAGGGCATGCAATGGAATAAATTGCAGTAAGAGTAACAAGATTGCTTAAAAAAATTAACAAACTCAGTCATATCAAGATAAATAAAAGCATCCCCAACTTCTAATCTGATCCTACTAAGTTGGGTCCAGGGATTGATATGTTACTGCTGAAAAGGGAGAGCTTCCTACATAAGGTGCTGGAAGAACAAGTGGAGCTTTGAAAAAGTTTATAGAAAATAAGGACTGAATCCTCCTTGGAAAGCTTGAATGTATTTTTTTCTTCTTTAGATACTTTGAATATTTTTTTCTTTCTTTCTGTATCTAGAGATTTCTTTTCAGTTTACCTTTTTGAAGAGCTAGTCATCATACAATCCACTTTTTCTTTTGCAGACTCTGGAGCTTATGGTTGCAATTAAAATGAGATGAAACAAAGACTTTCTTCCAGAGAGGAGGTTTCCCACCCCCCAGGATAGTCTATTAAAGCAATAACAACAATATTTAGAAAAATTCACAACTTTTTCTTCCATGAAAGACAAGGAAAACAATAAATAAAAAAAAAAATAGAAAAACCTTTCCCAAACCTTTTATGAGGCTCGTATTAAAAGACTTCCATCATCTTCATTAGAAAAAAAAAAAACAACACATCAGTTACTGAGTTCAACAGTGGGCAAAAATATTAATATTATAAAAATAAATGACATTGGTGGCAGGAATATTCTCATGATCTACAACTGACTGATTGTTTTACGAACAAAATAATCCCTCAACACCCCCTCAATAACACTGTGAGTCCAAGGCACCTGTCACTTGGGAGACTTGCCCAGCCCCATCACTTTTAACCCTGATAACTAATTAGCATCTCATTTATAAGTGCTTCATATCAGGAAAAGAACCTGAATTTATTGGAAAGGGTCCTTTTCAGAAAGTTGTGCATAAGCAAAACTTTACAAAACATCTTTGCAACCAAAAATATTTCTTGATTCTACGAAGAGGGGGAAAAATCCCATAGAGCTCTTTCAAGTCCCAATTAACTTTAGAATTGTTATTTTTTTGTTTGTGGCTTTTTCTTTTTGGTGTTTTTTTTTCGTAGATTTTATTTATTTTAATGTTTCTTCAAGGAAGAATTGTTAGGTGCAGCACATATCAACCATACTTTGACTTGATATATTTTTGTATAACATCCTGGTGAGTAATGAGGGTTTGTGGTGCTTTTGTTTTGTTTATTTTTTGTTGTGTGATTTTTTTGTTTGTTTGGGGGGGTTTTGTGTGTTTTTTTTTTTTTGAGGAGGGGTTTGATTTTTGTTTTGTTTGATTTTTGTTTATTTTGTTTGATTTTTTTTTGTTTTGGTGGGGTTTAAATTATTATTTATTTAAGGATTTCCTATGAGTTAATGATATTCCCATTCCTCTTGGGAACCTCTGATGGAGTGAATTTCAGAACCTGCTGTTCCAATGTGCTACAGTGTGTCAGAGCCTCTGCTCTGAAGAGCATAATATTGAAATGATAACTAAATAAAAATAATAGGAGTTGTTTTGAAGGACCTGCTACAGGCTGGCTATTGTGTGTGCTCCATAGTATAAATACAGGTATAAAAAAGTTTGGATCCTGGCTGGGCTACGGCAGTAAGAATGGACATGAGTTACATTTTTTAAATTATTTACAGCTTCACAGAGTCTGTGACTTTAAATTATTGATGCCAGTGACAGCAACTGCCAATGAGACAAAGCTTCCCCTGAAAGAGCAGCAGCCTGCTGTGGTGCTCAGTGCTTCCAGTCCTTCTTATTAAGGAAAAATGTCACTTCTTTCGTTGTAGGAGAGCAGAAAAAAGGAAGCACGATCATTATTAAAGGAGAACTTTCCTGCAAGAGTCTTTGATTGCAGTGTGTCTCTCAGAACTCTTGGGATAACAAATATGTTCTAACTGAGCATGAAAGAGACTGGTCCGAGCAGTAAGTGACTGCATAATGTTTGCTGTAACATGTTTTTTCACATGTAGGGTTATAGCAGCAAACATGTCCCTGCTGGACCACAAAGGATGAGGCAGTTCAGTGTTTTAGAGAGGCTTTAGGGGGCACATTTGTCCCCACCTGTGTCCCACAGGGCATTGTCTGGGGCAGTGTCAGTCCTCATTCAGCAGTTCCTCCAGGACAATGGGATGTGGTGGAAATACCTCTGTTGATGCAGCAACACACAGATCATTTGTCTTCTTTATTGCTGTGCTCTCTCCTGCTGACCTGGGCAGCTGTAATCTCCTGAACGTGTCTGTCTGTCCCTGACAGCCTCCTAATAAAGTTTGGTTGCTTTAGCTGCAAGAGGACAGGCCTGTTCCAAGTGTGGCTCTGCTTTTTCTCTCTCTTCATTGAAGTTCAAAGCAGGGACACGCTCGGTGAAACTCATGAAGACTAAAGAAGAACTTCGTGTCATTTAGATCTGGCAATTTGCTTGAACCCATTAGTGCTGAAAGGAGAGAAGATTCGTGATGTGAAAGCAGCAGTGAGCCGTGTGGGTCTGCTGAATGTGTACTTGCAGAGTGGAAGAGAGCTGTGTGGAATACCAAATTCCATCCGTGGAATACCAAATTCCATCCTGTCCTGCTGGGCATCAGGTGCCAGACTGTATAAAAGCAAGTGGTGTATTACAGTGGGGAAGGACTGAAGAGTGATTCTCTGGAGATAATGAGTTTCAGTAGAGGAAAAGGATCAGGCCTGTTTTGTGTCCTCTCATGTGCACAGACAGAAGAAGAGAATCAAAAGATTTCTGCTTTCATTTAGGGAGTAAAGATCATCTTAATGATTTGCAAAACAGTGATAGGCACATGGACACAAGCCAAGGAGCCTTCAGAGCTGCAGGAAAAGAAGAGTGCTCTTATGGTTCAGGTTAAATCTCACTAAAATGGGCTTGGGTTTATACTGAGGCAAGGAGAAGCAACCCCACAACATAAGAGATTATAAGTCAGAGTTATAATTTAATAAGAATATTATTATAAATGCAATGGCACAAAGAGAAATTGGGTTTAACCCAGAAAACCCAGAAGTATGACCCAGCACCCTGGGGCACAAACACAGTGGGGTTTGTTGGCCCCTGTGGTGAGACCCACGTGGTTCCCCTGAGTCCAAAGCAAAAGGAAGGGAAAAACCTGTTGGTGCCGATGACGGTCCGTCTGGTCAAGAGTGGTGGTCACAGTCCTGTCGAGGTTCTGGTCCTCCTCTGGATCCAACGAGTGGTACCAGAAGTCCCCAAACCCCAAGATTATATATGTCAGGTTCAGGTGGGAGCACCCAGTGCCTCCCCCAGGATGGGGAGTTCCACACTGGGTGATCTGACTCTGTGAGTCAGGGTGTGTTTTTGGAATCACTGATGGCTCATGAGCAGACATGACCCCTCAGGCGGGGTGTGGAGGTGCCAACGACTTCCTGGAGGGGAGTTATCCCAGCTCTTATCTCACAGGATTCTTTCACACCCAGCTCACATCCTGAGGGGTCAGGTGTGCCCTGGGCAGCTGCTGCAAACGGTCCATTGTTAACAGGCCACGAGAAATGATTTAGAGGGTGTGGAATACACAGCTTTGGTCACACCCACACAGTGATAAACTGGTCCTGGCTTGCTGAACTAGGACACACACTAAGGATAACCAAGGAAAAGGACAATGACAGAGAGCCAAACTCTGGCAATGCAAGTGTGTCACAATAGACTTAGAGACTGAAGAAGAGATTTACATAACTCTTTGTGTGGTGGCAAATGCAGTATTAAGTGGAGAATTTAAGAGGTCAACAACAACCAAACAAACCAACCAACCAACCATAAGCTGACCTGAAGACAAAGGGATGTGAGGAAGCTTTTCAAGTGAATCCCCTTTGACTGAAGAAGCCATGAATAACAAGTCTTGTTTGATAGGTTCAGTGTTTATGAAAGCAGAGTACTGCTGCAGGAATGGAGATCACCAAGATAACTAACATGCTGGATTCTATCATGGTTAGTCTTTCTACTAACACCCCACAGAGGCCCAGGTTTTCTGTGTCTTGGTCCCACATCCTCAGCTGAGCAATGCAACACTTCCCTGGCCTCCAGCATGGTGACAGCATCAAAATATGCAGTCCAGACACAGTGACTGCACAGCTGCTTTCTTACATCAACATCCCTCCAGCAGATTTTACTGGAGTTAAGAACAGGACTGCTGATATCAGAAGGAAATGAATGACACCATCACTTGGACTCTGGACAAATTATTTAGTGTTCAAGGGCATTGACTATAGGGTGCTGACATGAGGTAGCACATACAGACTGAAAACATTGAGGTCTTTTGATGCTAGCTGGTAAGATCCAGCAAGAATATTTAATTTTGGAGTTTAACCACTAGTTAGTGGCACAACAGCAATGGAAAATGCAAAGACACTTATTTTCTTTTTATATAACACTGGGCAGGAGATACTAGTGGGAAGATCTTATTTGATGATATGCCATGAAGAAATGAAAGCTAATGAGATACAACAATTCAGACAATATGGTGCAAAGAAAGTCTTGGTAAGCAGAAAAATAGCATTTTTTATTTGTCTAATTCTATCCCGCATGTCTCTTAAAAAGGAAAAAATCACATAAGTACATACATTAATCCATTACATTATAAGAAGCATTGCATTTAACATTTTTCTCAGAATCTCTAGTGACAAGAGTGTTCATTAGGTCAGATCTTTCTCACCCATCTCATGGGTTTATTGTCCTTGACTGCCACTTAACTTACTGCACTCTGAGCCTTTCCTGTGTCCAGGGCATGGGGGGGGCTTTCTGCAGGGACAGACTGAAATGTGTCCACCTGCAGAGATTCTTCTATCAAATGCAGGCAAACTTCTCCAGAGCCTGGCTACCTGAGCATCTCACTCTTTCTGACTTCTCACACCCTCCAGAGAGTTAGCAAAGGGCCAATACATAGCTGGATTACTCTTAGCAAACTGTTGGTTGTACCTTACAGGTAGGGAAACAGGGGAACCGACAGTGCCCAAAATTCACCAGCTGGTGAATGGCAGAACTAGGCCCTGTAGATCCTCCACGTCCAAGCACTGCTTACTTTATATTTTACAGAGGGGGGAATCCACACGGACTAATCACAGACTATTCTGAGTTGGAAGGGACCCACAAGGATCATCGAGTCCAACTCTTAAGTCAAGGGCCCACACAGGGGATTGAACCCATGATCTTGGCATTATTACAACCAAGTTTTAGCCACCTGAGGCAATCTCAGGGTCAACAAAGATTTTTGTCTAGGTTATGAGGCCAGTCAGCCACAGCAAGTAGAATCCACCCCAATACTTTTATCCTTAGACTGGTGCTTGTCCCACTGAAAACTGTCTCTTTGGGCAGAAAGATCCCAGAGTGAACACACCTGACAGTAACATGATGGAGGAGACAGAGAGCCAAGCAGGGCCTGCAGTTCCTTCATCCTGGCGATGAAGAATTTTTGGTTTCACAGGATTTTAGTCTTACCAAAGCCATGGTGGAAGGCGGGGCCAAGGAACAGACCCCTGGGCTGGCAAGTGTTATACACTTGCTGCACTCCGGCCCCTCAGTAATGCAGGATCCTGTTCATACAGGCCTTGGCAATGGGCTTTCCCTCAGCTTATCTGAACTGGATTTGTCGGATGTTCAGCTTCTGAACAGCAGGTGATGCTGTAAGACTTGGGATCAAGCACTCTGCTGACTCCAGTTCTCTGCAATTGTCGCTGAAGAGTGAGGAAAACATGCTGAGCTTTCCCTCTGATCTCTATGAGAAAGGTCTATAATTGGAGATTATACAGGTGGAATGACTAAAATTGTTGCACTCGGAAAGAAGAAGAAAATATTAAGCTGTTTTATACCAGTAATTTATGTGGCTATTTAATATCGTGGAAGAAATGTGGTAGAGGGGTCAGCCCAGTTCACAGAAAGCCCCTTTATTCCCTGCTTTGGGTCTTGTGTTAAAACTTTATCTGGGAAATATTTCAGAGATAACAGTAATTTCAGTCTCAAGACGGATTTTAACCTGCAAAGAAACAAAACAAAAAAATTGCTGAACCCTGTTTAGGAAATTGAAAGTTAAAGCAGTGAACAAGAACCAGAAGTCTCTTACCCTGAACTCTGGTGGAAAATAAATGGGAATTTTGATCTCCATGTCCTCTGCACTAACTCTTATGTTCTCTTTCCCTCTATATCTATGATAGATAGGAGATCAACAAATGAATCATAAAGAGTGTTTCTGTTTCCCCTCTACTAGCACAGTGCTGTCTCTTCAGGCACCTGATCTCCAGTGTAATACAAAGTGTAGTTTGGCACTTCACTCACTGTCACAAAACAATGAAAAATTTGATTTTTTAATTCTTGTCACCACATTAAAAATCAGGTTTTGTCTTGCTCCTCAGTGGACCTGCGTGAAACTGCTCACCAGGTTCCCATGGAATGAAGCCTTTACTTGGGGTGGAATAACACTGTGTTGCATTTCAAGAGCCTTGTGCCTTTTGCACAGATTATTTCTGTGGGCTACAGTGTAGAAAACCCTCAGTAATAAAAATTGCAGCTTTCTGCAACTGGTAAAGATGTAATGCCATGCAGACATGCATAAAAATAGCTTTATATACTAAAACTGAGGTATTTGCATGGAAAGCATTAGGATGAGAATCTTTATAAAGACAAGCAGCAGAGGCAGGAAACCACCCACTCTGCCAGTGCTATTTCATAGGAACTTATAATAAATAAATCAATTAAAAGTCACCACAGCTTTCCTGTTTTGTTATTAGCACCCAGGAGGTCCTTGACATAGGAACTTGACATCATTAGGGAGAAGGAAAGGAATGAAAATCTGGGTTTAACTTGGATAACTCAGAAATGCATTCACTCAGCGCAGCAGTTACGCTGCTTTGTCTTCCATTTATTTCCCTGTGGGAGCAGAACTGTAAAACACAGACCCATCTAATAACAGTGTTAATAGATTACAGTTATTTTAATATCTGTAGATAGGATATTTTATTGGTGCTTTGGGGTTTTTTTTCTCTGTTTTATTTTTTCAATACAGATAGAGGTACAGTAATATTTTCATCATTTTTGCCCAAGGACAGAACTGCTTATAATTCTGTTTTTGAACAAAGTCACTCACAGAGATTTCAATGCCTATTTTAGAACTCAGAATTAAAACTTTCTTCCAAATAAGAACTGACTTAGGAAACAGAAAACTTTGCATTTCACAAAGTCCTCAGTTAGTGAAAAAACATACAGGGAAATCCCACAAAAACTACCCATGTCATTCTTTCATCAAGTTTTGTTGCTTGTGATAAAGGGCTGGATCAACCAATGCTTTAGAGAAATATTAAGAGGTTTTATCATCAGATGGAAATCCCTATGTCCTATTTGGATGCAGCAATATTGTAGATAATTATACCTGCAAAACACATTCCTACATTAGAGACAAACTGGAAAATCATTATGAGTTCCGTTGACATTCGCTGAAGTGTTTCACATGGTTGTGCAGCAAACCTCATGTAAAATCTCTTAACTGGAATAGCATGACTGCCTTTAACTCCTTGTCACAGGGAAGTGCCTTATGGACCCCCCTCAGCAGAACATGATGTGTTTGAGTGCAGGATTCCACTGCTCCTGTACGTGCTGTTTCTGCAGCTCTGGAACTGAGTGTTCAGGTGTGATATTCAAAATGAGAAGTATGGGTTTTCTTCCCCTCTTGCTTGTGGCTTCTCCCTGCTGGGCAAACACCCATCCCAGCAGGAGCCTCAGGCAGAACACTGTTACATGTAAAGTCTGTCTACTGCAACATCCTCACCCCACTCCAAAAAAACCTGTTGCACATGCTGTGCCTTCGCTCTCAGTGTCCTCAGAATGGCTTCTCCGGATGCTGGGACATCAAGGACAGCCTCTTGCTCTCTTCCCTTTCTGTGCCTGTGCAGTGAGACCTGACAGGCTTCCCTGGGCGCTTCAGAATTACAGTTTTCTCTTTGAGAAAGTTGTGGCAGAACTTCTGCCTTCCTGATTCCCTGAGCGACACCCTCTGCTGGTTTTGGTTTTGCTGTGTCTCAACACACATCAGCTGGGAAGTGTTTGAGCTGAACGTGTTTAGGACACGCTCCCCTCCAGTGTGAGGGTGGGAAAGCACAGACCAGCCAATGTCACTCTGGGCCATTTAAAGGGGCAAGTTCAGGTCTTTTCATTGAAAAGGCAGAGGTGGAAATGTGCATTGCATGGCACCTGCATAGATCCAGGGCCATGCCATAAGAGCTCAAACTCCTTGCATTGACCCACCTGCACAACTCACACCTGTCTTACTGGGAGCTGTCCTGGTGTGAGGCTGCTCTTCTCTGCAGGGAGGGGAGACTGAGCTGTCAGGGAGCAGTATGGTCAGGGCTACACCATGCCAGGAGCCACGCCAGGAGCAGTGGGTGATCCTGGAGCAGCCCAGCACCTCCCTGACAGGGTGTCATCCATGGGGCTCAAACCAAGTGAGCAGAGCTGGGGGTTGGAAACATCAGCAGCCTCTGGCGTGGTGAGGATCTCAGCCATGCCCAGGGGCTGGGCAGAGACAGAGCTGTAAACAAGGCTGCTCTGGGGTCCCTGGTCCATCCAGAAGGCAGGGCTGGATGGCACCTCCCTGCTGCACACATCCAGCTCCATCCAGGAATCAAGACCACACTCAGCAGTGGAGACAGGCATTCTTGTGACTCAGCCTGAGGACCAAGGGGGTGTGCTGAGCTGAACTGAAATAGGACTCCTGGGCCAATGGTCAGAGGGCATGGGGAGGCTCCAGAAGAGGCTGATCATGACTGTCAGAGCCCACAGCCCCTGCATATCTGGCTCTCTGGGATTGATAAGAGCATGAGCTGCAAATCAGGTGTCCTTCAGATAAGAAATGATCTGATGTTCATGCAAGAGCAGGCAGCAAGAGCTGCACACTTTACTGATTTGAGGGCATGTGCCAGCGCCAGGGACTGAGCACCTGCATTCTCCGTCACCCAGTGGGAACTGCCATTCCTTACTTGCTTCCTTCCAGAGTTCCCAGTGATTTTTGTCACTTGTCCCCTCATGCCAGCAGCTGTGTGTTCTTTCATGGCATCTGGTGATGGTTCTCATGCTTTGCTTCCTCTGCCTGCACAAAGCAGCTGGCAAGAACAATCAAACACCAGAACTCCAGTGGGAATGGCAAGCTCTGAATGATTGCTGATCACCTCCTGGTCTTTGGAAAATGGAACAAGAAAAGAGCTGGAGTGAAAGAATGGAGCAACTAAAAGCTTCATTGGAGCCAAAACACTCTGGGGACTTGGAAAACTCACAGGAAGCTCTAAATAGCCTGTCACGCTGTGCTTGCAAGCATCTGCATCAGGATGCCAGCAACAGAGGAAATCAGTTAGAAGGTTGCCCTATTTCTGGAATAGCTGTCTTTGAAGTGCTTTATATGCAAATAATTTCCATGTAACTCAGACAGAAGGAAAGTAACGCTGCAATTGTTACAAGGAAATTTGAAGAGTATGGCACCACACAACTACAAACAGTGAAAAATACAGACTGAAGATGAAACTAGAGAACAGTGTGTGACAGAACGGAGACCAAAGAGCAATTTTTAAGGACTAGATATGTTCCCAGCAGGAGGTGAGTCTGTGAGCAGAATCAAAAAGTTCTGGGGGCTACTACAGAAAAACTCAGAATTAAACTCTCAAGAAACATTTTGAGTTCAGCAGGCAAAGAAAATCAACCAGTGCACAGTAATACTGTGGAGGATGGTCAGTGCTCTGAACTTGAAGACATCAGAAAATCCAAATCACTATGAGCCACCTGAGGCAGAAAGTCCTGCAGAGCTCAAAGTTTGAGGCCGGCGAAAACAGCAAGTGGAACTGGCATGTATTCAGCTCCCAGGGTGTTTTCTGGGAAAATTCATCAATATTTTGATGGGATGGAAGGCATGAAGGTTTAATGGAATGACGTTTTGATCTGGGAAACGCTGAGCATAGCTGGAGGCACAGAGAACCAGAACTCAGCTAAAGCAAACCTCAACCCTGTAGGACGGAGGTAACACCTGGGAGAGATGTATGTGCAGCCCAGAATAAAGCTGAAGGTATCACTGACATCGCTCTCACAAGGTGCATAAGAAGGTACAAAGAGCCCTTGAAATGCTGAATTATGGAGAGAGAACTGCCTGTAATCTGCAAGGTAAACACTGAGCCTTAAGTAGGGGTTGGAAAAATGAAGTCAGCAGTGGCTCAGAAACAGATGCTGCAAGATGAGATTGTGGCTTTCAGCACAGAGGAGCCACACGAGTGCACTCCCAGCACAGCTTGCTAATCAGAGAAGAGCTCTCAGTTGTCATTGTGTACAAGGCAGACTAAAGCACATTTGAGAACTGTATTGCTATCACATAACTTCATAAACAGAAACAGAGGGAAAAGGGTAGAAAGATGGCCAGGGACCAGTTCCAGGGTGCTTTTTGTCAGCCTGTGTTATAAACCACAAACACACAGTTCAGTCCTGAGCTGCCAAATAGTCTCTTCCTGCATGGTGGCTTCTCTGCTGTGTTTGTCACTTAATAATTTCCTTTGAGCAGCTGGAAGGAGACAGAACTGGAAAAGAACATTGCTATTATTTTTGCTTCTGATTTTCTTTGGGTCCAAATCTCTGCTAAAGGCAGTGTTGTTTAAGGAAGTGCAGTGTTAAATTGTGGGAATGGCAGGGAATCTCTAAGAATTCAGTAATAATAGGAAATATTTCATTAAAAGGCTTTAAAGGGGCATGATTTCAAATCTCCTTTCATCTGACAGCCCTACAGAGAGGCTGGAGAATTTGGAAAGCCGTGGCACCTGTATATACATGTTTCATTCCCAGCTTCATGAACTTCCAGTATCTCTTGATAGATAAGTGGGGAGGAAGAATGTTCTGATATGTCCTTGACACTGAAGAAACTGTAAAGCCATTGGAAATCCTTACATGTATGGAGAAATTATCAGGAATGGCCAAGGATCAGCTGGCTTTTGTTTTCTTTCCCAGTTTTCTGACAGAAAACTGCCTCAGAAGGAACTGAAATCTGTCAAGGCCTTTCATGAGCAGTCAGAAATCCAGCTCTGCCTCACTCAGGATAAGAACTTGGTAGGCAAATTTGCATGACACAGCTGTATGTCTTGTTAGACATGACAAGAGTTTGAGTATTATGCTGTACATTCATTGCAGTATCAGATTTAAAAGGAAAATAAAGCTATTTTTGTGTTGTCTGTTCTGAATTCTGTCTCTGAGTGCCATTGTTCTGTGGTGCATTTCCCAAACAACTTTACTCCATTTATGACAAATGTAAACTTTTCTATATCCTAAATCAAACCTTTTTGTAGTCCAGCTTTGATTTTTAGAACATTTACGTGGCAGCTGGACTTGCTGATTGTCTAAAGAAATTAAAAAGTGAAAGAGCCAACTTCTGTGATGTGGCCAGGGAACCTCAGTAAGTGATGGGTTCTTCTGACACTCTTAGACATTTTCCCAGACTTTGTACTGAAACAGGGTGGGACTTTTCCTGGAAATGCCTGCACTGATGTCATCGTAGAAAGCACCACAAATGGATCTAGGCTGTCAACTGAGACTTGCATGAGACAGGAACCAGCTTTTATATAGATTGGTCAGCATTGGGTCATAATCTTTCCATGAATATACACTCAAGACAGTGTTTCAGTTCAAAAGAATATTTGCAATATAGTTTTATTTTTCTGGTTTTCACAAAAATGTCACTGCATCTTGTGGGAAGTGTACTGGGAATGTTTTTTATGACTATCTATGTTCATGTCAGGTGCACTGGTCTACTCATCTATTCCAATGAGGCCTTATCTTTTTTTGGGAGAGGGGAAAAAGGGGAATTTTTAGGTGTAGCCTACTGAGCTAGCCTGGGTTTACATTCATGAGGAGAGTTGGAAACATGCCAGTTAGAGGGACTGGGACCAGTTTATCACTGTGTGGGTGTGACCAAAACTGTGTGTTTACACCCTCTATGTCACTTCTGAGGGACTCTTAACAATGGATCATTTGCAGCAGCTGCCCTGGGCACACCTGAACCTTCAGGATATAGGGTGTGTGTTACAGAACACTGGGAGGCATGGGAATGTTTTCTGTCATCCCACCAGTGACTCAGCTGTGGTAACTCCCCTCTGGGGAGGCATCAGCACCATCACACCCAGCCTGAGGGGCCATGTCTGCTCATGGGCCACTGGGGACTGGCACAACAGGGAGTTGCAATAACCCAGACCATCAGATTCTAAAAATACCCCCTGACTCACAGAGTAAATCTCCCGTTGTGGAACTCCCTGCCCTGGGGGAGATACTGGGCATTCCCACCTGAACCTGAGCACAGATAATCTTGGGGTTTGGGGACTTCTGGTACCACCTGTGGGATCCAGAGGAGGAGCAGAACCTTGATAGGACTGTGACCACCGCTCCTGACCAGACTGACAACATCCTCATCAACAGGTTTTCCTTTCCTTTTACTTTGCACTCAGGGTGATCACATGGGGCTCAGCACAGGGTGTTGGGTTATGCATCAGTTCTTTGTAGGTTCAAACCAATTTTTCTCTGTACCATGGTATTTATTATAATATTTTTATTAATTGTACCTCTGACTTGTAATCTCTTTTGAGCTGGGTTTATTTCTCCCCCTGGTTTACCTTTAAACCAGCACAGTGCAGCACCAGTAGTTCAGCTTTATCTGTAGGTAACATGGCATTGAGAGCAGCAGGCACAGACCCTGGTACCCCATGTATTATATTTATAAAAAATGACCCTTGCAACTTGCCCAACCAACAGATTCTCCAAAGAACAAGTATTGATTGCACAGGTGCCGCCTTCCAGTACTCCAAAGCACAGGCAGAACAAACCCTACCTGATGCTATCCAGTGTGTTTCTTTTTTCTGCCTGATCTGCCTAGATACACATGCCACCATTCATTTGAAACCATATTCATGTTTTTGTCACACTGGATATCAGTGGATGGCAAAACTGGCAGTGAGACTCTCCAGCTGGGACAGTACCAGCAATCCTCCTTTTTTTTCATGAACCAGTAGTGCATTATTCTACCCAGAGAACTGGTAGTTGATTTTGAAACCAGAATTACCCAAGTCCACAGAGGTCTCTGTGTGGACTAGAACAGCCAGGGCATCACTTAATCCTGAGTTGTTTAAATTCTCCTCTGGTTATCACAGTCTCCTCCTGTTGTAATGCAGGTGCACTGCTGTGATTCTATTAGTTGTTCTCCCTGGAATTTCACCACAAATGATTACTGGAACAGGGAACACCAGTGGGTGGGGGGCAAAGTTTTGTATTGTAAAGAGATGATGTACTCTGTGTGACTTTGATGCTCCCAGTGCCTGCTTGGAAATGAGGTGTGCTATTTCTCTTTTATGTGGGCAAACACAAATCCAGCTGTGGGTTTTATGCAAGACTATTTCCAAAATGTATGATACAGTGGACATTCTACATGTGTTTTCAATAGTCCTCAGGGGTTTTCTGTTCCCTTGCCATTTAGCATCTGCCTTCACTAGTGGTTTCTATCCAGTTCCTGTCCTGCCAGCTCTCCTTTCATTGGGCCATAGAAGCCAGAGATGGCAAATAAAGCAGCCAACAGCCCTGGTACAGCAACTACCTTGTTGGTACAGAAAAATCAAAGGTGAGCAATTCAGATCTATATGGACCCTGTGAGACTGAAGGCAAATATCAGCTGAGAAGCAGCAAGGCCACAGCTGCTGTTGTCTGGTAAAGGAGAAATCACTCCCTAGGAGTTCTTAGCAACTCCCCAGAAGTTTCTCATGAGAACTCCACAGGATACCAGAGATGTTCCTGAACACAGTCAGGATGATTTCACCAAAACACTGGACTTGTGAGATATGGATTATAACCAATTGGGATTTGCAGTTATATGGTGTGAGGTTCAATTTAGCCAATAGAATGTAGCCTTAACCCCATATAAACTGTGTGCAGTGTGTAATAAATGGCATTCACTTGATCACGTTAGTCTGGTGTGTGGTGTCCTTATTCCTCTGCATTATTTATGGTTTACTTTACTACCTCACAAAGGCATGTTTTGCCTTCCTAATACGTACAGTGCCAGCCTTGTTCAGACAACTCTTCCTCTTCATCCAGCCACCTCAATCCTTGATGTTTTTCCTGTTTTTTCTGGCATTTATGTCTCATTAATTGTGAACCCAACACTCACGAGGAGTTTGTTCTTGCTAAAGGTCACTCAAGTCCTGCTCATGCCTAAATCCCAGAACTTCTTGTCTGTTTTGTCCTCTTTAATATTTTGGCTGCTATTGACAGGGACTACTGGTCCCTCTCATAACCAGTTTTTTTCCTGGTCTCTCCTGATTTTCCTCTAATTACTTCCACCCTCACTGCCTGCTACATCCCCCTTGTCTGTCACAAGTGTCCGTGAAGACTTTGCCAGCAGTTTTCTCTCTCTCTGGATTTATTATCAAGAAGAACTTCGAGTGCCTCTAGCCTTCTGCTCTGAAATAACTTCAGTGCAATGAACAAGCTGCATGCTTATATTCCCAAAAGGTGGGAGGCTTAATTGTTTCTAACTTGTTTATTTTCATTTTTGGGTATGAGAGAATGGATGTGGTGAGGGAAACAAGGAGTAATAACATGGTCAGTATGATCTGACCCACTCTAACAGCTGAAACCACCTCTGGCTCAGTTATCCAGGACACCTTGGGATTGAGAAAAACAAAAATATACTATAGAAAATATATGCTAGAATAGTAAAAGTGTAATTTCACATAATGAGAACAGCCATAGATTTTCCTTTTTCACATTGTTCTTTTATTTCTTTTACTACTAAAGTCGGGAGGATGGAGGCAAAAAAAGAACCAGACAGTGCAATAATAACTTACAGAAAAAAAAATGATTCCCCAGCATGTAAGTACTTCTGAAAATGTCCCCAAATAGCTGTATACTTGCTTCCTAAAGCCAGCAGCTGTCCCTGCTTTGAGGATGTGTGGAGGGGCCAAACCAGATGAGCTCTCCCCAAAGTTATGCTGTTGTTCTAAAAAGCCAAAAGAAACCTATTTTTTTTTCAAGTGTCCTTTCTCTGGTATTTTCATTTACAGCCTTTTTAAAGTGTTTTACTAGCTTCTTAAATAATTTATGTGACTGAGACCGTTGTTATTAGCACAGGGTTTGCCTTGTTGTTCAGCCCAGTGCTCTGAGCAGATTCGCTGCTTCCCACACTGACAATGAGCTGTCACTTTTCCTCCAGTTGGGAAAGAAATGAACTTCAAAACTCAGCTGGGCCTTTCCTGTGGAAACCATTCTAAAGAAGACACAGAAACGACTGTGGCTTAATCTCTTCAGTTCAGCTTCCCTTAGAAACTTCTGCATGCACATGGAAGTCCAACTTACATGCTACTTGTGTTTCTTTCCTGTAAGAAACACATCTAAGGGAGTGGTTATAGTTATTCCTGTTTTCAAACTTCCTTGGCTCTCAGTCATTACAGTGAATATGACAAATATTTCCTATCTGTCTGAGAGAGGTAAGTTATTCACAGGCAGCTGTACAATACAGAAGATAATTTTTGCAATGACAGACCAATTATTATATTTATCTTATGATTTCTTTAATAACACAATCACATTGAAATAATTCTCAGCTTCTGTTCAGCTTTTTTGTTGCTAAAGGTGGATGCATAACATGTAGATAAGAAGGGCAAAGTTGTGTTGTTAACATGGATGAATTTTCTCACAGATTCACCTTTACCTTTTCAAATCAGGACATTGTCTGAGATTCCTGGAAATACATTTTGTCTTTAAAGAGAAGGCTCATTTCTTATCTTTGGAACTAAAACTCTGTAAGTGTGAAAGGTAATACCTCCCCTCCAAGAGGATCTCATAAACCCCTGCAAAGTCACTATTTTAAACTCTCAATTTCCTGTATATTTTCCCCAGGGTCCATATTGGCAACACAAACCCAAAAGAGCAAACCCTCCCACCAAAAGCAATCCCAAATCAAAATAGATTCTCTATTATAACCACAGGAGTTTCTGACAGATCTACAGCAGGGATAGCTCTTGAAATGTTTCATGAAAACCTGTCTTATTAACAAGGTAAACCTTTTTCTTAGAGAAAGAATTAAAAGCACATTAATGAAAATAAAAATACTTCTGCTTAATTTCTAAATCTTAGTAATAGTTCTGACTTCTTCCTGAGAGTGTTTTGTGATGATGAGTTGCTATTAGGGATCCACTGGAGCTGAGCACTGCTGTGACGAATGTTGGCACTTCAATGAGCCCATGGGAAAAGCACAGTCCTAAGAAATGCTGCCTCTGTCCCACCCCTGCTAACCTGCAGAATGACTGCAAGGTTTCTTTCTCCAGCCTACAAGGCTGAGACCACAACATCTTGTTGAAATATGGGCACTGATTTCCTCCAAGATCCCAGCCAAGGGTGGAATGTAGGAAAGCTTTGGGAAGGGCCATGCCAGAAATTCCCTGCCAGCTTCTGCTGACTCCAGCAATCGGCTGCGAATTCTCCTCTCTCATCTTAAACCAACACTTTTGCATTTTTGCAGTGGGCAGTTACACACAGATCACAGGAAAAGCAGATGTGCTGCTGACCAGTTAACTTAGTCTAGCAGAAAATGGCCCACAGCCCCACAGCAGCAGGTGACAACTCACCCTGGTTCCACTTCATTACCTCAGTAAGGTGTGAGGGGCAAGGCTTGTAATTTGTGCCATTCAGAGACCATCATTTTTAAGCATAGACAATTTCTTTCTTTTTAAAAACTGCAGTAAGAGGTAACACGCCTTCACTTTCATGGCAGTTGGCCAAGACAGCTAAAGCCATGAACACAAGAAACACAAATACCTGAGCTTTCAAGAAGAGAGCTTCACAGGTTCATAGAATCATAAATTGATTGGGTTGAAAAAGACCTCCAAGATCATCAAGTCCAACCCGTGGTCCAACTCCAGTCCATTTACCAGATCATGGCACTCGGTGCCATGGCCAATCTCAGGTTAAAAACCTCCAAGGAAGGTTCCATGTGTTTCACAGTGTGGAGAGCAGGGCTCAGCTCTGTGCCATGAGCAGCACAGTACTGTCCTTACTGTGTGTACTGATTTTGGCTGAGGAAGAGCTAATTCTCTTCACACTGACTGGTGTGGGGCTGTGTTTGGAATTTGTGCTGAACACAGGGCTGGGAATACAGAGATGTCTTTGTTATTGCTGAGCAGGGTTTATACAGAGCCAAGGCCTTTCCTTGCTTTTCACACTGCCATGCTGGTGAAGACACTTGGGGCATGTGGGAAACTGGGAGGAGACACAGCCAGGACAGGTGACCCAAACCCACCAAAGGCATATTCCACACCATATTCCATACCATGCTCAGTATGTAAAATAGCAGTGGAAGGGGGTGGTTGTTTGGAGTGATGGTGTTTGTCTTCCCAGGTAAGTCTCCTGGAGATGGCTGAACATTTCCTTGCCCAGGGAAAGCACTGAACTAATTCCTCATTTTGCTTTGCTTGTGTCTGTGGCTTTTACTTTCCCTATTAAATTGTCTTTATCCCAACCCATGAGTTTTCTGGCTTTTTAGCCTTCAGATTCTCTCTCCTCTCCTACTGGTGGAAGAGTGAGTGGCTGTATGGGGCTTGGTTGCTGGTTGGGGTTAAACCACAACACCATGGAATTAAAATCAATTGTATTACACTGGAAAAAAATAAATCAGGTGAAATTGAGAGCAGGAAGGAACTGAGTTCTTGCTCTATTCTTTCCCACTTTGAGCAGGCACTAATTCTCTTAATTTCCTATTAGTGCGTCTGCAGAGCAGGTAACCAGTTCTTTTCAGAGATTGCTCAGAAACAATCACTAGAAAAAATAATTAGTATATACAATCAAGATCCTCAAAGGCACTTGGGTGCCAAATTTTATGGAGAAAGTTGTTTCTATCAAGTTTCTTGTAAAACTGATTCAATGACCAGAAAAAAAATGATTCTGCATGTACTAAATGAAGTGAAACAGAAGATGTGGAATGATGAGAACGAAAATGAATTATTTCCAAGTGAATAGTTCAATTATGGAATCATAGAACCATTTAGGTTGGAAAAAACCCTTCAAGTTGGTTGAGTCCAGCCAGTAACCCAGCACTGCCAAGGCCACCACTAAACCATGTCTCTAAGTGCCGCAGATACCTCCAGGGAGAGTGAACCAACCCCTCCCTGGGCATGGTTGTCCTGCTGCACAGGGACTTGCAGCTCCTCCTGGCTTTTGGCAGTGCTGTGTGCACTGGAGTGGGTACATTCCAGCTGGACTGCTGACCTACTGCCTTTTGCAGGGGCCAAAGCCTGACTCCTGTGTGGCCATTCTCAGGTGCTCCTGGGATTTCTAGCACATCAATGACCCGTGCAACTCTGCTCTACAGGAATCTCCATCCCCTAACTCCATGGACTCAGTAGGCTGAAGGACTTTGCTAGCACACCATCCCTCAAGATTGGGGTGATGCCTTGTGATAGTTTTGATCCAGGCCTTCCCTGGTAACCAGATGTAACTAGGGAAAGGCTCATCTCTTGGCTATTCCCCACCTGTTTTATTTTCCTCCCACATGACATGGGAGGATATCAGAGAGGGAGATAGGAAGTGGCTGCTCTTCTTGTTCCGGCAAGGACTGGGAGCAGGTAGTTTGCTGCTTATGGTCCCTTGTCAGAGCCACACAGGAGATCAGAGAGAATGTGAGAGAGAGAGCGAAAGAGTTGGCCTTCTTCTGAGAGTTGTTGGTAGGATTGTATTGGACTGGTTTGCTTGGGGAGTGGGTGGGGGTGTCTGGTAGTACCTATTTGCTCTGTTTTGTCCCTTTGTTGTCCCTGTTTTCCCCTTCCCGTTTCCTTCTCCCCTGGAAGTTTTCCAATGTTGGGTGCAGATTGTGTATATATAATTGTAAGTGTTTAGAAAAAATACATATATACTCTGACTTAATTCAGTTTCTTTCAAGTTGTTTTTCCCTTTTCTTTCCTCTGCTTTGAGGAGCAGAGGGAGAAGGAGGGGCAGCTCAGGGGCTGGGAAGCCAAAACAAAACCAAGACATGCCTACAGACTTATCTCTAGCGAGGATGGTTTTATGCCTTTCCACCTTCAGATCCAGGTAAAAGCCCTTCCCACGAGCCCTGTTAAGCTCCACAAACGTCCTCTTCCCCCACTGAGGCTGGTGTGCCCCGTCTGTCACCAGCAGGCCCTGGTGTCGTGCAGACTGACCCAGGACCTAAACCCCCAGAATCCTGTTGGTGACACCAAGCTGGGAGCCAGATACGATGTGCTGGATCATCCTGTTCCTTCCCTCACCATACCCTGCAACTGGAAGGATAGGGGAGAATCACAGAATCATAGAATGGATTGGGTTGGAAAAGACCTCCGAGATCATCAAGTCCAACCCTTGGTCCAACTCCAGTCCCTTTACCAGATCATGGCACTCAGTGCCACGGCCAAGCTCAGTTGAAAAACCTCCAGGGATGGGGAATCCACCCCCTCTCTGGGCAGTCCATTCCAATGACTGATTACTCTCTCTGGAAAGAATTTTCTTCTGATATCCTACTTCAATTTCCCTGGCAGAGCTTGAGCCCGTGCCCCCTTGTCCTACTGCTGACTGCCTGGTAACATTCCTTCTGCTCCTGATCCTATCCCCAGAAGTCCCAAGGCTATGAAGTCCCTCTTGATTGCCCTCAGCCTTCCTGTTGCAACTTCATTGCTGCCCACCTGAAAAACCAACAACGACCTGAGGGCTGCACCGGGGTGGGGATATTTCTCTCCACATCTTTAACCTGGGCCCCTGGCAGGCAACTGACTCCCCTGGGAAGTGCATCTAGAATGCATGTGGGGCCTTCTGTGAGTTCCTGCCCAGTTTAGGAACCTCCCGTGCACCCTCTGGAATGTCTCACTGCAGGTTGTGCCAGCAGCAGAGCTGCTCTCGGGGCAGTTCTTGGAGCTCCTATGATAAACACTTCAGCAACATCTCTTTCCCTGGAGGAAAAATGCTGGGAATCATCAACTCAGCCACAGAGATAGTGGCTAAAATGCTCATAGGATCTACTACAGTTCTATTCCCAGAGGCTTTTGCAAAAATAAGTGAGGGCAACATATCAAACATATCAGACATTCTTCCAACATAACCTATTGCTGGGCAACTCTGCCTAACTCCTCTACACAAGGAGTTTTATAAGCACCCTTTGCAGCTTTATTTAGATCTGTCTTTTTCAAGCTGCTCGAAAAAATTTATTTGTAATTGTTTTAAACTTGTACTTTCTCCTTGAATTTTTAATTTTTCAGCAACTCCACAGAAATAGGCATGTAAACATAAAGCATTATCATATGGAACCTGAAAGGGCATATTCCTGCCTGTGTGAATTCCATCCCCCATTTCATTAGTCCTCTCCAGGATTTCCTCTCTACTTTCATAAGAAAATGTGGATAGTTATTACAAGCAAGATTGAAGTATTAAGCTGTGCAGTTTCCTACACTGGTAAGAATTGTCATGAAAATAATTTAAAAATATAATCAGTAATGCAAGGAAAAGTTTTAAAAGCTACCAGCTAATAGTATGTTCCTCGAGGCATCCCTAGAATTAAGTATTTTTGTCAATTATTTAGTAAGTGCCTAATTTGCTACTACTGGAGAAGAAAATGACATGGTTGCTTCTAAATTATTAAACAATATTTTGATGGCATTGACAGAGCAAATAGCAAAATATTGACCACAGCCATCATGCTATAGACAAATCCTTGCAGTTTTCCTTTTTATCTTTTTATGTGAAATTGGAGAGAAGAAAAATGTCATTAACTGTTATGAACTATATGTGCAAACTGTGATTGCAAGACATGCCAAGAGTTCACCTTCCTTTAGATTTTCTTGTGAAGTTACTAATTTATGGGGGTTTTTTCTAAGAAAGCATTTAGAACTTCAGAAAGAAACTTGATTGCACCATACAGTCAATTTTCTGGCTTTACAGGATGTTTGCTCTTCTGCTTATCATTGGCTTCAAGGTCAAAAATTGGGGGGGTACCATTCCTAAATTGTGACAGTGCATCCCAAAACTGGGGGTGATGACCACGCTGTATCCATATGTGGGAATGATGCAAAGATGGATCACAAACTATCATCAATATTTACATTGGACAGCAAAATGAGGTAGTGCAGAGTTCTTTAGACCAGGCACTTAAATCCTGTAGGTCTGGGACACCTCCAGGCCTCTGGTTACAGAATTTGCTCTGTTACTTAAATAATCAATGAAGGCCAGTTTGGACTCATAATCTGAATGTATTTTTTCATGCTCTTGGGACCAATTGTTTTTTAGTTTGAATGACAAGCTCCACCAACAGTCTTAGAACAATATCACAGAATCACAGACTATTCTGAGTTGGAAGAGACCCACAAGGATCATCGAGTCCAACTCTTAAGTCAATGGCCCACACAGGAGATTGAACCCATGACCTTGGCATTATTACAACCAAGTTTTAACTCAAGTTCTAGATCTGTTGGGAGTGAAGCATGGCCAACAACTGCTGAAAATAGGAGGAACTACTCGGCTGACACGTTGCCACTGGAGGTTCACACAGACAGACACCGTCCCTTTTTATTTCATATACAACCCAGCTGGGGCGGTCCCGTGGTTTAAAGGAGAGCACTCTGGACTCTGAATCCCAAGGACCTGAGTTCCAAGTCTCACTGGGGACCGTCCCCTGGCAGTTCAATGCCTCCCTGCCATCCCATCCCGTCAGATCTCGGATGCTCAGCAGGGTCAGCCCCGGTCAGTACCGGGTGCTGTGACAGTCCCGAGGACTTCACTGTCATTGTCCAAGCTCGCTCAGCTGTGGCAGATGAACCTCAGGACTTAAACGGTGGGGCCAGTTCTGCACATGCTGTGCCTCACCTAAAAAATCCACTGTGCAGGCTGGAAGGGCACGTGGGGAGAGCCCTTCCCAAATCTGCATTCGCGAAGTCTGGCCATGCACAACCCAGCCAGAGTGGCCTTCTCTTAAGAAAAAATGAAAGCCTTAGCTCATTAGAGTAAAATTATGGTTTTTCCACTGAGAAATAATTAAAAAAACCTTGAAAATGTTAATCAAAACCCCTTATTTCTGCAACCTTTTATTCACATAATAGCTCATGAGGACTAGTTGCTTCAGATGTCCTTAGGGTTGAGACCTTGATGATCTAAAACACAAAATGGGAAAAAATTTCAGGCAATACAGCTGAGTGAAGGAAATGAGTGAGAAAGCCAAAATGGCTTTAGAGAAAAGGAAAGCGTAGTAATTAAGAGCCTGGAGTG
The DNA here is from genome assembly GCF_047495875.1 of Pithys albifrons albifrons. Lineage (NCBI taxonomy): Eukaryota > Metazoa > Chordata > Aves > Passeriformes > Thamnophilidae > Pithys > Pithys albifrons. The sequence continues at coordinate 51,505,909 of NC_092464.1, read as the reverse complement.
TAAGCAGGCTGAACTACCCACAGTGTTGTTGCATCCCGAAAGTGACTGTATCTTCCCAATATCTGACAGCTTGTGCTACTGAAACTTGGAATCCTCTTGCACACCTTCTATGCCTGCATATATTCTGCAATGGGAAATTTCCAGATGACACCCCCACTCCCCCAAAGAGCCAAAGAAAGGATCAAAACTGTGATTCAGTTCTCGTCTGGAAACACAATTGCAATGATTCCTGGTTGCTCAGGTAGGCTCTCATGCACAGCTGTCCACCTGTGTTGCCCTGAGGAAGTTTTTTCCCCTCACCATCCAATCTGACCTGTTTGCTGCAGGTTAAGCCTCTGACCAAGTTGTCTCCAAGGCATTTTTGACCTGCATCCCTTTTAACATCCACTGGTTAAGCCTCTGACCAAGTTGTCTCCAAGGCATTTTTGACCTGCATCCCTTTTAACATCCACTGGGCTCAAAGCACTCCATGGATTGCTCCTGTTCCACTGAAATCAGTCAGAGTTCTGTCACTGAGAACAGCACATGGGCTTTAATTAGGAAAACCTCTTGGTGCCTCTGAGAGATGGTCATTTTTGTATTTCTCCTGCAAGTGTGTGGGTATGGGCTTGAAGAATGGGATTCATTTTATCTAACATTGACACTTACTCGATGATCCTTGTGGGTCCCCTCCAACTCAGCATATTCTGTGACTCTGAAAACCACTTTGGCACCTGGTCTGAGTTAATCTTGTGAGATCCCTGTTGCAGATAATTAACAGAGAAAGGAAACCATGGAGCAGAGTTCCCCCTCCTTGTTTTAGTGTGGGATGATGCTTTCTGTGAGATGTGTGTCTCTCTGAGACAAGGAAACATGACCTCTTGCTTCTGGAGGAGAACAAGGCAGAAGAAACACATTCTATTCAAAGTCATTATTTCTTCAAATGAAGCAGTGCCTGCATTGACTTTTAGATTAAAGATAAGACTCTGCCAGTGTGGCTGGGACATGGACTCTGGGGGGAACAACTGGTCCTGCCCTATAATATTAACATGGGACATCATTCTCTTTTGCTCTTTGGATGGGTTTAGATCTCCAGGGCTCCCACCCAGTAGAAATAACTATTATTTCTGTGTAACACGCCTGACAGGATCCTCTGTGCTTGTCCAGAGGGTTACAGAGTTAGTTGGATGCACATTTGTAATAGAAACGTTGTAGTTGTCAGTGAGGATCACTGTAATCTGGGGAGAGAAATGTGTCCTGCTGATTTTAAACGCAGTGTTGGAATTCTTAGTGGTTTCCTTGGAATATACTTAGACTGTGAAATCATCACAGAAACAAAGATTAGTTGGCCATTCCAGTATCTCCACCTTTGGCATTCCAGTATCCCCACTTTTGGCATACCAGTATCCCCACTTTTGGCATTCCAATATCTCCACCTTTGGCATTTCATTATCTCCACCTTTGGCATTCCAGTATCTCCACCTTTGGCATTCCAGTATCCCCACTTTTGGCATTCCAGTATCCCCACTTTTGGCATACCAGTATCCCCCCTTTGGCCACTCCTGTGGGACTGCTTGGAAAGCAGTTTTTCCCCTCACACATATTCATGGCCATGTTGAAAACCTTAGATTGGCCTTGTGTAGAAGAACTAAACCACCAACACTCCAACCTGAGTAATCCCACATGGGCCATCACCTCTAAAGACTTACTACTTACACAATATGGTACATTTAGAGTTTGAATAAAAGAAACATCAGAACTAGTCAGAAAAACTACAACTTTTTGTAAGTCAACCTTTACTGGGAGATCTTTGGGGAAAAGTCAACAGATGCTGATTCCCAATTGAAATGGAAGATGATAACAGCAGAATTTCAAACCAAAATTCTCAAAAGTTACTTTAGGGCCACTTTTAGGGGGGGATTACAGGCTAAGTGGGACCAGTTCTGAGAGAATGAGCCCCCTGGTATGTCAGCACTTTGCAGTTTGGTGGATTAGGCTGTTAATGAGTATTCAGTCAGTATGAATGAGTATTCAGGTTCAGAGAAGAGCAACGAGGCTGGAGAAGGGACTGGAGCACAAGTGCTGTGGGGAGAGGCTGAGGGAGCTGGGGGTGTTTAGCCTGGAGAAGAGGAGGCTCAGAGGTGACCTCAGCACTGTCTGGAACTGCCTGAAGGGAAGTTCTGGCCAGGTGGGGGTTGGTCTCTTCTCCCAGGCACTCAGCAATAGGACAAGGGGGCACGGGCTCAAGCTCTGCCAGGGGAAATTTAAGTTGGAGATAAAAAAAAAATTCTTTGCAGAGAGAGTGCTCAGGCATTGGAATGGGCTGCCCAGAGAGGGGGTGGATTCCCCATCCCTGGAGGTTTTTAAACTGAGCTTGGCTCTGGCACTGAGTGCCATGATCTGGTAAAGGGACTGGAGTTGGACCAAGGGTTGGACTTGATGATCTCAGAGGTCTTTTCCAACCCAATCCATTCTATGATTCTATGGTAACATATCTTGTGGTGATTCTGCTCATTGCGTCCATTCAACCCATGCACACATTTTCCCCTGATAAATGATTTTTCATGAGTTTTTAAGCAAAGCTCCAGATCACTCGAACTCTGGTATGATGTACATGCTGGCAATACTTCATGGAGAGGTTGTGAAAAGGAAACTGGGTGGTGAGTTCTTTCTGAACGAGCTTTCTCAGCATAGCAATTCTGCATTCACTGATATCCCTGGGAGCAGCCTGTCCCACCTTAGTGCCCTCAGCCAAGTCACTGTGAGGGCCCCAGAGCCTCCCTACCCCTCAGGTGCCAGGTGTGGCAGTGCCACTCACAACTCTCCACCAGAGAAGTCCCTGTCTGCCGAGGTTTGGACTCACCTTGGCAGCTCCACACCAGTAAATAAATACAAATACCTCATGTCACTTGGTTAAAACTTGTTTGTAATAATGCCAAGGCCATGGGTTCAATCCCCTGTGTGGGCCACTGACTTAAGAGTTGGACTCGATGATCCTTGTGGGTCCCTTCCAACTCGGAACAGTCTGTGATTCTGTGATGTCACGACCTTTCTGTTCCACATATTCAGCACGTTCCAAGAGCACAGTTCAGGCTCAGAAAGTATAAATACACACCCAGCCCAGCACTGGGCTCGTCTCAGGAAACTTTCTGTGGAACAAAATGGTCAGCAAAGGGAGGGGGCTGGAATGTTACTTTATATACGGCAAACAAATTACACTGTCATTAATATTGCAAGCCGTTTTTGCAGGAGGAAATAAAAAAAACAAGCCTTGCTTTATTTTAAGATTTTTAGTGGGTTTTATTCTGAGATTTAGAAAACACAAGAGAGTCAGGCCTTCCAGACAAATGCATTTACCTTGACGGGATGCATTTGCAATAGCTTCACAACAATGGCCTAGAGAATACTTGCAATTCACATTGGACTGTTTTTTTTTCCTTTTTTTTCCCCACTGCTTGGAAAATGGACCTGGTTCGCAGGCCTAATTCACAGCTACCACACCTACTCTCTCTGCCCAGAGAGCGAAGAGAATGAATAGGTCAATCACCTGACATATTTCCATCCAATTTCCAGGGTAGAATGTGTTCATTTTCTGACTAATGGCATGTCATTTTGCAGAAGCCTTTGGTCGCGAATTAATCCTGGAATCAAAACAGATTTTCCGGGGAGCAATCTTCCATCAAGTATTGATTTTTTTACACTCATGGAGTCTGTACTCCCTAATTTAACCTGACAATGATTCTGCACAATGGGCTGGGAGCACCTTGGCAAATCACAGAAGGAACTTTTAGTGTCTTTTCTTTCTGCAAAGTAGTGGAGGATGGAGGGGTGGGAAGTGGGGGGAAGAAAAGACCCAAACAACACAGTTGGTCACTGGGGGAGTGTTTACTGTCTGATGTTTTATTTCTGATTATTTGGAATGGAGAAATAACGCTAACTTTAGAAGGAAGGTAAGTGGAGATGTCTCAGGAAGATACATGACTCTGTGAAATGCTGTTTGTGGCAACAGTCCCCTGCTGCTCCTGCACCTTTCCCTCACCCCCAGCACTCCTGGATGCTCATAATACAAAACCTGTAATAGCATCTCTGCTTGCAGCTCATGCTTTTATGAGATGACATTTTACTCTACAACAAATAAATAAATAAATGCTTGCACACACAGAAGCATAAAAATGCATCCAAGAGGTGTTTTTAGACCGTGGCCCCAGAAGTGCAGCTACCAAAAGCTGTGCTTGGCTCTTTGTTTCTCCTGCATGACAAACTCCTTTGTGTCTCCTCCTCTCCATGCTCTGTGCCGAGCTCTGTTCTGGTTGCTCGTTCTGTTTATTTGGCTGCTTACGCCAATGAGAAAAGATGAGAAGTCTGTCATTATGAAACAACAATACACAACAGAATGAAAAGTGTGAAGTTGTTTAGAGACGGGAAGATTGATGGGACAAGAGGAGACAAAGCTGCTTTTTAACAGCAAACTAAGATGGGCCATTTTTGTTTTTGAAGGCGCCACTGCAGAAGCAAAATAATGCAGTGTAATCATCATTCCCAGGTAAAAACTCCTTTCTTAGAGATGAGAAGCAATACATATATTTAAGAGATAGTGGACAAAGTGCCCATCCTTCTGCCTTATTCTGAAACTGAAATGGAAGGGATTTTAAGCATCTTGCACAAAGATCTTTACAGAGAAATAACAACATCTCTGCTGATGATTTCTCCATTAGAAACGCTTCATTACTGGAAACATTGCTATATGACCTGAAGAATAATACTTTTTTTCCTCTGCCATTTTAGATACACTCACAATTTGAGAGGTACTTTGTTGGAAATCATTTTTTCCCCTCTATAAAACAGCCTTTCAGATTTACTTTCAATAGAAGAAATATAAAACCCTTTCTTGGCCTAACAGGAAAATGTTTGGAGAAAAACACACCAGTCCTTCCTTCAGTTTGGCTACCAAAAACCTAATATAATAATTACATTTTTAGGCATATCATTCCTTATAATGATGAGTTGCAGATCTAACTGTGCAAATTTCTGACTGATGGATCTTGATGGATCTCTCTTGCTGTCAGTGTTAAATTTAAGAGGACAAGAAGTGTAGAGGAGGAAAATGGCTTCAGAAAAGACTATGCCTGGCTGAAGCAGGACCTAAATTCCTGAAAATGACATTCCAGAGCATAATCCAGGAAATATTCACTGCAAATAAATAAATTGAGGTACACAGAACTAAGAGGTCCACATTCAGTTTCAATAATGATATTAAGTAAGAAATCAGTAATAGTGGCTCCTGAACACTAACAATAACATATTATTTCTCCATGGTACTATTTCAGGAATACCTTGGAAACCACAAGACAAGTGTTTTCTGGCCTCATCAAAAGGGTTAGGGTGAAGAACCCTTGTGTGAAAAGTTTTGAGTGATATAATATGTTTAAATTGTTACAAATGTTTATAAAAGTGCTTCCAGGCATAAAGATGATGACTGCAAGCAGACACAGGGACAGTTGAAGACAGCTCTCTTATTGTTAAAGAACTCTTTTCTTGCAAGTTTTTTCTCCTTTCCTCTCCTTTTCCAGAGACATTTCCAAAGAGGATTGCTTCTTTTCTTCCTTGTTTTATGGAAGTGCCTTTGTACATTAGCAAAGTGCTTTAATAACACACACTCTGTAAAAGTCAAAAGTGCTCTATTACCCCTAAGTATAGAAGTAAATAGCACTTGTTTTAATTGAAAACATCCAACTTTTGTGGCTCTAAACACATCAAAGATACATCCATTTGTGCATCTCTTCCAAAAGGTGAATTCTGCTGCTTTTAGACAGACTGCAGAGGAATCAAGCTTATTAGAGCGCTGAGAAATGTTCAAATTGAAATGCCTTTCACCCTTCAAGTGGCTAAAATATGGAAATGGTTAATGCACTTAGCATGTGAAGCCACTTGGAAACAGTGAGGGGTTGAACCAATTATCCCCATCAGCTGAGAGGTGCCAGCTGACCACAGGCACTGTCTGACTTCAAGGGAACACAGTGCTTGTGTTGGAATTAACCAGTTTATTCTGTAGGTGAACTAACCAAGGGAGGTGGAGGCTGCTGTGTTACTGTACAGAAACCTTCTCTTGGCCTGTTGCTGTGGCTTGGTTGAAGGACAGGATGGTTTTGAACCACTATAACTTGACATTTCCTCAAGTGTACTTAAACTTTATATGCACAGAAAGGTGTGGTGATTTGCAACAAAACTGCCTCTAATTTATCTTTCATCCTTCAAGAGAAAACTGAAACGGCTCAGGGAGTGTCCTGCATGTAGTTGGTCTGTTCCTTACCTAACCTGAAACAAGATAATGTCTCATAGTAGGGGTAAAGAAGTGGCCAGAGTGATTTATCATAGAATCATAGAATTATAGAATGGATTGGGTTGGAAAAGACCTCCGAGATCATCAAGTCCAACCCTTGGTCCAACTCCAGTCCCTTTACCAGATCATGGCACTCAGTGCCACGGCCAATCTCAGGTTAAAATCCTCCAGGAATGGGGAATCCACCCCCTCTCTGGGCAGCCCATTCCAATGCCTGAGCACTCTCTCTGTAAAGAATTTCCCCTGACAGAGCTTGAGCCCGTGCCCCCTTGTCCTATTGCTGAGGGCTGCTGGCTCGGGGCAGACCATGGGCAGACAATGAGCACAGTTACATGGCCATACCTGGACAAGTTACTGTCTGTCAGCCAAGCCCTGGGAACTGACTGGGATTACATTTCACTTGGATTACAAAGCTAATGGAAAGAGGACTAATAAACCCAAAAATCATAGAATCACAGAATCATGGAATCGATTGGGTTGGAAAAACCTCCAAGATCATCAAGTCCAACCCTTGGTCCAACTCCAGTCCCTTTACCAGATCATGGCACTCAGTGCCACTTCCAATCTGCATTTAAAAACCTCCAGGGATGGGGAATCCACCACCTCTCTGGGCAGCCCATTCCAATGCCTGATTACTCTTTCTGTAAAGAATTTTTTTCTGATATCCAACTTAAATTTCCCTGATCATACTCCCAAAATACTATATGGATTTTAAATATCTGTCCAGAACTTGACCTCCTGTTTTCCACAGGTTTCTGATCTCTTAAAGGGCGAGCCTTCTTTTTGCAAGCTGCCTGTCAGCTGTTCCTCATTTGCATCATCATTTGCTAGAGGCTTGTCTCAGGACTCCAGCCACGTGGTACCAGCTTATACAAATTGTTGTCCTCCTCTGCTGACCAGGGGGGACAATAATGCTTTAAGTCTCCACAGAGAGCCTGATGTAGTTTCCACAGGAGGGCTGTGCAACAGATTTAATTGTGTATGATGTTTCCATGTGGGCAAAATCTTTGTGTAAACTCAGGAGCAACAGTGCAAGGCTGTAAGAGAAGGAATTCTGCACCTACAGGCAGAGCTGGTGTCAGAATTGAAGACTCCCAATTCTCAAGAGTACACTGATAATAATTCCTTGTCCTCAACACCATCAACAGCTAGAAAGCAAAATTTTCTCTAACTCTTTAAAGTCAAGCTTAACAGGTAAAATATATTTCTTGTTCAACTGAATGACTAGCTCTGTAAATTCCTGAGCCTCCTTCTGCTGCACTTTGCAGAGTGGGCAGGAGTGGGTATTACATGAAGGTTTCTTATATGTTTTTCAGATCTAAAAGTAGAAATGTATCTGTTCAGAGTCCACACATTTGGACAAAATTTCCTCAGAGCCTGTAGCCTCATTTTTCTTTTCTTCAAGCAGGCATGTGTTGATTCAGGGTATTGGGCACACTTGTAGAATATTCAGCTGGCACCAATCCTTATGGCAAGGGGAAAAAGATGCTGCTAAAAAATTAAATCACATTTAGGACCCCTACTTTAAATTCATTTTAAAAGCATGTTGAGTCCCCAACAACTCCTTCTGAAATGAGTGGTGAAGGACCAAGGGTTTTCCACTTTCAGGCAGAAGCCACAGTTAGACATCTGCATTTCGACTTCAGAGCTTAATTTCAGATGGTGCATTTGCTAAACTATAATATTAATTTATTATCAATCATGCCTATGAAAGGATACAAAGAGCATGTATGGCATATCCCATACAGTAGCCTTTCAATTTTCTTGCTTTGTGCCACACCAGACCTGAGTCATTTATTTAGAATATCTATTCAATGAGTTTAGGTCAACTTGCAGCCAAGAGGCTCTGAATTGCACAGTTGTGTTCCAGCATTGCTGAAGAATCCTGGCAGGACCTCGTGCCTGAAAGGAATCGCCACAATGGAGTAACTGATGACCTGAAACACAAAAAGAAATTATGTGTGGAGAGGTGAAGTGGTCATGGCCAGTCTGGTAAAGGTGTGGTGTAGCAAAAAGTCTACAATTATCTTAAAATTTACCCCAACTCATACATACTCTAGTAAATCAGAATATCTTATTAATACCTCTGGCTGCTAATTACCATTACTTACCTGTTAAATCCTCAGTGTAAGCAAAACAGATTCAGAAATAGGCTGCCAGTTAGCTGTGAATGTTTAGTGTCCCTTCCCTCCTCCCCTGCTATCCTCTTTCTACCTCCCATTTCACTCTTATTCACCCAGGCTCTTGCCATGCCTTTGTCTTGAGGACTCCTTTCTGCAGAGGAAGGACTCATGACTGAATAGGCACAGTGGGGAGGTCAGGCACCAAATCCTTGTCTGCCATCAGCATTGCTGACCTGGGGAAAAAGTGCAATAAAACACACCAGCTGCATCCTGGCATGACTGCAAGGTTAGAGTGCACTGAAATCTGGTGGAGCTAATTGGGGGATTTAATAGTTGGTTGCCCCAAACTGCCTATTTTCCATCTCCTATGTTGGAGGCTCTTACAAGTGTATAACCTGAACTTTCCCCTTAGCCACAGCAGTGGTGGGCCTGGCACCTCTGTGTGTGCTTGGACAGTGCAGAGAAGCTTATCTAGCAGTTTGCAACTACAAAAAGGGAGTGGTCCCCTTTGCCCTGCACCTTGTTGTGGCTGTGATGCCTCTCTCATAGCATGATCAGGCAAATTCTTATTTGCTAGTTCAGAGGAAAACTGGCCCATTGTGTTTTCTCCTGCATTGAGGGGCTGGGTGGGTTTATCTTGCTGTTGGGGGAGCACCAGAGCTGGGGCAGAGGAAAGGACTGAGAAGGTGCTGGAGACAGCAGAGGTGGTGGCAGAAGTGAACCCTTTCTGAAAGCTGAAGCCCTCAGAGGTGGGAGCAGAAGTGAGCCCTGTCTGGAAGCTGAAACCCTCAGAGGTGCTCAGCTGTGTTGCCTCAGCATAAACTTACCCCCACATGGGCTGTTTGACTGCTGAAACATTTGTGTGGTTGTTTGGGTGGTTTTGTTAGTTTTTGAGTTTGGTTTTTTTCCTGGGGGGTGCAACACAAAAGAGAAAACAAGCAGAAAGTTGGTATGAATCAGCTGCTGGGCAATCAAGATCTTAAGCTGCTGCAATTCCTTCTGCTGTGGGTCTGCCCATGACCTCTGCAACACAACTGATGATTATGTTCTCTCAACAATCTCAACATTGCTGATGATTTTGACTTCCTATTTGCACTAGACTGGAATATGCCCTCCAAAGCTGCCATTCTGCAGTATGTGGGGCATTATTAACCCTCCTTGTTCTGTCAGGAAGCAAAGGCTTCTTGTTCTGCCTGTAAAATGGTCACCTCTGAGCACTCAGGTGGTCCTGAGGTGCAGGTGAAACACTTGTAGGCTGCTCCTCTCCAAGGGAGCCTTTCTCCCAGAGCAAAGCTATCCCTGCACAGCACCCACCAGGAGGCAGCCAGGGCAGAGGATCCTGGAGGGACTAGAAAGGGAGTCTGCTGGCCAGGAGCTTGGCCCATCATTCCTGAGAAAGGGGAATAGAGCAGCAGCTCCTGGAGAGACTGGAAAGGGAGTTTGCTGGCCAGCAACTTGTCCCATCATTCCTGAGAAAGGGGAGCAGGGCAGACTTGGGCAGGGTGGCAAGCTGGGCTCAGTCCAGGCTGTCTGGCATTTTCATGGTTCTCAGGTAGATTTGAGGTCATGCCTGGACATCAAGCCAGCTCTGTGCCAGGGCAGGACTGTGGGGAGCTGCAGGTCAGCATTCCTGGGACAGGGATTGGTGGCCCTGGGCTGGGCTGGGCTGGGCTGGGCTGGAACAGGCTTCTCAAGGTGTAGGCAGGGGCAGGGACAGGAAGGTATGTTGGTGCCCTTGGGGTCTGAACAGTACCAGTCTTTGCACAAGTTCACATCCTTGAGAAAATAAACCCTAAATCAAACTGGTACACCCTGAAAATCCTGCCAGAATTTTTCCCCCTTGAAGGGAGAAAGCCCAGTGGCTCCTGGAGCCCACCTGCCATCTTGCATCTAAAGGTCTTCTCCAGGATGGTCCATTCGTGCTCCACCTATGCCTGCTGAGACAGCTACTGGTTTTAAACTCTCTTTGATACTCAGAAATGGCAGCAAAGTGACATTAAAATTGCCTCTTCAGTTTTCCATGTATTTTGTAATGCACACATACATGTTACTTACCAAGACAAATGCTAATTGCTGGAGCTCAGAGTCCTTGTCAGCAGTGTGGAGCTCCATTTGCTGAGATGCAGACATCTGTGTGGGTTGCCAGTATTAGAACTGGCATGCTCTAAATGTCAGCACCGTCTGAACATGTATAGGAGGCGGTGGAATTAATGATGAGCGAGACTCTTCCTGTGAATGTATTGGAAATGGCAGCAGTCAGTTACCTGTAAATGCTAAAACATTGTCTGCCCAGAGCTGCCAAAGGCAATCAGGGAATGCATCCTTTGCTTTGGCAGACACTGAGCCCCAGAGGAGCCTTTGGGCTCACTTTGTGTTCGTCTCTGTGGTATTCCTGGTGCCAAGGGGAGCCATCTGGGCCGAGATCACAGTGATTCCTGCCCTGGGGGACACAGGGGGAGCTGGAAATGCCTCCGGGGGCTCTGAGGGGGTTGCAGGCCCTGGGGCTGGGCAGTGCCTGCTGTGCCAGGGCTGCAGGTGCTGTTCCAAGGCTGCAGTGAGTGTGCCAGAGCTGCAGGGAGTGTGCCAGGTCTGCAGTGTGTGTGCCAGGGCTGCAGTGAGTGTGCCAGGGCTGCAGGGAGTGTGCCAGGGCTGCAGTGAGTGTGTAGGGACTGCAGTGAGTGTGCCAGGGCTGCATTGAGTGTGCCAGGGCTGCAGGGGCTGTGCCAGGGCTGCAGTGAGTGTGTAAGGACTGCAGGGAGTGTGCCAGGGCTGCAGTGAGTGTGCAGCATTCCCAGAGCTGAGGAATTTACGGGAATTGCTGCCCCTGGGGGGTATGAAATACCCACTGGTCTGTGCTGTTCACCACCAGTGCTGATTTCCTCCAATTCCTGTAGTTTCAGACTATCTCGACAGGGTAATTTAGGCTTGAATTCCATCCATTTCCCATCACAACTTGCTGTTCTCCACTGAGCTGGACTGTTCCAGCACATCCAAGAGGAAACCATCTCCTCCTGAATTTGAAGCCCAAATATACAACAGGCTTCTTTTCCATCCCAGAGAGAGGTTTGCACTAATTTTCTTATTTGTGCTTTACGGAACATCCCTGAAAGAAGCTGTGAAGGTGGTTCATCTGCCACTGAAGCCTTGGGGGAAGTGATTGAGGGTTAGACTTGGACAATAAACATGGCTCTGTAGCAGGAATCCCCCAATGTCTTCAGAGAGGTCACTAAACAAAACTCACTAAAGAGTTCCAACACACGTGCAAAGGAATATTTCACCCCAGTTTCCATTCAAGTCTCACTCGCTGTTCCCTCCCATTGACACTACCACAGTCTGTTCTCACAGAATCCCAATCCTCTCCTGCTCCCTGCCTTCCTTGCAGCTGCTCATAAGAAGTTTTATTAATTTAACACTGTTCTGAATCTAGGCAGGTGTACAAACATCCTATCCCCACATCCCTCACACCCTCAACAACAAATCTCTGTGATTTTTCTTCCAGGAGGATATGTAAGGAAACACTTTGAAAAAAGTTGTTAGGCTTATACACGGTTATTTTATGTGTGCATTTCACTTTGCTGCAGGCAATGGCAGAAGGAAAAAATAAAATCAATCCATATTTGTGCAGAATGAAAAGATGAAAAGAAAAAACACCAAACCTTCTTCCAAAATAATTAGCTGTGTGGCATAAGGAATGAAATCATCGAAAATACTTCATCTGTTCCCCTGCTGCTGCTGCTGCTGCTGAGCCCTTAAAATGCTCAAACACATTAAAGAAAATTGTTAGGAAGATTTATTTTGGGGAGCAGACTGCTCTTGTTCTGGAGATTAGTACCAGCCTTCCTTTTCCTCAAGCCTGGAACATCCCAGTTCTAATAGAGGGGCGAGTCTTTAAAATGCAGCTGAAGCCAAAAATAACACAGCAAAGCATTTCTTTAGACAAAGACTGAGTGGGTCAAACAATCCTTCAGCAATGGACTGAAATGGGTCTACAACTGAAAACTTTCATGCATCTGTATCTGTATCTCTGGCACATTTGTGTTGACCCTGAGATTAGCTCAGTTGGTTAAAACTTGGTTGTAATAACGCCAAGGTCATGGGTTCAATCCCCTGTGTGGGCCATTGACTTAAGAGTTGGACTCGATGATCCTTGTGGGTCCCTTCCAACTCAGAATAGTCTGTTGACAACTTTGAAATTCATATATAAAAGTACAGAAATGCAGATATTCCCATGAACACGTCTGTGCTCACTGGCACTGCTGTGATGTGTGTTCACAGGTACACACGTGGTAAATGGGGTCCATTTGCATCTTTGCCACAGGGTGAATGTTCCCATAAAGCCTCAAGGAGATGCAGAAGGGAAATGCACTGCAATTGGTTTGGTTAGACTGTGCTTGAAAAACAGTTTATTTAAAATGGGAAGACTCCTGGATGGCTTAAACATACAGCCTTACCATGACAATGCATTAACAGCGGGCAACTCCAGCAGGGAAGATTAATATTACTTATAAAAGCCTTGGTGTAGAATGTTTGTTGTGCTGCCAACAACACTGTAGAGGAGGCGATTTTTTGGTCCCTGGCAATGATTTTCGCACAACACACTGAGTAATCATTGTCTACAATGCACTTTTTTCTGCCATAAAACTTGTGGAAGGAATAATACCACTCTCATTTTTCCTCTAGCTTCTAAGGAGAACTCTAAAATATATCCCTCATGCCAGCAGCCCATAAACTCCAGTTGTGCTCAGGCACTATGCAAGCTGAGGCCACCAAGATCAATAAAATCATTGAACCCACAAATACTTCCACATCCAGAGTGGTGTGGAAATTTAGAGAAGCACATATAGCTGTGTGCAGGGAAAAGGGACAAAGGGGCTGCTGCTGGTGGGAGGAGCAAAGGCTGCTGGGTTTAGGCTGCGAGACAGTGAACATCAGCAATGTGATGTTCATGGTTTGATGCCAGAGCAGTACAAATTCAAGAGCAGCAACACTCTCAGGAAATGGGCTTGAGGGGGATGGATGACTGGCTCTGGCAACTGCAAATAAGGCACAGAATGTTTCCTGCCAAGGTCACTGATTTTACTCCATTTCATTATCAATTATTAAATATCTTCCCTTCTTATTATTAGTTTACAAGTTGTTTTCACATGAGGGATGCCATTTGGTGTCCTGTGTGAGGTGAATTGTTGATGAAGAATCAGGCTCAGAGCAGAGTGGGATCTGTGACAGGACAACAGTTGTAACATTGGTGTTTTCTTGCACTCTGCCAGGAGTCTCAAGAGGAAGGACAAGGTCTGTGTAGGGCTGTAAGAGCTTGATTATCTTTTTTCTCTCTTGTTTTATGTTCTGTGCTACAGCAATGACAAAGACAGGTCTTGACTCTTCCACCAGCCTGAACTTCCCAAATTCCATAAACCTCCTCCCAGAGTGGCAGCAGGAGTGTCCTGGGTGGGCACCTGGTAGAGGAGTTGTCTCCCTACTCAGGCATGCTCATGTCTAAGACCACCTTACCCTATGAAATAAAACCAGTGAATTTTAATTTGCCTCCTTCACCAAAATGGCAGCTTAAATTAGAATTTAAGATATTGAGAGGCAAAGAAGGGATTTGATCATGTCATAATGGTAAAAAATTAACAAGAAAACACTGAACTGCTTTAATATCGATATCAAGAGAAAGAGCACATTTCAGTTCCTTTTTTCTCACCGACTTCCTTGTTTAGGGGAAAGTTTGTGAGGTTCATTCAGCAAGTCAGTCCTTAAACAAACAGTTCTCCATCAGAACAGGTGTGGTATATTTTTCACGTTGCCAAAGGAGAAAAAAAAAGATTAAATATTATTGAGAGGATGTAAGTGAGCAGAAAGTTCAGAACACAATCAGAGGGAAGTGTGAATCTCTCTAAAGGACATGCTGAAACAGTGAGGCAGTGAATAGTTGTCTGCTTTTTGTCAGGATTGGGTAAGGTGAGGTTTGGGATCCACCTGTGCTTATATTGGTATTTCTAGTATTGCTCAGCCTTTCCCTTGTTCCATTCTTTTTGCACCTTTGCCGATGGAGCAACGTGTGTGATTGTCCTTTAATCTGCTTCAGCCACAGAGAAGTGAGTTGGCTTAAAACAATTGAAAACTATTCATTGAGGTTGTCCCAGCTGGAATGAGACAGTGGATAATAGTGAGTATCTGCTGGAAGGTCTGAAGGGGCAGCTTTTTCAGCTCCTGAGGACAGGGATGAGCAGGGGGCAGAGCAGACAGCCCTGCTGTGCAGGTGTTTGCAGAGCACAGCTGCCTATGCCAAGAGGAAATCATGGATCATCATCTTCTGGAATTTGTTGCCTACTTGATCTGGATATGAGGGCAAGACTGTAAATTGCACCTGACTGGTATATTTAGTCTGTGACTCTGTTCAGGTTGTGCTGTAAACTCAAAAGGCAAAGGAAAGCAATGGCCAAAACACCTAAGGAAAAATCACTAGAAATTACCAAACAAAGGGGGAAAAAGAAATGCATGTTGATTATCTGGACTAAAATTAAAAATTGCCTTATGAAAGAGAAGGACTCCAGGACTGTCATACAGGGAGGCTGTTTTACTCTCCCTCTTCCTTTTAAAAGCCTTCCCCATGCAAAAATAATGGAATAGTTTTTCAGCTATAGATTCTTTTCATCCTAAATTACAATATATTTCCCTTTTGTCATAATTGAATAATTGTATAATTGAAATGGAAAAAACTGAGCTGTGCACAATCAAAGAATAAATAACTATGCCATGTGATTCTTTGAAGATGGACATTACCTTCCTGCTCTCTAAAAACCACGAATGATTACATATCAAAGAATATTTAAATTAGCTTTAGGGAAATTACCCCTATTACTCCAGTAAAATAGTCTTAGGCTCAACATTTATATTTTGAAAAATAAATATTTTGACCTGTTTAGAATAGTCAGGTTTCAATTCTAGTGTGAAATTCAAGCCATTTCCAGACATAAATGTAACTTGTCATAGTCTCATCTTCAGCTGATGTCTGGGCCCACAGGACCTGCTTTTGATACCACACTTATAACCACAGCAGTGAATTTGTCAGGGTGCCTTCAGAAGGATCTTAAACACAGTGAAATGATGGAGAGTATTGTGAAAACATTTAATGGCTCATTCTCTTGCCTTTATCCTGTTCCCTTTCATGATCCCCTCCAGAGGATCTTCAGCACCGTTTTTGGCAGCCAATGCTGAGCCACAACCAAGAGCTCTATGGACTTTGGCAGGAACATGCACATACCTTTCCTGTTGAGATACAGTCCCCCTCTGAGGTGTTTGTGGTTCAGAAATAATAAGGAGCATAGCAAGATTTACTGATGGATGAGCTACAAAACATGAGAAATATGACCATGGTTTCACAAAAGCCTAAGGTAGGTCCAACCCTGTGAATTCTTACACGTGTCACTAATGCATCAAAGCATCAGTAACACCAGTTGGGCAAATAAAGTTATATTCTTTATGGAGGTTAGTATCTTTAGATTCCACACCTGGAAATATTGAAGTAACTGAAAATGGCTGTGCTGTTCAAGAAACAGCTGTTTGTCTTCAGCTGCTTCTAGCCTGAATGAATTAGGGGTAATTTTGGAGGAAGTTCCATGCTCCTCTGTTTAAGAACACACAATTGAGCTGGAAGTGTCAAAAGGACAGAGGAAAAATGATAAAAAGCACCATAGTGCCTTCTTTGCAAAAAGAAATTAAAGGATCTTCATGGTTTTGTCTTCTTTTCCTTTCAGTTGATAGTCAAAATACAAGGTAATATGTTTTAGAAAAAAGTATCAACAGTTCATGAGGACACGAGGGATTAAAAATTAATGGCATTAGTTGGATTGGCTGAGGTAGTTGCCAAGCCACTCTCCATGATATTTGAAAAGTCAGGTGAAGTCCCAGGGGACTGGAAAAAGGGGGAACATTGTACTCACCTTTAGAAAGAGTAGAAAGGAGAAAACTGGGAATTACCAACCGATCAGCCTCACCTCTGAGCTGGGGAAGATCATGGATCCTCTCAGAAGGCATGCTGGAGCACATGGAGCACAGGGAGGTGATTCAAGACAGCCAGCACAGCTTCACCAAGGGCAAGTCCTGCCTGACCAACTTTGTGGCCTTCTGTGATGGAGTGACTACATCAATGGACACAGGAAGGGTTACAGATGTCATTTATCTGGATTGCTGTAAAGCCTTTGACACTGTTCCCCACAACATCCTTCTCTCCAAACTGGAGAGAAATTAATGTGGTGAGTGGACTGTTAGATGGATAAAAAATTGGTTGGACAGTCACATCCAGAGGGCTCAAGCTCACCAGTGGCAAGTGGAGTCCCTCAGGGATCCATACTGGGACCAGTGTTATTTAATATCTTCATTAACGACCCAGACAAAGGAATAGAGTGCACCCTCAGCAAACCTGCAGGTGACACCAAGTTGAGGGGTCAGGTTGCCACACCTGAAGGACAGGGTGCCATCCAGAGGGACCTGGACAAGCTGGAGAAGTGGCCCATGGGAATCTCACGAGGTTTAACAAGACCAAGTGCAAGGTGCTGCCCCTGGGTGGGGGCAATCCCCAGTGCCAACACAGGCTGGGGGACGAGGGGATCGAGAGCAGCCCTGGGGAGGAGGATTGGGGTGCTGGTGGGTGAGAGGCTGGGCATGACCAGCAGGGTGTGACTGCAGCCCTGAAAGCCAAATGTGTCCTGGGCAGCATCACCAGCAGCGTGGGCAGCAGGTGAGGGAGGGGATTCTGCCCCTCTGCTCTGCTCTGGTGAGACCCCACCTGCAGTGCTGAGTCCTGCTCTGCATCCCCAGCACAGGAGGGACATCAACCTGTAGGAGCAAGTCCAGAGAAGGGCCAGCAAGATGATCAGAGGGAGAGAGCACCTCTCATCCAAGGACAGGCGGAGAGAACTGGGCTTGTTCAGCCTGGAGAAGAGAAGACTTTGGGGGGGCCTAATTGTGTCCTTCCAGTACATGAAGGGAACCTATGAGAAGGATGGGGGGACTTTTTACCGGAGTATGTAGTGATAGGACAAGGGGGAATGGATGCAAACTAAAAGAGAGGAGATTTAGATTAGGTATTAGGAAGAAGTTCTTTACTGTGAGGGTGGTGAGGCACTGGCACAGGTTGACCAGAGAAGTTGTGGATGGTCCATCCCTGGAGGTGTCCAAGGCCAGGCTGGATGGAGCTCTGAGCAACCCAGTCCAGTGGAAGGTGTCCCTGTCTCTGGCAGGGTTGGAAGTAGATGTTCTTCAAAGTTCCTTCCAACCCAAAGCATTCTATGACTCTATAATTAAAAACTAAGAGGAATGACTGAAGGTAAGCACAAGTCCTTCAATGAATTACAAAAAAAAGTGCGGGCATGCAGAGGTTCCATGCTGCAACCAGGACATCCACACTGCTGGGACAATCCTGGATCCCTTGGGATCAATTCCAAATTGCCACACAACTCAGATTTGTACAGGGTCACCCTCACACTGTCTTTCAAGATCTTCAGCATCCTGCAACCCTTTGAGGACCTTTTCTGGGGCCACCACTGACAGAGTACATACAGGGTGGGAGATCTTCCTGCTGATGGCACTGATGGATAGATTGGATGGAGCATGGATTTTTGTTCATTGAAAACCAAGAGCTGAACATGATGTGATGTCTGAAAAGCTTGTTGATGCTGTGCTGGTGGAGGCTGGGCCACAACTTAAGCTGCTATAGCACAAAACCAGAATCTTGTGTTCTTTTAGGACCGGCCCACTCATGTATTCCCTACTGCAGTTTCAGGACCTCCAAAGCCATTTTTTGCTTGGTTTTGTGTGTGAGTCTGTGGCCTGAGCCAAGACCCACCCACACCGAGGGCTGTGACCATACACAGCTCTTGGGCTGAGAAGTGTTTTGACATGAGGCCACTGATCCTGCAATAATACAAGAAGTTCATGACAGATAAAATAAAAGGCTCATTATTATGTGAGCTGCTGCTTGAACTCCCTGCAGCTGCTTTGGTGGATTATACAAGGCCATTGCTGGACTCAGAGAAACCAAGGCAACTGAGGCTGAAAAACACAGTCACTGCCTGTGGGCTACTTGCCGACTCTCTTCTCAGTCCTGGCCACTGTTGTCTGTCCATAGCATGGCAAAATGCAACAGTAATGGACTGTGAATGAGAGAAAAACCCAGGCTAGAGGTCTGTTGAGCACAAGGAGAGAGAAGGAAAAAAAATTCTAAGTCTTTAATTATCAATTATTTTCAAGAACTTCACAATCTCATGTGGGACTGTTTCATATTAGACCTGAATTCTCAGATTAAAAAATAAACCCCAAGAGAACCTTCCCTCTCGGTAAGTCTATTTTGCTTCCTGAGTGCTTGTTTAATTGAAGTTTAAGTCAGTAGAGGAGAATTTTTGCTTATCAAAGCTCTACTAGCACTATAGACTTTTCTCACAGGTATAGGTTTGGATTGTGATCAGTCCTAAAGCAGCTGCACAGGGGAATAGGCTGTATAAAAACATGTATTCTACAACTTCTGTGTAGTTCTGTGCCCTTAGTCTTAAGTTCTGTGCCCACCTGTCTTAAGGGAAGGGCAGGGCACGACAGCAGTTGTTTTTTTTATCAAGAATATTGCAAATATATTTTCCTTTTCTGTTTTTGCTAGAAGTACAGAGGAGAGGCATGGAAAGCATTGTGCTCCTAAAGCTCTTTATGTTGCACTTAAGGAGCTCTGAAGTTCTGCCACAGCCATTTCTAGACATTTGATTTTTAGCAGTCAGTAAGGGGGGTGAAGCCTTATATTCAGCATTCAGTGGCTTTAAGGCAGGATCTATTTTGAGATTTCAGTGATCAGTGGGAACACAATTGATTCAATTTGCAAAGTCACTTCTTTTTGCAACAAAATAGGTCCAGGTTATTTGAATCTGTAATGGCGAGGGAGGGACAACTGCCCATGAAGCAGCTAAAATACCTACAGTATGAACAGAAGAGCACATGAACAGAACATGTTGCATTTTTCAACAGGGTAGGGGGGAAAGTCTCTCACCAATGTTTGTTTGTTGCTTTATCACTATTGAATGAAAATATGCGTGTCCAGTGTTTAGAAGTTCATCTGGAAGCACAAAGGTTCATTTTCCACAAGCCTGTGTCACATAAGTAGGCTTTTGTTTCAGACCAAAGGAGGATTTGGGCACTTAAAAACCCGCCTACTTTTTCCAAATAGAACAACTGCTCTAAGAAAAGACTTTACCTCCTCCATCTGTGCCCTTGTTTATGAAGCCTCTATCAGCAAATCTACAGGAAAGCTTCCTTTTTTCCCCATTCTTATACATCCCATAAAATACAGAAAAATGAATGGAAAAGGAAAATTCCAGTCTGGAAAAAAATCAGGCTAAAAATATATTCCAGATCCTCCCTATGTTTTCTATACAAATAAATATTTCTGTTTATTTTTTGATTATTTAACATGTGGTACTGGAAATGTAAAACAATGCTTAGCAAAAGCAAAGGAAAAATTCTTTGCAAAAGTTTTGTTCCTGAGTCTCAAACAGAATATTCTAAAACTGCCAGAGCTTTCATATATAGGTTGGTTTTTTTCCAAAACAACTTTCCAATGCAACTAATTCATAGAATCATAGAATGGATTGGGTTGGAAAAGACCCCTGAAATCATCAAGTCCAACCCTTGGTCCAACTCCAGTCCCTTTACCAGATCATGGCACTCAGTGCCACGGCCAATCTCAGGTTAAAAACCTCCAGGGATGGGGAATCCACCCCCTCTCTGGGCAGCCCATTCCAATGCCTGAGCACTCTCTCTGCAAAGAATTTCTTTCTGATCTCCAACTTCAATTTCCCCTGGCAGAGCTTGAGCCCGTGCCCCCTTGTCCTATTGCTGAGTGCCTGGGAGAAGAGACCAACCCCCACCTGGGCAGAACTTCCCTTCAGGTAGTTCTAGACAGTGCTGAGGTCACCTCTGAGCCTCCTCTTCTCCAGGCTAAACACCCCCAGCTCCCTCAGCCTCTCCGCACAGCACTTGTGCTCCAGTCCCTTCTCCAGCCTCGTTGCTCTTCTCTGGACTCATGTCTCAAGAAATGCTGGCTTTTCAGAATGGTGGGTTCAGACACCACTCAGTATCACTCAAAGCAAGGGGCCTGGAAAAGAGGCAATCCTGTGCCCTGGTATCATAATTACAGAAAGAAGTGAGCTCTGCGGAAATGCCAGAGAAATGACATGAGTGGCTGAGCCGCTCTGGCTGCCACACTCCCCTCACTTACCAGGATTGGTGATGGAGCTGTGGAACTGGGAGACACAGCTTTGGTGGCCTTCATGTCCCTTGGCCTGGAGACAACCCCCACTCACCTGAGTGGCTCCAGGACAGTCCCAGGTGGATCCCTCTCCTCTCCTCTCCACACCTGCAGAGAAAACAAGACACTGCCAGTGCACACACCTGCTCTGGGCACAGGAACAGGGTTCAGTGCTGCACACAAAGTTCTGCTCCACAGTGCAGATGGATTTGCTTTCTTCCTTTCTTTCAGGCATTTAACTGTTTTTCTATTGAACTGATGGGAAATTACATGAGCTTGGATAATGTAAATAATGCATGAGGTTTAAGGCAAACACATGAAAGGAGCTTATTTTTCATGTCAAACAATTCTTTATTTTTTATGGTACAAATTAAAAGTGACAGATCTGAAGCTGTTAAGAAATACACAAAGTGCAGCTTTACTGACCATACAGATATTGCTCTAGATTAAGTACAGTTTTTGTCAGTTTTTTTTATTTTTTTCATGTTAAGCAACCTGTGCAGATAAATCAGCTTTGGTTTCAAAGTCAGAGTAGTAAGGAGCTTCTAAATATCCAGTTTGTTTCTTGGTCACAAGTCCACCACGTCGACTCCTTTTGCATTTATTTGTATTTTTTAACAACACAATACAGTCCTTTTTGTACTGCCATCTTTCCCTCTGCATGCTCCATGCATGGAAAAACAGATCTCTTTGCAGTGCTTCATAAGTGACCCTGGTGACCATTCTGTAGATTATAGCACATAGGACAAAAATAATAGTAATAATTAATAATAATAATAATAATTAATAATAATAATAATATCACTTTTTAACAATAAATAAACAAATGTGCCCCACATAATCTCAAGTTGGAAACAAGCAAACCACGTGACAAAAAGCTCATTACAAAATGTTTTCCAAACAGATTTTACAGTCAAACATTGACATGGAAATCAATTTCCTCTCTTATCTTCTTGTTTGAATGTTGGTCAATAACTGGGTACAAGTAGAGTGCTGAGGTAAAACACTGATGAACAGTTTTATTTTTGTATTTTTTTCAATAGTAACAGTTTAGTATTGCGAGATTGTCAGCAACATTTAGCCATATCTATACAATGTGCATATACCTACATACATTGAGCTTTGGTCCAGCATTGAGAAGACGAGCAAAGGCATTTTACATATTTCTTTTTGGTTATAGCTTGAGTTCTTTGATACGCCTCTACTTGTTCCTTCCTAGCTCCTTTTTGCTTCTTTGTTCTCTCTTTTTTTTTTTCCCTTTTATTTTCTTTTTTGGCTTTTTTTTTTCAGTAGCAACATAAAGAAATTGGAACCATTTGAATGCATTTGATTTCTTCAACTGTCCAAAATAGCTTTTTAGTGAAAAACTTAAAAAGACAAAATCAGAACAGTAAATGAATCCTTGGTTCATTATTCAAATAATATTTATATATATATATATATATATTTTAAAAAATTCAATGACCAATAAATTGGAAAACCATTAAACCTTCACATATGACTGAGAGACTTTTGTTTCATTTGCTGGTAGCACTCTATCTTTTAGTCACATGCAAAATTAAAAGGTATACAAATGTTATCAGTATACGAAAATTGTTTACCAATGGAAATGAGAAACGCCAGTAACAAAATAAACCCAAATATTTGTGGCCTTCTAAAGTTGTATAACTCACACATAATTATCTTCCTAAGAATCTGTTCAGGCACCATTTATGCCCCATAGCAAAAATTTGTTTATAGAAAAATTAATATAAGAAGCATTACAACACTTTATAAATAATTTACAAAACATAATACAAAATTAGAAAACTGTAAAAAAAATCACTGCACATGAATGGTTTTAAGACTGTGGGATGAACATTACTTTTCCTTCCAAGCTGGCAATTTATATTTATTTTACATTTTCACTGTCCTAGTTATATCCTTCCGATATGTACTTTGGAACAGAAGAGAGATTATGTAACTGCTGCCAGCATATTTTTAAACATTTAGCATCTTTCATACACTGTTTAGTTAACTTTTCTTCTTGGGGGATTTTTCTTCACAGAATTTAGAGCAGTTCCTGGGAGGATTGAAAATTTAGTTTTTAGGCAAGGAGCGGTTGGTGGGTTTTTTCCCAGGCAGCTGGTGGGGATGGAGCAGGGGAGGGCATGGCCTTAAGGCTGGCTGAGCAGGTAATCATGGATGTGGCATTAATGAGTGGGCAATTAGGAGGGTGCTGAGGACATCGGGAGGGTCTCAGGAGTGTCTGCTTTCAAACACGGTCTGCTCTTCCCCTGCTTCCCTGGTGGCTTCTGGATGCTGGACAGCTCCTTATGGAAATTGGGCTGTGGCCACAGGTTTGGGACTGTTTGGTGTATAGATAACAGATATTTCTGTGGCTATGGGCAGCTGTGCAGGGGAGAGGGTAAAACCAAAACCCAGAGGGGCATATCTTGGCATGGGACTCTCTTTGCATGCCCAGCTTGAGTAAAACACCTCATTTTGTCCCTCACAATCTGCCTGTGGTTACTGAGGTGGGCTTTCCCCCAGCAGTTATTTATATATCAACGGTTGAAAAACAGTCAATAACAATTCTCACTCTTCTCCTCATAAAAGCAATACTGAAAATATCCTTAAACACACCCTGCTGAAGCTTAAAGCCTAAAATGCATTTGCTGGATGTGAGCCCATGCTGGAGTACTGGACCGTCAGTGCTCTCCAACCCTGACCTCTGAGAGTGCTCACATTTAGATGCAGTTTCTGGCCCAGATGATGGTCTCTGAAACCTTAAAACTCCACCAGCCACACAACAAATACCACTCTCTACAAGGCAAATCCCATTAATAAAATAGCGAGGACTGAATTCAAAGCCCATTGGAATCAATGAAAGTCTGTTCCTTCCACTCAGTTTTCTTCCACTATAGCCTTGAGTACTTGAAAACTCTGTAATAAAGGTGTTATTTGAAGACTCCAGCACATCAGGAACTTCCTTCAGCATCCTGGATAGACCAGTAGCAATCCAATACAACCACCCTAAGGTCAAGGAATGCAATCAGGAGTTATACTAGCAGGGTTTTACTCTACTATTTCTACAATGAGCTGAACCAAATCCCCAGTGTTTTCCTTCGGGAAGACCTGACCAAGATGCAGCTCCTACCCTAAGAGAGGGCTGAACCCCAAGGGCTGAGCCAAAGATGAGAACTGCAGACAACCTTCACGGGCCAGCCCATCCCCCATGAAGAACCTGCAACACGTTTCTCTCCCCCTGAGCCTTGGTGTGCTTGTAGGTCCAGTGACCACAGTATTCTGGCAATGCTTGTCCAGTCCAAAAGGAAGCCACAGAGATAAACTGTCTTTGCAGGAAAATCAGTTGACCTGAAACACATTGCAGGTGACCCACCCTCCATTACCAGGGGACATTCCCTGGGTTTCCCTGTATCCCAATTGCTTAGGCTGGCCAGTGGCCACAGCCAACACCTGCAGAAACACACCCTCCTGCTGAAGAGGTGGACAGGGCAAGCATCAATAACATAAAAAAAGGCAGAAGGAACAAAGCACTGCCATTGACACAGTCCACAGTGATGTAGCGCTCAAAGCATCCTCAGCACTTCTCGGCCTGTCCATTTGTTTCCACCAGAATCTCAGGAAATTTCTTTGGCTAGCAGACTTTGGAGAGAAATTGCTTCAAACAGAACCACAATAGAGGTGCAGTACTGAACCAAGTGTGCAGTTCACATTTATGTTACAAAATGAGCTTTGGTAACCTCTCAGGTTTGTGGCCAAAGGACTGAGGAATCCCCAGCCACTCATTTGAGACAAAGCACAATGTTCAGTGTGGGCTGACAGTCCACCAGGCATAATCCTAACCCTTCTTGGTCCTCTGCTGCTCTGCAGCATAACAATAGAAAAGTCTTTGAACAGTATTGGGTTCTGTGGGCTTGGGGAAGGGGTGGAGAATGAGCTGGAAGGGAGGAGGCAGTAAACAGAATCAAAAAAAAAAAAAGAGAAAAGAAAAAGAAATGCAAACCAAGACATACGCCCTCAGAAGAGAAACAACAAACCCCACAAATCACAATAAAAAGAAGTTATTTTTTGGCACCCAAACACTAGGAGATTGCAAACCTGTTGACTAAAAGAAAAGAAAAGGAGGTGACCACTATGGGATGGCTTTAACAGCTGTTTGTACACACCTGGAGGGGTACAAACACAGATGAGAGAAACTAATCCTGCTGTTTTTCTCTTTGCAAAATACAAATGTAAAAATCCATAACGCAATTTTACACTCAGAAAAGAGTAGACTAACAATCTAGATTGCAATGCCGTGTTTCTGACTTTGGTTAATAGTTTTCATAGTGAATCAGCACTTGGTACCTGAAAGGCTACAATCACTCCTCCAGGTGGCAGGCTTGTATTCTCTTTTAAACAGATAAAAGTTTTTTCTTTTTCTTTTTTTTTTTGTTTGTTTTGCTTTTCCTTAAAATGTGTTCATATTTTCATAATATACAGAAAAAAAGTAAGCAGTTATTTGGTTTACTTTAAGTCCATTTAAAAAAACTGGCTTTTTCTTTTGTTTCTTTTTTTGGGAACTAATTCTACACCACACACACACACTAAGTGCTGTGTATTTTTTTTTGTTTTGTTTTGTTTTGTTTTTTTTAATAGGAAAACCCACGGACATTTATAAACTGTTCTGTCCTTCTCGTAGTTTTCTCAGTCTTTTACTTACAAGGGCGATGAATGGGTATTTTCACAGAGTTCAAACAGTTGCGTTTCTGTCGCTGCAGTTTTATTTTCTGTGTGGTTTTGTTTAGTTTTGCTCTGTTTAGTTTGTTTTTAGGAGTTTTCTTCCAGAGAGTCTGTTAAAGGCTCCATGGGGACTGCCGTGGTGGGCTCGTGCTGTTTCAAGCGTTTAATGGTGTTCTTCAGCGCTTGCCTCTTATTGCAGAACCAAACTCTAACTACTTCTCGGTCATAGCTCAGTTTCTCTGCAATCTCAGTCATCTCCTGCCCAGAGGGGTGCGTGTTCTTCTCAAAGTGGGCATTCAAGATCTCAAGGGCCTGGGGCGTGAAGGAGGTGCGCCTCTTGCGCTTTTTGGAGGGCTCGCTGCCGATAAACTCGGTCAGGTTCTGCATCCCTGCGCGGTGGCGGGCCTCAGCCTCAGCCATCCACCGCTCAAGCACCGGCTTGATCTTCTGGGCACTTTTAGGGGTGATGTCCAGCTTTTCAAACCTGGCAGGATACAAAAGGCCAGGGTTCAGTTTGGCTGTCAGACTGCTAGCTATAGTGTTCTCTTGGGCTTCCTGTGGTAGGAAAAAGTGGCTTCTCAGGATGGTGTGTCTGAGGGGAAAATTGAGAAAGAAGAGTCTTACACTGATGCTCTGCCAGGGTGGGACTTCCTGCCTGCCTGACTAACTGACTGGCAGAGGTCATTCACAATGGATTATGAAAACTGTCAGATATATATATAAAAAAATATATATATACACTTATAGATACTCCTAACTAGATATTTAAACTAACACAAAATGAGCACCACAACAACATTCTAAGTACACTAAATAATGCAGGTTAAGAGTCACATTTTCATATTTCTGATGATCTTCAAAACCCTTGAGACTAAGTCTAATTACAGGAAATGATATCAAAGGCAATTGCTTTTTATCATCCTGTCTTTGTGATTAATCCTTTTGTTTTCCCTCCCATCCCATGTTGCCCGAACACCACAGCTTTCATAATACAAACCAGTGGAAGTTTCTAGCCTCTGAATATCAGGTGTCCTTTCCATTTCTTCAGCAATTTTCACTGTTTGTAAGTTAATGCTATATCCTTTTTCTGGGTTGGAAAAAGATCCCCACAGCCACGGTGGTGTTCAGCTGAAACAGCTGGACACTTTGCAATTACCTTGACTGCCCCCACAATGTGCAAAGACAGACTCATGTTTTCCAGATGAAACCCAGCATAATAGTCTACTAATATGCTGTGGCACCAAGCTGAGTTTATTGTGGGATTTCTGCAAACTGTACCAGAATGATATCATTTCCTGTAAATGAGGTCCTCTATATATCATTTTGCCATCAAAAGTCTTTTGCCAAACCAGATTTTACAAGTATTATAAAACATCTGGAAAAGCAGCCACACAAAGCTTTAATCCTGTCAAAAACAAGCAGAAGAGCTGAGTGCACGTTTCAAGTCTTATAAGTAATTGTTTCTTTCATTTACTGAGTTCTTTTGCTACATGTCTTAACGCAAAAGACTTGCAAAACTCTTAACCCAAGTCCTCTGGTGCCACCCATTTGTATTTCCCCTCTTTGCTCAGTCCACACAGCATTTAACGTTGCAGAAAGGCAGCAATTAGTGCCTGGCATTGTCTGCTGTCCAGCCCAGCCGGTGCTGAAGCAGCAGCAGCACCACCACCGATCCCAGTGCTCTGGAGACCAGACCCACCCAGTCAGTGCCTTTGTGCAAAGACACTCCATCACTGGGGCTGGGCACTGTTCAGCATGTGGAGGCAGCAGAAAATACTCCACCAAGAAACAAAGCATTTCTCACAACCAAAGAGTAAGACAAGGAATAATTTCAGGTAACAACACTCCAGAGAACTGGTACCTGATATCCTAATGTGGTATTGGCTGCAAGGTGTTATTCCTTGGTGCCCAGTTGTGTCTTTGAATGTGTTGTCTCAAGTTAAAGAACACACTGTCATTTGCATGCAGAACATATTCAGGGGGGTCTATTGGTCACATGGCCTGCACAGGCCACCAGGAGACTCTGCTTGTGTCTTGGAGTTCATGGTTCAGCTTGTTTGCCTTACTGCCCCTTCCATCAACCCGGAGTTCCTACTGAACCTCCCTTGTTACCATTAAAAGAGAAGTTAAGTCTGCTGTTCCTGAGGAACTCACACTGCCACTGAAGCAGCTCGTCTTGGTGCTTGACAAAAACTGCACAGTCATAGCACATTATTACAGCCTGGAGTGGTATCCAGCTGGGCCAGGCAAAGGGAATTTAAAAAGCTGTAACCTTGCAAGGCTTTGGGACCAGCTTGTGCACCCACTCCTCATGTTCTGAGGAATTTGCCCCTCTAAGGAGCCCTCTGTAAAATGTCTCACCATCCCCCAATGTTTTCTCAAGGTGTGAGAAAGGACGAAGGGAATGAGAAGACAGAAAACCAGACAAAAGCAAAGGAAACTGTGTGTCCTTTAAAGGGTAGTACATTAAACAGCAACTTAAAGCTACAAAAAGTTGCAAATTGCTAAAAACTCCCCCCGCTTTAGGCATTCTTTACCAACTGACCACAAGGAAGACAAAAATAAAATAAAAATGTATCCTTAGCAATAGGGAGCAACAGCATTCATATCACTGGCACTGGTTGTTAGTGTTGATACTGCAGTACATGTTTGGTATAACGATATACAAGCCTTGAAACAAATTTCCCAGCAGTAGTATCCTTGTATAGACTGAATAAAGGTTATTTTCTACAGGGAGGTATCTTATAAGAAAAAACAGTAGGGGAGACCGTAGAAGTGAGAGGATCCTATGGAGCTTTTTGTATTTAACAACAATCAATGGGTTTTATGGAAAATCATTGAGCAAAATGTGAGCTGCAAGCTCACTACCCCATACTGATGTTATTTATAACCTTAGTCTTTAACTGCAGGAAAAGTACACTTCCGTTCTATGGGGAATACATTAAAAGTATAAAGAGCAGATAAAAAGACAGAGCATTTCATGGATCACCAAGAACAAAATCCACTTAAATGAGCTTAGAGTTGGTTTCTTGGCTTTCACGGGTGGAGCAGGACTATAAGGCATTGCCCAAGAGGAAAAAGCTGTTACCTAAGTGTGTTTGTTACCTCATGCATAAACATGGGTCTGCTTTAACACACAGACATGCATATAAAGGTGTTTGCTTCCACTTTAACTCTGCCAGACTGTATCATGACTTCTTGTGATTAGGACAGATTTCTGTTTCTGTTTTGCATACGTGGGTTTGTCTATTTTTTTAGCAAACATTTGGGTGATAAAAGATGCATAGCTGCTGGTTTGCAAGATAGCAGGAAGGCTATTTTTTTCCCTTCTGTGTTGCCTAGGTAAATCATCATTAACATCCTCTATGTGAAGTGCTAACCACAGTAATACAGGTTTTAACTTAGCAGGGATGCAGCCATGAAATATTTGCTCAGTAACCCTATCTGTAGAAAATGGCACAGTATGAAGAGGGTCAGCTGGTGCTTATCCAGCATCAGCAGGGTCTCCAGCTCATCTACAGAATTAAGTCTCAGTGCCAGGAACATTGTTTCTCACTTGTTTAAAAAAGAAGAAAGAAAAAAAATAAAAGACCAAAGTTGCTCTAGGGTTACACGATAAGAACATTTTATCTGTCAGCTAACAACATTATTGGCTAATTTAAATCTCAGATTAAATAACGACCTGCAAAGACAGCAGACAAACACAAGCATGCTCCTTCCAACAAGCTGCAGAGTCATCAAGAACCAAGGGAGGAGAGGAGGGTTGATGATGAACTGGTTACCTGCAGATGGCAGACTGGCTATAGGCTGGGCCTTCTGTGGCACTCAGGGCTTGGCCCACCTGCGTCTGGGTCAGGCCAAGGGACAGGCGCCGGATTTTAAAAGCTTTGGCAAATTCTCGGATTTCTTCCAGGTTCACCCCATCCACCTCTCCAGTGGCTGTTTGAGGATCTGTTGAGATAGTTTTGCAATCATATCAGTTCTGTGCATCACACAGCAGTGGGACAGGCTCACACCAGCTTTCATTGCCAAGATGTTCAGTTTTTGTAATACTTTTCCCTTTCTCTTCTTCCCCAAACAGAAGCAGATTTGCCTTGTCAGGTGTGGCCTGAAGCACGTTCAGGTTGCTACCATGCCACCCAGGCTGCAGTGTTTGCAGGTGCTGGGGGAAGGTTTCCAGAGGCATGTGGAGCTGCTGAACTGCTGAACATGGCCAGCTCAGCTCAGGGTGAGGGCCTGCCTGGGCTCCTCACTGCCATTTAAGCCTTGCAAAATCTTCCCTGGGTTGAGGAGTCATGTTCCCTGTTTTCCCTTCTTATCACACTGGTGTTAATGTATTTATTTCCAGTCTGTGAGGAGGGCTAAATATATGTATGAACTGCTTGGATTTTTAACTTGAAATCAAGACTTGCTGCTGTATCTTAAATTAATGCCAAATAAGGACATTCACAACCATTCCTTCCCTTTTCCACAATATCCAACACAAACTACCAGCTGAATGTCCAAAATAATTCAGCAAATGAACAAGCCCAAACCAAATGCTGCCTTTAAAACCTCCTTGATTAAAAAATTGTCTTTTAAAATATGCCCTTCTGAGAAGGAGCCTTTCAAGCTTTTCATTCTGCCTCCCATCAGGTTGATTATCAAGGAGCAGCAACACTGGCTTTGGATGGTAATGCTGCACAGTTTTTTACTTTTACATTAGCTCCTCAGAAGATAATGCTTATGATGCTGTGAGAATAAATGTGTCCTTCCCCTCCACAGCAGTTTCCTGACGCAGGAGCCTTTGTCCCTGGAAGGGCACATAATAAAGCATGTCTACCACAGGAAAGCTCCTTTGGAGCTGGATAACTCGGTCAATTTAGGACTTATCAAGGGAAATGACACAACAGCTGGAGAATGGAACTCTCTCCCCCCTCCCAAGCTACTGATCCCTGACTAAATGAAAGTGTTTGCCAAGTCAGAGCCAGCGTGGGACTGGGGCGGTGGCAGATTTCCAAGTGCTGTGGAATCCGGCACGGAGCGGAGCCACTCTCCCAGTGAGACATCTCTATTGTTCTTCACCCCATTCCTCAGGCTTCCAGGGGAAAAGTCTGCAGCACAATAGCCCCTCCATTTCTGTAAGTGCAAGCAGTTGGCCAAGGACAGTGCTGGACTACATTACCATTCTGAGCCCTATATGAGAGAGGTTCCTGCTTGTATGGGCAGAGCTGAGGGCTGATCAGCATTGCAGTAACAAAGCTTTTATTTTCAGGGGTTTATAAGCCTGGTGGAAAATTTCCTTATGATTGAAACATCCTATAAAAGTATCTTTTTGTCCAATAGTAGACAGGGGAAAGGGTTTGCTGATGTAAAAATTTAGCCTGTGTCTATTTGTTGCTTGAGTGTAAGAAGCACACACAGCAATAGTATTTTTAAAATTCTCCTGTATGCAGCCAGGGACCACATGAACTGTGCATGCAGGTAAACATGCACATAGGCTGAGCCTAATTTTGCCAGTGCTCCACTCTCAGAATCATCTCTTGTTCTCACTGCTGTACTTGAGCTCACCTGTACACCCATGCACTCATTCAGAATAAAGCTGGGTGCATATTTGCTGTTAAGTAGTCAGTGCTATGGCAGTGGCCACTCGGGTTTGTAAAGTAACTGGAGTCATGAAATATCGCCTTTAGAGGTGTGGAATTTTCCCGCTTGCCCCAAACACAGTCTGTCCAGCACACCACTGAATTTCAGAGACACAGAACGGAGCTGCACACTCATCTGCCCTTTGGGTCTCTGAAGAGCAACTGATAAAGGCACAAAGCATCATAAATACTGGAGAAAACACACCGAGATGCTGACCCTTCCTCACCTCTGTCCTTCCTGCACTCTAAGGATGCTGCCTAAGGTGCAGCCAAGGACAATGGAGGTGTTCCCAGACAACAAAGCAGCAAACACCATGGCATTTGGCACCTGTAATCCTCACAAAGATCAGTTAGGAATAAAAAGGGAGTAGGAAAACGAAGGGGTTATTTGCACACATGATTACAGAAAAATACTGCCAAGTTCTGCTGGATCCTTCTGGTGTGGCACTGTTGCAACTTTTCCTGCTTGGGGGCCTTGGATGAGGGAAAGCTTAGGCTGAGATCTCCTTGAGATAAGCAGAAAACCTGTGGTGCACTTCACTGGTATGGAAGCAGGATGTAGCACATGGTGGAGTGTCCACTGAGAAAAGGACTTCATCCTTCCATAGCATCCTTGGAAGCAGGGAAGGACTAACAGCGGTGGACTGAAACACTGAAGCCTTTTACCCCTGAACTCGAGGGAAAACAGCATTTGTATGAAATTGGAACCACTTCCACTCTGGATATGATTGAAAGCCCTTGGAAATCCCCAGATCTTGTCTTCTATCACCTCCATAAAGCACAAACGAAGACCACTCTGTTGACATCATCATATAACAGCACCAGTCTGTTTACTGCCATTAAATACCATCAATACACAGCCTTGCATTCTGTGGACTAATAAATATACACACAAATGAATATATTCAAACAGGTAATGGACTTTGTTTTGGCACATTCTGAGCTCTCAGAACAGCTGAGCATATTGTGCACTTCACATTTAAGGAAGAGTGGCTTATTGAAGATGGTAAATAAACAGTTGCTTCTTAAATTAAGTGGATATTCCAGGGAAGACAGCCCAATGCCAACAGGAAAACTGAGAATACCAATCCCACTGCATGGCTGGGATCTACAGCAACAGCATTTCAAGACTCCAAACTGCCATTACTGCATGAGAAAACAACAGCTGTTGTGTCTATGGAACCACTGGGTGCTGGAGAAAGTAAGAGAGGTGTCTGGGACCATTTCAGGGGATATGTGTACATATCCCATAACAAAAAGGAGCACAGCTAAAACTCTGCCAGTTGTCCTGGTGGATGGTGAAGGTAGATGAGCAGAGTGGAAGACATAAAATCCACAGGCTCTCCTGCACTGAAATTCCTGTTTTTTCTACTGAAGGGAATACTTCCACTTTTGAATTCTTCAGAAAATCCTGCATGAGTTTGCTGGTGAGTGAAAATATGCTGTGATTTTAATAGTTAGGGGAAAGAGCTGCTACAGAGACATCAGTGCACCCTGAAGGAGAAAGCAAATTCCTGTTGCACAGAGTTCTACCATGGGAGGGATCACAGGGGGGATGATTTCCCCAGTTAGACAGCAGGAGGAATAGCTGGCAGAGGAGGGCCAATGGGAAGTAAATTGGGTAGGAAAGGCAGAACAAACATTGACAATGGAAAATAGACTGGAGCTCAGGGGGAAAAAAGAGAAGAATAATTTGTTTATGGGAGGCATTTTAATTTTATAGTAACAGATGACAGTAAAATGAATTTGGAAGGAAGAAAGGAACTTCATGGAGACACAATTCTCAGCACGAGGGGGAAACCAGTGATTTCCACAAAGAAAACATATGGTGGAGAAGCTACAGAAATGAGCAGAGGGATGTATTTCAGAAGGGGAAAATGAAATGAAAAAAGGGAGAAACAATGATGTAGAATTGAATGAAGAGAGAACAAAGAGGACAAAAGAGAATAGAGACAGAATGAGACAATACGAAGAAGGAACAGGAAGGGTAGAGATGAACCTTGCAGTCCTTGCTTAAGCAGAACTTCTTTTTAAATATCCTTTATTTGGAAACAACCATTTTTTTTGTCTTTAAAATAATTAGCCTTTGTTGCTGATTAGGGATGAAGGGGTGATGATGAGATAAAGGGGAAAAGCTGTAAAGAAGCCCACAATCCAGGGGGGAACACCAGCACAGTGGCAACTTCAGGTTGGGGTTGGCTCCGTGCTCTCCAGAGGATGCTGGACAGACACCAGAGATCCCTGAGGGGGCTGTTTCACCTCTGCCTGTGTGAGAGTGCTGTGCCAGTGGCAGAAGGGAGCTGATCTCCCCTCACATTCTGTCAGTCTGGAGGAGCCAGGGCCTGGGGGAAGCAGGCAGCACAAATCCAAAGCAGCTCCAGAGGGGTTTATTTATGTATAAATATCTCCTATGTTGTTTTGCTTTTGGGGGAGCTGTTTCAGGAGATCCCTATCAATAACCTCTTCCTTTGGAATGCTCTGAAGATCTGAATCCCAGAGAGTTAATGCCCAAGTGCAAAGCCTTCCTGAGTCTGATTTTATGGAAAGTCACTTATGGTTGTGGCTCTGGCCTGCTTTGTGACAGGACAACAGCACAGAGAGACTGAGAGAAGGACTGACAGAGAGGACTGACGGAGGGACTGACGGAGGGACTGACGGAGCGGACTGACTGAGGGACTGAGGGACTGATAGAAGGACTGACAGACTGAGGGACTGACTGAGGGACTAACTTGCTGCTTTTCTTGGTGATCATTTTCCATACTCCTCTGATGGCTTCCAGGGAGTGTGGGAGTGGCGTCAGCAGGATTTGGATGCAGAGGGGCAAAAATTAACTTTTAGTGTAAAGAAAAACAAATGTTGAAAGGAAAAAACTAACCTGAAGACTACTAAGGAGCAGGGATTTGAGACTGGAGTGGAGGGAGAGAGGGCCTGGCTGCAGAGAGTGGTGATCACGGTGGTAGAAGAAAGAAAATAGGGAAAAAGAGATAGCACTGGTGATAAAAAAAGAGGAGGACAGAAACTACCTAATAAAATGTCAGGTAAAAGGGCACAGATACGGTCTGGGGACAGCGACTGGGAGGAATTGGAATGGGAAGGGAAGTTAGGTAATGATGGACTGTGGAGAAAGAGCTGCAGGGAGAAGGCCAGAGGAAGGTGGAGGCAAAGGAAGAGGAGATAGTGGAGAGAACAGCATGAGCAAGGAATGGGACTGGAACAGGACAAGCAGTGAATGGAGTCAAGCCTGAGAGGATCAAGTGAAAATTCTGTGTTCATTCATGTATGTCCCAAGCTGATATTCCTGTGCCTCACACTGCTCTGCTCTCAGCCAAATCCATAAGCACAGCACGTGTCTTACTCCTTTAAGAGCAGGACCAACAAGATGACAACAGAAGGATCTTCTGTGAGGCTTTTCCATCCATCCAAGAGAAGATCTCCTTTTTCCAACTACAAAGCATTATCTCACCATATGACTGATTTACATTACTGTTCTTCCTTTTGTAACAACCTTGGAATTTACCCAAGGAAAGAATGAAGGAAAAAGAACATCCTTGGAGCTGCACAAATAAACACTCAGAAGCTACAAAATGCTGGAGTTACAGCAGCCCACAATACAATGTGGCACAGTCTTTGAGCCCTGGAATACCAGTTCTTTTTCATGTGCCCTGTCCACTGCACAGGATGAATTGCCCTTCATTACAGATGAACTGATTGATGTATTGCTTTTTTACTTGTTCAGTGAGTGGCCCCAGACCTCTATTAAAACTCTTCACTAAAGACATCTCCTCTCGAGCTCTTCTGGGTTTTTTTGAAATCTTAATTTATTTTCTTGTGTTTCTACAAGATGAGGGTCTTCCCCTTCTCATTCACAGAGAAGTGGACAGATATTAAGGGAAAAAGCATTTTTGGGTACCTAGTCTAGGTCAAGTAGGAAATGATGTTTTAGACTCTGTCTTTAAATGGTTCTTGATACAGTTCCACAGTGAAAGTGCACTTAAAATTGCAACTGTGAGCACCAGGTTCTTCTGTAAATTAAAGTCCATAGTCTCAAACTGGATATTGAGTGAGCACTTGTGAAAAATTTCTTTTAAGTGATTTGCCTGCCATTGCACTGGAATTACACAGCAGACAGAAAGCTGCAGCTCCTCAGGCCTCACCATCCCTCACCCTCCTACAGCTCCTGCCTCAAACGTTCTGCAAACTGGGGAGCAGTTCAGGGAATCAGGCAAGGAGCAAACCTTGGGACAACAGCCCACCTGCTGCATGAGTAATTTTGATGCATCCCTAGGACAATTCCATTGGGAATGCACTGAAAGAAGGATGAGGAGAAAAAAAAAATCATGATTGCACGATTTTAATCACAACAATATGTTGTTATAATAAAATACATGTTCTAAAAGGACTTGCATACAGCTGAACAAACAACTATTTTTCTAGCATTTCCTAACTTTTGATGGATTTATTTTGCAAACTTGAAAGGGCTTCTTCCATGTTGCTTTTATTTTAAATAAGAATGTCCACAAGGGGGGCTATTCTGGACTAGCCACTGAAAAATAACTTTTTCCTTACCAGCTCTTTGACTCAATTACCTCACATAGACAAGGGGTAAACTTTATATTTTTAACATGAAGCCTCTTCTTTGCCTTCCTCCTACAAGCAGGTCTGCATGGGAAAATTTACTGACAGAGCAACAGCAGTATATTTATATCACTATAATTATACTGTATCTATATGCAGATATTTTTATTCCAGAATAGAAGTATTTGCACTGGGAGTTCTATCAGCATAATTTTACCACTACAGCTCTACTAGTCATTTCCCCATGTAAACAATCTCTGAAATAATCTAACCAGGATTTCTTCACGTCTTTCCTTGCAAGACAGTTTCTCTAAGCCCTTCATAAACTCCTACGGGCCACACAATTTACATTCCCAATATGGCATGAGCTGCAGTGGTTGAGTATCACTGAACAAGGTCACCCAAATCACTCAGATTTCTGCAGATGTGCAAAAACTGTTAATGCTTCATATGTACACTTTCAACCTGTTGTTTTTTTGCTGTGTGAAGGCCAAAGTCAATGCTGATAAGGTAATAGCAAAGACTGATCTATGTGATCTGGAAGATCAGGAAGCTGCTGGAATCCTAACACTGAGTCTCAGCTCCTTCACTCCAGCAAGATTCTCTCTTCTCCTCCACGTGTTCCAGCACAGTTTTGTTTAAATAGTGCAAGCCTTTCCTGGCAAGAAAAGTCTCTAGATCTGTGTCATATGAGAGTCTGTAACACAGTTCACTATATATAAGCAAACAAACAAGCAGCTTAACCAAAAGCAGGAGGATCCCCTTGCCCACCAAATTCTGAGAAATACAATTCATTGTATTGACTGATTCAAAACCTTCTAATTTCAAAAAAACCATAAACTACATTTCAGTGATAAGAATTGCCCTCATGAGTCAATTAATGCCTGCTACCATTTTTATGACCATTTTCAGCATCGATTACAATTTCTCAAGGCATGTTTGCCTTAAGCCCCATCCAAGGCAGCACTCAGTGGTTCTCAGTGGTGAGTCACTCTGCTCAGCAACACACGATCTACCGTATTCCAAAAAACAAAAGGAGGGAAAGCAGATGGGGAAACTCAGCAGCGAGGAGGACAAACAGAGGGGAGCATTCAGGAGAGCCAGGGAGCAATACTTACTGCTGACTAACTGGCCCACACTCAAAGCTGAAGAGGAGGAGGATGAGGAGGAAGAGGAGGAAGCCTGCCGCACTGGGCTCTGAGCCAGAGATGCTTGACTGTGAGCCAAATGCAGGAGGTTGGGCTGGGAGGCTGCTTGTCCCACGGGCGTCTGGGAGGGCTGGTGGAGCTATATGGCAAAATGTAAAAATAGGCATTTAGAAAGTGAGGCAGTAACAGAAAACTTCCCATGCACCATCTCACCCATCTGCTTCTGGGGAGCAAATCACACAGGGGCACTCCACACCATGGGCCTTGTTCAGGTGACAGAGTGTTACAGCAGGAGCAATCTGAGCTGTTCTGGGTGTTGTCCTGCAAGTTTTACTCAGTTTAACTGGACACTTCATCTAATTAGAAGTTAGTTGCATTGTCTGAAATTGGTGATGAGAGACCTATGACATTCCCAGCAGTATTCTGATTTATTAAATACATGAGCTTACCTGTTTTCTGAGTCATGAAGTCAGACTTTTATTCCCTACATGGATTCTCACATAAATCACATTGTTTCAGAGCAGTCCTTTTGTACTGCAGGACCAGGGCCAAGAGGAGAGGGAATAGGGAAGAGGACATAAACCAGGGCAAAATCCCCTTCTTACAGGAAGGAATCATTTGCTTCATGACATCAGAGCTAGCAAACTAATGAAAATGACAAAATCTTATTTCTCAATGGATAAATTGTCTTTGACTAAAACACACAGGGAAACTTCTAAGCCCCATTCACGTCAGGACTGTATCCAGTAGGACACACCCAAAAAGTCTGGTGAGTATGGCAGATGCAAATGACACTCTGTGATGCATGAATTTGACTTTCTAAAATATTTTTTTACAATTTTCAGAGGAGTGCAGTCTTTGGTTGTTCACTAGGGGAAAGGAAAGAACCATTAATCCATCCTGCCTATAATACGCTTTCATGTGGGATTGAAAACCAGGAACATTCCCTGGTACTGATTTTCACATTAAATTCCAAGGAGTCTCTCCACAGAATGAAGGGACACAATGGAGCTCACAATTCTGAAATGGATTCTAGCAGTCCAGTAAAGGCCTTTCAGAGTACAAGAATACAGTATTATGTTCTGATGTACTCTGGTGACCGCTACTTATTGCACCTTTATTTTATGTTGATTCTTGGTAGTGATCAAAAAAGATCACGAAAATATCCTAAAAGGCTTCACTTTTCAGCAAGAGCTGTTATCTGCATTTTCTAGAAGGGGAAAAAGATAAAGGCCTATTTGGCCTTGCTTGAAGTCAGTAATTCAAATCTATCCCTTGAATGCTAAGGAGTATGAGTTTTTCAATATCTAACTGAACAAATGACTTTAGAAAAGGAGCTACATTCATTAGTAATAGTAAATTATATGTATTATGCTCCCAGCACACAGAAATGACTGAAGCTAAGTAGGCAACAAATTGTATAGCCCTGGAGATAAAGGTGTCTGTTCACAGTCAAGATGACACGTTCCTGTGCAATATGTATGAACTATTTTAACGACACCATTCCTGTTACAGTCTGTTTAAGAATGGGAAAAAAGTACCACTTCTTTTTCTGCCTTCCACATGGAATGACTTAACAGAAGATGAAGCAAAAAACTTTGATTTACTGTTTAAAAATAATGATAATTATTTATCTGATCAGTTTTAGCCTCCTCTGACTTCCTTGGGGATGACTAAACACAAGTATTTTATTATTGCAAGGATTTTTTTGTTTGTTTTGATCAAGCACATTTTAAAAATATTACTGGTACTTTATCAGGGGGATAATAGTTGAGAAGCTGACTGAAAGGTTTCCAGATTTCAGACTCATTCAAGCACTGGGCATCTTTAAAAAATTTCTCCAGGGATTTTATCTGCAGAGAATTCCCAGCCCAGAATATCTGCTTTTGTAATATCTTCTCCTATGGAAACATCCTGTGAACACTGCAGGAATGGACTGTCTGCCCATCCATTACACCCACAGCCCAGCCAGGCTGCAGCTTTCAGGAAAGGCAGGAATTTGGGGTCTGGGTCTGTTGTCTGAGGGAGTCTCTGGCAAAACAAGAGATTTCAACCTCAGTGAGGGAAGATAAGTACAGTATTTAGATAAGATGCTGCTTTCACACCATGTGGGACAGTCCTGAAGATGTTAGTACTTATCCATGAGGATGGAGGAGCAAATACAGCAGCTCCTTAAAGAGAAAGATCTGCCAAATTATAGCCCAGTCAACTAAACTTCAGCCGTGGAAAAGTACTGAAGAAAATAATCAAACAATTTGTAAGCAGCCACAAGAAAACAAGGCAGCGACAGCCAACAAGGGTTGTTGGAACAAACTGTGTCAGAGCAATCTGCTCTCCCTCTCAGACAGGGAAATTGGCCTTGTGGACAGGCAAAAAGCAGTGGGTGGTTTGACTTTACAAGTGCCTCACCACTCCCTCGTGTGACACTATAGCCCAAGGAAACACAGTTTAGGGGAAATTGCCACAGGATGAATGCAAAGGGAGCTGGAAAACAAAGCTGAGAGGGGAGATGTCTGTGCAGAGGGGTGCAGGCACAGGGCTCCACAGAGGGCTGATGTTTGCCATAGCTTCTTAATGACCTGGGTGATGGAGCAGACAATATCTTTAGGGAATTTCCATGCTGATGATATGCTGGGATGGAATTTTGAGAGGCTGGATTACAGGATTGGGAATCAAAATGCTCCTGCCAGTTTGAACATTCCAGCTGCAATCCTGGGGTGTTACAGAAGTGAAGGCAGTTCCCATTCCAAGCTGTGTGAGTGGGAGTGATGGTTGCAGTGCTTGTGAAGTGTATCTTTTCTCCCAAGCACTGGAAAGACCTCTGGAGAGGGGAATGCCATGTCCACAGCTTGGTGCCAGACTTCAGGAAAATCTGGACCAGCCAGAGGAGAATAATTAGAGTGGCTGAATGCCTGGGAGTTTTCTGAGGCTTAGGAAGACACCTGGAAAGAATTGTCCATGTTAAATCTAAAGTTTATAAAATAACTGAGATACCCAGAAGCCTGGTGGTTCTCTTGTTGAAAGTCCAGAAATCTTTAAGCAAGTAAAAGAAATTCTCAAAATTCAGCTGGACAAAAATGAACGTTGCCAGTGAAGTCTGGATATACAGCAACCTTCTGTAAATCAGCAACATGGAAGGGACATTTACAGATTGTTGGTTTCTACCTCATTGCTCATGAGGGAGAAGCGAGAAATTGGGTTGAAGAGGCTGAAGAGTCACCTTAAGGCCTGACCAGAGGCTGAGGGAGGATTCAGTTTTTAACTCCCTACATAATTTCCAGCACCCCCTCTGCTTTACAGACATGACGGTTAAGCTGTAAATGTCCTGCTTAAAGAACAATGATAGTTATCTATGTCATGAAATTGCATTAAAATACTCTCTCTCTTCTCATCCACTATAATTTCCACTCCAGATACAGCCTTAAGGAGAGGCAACGATTAGATTATGAATTAGATTCCAGATGACAGAATCAATTTGAACTTGCAATAGCTGACTTTTCCCAATTTTGGACACGTACATATGATATGAATTATATTTATGACTGTTGTGCATCCTCCATCCAAAGACAGAAGGAGGCTCAGGAATCACAGAAGCAGTTGCTGTAAGTGCCATTCTGTGGAGGTGGATATAGTAGACATGCCAAAATGATGACTGTCTGCAACACTGATCACTATCTGGCAGGAATATGGGTATGCACACTGCAGCCTGAGGAATGAGGGGAATATGAGAAGCATAAAGTGCATCATAATACTTCATAAGAATAAACTGAATGTTGCAAAGGGCCTGATTCTTATTTCTTTTACATCAGCTCTATGGTGCTGCTGTCAACAGTGAGGGCAGTATTGAGTGATATTGGAGAGACAAAGAATGAATTAGGTCTGTAGGACTGAGTCTTGGTTTTAAATTGTGTATGTTGGATATTCCTGTGCCTGGGGTGGCTGACTGGAGTTCTGCATTAAAGGTCTTAGGAGATCAGGGATATTGTTCCCCTTACCCAGAAAGCTGCACACCAGTGATGGAGTAAGAAGGTATTTTGGATAAGGGAAGAGAAACTAAGGGGGGGGAAATAAAAGTTTTGACAGCATATTGCCCTGTTTCATAACAGAACTGCCACTTGGCTTTACAGAGAGTCTGGACAAAGAGCAGGGGCAAAATATGGACTTAATGGAAAGGAGAAGAGAGTAATGAGTTTAAATTGCAGTAAGGGAGGCTCAGGTCAGGCACCAGGAAAACCTTTTGAATGCTAAGGAGAGTGGCCTGGGTTGCCTAGGGATGGCAGGGAACCTCCATCAGTGGAGATTTTTAAGACCAGGTTAGACAAACATCTGTCAAGAATGATATAGGGACAGTTGATCCTGCCTAGGGGGAGGAAATGGACTGCATGACCTCTCCAGGTCCTTTCCAGTCCTATTTTGCTATGATTCAGTGAAAAGGAAATCTGAGAGATGAGGAAACACAACAGATTAGAGAAGACAGAGGTGAAAAAGACAAATATAACAAAAAGGGCAGAAGAGATGAAACTAAGAGGAGTGGTACAAAGAGCAGGAAATACATTTTAAGCAATCCCCTTTATGACATAAAGATTTTCAATTTTTTCTCATATCAGCTAGTTCTTCCTGGGAAACACGGACATCAGCTCTAGTAAGGACTAAAGTCCATGGAAAGTGCTGAAAATAAAGATCTTTATATGAAAAGACATTCCCAGACACATGGAAATTCCAGGATAATGCCTTTCAGAAGTAGTAGTGTGTTTCCTGCTTCCATTTTTCCCATAAATGGAGTTCTGCCCTGTTTACATTTACTAAAACGTTTCCTAAAGTGTCACACATTTGGTTTTGAAAGAGAGTGGTGCTGTGATGAGGCCTCTGCACTGTTCAAGAGCACCATGGCAGATGAAGTCTTACTTCAAACCTACTCATGTTTCATGACCAGGCATGGGCTTCAAAGGTGTTTCCCTAAATCTTCCAGCAAATGCAAAGCTCAAGTTAATACACATGTCCACACCCTTCATGCCAAATCACTCTCATAGTCAACTCTGCCACAATATTTCACCAATACTTCACCCCATCACCCCAGTTTAGCTGACTCAAATAAATTCAAATAAATGAATACGGGAATCTGCAGATGGAAGATATTTGATCCTTAATAAGCATCTCCTCTCCCAGCATAGTATAACATAGTGCAGAACACAGAGTATCAGAGGTGTCTGTCCACACTGCTTAGACTGGCAGGGCAGGTGCATTTGGGAACCAGCAGCAGAAAGGGCTCAGGCTCACACGGCACCAGATGAGGCTCCAGCAAAGTGCTGGGGACAGCACTTGGACAGCACCTGCTGATGGTTTATTAGAGCTTTCTGTGGGATCACAACTACCCTCAAAGTACACTGTACCTGAAGGCCTTTCAACTTGATAAATGAGGCCAAGGATACAGCTGGACTTGTGCAGAAGATATAACTTTATATGCAAATCAGGCACAACAGTCATCTTTTTGATCCCTATCAGGGATGATATAATGTCAATATAACAGCAGTATTACCACCAATACATTAATCCCTAATTACAAAATACTTATTAATAATGTTAATTAATGATGCAATATTACAATACTATTACAGCAACAGTTCAACGTGTAAGTGCATGACTCAAAGGTGACACTGATTAGCCTGGAGAAGAGGAGGCTCAGAGGTGACCTCATCACTGTCTATAACTACCTGAAGGGAAGTTCTGGCCAGGTGAGGGCTGGTCTCTTCTCCCAGGCACTCAGCAATAGGACAAGGGGGCACGGGCTTAAGCTCTGCCAGGGGAAATTTAAGTTGGATATCAGAAATAATTCGTTACAGAGAGAGTGCTCAGGCATTGGAATGGGCTGCTCAGAGAGGGGGTGGATTCACCATCCCTGGAGATTTTTAAACTGAGCTTGGCCGTGGCACCGAGTGCCATGATCTGGTAAATGGACTGGAGTTGGACCAAGGGTTGGATTTGATGATCTCAGAGGTCTTTTCCAACCCAATCGATTCTATGATTCTCCTGCAGTGAACAGTGATCTACTCTTTCTGTGCCTGAGTTGCTTAGAATGACACAGACAGTGCAGTGGCATCTTCCCATTCCCAATGGTTTGGTGCACTGATGACTTTTTTGAGGTATCCTTCTCCTACAAGTGCTGATGCCACAAAGGAAACTGGGCAGGAAGAGATGTGACTTGCAAGTCATGCTGTGGCATGGAAAACCTGATGTAGTCCTTTGTACCAGTAAATAGTCCAGTAATACTGACTTTCAAAAATCTAGTAATTCATCCACAGATTAAGTAGAATATTGCAAGGATAATGGTGTTGGGAAAGAGTAAGGAGTGAGAAAAATTGTCCCCCTCACCACTGAAAGCCATATAAAACCCAAAGCAAAAATCAAATCGGATTGAGACAACACAGTTTAGTGACTGTATTGAAACACAGAGAAAGAAGAGTGCATTTCTCATAAAACAAGACAGCATCAAAGCAATAAGAGCATTGCAGAGAGAAAACAAGTGAGAGCTGGCTGGATTTTAATGGATTTTAATGCAAGGGATTGCAAGGACTTGTGACAAGATGGTAGGGGGTATGTGGCAGGTTGAGACTGCAGAAAGAATGTCTAGCATGAAATTTGGAAACAAATACACAAGGATCACCACAGGCCCATCTGAGAGGTATCTGTGTCTTTGCAACAGTTGATCTGGAGCATGATAGGCAATGACAGGGATGGGGAACTGACTGGGTAAGAAAATGCTGCCTAGTGGCTCATTTTACTGTGTTAGAGTTGGCAGAAGCCCAAAGCTGGTTGTGCTGTGAGACACAATGAAATATGAAAAGCTCTGGCAGGCAGAGTAGGTAGAACAAGACTGAAGACAACTGGGACTAAGGCCTGATTTAATGAAGCTGGTGTGTAGAAGGAAAGAGCCAGGCAACCAGGAGAAGTGATCTCTCTTTATGAGAACTAGAGGGTACGTAGAAGATGCTTCTGTATGGGTAAGAAAGTAGTTAAGAAAATACCAATTAGTAGGAAAGCTGTTTAGGGAATTCATAAACAAGAATGTGTTTGGAACCCCAGAGATCACTGGCAGCTGGATTCTTCTTACCTAATTTCACTCACCTTGGAGTTAACTGATGATCCTAAAATAACTACTAGCCCCCTCTCATGTCAGTGAAGACAACAGATACCTTAAGATACCTATTAGAGAGTCAACTACCTAAAAATTATTTTATTTGGACAGCTTGAGCTGCCCACTGGACATACATATGTCTCCTTGTATATGTGTATAGAGGAAATCCAGTTAACCAGCTTACACCAGATAACTAACTACTCTGACTCAAGTAGGGCAAATCCTCCCCTAAATTTCACAGGACTGAAATGTCAAGTTCTTCTGTCAGCTTTGCTGGTGTTAACATTGTGTTGTTAACAACGTGAAACAAAGTTTTCAAACCTGATAGGAAAGGACAGTGTTAATAAGTTGTTACAACAAGCTCATGTGTTCTTGCAAACAAAGTGCATTTAGCCATACAAGCCACATCTTGGCAAAATGCCCCAAGAGGCATGGAGGA
This sequence comes from Pithys albifrons albifrons, assembly GCF_047495875.1. Classification (NCBI taxonomy): domain Eukaryota; kingdom Metazoa; phylum Chordata; class Aves; order Passeriformes; family Thamnophilidae; genus Pithys; species Pithys albifrons. The sequence continues at coordinate 51,461,532 of NC_092464.1, read as the reverse complement.
AGCACAGGAGTTAAGGCTACAAGGCACTTTTCTGTTATGGGACACAAAGAGCTCATAAAGCAAACAACAAAAAATTAGGGAACACATTGCCCTTTCTAAAGAAAGGAGACTACAAGTGAAGAACTAAGGATTTATACCAAATTTTAAAATGTTTTTAGCTGCCAGCAAGAAAACGTGGTGGACAATGGGGAAGTTGAATCAGCAGGAAGAACCCATGAATTTCTTCAGTCAGTACAGAAGAGCAGGAACAATTTACAGATCCCGTTTGCAACAAGTCAGGGGAGCATTCCAAGGAAATACAGACTGGATGAGTGCAAAGGGACTCACACCACAATTTAGTGACACACGTGATGATAACCAGGGCAGCAAAGATGTATTATGGTGCATACACCTGCTTATTGGAAATAACTGCTCAGTGAACAGAGATAGGGAAACACCAGGATGGTAGAGTGTATTGAGCTAAAGAAGGAAAAGGAGGCTGAAAATCTTATAATGTTATTATGTTAAACAGTGATGGATCCTCACTATGACCATGGCATTCAGTTGTGATCAAAAAATCTCAAAGAGATTAGTGTGGAAATTGAGATGTTTGGGAGATGAGCAATAAAAAGTATTAAAGGCAAAGAAAAACTCATTTATGAACAGAGATAAAAAGAATACAGACTAAAACAAGAGTGCAAACAGCTGCCTGCTTTAGAATGTCACTGCAGTTTCTAGGAGAATTCTTGCTGTGTGCACAGATGCTGCTGCTTAGATTAGCAAAATCTTGCAAAATAGTAAAAAATTGATTTTTTTTTACCTACTCAGTGTAATTTGAAGATGAACAATCCCTACTGTAAGTAGTTTAAAGAACATAAATAAAAACCTATTTATACTTAAAGACAAGAGGAATAGAACTACAACAGACTTGCTTGTGTACATTAAAAAACAATCTATTTATAGTAGAGGAAAAAAGCACTGCTTTACACTACATGTAAGCAATCTATGAACTCATTTCCACACGGAGACATTGAGGTTTTAGCCTGTCAGGTTTGAAAAAGTTGTGTGAATAAATAACACATGTAGTCCACCTAAGTAAAGCTGGCTGGAAACAATATCTGAGGCATTTAAGTCTTCAGTTCCCAGGCACAAAGTGAGCTCTCCTTAGCGACTTACCAAGGTTCCCTCACTGTGACTCAGCTCAGAAGCAGCAGCTTACCATCATTGCTGGCAATCCCCTCTTTTGCTCCTGCACTATTGAGTTTCCAAGGAAGTGACAAGTGGAGAGTCAAACTAGGATCATCTCTAACTGGGACATTTTTACTACATTATTTATTTCCTGCATTTATTTCTCCACGACATTCTGAAAACTTTCCTCAAACTTGTGTTGTGATCTTTCCCCACACTGAAGCTCCAAGACACCAAGTGCCTTGTGACACCACTTTCAAAAATGCTTTGAAACCCTGCTGAGCCCTCTGGGTTTAAGCACTAATTCAAATCTTCTGAAAATGAGATTTTAAACTTTATGACTAAACATGCTATCATTAGTCGAGCAGTACAGTTGGGCTAAATCTTTACCCAAATATAAAATAAATTTGGGATCTCCTTAAACTTTGTGTAAACCTATTCACTTTTCAAATGTTAGAATAGTTTGTATAGTGCCAGCTCGACAGCATTTCACTCTCCATCAGCATTATTCCTAAAAGAAATTTAGCTCTCATACATCTCTTCTGCTCGCACTGAAGTTCGTTTCCTCTGAATTCCTTCAGTAAAACCAGAAGAGCCAGTAGAGGGAGCACAAATACATAGAAATAATTTTCTGTGGTTCCTATAAAAATGATTACATGTACTATTTTCGTATAGTATTGGCATTACTTTTTTTTTCCCCTCCCCAATCAAAAGGACCATCCTGATCAAGCTCCAAGAAAGCCTGATCCAAGGTAAGGAGACCACGTTGTTTGGAGGCCCCTCCTGCAGCCTCTGGGGCCTCAAGGCTCTGTGGAAGAGGCAGAGGCTGAACCTTGTGGAATTGGTATTGGCAAAATAGTGTTTTCTACCTCCCCAGCAGTGCTGGGCAGAGCAGAACACCTCTGGCTCCTGCACATAAGCATCTCTCTGCAGAGTGGTGAGCTCTGCCAGCTGCTGGCTGCACAGGAGGGTAGAGGGTGGGGGACTGGCTCAGTACAGCACTCCATGGCTAAGCAGAACTCTCTGACTCGCAGCCCTGCTCAGTCAGCACTCTGTCCCTTTATGTGAGCACAGTGCCACCAGCTCTGCTGGGCACACCTCTGTCCCATCTCTGCTCACTGGCAGACATTGCCTGGCAGAAGCTGTTTTGTTGCAGGACTTAGAAGATGAGTTGCCCTGCAGGTGAGAGTCTCAGGTCCTCTATCCTCCTCCTTATTGCTAGATTTCATGAGTTTCAAATGGATTGCTGTGAGTTCTGAGAGCTTCCCCCACAAAGGAGGGAAAGATGTAATCTCTTCAGGCCACTGACTAGGAAAGAAACACCCCACCCCACACACCTCCAGGAACCCTCATGGAAACTGCTGAGTGTCTTATTCCCTTGTCAGGCTTTCCTGTGATGGGGAATGCAGAGCCTGCCCTCCCATCCATCCCACTTTGTTTGAAACCACACACACACAATTTCAAAAGCACTTGCCAGTAGTGCAAGTATGTTCCCATTAAAGAAAAGAGTTAGATAAATGACAAGTGCTTTGGAAGATGCCTCTGCTGGATACCACAGAGGACGGGATGGAAAAAACCCCCATGTAATCATTTGGATGCAAAACGTTTTCAAAACAAACAAAAAAGTCACCTTAGAGAGCCATTGGTTCTCTACTTCTAAATTTGAAAAAATAATAATTAAAAAAAAAAGATAAAATCATTGGTTTGGAGTTCAGAGTGGCCTGGGATTCTCATCAGCACACAAGAAGCTGCTACCTGTGCCTGGAGGTGTAGGCAGGACTGGCAATAAAGCACTACCAGCAACAGGAATGCTAAGCTAAACATTTAGGCAAGGGACAGTTTCATAAGCACCTCTTTGGTAATCACTTTTGATATATTTTCCATACTCAGTTTTGTCTCTTTCAGAGATTGCCTGGAAGAAGCTGTTTTGTTGCAGGACTCAGAAGGTGAGTTGCTCTGCAGGAGAGAGTGTCTCAGGTCCTCTATTCCCCTCTTTATTGCTAAATTTCATGAGTTTCAAATGGATTGCTGTGAGTTCTGAGACAAAACTGTAGGACTTCAATTTCTTGCTCTACAGATGTAGGCAAAACTAATAAATTTGACTTCAGAGTGCTGTGAAAAGAGCTACAGAAAACTTTCTGGATGTCAGTGTGGTCACTGGACCCATACTAGGAATTACCTCCTGCCTTACACTGGGTAATAATTTCCTTAAAATACTTTCTGTCTATGCAAATATACACAACCATATCTGATTTTCCAGTGAGGAAGACTACCAAGATTTTATATTTTCCCTGTATGTTCCAAATCATTTAAAGCCCCAATCTACCAGGTGACCACTAACCAAGGTACTGAAGGTTCCAGGCCAGCTGTGTCTCCCCTGCCTTATATTCCTGTTGTACTTTCCCTGCAGAAAATGTTTCAGTTGGCCCTATATTGACCTTGAAAAGAAAAAGAATAACTGCATCATCCTTGGGTGTATAAGTAAACTGTCTGACACCATTCATAACTACATATATAGTATGCAGTGATACACCAGGTACAACAGGATTAATTTTTGGTATTAAAAACAATAAAGAAGCATTTTTTTTATCAAGAGGCCATGAGAGTGCCTGTGGGGAGTAGAAGATCTGTGTGTGCCTGTTTTGCTGATCCCTCAGGCTCCAGACACGTTACCTGCTGGCCTGGTTTGAGCGGAGACAGAGTGATTCCCTGGGTATTGATGACGGGCAGGATCTGGTTGCCGATGACGGTGGCGATGATCTGTCCCTGGGCATTGGTCAGGAGCTGCGGCGTTATCGGCTGCACCTGCAGGCCCTGAGCTCCACCTGCCGCCTGGCTGGAGGGCACCGGGTTGGGCATCAGTGGGATTGTCCCAATAATCTGCAAGAAACAACACAGGGAGAATGCACATGTGCCACAGGTGATCACTGATGTTATGTACGTTCAATCAAACTGGGGGGAATAAGCACAGAGGGACAGGCAGGACATGCTGAGGGGGGAAACGAACAGTCCTTTACTGGACTTCAAACTGACTTGTCATGTCACATATCACCTGCACCTTTGACCACTGTCCACTGCCCCCTGTAACAATCTGCTGTGGCTGAGAAGGTAGGAAACAAATGTTGGGCCACGTTCTGGGCCCTGGGTCAGGGTTTGTTCCCACCTCACATCTTAGCACAGTGGAATAGATACAAATATCAATGGCTTTCTCTTGCTTTCTACAACTCATCCATACAGTGTTACTGACTGTGCCTGTGGAATTGTCCTTGACTCACTGATACCTGGTACTCTGGATGACCACCCGCTCCTCCCATGGGATCCCAGGAAGAAGCAAAAGAACACTGGTGCCTTTCAGGACATGTCTTATTAAGATACAGTCACAAAAAATGCAGCTGGTTTTGGATGACAGCTATGAAGTACAACACAACAGGAGGGCTGATGTTAGATAAAATATATTAGCTAACATTTCTGGGGCAAGTGCTTGCAGAAAGAGACACTGTGACATCTCAGAGTTGAGAATACAGCGATTTCCTAAAATGTGAATGTGACTGTAAAACTAATATTAGGATGTGATGTCAAACAGATGCTGTAAGGAAGCTTGTCAGTCAATAAGCTCCTAGGCTGAGAAAAGTTATGCTGTTGGAAGATTCTTCTCACAAGTAAGAGAACACCTGAAACAAAGTTCTGATAAAACCTGGGACTTGACACAAACTTTTTCTTTATTTTCAAACAGCAGCATATGAAGCTGCAGTCATAAGATTATTGCAAAAGGAAAAGTTAAAAAAAATAAAAAAAGCAAAACACATCACTACTTCCTTCACCATATCTCCTCTCTCTTTATCATAGTCCCCCACAAAACATTTACCCCACTGAAAGGCTTGCAGACTTCCCTCTCTAGAAACCTCGCCTCCTCCTCTCAGCACCCACCACTCTGCAGTGGTACTTCAGACCCCCCCTGGTGTGACCCCAGTTCCCCCGTGCCCTTACCACACACAGAGACCAGTGTAGACCTGCCTGGCTGCTGAGAAAAAGGGTGGATTATGGCTGAGCTTTCCTTCTTGGTCCCCAGGGAAGTTAGTGCCTGCTCAGTCTGTGATCTTCCCTCAGTCTGTCTGCTGATTGTCATCACGTTCAGGAGTTTATTCAGCTCTTTATATCTCTTTGTTTCTGACGAATTTTGTTGAAACTAAGCAGTTGTTTCAAAGCCATTAAGTAAGTATGGAGAGATGGATGGATGGAAAGAGAAGTATAGACAGCACTAGTCACAGACTAGTTTGTTCATAAAAATAGGCTAAAGTTTTTCCAGTGAAACTCAAAGGCAAGTTTTACTTCCCAAAACAAAACATACAAAATTCCTATGAATCCCAACGATTAATTTAGATTATATCAATGGAACCTGTACAATATGGCATAAAATTAGCTTTAAAATAACTGTCTAGTGAAAACATCAGTTAGCTTTGTGGGCAGACCGCTTAGTTACTTTGTGAAAGCGCAAAACTAGAGGAACAACTCTGAATGTCTTGCTAAAGATATAAACCAGATACAGGTGTGACCCGTGTGGTGAGCAGTACCAGAGATCTGTGGAGACCTCTGCCCACTTGAGTCACCAGAGACAATACAGAGCAAGCCCAGCAAACCCATGCTCAAAGAAGCATCGTGCGGTGCTGTCCGAGCGGCAGGTGCTGAAGTCAGTACCAGTTTACCAAAACTGCCCAAGCAGAAGTTAGGATGGGAAGAGCAGAGAACCATAAAAAAAAAGCAGGACAGCTCTCCTGTGGGAGAACCTGCGAAAATGGCAAGCCCAGCCACTAAGGTGTATTGTAAGAGCTGCATATATCAGACTGCTCAGAAAGACTGTAAAGATACCATTTAAGTTCTTCTTAATGCATTGCTGAAAGGTAGAGAGATCAATAAAGATTATTACCCCCATTCTACAGAGCATGAACGTAAAGCATGGTGGGGCATATTCAGAGTTAGCCTTCCAAGCTGGAATTTCCTGCAAGTTTCTCTCTGCAGATCACAGTACTTTTAGTCTGTTTTTTAAGGTGTCACTGGCTGAACAGCAGCTGTTCATGTGAGAAGATGGCTGTTCACTGAGCAGAGAGGTATTTATTTACATCATTACCAGAGTTCAGATTGCTTTCTAAAATCTGACTTCCAGCATGAATGAAATACAACTGCAACACCTTGCAACACGTAAACCTCTCCCAGTGTCTGTGACCCAACAAACATATTATTTCACTTTTAATATAATCTCACCAAACACAAGGAATAATCCCCCTTAATTTTGTCAGCAAAGGCATAGCAAAGGCCTCCCCTTCTTTTGCCATGTCTGTAAAGGACACAACCTTGGAGTGTCATTATTCCAATGTAACTTTAACAATCAAGGTCCTAATCCCAGCAAAGCAAAAAATGCTGCGCTGGTGTTATCAGTAATAGAAATGTTTGCATTCACATTTAAAATGCATTTCTTGGGCTGCAGCTGGACATCTCCCAGAATGACAATGCTGAAGTGGACAGTTTGTAAGGTCAGAAGCAGAAGGCTATCTGTGTGTGTTAATGTGTGTCACAGCCCATGCTGTACATGCACACAGCCAGAAACGAGCAGGGAAAGCACAGATGGCAGAGTGTTCCAGAAGGACAAACCAACAAATGCCCTCAGGGGTGTTACTGTAGGAGCCAAGGGTAAATGTGAGTGGGAAACAGTCCTTCCACTCACTGAAACTTACTGAGATGGCAGAAGGTTTTAGTCCATTTGATAAATAAAGTAAAATCTTATCTGGCAAAGAAAAAGAAACCCACTTGTCTCTACTCAAACAACAGGGCTACTGTTCATTGCATGCAGCTTTGTTTAAAATCAGATTCAGGTTTCCCCTTTCCAGCTCCCCCTTGTCCAACTGCCCTCTCCTAAATATCCTAACAGCTCATGAGTTCACACATGAGTACTGCAATTGATCCCTTCCTCAAACCTTGTGTGACTGTCCTGATGCTGAGCCAGATCCCCCTTCCTTCTAATTTTGGTATGAAATTCCCCCCCGGGCTCTGATAATCTGTCCTCTTCAATTACTGTAAAATATGAAGACAATTTATGGTTTTGATACACTTAAATCTTGTCAAGAAATAAAAACAGGCCATGGCACAGGCTGGAGGCAGTGAGGTGCCACAGCACAGACTATTTAATTGCCAGTGATTTCCTGGTTGGGAGGCATTGCTCCTCTCTAGGAAAGGCTGCTAGTTCAGATTACATTTAGGATGGTTCAGGAACAGCATGTGACAGGGACTCATCCCAGAAGATGCTCACAGAATCACTCAGTCACAGAATGGCTTGACTTGGAAGGGGCCTCTTACAGACCATCTGGTTCATCTGGCAGTGACATGTTTCACTGGACCACATTGCCTAAAGCCCCAACCCCTGAGCACTCCCAGGGGTGAGACACCCACAACTTCTCTGAGACACAGCACAAATGGCTTCTTACTCTGTCAGTGTTTGGACCCAATTTCATAAACAATCCTGCTTGTCAAAGATGTTCTTGAGGCTTTTTGCCCCCACCCACATCCCTAGAAGTCCTCATCTACAAAAATATAATTTAAGTAAAGTTTGGGTTTTTTTGGTTTGCTTTTTTTTTTACACTATGCCTGTGACTTTCCCAATTCCTTTATACATCCTACAACTGACAGTAGGTACTGATCACATCGAGCTGCAAAGCAGGTGTGGGATGCAAAACAAGTTTGGAAAGGGTTAATTCAGGGGACCCCCTGCCAGTGCTGCCCTAAGGCAGTCAGACTGTAATCTGCAGAGCACTGTTGATTAAAATAAATGACACCAGATTGTCTCTATTTGGAGCACAGGCACAAAATGCAGTGCAGGTGGAAATTATACTGATATATTTAATGTAAATTCAGAGCTCAACTTTTTACCATAGACAGGGCTTTGGTCTGCCTCTATTTAAAGCACTAAGTCTGCAATTCTGGCCCTGTTCAAGGTTCTGGCAACACTCTGACCCTTGATTTCCACCTCAAGTATTCATTATGTTTCTTTCATTTTTGTTTATGGATTAATAGATACACCAATTGTATCTTGAGCTGCTTAGAGAGAAGTTTTTACAGAAGTTTATTTGTTCTTTTGTTCTTCCAAATATTAACTAAATTTTAAAATTCAATTGTTTGTTTCTAACTTCAAAAGAAATTTAGGGTGTTTTTTAATGGCATGGAGTCTTTTCCATTGCTTAATCTGTTGGTGTGATTTTAGCATTTTAGGATTTCCAGATACTCCCAATGGCAGGGTAATGTCCTGGCACTGATTAACTGAAGTCTAGTCATTATTGCACCTTTAAACTGACTTGGGCCTTGCTCAGTAAAGGTTTCTTCTTAAAAATGAATTAGAAACCTCTGATGTCTCAAAAATGATCCCTTCAACAAATAATTATCCTTAAGAGAAATAACATAAATATCTATTCTTATCTTTTCTTCATGTTTAATTTCCTTTGTGGCTTGCTCTGCTGTAACACACAGCCTGAAACTGCAGGCAGAGGCTGAGTGACTGCTCAGAACTTCTGGGGATAAATGTTTAATTGCAACAGCATTTACACTGCAGATACTCCAGATTTTGCATCTCTCTCTAAAGGACTAATTGCGGATTTCCCAGCAGTGAGTCTTTCCTTGTGGCTCCCAATAAACCAATTGTGGTTTGACATCAGGTGAAGTTACTGTGATACTCGAAAATGAAGTGTCCAACTGTTTTTCAGAAGTTCTCCCTCTCCCCTCATGAGAAACAGGGATGATGCCTGGCTCCAGTGTTTTCCTAGCACAGCCTCAGGAATATTGCAAACTGCAGCCAAATGGATGGTTCAACAACTGCCTTTGTTTCTGTTCTGAAAAGGGTAAGTGAAATCAAAGCCCAGCTAGTTTGGTTCTACTGTCAGCAAGGGCTGATATAAAGGAAAAGTTGCCATTTCATCTGAAAAAAATGGCTTCAACTCTAAAAAGGAAAAGTTTTTTTCAGTAATATCATCAAAAGGAACATTCACCAATTGTATCAATGTTACAACCTTTTAAATAGTGAAGGTTAATTTTTCAGTTTTGAACAACAGAAGAACAACATAAAAAGAAAAGAGTAAAACAAGTGGAAAAGTAAAAAGGAACAGAAAAACTGTTCAACAAAATGAGACAAATCACCTTATCCACACAGACATGTGGGGCTGTTGGATGGGAAGCTGGAGATGATCTGGCAATGTGTTCTCACAGCCAAAAGGTCAAGCACCCCCTGGGCTGTATCAGCAGAGCTCAAGGGAAGGGTTTGTTTCCTCTGCTCTGCTCTCCCCAGACCCCACCTGTAGTGCTGCTCCATCTCAGGAGATCTCAGCACTGGAGACATCAGCCTTCCAGGTCCAGAGCAGGGCCATGAGCAGGGTCAGGGGCTGGAGCACCTTTGCTGTGAAAACAGGCTGAGAGAGCTGGGGTTGTTGGCATGGAGGAGAGAAGGTTCTGGGGAGGGCTGACAGCAGCCTTGCAGTGCCTAAGGGGGCCCACAGGAACCCCAGAGAAGGACCTTTCACAGGGGCACGTAGGACAAGGGAGCTGTGAAAGGACAAAGGGTAATGGCCTCAAACTGGGAGGGAGGTTTGGATAAGGTGTTAGGAAAAAGTTCTTTACTGTGAGGGTGGTGAGTGCCTGGCACAGATTGCCCATGAAATTTGTGGATGCTCCATCCCTGGAGGTGTCCAAGGCCAGCTTGGGTGGGGCTTTGGTCTAGTGGAAGGTGTCCCAGTCCACAGCGGGGAGGGTGGAACTGGATGATCTTTGAGGTCCCTTCCAACCCAAATCATTCTATCATCCTATGAGTTTCTAGAGGTTTGCAAACTTCTTTCAGAAGCTGCTTCTGTTCAGAGGTATTTTCTTTCTTGCAGGGGATCAGCATGAGTCACTCAAAGGAGAAAATCTAAGGAGAAAATGACTGAGGAAAAGGTCGAATAATGAGGATCTGCACAGGATTCTTTAACTTCTGTGCAGCTGCCCCTTTCTTAATCACACATGCATTTGTAAATATATACACTACCTGTATAAATCATAAAAACATAGATACACACATTTAAGAAATACATACGATTTATTATCTTTATATCCATAACCCCAGCTATTCATTTGCACTATACTTATACTATTAGATGGTTTATTTGTGACTGTCATAATGGAACAGTGAGTCTGATGTTCTGCCTGACTTTCTCAGTGCTTTAGTTTGTAGACAATAATGTTTGAATACTGACACCAAACTACGCAAGAACTTATGTGTTATCAATGTAGCAATTATGTGGTGAAAATTTTCTCAAGCAAATATTTGCTCTGGTAGCAGGGGCACTTGTACAGCCATAAAAAAGCATCCCTTTTTATTACACATTCCAATCAGCACAATATTCTTTCATTAGAAAAATCTATGTAATTATAAAATCAAAGCATTATGTTGAGTGTTTGCTGAATTGTTCTTTCTAAGCAATCTGCTTATCAGCTTTAGCTTCCTTTTAAAACAAGAATTAAATCAGGCATGAGGAACTCTAAGGAGAGGTCACAGTTCTGAGCTGAGCAAAGCAACTGTTGGTTTTAACCAGACTTACTGGTCCCAAGCATTTCTGAAAACCAGCTAGTGAGAGTCTTACAAAAAGTACTCCTCATTTAAAATTATTTGATGAATGTCTAGTATAAAATATCTTAGCAGTATTTGTTTGTTACGACAACAGATCCACATATGTTATGACAAAACAGCCAACACTATCATATCTGTTATGACAAAACAACCATAATTTCTAGTAGTGTTTGCTGATCACAAAAATAATTCACAACTTACTGTTTTAGCATTTGACTTCTTGTCTCCCAAACCCCAAACAGCTTTTCTGATTGCTGTGCAGATCCTTGTACGGTTATACAAACAAGGACACTTTTGCATGTGCCATTTTGGTTTTTGTTTTTTTTTTTTTTTGTTTTGTTTTTTTTTTTTTTGTTTGTTTGTTTTTTTTTTTGTAAATCATGCTAATAACAAAAAGTAGTGGCATTAATGTTCTCAGGAACTGAATGCATAGCAAGTGGACCAGCAGCATGAATTTCTAGAATTAATTACAATGAAAATATTTTGGAAGATATTCATTCACCTCTCCTTTCTTTTCATGTGGACTGAGATTTCCACAATTGCCTTCAGAAGTTACTTGGCTTCTCTGAAGATTTCAACTCAGCAACAAGCATCTCAGACAAGAAATCCCTGCTCTGAAACACAATTTCTCAGTTTTTTCAAGTTTTGTATATGGGCTGCATCCTCAAAAAGAGTTATTTTTCTTTTTAATTGTCATTGATGAAATTTCCTGAGGAAACAGAAGTATATTTTGGAAAACAACTTTGAAGGCTTAATGATGATGTTTTATTCTGTTGGTGACTTGTCTGTTTAGAATAGCAATGGATGATTTCTTAGATACTTCTCCATGAGAAACTGGACTGAAATCACCAACCATCACATAATCTTCAGATGCAATCTTTAGGACCAGAGTTCTTTAATGAGATTACAGGTCAAAGAATTTCTAGGCCATCAATATATTCTTGAATAATCTACTCGCATCTTCTCACTATCAAATTACATACACTATATAAAATATTTATCAGAGATCATTAAATGTCTCAGTCTGTAATTCTGAAGGGTGAAATTAATTAGGTGTGCTGATCCATTCAATCACTTCAGATCTGGCCAAAATCCACTACAGGAAGACCAATAAATGTTGCAATCAATCAGTAGCACTGATACTCAGCATTGTTGAGCCATATTTCTCCAAAAGCTGCTATAAACCTTGAGGTTGCTGCACAGCTGCAAGGACCACAAATGCCCCAGTACTCACCTGCCAGCCCAGAACCTCAACACAGCACCTGTGCAACAAGACATTCTGCTAAATACAAACTCATGCCCTATTTCAGATGATGCTTCCACAAATTTAGGTGATCTAGACTTAAGGGAAACTTAAAACTGTTGGTCTCCTTAATTAAGAGTTGTAACTTCAGTTTTTCAGGGCATTCATTTCTTTAACAAGCAATTTTCAGACAACTACAACCAACCCACAACACTTATCACAGTATGACTATGGTGGAACAAACCATCCTGGATCACCTCCCTACCATGGATGTCACTATGGAAACCAACAGTCCAGCCTGTAAAGTGCCATTTCATTATAATACAATACAATTACATGGGTGTTGAGGACAAGAACAAAAAATTCCTTTCACTGAAAGAGAGTGGGAACATTTAGATGGGTCCCATGCAAATTCTTGAATGAAAAATGGTCATGACTCCAAGTCTCTAGATCTGAATGTATAGGGAAAAAAACCTTCCTGAGATGAAATACAACTTTCTTTTGTCACACATTCATCAGAGATTTGCTTGCTCTCTTCAGTACTGATGCCTCCTGGAAAATTTGACCACCAAATCTAAACCCCACCTTAGTCCTTCTTACCTTGTGAAACTTTTTTAGGCTGCTGGTCCAGTGCACTGCTCTGCCAATCAGCACAGCCCTGGAAAGGCTCTAAAATTCCAGGCCTCCATTGAACCATCTGTAATGTTTTTGCATAAATGTTATTTACCTCCCTGCCAGCACTCCTCTAAGATTAGAGTAGTTTTTGTAAGGCTTTCTAAGAGTTCTGAAGAAGAGAGACCACACAAAGGCAGGGGGTTTATGTCCCACTGACAGTGCCCTCAGCTGGTGCTCCTCTGGAATGATAGCAGTGGGAGGGGATCCTTCCCTGCCTGGAAGCACAATGCCTGCAGGATCCCTCCTTAGCCAAGGCATCACTGATCCAGTTCACCTGAGCTGACAGGTAGAAGGGAAAGAAAGCTGCTCTGCTCACATCTTACAGCTGAATTTGAATTTCCACTTTGGACACCCCCTGACACCAATCATGCCTCTAAGTTCTGTCACACAGACATGTAGTACAGCATCTGCTACAAATGAGTGGTCCTAACATCCCTCTCAGGGCAAAACATTCCCTTGGAGCAATGGCACTTAACTCGGAAGGTGACTTTCCATGGGTCTGGAGACCAAGATTCAGTCACTGCTCCATTTCCACTGGCAAAATACAAAGGTGTGTGGTAGATTATGAAGAGGTTTGAGTACCACTCAGGCCTACCAGCTGAGGGAGCTGGGGGTGTTTAACCTGGAGAAGAGGAGGCTCAGAGGTGACCTCAGCACTGTCTGGAACTCCCTGAAGGGAAGTTCTGCCCAGGTGGGGGTTGGTCTCTTCTCCCAGGCACTCAGCAATAGGACAAGGGGGCACGGGCTCAAGCTCTGCCAGGGGAAAATGAAGTTGGAGAGCAGAAAAAAATTCTTTCCAGAGAGAGTGATCAGGCATTGGAATGGGGTGCCCAGAGAGGGGGTGGATTCCCCATCCCTGGAGGTTTTTCAACTGAGATTGGCCGTGGCACTGAGTGCCATGATCTGGTAAAGGGACTGGAGTTGGACCAAGGGTTGGACTTGATGATCTCAGAGGGCTTTTCCAATCCAATCGATTCTATGATTCTATGATTTTTGTGCATTCAAGATGTTCCTACTGACATAAATAGTCAAAAAATGACATGTAAATCTAACCAAATAATTCTCAAATTTAGGGAAGGCATAGCAAAAGGCTTTGTTTATGAACCCATGAGGAGAACCTGCAGCTTAATTACCACTTCTGTTCAGGGCTGGTCTGTAAGTCTGCTTAAGGGAGAGTTAAATAACTATGATTTTCTTTAAAAGCAGCAGTGGCCCTGAGGTAATCCCATCTCAGCACCTACACTGCTACTGCCACGAAGCAACACGCTCCTGATACAGACAGGCACGTTGGAATTTTATATGTATTTTGATAGGAATGGAAATTACGTGGCATTTCTCTTCTGCTGCAGCAGAGCCCACACCTCTGAGGGCAGTTCTGTGGAGGGCACAGGACCAGGGACAGTCTGTGCATTTTTTGTCTTTGCATGTTGTCTCTGTATCAGTCCTAAAGAGATTTCCGCTACAGAGGGCCCAAAGTGAGGGGCTCCTTTGCCTTCCTGGCCCCACAGGAAGGGGATGCTCACTGTGCAATATTCCTGCATTTCCTCCTCCTTAGGGTGTCTGGAGACTGTGATGAACTCTCTCAAGACTTACAAGTGGGATGCTGCACTTTCTCCTAATGTTTACTGGGAATACAGGTTCCTGAGGGAAGAACAAAGTGGATGCTACTTTAACTTCCCAATACAAAAAGAAAATACATTCAAGTAATTTTAAATACTGTGTAAAATGTTTAAAATCATGGCCAAAAGCTGGAGGAAAAAATGCACTGATAGTCCTAGAACAGACACTTATGCTTACAATTTATTTTGAATACTTCCCTAGAGCTATTGCTTTGCACAAAAGAACAGGAGAATCCAACCAGAGATACCTTTAGTTCATGAATGTGGAAAATTCTTAGTGGGACCACCAGATATTGCTTCCTTCTTTCAGATATTGCTTCCTTCATTCAGGCTTTGTCTTAATTCAAGTAGTCTCCTTGATAACAATCCAAGGAGCAAGGTATTAGTCAATAGGACTGAAAATGGTGGAATCTTCTATGAGGAGAACAAAGCTGATGTGAAATATGGGGAAACAACTGTAAAATGAAATTTAGCTTTTAATATTGACAAAATGCATACTGTAGCTACAAATGCTCTCGTAATACATTTTTTAAAGAACCAACACAGTCTCAGTAATACAAAACCTTCATAAAGCACTTCTTACTAAATCTTGGAGCAATAGTGGAGAAGATTCCCTGGTGTATGGGGTTTACAGAGAAGAGTGAAGAGATGAGTGAAGTGCAAATGCCACAGCATAATTCATATGTGGAACATTTTAATTGTGGGTAATGGCAGATTTTCAAATTTGTAAGTCAAAGGATTGTGCTCATTTCTGAGACAGAACTGAATATATTAACTGCCCTTGAAAGTGTATCAATATTTCTTCCTGTGCAAGCACAGCACAGTAAAATGCACTAAAAGATGAAAGCTCTTTGATCCTTTTGTATGCTTAAAGACACCAGCACAGTGCCAATACATTTGGAGGAAGAGGCTAGACAGAAAAGACATATTATTATTGGCCAAGATGGCACAATAACCCAAAACAGCGACACTGAGTGTAGTGAGGGCTACAAAAGTATTTATTGTTCATAGTTCTACCCCACTGAGTCTCCCAGGCCACAATGGATTCCTTTTTCCCTCTTCATTCACATGAAGTCATTAGTATGCAAACATATTTGATCTTGACATACACAAAAAACTCCAAGGATTCTTTCCCTTTTCACCTGTTCTTACAGATCCCATTTTCCCCAAGCAAATCAGACTCATGAGTAATTCTGGACATAAAGTTTAAAATTATGTCCATTTTTTTGTTTTAAATTTTAAGTTAATAAAAATCTGAAAAAATCCCCAACCCCCAAAAACTTTTGGGCTAGATTGAGCCACTCTGATCAAACTTGACATATTTAACATTCTTTTTAACCTTTCTAAACTAGAAAAAAGCTACACAAAATTGTCAAACAGAAAATGTAAAAATAAGGCACCCAAATCTCATCCAGACACTCTACTTCAAATTTTTACTGAACAGAATTTGTCAAAATGGCACATTCTATATTTAGATTCAATGCCACTTCTCCATCAGAAGTCAGTGATGAGAAAGGTGTCACTCAGTTCCACCCAGGCTGCTTCACTCAGCAAGGAAAATGTAAAGGTGTGTAAACAAAAAATAACCTCAAAAAAGGAATTAGCATCTCAAAAAAAAAAAAAGGAAAATAAGAAAGTTATCAAATATGCATTTGTTTATCACAGTCAAGTTTTATGATTCGAACCTGATTCATATATATTTTATGAAGAAAATATCCATTGTGGTGGCAAAATTAAATGTATTTTGAAACTTGTGTGTGACATTTATCTATCTGCTCTATCAGAAAAAAGTTGTCATATTCATTCAGACATATATTACTTTTTCAATTTCCTGTCAGTAATATTTTTTTAATGTTCTTTAGGGGGAGACCACAGGATTTCTCATTTCTCACAACAAAGGCCATAATCCATTAGAATTATGTTGATGAGTTTATACCTAAAAATGTGGCACATCTTTATTTTTTTTTTAAGAGATGAAAAATTTGCTCTTATCCATGACAATCTTGGGGTTTTGCTTTTTTTATTTTAAAGATACAGAGTCAGGTAGAGAATTGCCAGGTCTTTTTCTCCTTCTTTTAAAGTAGTTCATCACACAAAACACAAAATTAAGGTGCAATTTTGTGATGACTCGGCTTCTCCTGTGAGCCACAAGAGATAACAAAGATAGCACAAGTATTGAAACTCCTTTATCACAGATCTTCCCTTCCAAGGGAATGATTTAGATAGGAAGTTTCCATAAATCCATTGCTCAAAACCAAACAGTGCTGGGCAGCAGGAAAAGCTGAATGGTCCCAGCAGAAGACACAGAAGCCCATTAATTGAGTTAATTGAGAAGGTTTCTTTCATAGTAATGACACCATCCACAGCACTGACTAAGGTACACTCTTTGATGGTCACAAATCAGGAGGATTCCATGAACAACATTCCAATTTCATTTCTAAACCAACGCAGAACACTTGAAATCCAATTAGAGGATGTGCTTCCCCTTCTAAGCATACAGAATACCTAGGAATAAATCCAAATATTTGGTAAAGCTGGCAATAATTATGATGGCATATCTTCAAAGGCTGTTGCTCAGTTTGACTTAGATACATTCCTAAAATTTTTTGAGCACCAGCAACTTAGGCTATTTTTTAGGACAGAAATTCCTACATGATAAGGCTCTTTCATGACATTTGTGGTACTTGGAGATGTGCTGGAAATGCTTGGCCTGTGGTCTGAAGATTCAGTGTATCCCTTTTCTGTTCTAACCAAAACAGCAGAGTAAATGGGCAGAGCTGTATAAAAAGGAATCTGTCAAAGGGAGAGGTGTCTTCCCCACTACTGTGGTTCAAAGGGTTTTTTTAAACCAAAGAACCAGAGATGCAAAGTCTTAATTTATGCACAACTGATTTTTAAATAAGAGCATGCTACAGACAGAATACTTAATCTTACTTGAAAGAAAAGACTCTCAACAGACAGTCCCTCCCCTTCACACTGCAAACCATCATTTAGAGTATCAGTAAAATTAAATGCTTTAAATAATTCAGATACCATTCTGCTGGTCTCCAGGATGCTGCTTCTTGGAGTATCTGGGAAACATAAAGAAGCAAGCAAGAAAACAGGAGCACAGTATTCACAAAAATGCAGAGTGCCTCTAGACTTAGCTTAAAAATAAGGCAGGTGCTAAGTTCTGCATGGCCACCACCAGCTGCCACCAGCACCTGAGTTAAAACTGCTGCAACTGCCCTGCTGACCTGAAGGACAGTATTACCAAAAGGACTCAAGTGCCAGGAAAAAGAACTGGTGTATGGTATTCTAAGTATTGAATTTATGTCATTTAATGTTAGGCATCTAACATTAGAAGTTCAGTTGTAGACTGCCATTTAAACTCTTTCTAGTTAATGCAGAGAGGGAGGAGTCTCTGCAAGATGGTTCACTGAAGCCTAAAAAGGATGGCTTAGATGGGTGAGATGTTCTGTTCTTTGAGAGTGCCTATTTGTTTCAGTGATGGTAGAAAACACAAAGCAATTAGCTTAGTTTTGATGCATCCTAAGTCAATTTTCATGTCGTTAAAATCAGGGAAAAGGAATTCCAAGTCCAGAGTCCAAAGAAGTACAGGACTCTGCTGAAGAGGAGACTGAGGGGAGACCTCATTGCAGGTACAACTTCCTCGGGAGGGGCAGAGGAGGAGCAGGCACTGATCTCTGCTCTGTGGGGACCAGGGACAGCCCCCAGGGAATGGCCTGGAGCTGTGTCAGGGCAGGGACAGCACCCAGAGAATGACCTGGAGCTGTGTCAGGGCAGGGTCAGCCCCCAGGGAATGACCTGGAGCTGTGTCAGGGCAGGGACAGCCCCCAGGGAATGGCCTGGAGCTGTGTCAGGGCAGGGACAGCCCCCAGTGAATGGCTGGAGCTGTGTCAGGGCAGGGACAGCCCCCAGGGAATGGCTGGAGCTGTGCCAGGGCAGGGACAGCCCCCAGGGAATGGCCTGGAGCTGTGTCAGGGCAGGGTCAGCCCTCAGGGAATGGCCTGGAGCTGTGTCAGGGCAGGGACAGCACCCAGGGAATGGCTGGAGCTGTGTCAGGGCAGGTTCAGGTTGGATCTCAGGAAAAGGTCCTTCCCCCAGAGGGTGGTGGGCACTGACCAGGCTCCCCAGGGCAGTGGGCACAGCCCCAAGGCTGGCAGAGCTCAGGAAGTGTTTGGATGATGCTCTGGGGCACAGGGAGTGACTCTGGGGATGGGCCTGTGCAGGGCTGAGGGTTGGACTTGATGATCCTTGTGGGTCTCTTCCAATTCAGGATGTTCTGTGACAGTCCATGAATTGCAATATTGACCTACAGTCTCCAAGTAACTTGGAAAACAGTTGCCCTTTTACTGCCCATCTGAATCTCAGCTGTACATAACAGGTGGAAAAAATAATTTTTGAAAAGCTTAAAAAATAAAATAAAATCACAGAGATTTTTTCCAAGAAAGAGAGTCAACTTTTCTTTATTTTTTCCTTTTTGAGTTACTATTAAAATAAGACAAGGCTTTGAGAGGACCTCACTGGTTGAAAAGATGTTCAACACATGCACAAAATGAAATCTGTTTGACCATCCCTCTCTATTACAAACAAACACAGAGACAGAGATGATTCACTTAAATTACTTCAACTTGACTGGTAATATCTTGACACATTTCACTGGGGAGGGTATAACTTACACAGCTCTTAAAAAGTAAGTTTAAAAAAAGGACACAGCAATGACTGCGGACTGAAGATTTATTAGAAAGATTCCCTAACCATCTCTTGGAAGTAAAATTTCCATTCTGTGCAAACTCAGTGAGAAATTGCTTTCCTGACATGATGCTCATTTATCTCCCCTCACTCTGTGTTCTTTGAGGTCTCCTTTTGCATCATTTGTTGGGCAGGATGAGGCCGATTGGAGCATTTCTACATTTGCGCTGTTGCCAGAGAGCACAGTGATTTAGTGGATCAGGCATGCATCATTCATGTTTGCTCCTTCTTTTCACTGCATATGATTTTAAGGAGAAATAAAAGGCAAGAGGGAGCCAAGGGTACAACTTGCCTCAGTAAATGTCTCTTAGTAGGGGCCCTTCCCAATGATGGATCAGGTTATGAGCATTTGAGCCTGACTCAGTAATATTTAACATATATATTTTTATCTGCATTCAGAAAAGCCTTTTGGTGTAGTGTACTTGTGACATTTCGTTCCCTCATCTCACAGGAGGTAATACATTGTTGGTTAAGGACTCCCACGTAAGGAAAGCTCTGAGTATTCATTGTTACATACACAGCAGCATGAATCTATCTGAACAGGCAAGTGCTTCTGTCTATTACTAACAGTATTTCTAGGGCTACTATTAGGATTTTAAATAATTACCCTTCCAAAAAGCTTGTCTAGATTTTGTCCTGTACTCCTTTCCAACAGCCTGCTAAACTCTTATAAAAACACAGTTTGTGTTTGCAATTTCAGAACATTTTCAATCGGCTCTTGGACTTCACAGATGAGAATCCTACAAGGGCCTCTTATGCCTTTCTGTATCTGGTGCATGGAGCATCAGGTAGTTTTGTTCTCTTTGGACCTTTGTGAACAAAAATTAAAATTAAAAACCATAATTTTTCTGAGAAGTCATCAAATATTTAATCTGGGTCTCCAGGCAGGTTTTTGTCTTGGCTGTTGTGGCAAAGCTTCTCAGGAGTGGGAGAGGAGAACGTGGCACTCTTTGCTAATGCCAGTTTTGTGCTATTTTCATTCAAAGGTGGTGACCTTCTGACTTTTCTAACCTCTGTGTGCACTGATTCTTGAACCTTCTGCTTTAATGACCATAAAGAGCAACTGTTTTTAAATTCACATGTCCACCTGACATCACAGATGGGTGACTGTCTCCTGCATGTGTCTCCACCTGAACAGCAGGTGTGATGGCTGGGACATTTTGGTGCCTCAGAGCCAGGAGAGACAGACTCCTGGGTATCAACATAGACTGTCCAGGAGGAGAACATACAGGATTAAACACAGGAGTTGCTAATAACAATATAACACTCTAGTTCTACAAAATACAAACCCCACACAGCAGTATCTGTACAACTAAAATTATCAGAGCTATAGTGCAGATCCCAGAAGATGTGGTTTAAACACCTAAAAATGGAAGTCACCCCCCAGCACTTTGGAGTGCCCTGTGGAGGTGATGCTCATCAACATGAGAGACACCTGAAGAAACAGCCAGACCATGCCATCCTGGGCAGATGTTGGGGAATCTTTTCCACACAGTTCCGTTAACAAGCCTGTTTTCCTGACCTTCTAATTACTTCACTCTGGCCTCTTGTGCAGAACTGTCAATAGGACCAGTCCACACAGGATCTCCTAGCAGTGAAAGGACAGAGTGTTAACACACAGGATCTTTTCAGTCTCACTTTGCAGTCATTGCATAATATTTATACCTTGGTGAGAAATTGAACCCTTAGAAAAGTACAGGCCTAGTTTTATGTCCCACAGATGAATATGGGGACTAAATTAATAGAATGCAGACAATTCTGGCCTCTGTACAGTCATCCCAAAGACAGAATCATGACTCAAGAAGCTAATTAAAATATTGATAATTTCAGTTCCCTGTGGGTCATTTCATCTTTTCTGAGATGAACACAACTGTTTCCATACACACATGTGTGTCTTCATGTATTCAGTTGGGAAAAAACCCAATAGATATCTGTTCTATTTGAAATGCTTCAGGATTTTGCCAGGATATGGCAATAAGACACAGAGGAAAGAACATTTTTCTGGATGGGTCATGGGAGGCCTAAAGGAGAGTTGTACTCTGTCTAAAATGGGACTAAGGACCTACGTGTAACTAACTGGGTCCCAGATACAGTGTGGGACAAAGGACTATCCTCAGGAAAAGAAAATGGTAAAGATAGGGGAAGTAGACCAGGAAGGGGGGAACTGGAGCCCTTGGGGTGTCTGAGGATGTGCCACACCTGACACTGGCCCCAGGGATCAACCTGTGCATCACTGCGCCTGTTCCCACAAGGGTTTACGCTTCCTCTTACGGGAGGAACCGAAAGAGCAGAACCAGAATGGGTGAGAACAAATTAAGGCTAAGAAGAAGAACTGAGAGGGAAAGAAGAGGGAAATTTTATCCTGGCGAGTGGTGTCACTTCCCCCTTAAAGCTGGTACACTGCCTGGGTTGGGTATCCTCCCTTTCCTTTGAGGCTGCCTCTTTGTGCTCTCAAATGAGACACATCTCAGCTGAATGCACAGCCCTCAAAGAAGGGAGTGCTTTAGTCCTCTGGAGATGACAACTAACAAGTTAAAATTAAACTTTTTCAGTTGGGCTGCAGTGACCTATTTATACAATTTCTTTCTTGCTAGCTAGCTTCTTTTTTAACATTACAAGGTGTACCTGGCCTCTCTCATCTCTCTCTAAACTGTCTCCCTGATGTCCTGATCACTCTCTGATCTATTTTTCTATCTGCTAGGTGAATGATAATATGACATATCCAACCTCTAAAACAAACCATTTATTTTGAAACTTGGCTATGTCAGAGTATTTGATGCGTCAAACATGAAAATGAATGTATATTTGGATATTGGGTACATCATGTCTTGATATTAAATTATCCCCTGAAAAGTGGATTGATTTTTAAACTGGCAGGATACATGTATTGCTTCCTTGAGTCTCTGGCACAAAGATAGACATGAGGGGAGTCTGGGAAAGGTTCTCTATGAAGCAGAAACAGAATTGCTCAAGGGCTATGAGTGTTTTCTTTATATTAATAAATTCCTCTTTGTGCTTAAGGAAAGAGATTCTGTCATTCTCTTCCACTATTATGTGACAATAATACATTAATCTTCTATGAGAGATACTTATCCTAGAGACAATATTTAATTAATGTGCAATGAAGGGCATTTAAAAGAAAAAGGTACTTTAAAAATCCTATATATTTAATAAATTGGCACAGATATTTCAAAGTCCTTTTTTATTTTCTGGTATCTGGGCCATTTGCATACATGCCCATGGAAGCCTTTCACTGACAGCATCTGAGGCAAAATGACAACCTGAGATACGCTTTTAGAGAGATTGAGTGTCCATTCATGGTTAGGACTGGGATTTTTTTTTTCTGCTTGAACTTTCCCTGTCACTGTTCACAGATCAACACAGGGAAAGAGCACAATTCTTTGCAGTACTCCAGACTCAAACCAGGAGACAAAGAGTCCTTGCTCTTGCAGGACAATTCCTGTCCAGTGTGCTGCTTTCAAAGCTTGTGGTTCTGCATACAGAAGCCTATGGGTCTGCATCTCCCTTCTTATCCCTAGGAACACATCTCACTGGTTGCCTTATAATCAAGTGAGTCAATCAAGCATTTCTGTCATTTCTCCTCGTTATGTGAACACTGCTCGGGGCAGACACATTTCTGGATTTTCGAATTCTTCCTGAGATATTGGTAAAATATATGGACTCCTCATCCTTTCAGATTTTGAAAGAAATACTGCACTGCAAGTATGAGAGCACCAAATTTTCTCTCCTCACCTGTATCTCTCTCACACACACACAGAGATATCAGGACTGCAGCCCAACAGGAAGGCCAATGGCATTCATACATGCATGAAGACACAACTTTCAAGAAATTCTAAACCACCAAAACAACAGGAGTGCTCTGTCAGTGAGTCAAGGACGTTGCATGTTTAACATTTTACATTAAATTACACTTTTGACAGAGTGGGAAGTTCTAGCCAGGTGGGGGCTGGTCTCTTCTCCCAGGTACTCAGCAGTAGGACAAGGGGGCACAGACTCAAGCTCTGCCAAGGGAAATTGAAGTTGGAGATCAAAAAAAAATTTTTTTCCAGAGAGGGGGTGGATTCCCCATCCTTGGAGGTTTTTAAACTGAGATTGGATGTGGCACTGAGTGCCATGATCTGGTAAAGGGACTGGAGTTCTACCAAGGGTTGGACTTGATGATCTTGGAGGTCTTTTTAATCCCAATCCATTCTATGATTCTATGATTCAATGATCTGGCTTTTTTGTTCCATTTGTCCAAACAGTCTTCTTGGTTGGGATAAGTTAGGTAAAATCTAAGTAAGACTAAGCACCATGTTACACAAAGAACTATGATCTGAGTTCTTTCAGAAATGATGAGGCACATTTGGAAAGGTAACTCAAAGAAATTCTCAGATCTGGCCCACTGTTGCTTCTGCTTTCCTACAGCCTTTTTATAATCCAATGTGCAGAGCATTCCCTCACAGAAAGGAGAAATCCAAAATTAAGAATATTACTGGATTCCCCTCTCCTGCGAGTCTCATACAGCAGAGTTTCCATCATTTGCTTGGACAATGATGTGACCTCAATGTTCTCAGCTTTGCCAGCTCCTGAAGGCAGTGGTGCAATACTCCTCAGCATGACAATTCCACTCTTTGGGAAACATCAGTAATAGAGAAAGCACTTTTCTTGGCACCACCGACTTGCATCAACCCTGTCCAAGGTTTTGCTTATGTCACCTTAAAAAATTTTCAGTGTACTCAGGAAAACTTCAGCCTTTACCATCAAGTTCCTCTGTGGTCTGTTCATCTAAATGGCTGCCTAATGCTCCTGGGTGAAACCTGTAATTACCAAATTCAGTCTGCCAGGATAATAACAGTCCAACCTGCTCTGTGCACAGCAAAGTCTGCTTTTTAAGGGGAAAGTCAAGAACTTGGAATGGATTCCAACAGCAGCTGAGGAGCACTCCTGGGTTCATCACCTCTGGCTTCAGCACATTCTGCTGCAGAAGCTCAGTACACTTCTGCTGTCTGCCTTTCTCTGATGCAAATAAAAGCAATTTGCATCCCTAAGACACCCCTTGCTGAAGATTTAAAAATCCAAATGAAAACAAAACTTCAAAAGAAAAGTCAAACAGACAAAGAAATTCCTAACAAAGACAGACAAAACCACTCTAATCAAACATGTGACACACTATTCTGCAAGTTTCCACTGGGAGGAAGCCCAATTTGTGACTATCACTAGTCATGTTTCTTACTGGAAGGTGATAAGATATGATGATAAGGAGAGCAGTGTAAGAACCTCTGTAGAGCAGGAAGATTTCATTGACTGTGATGTGTGTCACTGGTGATAATAATGACAATTTTCCATGCCTGTAACCACCTCATGATGCTAAGGTGAACAGATTACAGGAGGGGTAGGTTCTTCTTTTAGTTACTAGTTAGCCTTCGTGAAAATGGTATGTATGTTGACCCAGCTGTTTGTTTGGTTTTCACCTCCACCCAAAAGTAATTAAGAAGGCAATGACAAAAGGACAGATGTGTCCTGTATTTCTGACTTGAAATAATTAATTTAGAGTAGCAACATTTTCAAAACTACCTAAATGCTTCAGGCTTTTAAGGTTCTCTTCAAAGTCTATTTACTCCACATAATACAGAGTGTTAGCAGGACCCCAGAGGTAATAACTAATGAGCTAGATCCTATGTCACCTTGTTGAGAAGCAGAATTAATTAGTCCAGCCATAACAAGATCCTACCAAGGGTTTTGACTTTTAGAATCTGTGCTGGCACAGCACTGAGACATAAATGAACTGTCTCTGGCAATTTGCTTGCAATGCTCTGTTACAGTGAACGTGCCTTCAAGCACTGACACTCATAACACTGAGTGAAGGAAACTCAGGCTTGTACAGGTATGAAAGTTGCTTTTGAAAATAAGACTTGGGTGCCTCTGAAAAACACCTACACCCAAGACACAGTCCCTGGGGCAGGGATCCAGGCAAGAGGCTGCAAAAGTGGGGAGTTCAGCACTAAAAGGAAGATTCGCTGCAAGTTGGATGAAAGAAATTTCAGTGGCCTTTCTGGATCGATGTGGATCATTTTCAAGCCTGGCAGAGGTTTCATTACACAATTATCCTTTCAATTAATCAGAGATCACTGACTAAAATAGACAAAAGAGACTGGTCAGCTCTTGTTTTGATATAATCACTCTGCCCCAGTCCATTTAAACTGCCCATTTGCATGACCTGAGAGCTTGGTCCATATATTTTTACCTTTATGCCAATATGGCTACACTTGAGATCAGATAAGTAGTGCAGTAAAATAAAGACACAGTCAGCAAAAATATGTTAAAAGAATTATTTGTCTTTTGATTCGAATTCACATGGGAGGTAATTAAACAAACAGCCTCCTCCTTGTATAGCTGTGGGGAGGGAAACCAATGGAAAAAAATATCTTCCCTTACAACTGACCTTTTCTCAGAGTACGTGCCCTTTTCTTCCTGCAAACAGCTCAGCTGCACATGTTCAGCACAGGGGAACTTTGGGGGGAACACAGAGAATCAGACTCCACCCAGCAGAAATTCAATACAATAGTATGAAGGTCTGTCAGAACAGGTTCTGCTGGTGAAGGGTTTCCCAAGGAATGTTCTTAAATGTTTGACTGTGACCATCCCTCCCTTTAACCTCTACCTCAAAATGTGCCTCTTAATTTCTCAGGCTTCCCACGAAGTATGCTTAATACACACCATTCTGAGCCCAGCATCTCAGAGTTCAGTCTCCCTGAACCCTGGGAAGATGTTATTTGCAGTTACTATTTAAACAGGTGTTGTTAAGAATCTTGTGATATAGTGAGGGCTAAAATATTAGTGGTCAGCCTGTGTTAGAGATGCACAGGTGAAACAGGTGCAGAAATGGGAACAAGAAAGAGAAGAGAGAATTAAGAGAAAAGGCTGAAAGACATGGAACACTGGAGAGCACGTGAATGGCACATATCCAGAAGGGCTCTAAGGTCTGTTACACATCACAGGCTTTGGGGGCCCTCGAGCTTCTGGGAGAGGACAAAACCCTAAACCAACAAAAACAGCCCAACAAACAATCACCATCCTTCTTTTAAGTCTGATGAGGAGTTGAACTTTGCATTCCCAGGGGTAGCTGCCAGTTTTATTGTTTAGTGATGAAAACTAGGTCACATACCAGTTTCTACATATCTTCTTGGAGATGACTGCTAATTCCACAGCCCTAACTTTGTAATTTTGCTTATAGCTATTGAGAAGTTCTTGCAGCTCTGGTTCTAGAGAATCAAAAGTTTTATAAACAACTTTGCATATACATAGCCATTTGCTCATTGGGCCATACTCTACCAGCAAGAAAAAGGAGGAAAAGTTGTGGAATTGAGCAAGAGCAACAGGAAAAAATCAGTGTATTGGTTTCATCTATGCACAAAATTACACTCTTGTCACTGAATGCCATACTACAGGGACTCCAGAAATGCTGTAAAACCCTGCAAAGGTATTTATTTCAGTACTAGAATATCTGATTTCTATTTAGCTGAAACAAAACTGATACAAAAAGTTAATAATGAACTAACGTATTACTATCTAAATAAATAATAAAACCGGTTCTCCACTCAGTTTACTCTCACCTGTTTAACTAAACCACATTAAAATCTGCCTTAGATTTTAAAAGTGTGTTTCCTTTTAGAGTGGAGATAACTGAACATTATCAGAATAGAAAGAAAACACTGCAGCCACCTTTTTCCACCCCATTTTTAATGTGCTCACCCTGCACAGGAAGGTAATGCACGGGAACTCATTGGTCCCAGCACTGTGGCCCATCCTGTATTTCCCAGATTGTGGCCTTGGCCACTTAAACTAGAGACAGGACAGCTGTTCTGCCTGGATTCACAAACTTAGTCTGTAAATAGCTGTGGTCATTTCAGAAAAAAGGCAGCTGCAGAAACCAGTGCAAATAGTAGCACCTCCATGTACACATGTGATAGTTGGGACAGCAGACATTGCCCTCACCATGAGAGACACTTCAGCACTTTCCAAGTCAGTCCACAATGAGGACAATGCTATTTTTTAAATCCCATCCCCGTTGCTATTGCACATGACATATTACATTGTACTGTACAGTGTGTGGTGATGAGAAATTCCCTGCTTATTTAATTGTGATCCTTCAATGAATTTGAAAGGGGGCACTTTATTTCCATTTCTTTAATTTACCAGTCCTTTAGCTGATGATTTTATTAACTCTTGTATTTGAGAACTGATGCTTAACAAAAAGAGGAGAAGAAGAAAAGGCCCTTGGCAGTATTGTGAAGGCCTGGAACTGAATAATGCACTTTAATAATGAGGAATAGAGCCATGGCTTTTGCTGATGGCTGTGACCGGCTCCGTGACCTGATTATGTCGCAGAGTGTCAGCAGCTGAGACACTACAAAAGGAAGAGCATCCCATCAAATCTATCTCCATTGTAATCACGGGCGCTGCTGAGAGCCTTGTTAGGAGCAGGGAATCCATCAGGGCTCATTAGCACCGTTTACCATCAAGGAGCTCAAAGAGCCAATGCGACCCTCTCATCAGAATAATGAGAACCAAAGCACTCCTATTATCTAATTGGATCAACAATGCCTCTCTCCCTCCTTCCTTTTCTGAGCTACTTGTGGACTATAACCCTCAAAAATTAGTTAGTTTTTGTTAATTGCCAGGGTGGAGCTGTGCTTGAGGTTTTTTTACGCAGAAGGTTTTCACATCTAAAGGGTACAGTGAAGCCTGAGTTCCTTCAGGGGCATTCTTAGGTTATCCTGATACAATCCCAATTAATTAACTTAATACTTAGATTTTCCTATTAATCTACCAGGAAAGAAACTGCATTGGTCTCTTCATGCACAAGACATTTCATTATGCCAGCTCTTACCATGCTACTTTTTCCCTTTTTATGGTAAAATGTAATTTTGCAATTGCTGGATTAGGATGTATTTTTCTCCTGTTAGACAACTTCCATCCTTCAAAAAAACCCAAAAAAACCCCAACTAAATTTACTCAGCACCCACATTTAAAATGCATTTGATCTTGGGCTGAAGTCAAGAGATTGGATGAATGCAACTGATGGCAATTAAGGAACCAGATGCACCAACCCTGTTCCATGTGTCTGGGGCTCTTTTCCTTAAAATTATTACAAAATCAGCCCAAGTACTTTTTTCATCTACTTAATAGACATAGTAAAACCCATGCAAAACTCCCAATATCTTCTTTCATTAGGCAAACCAGGGTGAAAAAGAGAGATGTTGGGTTATGAAACCTCTGCAGGGTCCAGGTTCAGCAATGGCATTACGATCCCATTAGGATCCCACAGGCTGAGGCTGAGCAGGCAGAGCTTCTCTTTGACATCAATGTATCCACTGACAGGGGCACCTGGCAAACCTGCTAACCTGGCCTTTAAATACAAGATATGAAAGCCCAGTCCTGCAAATGCCTTCTGGAAAGTGCTGAGGGCAAACAGAATGTAAGCAGTGTTACATGGGCCCATAGCTCTTCTTAATACGCCTCTGAAAATGAAAATTTGATTTAGAGTCCTCTACCTGCACTATATCAAATTAATCAGGTGATCTAATCATATTATTTCAATGGATTAGATCTCTTGGTTATGGTCTTGGGAAGCTCTGGTATTACAGTTCATAGTGACATCCAAAGCAAAAGAAGAAAAATAAATTAATGCACCATAGCTGTGAATTCAATAATTAAATTAATAACAAATATGTTATAAAATTATTGTTAATGTATATAATTTTATTGCTGTAATTGTAAGAACTCCTCAGCTGTTGGGAATTAAGGCCATGCCATATGTCATTTAAAGGATCATTTCCCTAAATTTGGCACGGGATCTGGGATTTGACCTATAGCTTAATGTCTCCAGGGATTCCTGCTCACCACACATTTAGCCAGACAGATGGGCATTTACAAGCCCTGAATTTTTGCAACAGAAGCACATGTAATTACAAAGATTGCACATACAAACCTTCTAGGAAGTCATCCAGCTTTATATTTGCAGGAGTGAATTTTGGGTGTCACACTTGAGATCCTTTAAAAGGGGTAATTTTTGAAGGACAGATTCTTAACATATGATGCAAATCTGGCTCTTTAAGGACACCAAGCAGATTATTCAGAAATGGAGTGTCCCAAATTACTACTCACTTATGCTCCCTGTTTTGAAGAAACCCCTTTTAATTCTTAGTTAAGTGCTATAATTTTATTAATTTGAAGCAATGTAATTTAATTTCTGGAATGCAGTTTCATTATAATTAATAGTCCTGTTTTAAGACAGACTGAGAACTGGGCTCTAAGTAACATGTATTTAGGCTGAATATTATAAAAATGGATGTTATATTACACACTTATTATCAATATTTATCTGTGTTGTGGCAAGGTCTGCAGTACTGATTGTAAACCAAGAACATTTGTAAAAGAAGTAATAAAAACACAACCCTAATTTAACTAAACAAGCAGTTAGATGCTGTCATTTTACCCAACAATAGGGAAGGTTCTTCCTTTCTCTGCAACCTGTGGAATTATTGGACTTTACATTAAGTCTGGAATAAACAAGGCTGAGCCTGAGGGAATCGATAGTTTCATTCAGTGATATCTTCACAGTAGTAATTTTTTAAAACATACAATGAATGGCCACACACCTCTTATGTCTTCTGTAGAGAACATGTAAAGGGAAAACTATCAAAAAACTAGCTTGGGTTTTTATCCTCAGCTCTCACAAAGAACTTCTTTGGTGTCCAGTGCCTCATGTGAGTGGGAACCACTTCTGGAGCACAGACAGAAACAAGCAGGTTGGAGCTGATCTGACTATGAGTTATGGGTATTATAACCAACTTTTCTTCCAAACCAATACCCCATCCCTCCAGAAATCTTAATAGGCTTTTGAGAGCCTCCATTTAAAGCTGGCTGCATAAAATGATGCTTTGATGAAAAGGGATTGAAACAAGGGTTAAAGTAGACATTGAAAGGTTATTGTAGAGGGCACATTGTTCATACAATCCTCCTTTAATATGTGTGGTGTGCACCTGCGATAAGATGATTCATTAGATAAGGCCTCACTTTGACAAGCTCCATCGTTCAACCCTCGGGGTAGTGATGGAACAATTCTGCACCCACCCAGGAAATATAACAAGGTCAGCATTTTTTTTCCTGGGACTTGGATGGTGATAGTGAAACCAAGGAAGCGTCTTTGTTCATGTGTTATGTTAAAAAAAAGGTGGGTGGAGGGGTTTCCTATAAATTGTTGGCTTCTATTTTTTAATGGGCCAAAATAAAAAACATCACCTCAACTGTCCCAATTAACTAACATGGTAACAGCAAATTACCAGGAAAAAAAGCTGCTCTTCATTTTTTTCTCCCCCCTAGTAAACAATAAGAGTAGAAACTAAACTTTGGATCCACACATCATCCAAGCTGCATCATTTCAGTAAATATTTTCCAGGGCCTAACATCCACATAAACACTGTGGATATCACTGTATGCCCAATTTGTAGCATTTAGAATAATGACATTCAAATTACTCAGTTACTGGGTACAGTCATAAGTTATATTGACAGATTTGTTGCAATGAAGCAAGTCATTGTGTTAATTTTAGTCCTAGTAAATGCAATAAAGAATGACAGTGGTCACTTAAGCATGCTGCATCAAAGGAATTATATATATATATATATGGAGTCAGATGCATATCTTTCTGCATCATATAAAGACTAAAACTGAAATCGTTTGAACAACTAAACAGTTCCAAAATGCAGATAATGCACAATCTGCCTCTTAGAGGCACTGGCACTTCAACATCGTTCAAGTTTCCTGTTTGGAAAATTTTCTTTAAACCAAAAAACTCTCCCAAATTTGCATTTCCAGGCTGGCAGATTCATTGCACATTGCTTAACACAAGGTAATAAGCAAATGAGAAAGCCACCCAGCTAAATCCATCCCAGATACTTCATTATATTTTGTGTTCCTTTACTTAAAACATTTAATATCTTTTTATAAATGAAGTAATACAGAAATGCTACAGAAATGCACCAAAGTGTAGCCCAGCACCACTTTAACACAGTTGCCTGTTACCAGGCATGTGTGAGTGGAAGAGGACAGTGGGATGTCTAAGAATTACAGGGATCTGGACTTTCCAAACACCACAGCATTGCACTACTGTGATCTTTTCAAAGGGTTGCATTGAAATAAAACAAACCCCGAGTCCTTTCCAGGCTGAAAACACTGTCTGACAGTTCCTGACTTCCTCCTGGTTCTCTGATTTGCCATTTCTTACCTCGTCTGGCCAGTCAATATTTATTTATCCCCAATACGCACATGGAACTCCCTCATGCCCTAAGCCCAGCCAGGCATCAGGATTCCCTGGGGCTTGCCTTGCACTCACCTGTCCCTGGGCATTAGTGACGAGCTGCCCCGTGACACCCTGAAGGCTGGAGAGGGCACTGCCAAAGGCCTGTGAGCTGGCCAGGGAGCCCATGGCGGCGGCGGCAGCGGCGGCGGCTTGGCTGGCCAGGGGCGGATTCACCAGCTGGAAAAGAGGGAAAGAGAGAGCATGGAAACCCCATCATGGACACAGAGACAGGGGAATGGAGCGGGGGTTCACCAACTGGAAAAGAGGGAAAGAAAAGACCATGGGAAACCCCACCATGGACACAGAAACAGGGGAATGGGGGAAAATGGGGCGGGGGTTCACCAGCTGGAAAATAGGGAAACAGAGAGAGCATGGGAACCCCACCATGGACACAGAGAAAGGGCAATTCACCAGCTGGAAAAGAGGGAATGAGAGAGAGCATGGGAAACCCCACCATGGACACAGAGATAGGGGACTGGGAAAGGGATTGCATCAAACACTGACTGCTCCCAGAGCTTGAGTAGTTCCGAGAGGATCTTATTCCTGGGGCTTTGACAATGAATAGTTTTAAAAAAGGTAGAGGAAATTCCATGTTAATGTTGAATAATAAAATTCTCTTTTTGAACCTTATGTTTTTCTTCTTTTTTTTTTTTCCCTAATCGAATTATGCTTGATGTGTTTCTTTAGGTTCAATGTGCTAATGCCACAGGTGTAGCAGACAAATATTGCTGTAAACATTAACATTTGATTGGAATGGGAGTGCAATATTTACTTGGGGATATTCAGAATAGAAACTAATTTACTAATGACCCCAGAAACAAGAAAAAAAATGCAAATTCATTTTTACCATTGAAGAATTGTTCCCAACAACTGTTCTCAAGAATTGTTCTCAACATCTGGATAAATCACAGCAGAAGACTCAACCTTGTGATTAAGTTTGGTAGAAATCAACTAAAAATTCAAAATTAATTTGCAAAATATGATACTAAGCAACTTACTGCTTCGTAGCAGTGAATGATTAACTTAAGGCTCATAAATTTTCAGGAAATGGGTTGCACTGCCTGTTTTAGTCAGTTCTACCTGAGTGCTCCACAGAAAGCACAATCATGGCTTTCACCTTCATGGGAACCCAACAGGCCAACACCCCCATCAACATTTGTGTTTAGCAAACATACAAAATGTGTGTTCTTCTGCCAGAATCCAAAGTCCTCTGGGATACAGCTTTTCCACTGGATTATTGTGAAGTTTCTATTTTCTTGTCCTTTTCTGGGAATAAGAAACTGAACCAAGCACACAGGGATGACAGTAAGAAAAAAGTAAATGTTAGGAACCATCATCATTAGGACAGCTGTATCGAGAACAATCAAACTGAATTCAAGAGGCTGAAAATATAGTTTAAAGTGGGTTTGCCTCCTAAAAATCACTGCATTACAGTAGAACTTGCAAAATGCACATTAGCAGAAAACAGCAGCCACGAGTTTGAGGGGGAAAAGAGTCTTGGAAAATACTGGAGCTCAGCAAAGCTTAAGGTTTGAGCTGATATTAGTAGGAGTTTTAAGCCCTCAGATGATGAGCAAATTATCAATTCTATGGAAATGGAGAGCAACAGACACCAGTAAGGGATGCACTTCACAGAGAGGCTCTGCTTCAAAATAGGCTATGAAAAATTAATCAGTGATTAGTAGATGTTTTAAGCATGTTACAGATATGAGTGGTGTGTATGCTATAGATGTTTAGAAGCTCATCAATAGAAGATGTCAGATATGGTTATAATCTATGCTTATAAGAAACCTACTTGTCTGTTGGACATTGCAAAATCCACAATTGATTGGTCATACATTAAAACATCTATTAATCATTCATTAGCCCTTCATGAAGTATTTATAAATGGAACCTTGATATAAAGTGTTGCTTAAAGGGGTGCCTTGAGCACATCCAATCCCTCTAGAAATTGTAAAGTAAATAAAGATTAGTAGCGATGCCAGATGGAAAAGATGACATTGTTTGGAGGAAGTACTTTGATTTTGAAAAAATTGTTACAAGAATCTCTAAAAGCAGTTCTGCAGCATCCTATGGCAAGAGAACCAAGCAGGAATTGAACACAAAGAGGGGGGACACTGCACAGAGTGCCTGCTGGCAGCCCCGAGGGGCTGTGGGGAGAGCACAGTGACCAAGTCCCCCAGTGCAGACAGCAAACAATCCATGGAGAGCACAGGGAGGGAGCCCAGACCAGCTGCAGGCACTGGAACAGTTACTTGGGGAACATAAATAACATTGTGAAGCTGGAAACCACAAAGAGTTAAAACCTTCTAAAAATCAGACTATCATCTTCCAGAATCTCTTTTCCATTTTTCTTGCTCCAGTTTTCAAAAAATGTACATTTTAAAATACAACAATAAAATTTAATTACAACAAACCCTGGAGACACTCAGGATTGCTTTTAGTTGCATCCCAGAGATAAGCTACTTATTAAAAATGATGGCAGAGGCTGTGATATGCATAGGTACCCTGCATAGTGCCATGTTCCAGGAAAAAGCACAGTGAATGGGCCAAGTCACAGGGTAAGAGACTTCCAAGTGCATATAAAACCATCCCTATCTATTCATAAGTCTGATTAAAAAGGAGAAGATGCATTTTCTTTGACTGCTTTGGGGAGCTGTTGACGTCGAGTTGTGCTCTGTTAAATTGACCCCTTTTACACCACAGAAAACCCAGGGATGGAGAAATGCATCTCATTTCACTAGGTCTGGACACCAGGGTAACACATCGAATCTTCCTTTTATTTTAAAAATAAGATCTCTGACTTGAGAGGCTTATGCTATTTCTCAGTACAGGTTGGATCCCTAAGAATACTTACTGGAAATATTAGAAATATATTCTGAAAAATGCCACAAAGGGCTCTTCCCATTTTGCTTCTACACTCAAATAATGATTTGATTTTAAAGGCAGAAACGTTGGGAGCTGTGAATTCCAGTGCC
The DNA here is from genome assembly GCF_047495875.1 of Pithys albifrons albifrons. Classification (NCBI taxonomy): domain Eukaryota; kingdom Metazoa; phylum Chordata; class Aves; order Passeriformes; family Thamnophilidae; genus Pithys; species Pithys albifrons. The sequence goes on along the minus strand of NC_092464.1, from coordinate 51,427,091 downwards.
CCAATTCCTGCTCCCACTCAAAACACCTGCCATAATTCCAGGTATTAGTGATCTTGGTTTAAAGTGACAGTTCTCTTAAGGATGCCTCTGCTAATGACAAGATTACATGAGGAAGCAAACTTTGTAAGAAAGAATGTTCTAAGAACTGAGTAGGTTTAGGACATTTTTCTGCATTCTCAAAGCTGAACTTTTAAGGTAAAGCACATGAAAATTGTGCTGCAGTGACTCAGTAAAAGCAGAAGATATTCCAGTGCAGGAAATAGAACTCACACAAACAAAACTAACCTGGGAAATGATGGGGCTTGAAATAGGCACTGCTCACAAGATCCTAAAGCTGTGCCATGTGACACTATTTGATAACCTACACAGTAATTTTATTTTTCCTGTAAAGGGCATATCTTACTGAACTTTCACCCTCCTGGTCTGGAAAGCAAAGGGCCAGTTTTACTCATTACAATAACACTCATTCAAGAAATATAAAGAAAAAGCCAAACAGTTTTACTGATGAAAAGCTAAATTTCAGGAAGCCAGAGCACCATATGAAACAATGGGCCTGTAACCTGAAAGGTGAAGTCACTTTATCCAGTGCCAGGACACAGATCTTGTGTGTTTTCTAGAGGGCCTGGGGAGGAGTGAAGGTGTGTCTGGATGAAAGGACATGTTGGGAGAAAGAGCAAGCACAGCTTCATTTTACAAAAGAGTATTGGTGTTTTCCAGGCAGAATGTTAAAGAAATCGTATTTCTGGATAGTTTCTAGGGATCAGATTAGTGTAGAAAAGTAGTATATTTAAACAGAGACCAAGAGATCCTCAGTCTCCTCTTCTCTGGCAATCTTTTTGTAGGAAGCATCACACTGTAGGTGAGCTACTGAGATTGTCTGCCTAAACCTTTTCAAGGGAAAACAGAAATACCTCTAAAAGTCAGAAAGAATTCAGCAATGGCTCTCAATCAGAAACACATGACATTTTTTGTTTGCCATAATAAGTGAAAATTGGTCACAGAAATGGAATATTCTATCAGCATGGCATTTGCTTTTGTAGGAATTTTTAATCAAGATGATGGCAGAGAAGCAGAGAATTCCCACCCAGATACTCATCTACTTGGGTTCTAAACATGGAGGAATTGAGAGAAAAGGGCAGTTTCCCTGGAAGTCCCAGGTAACTCGTCAAATTTTTTACACAGTATTAATGCTTATATTCTCAACTGTTTTCAGTTTCCATGTATATCTTGCACTAGTTGATAGTTCCCTGAACTTACATTAAATCTCCCCGTCCCTGAAGGAATTTTAAAAAATGACACTGGAAAGATTGTTTCCCCTTAATCCTATGAAAGCACCCAGCTATCCCAGCAATGAGGACCAAATTAATGTTTGTAATAACCAAAAAGAAGATCACCTCTTAGCACTCATATAGAATTTTGTGGCCAAATTTTGCAATGGTTGTTGCCTGAGCTCTGTCAATTTAATTTACTTTTAGGGTCTTAAGTAAAAATAAGTCAAATTTTCAAAAACCATGTGAACATGCAGATCCCAAGAAAGCCAAGAGAGGATACATCAGTAACATAAAACAAAAGAAGTCCATTTCACCCAAAGAGATGCTATGAGAACATATTTTGGAAACCCTGTGTGTGTCACTTATCTGTTAGATTTTTTTTTTTATGTTGACCTTCCCCTCTCTCCCTTTTTGTTTATGTAATAGGTTAATTACAACATTTAACATTCATAAATGACCATCAGGGTAAAATGTCTAATAAAATGGCTGTCACAGAGTCTAATCATGCATAACTCTTTGCAAACATGCCCAGCAGGCAAATCCCAAATTAGGAAAAAAAAATTAAACCTGTCAACGCTTGGTTTTTGTGCACTGCTGTGATATGATCAACCTACAAACTACACAATGTAATTCTATCTCCAGACCCATTCAGCAATGCCTGGTTATTTCACAACTGCACAGGTTTGTATTTGTAGATGGTTGGAGTTCCCACCAGGCTGCTAAACATGGATATGCACAAACATCAGAAGTGTATGTGCAGGACACAGCACAGAGACAGGGACAAAAGCAGCAGCGACTTGACAGAGACACTTAAAATATCTGGTTCTCACAGATACTTATTCTGCTCATTATATACATTTATTGTGGCTGAGCTCTCTGCTGTCTAAATCTGGGCTGAATTTCCTATCAGAAGGGAGCACTGACAGCAGCATCGCTGATGTGACGTGACTTGGCTCGATGAGACGCGACACGACCTGGGGTGGTTCATGGGAGCCTTGAGATGACATGGAGTGGGGGATGCACAAGGGCAGGGGAGAATGCACAGAGGCAGAGGAGGATGTACAAGGGCAGGGGAGGATGCACAGGGGCAGAGGAGGATGTACAAGGGCAGGGGAGGATGCACAGGGGCAGGGGAGGATGCTCAGGGGCAGGGGAGGATGCAGAAGGGCAGAGAAGGATGCAGAAGGGCAGGGGAGGATGCACGAGGGCAGGGGAGGATGTACAAGGGCAGGGGAGGATGCACAAAATTTCTCACATCTTTGTAAACAAGGTGCTGCTGGTCAAATTGGAACCAGGCTGAAAAACTACACTAGCAATCTAAACTCAGTTGGTTAAACTTGGTTGCAATAATGCCAAGGTCATGGGTTCAATCCCCTGTATGGGCCATTGACTTAAGAGTTGGACTCAATGATCCTTGTGGGTCCCTTCCAACTCAGAATAGTCTGTGAGTCTGTGATTCTGTGACATCATTCCCACGGCCCTTGGCCAAAGACACTGCAGATATGAAAAATGAAAAACATATTAGGGCACAAGCAAAGGTTGAGTGGAAACCACACCAGCCATTTCACTTCTGCTCTGTTAGTGGCAGATAGAACAGAGAGAAAAGGAAACTAGAAGAAAGGGATCCTCCTTAGGTCTAATCCCATGAGATAAAATAAATCAAAGGTGTCAGCATGTCTGAGGTTATCTTACATTTTTACCAAAAAGATGAGTGAATATATTAAATATATTTAATATATTTAAATATAAATAACTATAAAATGTAGCTGACCGTCTCCTTTAGCAGCTGCTCTGTAGTTACAGACTGCCCACAGACTCTTGTCCTGTAGGTTCCTGGCTGTCCACATTTATAACTTACAAGTTTGAAATGCTCCAGATCCATTTAAGCTGACACACACTGACCCAAATTTTAGTTAAACAGAGGCATCTTAATTTTGTCTGGTAAGTTGCTTTTATGTTTATGTAGTCTTTAAAATATCTGAAACTGTTTATTTTATACATTATATAAACATACCGTAAACAAACAACATCTGACTTCATGAAATTTTGCATCTCTAATAACCATAAATTGTACTGGTACTCATAAAAAAGGAATAAAAAAAACAATGATCTGAATTCTCTGACTTTCTGAAGTAGTTCCCAAGAATGAAAGCAAAGAGCATCTTCTCAACTTTCTGAACAGGGCTGCAACTCAGCTCATTTTGTGTTGATTAGTTCCTTGGTTCCTGTGTTTGTCTATTTTAGAATGATTTATCTGGCTTCTGAAAGATGCTTTCCCCACAAGAAAAATGGTTACTTCAGGGCTCCCTTGCTGCTAAAAAAATGAACTCTTATCCAAAGGAAATTGCCATCTGTCTTCTCGGATAAGAGCCCAGCACTGGGGTCTCAGTGATCCAGCCTCTGTGGAAAGTGTGTCAACTGTGAGACACATCAAATTAATCTCCTCAATCTAAAACATTTATTTGCCTTTCATTTGAATCTGTGACTGGCATGTGCACATGCAAATATGACCATTTGCTTATACAAATGTTAAAAATGCAATGTGAGGTCACACCGTGTTAATACGATGCTTCATGTTGAGTATTGGAGAAAATATTTCTGCAAGTTTTCTTTTCCAGGAGAATATGCCATCTTAGTGTACAAGCCTGGAACTGTTTATTCAAATATTCATTTTAAAAACCAAACTTTTAGGTACAGACCTCTTTTGCCCTTTGAGAAATAAATCCTACTCAATAGTTAGGGACACATTACTAATTGAGAATATATATAAGGTTTCTTTAAAAATTCTACTTCTGCTGCTCTGAAAATATCCTGAAAATACATCAGGATACTTCTATTTAATTTGTAATGTAATAGCATCACTAAATAGGTCTGCTTTCATGTAAGCAAAGTGCTTATTACACTGAAGTCTCCTTGACTTCAATGAACAAGAGATCAGTGAACAAGACCAGATCTAAAACTGGAACTATGTGGAATATTTTTCTTTTCACTGATCTCAGCTCCAAACTGGACCTTACCAAATGCACTGATGTCATACAAGGTTGAAGAATAATGCAGATGCTCCTGAAGGCAGAGGACAGATTGCTGTCAGAGCTGCAGGGCAGTCCAAAATCCAAATCTGGCTCTGCATACAGGTACCTGGGAAGCTGCAAGGATTTCATCTCTGTGGTTACATCAGTTCACCCCAAAGTCGAAATGACATAAACAGCCTAATGATACCATGGGTTTGAGAAGTTCTCTTTGTTTTCCAGGGAATATCAAATCAGTTGAGAACCTGATTTTGAATCAACATTCGAGTTTTGCTGATATGTCAGCATATAAACTGACGTTTGAGAAGTGTGAATAAAGTTGAAGGAAACATTGAATTTGAAAACCTTGAAGTCAAAGCCACATTTCCAATAAAATCAATGTAAGAGGTGAATGATATCCACAGAAACAAGCAAGCTGAGTCAAAGTCTGTGAAAGGAAAGAGTATGCAAAAAGGATTTTGGGGACCCCTAAGCAGGATACTGTTAACCTTTTCCTTAGGACACTGTTTTATTCCTTTCACACAGTTCAGAGTGTGCAGTGGTGGGCTGTGAACATGAGGGACCTTGTTCTCCTGTTTTCTCTTTTTTAATTTTAAATTTTTTTGGCTTGTTTTTTTGGTTTTGGGGTTTTTTTTGATTGTTGTTGGTTGGGTTTGTTATTCCTGTTTTCATAACCCATCCATGTCCCACCTTTCTTGTGATTCCTCCCTGGGTTTTACTTTTTGGGATGGGTATAAATTTTTTTTCCCAGTGATAGACCCTATTTCTGTTTCACCTTTTTTGCTCCTTTTCTCTGATCTTTTCTCCCCTTTCAGCCCCTTTGCTCATGTCACTCTGAATCCAATCACAAGAGGTTTCCTTATGGGAGTTCACACCCAGCTGTGAAAGCAGCAAATCTCTTGTCCATATTAACTCCTAATCTGAATCCACTGTCCATATTAACTCCTAATCTGAATCCACTGTCCATATTAATTCCCAATCAATTTCAAAGCTGTATTTGAAACTCACATATTTCACCTCAGCAAAATCAAAATAACGTCAAGTTGCCAACAGCAAATGAAACTTGAAAATACAATTAAAACCATATAGGCTGGGAATGTGTTGTTTCTGAGGCCTTTGCAATTGTCACCGTGCCAGGCACTATAAATTGATGGCAAGAGGGATATGAAACTGAGATCCTCTTATAACAAAAGCAGAGCTCCATATTGCTCCAGGTAACAGAAGAACTCTCAGCTGAATGTGAGTGATGACTGCAAGTATAAACTGTGTGATTTTTTTTTTCTTTTTGCTGCAAGGATCAATTCCAAATTTGTTAAAATCTGGTGCTGAAATCCTGCAAGGACTTCTTAGTTAGGCTGCATGCAATCCTAACACAGCCCTGGATAAATCTGAGGGTTTGTGTTCCTGTGTTCTTGTGCATTTGATTTTTCTGTTTCACAGATAAAGTCAGGGTGTGACCTTATACTGACCATTATACACAAGATCACATGGAAATATTAATTTCTCCCTGTGGAGATATTGTGTTTTAAACAAAGGACATGGTAAAGTTTAGCTCCTGTCACCCCCCCCTTTTTTTTTTTTGTGTGTGTGTGTGGAAGCAGAATGTCAGAAATAAAGCCTGGGTTATTACTCAATATCTGCTACTGGGTGAATGCATAGCCTGAGGAAACTAATTACCATTTACAATAAATAATTTCCTCCATATTTATTATCAATGGAAATCTACTCATAGACATTCAGCCAAGGAATTCTGCCATATGAGTGAAAATATGTACTATCTTCCACCTGCAGCTCAGCTTACAACCCCAATGTCTGTAGCTTTTTCATTAAATTCATTATTGCTTTATTGTACCTAGGCTCTTGTTCTTCCATAAGGCACTGTCAATAGACAGACAGATGAATTTCTTCATGTTCTAAGTATTTTCTACTTTTATCTGTTGACTGGATTCACAAAATATTTATGGGCCCTGTAGCAATTCTTGTGCTTTACAAAACAAGGGATGGTTGGTGGGTTTTTTGTGCTAAAAATAACATTAAGTTCCAGGTTCTTGGTCTGATTCTGATTTCACTTCACCAGAATATAAATCTGATCTAATTTTAATGATGTCAGCAGAGCTGCAATTGGTTAAAATACAGAAACTATTGTCAGAATCAGTCCCTTCAGTTTCTTATGGGCTTCAAATCTGCAATAAGGAGGGAGAAGAAGGGAATGGGTCGCTCATTTGAAATACTAAAATTAGTTAATTGCTCTTATATTTTATTTAAATCAAGCAATCTCACCAAAGGGCCTGTGCATTTTGTCCTATTTTTTTTTGGCATTTATGCCCCTGTAAACTAGAGAAGATATTCCTTGAAGTTAGAAGCCAAAACATTTACACCTACAGCTGTGAAACGAATGGATTTTTCCGTTTGCAGCCTGAAAAATTTCCCTGAAACATCCTTCTCATCTCCTTAAGAAAAATAAAACAAAACAAAACCAACCAACCAAACAAAAAACCACAAACAATAACAAAACACAGTTCAGGCAGACCTCGAGTGGAAAAAAATGGAATATAAATAAATTTTAGGTCACCAGAAATATTTATTTCAGATAAAATGGTTTCTTGAAAGGGAACGCAAAATGGATCATCCTTGCAGATGGGTGTTTTATAAATTGAGTGGAAGTATTTGACTTTAAAAAAGTCATTCTTACATGCCTTTTCTTAATCTCATCCATTTGGCGTTGGGAGGAACATATCTATTTCCCTTCCTATTAGCCCACACCACCTTTGGAAAGGGTGAGGTGTGCAGACCTCTCTGCAGTTCCTGTACCAGTGGGTGCTGCTGGTCATTGTGTCACTAAAAGGGGCAAGTCAGGGGGCAGAAATGTTCTGGCAGGCACCTATTCAGACAATGCTGTTGTTCTAATGCCCCTCCAATGTGTCAGAAAACTGGATGGACCCGCCCAGGGGCTCTTTCACTGCCTATCACACCCTTAGTACCTGCACAGGCAGCAGGGCAAATGCTGCTTCTAAAACATGAGGCATGTGCTGTGTGCTTTCCAAACTTAAAGCTAAATATATCCCCTTGGAAAGGAAATGTCTTGGAAGGCACTCACATGTTGAAAACCACGCCAGAAGAAGGAAGAGCAGGAAAGGAATGGCCTGGGTTTAAGTCTGAATTAAGTGAACACACAATGAGTGTGCAGTTATTCTATGTTGAATTGTGTCGCCTTTCACCAGTGGCAATCGGCAGGCAGGGACCAACCCTCCTCCTGTCATCTCAGAGGGACAGACAGGGCTCTGGCCTGCAAAGGACCTGGTGATCACAGCCAGTCAGAGGAGAAAAACAAGATCAACAGCCTGAACTAAACCAGAAATTATTCCTTTTGTAGGGGTTGAGGAACCGGTGCTTTGGTTGTAGCTGTGAGAAAGAAACCTGAGCCTGCTAAAGGGGAATTTCCTTCCTTCCTCCTGAGGACCATGAGCCTGCTGAGCACTGCAGGTTGCTCAGACACCTGAACCAAGAATTATAGAATCATAGAATTATAGAATTGATTGGGTTGGAAAAGACCTCCAAGATCATCAAGTCCAACCCTTGGTCCAACTCCAGTCCCTTTACCAGATCATGGCACTCAGTGCCACGGCCAATTTCAGTTTAAAAACCTCCAGGGATGGGGAATCCACCCCCTCTCTGGGCAGCCCATTCCAATGCCTGAGCACTCTCTCTGCAAAGAACTTCTTCCTGATATCCAACTTAAAACTCCCCTGGCAGAGCTTGAGCCCGTGCCCCCTTGTCCTGTTGCTGAGTGCCTGGGAGAAGAGACCAACCCCCACCTGGCCAGAACTTCCCTTCAGGTAGTTCTAGACAGTGCTGAGGTCACCTCTGAGCCTCCTCTTCTCCAGGCTAAACACCCCCAGCCTCTCCCCACAGGACTCCCCATATACTTTCAGAAAGGGAGGGACAAGGGTCTATATGCCAAGGTCACTGTAACTCAAGGTTTTCCTGGCATTCCCATGGGTGAATCCCACACTCGGCGATATCACAAGGCTTCTTTTCCCCACTGGTCTGACAAAGACCTAAATTAATGCAGATTTATCTGATATACTGCTAGAACTCCCACATTTTCCCTTTCATTTTAAGAAAATCACGCTGCTTATTTAAATCAGTGTCTGTGAAACCAGATGTCTCTCTTTGTTCCTACTATTCATCCAAAAACAAAGTGCCTCTTAAGAGCCATCAGTGCAACAGGTGGAGTCTCACAGAGGTCAGTGTAATTGCACCAGTTTGGACCAAGGCAGAATTTAGTGCATTGGTGCTGGCTTGGGAAAAATAAATCAGAAACTTTATGGATATTAAAACCAGTGTTAAAACAGGGTGTTTTATACAGTAATTATAAGGTTATTTCTTAGTAATTCAATCTACCGAGGGTGAAAATATATCTTTTATTGCTGCCTATGATGGTAATAATTCTCTCTGGCATCTGTAAAAGCAACAATAGCTTTTCATTGATTTTGCTTAAAAGGAAAGTTCAGGGTTAGAAAATTAGTATTTCATGTGGAAACAAGAAAAACTTTCCAAAGTATATGTGATGGAAAGAGTAATAATTATGTTTGAGGAGGAAGGAAATCTTGTGATTAGGGTCTCTGGGTAGATACCTGTAAACCTCACATGAGGTCCAATCCTTCGATGTATTTTCATTCCTTTCACTTCCTGTCTGAAAAATAAAATAAATAATAAAACTCCCTTTCTTTCACCTTTGTTTTCTCATTAGATAAACACCTGGAAGTCCATTGACACTGAATTACAAATGCACATGCACCCAACTAAGCCAAGATCAAAGCTAAACCAAATTTTCTTATTTCAGGGTAAATCTGCATATAGGTTCTATCTTTCTGTTCACTACACAGTACCAGTGATTTATGTATTTACATAGTATTTATATAAGTTCAGCAGTTTAACCACTGCCATAAAATACATCCAGGTAATACTAATGGAGCCCCAAAAATTCCTCTGTGGTACAGAAATGAATGAACATCCAAATCACTCACAAAGTTGCTCACAAAATGTAGGTCTTTTGCACATAAATAGTAAAAATAACCACAAACTGAACCCTGGCTTTACACAAGGAAACAGTAACTCCAGGAGAGCATACTGTGTATGTCAGGATTTGCTGCTCTTCATAAATTAATTGGCTCAACTTTGTTGGCTCAGAGTATCTCAGCACCCTGAATAAATGGAAGCCTTGTCTTGGCTCTGGAGTTGTGATCTGACAACAAATACATTATTTAGAAAATTTTACCATTAATGTTCTAGACACTTTTTGCAAGATCAATCAATTATGCATCTTGCCCCTGCAGTCGTGGGGAAATCCCTAATGCATCCCAACATTCCTTCTGGTTTTCTGTCTATTCACACTCTTGTAGTAAATATCACATGTGATACCTTTTTAGTCAGAGCCAAAACTGGGGGTGGAGCCTTTCCCAGGGTAACTCTACAGATAATATTTTAAGGGCAACTCTGGTTAAGAGTCTTCTCACAGAGCTGAGATGAATATCTAGTGCTTACTGTCTATTCTCTATAAATGCCCTGCATGGGATGTGTAGCAACAAAAGCAATGGGAAAAACGTGCATAAATAAATTCTTCTTGGGCTACCCTTGACCTCGAAAAGGAGGTAGAAGTTTGGAAAAGCCCAGTAAAGCTGGAGGCCTGGTCTTTGCTGACATCGGTGTAAGGAATGTTAAAGTCAAGCATGAACTATCAATTCAGGAACTTAAAAGCAAAAAAAGATGGACAAAGAACCAAATTACAGTAGTACAGAGCAAAAATGTAGCACTAAAGAGAAAGGAATGCCATGACAATGTTGTACGTGGAGCATATTTGCCAAACCTGTATCAAAAACCTCCTTAAAGTCAAATTACAGAAGATAACAGGCATAAAAGGAAAACTGAGAAAAAAAGGAATGTAAGAAAGAAATATGCAAGAGTAAATGCACAAATACAGGATTGCTCTATAAACTTTAATGAACAAATAATAGCCTACTATGGGAGACCATCTAATATAGGTGATAGGCTATATCAGAGAAAAAACAAGAGATATGCAATATATACACTTTGGAATGTTCTCATTACCCAAGCAGAACACAAGTTAAAAAAAGGATATATAGAGATTAATCTCACCAAGCATAAAGAAAATTAAAGGTCTTGAGTTTTATTTACAGAAGCAAAGCATTGTTGAGGTAATCAAAGAAAGAACTAACTCTAATATATAAACACAGGAGTGCTGAAACATAAAAAAGTGGAATCACGAGAATGACTATTGAAATAATTATTTTAAATCAGACACATGACATACAGCATACCATAAACCCACTAAATTCTAGATCAGGAACAGAAGAGAGGAGACTAGGCAAATCAAAACACATGTATTTCTGTCATCTTTCCTGCATCTCATGAAGCTCATACAGCAGCCCTGCTGTGCAGAAGATCCAGGAGAGGAGATGATGGGCATATATAAGTCACTGCATGAGAGATGAGCCTTTAATCTACACGGATGAGCTTCGAAATGCGCAGCCTTTTTGACTAGTGTTCTTTTTAGTTCTACAAAATAGTGTCACAACTATTCTGATACAACTTACATTAGTCTAGAAGAGTAAGGCTTGCAATAATGCTCCTCTCCAGCTCATATCCTGACCATGAAAACAGCCCGTGTGGTAACACAGTTAGCCCACACTGCAGCCACACTCCTGCCTTCCTCCTGTCTGTCTGGGGAACACCAGCACCTCCTTTCAGGCACCGAAGTTACAAAGCCCTCACTGTCTCTAGAGCTGGTAAAGGGAAATAGACGCCCTTGAGGGTAATTCAGAGCTTACAACAGGAGACCTTTTTCTGAGCTGTCTCCTAGTGAGGATTCTTTCTCCACTCTTTCTCATGGAGGCAACTGAGTATACGTTTCAGTGGCTTAGTTGGGTGGCCCGTGCCAAAGGCAGCTCATACCAGGACCCATTGCAAATGCACTTTGGTACTTCTCCCAGCTTTTGGCCTCACTGCACACCAAATCCCACTGCCTGCCTTTGGGTATGTCTATGCTGAGTAAGCCATTTAGATCTGAGCAGAGAAAGGTATGAAACCTGCATCAGGTGCCTGCCTGAGTGCTGACTGTACAGGACATCCAGTTTGGCTCCCAAACGACATGTTTAAATCAAATGATCATTAAGTTCAATGCCAGCATGACTATCTCTGCATCTAAGCCAGAATGACATTAAGGACCTTTCAGCTCTTGTCTTTGGGAATCTGTGGCCAGTCTCTGAGCATATATACTGACTTCTTATACTGAAAGCGAACCCCAAAGAGCAGCAATGCAGAAATGCTTGTCCAGACCACAGAAACTACTGGCTGTGCTAACATGGTAATCCCCTTCTCCCTGCTTTTCATTCCCTCTAGTTATCCTGAGTAGAGCAGTAGGGCAGACAGACCTCTGCCCCACTGCAGAACTGCCACACAGTTCTGTATCACACAGGGCAAGCCCGAGAGCCTTTGGCCAAGGTACAAAAAATACCCTGTTCTGCTCAAATTATGCTTCCCTTCCAGAACATACTCATTTCTCATGGACAATAAAGGTGTGGTCCTGAAAGTAATCCATGTTATCAAGAAAGAGTTAGTAATTTACCCCTGTTTTTTAATAGAAGTGCATAAATCACTGACAAATAAAAGAAATTAATCAGATTATTCCTGAGTGGTTGCTCTTTGCTGAGTATCCCTGGTGGTTCTGAACCTGTCTGCTGGTTTTGTCTGGGGTGGAGTTAATTTTCTGGGCAGTAGCTGGTACGGGGCTGTGTTTGGGATTTGTGCTGAACCAGTGCTGATAACACAGGGATGTTTTAGCTGTTGCTGGGCAGGGCTTGCACAGCCTCAAGGCCTTTGCAGCTTCCAACACTGCCTCCCGAGCAAGGTGACTGGGAGGGAACATAGCTGGGCCAGCTGACCAAAGGGGTGTCCCACAGGACTCAGACCATATGGCATCACATGGTGTGGGAAGGAGGAAGGGAGGATGTTCAGAGTGATGGCATTTGTCTTCCCAAGGCACTGCCACATGTGCTGGAGCCCTGCTTTCCTGGGCTGGCTGAGCATCTACTTGTCCATTGCAAGTGGTGATTTAATTCTTGTTTTGCTTTGTTTGTGCTTTTGCTTTACCTGTTAAAGTGTCTTTGTTTCAACCCACAAGCTTCCTCATCCTCACTCTTTATTTCCCCATTCCACTGTGGGGTGTGAGTGAGTGGCTGTGTGGGGCTTGGCAGCTCTCTGGGGTTAACCCCCAACACCCTGTCCCCTTCCTACAGCTGTTATATTCTGCAACATTACACTGCAAGGGAACTCCTCAAAAGTCCTGACATGCACACACCACCTACCCCCACCTTGCTTTTAAGCTTTGCTTATGCCTACATATATATAAAAGAACAATTTCATCTCCTAGAGAGAATATATACCCATTATTACTAACCATAGGATGATTATTGCTCTATCTTCTCATCACAAACTTTTTAAGAAGGGTCAATAATCTCTTTGTGAGTTCATAAAACGCTCAAAAGCAAAACAACAAAATTACTTCATATAAATCAGCCTGATGCAGATCAAATCACATTCCATTTCAGAGAGAGTACAAAACAATCCTGCCACCTTTTGAATGCTGCTTTAATGTAGACACCTTTCAAGAACTTTAGAAACTACCATTCGAACAGTAATAGCCCAGAGAACACTGTAAACAGCTTATTTTAGATAGAAATCCCATCACCTCTAAAATTGGGTTTATGTACTGACCAGCAATCAAACAGAGTGAACCAACTGAGTAACGCTGTGGAAGTTTCCCCCTCTGGTTTCAGCTTTTCTTAGAGGATTAGGGTCTGGAAACTCAATTTGTTCTACTATTGTATTATCTATAAAGGGTGGTCTCTTGCTAGTTGGCTCATCATTGCACCAAATCCCAGCACTTTAAAATACATCTATTTGATATGTAGAAGTTATTGGCCAAAAAAGAAGAGAAAACAACATCCACCTGGAATTAATCAAAGAAAGGTTGGGGTTTTTTTCCCTCCATCATTACTTTCTTACAAAAAAAAAGTTTCAAATACTCTGTATTATAACAGGAATTTGCTTTATTGTAGTGTTGTGAAAAATCCATTAATCAAACTGAAAGGTAAAGAAATTGCATTTTTACTTTTGTAACGTTTTAATATGAGATCAGTCTATTAAGAAACACAGCTTTAGGACACCATTTCTCAGGGGCTGGTCCTTCCTTAAGAACTCAGAAAATCTAGGTCTTAGTTCTGTGCCTGTCAGGCTCCCTGAGTGACCTTGGACCAGCCTAGTTAATCTCCTGCTAACTCATTTCTCCGTCTGTAAAGTGGAGATAATCGTAATTCCTTTGTCTTCTGTGTCTGACTGTCGTGGGGAAAGGGAAATGTTACAGACTGTGCTCACATCTCATGCAGCCCAGTGGCCTGTGATCTCAGCCTGCCCTTCCAGAGCCTTCCCTAACACCCACTCCTACTTCATATTATCAATTCCATCTCTGTTTTGCAGGAGCAGAGAGCTGTGAGCTGCTCTAGGATGGCCACAGTGAACAGCCAGTGGATCACTGTCACTTGGTTCTGACACTCCAGCAAGGCACTGTGTGGTGCAGGGAAGGCAAAACTACTGAGCTAACATACAGACTGATCCAGAGAGGCCTGGATAAGGAAACACCTTTGAAGAAAAAGAATATTCTAAACTGTCTTTTCCTTATTTTTTTTATCAGTATTACTTCAAAGCCTACTCAGCCAAGTTGGAACAATATTGATGCTAATAGATTTATTTAGTGTATTTTTGCTTTCAGTGTTGTCTACCTGTCTATTAAAAGTACTGCTTTAGGGACAAAATGGAAAAGGAAGAAAATGATAATTCTTCCTAGCCAGCTGGAAGTGGAGTAAGTTCTGTCAGCTCTTCAGAGCTTCAGAAATCTCTAAATGCTACCAATGGAGTGGGGGTCTGAGAGCAAGCCTGGCTGTTGGTGACAGAGGTGGGTAATGCTCCTTTCCACCAAACCTGAGGATCCTGTGGTCCCCACTGCAACACACTGCTGGTTCCTGGGCAGAATTTCTTTCCTCTTGTTGCCCAGCACCAGTGGCTTTGTGGTCCTCAGCTCTGTGGAAGGAACTCCAAGAAGAAAACCACAGAGAAGGGTGGGACAGCAGCTGGGCCCAGTATGAGAGTCCAGAGCATGGAGGAGTGGACTTCCAACCAGTTTGGGTGGAGGTGGAAGAAACTGGGGTAGAGAAAATGGACTGAAAGAGGGACCATCTTAACAAAAAGGTGAGGGGTAGGGCTTAGCTGTCCAAAGGCACTCTGCTTGTGAACTTATGGCAAGGTGAGGTGCAAGCTGGCACTATGTATTTATGGCCCACATTCTCAGGCACATCTATGCAGCATTTGCTTGTTCTGCTGCTGTGCCATTAATTCTGGTTGGCAGTAGGGGGGAGAGAAGAACCTTAAAATAATTGCTATGCACATCATTTGCATTTCTGAGATCACACACTAAAGGTTATGCTGAGGTTTCCCACAGAGATGCAGAGCAGAGAGCAGGAGTGTCCTGGCTCTCCACAGTGTTCAGCAGCACTCAGTTGCTTCCTGCAGGCCAGAGCCAGTAACAAACACTGCTTTCAATATTTACATAATGCTTTTATTTCTGCTATGTTTAAACACTGTTCTCATTTTCAGTAACAGACACTTTTTAGTATTGGAGTGAATTCCTAACAGCCATAGGGAGTGTGATGACTCATTCTGTTGGGTCTGGTGGAATGCAGGATACGATATTCCCCATCCTCAGTTTGGCAGCCTGGTGAGATTGAGCTTCCACCACTTGCCAGTGGCAGACAGGACAGCCACAGCCCCTTTGGGACACCCCATGCTCTGGGACACTCCTGTCCTCACAGCAGAACATCCACAGGCTGTTCCACATGCCCAAAGCTGACCATGACATCCAAACCTGATGAACCCCAGCAGCTGCAGGCAACTCTCCACACACCTCAGGTGTCTTTGTCCCTTTCTTAATAAGTGTAATTAAATCTCACCCCACTGCTTTGACACTTGCTGAGCAGTTTTCACACATTTAGCCTGTTACATACAGAAGTAACAATGTTCCTTCATAATAAGCCAGGAACAGAGAGCAGAAGGTAGAACACCTTTCATTCCTACTTGGGTATGTTCTTAACCCAGTGATTTGTCATACCTAAGTGAGAAAACAAACACAAAACTGCCAAGTGTATAATCCAAGTCCCAAAGCACTTGATGTGGAGACATCAATGCTATTTTTAAAGTTGGAGTGTATCTTGTGTGCCAAATTTAATACAGTGCACATTTTCCTACTCTGGTCAAATCAGAAATGCTTGAGGGAGTGCCTGTCACTATGGGCTGCCAGCACCAGACACTGACTCCCCAGTCCTGGAATCAGAGGAATGCTTTTGCGTTTCCAGGAGCAGGTCCTGCCTTCCTCTCTGAAAGGCTTTTTAATGTTGCCTGGCAGGGAAGGTTCTGAACATGGTGCTTTGCCAAGAGCTCTCCTGGTGTTTCTCAGGTGCAGAGGATGGAAGAGAAACTCAGGGATGAAACCAAGTCACAGTCATAAAGTTGTAGTTGTGCTATGAACACAACCTTCCCAAAATTCATAACAACTGATCTTGTTTACATTGCTTTCCTACTGATGTATTACACTTGACCTTCTACAGAGTGGGATCCGATTTCCACTATTAGTATTAGTGTTTGATGGACAAAAATATGACTGATGTAAATAGAAGGAAGATCACATGTTTGCAGTTGCTTTGCAATGAGTATCGATGAATACTGAGCATATTGAATTAATGTGCTGTCCTTTTATGAGGTCTCCATAAAAGTGAGATACAGATGCAAGTATGAATCAGACACCAGGACACTGCAAAGAGTGAACAAAGCAGGGCATTGCTAATTATTACAAAAAGAAAAAAGTGCTTCAGATTATTGATCAACTTCCTGTAACTAATTTAAGCAAAGGCATTACCTGAGCTCTGTTTTATCAACCATTGTTTGAGTTCTCTGCTTTTCTCTACTATAACACTCATTCTTCATTCTCACACATCACAGCTTTCCTAGGACATAACGTTGTTGTCTGGTCTTATACGAAGATTAAGAATGAGAGTTTCCTAAAAAAATATTAAATCCAAGTGTGAAGGCAGCCTTGACTTTTGGCTCCTTCCTCCTCTGTGTTCTCCTCTCCTAGAAGGTAAGAGACAGCAGATCTGTCTTGATGCACTCAGATTTTGCTTTAGTTTATCTCTTTTCATTTTAGGAGCCACATGAATCCAATCTTTCTTACTTGTGATAATCAAGTAGAGAGTAAAGGGAATACAGAGAGAAAGCATCACTGGCCAAGAAATAGCCTGTTGAGTGCTTCAAGAAGTATCTGCCTTAAAAGACCAGAAGATAAAGGTAAGCATGAGTACCAAATAGTTTAATAGAAAATTAGGAAAAAGATATCTAAATTAAGCCTCCTGTAATGCTCTGTAACAGAACAGGAAGGAAATGTTCCCTGCAAATTCAGGTATTTCCTCCCCTCCTGATCTTGTTCATGCAGATGTACAGGTATTTCTGAGTGATGGAGCAGAACAGAAAAAAGCTCTCCTGTTGGTAGCACAGCATGCCAATAATGTTGTAGCCTTAAAAAAACTCAAGTGGAGACTTTGTTGGGGCCACTCTTTGCAACTAATGAGATGTCCCACACTAAGTGGTAGAGCATGGTCATGGAATTTAATATTCCTTGACTTTGCTCCCCATATTATGGGCTATTAAAGCAGCGTGCCAACATCATGGCTATAACATGCAAATATTAACTAGGGAAATATAACTCCAACTTAATGGAATATTTTGACTACTTCAGGCCTTTCAGGTATAGTCAGAGCAGAGGAGGACAAACTTGAAAATTTACAGAGTATTATGCAACCTTCCTCTCCTAGAAATACCAGGTGAAAACCTGCTTCCTCCATGATACTGTGACATTTCCATAGCCTGTTCTGGCTACAATAAGGCCAAAATTCAAGTAAAACACTTAAACCTCTGAATTCCCTGAATCAACCACTCAGCTTTCATATGTGAGTGACTTGCAGCCAGAGATTTGATCTCATTTGTCTTCCATTTGAAATGCTTTCACCTCTGCCCATTTCCAGGAGTTCTGGGTATTTTCCTAACACAGATACCAAGTGGCAGATGGGTCTACACTGTAATCAGGAGCAGGTGGAATCCCATCCAAGTCCACCTAGTTCATGCTGATGCCACCATGAAGATGCAGCAGAATGGACCTCAGCATAGACTGTGCCTTCATCCTGTGTGATTGCTTGGGTGTCTCTTTGCTTTTCATGCCCTGCCACCGCGCCCTCACCCTTCCTGGCACCGAGTCTTGCTTCAGGAACCCTAGCCTGGTTATACTGACTCCTCTGCAGTGCCAGTTCTGCACCTGCAGGGCAGACCCAGCCTGGACCACCCTGAGGTGGCTGCATCTCAGGCTGGAGGTCCCACATGCCACAGGGAAAGGGGTTTTTTTTCTGTAACACCTGGAAAGTACAAGGACACAGGTAGCATTTCTAACCAGTTGTGCTGCTGTTAAAGACTCTTCAGACAGCACTTGCTTTGCATGTAGCTGTGGAATATTCTTATCCCATCCCCAAGAGATGATCAGCATTGTGATATTACAGCACCAGACTCACAAGAAACAAGCTCTGCAGATGTGTGTCCACTTTGAGAATTCTCCATCTACCTGGCCATAATGAATCTTGAATTTTCTCAAGATCATTGCTCATCACCTGAACAAGTACTGAAGAGTAAATGAAAATAGCCATCCCATGGAAAAAAAAATCATTTAATGGCTGAAATAAAATGCCATCACTGCTGTGATAACAGAAGGTTTAAAGTACATTACTGTCGCTTCTCTATACACTTGAGGGCTGGCTACTGGGTCAGATGGTGCAGCAGTCCATGTAATCTCCTGAATGGAAAAAAATTAGGCTCAAAGTGCCAAATAGACGCCCACAACATAATATCAGGTAAAACAAACACATACCTCCTATCCCCCCTCACCAAATGTTAGAGAAATAGAGAGAAATTCCAGTCATTTCTCATTACTGTGAAGGTCAGCCTAGCTGGGAAAATTGTTTCTGCTTTACAATTCCCCAAACTGTAGAAAGCAGTTAGAGTTCTGGACAAAAACTAATGTTGCATTCAAAGGGAAAAGAGGCTGATATGGCATTGCTGCAGTAATAAGAGAATTTTTTACTCTTTCCACTTCCCTGTGAACCTAATCAACTGTGACATGAGAAAATATACTGGGCTCACCCAGCCAGAATCTGCCTGCCACCTGAAAATGTCCTCAATATTCCACCGTTTGGGAGTTTACAGTGATCCTTCCGACATCAATTTTGTGCATGTACATCAAAAGGCCATTAGAAATGCTCCCAAACACCTCCTGCTCCACTCAGGCTCCAAGCAAAGGCAGGCTGCAAACACTCCCCAGTGGTTGGCTCAAGGTTTCTGTCCATTACTCCTATGAAAGCATTTGGTTATGGAAAGGCATCCTGGGGGATCTGAAGAGCTCCCCCCTGACCTCCCTGGGAAGCAAACTGGAGTGTCATTAGGAGCAATTTATATCGAAGGGACTTTAAAACCTGCCTTGAACATTTAATTAATATCTGTTGGCTTATCAGGTTTCCTCCTTCTCTCTGAGGTTCAGTGAATGAGTTGTACCTTCCCAGCATTGCAGGGCTGTGGCAGGAAGGAGGAAGGGGAGAGGAGACAAGGAGAACTTCTGATATTTCTGTCCTAACCCACTCCTGCTGCATGGATGGGCATGTTCCTGCCTTCACACACCTGAACTAATGTGTGCAAACACCAGGCACATGATGCAGCTGTAAATTAATTTAGCCTTGATAAATGCCTGGCATATTTAATGCATTATTTAGTGCCACTTTTATTATTTGTCAGTGGTGAAAAGCTGAATAATCTAATGCAACTGAACAAAATACTATCACGTTCTTCTTTTGTTCTAATATTTACAGGAAATATTACAAGTGTTTGACATATAAATTGAGCATTTGATTGACTTTAATAACCACATGATCAATAAGAAGTGATATTTTTACAGCCTAAGTTCAAGTTTTAAAGGGCCAGGGGTCACAGATCTTTATCAAAGCACTAAGGCTAAAAATTTATTTTCACAACCTGTAATTCCTATTATTTTAAGGTCTGTATTGACCTGATACCATTAAAAGTCAAATTTTGCTCATAAAGTTTCAGTCCCATTGGAACTAGCATTTAGATAATTAGGGATTTACTGTAGCTCTATTTTCTAGAAGAATTTCAACACTTCCTTGTATTAGAATTAGTGTTGAGTGATAGGAAGTCACTCATTACCTACACTAAAGTCAGCAATAGGACAAGGGGGCACGGGCTCAAGCTCTGCCAGGGGAAACTGAAGCTGGAGATCAGAAAAAAATTATTTCCAGAGAGAGTAATCAGGCATTGGAATGGGCTGCCCAGAGAGGGGGTGGATTCCCCATCCCTGGAGGTTTTTAAACTGAGATTGGCCGTGGCACTGAGTGCCATGATGTGGTAAAGGGACTGGAGTTGGACCAAGGGTTGGACTTGATGATCTCAGAGGTCTCTTCCATCCCAATTGATTCTATGATTATTCTTTATCTTTGGAAGATACCAATTATTAAAAAAAAAAATCTGATCAACTTTTGTCATACCCATGTTCCCTGTGTAACTTACACTTTTTTTTCTGTCTCAATCACCTTTCCTCCCTCAAAGTAGCCTAGGAAAAATCCTATCAGTTTTCATGATTCTGAGATGAAAATCAGGCAGATCCAATGCCAACACCAGGAAGCGACCACAGGGAAACAAACAGTGCTCGTGTTATGCCAAAGGAGCAGATCTGTCACCCAAACCACTCACAGAATACCATGTAAGCTCTACATTCTCTTCTCCTGAGAGAGAACAAACACAAGTCTTGCCTTACATCTGGGATATCCACAGAGCTCCCTGTGGGCTTGCCTGGCACATACAGAAATTGGTCATTAAAGTTTGCAGTGGACAATTCTCAAATAGAGAATTATACATAGGGAGTTACAGGCACATAAGGTTTTTCTGCTGCTGCTTAGGATTGTGTCCTTGGTCAAAGTTACCACACACAATGGGACAAGTAGGAGGATAAGTTCTCTCTCCGGCCTGATGAACAGTGAACTATTTCTATTTCAAGATGGAAAAGCCCTCAAGCATATGTTATTCTGCCAAATCAGGGCACTCACAAGCATGTGGACACCCTGGGTGAAGCCTCATGTCTGAATCAGGTGCTGTGAAAAGCTTGAACCTGAGGCCAAGACACTGTTTTATGAGATGATTTCACCAGATGCCATTGAATAGATGAGCTGCTTAGTGAATCTCAACTGAAGATAATGCAAAAGAAGCTGTGACTTGCCCGGCTGGTAAAAGAAGGCCAGGCATTTTACAAAGGAACAAGCTGTAGGAAAACAAGGGTGGTTATTGCCCTGATGATTACAAATCTCTGCTCAGTGCTGGGCCAACTTAGTGGCATGACTGACTTTATTTCACAGGGCAAACCCTGAACTCTCAGCTGTCAGAAATGTGCTCATCTTTTCTTTCTGCTCCTCAGATCACTACCTTGATTTCTTGACACCTCATTGGAAATGTAAAAACAGCACCTCAATGTGAAGTTTATATTCTGTATCTGCATTAGTTTAAAATGTTTTTTTCAATTATTTTTTCCAACAGGCTTTTAAAAATGTCATGGAAAAAATTATTGCATTATTATTCTTTCCACTGGAATTGCAACTTTTTGAAAAGTGGTGGGCATTTTGATCATGTTTAGTAAATGTCTTCCTCCATAAGTTCCCAAAGAAAATGTTTAGGTAGTATTGAAATTCCCCAGTTTTAAGCTCTTTATTTTGAATCCAGTTTCTCAAATGGAATGAGGTGTCTGTGCATATGGTAAAGTAAAAATGGATGAAATCAGACTTAACAGGTGTATTTCATCCATGCACAGCTTTGTCAGTTGCTGTTTTTATTGTTTTATTTTCTGGTTTGAAGTCAAATATTTGTTGAGATGATGGAATATCCTTGGGTCTGATTTTTGCCTAATCCTTGTAATATGACTTTCTCCTGTGAAGAAATTACAAAATCAAACAGAGCATGTCCAGGAAAAAAAATCTGCAAATTTCAATAGCTGTTGCTGAGAGGAGGGACAAGTCCTATCTGAAAACAAGGCATCTTTTTGGACAGTCCTGGAAAACAGAGCAGCACCTGGCTGGCTTTCAGACTTCCCAGTGAGGCTTTCACCTGATCTTGTGCTCTTACTTTTTATGGGTTGGAGTGAAGGATATTGTCAGCCCACATAATCAGATTAAGGCTTTCAAAACCACACACTGGCAGATGAGGCTTGCTTGTCCTTATTGATTCAGGAAGGTAAATGGAGATGATGTATACGAGTGTTGAGCATTTTTAAGCCCTGTTTAGGCTGATGCTTGTCAAAGATTATAAAAGCCAGAGAGCTGGGAGATGTTTCTACCTTTCACTAGGTGGTTTGAGGTTTCTTTGTAGGTTTTCCATGTAGATGAATACCAAGTCATGGTTAGTATGAAATAACTATATGGAACCCAGTGCACAATGGCAGCAATGACTTTTTTTGTAAGTAATAGCCACACCAAAGGCCTTTCAGATATATATGCTGACACTTCTAACCACTATCCTTGTTTATATTTTGTGAATAATTGCTCCTTCCATATGCACCTTTTTCTGCTGACTCCATTTCCCCTTTAACCTGCAGAGCCCTCAGATGAATATCCCAGGGATGTCCTTTCTGTGTTCTAAGACACAGAGTAGTTTAATGACTTGAGCAAGAGTCTGTTTCAGCCTTTAAATTATTTGAATTTTACCACGTTTTCCTCAGAAAACTGTGGTAATGTCCCTTCTAGAAAAAAGAGCTAAACCCTTCTTGTAACTTACACTTTATACAACCCTGCAGTTAGAAAACAAACAAACAAGGTTTTGCCCTGCTTGAGAGGATCCCTATTCTCTGGGAGACAGAGCTACCTCTGAAGAAGAAAAGAATTAGGGCCTTTTGCTACCAGGCAATCAAAAACTTACGACTGTGGTTCAGCCAGTTATGTGTGAAAAACAAACAAACAAATACAGAAAGGCGGATTTTTCACCTGCCCACCCCTCTCAGGTGTTTGGGCTTCTCTGGTGACTCACAAGCAATAGCACACCCCAGGGCAAAGCTGTTGCCTCCAAAGCCCTTTATTTCTCTTTTATTTGCTCTCTTGGGGTGTGGATGGAAATATCCTGTGGGTCAGACCTGGCTCAGTGGCAGGGCTTTGATCTAAAGGTGCTTTCCTGCCTCTTCCACTTGCCTTCTTGCTGGACCACTGACTGATGGGCTAGACACAAAGTTTGGTACTTTCCCCACTATTTTCCTTAGTGTGTTTTTACCAACTTAATTCTTATTGTCATTACATTAAGGTAACTATGAATTGCTGAGAAGACTTAAAAAGCACTTATTAAAAAGTTTCTTAATTATGATATACGTTCATTTATGTATACAGTATATTATACATTAAAGAGCTTAGCAATTCAGATAAGCACAGGCTGGTGCAGGAACCAGGCTGGCTTGGGCTGAGCTTGCTCTGAATTTTGGCATTTGCAAATTGGCAGTTTCCTGTGGTAAAACCTGTAGACACGAGCAAGACTCTTCTAAGAAATCCAGAGACTGAAATTTGAATCTTTACTCCTTTGAGAGCTAAGTAATAATTTCTGCAGTTCACATCAATGGTGGTGACTCAAACCTTCTGAAAATTTGATCAATGCTTATTCAAGGGACTAACATTAGACTTTTGTACAGCATTATTTAATTTTAACTTGTCTACACTCCTTTAGGCCAAAGGCAAATAGAATATAATTATACTAGGATAGGAAAAATTTGATAATGTTGTAGGCAGCCTTACATTCCAAAATCTCTATTGTCACTTCCTCCCAATAGGTCTGTCAGTGACATCCTACTGTATCTTTCAGTCATAATCAAGTGAGGTGAAAATTATTCCGAAAAGTGAATGCAGGAGGAAACAACAGGAGGCACAAAGGGTGCAATGGCCCAAGGTATTCTTTGTCTCACTATCACAGCCATTGGGTTTTAAGCCTCTTTTCACAGATGCCAAAGACATTTTAAATTAGTTCCAACTATTGTTATGATCAGGCTTGATTAAGAGATGGCTCCTGTTGGACCTCAGTATGCTGGGTAGCACCAGCTCTAAGGAAAAGGAGATGAAGGGGAATGGGAACACACTGAGTACTTCAGTTCTAGTGTTTCTCACTCTGCTCAAGCCTTGACGTAGCCAAATATCTCAACACCCACTCCTGAACGAGATTTAGGCTACAATAACGTAACACAAAGGTGTATGATGAGCATATTTCACCAGTGTGATATTTTACCACAAACTTAAATCTCTACCTCGAGATGATAGAGATGTTTAACTAAATCAACCCTTTACAACAAAACAGGGGTTACATGGGGTTCATTTCTGGGTGTATATAAGACATCTATAAATACTTTACTAAACATTTGTTTCATGGCATGGATTTAAGCTTGAGAATCTTCCCTCTATTTTTGAAAAATATATGCAAATACTTTGGAAAAAGGAAGTTAACACATACAGACCATTGAAATTCTGACTCTCCAGCCCCAGGACTTGTTCTCATGCATTTGTAGTTAAGTATGTTAGTACCTCTCACCTGCTTTCCATTGCCTACATATTGCTGACATTGCTACAGGTTAGGACTGAGTTCTGAAGCTGTTTCAATCACTAGTCTGAGCTTGTTTTCAACATTTTAAAGTGAAGATGTGAACAAACCTTTGAAAAGTGACTGAATATTTCAATGCCAATATATTTTGCATGTAAAATATAAAAATCTCTGTGTGTTGCATTTGAAATCTGATAAATATTTATTATCAATGCTGTTTGCTTTTAATCTGTTCAGGATATCATTCCTCCAGCTCCTTAGTACTTAAACAAAAATGGCATTTACATTACAATATTGCTTGCCAACAATCTCATTTTCTGGTTTAGTCAGCAGCCTTCATGCTTGATTAGTCTTTAATTATACAAATACCTACATATTAAAAAAGTTTTCTTTTTTCCATACTTTGAGCATGTAATTATTTTCTCTTGCATGCAATAACCTTTAATTTTAGGATTAAGCAACTGATTCTCTTTAGTATGGATGGATTTTTTCAAGTGTTAAAGCAAATTTGGTTATTGTATTACGAGCAGGAAAATTAACTTTAGGAAAACCTTTCATTAGTGCATTTGACAGCACAGTGAACAGCTGACAGAAACTTCAAAATATTCAATGTACTTGAAAACAAAATAGATACCAGTTCTGTGTCCTCTGAAGTCAACAGCAATGCCACTGAATTCAGCAGGAGAGTGACTGGGGCTCTGCTACTCCTCCTTCTGAATATTCCTTGCTTTTGTAGCATTACTGTTACAGCAGCACCAAGAAGCCCAGTGCAAGATCAAGGCCTCATTGCATTACACCAAAAAGCTGTAAAAGTTTTCAGTACAGAGTGATCAAACAATGGAGGAAGAATCAACAAAGGAAGAGAAAGACAAAGTGACATCCCAGACAGTGACAAACCTGGGACTGCAGCCTGGTGCTCCTGACTCCAGCAACACATTTACTAGAGCATTTTGCTTCCTGATGCACATTATTTGTCAAAAGAGAATTCAGTAAGCAAAGGCATGACTTGATGATGAGATTAGAGCTAAATATGCAGATTTTATGTGGCAGTAAAAGAATTCCCTCCCCTCCTTTTGCTGCAGTTTTCACTCATGAGAGCTTGGACTGCCAAATTTGGGACTACAGGACTGACATATGTTATCTCTATACCTGCTTGTACATTTGAAGTACCAGTGATTTCCCCCTAGACATATTCTTTGAATGTCTATGGGGAAAACATCAAGGATTTTTAGAATGGCTTGGTTTTCTCAAGTTCTGTTTATTTTTATATTTGTTTTACATGAACTGAAAATTCTGTCAGACACATTTTGATTGCATGGGGAACATGTTTCAGAACCAGGAGACAGCTAAAATGAAGCAAACAAGGAAGCTGCAATTCTGTAAAGTTGGGGAGGGAGAAGAGGGGGGAACCTTCACAGTGGCATACTGAGCTTGCTCCTGTCTTGTTTGAGAGCTCTGAGAAACCCTCTGCCAACTTCCCTGGTAGTGGAGTTAGGTCTTATTACAAAGAGAAAGTTGCAGACAGAAGCAGGATGGAAATGCACACAGCATCTTATTCCAGAGTGGTGATAAGTGGTAAAATCTCAGCCTTTCACAATGCTAATACTGGGGGTTTTTTTCTGCCTCTCCCAGTAGAAAAGGCACTGGGAGTAACAAAAGCATTTTGTTTTCCTCCCCTCTCCTTCTCCCAGCATTTCCCTTTTCCTTCCTAAGATCAAGCCCTGTCCCTGAGGAATTGTACACTGATGGAAACTGCATCCTCATATGAATTCTGTGAATGAGACTGACTTCTCCTTACCTACCCCCTTCTGGATCTTGATGCCAGCACAGCCCTGCCTTTATCCTCTGCCCCAGCTCTCTGCTGTCCTGACTCAGCTCCCAGTCCCCAGGACAGCACTGCCCAAAGTGGGACAGATGCAATAAGGGACAGATGCAATAAGGGACTAAGCACTCCAGGTGGGTTTGGCCACCCAGCAGCTCGAAAACAGGGCTAGAAGGTCACTATGCCAACAATTTTTATATTATCACATTCATTCAGAATCATCTTCTGATGCCAATTCACCATCTCGAGTAGGGAGAACAATTCTGTACTGTGACTGGGCCCATACTTTGGGTTTCCTTTACAGCCTCAGCATTGCTCAGAGATTGGGATCCTCCCAGACCTGACCCGCTTCAGCTGTGCTTTTGCAAAGGATGCAAATATTTCTGTATAAAAACCTTGCAGCAGGGATTGCTGCTTTGAAGAACCTCAGCTCCCTTAAGGACCAAAATGCACCATCACAGTCCTCTTAATACATGATATGCTGTTTTCATTCATCAGTTTTTCTCCTCTGAAAACTCAGCTTTGCCTTTCAATCTCTTCCACAAACATAACCCAGCTTGGTTCTCTAACTGGATTCCTCACAGGGTGTAAGGTCATGTCTAAACTATCCAAAAATAAGTCAAGTTCCTGTCTGTGGGATATTATCTGAAATGATCCTAATTTATCATGTAATTTCTGACACAAATGAAGATGAAAGATGGAATATGGAAATGTTTCAGCAAACAGAAACCTGCATTTGAAAATTATTAAGTGTTTCAGCAGATTTCAAATCATCACCACAAATTAAAATATTTTCAATGTCTTCTTAAACCACCATTTTTGGCAATTCGATATAACTATATATATATATATAAAACTATATACATATATAACTATATATAATATATATATATATATATATAAAGCTGATTCTAAACAAAGGCTATCCTCAGTTCTTTCAATTTCCCCAGTCTGAAATAGAAAATTAAAATGGAATTTTGGACAGGGGAGAAACCAACTTTATGGAATTACATCATTGCTGGGAAAAAAATAAATCATACAGAATATTCCAGAGGTATCACAGTAACAAAATGAAAACTAGGTGTATTTCAGAGGTAAGTCCTATTTTTTCCTGGGAGTAACAGTGCTCAGCTATACTTTCCTCCTTTCTTTCCTTTACTTCATTTCCTTTCTCAGCTGGTGGCAAACTTCATTTCTTGGCTGTGTCCTGGATCAGCAGCAAAAAATACAGTGGAGTTATAAGGCAAGTTGTCCTAAAAATCTCTTCAGCCTTGCTGGTGGAACAAATACTGGGAGACTTGTACAGGGCTTCTCTTTCAGAGGAAAATATTATGGTGGGGCTCCCTTCTAACGGGGATTCAATCAGTATTTAAAAAAAAAGTTATGATAGGTAGTAGAATATAATATATGATAAGCAAACAATTTAAAAATAAATTTTAGGGTCATCAAAGCTCTGTAATATTAAGTCTGGTTGGTTTATTCCTACCTGCTAGAAAGGACAGGGGCTGCTATATGTCCACTTGCTTAATGATCCTAATTTCCTTGTATCCTACCCCACCAGGAGCTCTTGGAAAGAAACATTTTCTGAGTGTGCCGGAGTTGGTAACCCCTGACTTTTTAATTTTCCAGTTTCCACGTAATTAATTGTCGATTACATGAAACAAAAGTAGAAGATGGTGGAGGAAGGGGAAAAACAAAACAAGGAGGATTCGGAAAGCTCATGTTTGCAGTGAAACCCTTTTGATAAAAGGATGTTTTTTCCTTTTGCCCAAATTGTTTCTAGTTGCAGCTCTAAGGTCAGAATAAGCCCAGGGAATGGATGGAAGGAGGCTCCTGATGGGCTGCCTGGAGCTGCCTGGTGTTACAGCTCAGCGTCAAAGCAGCTCTCCTTCCCCTGCCCGCGCCGATGTAACTCACTGGAGTGGCAAATTACATCAGACCTACAGCTGTAACCCGACATTATGATTAATTTGATCAGTAATTTCTCCTGTTTTTCATTTTAATCGGTGTGACTATTCTGCTGTGGCAGGTCTTTCAGATCTAATTAAGATAAATTTCAGAGTAAAAGACTTGGCAGAATTTTCGAGTCAAATCCGAGCGTCAAGTGTGAAGACCTGCAGCACTAGTCAATCAATTCTCAGGCTGTAACTCAGCAATCAACCCATTAACACTTAAGCAAATTTCATAATCTCCAGGCCTGTGCTTAGTTACTCTCTCTAAACATCCTGGCTACCATTAAAAAGAGAAAGTATTACCTTTTTTAACCACCAACAGAATCCATAAGTAGACACTCGGATAGATCTCAGTGATAGTGCCAAAAAAGGCTTAATTTTAAAATATAAAATACAGTTTAACCCATCTCCCCTCCCACCCCCACCCCCCTTTTTTTCCTGGCAGTATCTAGGATCTGAGCAATGTCTTTTAGGTGCTTTTTTGCACAAGGAGCCTCAATGATAAAGCATAAGAGCTATATCCTTTCCAGAATATTCCAGAATTTTTTTCTTGTAGAACTGGAAGCATGTATCAACTTGCAAACATTTTCTTCTTTATTACAAAGACACGAGGGGTATGAAAAATAGGGGGAAATAAAAGAATGCTTTGGGATATTCTCTACTGTCTTTAAAAATTTTTGGAAATATGAATGAAAAAAGAAATTAAGAGAAATGAATGCCAACAGAAGAAATCCACTTGATTTATAAGAGTATCTGAGGGGCTGTGTCTACTTTTTCTGACCTTAAGATCCCCAAGGGTCCTACTCTCTGTCTAGAGAGGCTTTAGAAATAGAAGACCTTATGGGATATGGATCCTTTCCCAAATTTGTTCTGGGAGGGTGTTATTTATTTATTTTCCTGCTTATTAAATATTTCAGTTGCTTTAGGGAGTTTATTAAATGCTCCCATTTCAGAAGTCAGAGCGTGTTGGGCGAACATCTCCACTTTCTCACCTTCAGAGAACTCTTGAGCAAATGGTTTCCTTTATTAGCCGCAGTGTGTGCCCCTTGGGTGCCAATAATGCCAGTTGTTTGGCTGGAAGATTAATTTCCTTTGCTTTAAATGGGAGTCAGACAGCAGGACTCCTTGTGCTCCTGAAAATAGCAGCACCTGCGGAGTGTATTTGGACGGACCAGGCAGACAGTGCTCCAGCTGAGAGGTTTCTTCAGGGAATGGAATGACTTGCTCATAAAGTCTCTCAGAGAACACCCACACATCCCTGCTCTGTTTAAATGCAGAACTCAGCAGCTTTACAGGGTGAAGTCCCAGTGCCTCACAGACCCAAAAAAGCAGGGAGCTACTGGGAGAAGGAAGGCTGCTGAGCAGCAAAGTTCAGATCTATGAACAGTAACGTCTGTGTGACTCACAGAACTACTGAAGTGACAAAAAGAAAAGCACAAAACCAAAGGGAGAGTGCCTGAATCCCAGCAGATTTTGCAAGGGGTAACAATCAAGGGCGTGTGTAGTACCTGAGTCCCATGACTTTCTAGCCAGTGGAAATGTTTACACATGCACTTGCTTGTTCAGCTCATGAAATCACCTTTATCAACCCACAAAAATCTTTACAATACTATAAGAATACACAGAAATCCCAAACTGTGATTAGAACAAGGTGTTCAAACCTTTCTGGCCCTGTTTGAAATGAACAGAGGATGCAATAAGCAAAATACCCTCCACAGACAACCAAGCCCAACTCAATTTAACTGAATGCAGGGGAGTTTCCAGGCTATGAATTCAGAGCTGGGACCCAGGTCTTGCCAGCAGCTTCTGGAGATCCACACAAGAGCAACACTTCAATGAGCTCACTCTAAGCAGGGGATGGACATGAACCTTCCATCTGTGTCACCAGACCTCATGATGTGGATTATCTCACTCTGTCTTGATACCAAAAATGAGAAAATTTTGGACAATGGATTCAACGCACTGCATTTGCTCACCATTGATAAAGTATTCCTTTCTCAGATTGATTAGTGAGTAACTTAGGAACAGACTGAGTCAGACATGGCTCAGTATCATATGCAGAAGAAGGTTAGACAATTCTAGCAAAACAAAACAACACAACTCAGTGGGATTACTGGTGTCATAATCTCGATCAAGTTTTCTTGAAGCCAGGACTCAATAAGCATGAGAAAAATGTGCCAGGTCTTGGATGTGAACACAACCATAAAGACAGACCACGAGTACAGTCCTTGCAAATGCATCCCAACTGCCCTCATCAAACCAACAGAGACTTGGCTGTTACTTCTGTATCTTAAATAGATGCAAATATGTCAAGGTCTCAGGAAACACTGAGATTTCTTCAAAGTTGATTTTTCCTTAATGAGAAGCTAAACAATGAATGATCTTGTGAGAAAGGGAAGGGGCAGTTTGGTTTTTTTTTTTACTACTGCAGGCTCAGACAGCTGTGTACATATTCTCCCTCATTTGCAGCTGAGTGTTTCAGCCTTTCTGCTTTTCTGTTCTCCTTTGTTATAAAAGTGTTGAGTTTCCAAATACATTATTTAAGATTAGTATGAAAATTTAATCTAAAGGAGGTTCTGGTTTTGCTATCCTAGAGTTTGCTATTACTTGGAAGATTTTTGTGCTGTTGTCATCTCCTCGCTTCCCTTCTTCCCTCTTTTTATTGTTACTTTTCTCTCACTCATCACCTTCCCTCAGCTGCAGTTATTGTAGGTAGGTTTCCAGGACAAAAGGGACTCTTCAGGAAAGAGTTCTGAAAATGGTCAGAATAATTTTACAGGAAGAAAATCTCTGGGGGTTTTCCTGTTTGTCTGTTCCTATTCACACACAAACAGAACAGTAGAAATCACTGAGAATTCTTCTTCCCTATAGTGTAACTTTCCCTTTGCAGGTCTGACTGTGAGTACATTCATCTTACCCACACTAAAACATGCAGTCAGTGTCAGCAGCTAACCTTTTTTTGGAGCCAGTTATATATATGATGCTGCTACAAAGTCCCTTATTCTGGTAGTGAAGCAAAATAATTGGGTACTTAGTACCAGGCCCATATGATTTTATACAGCATATAATCAAGTTCTATGAATCCAAAGCTTTAATTGAATGGAAACTCTGTAAGAGGTGCTAACTATCCTTTGAAGCTGCAACAGGCTGGCCACTCAAAACCCATATATTTTCCCCTCTAATAGCACTAAACATGCACAGGCGAAGCATACTTGGAGAACTGAATTTTCCCCACAAATAAAGGTTTCAAAGTCCTCAGCTTACAGCATGAGATAGGCTGTCTTTCACTTCTGAATTCCTTTGCATCAATCAATGGCACAATGAAAGAAGTCAGACTAGGATTATCTTCTTTTCACCATTTGCAAATGAAGGGATGAAACTCTTCTGTCATCTGTCTGACCCACCACTGAAATCGAGCTCAGCTTTGGAAAACTCTTCTCTGTTTTTGTCTTCTGCAGAGAAGGGATGACCTGGCTCTGTGGTGTTTTGCTTTTACCAGTGTAAATCTGGAGCACCATCACTAATGCCAGCAAAGAATCCAGGTCCTGGAACCCAAAGTGAGGTTTTACATCTTTCTACACAATCACTTAAAGACTTCCCTGAAAAAATGCTTTTGTAACTACGATCCAGCCCATTGAACCATGTAAAGAACAGTGATAAAATTCGAGTATTACAGAATAATCTGACAAGAATAATTCTGAGAGTTTTAGCTGGTGTACACTGCACTGGATTATTAATTTCTGATCAGATAGCAAAGTATCTCACCCAAGTATACCTAAGCAAGTCACTTCCATTTAATTTGCCTTCTGAAGGACATGACAGCATCTGTACACTTTGAGATGTAATTGCTGTTATCCTTCAGAGTTTTTTGAAACAAACACAATCATCCTCCTGAATTACTGGCTTTCTATGACAATTTTTTGAGGTTGCATTTTTTTAAACTAATATCTCTCAGACAGATCCTGAATAATGTAAGAGGATGAAGCCCACGAAAAAATCAAGAATTCAGAAATGAAATTTTAGCTGTCAAACTTAGTTGTTCTTTATTCCCTTAATATTCTTCAAACAAACCCCATTTCACTCTAGTTCATAAAGAACATTACCTTAGAGGCTATAATATCTCTGAATGTTTTTCTAGGCTGATTTTTAAGTTAGAGCATTGAACATTAAAAACAACCCACATTCTAAACAGCTATTATAAGGAACTTCTGCCAAACTGTGCTCCCCATTTTTGTTTTTTTTTTCAATGTTTGTGTGGAAGAAAGTTATTTCAGATGCAACTATCAGGATAGATGTAAAGGGGTAAAACAGCCTTTCTCTGTGGGATTTAGAACAGAAAGACAAATTTCAGGGAGGAGGTCTTACCACTGCTCTGATTTACAAAAGCACCCAAACAACCAAGTATAAAGTGCAACAGCAGTTCCTCTGGAAATATTATTATTATTATTATTATTATTATTATTATTATTATTATTATTATTATTATTATTATTATTATTATCACCATCATCATCATTACAATATAATGCATATTTATATGTCTCAGCATTCTTGGCAATATGACAGAGCATTCTTTAAGTTCTTAATTATTTCTTTAGGAAGTTTGAGAAGTATTACACTTGCTGTAGAAGGTCAAAGTACTGACCCTACACACATTGCCTAAGGTGAGGATGTGGGACTGTGCTGAATTCTGGCTTCTCCTCTGGATGTCAGTACACAGCACATTTGGGAACAAACTTTGGGGTTTTGTGGCTATTTAAATGATGAGGATCAGAGAGGAAAGAACATTAAAAATACGTATCCCATAATTTATTAGTAACTCTTTAATGCTTAGCCAGAACTGACAGCAAATTCCTCTCCTGCTGTGCTGGAAGTGTCCCAGTCCCACAGCTGGCTGAGCTGAGCCCAGGGGAAAAGGCCAGACCTCTCACACTGGTGTCTTCCATTAAGTCTAATCTTTATTCCATAAATTTTAGGGGACAGCATTTGAACTGAAACTGCCTCAGAATATTTGGTTCCCTCCTTTCCCTCCTGCTCAGTCTGCCACATCCAGACTTCCCTCACAAGGGTAATTGTGACCTACAGAGACATGCCAAGGTGTCTGAGTAGGAACATTGTCACTGGCACCTACCATGCAAGCTCTTACTGACTTTCTTTGTACAACTGCAAAGGAGAGGTGACCCAGGGAATTAGCAGTGCAAAGTGCTCCTAGTGCCCTGTGTCACAGATGACAGGTGGAAATACTCAGATTCAGGTGTGATTTACACTGGGACCAGAGTCTCTATGAGAGCTAAGACTTCAGATTCAGTGTCAGTACAACCCTCTTGAGGTATTAATGTGTGCACTTGCTTTGTTTGTAAAAACGACTTATGAAGCACAGTGTTTAGCAGGCATGCAGTGTCTACAGTCAATGTGCACACATTACAGCTGTACCAAGACAACGAAACGCAACAGAAGCTCTGAAAATATTTGTGTCTCTGTCTGTCAATAATCTGCATACAAAGGATTCCCAAAGCACTCACTAGCATGATAGACTGGGCATTAAGTGATGCATAAGTAGCCCTTAAGACAATACACAGAAGAAGTTTTAGAAACATTATTCTCTACTGTAAGAAAAAGCTCAGCAGGCAAGGACACATCTCTTGCAGACTTTTAAGTCTATTATCTAAACCATTAAAAAAAATCAGATTTGATGCAATTTAGTTGAAGCTCAGATTAATGCAGGTTTCAGTGGCCACACAGCAAACACAGCTTCTTGTAAGCCAATTCCCTTAATTGTCTAAAAAAGGATTGTTTAATTATTAACCTAATGCGTTTTATTTCTGCAGGAAATGGAGCCAAATCCATCAGGGTGGATAAAACATTTAAAGTGGTGTCTTAAAATTTAGAGAATAAAATGAATAGAGACTTTGCTGATTTCTAAATGCAGTTTCACTGCCTGGTGAGTGGGACTCCACTCCCATCACAATCTGCCCTGGTGTTCAGAATCATATTTATGGGTCCAGTCAAAGCTATTCTTGCATGATGTGAGTACAGCTCAACATGTAGTGCAAGCACATCCAACTTAACAACACAGGACCCCTGAATCAGAGGCACTCCTTCTGCCAGGAGTTCCAGGATGGGCAGAGCAGAGCATCAGTATGGGTGCCACCATGTCACTGGAGTGAGCATCTCTGAAAGGCACTGACTGGCATCCTCAGCTTGGAGTCTGTACTGAGAATTCCAGTAGAACTATTTAATTCTGTAAAAATCAGGACTGTGGTTTCAAGAGGAGGGATAACCCATCCCATCCATCCCTTGCACATGCCCCCCAGCAGAAGCTCTATTTCTTTTAGGGACAGCCAGGATCATTGCTGATGAACCTGTTGTCCTCTTAAGTTATCAAAAAGGGTGACTGCTGGGCAAATGCAATTTGCAAATGTCACATGATGAATCTGTGGAAAAAAGTAAAGGGTTTTCTATGGGTTTTGCAATATGAACTTTAAAGAGCAAAAGACACATACTCTTCAGAAAACAACAACCTAGAACCATCACTAGGTATGCTTCTCTGGCTTATCAGGCCCTTGAGCTGTTCTAAGCCTAATGCCTGTAAGGATTAAGCAAAACAAGGTAGAATTTCTCAGTCTGCATGGACAAAAGGTATACCCTTCACTTGATTTCCCCTTGCAGTGAGAGAGAATGCACTTGCTGTTGGAGTGTTAGAGATTTTTACGTAGCGACCTACCTGCAATGGATTTGGTGACGTGAGAGGAGATGGAAGGCCATGCCCTGGTGACTGGCTGGGTTTCTGGGGGGAGCTGGAGGACTGTGGGGTCGCAGGAGGTTGGCTCTGGCTCTGGGACTGCGTTTGGTTGTGCTGTGAAGCTGCTGCTGGCTGTGGCTGGGACTGCTGGCTCTGCTGGGCTGGCTGTGGAGGCTGGGACTGCTGGCCTTGCTGCTGCTGCTGGCTTTGCTGCTGCTGCTGTTGGTGCTGGAGCTGCTGGAGATGCTGAAGCTGTTGGAGCTGGGAGTTCAGGGATGAGGTAGCTGTGAATTGGAGAGAGGCAAGGGAGTTATGCAAGTTTCAGTAATACCTCTTGTGTTAAAGATACTCTGGATTAAATTCTGGTTCTGTTACCCTGGGGGGCAATGCTGCTCACTGAGGACAGCTGGCCTCAAACTCCAGGATGTGGCAGGAAATTGTTCCCATCAACAATAGCCTGTGGTTCTGCCAGTGTAATTCTGTGCTAAGACATGGATTTCACTGGTGGCAATGAAAGCAAACCTTAGAAAGGGCTACAGGTCTGCCCACAGGATGGGGATCAGGGCTGACCAGCAGTCTCTGCTCAGACAAGATTACCAGTGAAACCAATGGGAACGTTACCTGCCTAGAGAAGAGGTGAACAGGTTGTCACTGCACACACTGTAGTCAGAACTCATAAAATGAACTGGTGCTGTTATATAAAGGAGGACAAATCCATAGTTGGAAAATAAAGGATGCTCTGAAAACTGCTTTGTCATGTCATTATAGAGCAAGTATCAGGAAATAAAACATTCAGCTGTGAAATTTCTTGTGCAATGCTTGGGCAGCAAAAATACTCAATGTGTGTGTCTCTGAAATAAGAACTGCTCACATCTAAAAGTGATAAATTCCCTCTTGTGACTTGCACTGCTCATTTACTCCTGGGAGTAAAGGTGTTTTGCTGACATGTGCTCCAAATATGAGGCTTGGCAATGAGTGGCTCACATCAACCTGCTGGCACAGAAAAGAAAACCTGATTTCCCAGAGACACTTTCCAATTGACTAGGGCATCCATTCCATTCAGGAAGGCAGGAAGTGTGTCAACAAGGATGTCACCCAGGAAGAACAGCTTTGAGCAGCAGGAGCCTGATGCTTTCTAGGGTTTTGCCCTGAATAAGTCACCTGGGGCTCCAGTTATCCCCACTTTAACCAACTTCTCAGGGGTTGTGTTAGTGAGGTATAAGATCCCAAGTGGGACAGCTTGCAAGGTCACTACACTATTTTTCATTCTCTACACTGCTTTGCCAATATCACCCTGTATTCTAATTGCCATCCACAGAAACCAAAGTAAACTGGGAATGGATCAAATTTGTTATTTCCAAAATGGCATTCAGAATTCATGGCCAGAAACTCTGTTCATCAAGTTGTTTGTGGGCTGGCAGATAAAGCCAAGTCATCTCCACTTTCTTTTCATGCTGACATCCTTATTTCAGCTCTCTGGATGTCTGTGCCTTGGGGTTGAACCAGAGGTCTTGGTACAACTTATGAAATCAATGAGCCATAAACTGGAATAAGAAAAAAAAAAGAAAAGAAAATGGAGAAAGATGAGGCAGAATGGGCAAGCCAGAAAAGGCTGTATGAAGGAAAAGGGTAAGGCTTGATAGAAGAGCTGTTGGTTATCCATTCCTGTAGTCATAGCAGCCCTAAATTTTCTTTCAATAGATGTGGGAATCAAACTACAAATATGCCTTTACAAGAATTATAGCTGTGTGTATGTGACTTCAACAAAGAACTTGAATAATTCAGAGAAGGAGGACTGGTAACACCAATATATTTCCATTAGGAAAGTTACTCACAGAAGTTTTGTGTTTCAACATAAAACAGAGTGACCATCAGACTAAAAACATGTGTGGAATCTCACAAAAGAAATCACTCTGGAGAAGTAAGGGTGCACTGCCATCAATTTCCTGGAGAGAATTTGTACCTAAATGCCCCAAAGCCAAAAGGGTAGTAAGTGGGAATATAATCTAAGGCATAAGAAGGTGTGTATACAAGACAGCAACTGCATGGATGAGTATCAATCATAGCATGAAGCATCTCAAATGCAAAGAAAACTATCCACCAATTCTATCTGTAGGTATGTACACAGAGGCAGAAAAGACCCTTTCCATTCCCATGAGGAAAAAAGAAATAGAGATCAGCTCTTTATCCTGTGAAGGCCATTTCTTGACCTGCGATAGCTTAGCAGAATGGACAAGCTATTGATAACCAGAACCAAGACTTCAAACAAAACAGACCCTTATTGCATGCACAGACCCCGACAGAGAAATGAATTAAATGACATCCCACAGAAACATAACTTCTAATCCACACAGCCCATGGAGAGGAACGAGGGCTCGTTTTACATTCTATGAGCACAGTTGGACAGGATGAGAGAAGTAGATGTAGAAGTAGAAAGCTTTGCCTTCAGTACTGCTCAATGCTTAATTGTTGGCGAATGCAGGAACATGGATATCTCTACAATCCACTTCTGTACTGGAAATGAAAACATTCTTGCTGGGGTGCAAGGTACTCCCTGAAGGAAAATCTTGTTCATGGAGAGAAGTTACTTCATGGAAAAGTTTCCAAGTTCATTGCCAGCAACTGTACAAAATTATTCAAATAACATCTTGCGTTTTCATATAATTCCTTTGAAAAGCCTCTCCAAAGCCTATCATCAAGCTGATCTTTAAATTGCATGGAAGTGGCTTAGTGTTTAATGTGCTGTTGCTAAACGAACAAAGAAGGAACTGGAAGAAGGACTGTTAGTTCAGCAAAGGCATTCTCAAAGCCCCACAGTAGGTGTGCTGCCAGGTGGCTTTAGGGCTCTGGCCCCTACCTGCAGCTGGTGCTCGTGCTGCTGGATTGCTCTGCCTCTCACAGTGCCAGTGCCATCCACAGCAGGGCTTGTGCCATGTTATTGTTTGCAATCCAATCCAGCCCAAGTCCCCGAGCTTGCTTGCATAGCTCATCCATTATAAATTGTATACCTGTCTAGCATTTGTCACTCTCAGCAGAGCTTGGAGTCTGATGGAATTTCAGGTGGTACAACAGTGCTGTGCCTGCATGTATAAAAGATAACATGCACTGCCTACCTCACAGGAGCCTTTTTTATGACTTACTGGCAAACATCTGGGTAAAACTTTGACATATTTAAGTGACAAGTGCCTACTTGCTTTCAGAATTGCACTCAAGAATTAAAAAGGCTTGCAAAGAACTGAAGAAAGTTCTTTCAGTCATTAAAAAAGTCAACATAAAGTACATCTCTTTAAAAGGGAAACAACTAACTCAAAATACATGCAAGATATGAAAAAAAAAGAGGAAAATCCACAAACAGTGTGTGACATTTCAACTTTTCTAAAGAAAACTACACGTTTAATAGGTGGCAGGGATGTATATGAGGTATCCAAGAAGACAGGAAGAAGAACTAATACCTACAAAGAAACAATGGCACCAGGGGGTTTCAAAGCTGAGTTTTCAAACC
Source organism: Pithys albifrons albifrons (assembly GCF_047495875.1). NCBI lineage: Eukaryota > Metazoa > Chordata > Aves > Passeriformes > Thamnophilidae > Pithys > Pithys albifrons. The sequence continues at coordinate 51,388,928 of NC_092464.1, read as the reverse complement.
TGGGGCTCAACTAGAATTTCTTGGTTGCCGCAGTGCCAGGGCAGAGTTCCCATTGGATCATCCCATTCCAGTGGATGAAATTGCTCTGAGGGTTTCTCCCCAGAGCTGGGAAAGGCTCCCCCTGCTCCCAGCCCACCTGAGCCCCCGATGCGTCGCAGCCACGAAGGAAGGATGGCCGGAGACCAGGAGGTTCCATGGCAGAAGAAGCAAAGTCTGCTTGAACGCCTCGTTTATATAATCTCAGGCAGGGAAGGTTCTGGAAGGGTGGGCGGTACCAGGCTTCCTATTGGTCGAGGGACATGCAAATGAAGGGTCAAAAATGGACCAATAGGGTAAAGTGGTGGACCGTTACCACCAATGATGGAACAAGTATAACAACCAATCAGAGAACAGGGATAAGAACGAATGAGGATACAGAACTTTAACCAATGGGGAGAAATGGCAGGAAAGAAACCCTAGGGGATTGTGGGAAGAAGAAACTTGGATAGGGGATGACTAAGGGAAAATGCAATAGGGAAGACATGTTTGTGATGCACTTTTTATCACACCACTGATGTTGATATATCAGTTGTAGGGGCACTGGGGTTTGTAGAGTCCACGTCCTCGTAGACCCAGTGTAAAATATCATTAGAGGCACTTTGTAGAGTTTGCGTCCTCGTACCCCAACGCTTGTAATACTCTTGTCATTTCACAAAACCTGAGTCTGCTCCCACAATCCCATGGTTAACCATCCCACTTGGAGCAGATTATGCTTAGCCACAGTATCAAAGCATTTACATTAGAATAAAAGATATGCAGTCAAGTCATGCAAATGGATGTCAAGAGGCAGTGAAAGCAAACTTTCTGATCTCCTTGGGCATCTACTTCTCTACTTGTCACAGACCTCAGGCCAGTTAAAGAATTAGGGAAAGGTTTGCCCTAAGGAACACACTCTTCCTTGCCTTCCTTTGGCAGATACTGCAGGCACAATGGTGCAATGCATTTCCAATGTTTGCACAAAATGTGGTGTTGCATATTCTGTTTCTCTGCTGGTTACCTGCACAGGAAACTGAAATGAAACTCAAAGGAATCTCACTCTGTCAAGGAAAATGTTGCAATGGGAAAAAGTCACCTCTGATGCAACCACGCTGAAAGAACCAGTCTGATCCACAACGAGGGAATGACTGAGCCTTTGTCTCAGGGGGAAACTGAAAAGGCTCTGTCTTCTATTCCTAATCCTCACTGTATCAACTGAAAGCAGTGGCAATTGCCTGCTGCCTCTGGCTAGCATATTATGACACAAGAATGGAATATCCCTAGTTATATTTTAAATAAAAACATACATTCTACAGTTTAATCACAATCCTCCAAAAAGCAAGGAACATAAGTAGGCCCACGAATGTTTATATAATCAAAACAATTTAAAATTAGGACCCTTTTTTCAGCACTCCTTCATAATATAAACTCATATTCTTAAGACCTCTACAGTGCTTGGCAGAAGATCAAATTAATGTTCAGGGATTCAGTTTATATCTAGAATCCACTCTTGTGAATAAGCTTCACATAATGTCTGATTTATTTCATTAATGTTTTGTGCATGTTTGTTTCTGTGTAAAGAGGGAGAGGGGGCAGGAGGAGTAAGAACCAATTTTAGCTTACAAACTGCTGTGCTGCTCCAGCCTCCAGCCTCCCATTTACATAATTGCATAGTTGTTCTTCAGTGCCTTGATACAACATACAATGGACTAAAAAGAAGAAAATCATACATTAAACCTTTTCCTGTTTGACTGAGCACAGGACTTGACTCTTGCCATTTCAAGGGCTTAATGCCTTTTTCCACTTCCCCAGTAATGGAGACTGGATTTGCATTGCCTTAAACTGAAAAGTGTAACTAACTTAAGCATCTGGGCTGCCTCTGAACTGACATGGCCTGCTTTGCTTTTTCCACCCTGTTGTTTCTCTTCTAATGAGGTTTATGCCTTTCCTTCCTTTGAAACAGATTTCTGAGGATTGACTACACACTGAACAACCTAATGCAAGCCCGTGTTTACATTCTCTCCCTCCTGGGTAATGAGGGGTAGGTTAGCCAAATACCCCAAGTGGCTCTGCATATGCTCCAATTTTCTTTTTGAGAGAAAAACAGAAGCTCTTTTGAATATGTTAACATCCTCTTTGTGAAAAAAAATCCCTGAAGGGTTGGACTTGTGGCTGAAGAGATTAGTAATGGGATACAGAGCATATTATTTCTAAATCACTGGTTCAAATCCAGCCTAGGTCAATATAAGGAAAAGAAGGAATTTTGCTATAATGGTGCTTTTGCCCGTTTCCTACTTTATAAAGAAAGCATTAAAGGTATAGAAGTTGTATTCACACAGATCCCCAGGGAGAGCCTGCACTGGAGGCAGTTGCCACACAGTCAAGGTAATAAACTGAGGCACTCCAAATATCTAACAAGGAAGATCATCAAGACTTTGGCCTTGTATGGCATCAGCTGACACCTTTATTTGCCCTTTCAGCAGAGAGGACAGAAGGAGTAAGGAGACCAAATCATCTCCTCATTCCTAAAGGTGGTCCCTCAAGGTTGCAGGACACAGATGGGTTATGGGCAGTAACTTGCACAGCCAATGCTCCTCTGTACCAAACCTGCAGATAAACAGAGGGCTTCGCTTCCTTTGTCTTATCCAGCATCTTTCAGGAGCACTAAATTCACTGTAAAGAATGTAGGCAGTAAAAAGGAAGTATTAAGAAGAAAACCATCATAATTTATATGGTGCCTGTGGTGTCTCCACGTTTTGATGAATACTGGAATTTCCCTGAAAAATGATCCACTGCATTAAATAAATCTGACACTTTTTTTTCCCCTACCAAACCTTAAAATGCACAATAATGCACTAAAATCTTAAGGAAGAAAAAGGAAGAAAAAGTTGTTCTAGGTAGAGAGCTTGACTAAGTACAAGAGCAAGTATATTTGGAATAATACCCATTTTGAGATAATCTAGGGGCTATTTTCCTCTAGTTTATGACAACACTCTGTGAGTAAAGTTCCCTGCGTGTATTGTAAAAATTGCATTAACCTATTTAAAATGCCCAAAGGCAAGAACAAGCTGGAGAAATTAGACTTTAATAAGCCATTTGCTTCCTCAGTTCAAATGGGACCTTAGGTTTCACATTGTACAAATGGCTGAAACATTAACTGGAGTCAGGGTATCATCAGGACACGGGGGATCAATCAGAGAGCTGGCTTGGGACTCTCATGCAAAGACAGGCAATTAAACACAGTATGACAGCAGTATAAGTGTTTGAATGCCAAAGTCTGTGTGTCAAGCAAGCAAGGCGTAGATCTGGTAAATTCCTAATTTTACCAGCCAGATTTTTTTGGTGAAAACCTGACTCTCCCAGAGATTAGGGGTATGATAAGGTATGTCAGATAAAAGCAGTTTTCTAGTAACAGGGTGCAGAATTGATCTCTGATTGTCTAAGAACAGAGTAGTGTTAAAATAGTACATCAGTTTGCGTGACATGGTATTCCTACAGATTGGATTTCCAGACCAGACAGAGCCTGTAACGATGTCCTATGGACCAGAATTTAGGAGAACCCCCAATTTCTTGGGAAAAATTCTTCAGGATTCCTTTGAAAGAACTTAATTTACAGGGAAAAATTATCATCTAAAACCCAACAGAACCCAATATAAGATTTCACAGCTGAAGGGATATGGCAGGGAACAGATGAATGACACAAATAAGTTTGAAACAACAGTCTGCTGACTCAGAGAACAGTGACCATGACTTACAATGGACGTCAGACAAAGTGTGGGCACTCTCTGCACATACACCCTTTAATGAGAGGAACTGCAGCTTATCTTTGCTCTCCTTGACTTTTTCAGATGCTCTGATATTGATGGGAACCATAACTTCAGTGGCATTCGCACAGACTAAGTGTTTGATGTGCCTTGAAGTAGCACTACCTGTGAAGAAAGTAGTGCAGCTCCAGGAGCTCAGAAGGGGTGGTCCAGAATCCTGTCCTGCAGTTCAGAGAGTCACAGGACTCCAGTCCACCAGGTACCCTGCCATTTCTCCTGGAAAGGTGGCTATGTGAGGCTTTGCGGCAAAGTCTTGGCAACAGGAGCTTGTTGAACTGTCTAGTAGCTTCAAAGAGTGATTTTGCATTATTTCAGGTAACAGATCTGCAGCTGCATCTTCTATAATTGCTTATGGCAAATGGCTCTTCTGACAAAGAAATATTTATCCAGGTATAGCTTCAGCAATGCTTCTTTGAAGATCAGGAATTACAAGAAGTCCCTTCAAAGAGTCTTTGAAGTGAGTCATGTTTCCTTAACTAAAAGTGAAGTTCCTGTAAGTGAAATGTATGGTGTGTTTTGTGCATGCATGTGTTTGGGTGGTTGGTTTTTTTAACAATGCAATTGAAAAGTGGATCAAAGTCTTTGTGGTTTAAAAGGTTGGAGCTTGTGGAAGTGTCCTGAGAATGGCAAGGGACAATGTCACATCCCCCCAGGCTCGACCAAGGGAAGCAACAGAGGCTCTTGTGCCCAGTAGATGACTTGGTGTGATGGGTTGCTTTCATCTCTCCCCTTCTCATTATAACTGTGTTTCCATCATTTTTCATTTCCAGTCTTTCATGAAAGCAGGTAGACTTGAGACTGTTTTCTACTAAGAACTCCAGGATTTAGGCAGCTGTAAATTCTGTGCCCAGTGCACAAATTCCAGCCAGAAAGTCAACTGCGCAGCAGTGACAAGAGGCCGTGGAATGACTCAGAGAACAGCAAAGAGTACACTATAAGGAGAAAGGGAAACAAATGCAGCTCAGACCACTTGTTTTCTATATAATCAGTAAAACTACAACAGCAAGTACAGGAACCAGGTGCAAGAGCAGCAGTTCTACCTTGCTTGAACACAAATTCTCTAGTGGAGCAATGACTTGGACTTCAACCTTGTTGAGGCCCTGATTTTCTCAATATAGCCTTGAACTGGTTTTACCAAGACATGAAGAAGTAAAAATAGTAGCAACAGGGCAAAAAACGTGGGGAAGAGGAAAAGCAAAACAAAACATGTGGCTGCAATGCCCTTAGTCCCATTCCTCACCAGTTGGAACACATGAGCAGTAGTACCATATTGAACATGGCATTATTCTTCGTCAGTCACCAGAGAATAAAAATGGACTAAAGAAGTTTCTGTGAGTGACACAAGGTATGGCTTAATAGCTGTGGTACAGAACCACCCTGGAGCACAGGTCAGCAGGGTGGTGAGGGGGTGCTGTGCTGGGGGCTGTGGTGTCAGGACGTGAGCAAATCACGGAGGTGTCCTGTCTACAGACAAGGGACCAATGTCTCTCTGGACTGTGCAACTCCCTCCATACAGGTAACTGTAGAAGAGCTGGGAGATGAACTTTAGCCTGATAACCTGTCATACCACTGGCCACTCCTGAAGGTTTGTACCACGAGCAAGGTACATGAGGTTTTCCTGCTGTTGACTCACAGTAGCTCTATTTTGCTGTCTTTAAGAGTCTTCCTGGATATGTATTCTATGCCATGCATAGATGAGAACACTGTACTTAGTTGTGTGCATTTCCAAACACACCACAAACTACCCAGCCATTTTCTTTTTGTGATATTTGACTACAGGTCAGTTTGGGGCGATCTGCCTGCATGCCTGTTTCGAGTTTATTTTACTTGCAGAGAGGCTTAAACCAAAGTTACCTAGTAGTTAAGCAGTGGTTCTGGACTGTGCATTTGCTACAGGAGGACTGACTGCTCTGTTTTAATTTGCAGTAAAAGAGGGTGGCTGAATATCAGCCTCCTTTCCTGTCTCTACAGCTCAGCAGCCAAACATGTTGCTGCTCCAGCCACTAATCCTGGCTGGGCTGTGCTCCATATCCATCACCCTGGCACAGCAATAGGGAACCAGCTGCTCTTTGGGTGACCATGTGCTCCCACCCACCTTTCCTGCTCGCTGTTCAGACAACCAACCTGGCTACTCAAAGAGCTCCACTGCTCATCAGCACAGAATTGGTGTGGGACATTTAAGGAGAAGATCTGATGCCAATCCTGAATCAGTCACACTCCTATGTTAGGATAAGCTCCATGCACGGCTGGAGGGAAGGGCTGGAGGGTCCAAAAAAGCCCACTCAGTGCACTGCCCACTTCATGGCTTCCAAAAGCAGCCCAGGAAACCCCATGCTTTGGATATTTCATACATTTTTATACACTGAAAAAGTAGAGGTTACTCGCAGGCCTTGGAACAATCTCCCTTTAGATCCTATTCTGTCTATCAAGCAGCTTCTTCAAGATTAACTTGAATTTGAAAGGAATACACAGCAATTAATAAATTCTTCCACTTAAATAATGTTTTTACTCACATGGAGCAGGAGTCCTTAGTTATAGAAAAGTCCAAAAGCACAGATTTACAATTGCCAAAAAAACCTACTTAGCAGTAATTCACTATTTATGTGCACATATTCAGTCAGAAGAGAATATTGCTGCCCTTCTGATGCAGTAACTAGTACCTCATTACCCCTACCAATGAAAATACGTGTTTCTTCAGACCAGGCAATGGAAGAAAAGCTGAATGTGGTTGCTAATCAGTGATTCTCCAAAAAACAGGAAGATAGTCTCTGCCTTCCTTAAGGCAACATTGTGGTTATTTGAATATTCAGGATAATGAAATATTTTAAATAAGGGTTTAGGTCTCCTCAGCTGCATGTTAGCTAAGCCCAACCTGAATGACACCACAAAACACTGGCAATGTCTGTTATCAATATTAAATACACCTGCTGCTAATGTTATCCTTTTAAGAATAACAACAAAATCCTCCAGAACTTGCTCTAAAAATACAGAAAATTCATAAGAGAATGTACCCTAACAGGTATATTTTATTCATCCTACACAAACATACTGGCAGTGATGCATTTAGGTTGTGTGAAGTTTCCAAATAACCACTATTATTTTCTCTTAAAATTTTCTTCTGTTGCATTTAACCTTTCCATAAAAGAATTCTAAAGTTAAATTTTAAGTGTGGACACTTCAGAAAAATTGTCACGATAATGAAAACATTGATCATCACGTGGAATTATTGCTAATGTGTAGTCATAGATAATGATGTTTGGTGGGGGAGGGAGGGCAAGAGGAGAGAATTTGCTGTTCAGAAATTTCCTTGCCTTTGAAATGAGTGGATTTCTCATCCTCCTGTGGAATCCCACGGACAGGTACATTTGAAAATAACACACCAATGCTGGGCAAACACCATTACCAGATTCACTGCACTCCCCCCATTAAATAGAGATAAGCTTGTTTCAAAATAGTGCATTTAAATGAAAATTCTGGACCACTCATCAGTACAAAACGAGGAAACACATGTCCGTGCTGATACAAGATCCAGCTTTTTGCTTAGATTGACTTCTGATTTAAAAAGTTAGTGGCAAAAATGCTTCTCAAGCAGGATGAACTTTCTATCATGGCAACTGAGAACAAAAGCTGGCACAGTTAGTGCACATGGAAATCTGAAACCACTATTTTAAATTTGTTTTGCCAAGTTTTAACTAAGTAGATACAAAAAACTGTTCCTTTCATTTTCAGTGCCAGGGATTTTGTCTTTCCTCTGTTGATTTTAATAGCTCGCTCAGAAGCTTGGAAATTAATGTTTCTTCCATCATCAGTTTAAAACTTTTCCATTTGCCAACTATAAATGTTTTTTCTACTGTGTGTTTTCAGTGAAGCTGAAATGAAAAAGCTTTGATTTTCCCATCCAAGTGCCAGGGAGCGTGGGGCAAACCATTCTTTCATCTCCATCCCTGAGACAGAGCCAGCTCCAGTAACACGTAACCACAACATCCCTCCACTCTTTCTCTCTCTCCCACGGTCTGCAAAAAGAAGGCAATTTTTGGACTCAGGTTTGTCTAAAGACTACCTGGACAGACCAGCTCTACAGAGACCCTGCATTCTGCAGGGGGTGGCCATTCAAATGGCCATCATCATGTCCAGTCCTTCTAATACAGAGCCCTCTCTTTGGGCAGATTGGGCCCCAACAGCTTCTTTTCTTGCCCAGCTGTAGACATTTACTTATTTATAGCTTATGGAACTGTGATGGCACTTCAGCAACCCTCACCTTTGAACAGGGAACTCAAGCAAATGCAAATTTAGCTCAGCATTATCCTCAGAAAATATTATTCATGTGATTGTGGGCAAAAGCAGATGTGCAAATTCCTCCCTTTATTTTTTCAGGAATGTTTAGGCATACTTTTTGACAATAGCTACCCAATCACTAGACTCTTGAGAACTGCATCAGAAAAACATCTAAAAGATAAGACCCATAAGTGAAGGCAAGTGTTCTGTAAGCAATCATCCAGCATAAAACATTTCATTCTGAGCTTTGCAGCATACTCTGCTGACCATTTAATGTATTTGGATTATGGATCACATAGATTTCCAATTCATAAAGAAACTAATGCCAGGGAAGCATCTGATGCTTTAAAGTTGTGCACTGGAGAATTAAGAGGAGAAGCCAAGAACATCAGACCTGTGTCAGTACCAACAAAACCAGAAGTAACTTTTGTGGGTTTTTTTATAAATTTATTTTTGGTGTGCAGTGTTCTTAAATAGATTAATTCTAGCAGCCCTTAATTATCTCAGCCAGTGTTACACATCTGATCTTGCATGTCTGACTTCAGGCAAAAATCTCTCAAAATGTGTGGCCTGGGAATGAATAGGGAGCACATGGCACAGAGCAGCTCCCTCCTGCTGCAATCCAGAACGGTGCCACTGCCTTACACACTGAGCTGCAACTTCAACCTTCCCCCAGAACACTTTAATCAGAAACCACTTTCATAATTTGTAAACACTGCCAAATGTTTGATTCCAGGCTGTTTAAGTGATCAAACCTTTGGGTGGAAAATAAAATAAATAACAATCAAACCATCAAACAAAGAAAGCAGTTATAAATAATTAAACGTGCTGTACTGACACACACTATTCCCATCTGGATGTTGTGCTTCCAAGATGTAAAGTACTAATTAGGAAAAAAAAATTAAAAATATCCTGTGTGACAGAACAAGTCAGGTCAGAAACAGGAACTCAGGAGTGTTACAGGTGAAGATCAGCACTGAGAACCCACCTCCTATTTCTGAACCCACCATACCTGCCCCACCCTGGGCACAGCAGCTGATTTCCCTGCCTCACTTTCCTTTTCTATAAAAGAGGGATAATAACCTTCACTGCCCTCCCCACAGGCAGTTAATTTAGTGAAGTACAGCAATGTGGGTTAAAACTTCAAAAAGAAGGGGGTCAAAGATACACAAAATTTTATTTCCCCATGGAAAAGTTCATTATCAAGGTATTGTGTTAATGATACATAGATGATTTTAAAGCACCCATTTATTTTCTTTTTTTCCTACTTTTTGGCAATGTCTGGGTAAAGCTTTTACTCCCAGCAGCTCATAAGACTTTTTGAGATCTTCAGAAATTGGGACACCTTTTAGGATGAACTCTCAGCTTGGGCACATTCTAGGCACTTGTCTCACACTGGATTTAAAGGATGCCTCAGAATGAAAAATAATCCCGGATTCCCTGGAAGACTTGTACTTAAGAGTACATTGCACACCACAAGAGCACCTCTACAATCAGAGACTCACTGATGGAACTGCCTAAACTGAACTAGCTAATAACAATTAAAACAATCCAAAAGAAAATTTCACCAACAAGACATCACAGGTAATACAGTGATTCCTCCAGTGCAGTAAGATAGGCCAAAGAAACAGGAGGATGACAAAACAAAATGAAGACAGGAAAAAATAACTCAAGGGTGATAACTATAGGACCCCAGTGGGCTTGTTATATGAATAGACTGCAGGCAACCACATCCTGCTGCCCTGATGCTTCATAAATTCTGGCATCTCGTTAAGAGGCTGAAGACTACTGACCTCACTTCCTCTGCTAATAAGACTGTGCTGCTTTGTGCCCAGACTTTTATGATGCTCATGGAATTTGAACCATTGTGTGAGCCTCCTTCCTTCCTACACCAGTGATTACGACCTCCCAAATTGCAGAAGAACAAATGGGAAATGGAGACTCCTCTCCCTCTTTGGTGCAACAGTCCCTTCTTTCCCTCTTCTTAAGCCCTTGGAAAGTGTTTCGTAGGCTCTCAGGACCAGAGATGCTAAGGTGTGCTTGGTTTTGTTTCTGAATATATTACAAGTAATCACAGTAATAAACCAAGACATCTGAGTAGATTTTATGATGTTCACACATAGGTGTGACATTTATACATGCCAGAAAGACCTCCATGTAGTATAAACAGGCAAAACTGAGCCATTCTGTGTGCTGAGAACACAGAGCAAGTGTCATAGAGCCAAAGAGAGAACAGGCACACAGCTCTTTGGAGGCACAAAGCCTGCACAGGCTGAGTACTCCAAAGCTCTCCTTGCTGCAGTTCAAACTAGGAGAGAACAGCTACTGCTCTTGGCGCTTATTCTGAAGAGCAAAATGTGCCAAGGCAGCAGAGAGCAGGTCCAGCCCAGTGGCCACAGCCAGCCATGATCACAAAATCCACAGAAAGGCAGGCCTGGGACTTGTCCTGTCCATATTTTACATCATTTTCTCCCCAGTATAAAAAGGCACAAGACAAATCAAGGCAGCAATTCCTTCCCTGCACATGACAGAGCAAAAATGTGTTCCCACCATAAAAACAGCAGAAGGCTTGTCCATCAGTCCATCAGCTGCTCCAGCTCTGAGTGTTCACTCATGTAAGTGTGTACCTTAAAAATGTTACAGTGTGCAACTTAAAAAAACAGACCAAGCATTATTTCCTTTGCCTATGAGATTAGTACCCCCACAGTAATCACTGGCACTGGGAAAACAAACCAAAAAACCCTCCTAGACCCCTTCTTTTCCCTCAGACATCCCTTTGTCCTCAAGAGCTAAAACCCTCCAATGGTGACCCCTTGCAGCTCATGAGCTACATTACACAAGTCCTTGCTGAGGAGCCTCACCTTGAACATCTCAAAGCAAAATTGCTGCAAATAAAAATACACGAATCAACACCATTGGTGAGGGCAGTAAAACCAAATTCTCCTCTGAGTTTCACAGAGCAATGAGAGCAGTGTCACTGAATTTGCACTTCTGAAACCATGAGGAAAATGCAGCCTTCATTCACTTAGTTCTAAGAGCTTTATGTCTTGTGGAGACTCACTCTCTTGCTTCAGTTGTGCCACTAACAGAGCTCTCAGCACTTGCTTTGCTGCCCTTCATAGATAACCCAGCAGATATCCACTGTCTAGACTTGCTGTCCTTCCCAATAATGAAGGTATGCAAATTCTTCATAGGGCATGCAGCAATAGAACTTGAAGCAAAGCAGTAAAAAACAAATAAAAAGAACCCCCCAAAACCACTGTAACAAGTCCAAAAATCCTCATTCCTTGCTGCTTATTCCAGAGCTCCTGCACAGGATCAGAGTTCATCTTTATGGTTGTGTCGCTCTTATTTAGCAAAGGCAGCTCATATTTAACAATTCCATTATTTTCTTTTCTACATGATGTCAGACCACATTAGTGGCCTGCTGGGTGTTCTCAGGCAGACCGAAGCTGTTCTTCCTTGCACAGTCCAGGCATTGACTGGACTGACATTCCCACGTGGCCCTGTGGAGCATTAGGGACCACCACCAGCTGCTCCAATTGGCTCTCTGTGCCAGGGACACGGCACTGGGCACAGGGCACTGCCAGGAGGGAAGGAGGAAGGGAGGGAGGAAAGGAAGGAAGGGAGGAAAGGAAGGGAGGGAGGGGAGGTAAGAAGGGAGGGAGGGAGGAAAGGAGGAAGAAGAGAAGGAAAAGAGGAAGAAGGGAAGGGAGGAAGGGAAGGGAGGCAAGAAGGAAGACAGGAAGGCAAGGCAAGGCAAGGCGGAAAGGAAAGGAAAGGGAAGGGAAAGGGAAGGGAAAGGGAAAGGGAAAGGGGAAGGGGAAGGGGAAGGGGAAGGGGAAGGGGAAGGGGAAGGGGAAGGGGAAGGGGAGGGAAGGGAAGGGAAGGGAAGGGAAGGGAAGGGAAGGGAAGGGAAGGGAAGGGAAGGGAAGGGAAGGGAAGGGAAGGGAAGGGAAGGGAAGGGAAGGGAAGGGAAGGGAAGGGAAGGGAAGGGAAGGGAAGGGAAGGGAAGGGAAGGGAAGGGAAGGGAAGGGAAGGGAAGGGAAGGGAAGGGAAGGGAAGGGAAGGGAAGGGGGAAAAGGGAAGGAAAAGGAAAAAGGAAAGGACAAGGAAAAGGACAAGGAAAAGGAAAGGAAAGGAAAGGAAAGGAAAGGAAAGGAAAGGAAAGGAAAGGAAAGGAAAGGAAAGGAAAGGAAAGGAAAGGAAAGGAAAGGAAAGGAAAGGAAAGGAAAGGAAAGGAAAGGAAAGGAAAGGAAAGGAAAGGAAGGAAGGAAGGGAAGGGAAGGGAAGGGAAGGGAAGGGAAGGGAAGGGAAGGGAAGGGAAGGGAAGGGAAGGGAAGGGAAGGGAAGGGAAGGGAAGGGAAGGGAAGGGAAGGGAAGGGAAGGGAAGGGAAGGGAAGGGAAGGGAAGGGAAGGGAAGGGAAGGGAAGGAAAGGAAAGGAAAGGAAAGGAAAGGAAAGGAAAGGAAAGGAAAGGAAAGGAAAGGAAAGGAAAGGAAAGGAAAGGAAAGGAAAGGAAAGGAAAGGAAAGGAAAGGAAAGGAAAGGAAAGGAAAGGAAAGGAAAGGAAAGGAAAGGAAAGGAAAGGAAAGGAAAGGAAAGGAAAGGAAAGGAAAGGGGGAAAGGAAGGAGGAGAGGAAGGAGGAAAGGAAGGAGGAAAGGAAGGAATGGAGGAAAGGAAGGAAGGAAGGAACTAGGAAAGGAAGGAAGGAAGAAAGAAGAGAATAGTAAAACTCCTGAGTCAAATGTGAGTGGCACAGCCATAATTCTTTGTGAAGCAGCAGGTAAGATTGATTGTCAAGGGTCAAAAGGCTAGGTCAAACTCTGCTCATTCGTCAGCTGAATGTCATTTCTGTTTTCCCTGTCACCAGATAGCTTGAAAAAAAATTACAACTCCTTCCTCATTATCTGGGACTTGGCTCCCTTCCTGCCATCCAGTATTAATGAAACTGTGCTTCAAGCCTGGCCTTCATCTTTGAGGTTCTTCTTCATGTATTTCTTCCCTTTCTTAAGTACTACAGAGCGAGGACAATTTGAAAGATCACTTTCTCAAACAGAGTAGTTGGAAAATTGCTGCTACAATGAGAATGATTTGAAAACACATATGCAGTGTAAGTGTCTGAAGGAACAAAAGAGTAATTAAATCGTATCAAGTCCAAAGGCCACACAATGATGTGATTGAATCCTGGTTAAATCTGTGCACCTCATATGGAATCTTCATAAAACCAACATGAATATTTTGAAATAATTTTTGAGTGGGGAGAAAAGCACCTTTTTTGTTATAATTCCAAGCCATGGAATGATGCTGATACTGAAATCCATTGATTTACTGCGAATATGATTTATATACACCTGATTCAGATAAAACCACAGCAAATAATTCCCTTAAAAAGAATTAAATGTCTAAATTAATTGAAGTTCAAATACACTTCTGTGGTAAAGTTTCAACAGGTTTGAAATGGGTTGCCACTTCAAGCCAGCAGTTGGTTACCCAAAGGATGCTCCCTCAAAGAGAAATATTTTGTGTCAAAGGTAAGTTTAGGTGCAGTTTATCCTCATGTGAATTTATATAAAGGCATTACTTTTGTGTTTATTCAGTGCTTTCCACAAAGGGATCTCAGGGTAAATGACACAAATAATTAAACCTCATCTAAAGCCTGTTCCTGTGAGAGCTGCCTCTGTGTTTACAGGCACAGAATCAGGAACCCTTCAATGACAAAAAGAGATGATTTACTAAATTAATTCCCATTGAACACAGTGCTGCACAGGATGGTTTAAGTGTGTTGACTGATTGACATAAGAGCTCCTTTTAGCTAGAAGAATGACCTTTTAAAATATTTATAATCACTCTTGGGCAAAAACATCCTGAAATCCTGTGCTAAATCTGCATAGAATAACATTTCACACAAGTCAAATTTCCCTGCACAGGCAAATGTGGTGACTCCAGTGCAACTACCTGCATGAATGGCATCTCAGACAGGAAATCCAAAATGTTTCACAAAAAAGAAAAAAATAACCCAGTTTTAACTCTGAAGAGAAGATAAAAATAAATGACAGCTCCAAACCAAAAGGAAAGGTTCTGATTTCAAAATGCTTGGTGCACTGTCCATCTGCAGCCTGGGAGAGCTATTGCAAAGACAATAGTGGAGTTTAGGACAGAGCAGTTTGGGGAACTACTGGTATTTGTAGACCTGACTGAACTTTTAGGGCTTGCAAAATATGATGGGCTTTCAAAATGTTAGCCAAAATGACTTGGTTTTGATAAAATTAGAGGAAATTTCAACAAGATAGAAGAACAAAAGTTAATGGAAGTAAAGAGAAAAAACCATTCTTATCACAAATTAAGTTTTCCCTCAGGATGCTTCTTTACTCCAACGTTCCACTGGCAACAAAATTTGAATTCTGAACTTTGAGATCAGATGAGAATGGCAACAACTAAAATTTGAATAGAGGGCCTGTCATTAAAATAATTTTTCTTGGAGCTCTGTGTTTGTCTGAATATTGCTTTCCTGGCCACGTTACAGTGTGGACATTGCCCTGCACCTGAGCCAGTTTAAAACACAGAGTATTTGGCATCACTGATGGGGAAAGAAGAACTGTAGGAGCAGACCCAGTGCAAGGATAAAAGGAATTGTAAAACAGATTTGGGCTCTGTCTAGGAGAGCCTCTTCTCATTATGTAAAATGACTGATTATGAGATCCCAGCTGGGTTTGTGAGGGGCCTTGTTCACTGAAATATTAATAGATGACATTTAGCTAAACACTACAGGAGCACCATGATCCTGTGCTGGGAACTGTCACCATAAACACATTTGACTTCCTCCAGTGAATACTAATTCGTATCAGGCTGCTGCCAAACTGCCTTGCTTTCTCCTGAGAAGCTCCAGCCTCCTCTACTGAACCAGCCCCTTTGTTCTCTCCTTTCTCAAAAATTTACCTTTTTCATTTCCTTTGGTTTCTGTTTTCCCTCTGTTTCCTCTCATCCTGTGACTCCTCAGGGCTCCGTGTGTGGATTTGCTGTTGACCATCAGACAGCATCTTTACAATTCTCATTGCATGAAACTGAGCCATAGCAGTGAAATGCAGTTGAATTCCTCTCAATTTTGGCAGCAGCATTTTAAAAGCTGTCCACTGAGCTGAATTTTTTAAAAAAATTCTATGCTCTTTTTCATGGTACTGAGGGCTTCAGTTTTACAGGGAGACAATGAGCCCAGTTTTACTCTCATCTGCCTGAGGACTCTTTCATGGTTTTTGAGCTTTCAGTTGTTGTTAAATTATATATAGAAGGAGAAAACAGCTGTAAACTGCTCTATTTGGGAATAGGGTACTAGAAGCACTTTGTTCTCACTATTGCTTTAATCAGATACTAGTGATGCTTCCACTAAAGCTTTCCCCACCTGGTTCTTACATGTTATTATTAACACTGAGGTCCATGTAACTTAAAACACTTCTAAGTGGCCTTTTCCTCACAGAAATGTGTCCTCTCCCCTCCACTTTCTTTCTGTTGCTATTTTCTGCAGTATCCTGATCAGCTGCCAATAGCTTTGCTGTTGTGGCATAAGCATTTCTCTGATTGACTTCATTCTCCTGTGTGTCAGTTCTGGAGTTTGCAGACCCACATAATACATAATACCATCATTTTCTCTGTCAACAGAGTCTTAAGCCAAGCTCTTTCCTAACTGTTGAGTATCTTTCCCCCACACCTGCCCATGCTGTCCCATCTCATCTCCAACCTCACTTCCTAACTCACATGTGGTGTGGTTTTCTGCTTTCAGCATTTTTTGAGGTTTTGAACTTCAATGTATAGACATTTCTATTATTTCCTGGCTCTGTATTCAGTTCTTTAGGATTTATATTTTCTTCATGACATTTACATTAACCTGCCACTCCAGAATTGTTACAGCTCTCTCCAGTCATTGCTCAGCCCTGATAGTACCTTCATGTCCCCTGTCTAAGCTCCCATGACGAACACCAGGTTCATGGTGGAACAGCATAAAATGACAGATATGTTCCGACCATGCTGATTTATCTCTTTCAGTACCTCACTTCCTTCTGTGGCTGTGCTTTAGGACTTCTCAAGCCAGTGTGAAAATCCTACATCATGAATTAGAATCACAGAACAGTCTGAGTTGGAAGGGACCCACAAAGATCATCGAGTCCAACTCACAACTGAATTGTCCCTATGGGGATCAAACCCACAATTCTGGCATTATTAGCACTGTGTTCTAACCAACTGAGCTAATCTCAAAAAATTAGGAAAATTAATCCCAAACTGGATTTTTCTGAAAAAAACCCCAAACAAACAAGGAACCAACAGGTACTTACTTTATAAGACACAAAGGCAGGCTCTGGAAGGCTATAGTGAGAGCCATGAAAATAAACATGAGCAATATGGGCCTTGTTTGGCATTAGAAGAGGCCAGAATTATGGAAACCCCACAAAATGAACTGTGATAGCAACACTGTCCCTGAAAATGAGGTGTTTAACAGATTCACTCAAAGCTTTGGCAAAAATTGTACATGTAACCAACAGCTGGCAAACTCAGAGCCCTTCCCCTGCCTCCCAGCAAAAATCAGCACACAAAAGTGAAAAGATCAAACAGACAAAGAAGGGCTCCTTCCACTTCAACTTATTGCTGCTCCTAAGACCTTTTTTTCTGTCAGTAAGTGACTTCTACCTCTATGTGGGAGAAAAAGCAGAGTGTGAGCAAATGAGGGGTAGAGGACTTCAGGAATCACTTCATTGCATCCCTACATCAGTTCGCAGCACTGAATTGAAAGATGTCTAAATACTCAACCCAAAAGCCAGATGATGCAATTATCACTTGAGGATAATTCCTATTCACTGAAGGAAATTTGCCTGAGTAGGGACTGTAAGAACTTACAAGCTTCCCCTTGTTACAAGATTATTCTTTTTGCCTCACATGGATCATGAGCAGCTGGGGCAGACAACTACATAAAAAATCATTTAGTGAAAGACCACGGACAGATATGATTTCTTCCAATTGGGATGTAGGGCTTTATGAGAACTTTCATCAGAAAGCTGTGAATTGTATGAATTTGTGGCTTTCATTTCACCATTAAATGGAGATTTAATATGACTCCTTTCATTTGTCACACATGCACATAAGCGAGGCTAAAGGGCTAACACGCAGGGACCTGAAATAGATTTCTTCAACACAGGAAGCTTTGCAGTTTTGCAGGCATAGCAATACCACTGTTTTAAGAAATGAGGATCAAATTAAATGTTTACTGCTGTAACAGTGTTGCCAGCCGTGTCAGTAAATTTATGAACAGTTTATAATTTTAACTGTCTTCCAGACACTGGGTCATATGTGCATTAAAGTAGTCATAATAACCTGTCAGTAAAAATTTCCTGCAGCACATTCATAGGAAAAAACATTTGCAAGTTCAGCAGCAGAACAGCTTCTCCTACAACGGGGTACAGCCAACCCCTCTAAAAAATAATTTCATTTTGACCTGACAGAATTTTCAATTTTTTTTTTTAATTTCCGAAATTCACCAAATACCACTTTTAACATACAGTCACTGATAGAGAATTGCTCTTCTTGCCCCTGGATCTTTCCCCCAGAGAGATAAACATCTACCCATATTTGACTCATGAGTTACTACGTGTTATGCAAACTCGGTAGTATTCAGAAAGTGAGAGAGTGTCTAAACACCTTGTGAGGCAGGATTGAACAACTGCCAGTCAGTGTGTTGTCATGGCAGCTACAACTTCCTCGAGACCTGCAGCCCCTCGTGTTCTCTCCCCCTGTCCAGATCTGCTCTCCCTCACTGCACAGCAAACACTGTTGGTAGGACCTTTTGGTAGGTTTAACCTCAGCAAGTAGGGTGGTCTTCAGGCCTGAGTCCCTCCATGAAGTCACCTGGCAGAGTACTGGCATCTCAAAGATCATCCATCAGTAGTCACTCCTAGTGCCACTTGTCCCTCCTCAGGGGTCACAGCACCAGCAAGGGCAGCAACAATCCAGAGTGTAATGCTCACTCACTGAAACAGAGCTGGGAAAACATCTTGCATCCTCTCTGCCTGGCTCAAGAAACACAGACCAGGGCAGAGAAAGCATTTGGCTTTGCACACTTCTCCAGTGGGGTGTCATTTCTGGGCTCCCAGAAGAGGACCCCGCCTCACCCAGGCATGCTGCTCCATGTGGGAGGTGTGTGCTCCCCTTCGAGAGCAAGGATTGCCCCTGTTTGCTCAGAGCACCACACAAGGTGCATTAACAGCCCCACAGCAGGTCTGCTGAGACCTGAGTCCACAGGCAGTGTCCACCCTGGGGTCCAGGTGAGCCCAAAGGAGACCCCAGTATCCCTTCTAAGGAGCATCCTCTCTCACCCCAGCAAACTGAAGGTTACCTGCTTCCACTCCAACAAAGAAGAGGTAAACTTGCTTTTGCCTGTGCACTGACCCTCTGCAACAGTCAACAACTGTTTAAACTGAGCATTTAGATGTTTCAGGTGGAATGTTTTCCTTTCTGTGCCTTGCTATTAAAACCCCAAACAAATCCAACCTGAAACAGCCCCTGATAGAGACCCTTTGAAGACTATTAGAAAGCCACCTAAATGTGCATGGGCAGTTATATAAAGCCATTTTAAGGTGAGGGTATTTAACTCCAAATGGAAATTTGTAATACTGGGATAAACAGACTGTTCTTGCTTCCAGCCCCACAGTCCATGTCTCCAGAATTAAGACCTGTGTTTGCTCAGGACACCAGCTGTTCAATCCACATTGCCACCTACAACAAGGCAACTCTGTCTCTGATTCACTGAGGCTTTTGGTAAAGTTATTAAGCCCTTCTCCTTTATATAGAACATACAGACCAACCACATCTTCACTGAGTTTAGACAGACTACTTCTAAATTTATATGGGCGTAAAGTAACATTCTGAATGGATGCTTAAAGACTTCAACTACAAAAAAAAGGATCTTCATTTCTACTGAACCCAAACTTCATTCTCAACATGTTATATGAAAACTCCTATTCCTTTTGTTAAATGGTTCTGCTTTTATTCATATTTTTTTCCTTGCACTGTGCTTTAAGTAAATATTCTTTAAGTTATCTGGAGAGATTTCTGAAGATTTTCATGTTACATTTAATTTGGAATGCTTTATTTTTTGTATATAGTTTAGAGTTTTATATCTTAAGTTCATTGCAGTGAATTTTCTCCTCTGGTGTCATGCTCAGTTACACAGTTCTGGGCAGGGATGGGGCAAAGAGTAGGAAAAATAATCCCTTGGAGCAATGACCTGCTTTGAGTGCAGTCTAAATTCAAACCTCTGAAATGTTATTATCATTTTCAGAATTATGTAAATGTAAACTCCTTAGCATGTTCAGTAAGAGACAGAAGAAAAGCAATTGATTAAACATTACCAAAAAATGGCAAGTTTGAATACAATGGTCTACAAAAATTTTAATATTAAGGTTTAGGTTAGGGCTGTTCTTTACAGTACTGAACTAATTCAATATCAAACTTTTAATTAAGGATGTTCTCCAGCTGTGTATTGTTGGCACACAGATTTCTGTACAGTGTGTACCTGTTGATCAGAATGATATCCATATACACCAGATAGCCATCAGAACAATAATGGACAGGCCACAGCAAAAGAGAGGGGAATAAAATGTTTCCATAATTAAAAAAGAAGTACCAATAATAAGGACAAAGTGGAGGAACAGAACCATGTTAATAATTGCTCTGGGAGGCAGCAGGATAGTTGGTATTGATGAGCTGTCTGGCCTGGCTGTGATATGCTGTTCCCTGTATTTCGTATCTCCTGTGCTATCCAAACCATAAACTCCTTTACCCCACTGCTGCTCCTCTGGACTCAATGGCAGGCATGAAGCCTTCGGAAAACAATTGCTGCCTATTGCTTTTTAATACTTTGTTTTCTTGGAGCAGCCACTGGGATAGATGAACTGGAAAGCTCCCTTGTCTAAGCTTAATGCAAAGGACTGTCCGTTCCTGTTTCAGCTGGTGCTGGGGAGAGGGTTCCAGCCTCCAAAACAGCCTAAACAGATGTTGCAGGTTTCTACAAAGCAACAGGTGCTTCTATTCAAACACCAACCTTGAGCCTACCTGCATGACTTAATATTGCTGTCTGCACATGGAAGCAACAGACTTGTGCATCTCAGAAGTTTATGTTTTGCCTTCCTTCTGTTCTCCCTGTAGCACTTACTAATCTGGGTGATTTTTCCTTCTTGGTCTCTTCCCTACACCCTCAACCAAACACCTGGATCTGCTACAAAACCTGTCCCTGACTCTGTCCCTGCAGTGTTCCTCCCTTACTGAATATTCTGCATTGTCATTGTAGGTCACAAACACAAAGAACTGACTAATAAAGATGCATCTCCAAGTAAAACCTGTCCACTCACAATGACAAGACATCCTTAAGCACCTCCACTATTCTTCTCTGTTATATCCACCTGCACAGCTCCATCCATTTGTACATTCTGTGTTTAGGGATTTATCCAGTGGACAGTTCTTGCATGAACAATTTATCAGTGAGATTACTGTCAGACAGCATTTTCTGACAGAGGTCAGTGCTGGAGAATGGACACTAAGGTCAATGGATGGCTGCTCCAATGCAATATGGCAATTTCTGTGTCCTTAGACTCACAAAACAACTCACTTTTCAGCTGGAGTGGTGCTTTACTGCCACAGCAGCCTGCCAGGTTGAACTTAGGAAAGTTGTCTTTTTGGATGTGGCTGGAAGTGCTTTACTCTACCACATACCTCATTTGGTGTGCACTTAACAGGAGAATTATGGCAGGCCTGGTCCCTGCCTCATCAGCCCTTGGTTGCTGATATAAAGAAAGCTGTCCCAGACAGAAATCTGTGGTTTCTTTCTCTTTTCTCCCACAATATAACCTGTGGTTCTGACAATTCAAATAACAGGAATTATAGAGAGCATATGTAGGCATAGTTATGGTACACTGACTTGGTCAGCTGCATAACCCTTTATTACTCCCTTTTCAGGTATAGAACAACTTCAGGTTAAGGAGTGATCAGGCCAGTTATCCTTTTTCAGCTTAAAAGTAACAACAATACATTTCTAGCACATTGGAGAGTAGTTATATTCCCAGAAAAGCCAAGTAACAAGCAGTGAATAGTCATCTTCCTTCCATTATTACTGAAAATTATTCCATGGGAAAATTATTCCCAATGTGAACACTTCCCAGCGCAGGATTGTTCTGTCTGAGAACATGGATATTATATTGGTAGGAATGCTTTTCCAGCAAGAAAAGAGCACAGTGATCGTGCAGCTGTGATGATTCAGTCACCTATGGAAGTGCACCAACATTCACTCTGCTGGCAAAATGTTATGAACCAGTGCTTTTCATACAATTCCATGGCTGTGAAATTATTTTCTGGGTATAGGAAAATATTCATGGCTCCAGCTGAGCACTAAGCAAATGATCTCAGCTCTTCAGTTCTGGCAGGTGAACTCCCTCCAACCTGGCACAAATGATCCATCACACAGCTGGTGCTGGGACACCTCAGGTGCTTGGCAGGTGGAAGGTGGCACATTGTTCTGCATGGCGTATTGGAATTGCCCCTTCAAAGCCTGAAACTATTTGTCCTTTCAGTTAACAACGCAACCTAGTAATGAAGTAGCGACCTGTTGTAGCAGTTGCTACATTAATCCTGGTTTTGTGTGGTAACACACACTGGATGCCTGATGGCTGCTGTGCTGGGGCTCACACTGCTATTAAAGCAAAATCTCAGAGATCCTGAGCTACTGCACCTGCTTGACACAGTTGATAATTTTCTCTTTTCCCACAGAACACTCCTTGCCTTTCCATCCCTTTCTGTTTCCAGTCCCATTCCTGGACAGGACTCAGTGTCGTGGTTGGGGACCAGCAATAATTCAGCAGCAGGAGAAACCTGAATCCCTGCACTGTGGCACAGAGATATTACCTTAATTACTTGCCGGTTTCCATACATTCTGATTGGTTTTATATCTTGCTCCTGACATTCTTTCATGTTTTGTACCAAGTCTTTTGAAATTGTTTGCATTTGCTCTTTCACCTTCAGCTTTAGCCCCTAAGCTCGTGATTCCCAGAGGGTTTTTCCCACCCCTCTGTCCCATTCAATCTGCCTCATCTTCTCTCTTTTTTTGGGCTGTGTTTGCTATTGGAGGCTTTCTATCCACAGAACATATGACTGATTCAGAGTCATAAACTTGCATGATGTTTTGCAAGAAATAAAATAGACAGATTTCTGCCATGAGGAATTTACATTGTGAAAATTACTTCATTCTCTTCCCTAATTCTCCTCTTTTTCTGTCAAGACTGACATTACCTCGATCCCTTCTCCTCAGGCCTCCAATGCAATCTCTCAATATTTTACCCTGGCAAGAAGACTTTGTTTATGACTGACCTTCATAATTTGCTTTGTTCCTCACTGGGCAAAACCACCTTTCTCATCTCTGCCTTTCTGACTATCCATAGCTGTTTGCTAGGCTGCTTCATGCTGGTTTTTTCTCCCTGGATTGGAGAAAGATGGTCAGAAATGAACTACTGTTACTCTCCTCTCATATGAAACATCTCAACTTTGCCTCTCTACTTCCACACCAAGATCATGTCTTGCTATTTTCAAAATCTCCTTGTGCTTGAATATGTATGTATGTATGGCCAAACTTCGCGAACGAAGATTTGGGAAGGGCTGTCCCCACGTGCCCTTCCAGCCTGCGCAGTGGATTTCAGGTGAGGCTCAGCGTGCGCAGAACTGGCCCCACCGTTTAAGTCCTGAGGTTCATCTGCCACGGCCGAGCGAGCTTGGACAGTGCCAGTGAAGTCCTCAGGACTAGAACCTACAGCACCCGGCATTTCCCAGGAGGTCTCCCATCCAAGTACTGATCCGGGGCTGACCCTGCTGAGCTTCCGAGATCTGATGGGATCGGATGTCAGGGAGGCATTTAACTGCCCGCTTGAATATAATGTTAAAATTATTTATCTCAAATATCCCCTATCCAACTCTTGCCATCTAGAAATCTTTTCTTTTTAGCCCTTCTCCCATCCTGGCTTCTCACGTTCTATCTGGGTGTTGTGATTGTTGTCCACCGAGTTTCCTGCTCTCAGTTTGGAACTCATAATAATAATAAATACTCCTCACTCCATGAAGCTACAAATCAGATGGTCCATCTCCCACTCAGGGTCCTTCCTCCTTTAATCCTCTGCAAAGGTCAACCACTTACTGCAACTACCACATGAACTGTACTTTATTTTTGTGCGTTTTCTTCTGAGGCTCCTAAAGTTGCTATGGTTTCAAAACAGTTAAGATGCCTCTTCCTTGAAATTTAAGGAATCTCAATCCCTGCTCTTGGTTTGGTGCAGTGTTAGAGGTTGTAAAGTGTATTACAAAACAGTGCAGAGGAACACAACTAATAATGACAAGTAAAAGGCAAGCAACAGAGAATGTACCTGCATTTGGGCAAAACTGGAAGCTTCAAATTTTACTGTGTTGTCATTAGAGAAACACATAATTAAATCCATAGTTAAGGGATACTGGAGGCTGAATCTCAACCAAACATCAGGAAGTGCTGAATTACATCAAATGACACAACATAAACACTAAAATGCATCAGAAAGTGGTTAACTTCAGTTACAATTTCCCTGTACCTTTAATTTCCATACAATGTGGATTATTTGCTCATTATAAAAGCCCTGGCAGGAGTCTACTATAAACCAAGCAGTCATGGCAGGATGCTTTTGTCATTTAATATATGAAGGGAGGGAGGGAAAAGATGGAAGAAGTGACAAGTTATGTGATAAATTTCAATAGTTAATTAGTGGGAAAAAAATACCAACCATCAATCAATCAATCAATCCAATCAATCAATCAGTTAATCAATCACAGTTTCTAAAACATGCAGACAATTCTTTAAAATTAAAAACATGTTGCATACAGAAAACAGTAATTTGGACCTCCTAATTACAGGTGAAGGTGAATTCACATCTAAACATCTGGTGAGTGATCAGGGACCAGAGATCACCCACAAGGGAGCTCCATCAGGTTCCTGAGGTCACATAAAGAACTGAACCCTTACCAACATCTACATCTGAGGATTCAGAGAATTATTGAAATGAAACACTTTGAACAAAACCTGACTAAGAGAGAAAAGCATACAGGAAAAATATGAGGAAAATCACCATTTGATAGCAAAGAGGCACAATTAAGAAAATAAGGTAGTTCTGACTAAAATATTGCCCCTGTTTAGTAGAAAATCAAAGAGAGGAATCAGATAAAACCACAAACATTATCAATTAAGAAAAAATGAAAGAAAATAATTGATCTGAAGTAAATGCTTATTTTGTAAGGAATTAATGTCATAAATGAAAATATCTAGGGACATTTATGACAGGCCCAAAAGCAGAAACAATGCCATTATTTTAAAGGTATTCTAGGAGTAAGGAAAAATCCAGTAATGTGCCAGGTCCATTATTAGATAAATATGGTTAAAATTCTTCAAATTAAGCAGAAAAGACAGAATTGTTCTGTAAATAAGACACTAAACAGAGTTCAATCCCAAGAAAAGTAATGCCAGAGATGGTATTGGCTTCTCTTAATTAAGAAACAGGAAAACAAACAGCACCAATCAATGTGGCTTTATGAAAAACAGGCTGGGATGGACAAGCCAGACTACAGCTTTCAAGAGAGCTACAAGTGTGTTGTACAAAGAAATTGTGATGACATGAACTCCTCAGCCTTCCTTTTTGGAAAATCAGGCATATACCATAACAATATAGTACATGTCAAATGGATTAAGAACCAGCTAACTGACAGCTTGACACTTGGGCATAATCCTCTGCAAGGGGTGATTTCAGCAGTCTCTGCAAGGATCAGAGGCAGACATGGGAGAACACAACCACTGCAGTGCCCCAAAGGGTTCTCATCTTCTCTCATAATTAGCCAACAACAAAACATATAATCATGACAGCAAAATGGCAAATATCGCAGGAACTGGGCAGTCCTCAGACTCACCACTAAGCTGGGTTTAAATCCACTTTAACACAGCACAAAATGTCCAATGATACACCAATGGACAAGGTAAGAGGATGTATGTCCAAAAGGAGAACTGCCTCTTGCAGGCTAAAGCTGCTCATTTTGCTGCATTAATTAACTTCCAGAGCTCCCACAGAACTGCTGGAAGCAGGAACACGATGTGCAGGAGGAGAGAGATGCTATGGCTGTGTTGAGGCCACTGATGGGACAGGAACTGTAGCAATGTACCAAGTTCCAGTGGCCAAATAAAAGGAGTTTTCAAGAAGTTTTTGAAAATTAGGAGAGATATAGGGCCAGAGATTTAATTTGAAACAAAACCCAAGCAAATGGTGAGTGAGGTCTTTTGATTTCACTAAAAGATTCCATGAGGTAAGCATGAGAATTGAATTCTATGTATATACAAACAAGAAATAAAGCAGCTTGTAAGTAATGAAGGCCATTGGAAAAACAAACAAATAAACAAAAAAAAAAAACCAAAAAAACCAAACCCAAAACAACACACACAAAAAAACCCCAAAAACCCCTGAACCAAAAAACCCTCCAAACCCCGCTGGAAAACAGTGGGTTTTCCATTTTTTCTGAATTCAAGTTCATGATTTTTCATTTTCTGAAGAAATATGGCAGCTTAATCCCACAGTCTGCTGGATAAAAAATATTATTTTGGACAAAAATATGGCTCTATAGTTCTAAGCATATGAAATAATGAA
This sequence comes from Pithys albifrons albifrons, assembly GCF_047495875.1. Classification (NCBI taxonomy): domain Eukaryota; kingdom Metazoa; phylum Chordata; class Aves; order Passeriformes; family Thamnophilidae; genus Pithys; species Pithys albifrons. The sequence goes on along the minus strand of NC_092464.1, from coordinate 51,363,083 downwards.
GCAAACCAGAGAGTAAAGTGTATTTTCTGGATAAGAAAGTATAAGCTGTAAGTACACAGTGACAAAATGCAATACAAGCAACACTTCAGGGTGGAAAAACAAATATCTCCAAAATCTAACATTAGGGATTTTCTATTTGCTATATAGATTTTGTGGAGGAACTCGAGTAGAGAGGGAAGACTCTTGATGGCAGCCTGTGAAAATCAGGGTGTTGAGGATGTCTTTCAGTTCCCTTTGCTGAATCACTGTGTTCACTTCATAGGAAGGAGGATTTTCCATTGATTTCAGAGTAACCATCGTGTTTTCATCTACCTAATTTGCCATGCTTATACAGTGCTTTGAAAACTGCTCAAACCCAGCACATCACTTCTTTTTCTCTACACTCCTTTTGGAGCTTCAGTTATTGGATGAGGCAGAAAGGGCTGCTTGGATGGCTTATTCCTGCTGTAAATGCTGCCTACCAGTGCAGGAGCAGTTTAGCACCTTCCCTTCTTGGCTAAGATACCTTCTTCACTGTAGGCCCCTGATAACTATCTGTTCTTTAGCCCTCCTTACTCTCCTGCTTGACAGCACCCCCATTACCCTCCTAATGCACTGTAAAGGTGAATGCATTGCAGGATTTTATTGTTGCAGTTCTGTGAGGAAAAAACCCGAGAACTGAACACTTGCTGAATATAAAAGTGTACTCTTTAAAGCTTTGAGTAATTCAAAAGCATGGAGAGGGAATGAATTTAAATCTGCAGCAGCCAGTTACCATCACAGTCAGCTAATGTGGTTCATAGGCTGGAGGCATGTCTTTCTGCTTCCTGGTGCAAATATGTCTGTATTTCTGGAAAAAAAAGGTGTTTTCTCCAGCTGTACAGACCTACGCACCCTCTGCAGAGAGACCTAAGAGAGGTTTGCCACGAGGTTGCATTCAGAAGAGGGAAAGAAAGATGATTAGGGGACTGGAGCATCTCTCTTGTGAGGACAAGCTGAGAGAGTTGGGCTTATTCTCATTTGAGAAGAGACAACAGAGAGGGGACCCTATAAATGTCTGTAAGTATCTGAAGGGAGGGTGTCCAGAGGACAGACCAGGCTCTTCTCAGTGGTGCCAGGCAATAGGACAAGAGGCAAAGGGCAGAAACTGATGCACAGGAAGTTCCACCTGAACATGAGAAACTTCTTTACTGTGCAAGGGGACAGTGCACTGGAACAGACTGCCCAGAGAGGCTGTGGAGTCTCCCTGGCTGGAGATACTCAAGAACCATCAGGAGACAATCCTGTTTCTGGCTGAGCAGGGAGCTTGGACCAGATGACCCACTATGGTCCCATCCAACATTACCAATTCTGTGATTTTGTGATTCTAGAGAACATCCCGTATCAGCGTTTCCTGGTCAGCTCTGGTGACACTTTGGGTTGGTCTGCCCCTCACACAGAATGCTGGACTGGGTGTGGGCAAGGGATAAAAAGTGAAAGTTCAAGAAAGAGTTTGTCTCTGAAAAGATGAAAGTTTAGAACAGTGTCCATATACATTTCTTCTGAGATGGTAATTTGCTACCAGTTATGACTTGGATTTTTAGTAACTTGGGTATCCACTTTCTCTGAACGGAATCAGTTCATTTGTCATAAACCAGTGGGCCTTCCTGGGCTCCTGAGTGCATTAGCACAGCCTTGCTTTAAACCAGCCATTGCATCTTCTTATTTTGCTAATTAATTAATTCAGTAATCACACCTTCTTTGACACTATGAGATCAATCAAAGTCATCCTAATAATAGTGATGATGATGATAATAACAATAAAGAATAATGCAAAAACTCAGAGGGAACTCAGTGGCTTAGTCTTGTATGTTTGTTCAAAATGGGAGCCTATCATTCCAATGGTCTGTGTAGTAGCATGCAAAGAAAATGCCATGCAGTGACTTTGGTATAATCCTAGTATAATATTGGCATTAATATTTTATATAAATTTCACAATTAAACAGAGAGCTCAAACCAAATGTGCGATTTGCAGTAAAATTTAGGACTGTCACTTCTTACAGTGGTCACAAGCCACCTCAGAAATACCACGCTGACACACTCCACTGTCTTACCAGTAATTACTTAAAAAATAACTTGTAGAAGATCTCTCTTTGGTACCTGAAGAGTTAACCAAACCTTAGCTGATGTGAGGGACTTCTTCCCCGCAGGTCCTCAGAGACAGTTGTAATTAATTTGATCTTCTTCAGTCATTAACTCAGATTCATAGTGAGCTCTCCACACACTGCTCCATTAATTCACTGGAGATCAGTTCTCAGGATTCATTTAGTTAAGCAGCACTGCTGGATTACATTTTAAAACCCTTTAAACTGGTTGTAATTGATGTCTGTTTATAGAAGCTTACTTTAATGGAGTCAACGTGAGATGAAAATCTACCATACTAGTCTAGGATAGTGCCTTGCTGTTTAAGGCATGTCTCCAGAGGCACCCAGTTAAATAAGAGACACTACAAAATAAAATAAATTCCTCATTAATCACCAACCTACTCCTGGCACTTTTAAAATAGTTTTTGGCCCGCTGACTGCTGGTACTGTGGAAATGAATCTGAAGCAGATTTCACTGTGCAATAACATACTTATTTGTTAGGTATTAGGAGCTGATCCTGAACCCAGTCAACAAATCACAGAATCATGGAATATGCTGAGTTGGAAGGGACCCACAAGGATCATCGAGTCCAACTCCTGCCCTTGCACAGGCTCATCCCCAGGAGTCACACCCTGTGCCCCAGAGCATCATCCAAACACTCCTGGAGCTCTGGCAGCCTTGGGGCTGTGCCCACTGCCCTGGGGAGCCTGGTCAGTGCCCACCACCCTCTGGGGGAAGAGCTTTTTCCTGAGATCCAGCCTGACCCTGCCCTGACACAGCTCCAGGCCATTCCCTGGGGGCTGTCCCTGCTCTGACACAGCTCCAGACAATTCCCTGGGGGCTGTCCCTGTCCTGATGCAGCTCCAGCCATTCCCTGGGGGCTGTCCCTGGTCCCACAGAGCAGAGATCAGTGCCTGCCCCTCCTCTGCCCCTCCCAAGGAAGTTGTCCCTGCAATGAGGTCTCCCCTCAGTCTCCTTTTCTATAGCTGAACACACCAAGTGCCCTCAGTGTCCTCATATGCTGCCCCTCCAGGCCCTTCCCCATCTTCACTGCCCTCCTTTGGACACTCTCTAACAGCTCAATCTCTCCCTTCCATTGTGTCCCCCCAAACTGCCCCCCCCATTGCAGGTGAGGCCGCCCCAGTGCAGAGCAGAGCGGGACAATCCCCTCCCTGGCCTGGCCGACCATGCTGGGCCTGATGCCCCCAGGACAGGGATGTCCCTCCTGGCTCCAGGGCACTGCTGACTCGTGGCCACCTGGCCATGACCAGGGCCCCCAGGGCCCTTTCTGCAGGGCTACTCTCCAGCCTCTATTCCCCCAGTCTGTCTGTACATCCAGGGTTCCCCATCCCAGGTGCAGAATCCAGCATTTCCCCTTGTTGAACTTCCCATGGTTGGTGATTCCCAGCCCTCTCATCTGTCCAGGTCTCTCTGCAGGTCCTCCCTGCCCTCAAGGGACTCAACAGCTCCTCCCAGTTTTGTGTCATCTGCAAACTTGCTCAGTGTCCCTTCCAGTGCTGCCTCCAAGTCACTGATGAAGCTGTTGAAGAGCACAGGGCCAAGGATGGAGCCCTGTGGAACCCACCAGTGACAGGTCACCAGTCTGATGTCACCCCAGTCACTGCCACCCTCTGTGCCTGACCTGTGAGCCAATTGCTCACCCACCACATGGTGTGTTTATCCAGCTGTGGGCTGGGCAGTTTGTCCAGAGGGATCCTGGGAGAGACAGGATCAAAAGCTTTACTGAGATCCAAGAAATATTACTTCAATTGGCATTCATTGACCAATCAGGTGGGTTAGTCCTGTTGAGTTCAATGTAAAGCAAACAGGGGTGACTGTAAAGAGCAGTGTTCTCCACCATTACAATATCAATGTAGCCAAGCACACCGGCTGTGCTTCCCATCATATCTGCAAAAAACTCTTCTCAAGGCACTGGAGCACCAAGACATGGACTGCATTCTCCTGTTGCTGTTCAACAATTAAAGCATCAGTTACTGGTGTTACTGTTGCCTAAACAACTTGACTTTAATGTCTGTTTTCTGCATACCGACAGGTAGTTACACTAACAGCATTTAAAACAGAAAGTCTAAATATAGTTCTGGTCAAAAATGTACAGCTTGGATTCACCTTTGTAGCCATAAAAGAGGAAAAAGTGCCATTTATTATATTTCCATCAGAAGACTGGAAATTCGACCAATCCTCTGCGGGCCATTAACTTTATGCATTCTGCTTCCACACTTGGGCTCTCTCATACCTGGTCATCTGAAAGCAAAGATAGAAGAGCTTGAGTCTCTCCATATCTGTGTGGCCAGACACAAACTGTGTAACATGAGACAAAAAACCCCAGGTAATGTTTTCTGAAGTAGCTCATTGACCACACAGTCCCTGTTTATGGGAAACTAATTTGAGACTACACACACTTGATTTTCTTTCTAAGCACTCGGAATTTTAGCTGAAATGAAGAACAATTTCAGATGTTCACTTTCTCTGAAAATGAAACCCAAGGTCTCTTAGTTTGCCATTCAAAAACCACAAGCATCACAAACTAATATTCATACAGAAAATAAAACAGGGCTTTGTGTTGGTCTCCGTGACCACAGAAGAAAGATAAACCTATTATTAAGTTATCTGCTATTACATCTACTGTTATCTACTATTCATTTGTAACTTCTTTACAGGTCTGTTGTGAGGCTGAATTAATAGCTTTAAAAACTTGCAAGATCTTGGGTGAAAGATGTTATTTAAATGCAAAATCAAACCACTGTATGACACAGAGAAGAGATTCCTATCTTGCAGCACCCTTTTTTAGAGTAATATGTTTCAGACATCTCTGTGTTGTGCACAAAATACAAAGAAAAATGAGTTTTAGGAGTTTACTTTAAAAATAACAGTCTTAATATTTACAGGACTAGATTCTGTTTTGTTTTTCAGGCAGCAGGTAAACCAGTTCAGAAGGCAGCTCTCAGTATGGTAAAATGTTCCAGGCTATTTTATCTGCTAAATATTGTGAGTACAGGGGAAAGATCATGTATACCTTTTATACACAAATGATAAAGGAATGGCAAATACTGGATACACCTTTTTTTTTTCTCTCAAGCCCTAATTGCTGCAACATATTTACTCAGCATTCCTTAGGTCCACTCAATCACTCAAAGTATGGCTTGAGTGCATAGGGACAGCAGGTGCTTTCACCACAAGATGAGACAAATTGCAACAATCTTCTTTAATGTGATCTCATACTGCATGAGCTGAACAATAGTAGAGGAAGCCAACGACAAACTTGACTGCTTGCTGCCAAATAAAAGTGAGGTGGAAATGGAGGTCGGTGATTTTCTTGGTGATGGTGTTCTTCTTGTCTGGAGTGAAAAGGAACTGGGGTGCTGCTCACAACAAATGCAGTGTGTAATTTTGTTAAGTATATGTTATTCACTGCAGCTTATAATACACAAAAAAAACCCCCTCAACAAAGCTGTTTGATTCTCCAAGAATGAAAGAAGCTACAAGCAAGACACAAGCAAGAAGTTGCAAAATATAAGGAAGTTGCTTGTGCTTTCTGTATTTACCTTTTTTGGTTTTGTAGGATATGCCACCATATCATCTCAGCATCACAGGGCTGGTTAATTAATAAGCTGATTCTGTTAACAAGCAGGAGCTGACAACATGGCAACTGATGCACAGGATGGGGCTGTGACTTATTGAGTGCTGTGCAGTGTGTCTGTGATGCCACAAAAGAGGAAATATTCATACCAAGGACTTCATCACCATCCAGCTTTTTCACCTACTGACACGAAACAAAAAATCCTCAAAAGGTCAAACAGGTGTCTGAACAGCTGCTTAATGATAATTTCCTCTGCCTTTGCTGAATTTGTTGTAATTACTCACTGTGCACTACTGGCAACAGGAGATCACATGATTTGCCTCCCCTCTGTTTGAGACCTCACTGCCACGAGCGGGCTTCTCTGTGCAATTACTTTAAGAGTGCAAGAATACTTTGAATATCAAACCCAATTTGCATTCCAAAAAGAGAGATGGTTTTAATGGCCTCTATTTCCATTAGGCAGCCAGATGATGGCTGCAGTTCCCCTGCACTTGTTCCCTGTCCTCAGTTCTTCTGTCCTGTGAGCAATGCCAGGCTGGTGCCCTCAGTGAGTTACACCGTGACACCAGGGCAGGATCCAAGCTGCTGCAAACCCCAAGCCTCCATGAGGAAAGGGCTTTCAAGGACAGTAGATGGCACATGGACCTTCTCCCCTCTTGCAGCAGGACCACTGGGGGAGCACTGACGCCTCCTGTTTATGAAGCACTCCAAGGGCTCTCACCTGGCCATTGATCAGCTCGGAGGGTCACAACAGTTACTGCCAGGCTGCACCAAAGAGCAGTCCAAAACTGATGCATTTCAAAACCTTTCAGGCCATTGGTAAACTATGTATTACTATTTTCAGTTAGTGCACAGATGCTTCTCCCAAAGGACTCTTAATGGAAGCATTTCAGCTGCAAACATCCATGTTAAGGATCAAAATCTACCTCTCTGCATAGAAGAGTAGCACCTCTAGTGTTACCCAAGTGTGTCCAGACTGGAAGTTTGCTGCTAAATTCTGAGAGCTATCAATGTCTGGTCTGGCAGCATCAAGCACATTGATAGCTCAGTGAAATCCCTGCTTGTCATTCTCAGGACAACTTGAAGAGCATAGATAAGCTGCTAACTTCAGTGAATTAATCTGCATTTCTCCTATGGGAATCTTTTGGCACTGAATCTTCCTGTATCCCACTCCTACTCTATTTCTGTACCTACACTTGTGCTGAACATGTTAGTCTATATTCAAACTCACTCACAGGGCTGATGTTCATGTGAAATAAGATGATACTTTTTGCATGAGAGTGAAAGTCACTGATTCCTAATAGAAAATGTACTGCTTTTCCCAGCATGACAGGTTTGTGATGCAATGCAAGTTCCAGTTATAACTACAGAGAGACCATCACATCCCTGAAATAAGTGCAGAATATCTTTACTTTTTATTTCCGAGGAGAACAAGAGGAGTTATGGAGTGCAAGAGTTTTTCCCTTTTCAGGAGCTGTAACACAGTGTTATACTGAACTGAATATATCTTTTCTGTTCCAAATGTGAGGAACAGTGGCATTTACTGCCCGCAAGCCAGAGAGCTCAGTGAGCAATATCCAACACTTCTGTCTTCATCAATCCGTATTGTTCTCAACAATCCTGCCCAAAGCTGCTTCTGGGGGATCATCAGAGTTTGATAAAGTGATTGCTCGGTAATGAGATCAAATAACTATCATGATTAAACAAGTTACATGAGTCTTGAAGCACTGAGCACTTTATGTGAGGGATGAGTTTCTCCTTCCACTGCATAATGAAATATAGAAAACAAATCGGTGTTTGAACAGCGTGTTGGAATTAGGACAAGAAGAAATAAGTTTGTATCTTCTGAATAGTTACAAATACTGCAAACTACTTTCCTATGAATAATGTTGTTACTTTAAGTAGCAGAACTGGTTTTCAGCTCCCTTTCTTTGGTGTTTCTTTGGTTGTTTTACTCTGCATGTGGAATTTGTAGCAAGGTTGTTACACCTGTCGTTGGCTTTCTGCACACCTGGGCTATTTTATGACATTAAAGATTTCCTCTTCTCTACTCAAAGTACAGACACACAAATCATCCAGAAAACAATTTACAGCTATTCATGACTTCTACATCCAGAATGTCAAAAGCTGTTAAACATAATTTGAACTCAGAGCCTTCATGTAATCCTGAGGCTGAGATGAAAGAATTAACAGAGTGCTACTGATTCAGATTATATGGGACATCAGAGTGACCTGTGGTATGAAATACTTTCAATGCTTGAATGACCACCAAATAAATTGATGGTGGTGTTTATTATGTTCATTTATAAATGGAAGGCAAAACATTTACTATAGTACAAACATGATTATCCTGAAGAGAGGAAGGACTTGGAATCAAGTTAAACAACAGAGATTCCAGGTAATGAAGGAAATCATAAATATGAATATTTGATGGCTATTCCCCCTCCAACTACAGCTTGATGTGGTTCATATACAGGCTATCTAAGATCTTTTGGTACAAATTCCTCCACAAAAACCCCTAAAGATTATTAATCTGCTAAGAGGAGAGCCTTGCTCTTGCCTTCTCCTCTTTGCTAAATTTAGTAATTTGTGGTTTTCTCATGCTTGTTTCAACTTTAAGCAACATATTTTTCACTTCCAGCATCTGTATAACTGTGTCCTTGTTAGGAATTCACAACTTAATTTTTGCACTCTGTGGCACTTCATATCCCTTTCATCCTCTGACTGTTGCTCAGTTACTTCCTGCATCCTGTCTCCAGCATGTCAGCTGCTCCAAGCCTCAGTTCCCTCCTCTTCATTCCAGCCCAGTCCCCAGCCCTGTGCTCTTGGGCTCAAGAAACAACCTCTTCCTGAAACAATAATGCATTATTTCTGAACAACAACCAGCACCAACACCCAAGCTATTACTCCTCTCTGCCTTCCACGCAGTTAAGTCCTACAGGGCATGGACTCTCTTTATATTTATGTCTTGTACAGCCCCAAGCACACTGTAAGCATTTAATGCATAAAATAAATAACAAGAGACATTCAGCTCTGCTGGAGACAAGAGGGAGCATTGAAGAAGCTAATCAAACTTGTACTGTGTGAGGTGGGGCTTCGACTTACAGAACACTCACAAAAGATAACTGGGGCAGGGAGGAGGAGACATACAGCTCTTAGGATTGACCCAGCCAAGATTTTGGCATGTCTTGAATTTGAATACCTTAAATAACCCTTCTGAGCACAAAGACACTACCCATATGTACATAGCACATGTACTTCCAGATGCATGAGATGACCCTTTAGGTACCAAAATATTTTTTTAAGGAGTTCAAGAACAGAGAAGTTTACCACAGCCCTGATTATTTGATGGTTAATTACCATGGCCTTTATCAAAATGCATCTTTTCACCATGTAACCTCAGCTGCCTGTCATCCAAATAGTTCTGTCTGTAAGGCTGATTTACTGTAAGCACAGAAACTTCCCTCATGTAGGCACTTGTAGGCTGGGATTAACTTTCTCTTTTTACTGCTAGAGACCATCAGACTATTCAAGTTTCCAGATATAAGTAAACTTTTCAGCCTCTAACCATTTTCCAGCCTCTTTCCTACCCCTTTGTCAATGAAACCATTTCTGATGGATGCCCATAAGACGTGTGCAACTGTTGTTTTTAGGCTCCCAGTGGTGCTATTAACAGTGATACAAACCCCCTTCTTCTGGCTGCATGTACAACTAATCCCACTCATCAGTTTTAAGGCAGTCAAAGCAGTTTGTATCAATTTAACAGTTCCCAATAAGCTTTTAGTTCCCATTAAAGTACCAGACATATTCACCAAAAAAGTGCCAGTTTGGAAAAAATTAGTTCCCATGCTTTAATTGTTTACAGCATTGGCTTTCTATTATTTTATGCACGATGCCATCTCGAGGGATAAATAGGACAATTTAGTTCTCCAGTAAGAGGCCTCAGGCTCTGAAGTTTTTTGAAACACATAAATTATTATGTCTTAAAATCCAAAGAAATAAAAAAATATAAAACCAAAACAAGCAAAACCAAACCTCAATAAAATACTTCTGTTTATTCAGGTATGCATCTTATTTTCCACGAAGTTACTATGAATGCAAAGAAGAGATGTAGTTTGTTAATCAAAAAATCCTTCCTTAGATCCATTTTGACATCTTTCCTATTTGAGTGATGTGGCTCAACATTACTACTATTATAATTATTATTGTTATAACACCACTGATGGACCTGATGCTTTACAGAGAACTAGAAGGACAAGACCCTGCCCTGAGGTGCTTACACAGTAAATTAGATGTACACAGTGAAAGATGACAACAAACAGCAAAAAGAGATGTGGATTTAGAGTATTACAACAAGGAAAGAACAATAGTCTGCCTCACATTTCTAATGGGTGCCACTATGTCTGTTTTCTTCAGCTCTTTGATTTATGATTCAGATGATTGTATAAAAAAATACAGATAAAGAACAGGAATTCGAGGCAATGTTTGAAAAATGAAAAATCCCATGACTTATTAAGGCCTAACACAATAAGGGAAGCCTTGCTGTCCACCTTGTGTTCTGTGCCAGGTCCTGTCAGTTGAATCATGAAGGAAGAAAGTTAAGTGACTTCCCTACATAAAGGTTTTACCATTCACTGACACTACAGCACATGGAAAAAGTCTTTAATCTCTATTTTCTTACAGACAGATGGAACCATTTTCAAACCATTCAAACTTTGGGAGAAACACCACCATTTCAGAACCAGAAACAAACTATTTTTCCTATTGAATCTAGAAGAAGAGAAAAAAAAAAAGCCCAAACACTTGAAAAACATGTGGTCCTCAAAACATGGCACTTAAATATTTTTGCAATTTCTTTGCCAGGGCAAGGGAACTCTCTCAGTAAATGTTTTCACAATGTTGTTACTCTTGAGTGGGATCCCTGAATGTTGTAGTAAATCTTAACAATAGGAAGGAAAAACACCCAGCTGTATCTTAGAAATCCGACTAAGACATAACGTGCAAAGGCACATATTTGTCTCACTATTGCTGATACACAACTCCCTCTGAGGTGTGGCACTGAGTCTGGGAGCCTCAGGGTATTCATGGAAAGAACAAACCACACGTGGATCGAGTCAGGGGAAAGGAGTTCAAGTCTTTGTTCCACAGAACCTTAGGTTGTATTGGGTGGCATCAGATCTATTTAAGATGCCACACGATCTGCAACCATGGCCACTGGCAGCCCCTTACAATGTTTAAGGGCACTGTTAGTGTGATCCTTCCCCATCAGCCCAGGATCCAGAAATCAGCAGTCAAGGGACTTCCTCAGCCTGAGGTCACATCTAAACCATTGAATTTAATTACTATGAAAACCCACTAAGCTGATCCTTAAATTAATTTACCTAGTCCTGTTTTGAACTCATTTATACTTTTTGCTTCCACAGCTCCCCTGTGGCTACAAGTTCCACAATTAAATTACACACTGTGAGAAAAAGTCTGTCCTTTTGTTTGTTTTGAAGCTACTCACTGATAACTTCAAGGGGCAACCCGTTCTGTTGCTCTGTGCAATTCATGACTTACAAACTTCTATATTCTACTCTCTCTTGGTTTTTTTCGAAGCAGAGAAGACTAATCTGTTTCATTTGCCCTTGTCTACAGCCTGCCACTCACTTCTGAACATCCTGGTCATGCTTCTCCAGGTCTTCCTCGGTTTATTACATCCTGTGTCTGGCATTGGTAACCAGAACTGGGTAAGATACCCAGCATGTGAGCAAACTGTGTCTGAAAAGCAACAACATGATGGATTTTGCTTTTTCCAGAATCACAGACGGTTCTGAGTTGGAAGAGACCCACAAGGATCATCGAGTCCAACTCTTAAGTCAATGGCCACACAGGGGATTGAAATAATCATTAACATTTTAATGGCCATTCCTAATAACCTGATTCTGATGCCCCACCCCACTGCAAAACTCATCACAAGTCTCTTCTACTTACTCCATTTCCAGACACTCGGATGTGGTGAGATGAAGGACCACTGGAGCCACCAAGATAATTTTGGGTGTCTTTGCTATTACATTAAGAGACATCTCCACAAAGTTACTATCCATCAAACAGGGATCTTACTCAGGGCTGACACTTACAAATCCCTTTTCTGAGGTTTCTTCTGCTCCTCACAAGACAGTGGCCTCGTGACAGAGAACCACAGTCACAAAATAGGGAAACAATAACCAGATTGTGTCTGCAGCTGGTTTGCTCTTGTCTACTTTTCTCTGTTAGTGCTACAGCAGCATTATATGATTTCTTTTTTTTTTCCCAACAAAGTTGAGTCTCACCATGACACGAGATGCAGATTCAGAACCAAACATGAACTGTTCTTCAGTTCTAAATGCCATCTTAATCTAATGGGCAGAATCTTTATTTTCACATATGGGAAATTCAGAACTGTATTCAAGTAATAAGTTTCTCCAAAGCTTACTTTTAATATATTAAGTTGTGTCAGGCTTACTAAGGTTATGTAGCTCTTTATGATGAAAAAACTTCACTGATAGCAATGAAAATATGTAAGAAGTAAAGAACTTTGCAAGATATGGCAGAAACGAACTTTGGGTCTTTAAGTTGAAAAGTGTATCCACTTTACAATCAGAGAATTTTTCTCAATTTTCAAAACTAAACTAAAAAGAATCAAACACCTACCTTTTTGAGAACAAAGTTGTAAGAAATGTTTAGCAAGCCCACACACATTCAATTGTTTTGATCTTCAGTCATAAGTCAATACTCCCAGCACTTAATCATTTTTAATTCTCTTCCTTGCACTCCCTTCAATTTATCAATGCCTTTTTAAATACAGATTCTGTAGGATGTGGTGGGCTCATTTTTTATGAAGAAATGAGTAGTCATTAGCAACCTGCTCAAGTGACAATAAATGTTAAAGATTAAATATACTTTTGTATAAAGAGTAACTATTATTTCATGTTCTTGAAAATCAGCTTTTCCCCCTTCCTGAAAACCAAATAAATCTTTCATTAAAATGGTATTTACTGGGCATCTTGAGGCATTCAAATGGATGTGAGATTGGGCTTTTTTTCATGTGTATGTAACGGAGGGTATTTTAATCAGATGATCAGATCTGAATTAGGCTACAACTCTGCCAAAGAGTCAAACAAACCCAAAGCAACAGGTTTTTGAACTGTGTACAATTTTCTGCATTATTTGCAGGCTGGCTGGTGATCAAATCCAGTTTGAGAAATTAAAAGCAGTCCAGCACATTATTGTGTCTTACCTGTGCATACTGGTTTATGCACATCGAGGCAGTGCTCTATCCTTCCTTCCCTGCTTAAGGATATCTTGTTTTCTGAAGTGTGTGAAACAGGTTAACTAAGACACGTTGGACAAACTTAACTAATGGAGACTGCTGAGAAGCACAGGTGGGGGAGGTAAGCAGGAGCAGGAGGTAAAAAACAGTAGCAGCAAAAAATACAGACAACTCTGTGTAGTCTGCCAAAGTGCCACTGACAGAAAGCAACCCTAACCTGTGAAGGCAGTTTGCCAACTGGACACAGACACAGCACCTGTGGGGATACAGGACCACCTGCAACAACGTCCAATTCATCAAAAAAATCAGATATCAGTGGGGAACTTAACCCAATCACATTACTGCTTATGGGATGACTATTCTATCAGACTTCCAAGCACTCAGAATGATGTAGCTGGAAATACAGACAGAGTTGACTTACATAGCTCTCCCTGCTGCTTTCTTAGGACGGAAAAATAACCTGTTGGAAGAAGCACCAGTGGTCCAGAATAGAGCACAAAATTTGGACCTGGAGTTATACTCTAAACTTAGTTACTAGTATACTTCTGACCACAGACATTTCAGATGTGCTTGCAAACTGGACACCTAAAAATTGCTGCTTTTGGAACCAGTGGCTTTCAATTCAGTGTCCTTATTTTCCTATATCCAAAGAGCTCTGAGAGTTCTGGGAAGAAGACCTTTTGCATGAAAGGAATGGCTGTCTTTGTACTCAGTAAAAGTGTTCCTAAAATATGTTTTGACACTTGAGGCCAAATTCACCTCCATTCATCTTAGACAGCAGTGGGAGGCAGTGGGAAATGACAGGTGTTTCTCCCAAGTGACTCAGCCCAGCCAGCTCAGTCAGGTGCAGTGGGTGCCCCTGGGTGTGCCCCAACTCCAGCTGGCACTCAGGGGAATCATGTCCCCAGGGCACATATTCCAGGGAAGTCAGGTGGGAAGAGCTGAGGCCTCTGTCAGTTTGCTGGCTTGGAAATTGCAGTTGTTTTTCAGCAGACAGCGCAAGGCTGCTGCTCTTTTCCCCTCCTGTGGCTGCAGCCACAGCACCTCTGGGATCAGGAGCCTTTCTGGAGGAGCCATCTCCAGACACCCTCAGTCGAGGCTTCACTAGAGGCTAAATATGACGTTCACGTCCTATCTGAGTGCTGGCACCACCTTGTCTTTCTGAGCACTCCTGGCACAGAAGAAAAGCACCTCAAGTATTCGCTCTTGCACCTCAGTCAGGTATTCCCTCTCATGTGAGGTGGGAAAATGAATTTTAAACCAGGCAGCAGGAAAAGAGGCTCTGACTGAGCATGTAACTGCTCACCCAGATATTGCTAAAGCCACTCATGCTTCCTGGAAAAGACTTATTTCTTTGAAGGTGGACTATGCTGAGCTTAAATTGGACATGTCTATATTACTTCCTGCAAAGCTGCATATCCTTTCTGAGGGGCATAAATTTCTTTTTTTATGACTACGACGATGCAAAGCAATTTTAAATGCCCGGAGGAGAGAACTAGAAAAGACGAATGAAAAGGAATTGAATGATTCATTAGAGCCAGAAGACGATTTGACGAGGAATTCTATAATTCCAGACTTTTAATTTAATTGCGCCTCTCTCTATTACTTTTCCCTCTTTACCTTCATGGAGCTTCATAAAAATATAATTTTTAAGAGGTCCTTATCTTGCTGCTCATAGTAAGATATATGGCACTGTTTATTCTGTTTGGACAGTGCATTTGGGTTCTGAGGTGGGTGATTTATCAGCCTTCTCAGGTAGTAGCTATACCTGTATACCTGGAATGTCCCGAGTCCTGCTTCAGGAAAATTATACCTTTGACATAAATTTCTGACTATTTTTGAACTTTATAACATTTACTATAGGTAGGAGATGACTGCTATGACCTCTCTGCTTATTTGCTCAGGTATTGGCTGAAATCCCTCCTGTCTCCCATGGCTCCAAGGCACGGGAGTGCTGCTGGTATCAACAGAGCTGAGGAGGATTTACACTCGTGAGCACAATCTCACCTGGGTCTGTTTACAGGCATTCCTGAAGATATTGTTACGGTTTGGATCAAACTATGAACTTCATCATGTAATAATTCACCTGTACTTTGCAGGTCTGAGATGATTCTTGCTGTTATATCTCTGCATACCAGGCTCTCAGTTGTTATAAAGAACCAATTTATATCTGATGAGGTTCCACACTCCAAATTACAAATCTGATTTCATTTCTCTTTGATTCAATAGGCTTTGATTCAGTTTTACTGCATTCCTCTAACCTGTCTCTTCTGAAACCTGTTCTCTCAAGTCTTGCTTCAAAGATCTGGAGATTTCTGTGTTCACCACTGTGGCTCAGGATCATCTTCACACCAGCTACTCAAATAGAAGCAGCCAAATGCTAAAAGACACTTTCTTAACATTGGGCAAGATACCAGCAAATAAAGCAGGTGTTCTAATTTCATGTTACAAACTGTGAATGATTTGGCAGAGTAGGAATTGTTCACATGTTCAAACATTACCTGCATAAATTATCCCAAAGCACTCTGCCAGATCTGCCAGCACCTCTGTGGAGCAAGTTGGTAAAGATCTTTATTTAGAGAAATGCAGAGCAAGAAAAAGGTATATAAGTGCACTTCCACTTGAATTTCTTTCTTTAAGGTGAGTTTTCCTCCTCCAGGCTGCACTTCTACAACAGGTAACAGCCATCTCGCCCCTGTATTTTTCCTGCATTTCCCATGAAGTCTTTCATCTCATACAGAGTAATTCCCTAGGAAAATTTATTATTAAAATTTTTTTGATTTTTTTTTTCCACAGGTCCTAACACCTACATTTTGAGAGAACCTGTGTCTCTTGTCCTTGATCCTCAGCAGGACAATTTTACCTATTCTTTTCCTTTTTTTTTTTCCAATTTATGAGCAGTATGGCCAACATTTAACTTTAAAGAATCATCTCCTTTGAGGGCTGCACTCTACTTCCACTACACTAAAATGAAAAGTTTATGAAAATTAATAGTGCCCAGAAACACACTGCACAGAGAAAATACCTGTAAATTCATTACTAATTTCATATCGGCTAGGAGAAAACAAGGGACAAAGAATACTTCAACAATGACCCTTTGTTTCTGAAAAAGTCCAACAACAGGCTTGGGGATTTTGGACTATTTTTATGTCAAACACTGAAATGTAAGTCTCCCATCTCCCCATTATTCCTTAATTATATTTAGGTAATTCAGAAAACCATTGATTTGACAATTTCATCCCATATCCTATAAATGTATTTTCTCAGGTGATTCAACAGCAATGCCTCTGTCCTTCAGATTAAGCACTTGTGTGAGTATTTGCATGACTAAGAGTGTGTGAGTACATCCAGACAGAGAGACACAACTCTCTAGGTACAGGTGCAGGAATAGGTATAGTTATAGATATTATCAAATCATTCAAATATTTGTGTGAAAGGAATTTAGGATGTAGCTCTTGTACTTATCTAGTTCAGCTAGTGATTAAAGTTACAAATTTTAAAATATGTATGCAGCTGTTCACTATTTTACAACAGATGAATTTTTTTTTTCATGTTTCCCAAACACCAATAAATCTGAGAGAAACTTCTGCTGGTATAAAGAATAGCATCAGACTCTTGAAAGTCAGCTGTCACTCACACAACCAATGGGCAATTTAATAATTAGACTACTTAAAGTTCATTAAATCATTGCTAAGTTCCTCTCTGCTGGCAATGACCCTCCGTGAAGCAGCTCAGCTCTGTCCAAGGAGAGCAGCACAGCATAAAATGAGAGCACAGAAGGGCAAATGCAACAACACAGAGAGGGAAGATACATCATTGTCTAAGTGGGGTCTTAAGAAACAGACACCTGGATCCCAGGATTTTGGCTGCATTCAGAGAGGATCCAAATCTTATCCATATTTCCTTTGTTCACCCCACACCAGAAGAGCTTTACCTTCAAATTTCCTCTTTTACGATACTTAGCTTTGTACACAGCCTTCTACAGCAAACACAGGGGCACAACTTAACTCTCCTTAGCTTCTTGCTCGGCCAGTCAGTCAGGATTATTAAAAAATACCCATCCCCTTTTCTAAACCTGTATATTTGTTTCTAAAAGCCAGCCTTCCAAAATGCTCAGGGCCATGGCTTCCATCACAGAAATTCAAATATCTTCCAAATGCCTTTTAAAAACTTCCCATGAATTCAGATGCTGGAAGATTTATTTGAAAGTCAAACAATAATCACATTTGAAATAATTTCTATCTCTATTACCATCCTGCAATTCTCAGAACTGGCAGGATGTGGGGATTTTTTCAGTACAACTTTTAATCGTTTTCTCATCTAACCAGATTTTTGCAGTGTGAACTATAACATGTTTGTGTCTGAGGGCACTTGTGAACCTACCTCTCATTTTTAGGACTACTAAAAATCCCCCAAGAACCTTTGTCTGACATTTGTCATCCAGTCTCATTTCTTGCCATCACGGATCACAGTCCCATTAAGAGATTTCACAGATATCCTGAGCTGGAAGGGACCCACAAAGATCAAGTCCAACTCTTAAATGAATGGCCCATAAAAGGATCAAATCACAACCTTGGTGTTATTGGCACAATGCTCTGACCAACTGAGCTCATCCCACAGTCTGTGGTGAAGATTGTGTATGCAAGAGTCACACTCATTGTCCTAGAAAGAAAAGCTCATTTCAGAGAGAAAAAGAAATCTCTGTAAAACTGAAATTTCTTTCATTGAAACCAACCAACCGAACCAAAGCAAACCAAACTGACCACCCAACCCACCCATCCATCAAACAAACCCCAACCAGGACAAAAGCGCAGCCCACTGTCTTCTTCCAAGATATGCTCAACTTGAAATAAAAGTAACTTCACAACCCTACCCACGAGGGGCAGGTGGCACTCACACAGCCACTGCATTCAGACCAGTCTGTTACTGTAACCTAGAGAGAGGAGAGAGGCAGATTTGGGCGAGGAAGAAGAAAACAAATCTAAAATACTCCCTTGACCAGGGAGGTCAGAGCTCTTTTATCCTCAGCAGAGCATTTTCAAATGAAAAAATAGGAGTCTCTCCTCTGACTGCCCTGAACTACAATCTCCCTGTACTCCTGACTCACTCCTGCTATATAAACATTAAAGATTTATTTGTATCCTGCATAAATAGAAACAGAAGCAGTGTTTCTAACATCTGTCATTGCTGGAATAATCACGTTGCAGTGCAATTATCATGCTGGGATCCTTTTACAAAATGAAAACAGCATTCATTCCCAATTATTCATTACAGTAGGGCCTGCTCTCCTCCTGTGATTGTTATTTAAGATGAAACAGCTCTCTTGTTTTCACTGAGTAAAACTGGCTTATCACTGAGCTTTTTGCTTGCAGACAAATTTTCCTCTGGGTCAGTTCAACTTAATTTTAAGAGGTTGCATTGCATTATATTATAAATTAATTACATCAACTGCCTGCAGTTTAATGCACTTTAAGGAATAGTTAATGTACTGCAGCAGCTCTTAGTGACAAATTACTCCTCGCACTGTTATTTCAGACTCACACTGGTTGGGATTACTCCTCTGTCTCCTTCCATTGACATGATCCCATAACAGGATGAATGCATTTCACACTAAACATTTAGACAATAAAAGGGGAGAGAGAGAGAGAGAAAGAGTGACTGTGGGAATATTAATGAGCAGAGGAACTTGAGCAGGACAGCAATGAGATGAAAGCAACGTTGCTATTAAGGAATGTTTTCACTCCTGCCTGTCTATCACGAGGCCGAATCTTTAGATAAGGGTTTTTCAGCATGATACAAGATGTTATCAAATGCTGTTGTACAATATTTAGTCTCAAGGGCTGACTTAAAAGAAATGGCATCAACTATAAAACAAAACAACACAGCACCACCACAGAAAAGTGGAAGGCAAGTACAGCAAAGGGTTCAAGTTTGATGCACAGTTATTATCACAGCTTTGCTTTCCCATAGAGCTGATTTTTATCTTTACTGGATATCACTGATAAGTATACTTTATGCCCACACCTGTTTGTGTGTGTGTGTGTGTGTGTTTGTGTGCATTCCCTCTCTAAGAGGGGACTGGGAAAGTGCAGGGGGGAAGAGAGAGAGTACAAAACTGAATGCAGGCTGCCAGGATGGAAATGCTATTTGTTTTCTCTCACACCAGAGATGCACCATTCCAGCTTTTGTCCTTCAAAGCTGGGAGAGACCACGCTTTAATGCCTGCAGGTTGACCAGGCATTGTTATTATACAGTCTTCATGTTCACATCATGTGTCATCTGACCAAAGGAGAGTCTACAAAGTGAAAGCCTCATGCAAAATTTATGCTTATATGGCTGTTTCAGTCAGTGGAAAAATCAATACTGCAGGCTTGATGCACAGAAATGACTGAGTGCTCTCTGACTGACACTAAAAGCACTGGGAGATTGAGGGGCTGCATTTGCTGTTCAAGGAATTGAGTGTATTAGAGCTCTTATAATAGTCTGCTCACCTTATATTAGCCTTTCCTTGGGATTATTTTTTGATAACAATTATGATTGTGGGGTTTAAGGCAATTACACTATTACAAAGAAAAAGCTGCTTTTTATGTCCTGTAAAGCTGTCATATATTTCACACCACAACTGCCTTCCAATTATTTTGTTACAATGCACTTTGGAAGCAAAATGTCCTAACTGATATATATTAGTCCTTTATGTTTTATAAATAAAAATCAAGGCTGTAATGTAATCCTTCAAAAGAAGCTTCTCGCTTTCCCAGATGTTATTTTAAAAAGAGTAAAATGCAATGTGTGTTGCAAGTCCTAAAAAAGACATGCACAGGAGGAGAGCAGCAGCCAGGGCTGTGGCACAGACTGTGCAGGCTCCAAATGCTGATGCTGCCCATTAAACACGCACACGTGTGGCCCACAAAGATGGACCTCAACAGAAGAAAAGAAACAGCTCACAGGTTTTTTAGAAAAGGCATTTCAAGTTGCAGCTTAATGTTAGGGTGAACATCCTGCAATCATGTTTAAATACTCAAGGAATACTCTGTTAGACATAGAGGAGGGTATCAGAATATGGGCAAGGAAAATTAATGTTTGAAATAGGAAACAAACTCTGGTAATCTACTTTAAGGAAATTACATTTATTCTTGCCATCAACAAATACCTCTGGTCACGACAGAAGTGCATTTGCAGTGCATTTTTGCCACTGTAAATACACAGAAATATTTTAGTGGATGGCAT
This sequence comes from Pithys albifrons albifrons, assembly GCF_047495875.1. Taxonomy (NCBI): domain Eukaryota; kingdom Metazoa; phylum Chordata; class Aves; order Passeriformes; family Thamnophilidae; genus Pithys; species Pithys albifrons. Next base: position 51,342,864 of record NC_092464.1, on the reverse strand, counting down.
TACAAGCTGGTCATCAATGTCCTCTGCTTTTATTATAACTCATAAATGATAAACAAAATGGTTAATACAGCTTATGAGAAAGGATTAAGAAATTCATTGCTTAGTTAGTTTACAAATCCCTGAACTCCACAGCAATATCATCATATTATTACAAATTACACTTCACTGCCATATTCAGCTTTTTGACATCTATGTACTAAGGTGGGTAAAAACCAGCCCTTTTTAGCCATAAACAAAAGAAAAGCTCATGAAAACAAAACACAAAAAATACCTTACAAAGTACTGATGTTTGTATGCTATAGAAATATAGTTAATACTACCTAGTACTAAAAATTAAATATTACTACCTCTGGACCTCCTACAGCAGAGCCAAAGCCACCTACAAGCAGCTAAGTACAGATTATTAAAAAAAAAAAAATTCAGAAAGTTGGGTCTAACAGCCAAATAGTGCCAGCTGGAACATACATCTGAGGATCCTGATTACACTATTTTAACCCTTTCCTAAAACAAAAATTTCTGCTACCAGAGCTTTCAGGAAAGCGTTAGACTCAATTTGCCATCAAGTTCTTTATTTTTGTGGGGGTGTGTTCTGGGGGTGCACGACCCTTTGAAATTCAGAACCCCCAAGAAACTGCTGCCCTCCAGAGGAGCTGGGCTGGCACAGGAACCAGCTCTGAGCCCCATCTAGAACATGGCACTCAGGAACCACCTCCAAGGCATGAGACCATCTGCTTGCAGTGACTCCATCAGAAAAGCTGCAGTGGCCAACCTACCTCAGCTCGAGGTCCTGCCTTCTGCTCTCTTGTCTCACTAATTCCCCATCTGGAATGAGCAGAGTTTGCCTGTGCAACCACTGCAGTGATTTGGGCCCTCCTGGGGCACAGGAGACAGTGGGAAGGAGACTCAGTGACTTTTTTGGTGAGAGAATAACTGTTCCTCTGCTCATTGCAAGAAGCAGAAGGAAGGAAGGCACCGGCTGACTCTGAGGGTACCTGATTGATGCCTGTTGAGAAACAGCCAGTGCAGAGTCACATTGTGGCTCCATGGGAGGCTGTTGAGCCCACAGTGCCTCTGAACAAATGCTGAAATCAACTTTTCCCTGCTGATTGGGGAAGAGCCTTAGAGGGAACAGAGACACTGGCAGTATGCCTTGGAGTATGGATGCTGGCACAGAAATCCACAGCCTGCCTGGTTTTGCCACCACCATGGGGAGAGGCTGCACACACACGTCTGGCAGGACACAGAAGTACATGGGACAATGCTTTGTTTCCACCCATTGAAGTTCTAATCAACACCACAGAAAGAGTCCTCAAAGAGTTTGAGGGTGTCTTCTGGTAACGTGTATTCTGTTTTCTCAATTTTTTCCCTCCTCCCTGAGAAATAAAACACCTCTGCAGTAGATAATTTAAAAGAAGAAGCAAAAAGACGAGGGAGGATCACAGACAGTGATAATAAAATAAAATAAACTGATTCTTTTGATGTCTCTTTTCTCTTAGCCTAAATGATTATCAGTGTGGATAGGTAATCTTGACTAGAAACAAAACAGCACAACAGCAGTGAAAACAGCCATTTTAGCTCTGAGTGGAGGAACGTGAGGACTGGAAAAGATTGATTTCAGGGTCACAGATGAGTGCTGCTGGAAAGAATCAGCACCATCCTATTTACAAACCAGTATATTCATCTTTGTTAGTTTTCATGCCTCATCAGGTATGCAGAATTAAAGAAAAGGTCTGTGTACAGAACATCCTCCTAACTTGAAGGTGCCCCACCATCAGACAGATGCTGTGACCAAGACAACCAGCTCTGTTCTCAACCCTTTCCCACAGCAACTACTCCTCTGGCTGCAGTGGTTTCCTCAACAACTTACATGGTTGGACTTAAGGAGGATGACAAAGCCAAAATGTCAAGAAGTTCTCCAGAAGGGAGTCCAGACTTGAGAGTGTAAGGCAACTGAGGAGAAGACATGGCTGGCTGTTCCTACAGGGTGGTCATGTCTGCCTTGGTGGCCTGTCAAAAACCACCCACCATGCCCACAAAAGGAATAGCTATGATTGCCTCTGCCCAAACCCAAACATTCTCTCTCCTAGTCTTTCTCTCCCTAAAACAAATGAACTTACAAAATTGCAACATTAAAAACATATTACAAACAATCTTTTAACACTCAAGTACTGCAAAGTAACAGCAGCTAAGGTAAAGGTTACTTGCTGAGCACTAATGTACCAACACAACCCAAGACAAACAGGTTTTCCTTCAAGCCTGGGACAGTTTATTGAGAAGGCATCTCCTCACCCACAGCCATGGAAGAACTGCATGTCATTGTCCACAAACTATTGCACTGTCCCTTCATTCATGATGCTTTACTTGCAAACTTTGGCCAGGGAAATGGTGACCTGAGAAGTTGGCTCAACACACAGCAGGTGGCTCAGCAGCACATCTGAGCCCAGCTGGAACTGGGAGCAGCCCAAGACAAGAATAATCTTGTTAATGTGCATCTGTGAAGTTTCCAGCACGTGATGGCTTTGATCAATGCTGCTAAGTGCCACCTGGAGTACAAACAAACCCTAACACTACCAGAACTACTCAAAAAGCTAAATGTTACCCAATGTAAAAGGCTCTGTAAAATTACAAAGGAAAAAAATAAAACCTTTAAACTGTGAAAGTGTAAAACTATTGCAGGAAGAAAGGATAGAAGGCAAACAGGGAATTACATACATGGTGTATTTCGGCCTCTTAAATGAAAATCCTGAGAGCTTTTTGAAAATATTAAAATACCTGCATAAACACACATGAAATTTAGAGGTAGCTGAGGTAAAAATGGCCAGAGTAAGAAAGAACATGCATAAGAGTTTTATTAATGGTTGAGAGCAACTATTTGAACTGTTTGGAAACATTAGAATGGCAAATTTTGGGGTAAGGCTTGAATGTGCCAGGGTAGAAACAAGGAAGTCAAAGACCCTGAGATTAGCTCAGTTGATTAAAACTTGGCTGTAATAATGCCAAGGTCATGGGTTCAATCCCCTGTGTGGGCCACTGACTTGAGAGCTGGACTCGGTGATCCTTGTGGGTCCCTTCCAACTCAGAACAGTCTGTGATTCTGTAACAGGTGAAATGACTAATGCAGGCGATGTTGTTAGAAGTGACAGACAGTGGTGGAAGCTGAGACACCTCTGGAAAAACAAGATGTCAGAAAGACAATTCAAGACAGGTTTAGGGAAGCCAGGAGAAGATGGAAACCCTGTGAGTCAACACCATGGAGACTCCAGGTGAAGACATGTTGTCGATATGTTGTCAATATCTTGAAATCACCACAGCTTTCAACTAAATCCAATCTTAAAAAGTGTAATTAAATAATTAAGGAATATTTCATGTTATCTGTGTAAGAACAATGGTTTCATTCCCTCAAAGCAGCACAATTTGTGTATTGACATTTTTCCCTGAAGAAACATAGTATATTTATAGTTTATAACATCAGGTTTGAAGGAAATCCAGTGAGAAACAGTTAAACAGCCCATGGCACTACTAGTACAGATGTATGTTGTACAGTTACAAAGGGAGTGTGTGAAAGAGGCCTTCTTTAGCTCTCTCATCTACTCACCTTCTTCCTATCCTATGATTCTGGTTTTACTGGATAAATGCAACCACCTTATTATTCTGCATGAGCTTAACCATGGGTTTACTTTGTCTTGTTCTCCTGCTTTGTTTCTCCTTACTTTGTCCTGTTCTGCACTGAAAAAATATTTACTTGCCAATAGTCACTCAGCTGGAAAACACATCTTCCATCTTGGTTCCCTCATGGAAAGTTCTTGTGTGAAGTCCTATTAGAGTATTGTTCAGCTTTTTCAGCTTTTCTGTAGTAACATTTTTATTCAAATGTATTTTGTTTCAAACTAAAAAGGTGGACATTAGAACACAGAAGACCTGAAACTGCCAAGTTTAATTATGCTGATTAGCACCACACAGAAATCAGGGGGATAAAAATATTATACATTAAAATACAACTCCAAATAGTAAAGACAATGTATTCTAGAGTAGGAATACTCAGAGCAGGAACACTCAACAGATGACAAAAAAAGCCTCCCTCACCTCAGTCCCTGTGAAAGAACAGAATAGAATAGAATAGAATAGAATAGAATAGAATAGAATAGAATAGAATAGAATAGAATAGAATAGAATAGAATAGAATTATGTGTTACAAGATTAATCAAGAAGGAATGAATAAACCCCACTGTTATAAAAAAAAACAACCTTGCAGCTGGAGGACAAGCTGATTCCCCTCCTAGTCTTAGGTCATCACCTTCTGAATGATTCACCCACGCCTCTGAAATCACAGCTGAATGGACACCAAACTAATGGCATTTTTCATCTTAAACACATAATTCTGAACCATAGTACACATTTTACAGGGATGTATGTTTGTTGACCTAGTGGATTGAACATGAACAAGTGGAAAGAGGGTTGAAAAGTTAGCTGGCTATGCCATAAAATACAATAATTAGTTGAATCAAGAATTTAGAGAAGTCAACAGATGTTGAAGGTCATTATCCACATCACTTTCACTTGTCTTGCAGTTGAAAAGGGATGGTGACAGCAGAGATGAGCTGCTGTGACACTCCTGAAAAGCCATTTGCTTCTGAAAATCAATATACCTCAACGAGTTCAACTGTGTTTTTCCTAAAGATATGTTACAAACAAGAGGGAGGCAGTGAAAAAAACTTACAAATTCTCTTTCAGATTTGCATTCAATGATACAGAAATTTGTTAATTTAATGCTGAACATTTCTTCAGAAACAGAAAATTTTTTCAGGGAGAAAATTAAAGTGATTACTCTCTTTGCCTTCCCCTCTTAAACTCTTTCTGGAATATTCATGGCACTTCTGAGGTTCAGTTTCTTATTTGTTGTGCCACTAGTCCCACTGACTAGATCCTCTCCACTCACTGGAGACACCTTCATTGCCTTTTTATCATCACCTTTCCCATCCTAATGGCTCCTTCTTTTTAAAACACTAAATTGCTTTATTTTTAGAAAAATAAATATAAAAATCTCAGCCTTTATTTCATCTTCGTCCTCATACGGCACTACAACTATTGCTCCGGCTCCCTTCTTCAGTTCCTTAATAATTAAACACATACTCACCATCACAGCCTAAAGCTGTTTACTAATTTCACCTCACACCTTGACAACCTGTCTGCCATCACCTGCTCTCAGTGGAACTTGTTCAGAGTCAGTGCTCTGTCCTAGAGCACTTCATGTCTCACAGTTCTGTGTTTCACTGCCAGGCCTTGCAGAAGATCCTTCTAAAGCCTCTTCCAGCTGCCTCTTTTGTTCCTTCAGATCCTGCTCCTGGCCCTTATAATACTTTACTTGATTAATTGCAAGGACACAAATCCAATTGTGCCTATAAACTGACAGCAAATAAATGTGATGGAAATTCCTAAATCATATGCTTTCTTCACACATGGCCTATTTTAAGGTTCTGGCTAACTACTTGCACACCCAATGCTCTTGTCCAAACTCTTACAACAACATGCTTTTTTTTCACTCCCAGGAAAAGAAATTGGTCTCCTTCAACTCTTTTAGGGTGCTGCTAGTTCTCCAAGGGTATTGTTCAGGTATCTCTTTGTTTTGTTGGGTTTGTCTACCCCTTTTTCATCACATCAAACACAAGCCTCTTGTTTTCCTTTTCAAGGACCTGCACTGCCCACCTTTGGCCCCCTCCCATTATCTTTCATTTACAATTCAGGGACAGACAGCACATACCAGGGCCACACTGACCACCTTTACTGAGTTTGGTGTCCCCTGTCTGACCATGGCAGTCTGTGATCTTCTATCTTGTGTGCAGCTTTGGGGACCTTCTACTTCTGCATTTTTTAAGTGGACAGCACAGTGAGATCACAGTGAGCATTGGAATGGGCTGCCCAGAGAGGGGGTGGATTCACCATCCCTGGAGGTTTTTAAACTGAGATTGGCCGTGGCACTGAGTGCCATGATCTGGTAAAGGGACTGGAGTTGGACCAAGGGTTGGACTTGATGATCTCAGAGGTCTTTTCCATCCCAATCAATTCTATGATTCTGTAATTCTATCTCAGTGTGTTCGTCAGGCAGTCATGTAAAGCAAATTACAAACAAGCAGCTAAACAAAAATGACCATAATTTTTGAAGAGATACCTCTGTCTGGGAGGTCTACATGAACAAGTTGAGGGCAAGCTGTGCCTCACTACTTTGTGGAAACAGAATGATAAAGAGATGTTGAAAATCTCTTTAATGGCTTAATAAGTTTAATAGCTACATTTGAAAGTAGCTATTTAAGAAGTGATTTTAACACCTTACCTTTTAAGCTTAATAGCTACTCTCAGAAGTCAAAGGGAAACCTTTACCCTAAACCAAAACCTTGAGAGAAGTTGCCATGGAGTGTATTAAACCACATGAAATCAGGACTTTTGGTGCTCCAGGTTTCTCTGCCTCTGACTCCTCAGGCTCACAGGGAAGCACAGGGGAGCACAGCTGGCTGTAACCAAGAGAGGTTCAGCCCCTGAATACCTTCTGTGGGCTGCATTCTACTGCTCTGGCTTTGACAAGACACTCTGCAGTAAGAGCATGACAGAGTTCTTTCTGTCTTCCTTCTTGCTCAGAACTTTCTCTAAACTTGAAGTACCTCAAAGCCAGGGCATCAACACAAAGCACTTGTCTCCAGAAACATAAATCAAGGCAACAGTAACCAAAATTAAGGTGGTGCTAAGGAATACATAACAAGGAATGAGAGGTCTACGTCTTCTTTAAAAATTATTTTTTGTTTTTTAAGAAAAGAAACAGCTGTTGAACCTCAATCTCCATTCTTTCCCAGGATATTTCCTTTCTGTGAGTCTGTTTTTAGCCTCTAAACACAGAAGGGAAGAAAATACTGTGTAGAAAGGAAGGGGATCACTTCAGAGGAAAAGGTTTGGAGGCAGATCTTGAGTTGTATTGCTCCCTGACTTGTCAGCATCTTAACTTCCTCAGCAATGAAATGTGTATAACCTTATGTAATAGTGGTATTAATGGTGGCAGAGCATGTTTAGATGGCAAAATGATACAAATCATGGGCACACAAGCCACTATTTCTACACAATAAGGCCATAGTTGCCTGCTTTTTTATTATTTTTTTTCTTAATGTAGCTGTGCACAGACTTTGTCCAAGGGCTATCTTTAAATCTACAAACCCACCACAATAAAATCAACTGTTCTACTAACCGGGCTTGGATATCTTTCAGGACAACAAATGAGAACATCATTGACTAAAGTATCTCGACAATCTTTCCTCCATAACACACAGGAGTGTCTTCCTGTCTTCTATACTCATATTAAATATGTTGTGTTTTATCAGCAGCTCGAAAAAAGCAAAGTGAATGAGCATCTTCTACCACTTTAACAGCATATGAAAAACGCTGGCAAGGCAAAGAAGGTGAGGCATGTGAGAGAAATTATTTCTATTCTCTGTTGATCCCTCACTGTGCTGAGCTCGTCTGTTTGACATTGGAAAAGCTGTGGCTGTTTATATTTTATACCATTCTAAAGCAGGACATGTGTCCTCCACTCAAGTTGGTTCAGGCATGGCCTCAACTTTGTTATTAATCACTTTGCATCACATTGCTTTCTGAAAACTAAATGCAAAGAGTATTTGTCTTCTTGCACTGACCTGAAGTGCCTGGTCATGAAAAAACCCAACTGATATTTTTTAATTGTGAAACTACCTGTTCTTGTGCAAAGTTCTTGCATAAAATGGAACACATCTTCAAATTCCATAATTAAACTAGTGGAGAAGTACATCACAAAACCCTAGAGACATACGTCAAACATATAATGACACATTCATCCAGCAATTTTTTCATCCATGGGCTAAAAGAACAATCATAAACAACAGCTAACATACTATATGTAATCTCCTCTTATGGAGACAAGCACAGATTACTTAAAACCCAAGAGAAGACTTGATTTCACCAATTCTGTTGAACTCAACAAACCATCCAGTTCTACACCAGAAACCTGTGAGTGTCTGCCCCTGCAGTCTCCTGGCAATCTGACTTGAGTTTCAATCTCTATCACTGAGTTTTAAATGAGAAAAAATACTGTTACATTTTTAAACAAACCTTGCAAACTTCTTTCTCTTATAAGTCAATCACAGCTATTAGTTTCACGTTTCAGAGTCATTCTGAAATTGTGACCTATTTGTTCCTATGAAAAGATCCAGATGTGAATGATGGTCAAAAGCTCCTTGGTGTGAGGTATTAGAGTAGATAATTCACTTTGGACAGCACCAGTTCTCCCTCCTTCCTTTCCCATCCACTATTTACCGTGTGTGGTGATGACCCGAGGACATTTCCTGCCCTCACATGTTTCCCTTCTCCTCATCTGGGTGAATTACAACTGCAACACAACATTTCAGGTCACTCACACACGGACATTTTGCATTTCATAGGCCATGATGATGAGTTCTGATGGTGGAAAACCTCTCAGCTGAAGGAATTCTGTTTGGGAGATTCTGTTCTATCACGTTACCTTTTCCAAAGTCAACATTTTCAAAAAGTGCAAAAACATTCCACCCGGTATGCAGATTTCTTCCCTTTCCCCAGTGAGATGGATGACATCTGGGTTAGTTTTCCTGTCTCATTCCTGTTCTCTCCCTCCCTCCTCTGTTCTCCCCAGACATATGTGATCAGCTCTGATAACCTCCTGAAATTACAGGGCACGTAATTAACTCTGTTTAACAAATACATCTTCAGTTCCAGCTCAAAGCTGGAGAGCAGCATCACTGCGAGCCATGAAATGCTTCTCCTCCTCCCTAGAAATGGATATATATGAAAGATGGTTGGAGTGACTCTTTTATGCACCATTTTCAAAGGATGCAGGATAAAAGGTGCTCTATAAGTGTAAGTTACACTTTTTCATAGTCCAACATCTTAGTGCAAGGTTGTAATTAGTGTAAGTGTGGCTTAACATAAATCAAAGCTGTGCAGTCAACATTTCAAACCCAACATCTTGGCAAGATGTAGATTGTTTCATGTTGGAAATAAAAAGCATCTTATAGTAAAATACTGTGGTGATGGTCTGAAGAAGCTTTGAAATCAATAGATGACAAGTTACTGAAATGAGGGAGGCCTGACCTGCTCTGCTAGAAACAGTTACTACATCAGATGGACTTGGGTTTATTTGACCTTAAATCTCCTGCTATTCTTTTATTTCTGTTGAGCTCTAAATTCCTTAAATGTTAAAGGATTATCTTAGTGTTGCTGTTTTGGTTGCTTTTTAAATTTAAATTAGTTTTGTACCAGATATAGTGAAAGTTTAAACCAGAGAGAAATATTAGGAGAGCAGAAGGTTCTCAGCAATGGTGGACCTTTTAAGCCTGTGATTTATTTGCAATGTAATTCAATTATTAAAAATATACAGTATTTTTCTATCTTTCAATTTTGCTATACACAAAATCACAAAAGCCAGGTATTTTCTATTAGTGTTTGAAAGCATGTGGTTACTGAGGCCATACAAAAAATCAAGGGCACTTACAGTCTTAGTATAAACTGAGATTAATTTTTATTAGGATGATACATGTATATATTATAAACTGATGATTTATTTGTAGATTTTTTTTCCCTGCAAGTTTAGTAGTTTCCCCTGGTGCAGAATGCAGAATTGTATATGAGATATTTGAGTGTCTAAAACGATGTATGATAAATGAAGTAGCATGCTACTTATACGCTTATCATGTTCCCTGACTAGCAACAGGTTCAGCAAAGGGCACAGCCAGTAAATGAAATTTTCCACCAGGACAATATATCATCAGGAGCAATGTATGCACTGGGAATGTCCCAGCCTGTGCAGATGTGGACAAGGTGTGAAATGGTAAAAAATGAAAAGCACAAACAGCATACAGTAAATTTCAAATTCAGCTCTATTTCCATATTGGCTCAGCCTGGTGCTTTAACTGTTTGAAGTCATGTATTTTAGGAGATAATAAACACATGCACACAAATGTGGTGCAGTATTAATGTCAGGATGAACTTCCTTCATTAGATAGCCTGTAACTCCTTTTGAGAAATGAAATTGTAAAGCATCTGCTGAGAATATTGTTTTAAATCCCCTTCAGAGTCAAAATATAAAACAACGTCTTTAAATGCATATTTCTTCCTCAGAGTCACAGGTTGAAAATTTGCTCCAGGAAATGTTTATCATAACTTTCAACACTCTGTGGAGAGGACTAATTAAAAATAATAATAAAAACCCAGTGAAAAAAAAAAGGCACGGTGCCTGTATATTTCCCAGTGGAATTTAGTTTGTTTACAAAAACATTTCGTAATAAGAATTTCTGACATATAACCACTGAATCCTAATAAACTATAAAATACTCCTGTTTTCTTGCTAAAAAAGTACACCAAATATCAAGGAGAAACTTCTTGGTGTTCTGGCGGTAGGTGGAATTGTGGCTAAAAATACATTGAGAGTGCCTGTTTTTATGGCTACAGCTGTACAGCCTCACTGAAGAGAGAGGAGCACTGGAAAACATGGTCAAATTCTGCAGTTCTATCTGAAAGAACCTTCTGAAACTCCTTGTGATTGAATTGCTGCACTGCAAGAAATCTGGCAGAATGACACTGCCCGTGTCCATGTATTATGGTAGCAGCTTTATTTAAATGCTGAAACAATTTTGCAAACTGAGTAGCACATCCTGCTCTTTTCTTATGTCCTTACAGGATTAAATATGCCTCTGGAGAGATTTGGATGATTTACTTTTGCTGTGCACAGTAACTTTAGAACCAACAGAACATACTCTGGGCCACAATGTCTTTTTCTTGCTTGTATTTTTTTTTTAAATCAGAAAGTCTCCCTCTCATATCTGTCTCTCTCTTGCTTCCAAGTAGCAATGGTTCCCCCACACCCCACTCAAAACAGTAGTAAAACACATTTACAGTCACACTTAAATATTTATTTCAAAAATTCCTTGCCAAGTATGTCAGGATGGACATGGACTCGCCCTGTTCCCTCTCTTGGCTCTGTGGGTTTTCCTAATGCAATGCTGGTGCAATTTAACCACGGATTTAACTGGGGAGCACAATGGACTCTCAACCATCCTGCCTGCAGAGACAATCTGTCTCACAATCTCAGTCCACCCAAGTCCTTCACTTTTCACTCCATCAGTTTAGGCTTTCTGTTTTCCCCCCACAACGGCAAAATGTTGACCAAACTGCGATCAAAGGAAATTCTGAGCTTCCATCCAACAGGGTCTCTTCGCAATTTTGCTTAATTCCAGGCTTCCCTGATTTGTGCTCTTTGGCTTTAGGATTAACATTTTTGTGCCTCAGCGCCTATTTGGATTTACTGTTTCTCTGTCCATCTCAAGTACAGCTTTAATTTTCATTTTGTGATTTTCTCTAACCTTTCATCCTTATAACACGAACTCAGATTCAAAATTTTCCTGCTTAAGCAGAGTGCTGTCTTTTGAAGCACAGTAAATCAAAGTCCAAAAACACAAAAAAGGCAAGGAGAGCTCTCTGTGGTTTAAACAGACAGATTTCAATGAAGTCCATGCTCTCTCTAGAACACAAGGCTAAGCCCTGTCTAGCCACAGACCTCTGGAAATTTAGCATTGAATTCCCAGTCTCAGCCACAGCAGTCTAAGGACTAACTCCCAAAGCAAAATCCATTAATTTTGCAACTCAGAAGAAAATGAGACAACTCTCTCTCTGCAAGCCTCCAGTTTGTGTCCTTTGCCCTCCTGCACAAGTCTCATGATCTCTGCAATGTCTGGAATAAAAGACCTGATCAGCTTGGTTGGTGTCAAATGACAAGGGTTTATGCACTGTCTGGTTAATTCTGTCACTGGGCAGTGACTGTTTGTCTTCCAGCCCAGGCTCACCCTCATTACTGACACGAGGAGCCCCCATGGGCTCTGGGACCACTTTCAGAGTGTTGATATCCCCTGTGCCAGCTCTTTTAGCCACTGAGTTCAAAAACTTAGGCACTGCTCTCTGAAAGCCTCTTATTTATTCACAGAGTAGTCTCTTTACCACTCTCTCTCTTCCTTTCTTGCTGTACATAATATTTCCCTTTTTGGACGCAGTGCCTTTTGTTTCACCTTGCCTTGTTGGATGGGTTGCAGCTTCCAGGAATATTATGTTCCACCCAGCTTCTGTTCTTTCCTCCAAAGTGTTCTGCTACTTGGGATTGTTTTCTTGTTCCAGAATATCCTGGTATTCTTTTGTTTAACTTACAACATTGACATTAGCATCCTTGAAACATTCTGTATAAATACAGCAAAATATAGATTTCATTCATTTTCTTCTTAGGTGAAACAAGTGGATAAGCAGAACTACAGTTAACCCGATACCATTTTTCTATTTGCCACCCTTCTCAGGGGTGTGAAGGAAGATAAAGACAACTGAGCTTCATCACTGCTGCCATGGCATAATGCAACATGAACTACGTAAAATATTCCCATCTTTAAACATAATGTCAGAGATCAAATCTTGTAGAACAACTGTAAGAACTAATGATGTAGTTGACAAAGGACTATGTTTCTTTAACTATTTTGTACCTTTTTGCTCTGCTGCTTCAATACCTTTCTAACAATTTGTTCCTTCTGAGCCACATATAAACACCATAAAACGTACTATGCCACAAATTGTCATGTGGGGATACACAAGATCTTAATTAAGGGTGATAGCAATGATTTAACTTTTATATCTGATTTCAAAAGCTTGGGGACACTTTCCTCTCAGTTTACATGACCCTGTGGTCTCCAGGAGAGCCACCTACACAACTCCTAAAATTCACACCGCTTCCCTCCTTAAAAAGTTCACAATTCTTACTTTGGCACCATGTACATTTGCCTCATGAGCACAATTAACAAACCAAAAAAAGCAAATTAAAAATGTCACAAACCTGTAAGAAATAAGTCCTGGAAAAAAAAAAGGAAAAAGATTACAAAATTTCTCTATTGCAGACTGTAGAAATGAATAAGCTGTCCACACAACTGCCATGCTTATTCCTACTTCTAAGTGGTTTATATTCCAAAGTAACACTGAAGCACTGACTTCTTCAATTTTTTGAAACATCCATGGATTTTTCTATGAGCAGTTCTCCTTTTCTACAGAACAAACAGGGTAAGGCTCAGAGCAGGACAACTCACACTGAACTCAAGAAGCTCTCGTGTGTGTGAGGGCCATGGGAAAACACCAGTTAAGAGAAGATCTTACATGGGACAGCACTCAGTTTCTTTTATCATTCCATCTGATCAAAGACCACAAGTGCATGGACTGTTCCTGCTTGTTCCTTTTTGGAATATGTTTAAGGGTTTTAAAGGTTATACGTAGTTCTTGGAAGGTTTTCCAGTTTGTCATTCAAAGACTTCAAGACCAAGAGAAATCCTTGCATTTTCCCTTGTGCTTGATGAACATAATCTTGACTTTACTGGAATTCTTCTCTTGCCATCTTGACATTAGAAAACTATTGATTTTAACAATACAAAATTACCCCTAATATTCACTCTCAGAAGACAGCTAGCATATATGCCCTGAATTTATGGAAATTATGGGGTTCATATACTTCTTTATTGGAGGGGTGGAAGGGATAAAAGAGAGACAGAGAACAGATTAGTCAAAGGAATTAGACCCACCCACCTATGTAAAATAAGCTTCCCAGCCTTCAAAGGCCAACAGAAATTAAATTTTGCCAATGAAGATCTGGTAGCATTTTAAATTAACTCCAGTAGAAATAGAATCCACTTAATCAGGTCAGGAGGAAAGACAATGGAAAAAGATGGGGTTTGGAGTTCATTTAAAAGCACAGTCTCAAAGACAAAACCTGCTTGCAAGTGCTATGAATCTGAGGTTACATGAACTTCATAATAACGTTACAAATCGGCAACTTTATGATGAAATGGATCTCTTCATTAGAAAATCTCCAACTATTTTGTGGTCTGGAAGACGGTATCTGATCACACAGTGGTGTACTTGTGGTCTGTAAAAGTGGGGACCCTAAAGACCATCAGAGCCAGTCCCTCCCCTGGGGCCTTTTACTCACTGACACTTAAGTGAAAATCTACCAGCAACACACTCTGAGAGCAGCAATCATTAACTCATTCAAAGTCACAGGCACAGGGTCTGGGGTTAGCAGCTATTAATTAGTGTAATTATTCCCAGGATGACAATTACCAGCTGCAGAATCCACTTAACATCTAATTCTCCAAACTTGTGATTTTGCAATGCTAATGTTTCTAATAGGTTCATCTGCCACCATTTACTGATTCCATTCACTCTGGTGTATTGTTTCAGATGGACAGGATGGAAAGCCAATACCTAATATTGACCTTTACAGTATCCTATGATTAGAAAGGCTGCCCCCACCATGATTAGCCACATCATTCTATTGGAAATCATATATACTATTTGTGAAGGATTTGTGATATTTCTCCTCATTCAAACATGATCACAAGATTTATTTCCTGGAGAAATAACACAGTACGTTTCAAACGATATTCTTCCATAATGCACTTTTTCAAACTATTACATTGAATATATTAGTTGTACAATCTTATGTTTAAAACTCCTCCAGCTAACAGTGGTGTGCACATGGTACAATATCAAACTTGATTCTTCAGTCCTGATTAGCAGAACTAACAATGAGAAGGGGGATGAGTACACAGCCTGTGTTTGCTCAACAGTGCTCAAATCCTGTGTGGTGTGGACCCCTGATGAAAATCTGTGCAGCTCAGAGGAACAACATCTATGTATTTCCTAAAGGAACAGAATAAAACAAGGAGTATCCACACATTTTCACTGGCTTAGGGAATTCAGCAGAACCTCTCCCATGAACAGGGAGATTAGATGTCCTCAACAAACAAGACTCTGACAGGACATGGAAATAATTCACTTAATAACAGAAGAAACCAAGCCTTTGATAGGAAGATTTTTTGCTAGATTTTGAAAATTTGAGATATTTTAAGTCCACAATGGGATTAATTTTGGCAAATGCTTTAATAGACCTTACTGATTGCAAAGAATATTAATCTTCTGCCACATCAGAGTCCCACATTTCAAACTGTGTAAACCATGATAAATCAGTGGTTGTCATATATGGAGACTGTAAAAGAAAGAATATTATCTGCTAGAAGGTAGTACAAGAGTTCCTCTTTCCATTACCAGTAAAGTCTGGATTGTTGAAACAGGAGCAGGATTTTCTAGTACAAAATCAGGAGAGGAATGCAGCGAGTATGGCATCATGTTATTCTGACATGTCTCTCTTCATTCTCCAAGAAGCTGACAGCAAGAGCAATCAGGGATGTCACACATTGAACATCAGAGTTCAGAAGGAAGAGAGGAACAGAAGTATGGCAGTATGTTTTCTAGAAAAGCCTTAATTCTTTACTCTTTCTACCCTGATGAGTCACAAATCGAAGGAACGTATTTTTAAAACTGTGTTAATAATCTGTGTTTCAGAGGACATGCAATTTTAGCAAATATTTTAAAGGGTCTTCTGGACAGTGCCTCAACTATGCCAGAGTAAGTGGAAGCAGCAGTGTTGATTTTCAATGTGCTGCTAGATTGTATTTGTGTGCATTTGATGTTCTTCTTTAATAACCTCAAGTAAAAGGCTGAATGAATCCAACAACAGTAGCTGAAAAAAGTGCAATGAGTCATATTATAGGAAAATGGAGAAAAGGATACAGGACTCTCCACTGAACACAATCCTATATTGTAGGCAATCTGTGATAACACCCTTTTCATTTCAGTTCAGTCCCATAAAATTACCACTAACATTACAACTCATGCAGAACACAGATAAATGTAAAAATGTCACAGAATTCTTCCAGATGGGACTTTTAGTTCCACTAGATCACCATCTACTTTTTTACTTGTCTAATATTTCATTACAACCTTCCATAAGTTAATTTTCTTTCCACTGACCATGTAAATCACAAATCAATTTTCATTTAAAATGCCTGACTACAGATTGCTCCTGAAAGCTCAAAGTATATGCTTCAGTGAGCTCTCCGACATTCTTAATGCACATTAGAAAAATGTTGTGGTTTTTTAAAAATCTTTTTAAAGGAATTAATTTTACATTAAGGTCTGGCATGAGACCCACGTAGTGGTGTTCCTTCCTTCCCTCTCCACCCTCCTGCCTCTAAAACACAGGTATATTTTTGAAATGTAACTGTATGCAGAAATAAAATTCTTTCATGACAATGACATTTGATCTTAAAAACACAGACAAAACCATCAACTCCTTTAGATTTGCAGAAGGCAGAGATGATTGCTTAATCCCAAGCCGTTACTGCAGTGGTGTACTTCTCTAGGGGAAAGAAGAGAGAAAAAGAAGAAAAAGAGGAAACCATTCACAGTTCAGACATTGGCTGTGTTCTATTTGAACAATTCCTTTTTCTCATTTCTAACAGAACCTTTGTTTGGGCTAAAATATCCAAATGAATATTGCCAATTTTACTTATGGAAGCAGCCTCCCTAAAGCCAATTGGGAGACAACCAGGATTCAGCCTTCCAAACAATCTGTAAGAAATGTTCCATAGGAACACCAAGAAAACATCTCGAAACAGTATTCTCCGAAATGTTTTTTCTTAGGTTAATTTAAACAATGTTCTCTCCCTACATATTTGTAAATATGCATTTGGCAGGCTGGACTTTGGAAACGTGGTTTCTATGGCCAGTTTTGAGGAGAAACGTAGGGCAGTCACTTCATTCCTCTGTGCCTTAGTTTCTCCATTATCAATCAATGGATCATTAAAAAGATGGTTTTTTCATATTAAACAGTACCCCTTACATGAGCTGGCACATGCATACGCATTTGCTAAATTACTAAGAGACAGGAGTGTTCTAGTGGTTATTTAACTCTTTTTTTATGGATAAGTAACCCACCAGTGTAGGAACAGAGCAGGGATATTTCCACACTGTTTAATCTCAGGCTCTTTTCACATGTCCTTGGTACTTGAGCAGCCTGGTGTGGTGGGAGAAGGAAGAGCTGTCTCTGCTCTTGGAACACAAAGGAACTGCAACCCCAGATCACTGAAGTTTAATGAACTGATAAAGAGCAAGGAAAGGGAGGAGCGTGAGTGCTGAAAGTCTCTTGCCTGATCCAAACCCACAGGCAAGCCTTCCCTTCCCTCCCTTCTCCTCTGCTTCCCCAGCACATCCATATTTACCCCATCTCCCTCCACCTCTGGCACTGTCCTTCCATCTGGGAAGTTCACTTCCTGCTGTTTTGCATCCCTCTATCCCAGGTCTCTGCCAGACAGCATGGCTTTGAGTCCCAAGTTCTTGCAGCGCTCTGACAGTGGGATTCTAGCTTGGGGGTGCTGGAGAGGGTGTCAGGTTAAATAAGGCTGAGTGCTCCTGACAATTGAAGGAGTTCTGCACTAAGTGGGGCTCTCTAGTGATGTACTCTGTCAGTGCTGACCACTCAGAGTGGGGAGAGAAAGGCTCTTGAGCAGCCCCTGCGAACAGGGGCCTGTCAAACCATTTGCAGGTTACAGTCAGCCAGACCTTGAGGGGTTTCACATGGGGTTTTTTAAAACCCAAACTCACAAATGTCAACAGGACCTCAAGCATCACATCCAATGTGAATCTGCCTCACTAAAACTGAGAGCTGAGGGCCTCTGGATTTGGCTCTGTGCTGGCACATCACAATCACCACCCAGAGCTGACCACTCACTTGCAACAATGGTGTGGATTCACTTCAGAAGAGGCGTGTGGAGAAAATGTTTCCTTTGATTCCTGATTAGAGAAAATTCATCGTCTAAGAAGGAAGATATTCACAACACTGAGGTCTCCAAAGTCCCATCTATTCATAGTTACTGGGATCTTTAGGGAGTAGGAGTAGGGATTACTATGAAGACAACCTGTCTGGTCCTCTAACAAGACTTCTAAAGTTAACTACTGTATCTTCAACTAAATAAACAAGTCAGTTGGCTTATGTGACCACCCACAAAACCATTCAGTGTGGGAGATGCCTGTGAGTTGGTTCCTTTGAGTGAGTCGCTACATTTTTTTTTTATCTTTCCCATTTGCCTGGACAGCTAAGGCCAGAAGACAATGTTTTTTTGGGTTTTACCTCACTTATCTCTTTATTTTCCCACACTATTTCTTTCAGTGGCTTTTAGTTCTATCAGCAAAAGACTGAAAAATGCCTCTAATAATCAAGAGGTGAACAACCAAAGGGGAATCCCAATGATGTTGGCCAGAAAGCATGCTGGACACTTGAGCATCTTTCCATTAACTAGATCCTCTCTACATTGAGAAATCCTTCTTAGGAACAGTTTTATTCCCCAGCCTACTGGACAGAGTCTCCTGGATGAAGGAGCCAGATGAAGCCTAACAGGAGCAGCAGAAGCACATGCACAAGTGTAAATGTACACAAAGGTGCCCGCTGGGATGGGGAAAAGAAAATATCTGAAGGCATGTAAGAAAGAAAAGGAAAGCAGAGACTTCTCACAAAACCTCATGCACTCCCCTGAGAGTCTTTTTAACCACCCATGTTTTGATGTAGTTCTGAGTATTTCTTGATGAGGAGACTAACATCTGTGCAGAAAACACACCACGTGGGATGCCTGTGCTCCCACTGTGAATAAAACAGCAAATACAGATCAGAACTTCACATTTAGATGTCTACATGCCCATTTCAATGCCTATCAATAGATTTACACACACAACACACAGGCATTCCATGTTCAGCATTTTGTCTTCAATTACTAAACAGAACTTTACAGCTGCTGGTGGCTAAAATCAGACCTGCCAAGCTAAATTTAACTGCAGGTGCTGATGGCAGAGAGCTACTTACTACATGAACCACACAGTCCTGCAACCTGGGCACTCAGTGCTCTAGCAGGAGCCTCTGCCTAAATTAAATTGCTCTGAATCATAAGCAGTGAGGATTTGTTTTCATTGCATTCATTACTTCTTCCTAAAGTACATCCACCTCAAAGTTAGCAAGTGATTTGCTGCAGTGTGAGAGGATGACTAGATGGAGGTGGTTGGGGCCAAGTCCCTTTCTCTCCCTCTACTTGCAGTTCAGGGTTTTTGCTTTGGACTGTATTTACTCTGGTTTCCTGTACTGAATCTATGGGTCTCAAAGCTGTCCAGAGGGCCAGTTGTTCATTTGGTCCTTTGTGTGTCCACTTGGCTGCGGAATGCAGTTGGTGTGCACCTGTAGTGGAGGTTCTAATTTAGTTTCCTCCAGAACAAACCTGGACTGCACAGGTCACACTAACACAGGGCAAATGGTGAAGCCAGAAGGATTAATTTCAAGTCTGCTCTATCTCTCTAAAATAAAATACTTCAAAATACTTCAGTAGATGGAGCCTGCTATACAGTGAGAGGTATTTTATGAACAATGGCTTATTTCCTGCCTTCGTCCATCACTTCTTTGAAAACTTTTCCCATATTTACACCAGTAAGTTTAGTTTTTTCAGCTCAGGTTTCTAATCTCCACTAGGCCATTTGAATGAAATATGAAATCTGAAATTATCAGATCAGGAGACAAAGAGAATGCAAGTGGACTGGCACTGTGTTAAAACTGCTCTATACTGGAAATCTCATCCTATTCAGTTATTTACCCTTCTTCAAGTAATATAATTATATTTGTATAGGTATAGGTATAGATATAGATTAGATGCTACATTATAAAGCCACAAGGGTTCCTGATCTTGTTAACATGATGGTTGTCATAGTTTGTTTTGCTTTGCATGAGCAAGAGCTTATTACGAGAACCCTTGTCATTCACATTGCATTGTGTCTTCCTAATGGAGCATTCCTGAAAGGAATGGCAGGACATACCCGTTTCAGTTCCAGCTGCCCCCAGAGCCTTGGCTGCCCCTGCAATCCGTGGGGCTTCAGAACAAAGGAACCTTTAGACCCTGGCTTTTTCCAAGCACGCCCCAGCCCCTTGTTCAGTGGGCTTTTAAGGAAGGCCCAAAGTGATTTTTATATTCTGTTGCTTTCAGGGATTATTTCAGCTGGTCTATTTGGCCACCTCCTGTCCCGGGTTCCTTGCACACTTGCAGTCTCCCAGGCTCAGAGGTGAGGCAGTTCTTTGTATTCCTTGCAGTGCAGTAGGGTGCCACGATGCAAATACACAAGCAAGTAGACAGCCCTGTCTCAGTCAGCCAGCAAGTGTAGAGCTGTAGAGTTACAGTGCAGAAAAGGTGAAGTAAAACTGAGTTTGACTGCTGGGGAGGGTAACAGCAGCACTGCCTTTGCATCAGGCCCCTGCCAGGCAATCCACACACTGGTCACTCTGGAGGGAATCACTTACCCTCCAAGCTAAGATGCCAGATAAGCAGGAGCCCGCAAAAAGGGTTTAAAAGCAGAGAGAGAATCAGGGGGAAGATTAAGATAATTTCCTCTTGTATATTGTGTTCATCATAAATCCCATTGTCAGTGTCTGCTGCTCAGGTACCTGGCAAACCTCTATTCCTGCCCCCTCCACAAAAGCCTCCATCCTACAGAAAGCTGCATACCTTTCATGGGTTTATAATAAACTGGAAGTGAGTAACAGTGCGATATCAAAGGAAATAAAACTCCAGTTGCTATTGCTGCTGGGGTTGCCTTCTGAATGTGGCTTATACAATATTTCATCTGTGCTGACACCTTTCACTCTCAATTATTTGGCTGCTGTCAAAACAAATCAATCATATTATAGCACTGTGTCTTCATGTTACCATTCCACTGCAAGTTAGCTGCATTAGCTTTGAAATATATGGAAGTATAAAATTTATCTCTATTATTTATTTAATACAACTTTCTCCCTTGTGAGTTATCTCACAAACACGGCAAACTCAAATTATCTGATGTCAAACATTCAAAATATATATAAACACCACTAAGAAATTTTAAAATAATGGCACTCACGGGAACTTAAAAGCATAAAGATACAATTGATAAGCCTTACACTTAGAACCAATAATATTCTTATAAGAAATGAGGCAAACAGAGTATGTTTTTAAATTTGGTTATGACTGGCCAAGGTGCTCATATTAGATAAATGTAACGTCATAGCACATAACTCTGAATGACCATTTCTGCTAAAGCAGAGTAAAATAAATATTTAAAGAACTGATTTTGTTACTAGTAAAATAAAAGGTTGGGGAGGGGTGGGAGTGGAATCTGGAACTGAATATTTTTCAAAGATGCTACAGTGGTGGGAGGAGAACATGGTCATCTTTTGCAATTCACAAGCATTGGTTTGGAAAAAGAAAAGCTAAAAAATTGAACAGAGAATCTGAAAGCAATTGCTCCGTTCAGATGTTAGAGCTAACAGTTTTCAGAGAACAGGAACAAAATTTTTTTCTTGAGAGGTTTTATACTTTTAAAATAAGTAAAATAAAAGAAACAACTTTCAGGCTGCAAATAAGAGAAATTTCCTCAAAATGTACTACTATGATTTCATTACTTTTTAGGCAGGATTTGTGTCCTGTTTCAACTGCATCTTCTAAAACAGAGAAGCCAAACATAATGGGAAAATGACAACAGTTCTATCACCTCCAGAAGTTTACCTCTTCTTCAGTTTTTACTGCTAATGTAATGGGAAATTACTTACACAGTACAGAGAGCATTCAGGAATACTTGGATTGTGAATAGATTTAAAAATTCAAGCTGAAATAAAAAGGATAGACAGAACCAGCTCTGGATGAGGAAAGGCACAAGAAACTGAAATGGGATCTGAGAAACAGAAAGGAAAAGATACTGTAAATCCAAAGCATTGGCATTTACTTGAATAAAACTAATCACTGGAAGTGAGTGCCTTGTCTTTATGCTGCAGATTTATTTTTAACATTGCATAATTTCCCATAGCAAAACACAATTAAGTGAAAGAAGAGTCTGTAATGTGTGTCAAGTCTACAGATGAATAAGTTTAAAAACATTATTCTTGTTAAAATACACAAGTAAAAAAACTACAGCAGGTAGTTGTCTAAGAGCCTGCACGGTGTTGGATCTTATTAACCTTGGTGGAAACCTCCAGTCCTTCCTGAGCTGTGAAAGGTCACGAGGTCCCAATCAAAGAAAATTCACCTTATTATTGCATCAGTTGCAAAAGAGTCTGGACTCTTTTCTGTCTATGGACCAGAGCAAGACTTAGGAATTTAGAGCATTTAGGAAAGATCTAGCCATGCCTGAGGAGCTCAGGAAGTGTAACTG
Source organism: Pithys albifrons albifrons (assembly GCF_047495875.1). Lineage (NCBI taxonomy): Eukaryota > Metazoa > Chordata > Aves > Passeriformes > Thamnophilidae > Pithys > Pithys albifrons. Next base: position 51,320,691 of record NC_092464.1, on the reverse strand, counting down.
TAGTGATTTAAGCCACTTCAGAGGAAAGCTTAACTGCTGACTATCCACACATTCATTTACAGGTGGGAAGAGTGGCCAAAAACATCCAGGAATTGTCCTCCCTCACATAGCACAGCCAAGGCAGAGAGCAAGATACAGGTCTCAGGTCTGTGCTCTCTGCTACACCTGTCACAGCAAGAGGCTTGCAAAGACCAAACATCCATGGAATGAAAGCAGCTTCAGGGAGCAGCAGCAAAAGGAAATGGAGGGCTGAAGGTCTTCAAGAGGACAGCTTTCTACCCTGAGGACAGGATTGCACAGAGGGCTGGGCACGGGAAAACTCGAGGAAGATTCGCTTTTATAATTTCTGATGTCACCAGATAGGTCCTGTTCACATTTCTGGAGCAATCTGAGTGGCAGATGGAATTTTTTTCTCAAATTAAAAAAACCCAAACAAACAACCAAACTATAAAATGTTTTAAGATACATAAAATTAAAGATTGTAATAAGAGATACCTTCAGAACTTTCTATGACAATTAAAAAAAATAAAAGGGAGAGATTAAGAGGTCTCCTTAAGGAGGAGCTATATGGTTCTGTGGTACACCACCACACAGACATTAAAGAAATTCCATTAAAAATTTTGGCTCTTTGGTGGTTAACTCGTATGTTCCATGCATTCAAAATTCACACTATTAGAAATGCCCTTAAACCCAGCTGGTCAATAAAGACTTCGTTGTTTTTATGAGTCTCTAAATATATATGTGCTTGATTAGAATCTCACTGGTGAATCAGGAACATGAGTTTGTGTCCAGGGAGTTTTTAAAACATGAATCATAGGGATTTTATTAATACAAAGACCATGGCAAAACAAAGGAAATTAAACTACAAATACTATAAATGTCTGCCTTAAATCCACTAAGGCAAGGAAATTAAGAGTGAAGGCTGCAAATCCATCCTGGTAATCCTTCTACAACTCCCTCTATTGCAGCAGAGAGTCTTGGATCAGCATGAGATCATATGTGCATATACCATACTCGTGTGCAGCACGTGTGCCACAATGCAGGGCTGAGGAACAGAGTGACAAACACTAGCTGGGGTTTTCACTTGCATTTGAAATTTCTTGGCTTCTGTCAGATTACAGTAGGTTAAGTGCTTCACATTATTGGAATGAGTTTTCTCTACATTAATTTAAATTGTCACAGTCTAAATTCAGAGAAGAAGATTAAAGGCTCCTGGAAACAGGTGCAAAGATACACTTTAAAAGTGGCATTAAAATGCATCCCTGTTCTGGTTGACAGGAATTTCATTTCTAATCCTGCACAGAGAATATTCCTGCCAGGAGCAGTATCAGTCTGAGTCAGGGCTCAGTAAAGGTGCACATTCCCCAGAACACCCTGGGCTCACATACCAGTCATGCCACAGCTCCTCCTTAGTACTCCTGGCTGCCAGGGCACAGCCAACCAAAAGGTTTGGGCGGAAGTTTGGGCAGGTTGGAGTAGTCTCACTTCTGTCTACCCCAGCTGCTTCTTGGCATCCAAGTCTGGAAATCAAGGATCTGTCAAAGCTTGGCCTGCGATGTTTAAGTAGGTGTGAACACTTTGAGTTCAGAATTAATTTGATCTACATCACATCATTACTCCTCACTGATGTTGTTCCATAACCATCAGTAGCAAAAAACCCAGGCATGTTTGAGGTGCGTTGCGGGTGGAAATCAACAACAGCACACACAAACATTAAGACTACTGCATTTTAATGGTAGGCCTTTAACTTATGGGGCAGAAAATCCAGACAATAAATAGCTAAACAATCTGGGAGTGATCAATAAGCAACTAGTAACCAGATAAAGACCTAACCCTTTCACATTCCCTCTGCGAAGGCAGCAATTTGCCACTGACCAAGATGAGCAATTAACATGGGCCAACACATTCTCACAGGAGAGAAAAAACACAAAAAATGAACAAACAGCCCAGTGAGGTTCTTTCTTCCTGTACCACCTTCAGAAGAGCAGCTTTTGCCCTTTCTTCCAAAAGCAGATGCTAGGCCTCCCAAAAAGTGCATTTTCTGGGAGAACAGAGACAACCCACCCCATGCTCAGGGATGGCTGCATTTTAGCTCAGGCACCCTTCAGCACAGTTTGGGTGGGATGCAGCTGTGAGCCTGAGGTTCCTGCTGCAGTGGCTGTCCATGCAGAGCTGCTCCCTGCATGCCACATCTAGTTCTCCCCCTGCACTGAGCTCAGGAGGTTTGTCCTAGGGGGCTGGCTGACCCCTGCTTTGTGTAAACAAGCCCTTCACAGCGACTGCATTTTGTGTAGCATTTACACAGGGATAGGAGAGGTAGATTTGGTTTGAGGGCTTCACACAAATTGCTGTGAGTGCAGCTCTTGGTTCTTGTCATTCTTGTTCTGGTGATGTTAGTACACTGCAAAAGTACCTGGGAATAAACTATTCCTCTAAGTGAAACATCATTTTGATTATTACTGACATTGGTGCTCATTAAAATACATAAGTGAAACACTGCCTTTCTGTAGACTCTGAAAGCTATTTCATGTTACTTGAAGGGGAATACAAATGAATAGGGACTGCATCACTTTAGTTAAAAGAGAAAAATGTTCTAAGAAACCGGAATTTGGACTCTAGATCAGTAAGCAATCGAGGTTTGTAGTTTACTTCTTTTCTGTCTCTTTTTTGTTTTTCATCTCTCTCTGATTTCTGATTTTTAAGGTGTGTGTACATGGAGAAATGGAGATAGAGCATGTTTACTTTATCTGTTACACAATTAATGATACAAATCTCTGTTCAGATGAAACAAGATCTAATAAATGTAAACAAAAGGGGTTTTTTTCCCCTTTTTGTCACTATTGTCTTTACCAAACGCTCTTTTTGACTGATCTCCATATAAAAAAGCCTTTTTAATTTTTTTCTTTACCATTTTCTATGTCAATTGTAACCCATATCAGTGCATTTTAATGGCTGCCTCCTATCTCTCAAAATGTTTAATACATTTCCCCTTCCATTGTATTGCTGCTAAAATATGACCTGCTGCTGCTTAAATAATGTAATTTAATGATTTCACATTTTCAGCCATGCAAGGCTTCCTTTCAGCACTGAAGCCTCTCACTAATGATTCAGAGAGATTGTTCTCATTTCTTTCACAACTCAAGACTTAGAAATTCTGACTTGTAAATAAATTATTGACATCCACTTTAGGAACAGTACAATGGGTAGTAGAAATAAAATACACAAAGTTTCTGTGCCACGAGGCTACGATCTGCAGCTTGTTCAGTTCTTTCAAGGTTCAAGTGTCACTCCAGCTCTGCAACAGTGCCCTTATCTGTTGTGCCATTGCTGTGTGATACCTTTGGGCCAGCCCTTTGCAGAGAGAGTCCCAAATTGTTGTCCAGGGTGTGTGAGTGGCCACCAGTGAGCTGACAGACAACACTGTCATTTTCTAATTTCAAACATGCACTCCATACCAAAAATAGAGCTCAAATACACTTCCTTTTTAGCTAAAACTGCTTTGGCTGTCATGGAAAAGTGAATTAAATGAGAGGACAGCTGTTAACAACTCCCTAGCTCTGGAATATTTTCCCACTTCTCAGTTATTTCAATAGGAAAGCTACAGGGTTAAAAATTACATTAAGAAAATAAGATAGAAAAGACTCAGCTCCCACTCACTAAAGAAAAGGTCTCCTTCTGTTCACTATACAGAAATATTACATCGAGACATAAAATCAGATGGGCTTAAGGAGAGAATGTCTTTTCATGAACCAGCACCCAGGAAATAATGAGTACTCTGAGGTCAAGCAACTACTGGTCCCTTGGAGAGACTCGTGAAAAGGATAACTAAAATTAAAAAATAGAACACACTCCTCCCAAAACTCAGAGAAATCTGACTTGGTAAAAGAGATGCAGAAACTCTTCAGCCCATAGAAAAGTTTCCTGAAGACAGTAAGGTGAGTACTGATAACCAACCGTTTGCATAATTAGGAGGAAAGCCAGCAGATTATTTTCTGCATTTCCCAATAAAGACAGGCCAAGAAGCAAAGGACTAAGAGCAAAAAAACCATTGTCTTGTGGGGTACTTGCTCCACTTTTCCCCTCCTCACAGCCTCACCATTTTTACTGGGACACCTCCAAAGTGTGAGGGGAGCATGGCTGTGCTCCAGCTGTAGTTCTGAGAGATGTTGACGGGAAAAAAAGTGTGGAAATTCCTTGGGACAAGAGCTTTCATGGATGGTTTTTAAACTTTTATCTTCAGTGCTTTTAGTGGATTACAGTAAAAAGTTATGGTTGCTGATTTTACTGTTTTCTTCAAAGAACTGTTGATGCAAAGCCAAAATTCCATAGGTAAACCTGTATTATGTTCAGGGATTTCTGTTTTCACTGATACCGAAGGAGTTTTTGATTTTTGATTTTTATAGATTTTAAAAGTACTTATATGTGGTAAAAAAGCAAATGTAGCCTGTTAATATTTCTAGCACCTTAAGTTCATTGTTTATGTATCCTAATCCCTACCACAGATCAGTAGCTCAAATTCTATTAGTTATTTAGACTCTCTTCAAGGCCGAAAAGCTGAAGACTATCAGAAGGCCTACAGAACAAGACATAAATATAAGCAAACAACCTTGGGACTCAGAACATTGGAAGAACTCCAGAGACCAGAGGAAGGGAAGAACTGATGAAGACAGAGGGTCTCAGTGACCCCAGAGTCAAATCTTCAGGAGGTGTAACCAGGGGCTGGAGCGAGAGATGTGTGAACCGGGGATTGGGTGGGCAATATTATAAAAACCATGGAAATTAGTGTTTGGGGGTGCACGAGGATGTCATCATGTATTCCTAAGAGCCCTAAGCCTGGACATTAAAGAATCTACCTTTTTATCTCATCCCACATTAACTTGGCTCGGAGTCCTGTTTTTCGGTTCCCTGTCGGCATCACACTAAGGCAGAGAGTTCTATTTGCCACCAACCCTCTTGCATCTCAGTAAATTCCAGTCTTTGCATACTCAGTGTGCATACAAAATTTGCTTATTTGAAGCCAGGAAAGCATATTTTTCTAAGTTTCACAACAAGAATTTGCACATTTACCTTCCTTCATTCTGTTCACACACATGTGATGTGTTTGCTCAGGGAACAGATATGGTACAGCAGTGTGTACAGCAAATGATGGAGTGTAATGAACAGAAAATAATCAAGCATGTATGAAGAGAAGGAGTTTTGAAAGAGGTTTGATTTGGTTGAAACATTTTCTCACTTACAGCAATGAAATCCTATCAACTTAGTGGTGGATCAGGACCATGTAGCAAGTGAACAATTTAACACAAATACCTTGGGGAGGGGAAAAATTCCTTATTTATAGGTAACTGACAAGTGAAGAATAGGCAATTTCACTAAGTTATACTGTGTAATTTCCATATCATTAATCGCTCCATTTTACCAACATCTTGACTTTCAAAAGAAACTCTTGTTTTCTCATTTTAAATACTTATCTCCTCTACAATTCCTATCACTGAGTGTTTTTTCTCTTTCCATAAGCAAGGAATTTCATTGTTGTACCCCGTCATTCTGAGGTCTCATACCTATCACCCTGACCCAGAGCTGAAAGTTCCTGAGAAGAAATCAGTGAAACATGCATGTGGATCACACAAACTGTAGTGGAACTACTCCCCTGGTCAACATTAGATGGAACTTTTCTGAATTCATACATTATTCAAAATGTTCTCAGGGTATCTTTTCAGTTACCTGAGTGGGGTAGTTTGCAGTGAAGAGCTTTAGAAGTTTTCTTATGAAAAAAGAAAGACAGAAGACCCAGCTCACAGGAGCTGTGGACATCTCTGCTTGACTCCACTGAAAATTCAGGGACAGCAGAGGTGACAACAGGAGTGGTAAGACATGTTGGAGAACAGCATGAAAATATGTCCCCAGTGATCCAAGCTGACCATACCACAGAGAGGCTGAAGAGATGGAGGCTGATGATTATGGTTTGATTTTGCCCAAAAGGCAGGAATTACCAAAACTGAGTTTAAGCCAGAGCTTTTAGAGTGCACCTATAAAAGTGCCAGCCACAAAACAGAACACACATTCTATGATTATCTTTCAACCAACCACAAAAAACAGGGTCCAGAAGTCAATCAGGTTCAGTGGAGCTGATGACACCCACAGCACTCTCATGTGACTCCTGCCATCTCTCATGCATGCATCAGGCTGTGGGCTACAGAGGAAGCAGCAGGTTTACAGCTGTGACTCAGGGCAGTGAAGAGATACCTTAACCAAGTTACTCCACTCTCTTGTGTATCAGTTCCAGTTCCAAATACTGGGGACAGGCAGCAGTACTTGCTTAGAAGATAGGGAAGGAAGGGTAGGGAAGATAACAAACAGCAACACAACTAAATAAATTCATGAGTTCTGCTCCTTTCACATACTTTCTAGAAAGTATGACTGTGTTCATAAACAGGGAACTGTACTCCAGCAAGTCCCTATTTGATCCCATGCCCCTATCTACCAGTAAAGATCATAAAGGGAAACTTTTCATCTGCTATAAGGTCATTGCTTGCAAAATTTATGTGGCAGCAGAGTTACACCTTTTAGCAAGCAATTAGCCATCCATGGCTAAACTAAAGAGCAAAGGTTGCCTGGCTCAATCTCTGCTCTCCAGCTTTGCAACATGGGGTGAATAAATGACGTAAGAACTGCACAAGCTTATGTTTATTTATAATACTACCTACCCAGCAACTATAACCTGGAGCACTTCAGAGTGGAAGGATACATTTTTATAATGCCTGTTTCTTCATTAAGATTTCATCATCCACCTACACTAAAAAGCTACTTCCCCTTCACTTTGTTATATCTGCTTTTACCCGCTCCTGTTCCTGCATTATTTTTTTAATCTCCAGTTCCCTACTTTACATGCACTCTCAAATTTTAAACAAGCAAAATTTGTGCATTAGTGTGTCCTTTTCATCTATGATTTATGAATGACAGGTTCTTTGGTGCAGCTTAATGGTATGAGAGAGACATTATTTTAAACATTAAAGTGAAAACCATTTACAACTATGATAAGAGAGGTCTGTTGACATTAAACTTTAAAACATGCACAAGGTAAAGGCAAGTAGCTGCTCCAACAGGTGAGAATACTCTGCCTGTGCTTTGTAAGGGAGTTTGTTTAACATATGAGCTGTCTCTTTGCTTCCTCTGTTTTACAACCTGTAAGCTCTGGTGCTTCAAACAATACACCTGATAATCAGCAGCCACCAGAGTCTGGTAAGTAAAAAGTAATCAGGGCACTGTGCAGAGGGTTCATTTAAAAATTTCACCATTTCATTTGAGGAAAACTTTCCCTACCATTTAAGTCAGAAAGAAATAACAATGAATAAATAAACCTTAAGAGCTAAAGCTTTATTTTGACACCTCCTGCACACACCTTTCACACCAGACAATCACTCCTTTTACTATCATTTTCCATTAAATACACTTCTACTATAAGATATTGGCTAACTTGCTATGTTTTTTCCAGTTCTATAGCACAGCAAATGCATTCTGAGAAGCACCAACATGGTTAGGAACAGTAAATAAATACATCTGCATTTTATATCCTATGTATTTGGATTGAGTACTGTTCCTATTAGCATTACACATATTGATTTAACAGCAGAGAATACTGGAGAAGAAAAGAGATCTTGTTGAATTGCTTTCAGCCTGATTTTAGACCACAGAGAAAATGCAACAGATTTCTCTAGGATAGAACAGTTGCAAACATGGTACAGCTCAGCCAATGGGGAGGATACATATAGACATTAACTCTTTGCTTGGTACTTTTGGGTCATGCAACTCTCTCAACAGCCTGAAAGAGGATGGCAGGACCTTATTGATAAAGCAGACCTCCCACAGCAAGAACAAAAAAATATATCTGACGCAAGGATGACAGCTGAGAAAAAATCTGATTTTATTATAAAAGGGGGATTTTGCTGTATTTTTAAAAGTTATTTTCATGCAATACTCTGTTTCTAGTTGCCTCTATTCAGCTGCTCTAACCAGCAGGGGTGAAACAAGCTGTGTGGTGCAGCCAGTACACCAGAGGGAAGAGATGTCACTAGAGGGACCTTGACAGGCTTGAGGTGGGCTGATGCAAACCTCATGGAGCTCAACAAAGCACAGTGCAAGGTCCTACACCTTTCACAGCGACCCCAGGCACATCCACAGGTTGGGTGGAGAAGTGACTGAGAGCAGTCCTGCAGAGAACCATGTGGGGTGGTGGGTGATGAAAAACTCAAGGTAAGCTGGCAGTGAATGGAATCCTGTGCTGCATCAAAAGGGAACATGGCCAGCAGGGCAAAGATGATTCTCCCCCTCTACTCTGCCCTTGTGAGACCCCACCTGGAGCACTGTGCACAGTTCTGGTGCCCCCAACATAACAAGGACATGGAACTGTTGGAGCAAGTCCAGAGAAGGGCCATGAAGTTGACAAAATGACTGGAGCCTCTGCTTTACAAAGACAAGCTGAGAAAGTTGGGGCTGTTCAGCCTGGAGAAGAGGAGATTACATGGAGACCTCAGAGTACCTTCCAGTACCTGAAGGAGTTCTACAGGAAAGCTAGAGGGGGACTGTCTGTTAGGAACTGTAGTGCTACGACAAGGAATAATGTGTACAAATTGAAAGAGCAGAAATTTAGGTTGGAAATTGGGAAGAAATTTTTTTCCTGTGAGGGTGGTGATCATGTTGCCCAGGGAGGTTGTGGATGTCCCATCCCTGGAGGTGTTCAAAGCCAGGTTGGACAAGGCCTTGAGCAACCTGTTCTAGTGGAAGGTATCCCTGCCCTTGGCCAGGGGCTTGGAACTATGGGATCTTTAGGGTCCATTCCAACCCTTTGGAATTCTGTGATTTTATCATTCGATGATTTGAAATTTTAAAGTGAGTTGAGAGTAGAGAACATTGATCACTGATGACAGAAAAAGCCTAATGAATCATTCAGCTAATTTACATCACTGACCCACAGAATGTAAGACCTGACCTCCAGTATGTTTTTACCTACAAATATCTCTTAAGTATCTCTCAAGCATTCAAAACCAATCCAGCCACTAATTTTCAATATGCATGGACAGCAACATTCAATTTGGAACAGAGATCACTCATTTTCAAAGGGAGAGGTGATGTGAAAGACCAAGTGAAAGAACCCATTAGAAAAATGATCAGCATGACTTACCTTGTAGATTTTGCAATGGCAAAGTCATGATGCCTCCTGCTGCAGCTGCTGCTACCAGTCCTTGGATGTTGGTGAGATTAGCTGTAGGTAGAGTTAGGACGAGTCCTTGCTGGCCCCCCAGCTGCCCAGCCATGTTGAAAGGAATGAGGATTGGCTGATTGAGGGCTGGAGTGCCCCCTGGCATCACCCCTGCCACTGCCGAGGCCAGCTGCTGGGCTGTCAGGAGGGGCTGTAAGAGACACAGGCACAGGGCTGTTGTACAGAGCAGAGCTCAGGATCACACCCTTCCAGCCCTTCTGCCTTGGCAGCCTTTGATGGGCCAATACAGACAGGCACTGCTTCCAGGATCTTCAAACACACCTTTGCACCAGCACAGAAAGTTTGAAAAACGTGGCAGTCTGAAACTGCAAGCCTCAGTGATGGACCATGGTAGCAATCCCAGCTGAATTTCCACTGGGAAACTTATTCCACATGCACCAAAGATAATCTACAGCAAAAGAAGGCCTAACCCAAGTCAGCCTGCAAGTACCTAAAGGCCAATGTTTCCCAGACCTTCCCAGCTGTATTCTGACTGGTAACAGCAGCAAACACTGCAGTAACAACTACCAGAAGCTCTGTGGACCAAGACTACCCTGGGAAGCAGAAGAACATCGAGTGTCTTCTTTGAGTATGGCTGGACTTGGACAAAATCGTGAAGTGAGATGGGAAACATTTTAAAGTCTCATAAAGTGCTCACACTCTACTCTAAAATATGTGGCATAAAAGATAATGAAATGCCTTTACTAATAAAGGAGCTGTGTGTGACAGGCAGAACTGTCAGAGCCAATAGTGCTGTATTACAATTGTACAAGATTGTTAATATCAAAGTATTACATTTATTTCAAAAGTAATTTACATGTGAAATTCAAATAATTTAACTTCCTAAATATGCAAAACTGCTTAGGTTTTTATTTTAAAAAAACATACATAAAGCTAGTCTTGCCAAACGTGACTTTTAAAACACACAATACATACATGCTCCTTTTTTTGCAACACTGAATGCAGCCAAAGAGAATCACGTTTTCTACATTACACAGATCAAAGATGATCAATCATGGTCATTTATTTTTCATCAAATTGCACATTTCAATTAGTTGAAAAGAAAGATACTGACCTGATGCCCAACAGGGAATGCAGGATGGGACTGACTGGGTTGGTGCTGGTCTGCTGGGCTCGTGTCAGGCAGCACTGTGTTTCCTCTGGCCTCTGAAATCCAAAGAGCAGATTGACTTTAATATCAAGCCTGGGGCCTGCCACATTCCCTTCTACTCTGATGTCACATAACATGAAGCTGAAAATGATACGTTAAAGTGCTTTATCAATAACTCAAGCACTCAAATCACTTATCAGCTGCATAAATTATGCTAACACTCATTCAGAGCAGCCAAGGCATGGAGGGAGTTAGAGCAATGCGACAGCAGTGAAACTGGAGCTCTGCTCAGCGTCGCTAATGTGGGCTGCATTAGACAGCGATTTACAGGCGTGTGGGAATCGCGTTCCTCCACGCTCAGGTGAGCACCAGCCACCGCCATTCCTGAAGGCAAAAAGTATCTGAAAAACAATCAAGTCTCATCTACTTTCTATTTTAATAAAGTGTTTTATTTTGGCAGCAAAGGCTCTACTGTGCAGAATAAAAAGGCACTGAAAATGGGTATGCTTCCAAACGGCAGCTTGTTTTTTAATTTGCACGTGGAGAATGAGCAAAATTCTGTGAAACCGAGGATTTCCAGCATTTATTGAGATGATCAATATCCAAGAATCGAACCCTATGCTGGGCACTAACGACTTGCTAAGCACAGAACACAGCCCAGCCCTACTGGATTTTGCTGAAGTCTGCAATACACGTTTGAAAGGGAAGAAGAGAAACAAAAACATCCTATCAGCTGTAAGAAAGTACCAAGATGTTTTCAATCCTCTGCTTCCACTGGGTGAAGGGCTTGCACTGATTCACAGTTTCTCAGCTCTGATGTCGTGATCAGGCCCACACTTTGAAGTTGTAAGAATGACAGCAAAAGTATCAAACACAGCTGCAAGAGTACCATGGTCTCTCATGAAGAGAGCCCTGGCCATAGCACCAGGTCTCCTGGTTGGTGCAATACCTTCTATTCTGTTTTTATTTATTTTTTTTTACTTAGAATTCTGTTCTAAGTAAACTTTAACAAGTTGCTCTTTTCCAATGTTTGTCCTATAAATAGTGAGATAATTCAGAACCAGTTTCTTGGCACACCCTTGTATGGTAAGGAAAAAGGATATGATTCTGTCATACTTATAAATTTTAAAGAGGGTATTATCAGCTCATTTAAAACAAATTCTTTTATATATTCTCCAAGGGGAACAACTTATAAATAATGGAAATGTGAAAAAAAAACAACAAACCACCTTCGCCACATTAAGATACAAATAAAATTGACTGATACATATTATTCAATTGACTTTATCTCTACAGCAAGGTGTCAATCATAACAGCATTTTAGAATTGGATTAAACAATAAATGTGCAGAGACATTATGCAGAAATCTGAAAATCTTATTAATTGGTAATATTTTTGTGTGGTCTCAAAAATGCAGAAATGGATGTTGTTCTGGGAATACTTACAAATGTTCTATTGAAATATCTGATTTGGAACTAATAAAAGCACACAAACTTGCTGGCATTTGATAAAGTGAATTCTATAAAAATATGTTTGGCATTTTAATGACCACTGCCACTTAATAATGAGAATAAGCTGGCCTGGAATAATCAGTGAAGATTCCAACAATTGCCTAATAACATGAAAAAGAGATGCAGTCACTAATTTTTTTATATGCAATTTATTAATTTGGGTTATACAAAAAGAGAGAGATTTGTGAGACTCAGTGAAAACTGTTTCTTTCAAATGCATAACAATCCCAGTGCTGCTGCCACCCCTAAGACCAAGGATAGGGTTTCCCCAGTACAGGTTCCTTCTAAACAGAATAAAGCATTATGTTACTAAACATTATTTTTCCTTTGGTAATTTGCACATACTGATATGGTCCTTTTTTTTTTTAATCTTCTCATCACAGCTGTATGTGTAAAGTGATATTAGATCAAAGGCTCAGTACCAATGAATATATCACTCCCCATTAAGATCAAATCTTATAAGTCAATTTTGTTTGTGTAATTTTAAGGGCTGAGAGTTCTGTCTTTGTGTGTTATTTAATTAATATTAAAACAAGCTCCTGAAAACCTGTCAAATCATTAAATTGTCCTATGAAAGCTTTGGGAAAAGAACAAAACCAAAGTCAAACATTCACTAGGATTAGATTTTATTGCAATTTCTATAGCTTGAGCTCTGAGAAAATAAATAATAAATTCTGAGAAATATGCCTGTGCTTTAATATTCTTTTTTCCATGGTACAGCCATCCAAAGAACAACTGATTTCTGCTATCTGTACCCTAAGGATTTTTCAATATTTGCTCTAACAATCTTGATGTTGTACAAGTTGGTTATACAGAACCATCAAGCCAAAATTAATTACACTCCTTTCCTCTTGCATTGTACTAATTGGAAGCACTTAGGAGTATGTTCCTTTCACACACTTACACAGCACAGATGATCCTTTTTTTTTTATTTCAGTGCTCAGATTCTCTACCTGCTGCTTCTTAATTTCCTTTCCCTGGGATGCAGCACCTGAGGAAAGCAGCACACCCTTCCACGTGATGCATGGGATGGCATCCTCCACCAAATCAGCCGTGCCAGAGTCTCAGACTGAAATCCTCATGTCTGTCCTGCCCCTTCCAATCCACCTGCTCTTAACATCCAGTCAAGAGTCAACCAAATGCACAGGACAATGTGTCTGCTGGGCTGGCAGTGAGTACAGAGAAGTGAGGATTCCAGGGTTAAGCTCTGCTGCGTCACACACAGCGACAGCATTTTCTGCTCGCTGTATTCAGTGAGACACACAGGTCGGTGCTCCCAGGAAGGCAAAGCAGAGCACAAAACACCGGTAAAAGGCTCCTTTTCCTTTCCTGCCTTATAATGTTGGCTGGGTGGATTCCCCTGATTTCAGAGGAGTCGGGAGAGCTCTGCCTATTTCTGATTTCTCTGCTATTTCTGATGAACAGATTTGCTGCTAGGAACTTGGAAAAATGCCTTCATTAAGCCCAGCTGCCCTAAACTGGTAGCACACAATCCCCTACATCATCTCTCCCGTCTGGTTTACTGCCTTTATTTGGAAGTTGATTCATTCAAGCTGCTGGAATGACCTCTGCAGGTAAATTATCCCCCTGTCCGAATTCCAGTCCTCACTAATAAAAATGGACTGTCAAAATCCAGCCTAGATTTCCACTTGTCCAGACCCAGGCCATTACCTGCTGTTAGGCTGTTCTCCAGCTTTCCATCAGTGAGGGGTCTGTCAGCAAGAACCAGGACTCACAACACTCCCTGTGCAGCTGGGGAGCTACAGCAGCACCTTCTCTGTTCTCCCCTCTTTGCACAGGTTGTACTCTCATTGTACCTCCAGGTGCTGGTGCACAAGGGGCAGGGGGAAGGCAGCAACAGGCACCTGCTCTGCAAAGAGAGCTAATTCCCCTTAACACCATCTGTCCAGGCAGGGGGATGAGACTTCTCTCATAACTGAGTGCTGACAACACAGCCTAAGCCAAGGAGTTTGCTCAACAGCACCATGGGACAGTCAGGGGTGCTGCTGCCACAGCACTGCCGTGGCCGAGGACAGGGCTTTAATATTTAATGAGCAGCATTCATCATATGTGATTCATCATAAATTAATTATGAATTATATAATACATACGTTCACCTCTCATCCCACCAAGGGGCTGGAAGGGCATGACATGATAAAAAATTGAAGTGCACTGTAAACACTGTAAAATAACCCTCTTAAAATAAAATATTATTTAAAATAAAGCTAAGTAAAACAAAGGCAACCTTCTCCCCTTAGCAAAAGAAGGGAAAAAAAACCCAAACCAAGTGAAAAACCATGTCATACAATATATGGTTTATAAAAGAAAAACAACAAGGGAAACATCAGAAGAGAAAAGAAATTCCACATCCCAAGGCCTCTGAGCCTCATACAAAATTACAGCTGTAAATGTACTAGTTATTAACAGGCTTTCCACAGTTTGCTTCCTTTTTGTCTCTTACATATTTCCAGCAACACAACAGGTAATTCAGTTCAAAGTGGTTTTATGTCCCAGTGGCCCAGGAAGAGGAGAATGCTCCGATCCCTCACATTATAACTGATGTCCCTCACCTGGACACTTTGAAAAATAAGCAGGACCAAATTTAGTAAGACTAGATTTTCAGTAGTCAAAGGAATACATAAATCCTTCTGAGATTTAAGCAAATATTTTAAAGAAGCAACATTAATAAAAGAATACAGTTCAAAGACCACTTCATATTAAAATCTTTAGATACACTACCACAATGTGTCATTAAATTACTTGTATTTATCTCTCAGTTACCATAACAATAAGAAATCAAGAGCAGACTTTTTTCTTACTCATTGAGACAACTCACGTTAAAGATACAGCTTTGAGAATGAAATCATTAAAGTAAAATACTGTCTGTGAGAAAAAATAGTCTTACATTTTTAAAACTAACAAACTCATAGTCTGAGAATGTAATATAGCTGCATTTAGATCAAAAGCTATATTATCAGGAGAAAAAGTGTAAATTTTAAAGAAATTAAACAGACTGACTAATAAGATTCAAATTATCAAGTATGATGTGAGTCCATCATCTCTGATTAAAGTAACTCATCTCTTCATTAAATGAACCTTTAACTGTCAGCAATTATACCAAGTGCAACCTTGTTGAACAAAATTTAACAGCTGAAGAAAAAGATGCAAATGATAATTAAAAAAATTAGTATTTCCCCCAAACAATCTTCATTCTGCCACAAACCACCATACTATGGCTCTTAATTTCACTATTTGCATTTTCCTGCTGCTTCAGAGTGCAGGGAGGAAGCCTCCACAAATCACCTCTTTGTAAAACCTTAGTAATCAGATTGCTACACAAAATTTCACAAACGCACCTAAATTTTACATTACTTGCAGGAGAAAAAAATTGAGATTTTTTTTCTGAATCTACTGTACATTGGTATTAACCTATGGTTATCGGAGGAGAGATTCTTATTACCTCATCAAATAAAACCAATCTCATAAATTACATTAGAATAATGATGAACCCACTGAAAGGTATGAGCTTAAGCCTGGACTTTTTATATTTAACTGAAGTAGATAGTTGTCTCCCTCCAGTCCATGACCAAGATGTGGCACACAAGTCACTCATTTGGATTGTATAAAACTTCTCTAAGGCTCAGGTTTCCCACAGATGACCAAATGATTCACCTTTTCCTGCCGACCTGTACTTCAGATTCTAAGCTTTCACTTTTAGGCAGTAATTTCACCCTCACAAAGAAACACAAGCAAGTAGAGATCTGGATGTTTGTGGGATTACTACCAGCACCCATTCATTCTGAAACTTAAAAGAATTGCAATGGTTGATGTTATTATGTCACTGTTCAAACATTTTACATACGAATACATATCTCCCACAATGTCAGACTGTGTCAACTTACATAAGTTAACTCTCATTCTTAATTTTCCCCACCAATGTATAAATGTATAAAAATGTATAAAAACCTTCTAGTTTACCTTTGAAAACATTTGTGGTGTGATAAGGAAATGACATATTGATTGAAATGCTAAAACTCCTGCATGCAAAATGGATTGAATTAGACAGCAGAATGAACAGAGCAGGTTCCCTTTGCTGAGCGTATCATTCAGTTTTTAAGTAAGTAAAACACCAGAGTTTTATACTTATCTGAAACTGCCACACAGTTGCTACAGCAAAGCTACTAAGATCATCTGGGGAGCTCAAACTCATTCAGCCAGCAGAGCACAAAATGCCATCTCTGCCTGGTCCCTGGGGGCATCCTCTCCTAAAGGATATGCCCCCACAAGGCACATGAGGGAACTGAAACCGCTGCCCTCATTACCCGCACGCACGGAGCTGGGGCTGCATTTATGTACCTGCATCTTTCTGCATTAGGACTGATAACATTACAACTACATGACCCCTTATATTGAAAATCAGACTATTAAAGTGATTCACGTTGCAGAGAACTCCTGGGCAACCACCGGTTATATTTACCACCTAACTAAAAAACTACCATACTAAGACACAAAAATCACAGATAACTCAAAGCCCCAGTTCTCCCAAAGCCGTAAATTTTCTTCTTTCCCATCTTTATTTTTGCTCCTCTTTAATTGTCTCGTCTTTTCCTCTTTCTCTTTTCCCTAAGAGAACATTTTTTTCCTATTGGTGCTTATATGAATATTCTTCTGCTTCAGATACTTCATGTGAGACAAGTGTCGCTACTGCAGAAAAGGTGAAGGGATATAATTGCAAAAGTATGTTCTTTATTCAAAATAGACTCATTCTACTTTTCCTCACTCCCTAAATCCCTTGTTAATGGCACATACATTTTTTATGAATTGGACCCTTCATATTGAGAGCTCTAGTTCCTTTTATACTGTATGCATTAGCACAAATATAATCACATTAAGGTCACAAAGACCCTATCAGTTTTCCCTGAATTCATACAACATTTCATACTCACTGTTTGCTGTTAGTGCTGGTGAATGCAATGTTGATAAAGGTTACTCAACAGAAGATGGACAGTTGAATGCATTATTATTTCATGTTGGGCAGCTGATCCCTAGCTAAGAAGGGCAGGAGACTTCTCTAAATTAAACTTTCCTTTCTTTCCATCTCTGGAAGCTTACTAAATGCCAAAGAGTGAGCACATTAAAGAACATCTATTTTAGGACAATGGTTACACTTTGCCATCTTTATAGCTATCTAAGATTTCTTTATGATTTTTTACAGCATTTCTCTATATGTGTGTCTTTTTTCCTAATAGCCAAGAGGGCAAGCCCAACTTTCCGACACTCACCATCCCCACCTGACTCCTGTACCCTTGCCCCAAATAAGGTAGACTATGAAGATATCTTAAAATTATATACAGTGCTGTTTGCTGGGGGAACCTCCACAATTTGTTTGGCTGCTGGTACTACAGGCAATGCATGTGGAGGAACTCTGGTGCACAGTAATTCAGGCTTCTGGGTGGAAGAAAAGGGTAGTATGTCTGCTGTGCTTTGCTTTTTACAAGTTATAATGATAGACTAATTTCAAAGGAGAGGGCACAGGCAGGTGGCTGATGGCACAAACTCAACTCACAGCTTTGACAAGGGACTGGAAAGAAAAAGCTGTAAGATGGGAAGATGATGAACCTGCTATCCTATTGGATTTTGTTGAGAGGAAAATAGCCAGTTAAGGCAGGAAGCACTCAAACCTAGTGAAAGCACCTGGCAGCAGAGCCAGGGCTTAACTAAACGTACCCCACAATACGTGTAAGCTCCTGCTGGAGAATCCTGATCAGCAAGCATGGTAGAGCAGCAGTGGTTGCTGCTGAGTTCAGTCTGGTTTCATCCATGTGGGGTCTTTAACAGTTCTACACTCTCTGCTGTGGTGTTCACACAGCCCTGTGGGGAGCTCCAGCAAGTGACTTATTACAGGTTGTTCAGCAGTTTGGACTTTATTGAGACTTTTGAAAGAGCCGTCCCACAGAGAGGGGTCCTGGAGGAGCCCAGCTGAGAGCCAGGAGGAAACCCTAACAGTGGTAGCAACTCTGTGTACAGGGGACCACACTCCTAGATCAGACTACGTAACAAAAATAGCAAGCCTTCATTATAAACCTATTTAGCTGCACATGTACCTTCAGCAATTCATAGCTGCAGAAATGCAACAGGCTTTGGAAAGGAACCTGTGCCATTTGGGATCTGCAGCAAGTTCTCCTGATGTGGCTTGGCAGGGTGAGATATTATTTCAAATGGAAGTGTTGGCTGGGAGCTGCAGGAGCTCATGGTGTGCATGCCTCCAGATCTTGTACATCCTGAACTACATTGACTTCTGTCTCTTCACTGTTGTCTGAAATCAATGGTAGTGGCTATTTACAATTGGCTTTTGCCAGGAGTTCCCAAACATTTTATCAGTTTTTAAAGAGCATTCAGTCTGCCAACTATGCAAACTGTGCCAAGACTTACCATTACTAAATCAAGTTTAAAACACACAGCAAGGGCTTTTGGTTCACACACACCTCCCTCCATTCCTTCCCTCCTTCATAGCTCAAAAGAAAAATACAAAACATCGCTAAAGAACTACTAGCCAACATTATCATTGTGTCTGGATTTAATTAACTATTTGCCAGTCAGTGAGAGCAAAACACTCCACAGCAGTCACTAAGACGGTCTTTTGGTACACTGAAAATACCCTAAATTATCTGCAGAGAAATAACTGAGTGGTTTGCAAACATTTGGATACTGTTCCTGCAATATGTTGATTTTGCCTTTATGTGAGTCAAACTCCCACTGGATTATAAACATGCTGGATTAGTTCTCTAGAAAGGTTGAAGGATACAGCACAGGTTAGAAAAGCTTTCCATGTAAGAGGCAAATATCCCAGGACAGCCCAAGTGCATGAAAGAGCTTCCGGTTAGTAACGCCTTGTCGTGGCAAGACCTCTTTGTAACAACATGCTGTGAAGGAAGGGAAAAAAGCAGAAAGAAGCCACAGAACTCAGCTTTGCCAAAATAGCAAGTGGCAGGCAATGTGCTTCAAATAGGGCACTGTGACACATCCTAACAGGATTAAATTATATGGAATATACAAACTGCTGCTAATCCATGCCAATGCTCATCTTCACATATATATGTGTATGCCTCTCTAAATATAGACACATATTTTTAAACAAATCAGTTTCTACATCACTTTCATTTTTATATTATGTTTTTCTGTTTATTTTTTCAGCATTATGGTGATTGAAAAATAACTACTGGTAAAAGATGCTATTAATTTAAGTGAATTCATAGTGTGTTATGGCACTAATAGACCTGGGCAACACTATTCCTTTATCCTTTTTACAAAGCATTATTTTATTGGCCTCTCATTTCTAAGATTTTACTTCCACTTAAAGTCAAGTTGAGTGAGGGCTTTGCAGAATTCTATTATATTATTGTCCTGTCATTATTCTAACTCCATTATACAACAACACAAAACCACCATCAGCTTCCATTTGTCATATTATTTACTTTGAGGATTATGTCAGATCTCAGACTATGTGTACGTGCCTACTAAACATAATTTGGAGTTGGGCAAAAAGTAATCACTGAGTCCTTCTAGAAAAGCTATTAAAGAAAACACTTTTAAACTATTCTGTAAGGGTTGGCAAAATGCCAACTGCCCAACACAGAGAGAAGAGTCCGTTTGTCCTTCCCTCCCACCCCAAGAGAAGAGGAGGGAGGGAAAAAAAACCCCAGAACCCAAAGTAGCAAGCTTCTTATAGCATACAAAAGAAAGAAAATTAAAAACAGAATATGATATAATACATATATATATGTAAAAATGTGAGCGGGGAAAAAACCAAACTAACAACAAAAGCTACTGAGTCACCCAACCAAATAATACAGATTCCAAACACCCAAACCCCACAAAACCTCCCAAAAACCCTTCCAGAGAAAAACACCCAGCAAGAGAGGAGAAACATTAACAAGAAAATGTTCCCCTCCCTGGATAACACAGCGGGGATGGTGGCAAGGCCTGGTCTCGGTATAGGAAGGGCAGTGTGTCCCCACGGGGCTGAGGCAAAGACCAAAAGATGCAGAAGCTCCACCTTCCTCTCTTTTTATACTTCTTGACACTTCTTGATGATGTCAGATGATATGAAATACTTCTTTGGTTGCTTAAGTCAGATGATGTTTGTCCCTTTTGATCTATGTCACATCCTTTGGGCCTGCGGAACTGAGGCCTAGCTGAGGCCCAGCTGAAACTAAAGCCAAAACTACCACAGTAGCCAAAAGATGGTTCAGCACAGCCAATGGGCTTCATGGAAATGGGTTGCTGTTGCCTTCCCATCATCTTCTTTGAGCTTTGAGGATAAGCAAAAGGCAGCCATGGCTGGTTTGAAATGGCCAGCACTTCTGTTCCTTATGGCTGCCAGAAATTAAACAAAGATTAGGTGTTAAAAGGAAGATCTCAGCTTAATGGCCAACTGAGACCTTCCCTCACACACAGAGTGTTCCAGAGCACAGAGAAGTCCTGGCCATGGCATAGAGTGATCCCATTGGCAGATATTGCCAGAATGGTGCTTATTCCAGTCACAGAATCCAGGATGAGAGAGTTTTCATTTCAGTCATTGTGGAGGGGGAACAGTTTGTATATGCCAGTGTACTTTGGACACTTTGTTATGTATGGCCAGACTTCGAGAATGAAGATTTGGGCAGGGCTCTCCCACGTGCCCTTCCAGCCCGTGCAGTGGATGTTTTAGGTGAGGCACAGCATGTGCAGAACTGGCCCCACTGTTTAAGTCCTGAGGTCCATTTGCCACGGCCAAGCGAGCTTGGACAGTGACAGGGAAGTCCTCGGGACTGTCACAGCACCCGGTACTGACCGGGGCTGACCCTGCTGAGCATCCGAGATCTGACAGGATGGGATGGCAGGGAGGCTTTAACTGCCAGGGGACGGTCCCACTGAGACTCGAACTCAGGTCCTTGGGATTCAGAGTCCAGAGTGCTCTCCTTTACACCACGGGACCGCCCACACTTTGTTATAATAGCTTGGGGTTTGCTTAATGCTGTTCCAGTGACTTTGCTCCTGTTGCCTTAAAAGTCTGTAAAACGACTCCAAGCCAAATTTTTAGTAGGAGATAAGATAAGGGATAGTTACTTTAATGAGCACTCCGGCTCATCCAGGAATACACAGAAGCGCACGTGTGCAAGCTTTGATTTCCATGGCTGTTATAATATAATCTATCCAACCACTACTTTACACATATCCAGTTCCACCTCTGTCGCCTCCCAGTCCCCACCCCTGTTCCACCCTCCCCGGATTTGAGGCTGGGGTTGTTGAGACCCTCTGCCTTCATCATCTCCTCTTCTTCAGCACACAAAGGTCTCCTGGACGCTTTCCAGTGTTCCGGGTCACTCTGCTTCGTGCTTATGTTTTCCTTTGATATTCTCCAGTCTTGTACCTTGAGAAAGAGACTAAACAGTCAGTAGATCTGAGCTGCCTGTACTGGAGCATGGGTAGAGATAGAAAGACCTTATACTTAAGTTGCTAAATATTAACCCACTAAAAATCTACAGCTACTGCTACTATGTTTCTAAAATCTACAAAATATGAAAACCGAAAAATCAAAAACTCCTTCGGCATCACTCCAAAGAGCATCTGAAGAGGCCACAACTCTCCAAATGGTAACAATGAATAAACATCAGCTTGAGAAGTGCAGGTCTGTATTATTTATGAAACTGCAATTCCACTGTAAATAATCCAGCTGTTTAAATAATATGTATCCATATAATTGAGTCTTCTGTATACAAATAAATAAGGCTTTATTGCAATGTCAGAAGTTAACAAACCAGTCAATAAAATCAATACCTCACTTTTTCTTGCTTATATATCTAACTTTTTCTCCACCTTTCCTACATTCTCTGTTCCGGTTACACATTAACACTCTGAAGGATATATAGTTCTTATGATACTGTTCAGTAAATAGTGATCGGAAGAAAAGTCTGAAGAAGCACCGCCTCAGCAATTTAATTATCTGCCTATTTATTGTGTACTTTAACATATATCTGCCTGGTATAAATCAGGGAGAAAGAAAATGTCTTGATCTATACATCAGAGTGCTATAGATTTTTAATGTGAATGATCATACTAAGGTCTAAGTAAATTAGGTTCATATTGATATATTTAGCTAGAAGTTCTCCAGACCTGGATTGCACTACCATATAACCATTGTCAAAACAGCACAGCCAGATCATAACATGGAGCTGCTTATGCCTCTGTGGTTAAGGTAGTGTCAGCATTTCCATTATAACTCACATTTTCCAAATATTTGTAGCTTGGCTGTAAAATTTCCTTTTGCCAGAAACTCAGTGAACCAGAAGTAAGATTCTACAATCTTTACTCAAGAAAGTTTGCCATCCCATTTCAGCTTTTTTTCTGGGTCCTGCCAGATTACAATTCAAGGTCAAAGTTTGTGGCCCTGGTTGCTTTATTTTCTTAATGAATAGAAGATTGGATCCCTTTAAAAATAAATAAAAAAAAAGTATGGAAGGACTGGAAAATAAGGCTTGACTTTGTGATGTGATTAGGTCCCTAACTCAATAATCTCTTGTTTTCAGTACTTTGAAAAAGAATTAAAATTAACAGCAAAGCTGCTGCAATGTAAAAAGTAGCCATGGGGCATATGCACTAAATTTTGTTCCACTAATTACATTTTCTTGTGGGTTTTCATCTGGGATCTAGCACACCTCCTAAACAACATGAAATTGGGAGAGCTCCAAATGAGCCATTCTCGTCTATCAGGAATACAAACATGCCCACAAAAGCTATCTTATTATGTATGCTCTACACAGACTCCTTATTCAAAAATATTTTAACAGATGTCATGCTGGATAAATATAATGGCTCATCCGAGGCCTGGAAACACTTTACACACAGTAGAAACAAATTTGGGCAGCATTTTTCAAATTGAGTTAAGTCCTTAATGCACACCCACAGGCTTACTTAGACTTATAGATACAATATCTGCTTCTTCCTTTCTCCTCAGCCAGCTGAGCACATGATCTGTTATCGACAAAAATTCCCCGTTCTGATGCTGCTCTCTTGGTTCACTGCTGAAATATCCCCTAAATCTGCATTTGGCTTCTGGATGAGATTCCTGTGGAGCACTGGCTGGAGGACAAATGCAAGCCCTTTCTGCAGGGCTCCAGCAGCCTATGGATCACCTGCCGAGAGACACAGGAGCTGCAGGTAGCACAACAGTATCCTCTGAATCCTTTCTTTTTGAAAAATGACCACAGACAGGGCTTGCCCGAAACAGCAGAGTAGCAACACATTTCTACACTTTGTTAACCTCCTCCTGTGAGCAGCCTCACAAAAATAAATGCTAGCATGAAGCAGTGGTGATGCTTTTTTATGCTCCTGGGTAAGACATCCCTGTGCACAGTGAGTGTGTGGTACTACTCTCAGGTCTTGGACAGGTTGTAAGGCTATACAAGGCTTCATAAGACTTTAAATATTTTCTTTTAGTTGATACTCTTGTTTGATAACAAAAATCCAGGCTCTGGCAACTGTACAGATGCAAGTACTCAGTTAATACTGAGTAGTATCTACTGTGAATAGCATGGTAAGTCCTTACATAGAAGTTCCTTACACAGGAGTTCCTTTCTCTCCACAAGTTTCATTTCATGCCATAGAGTAACACTGAGACAAATTGTGGCAGTAAGATACAGTCTTGCTGCTTTATATTAAAGTAGAAGATTTCTTTAAAGCATCTCTACTTTTGCAAAGTTTGAAATCTTAAGCTCTGTGTTCTATGGCAGTGCAGGAGTCCTGACCCTTCAGGGTGGCATAATGGTTGTGTTGTGCCATGTGCTGGAGCCAGAGGTGTCCCAGTGGGCTGTGAGCAGGAATGCTGTGCTTCCTCAGGGAAGTGCTTCCTCAGGGCAGGTGGGGGCTCCAAGTACAGTGCTTGCCTGTAACCCACCTGTAACATGGGGCAGCATGACCAGTGTGCCTCTGGGCACTCAAATAATTCCATGTCACAGCTTCAGGCTGACCCACGATGGGAGACACAGCTCAGGGAGCACAAAAGAAAAGTGGTTTACTCACTGCAAAGGAAAGTGACAACATTTATGACTCCTCTCTAGGTTTTAACCTTCATTCATTTCTTTTTGAAGCACAGAGTTCTAAAGGGTTGGCTCCTCTTTCCTGCTCAGCTTCTCTTTTTACTGTGCTATTTCCTCCTCTTTTATAAGGATCCTTCAACAAAATCCCTGAAACAGTGACTTCAAGGATATTAAAATATGTGGGGCTAATTGCTTACATTTTTAAAGGCAGAGTGGCTCTTGGGGAAAAAAAATCTCAAATGCAGTATATAAGGCAATCTTAAACACACCAATTTTTCTGAGAACAACTTTGTGTTCGGAATAAAAAAGTATTTTGCATTAAAATGGGAAGAGTGGAGGAAATCACAGTAGAAAGTGACAGATCCTGCTACTAACACAAGGGTTTAAAGCACATGAGGGGATCCTGGAGGCTGGAGGCCCTTTACATTTCACCCTCTCATGATAGAACAGAAAGTAGAATTTCCCTGCTAGGAGCAGCTCATCTTCCAAGAGTACTTTCCTACTCCACAAAGACAAATATTTTCAAACACAGTATCATATTCACACTCCACTCTTCTACTTACCAAAGACATAAATACCGAAATATTTCAGAACTATAATATAATGCAATGATTCAGCATAATAACACCCATCAGAAAGGACAACTTAAAAGAAAAGCATTGCATTTTCTGTATGAAACGATATATACTGATCATTGCCTGTGAATGGATCAATCTGGCTCCAGTGGAGCAGCTGCATAAGCATTCAAGACAGCAATAGCTACAAGCTCTGGTGAGATACTTTTCTTCCCAATGTCATCTCATTTTATTCCCCCTGAGCAAGGCCGAAAATCATGCTGAAAAAAAATCCAAAGGCAGCTTTCTGTCCCTGCCCTCAGTCCTGAAAGTCTTGATTTTATTAATAATTCTCAATGGGCTAGCAAATTTCAGTTGTAACACTTTGAGTGCAATTACAATCACCACAAACCCTGGGGTTTATGGGTTTACAGTGTTTGAGGGTTAAAAGACTCTAGGACAAAACAACACATACATAATTTGTACTTTAAAAAAGCGCTTTTTGTTTTAAAATCCTTTTGTCATTTAAATTTTATAAAATGGATGGGAATAATGCAAGTAGTTAAAAGGGTCATTTTCATAACTCTCCTCATTTAATATATTTTTAATAATGTCAATGAAACAGAAGAGTCAAAAATGAGTTTTTGTATTTGGAGGCCAGCTCTCACTGGATTGGACTCATCCAACAACCAAACAGAATTTTCCACCACATTTCTACCCTACACTTTGACACATAACTTGATTCCAAACCAATATTTGAATTCACAAAACTCTCAATTTCTTTAATATGCACCAGTTTGGTGTCACTCTCAAGTGCTACACTTGAAAGTTTCCAAGGGTCATGACAGGAGTGCCACATACCCAGACTTTGTCAGAACCAGGCTTAGTCAGCTCTCAGCCCTCACGTACCACAGGGGGTTTGTTTTGTGGATCCCCAAACTGTTCTGAAGCAGATGTGGAATCATTTATGCAATCTCAGCCTAAGTACAATAGCTTGGTTTTTATGGGTCCCCAAGTGCACAAATCCCTTTCCTATGTCCTCCAGGAAATTCATAGACTGTGGGTCCATTTCATATTTGATAGCTTTTACTGATGATGCAACACAAAACTACAGGGCATTCCTCCTATAGTGCCAATGAGCATTAAAGAATTATCACTCGCTTTTAATAAATGACAAGAAATAGTAATGATGTGGTAATAGTAGTTGACAGCATTATTAGCATGAATCTTTTTCTGCCCCACTTCCCTTGGGGGACAATTTCCCAGAGAGAGCAAAGGCCAGAAGTGAATTCACATCCCAAACTGAGCAGTCACATGCAACCCCCAGACAGGAGTTTTGACAATGACTCATTCATCTGACAGACCTGTAGTCTTCTCCTTCCCACGTGCTACCACAGAGGCAACACCTGGCAAAACATCAGAAATAACAGCTCTAATCTTTCCAGCTAACAAGGGCTGTTTTAAACAGCTCTACAGTCAATTTTGTGTCCAACTCCTATCCTCTACATCTTACACAAGAGCAGTGAACACTGAATAGGGGGATGCACCAAAGCAACCGTCCTGACGAGGACTGTCCTTAGCCCTCTCCCTCATCTGGCAGGACTGTAGCAATGCTCCCAGGTGGATGTTACAGGCTTTTAGACCTCATTGTCATCACAGTAAGTACACCTCAACAGTGCACAATGCCTAGGCACCATTACCATCCCCTAGGCTTGAAAGCTTCCACAGAACTACTTTGCACCCTGTTTTCCCCAAGTCCATTTCTTTGGCATTCCCTACCATGTACAAAGTCAAAACTATTCCAGCCAGTTCCCCTCTGTCACCAGGTAACCATCTGCTTTCACGTGAAGGGCCATCACTGTGTCAAGCTATAACAGAAAACCCAAGACAATCTGTGTGGGAACTCATTGCCTGGCTAACTTCAGAGTCAATGGTTTCAATTATCTCCTTCCCCGTAAGCCATGAATAAAAATAACAACCCCCAACCTTTATTAGAACTAATATGATTAGCAAAGTATTAACTTTTGTAGCTGTCAGTCATTTCAGCAGCAATGATGGTGCTCAGTGAAGACTTTCCAGTCACTTACTTACTATGGTTTAAATTCTTGAAGGACTTTGTTTCATGTGTGAATAGGCAAAACCCCCTGCAACTGTTTTTCCTCTCTTCGAAGTTCTCAGCAAATATTTGGTCAATTGTTTGGTTGTTGTAGTTTGGTTTATTTTTTTTAAAGAGCAAGTCAAGGAGTGGTAGATTTCTTCCCAAATTTACATCCAGCTGGCCAAATTCTGCTCTCTGATATTCAAGCAGTTCAGCTGAATACAGGAGAGTTCCAATGGATCCCTCAAAAAATGAGTCCTGTGAGGGTCTGGTCCTGACATGAGTTATGTTAGGTAGGCATGAGTCAACATCTCTTAGTGTTCAATTTTAAGCCTAAACATGTCTGCTTAATTTCAGTGTAACTGGTCACCCTGCCGACACTTACAGGCATGGGGATAAAGTGACAGTTTAGCCTGGAGAAGAGGAAGCTCAGGGGAGACCTTATCACTCTCTACAACTACCTGAAAGGATGTTGCAGCCAGGTGGGGGTTGGTCTCTTCTCCCAGGCAACCAACAATAGGTCAAGAGGACAGGGGCTTAAGCTCTGCTGGGGAGGTTTAGGCTGGATATCAGGAAGAAGTTCTTTCCAGAGAGAGTAATCAGGCATTGGAATGGCCTGCCCAGGGAGGGGGTGGATTCACCATCCCTGCAGGTTTTTAAAGTGAAACTGGACATGGCACTGAGTGCCATGATCTGGTAATCAAAGTGGGCTTGGATTAAGGGTTGGACTTGGTGATCTCAGAGGTCTCTTCCAACCCAACTGATTCTATGATTCTATGACTCTAAACAAACCCTAAACAGCTGAACTACTAAAGGTGTTAATGGCTCTTTCTGCAGAAAGCATTCATCTTCAGGCATCTACTGATGGGAACGGTTCAAACACATACAACGACTTAAACTTGCAGTATATTGGACCAATTATTTTTATGATCCTGACCCTAAAATTCATTCTTAAGAGATTGTGCTGTGGCAGACAGAACTGCAAATGACTTCAAGCAGCAAACCACACTTCAAGATCTTGTTTTCAAATTTTTGGAGAGGTACAACATAATACAGTTGAAATACCTTTGTACAACACCTTTGGATTTTCATACATTCATTCCAGAGGTGGGAAAGGTTGACACTCTAAGTTTTATACAAAAATTCCTCTTCTCATGGAACATTGCTTGCTTCCAAATAGCACAGCAGTGCAGAGGGTTTTCTGACTTCTGGCACAGAGGACAGCATGGATTGCACCAACAGCAAGCAGAGTTGGTATGTGCAGACACACAAAAGCATGGATTTCTCAGGCTGGCAGCATGAAACACTGAGCTTGGAAATGAACCTGGCAGCAGGCCAGGAGATAAGATCCAGAGCAGCTCTTTGTACTCCAATACACGTGTCTGAATCAATGCTCTCAGTCCAACAGACTCCCTGCAATCCTCCCTGGCACTCTGTTTGTTGACATGTTGCTCAACTCCATGTTGGCCAACACAGTCACATACTCAGAGGGAATCCCTGTGGATTCCCAGGGAAGTTTTCCTGGTTCTGAGCACTAAGCAATCTTTAGGCTTTTCAAGCTCTCCTCTGCTGATCAAAAAAAAAACAAAACAAAAAAAACCAAGAGGATCTAGATTATGTAACACTTGCCTGTCTGGTCAAATTTCAGTTCAGATCCTGAATTAGATAGATCTGATTTACAAAGGGAAATTTATTTCAATAAAAATATTAATTGATTGTCATAGGCTTGACACAGCATGTCAACATCTTCTAATAAAGACCAGGAGGAACATCTGAAAACAGTGCTGCTTGCCAAAGTCCCAGAATATGCTGAACCACTCCCTCTGTGTACCATAGGAGAGATATGAGCCCCACTTCTGACTTAAATATTACTTTAGACATGCTCTCATCACCCTTGGAACACGGAGATTGCCTCTTATAATAAATATATCATGCATTTAAAAGTGTCTTGTTTTTCAGATCTGTACCAGGGATGAGGAGACAATTCAAATGAGACAGAGAAACCACCACTGTTTACAATCAGCCTAACATGAAGATAATGAATGTACTTCCCTATCACTGTTAGTCACAGTGAGAATAACTGGGCAAAGTAACTCCAGTGACTGGTGTTACTAAACTGTGGCAGATTGTATGTACAATCTGTTCTGTGCCATTCTGATCAGAAATTTTGGTGTGATTCCTGTTGCATGGCTGAGCTGGTGGGAATTGGTACCCATGTCCTCTGAAGGCAATAATCCATAGCTACCTTTTCCCCCTCCTTTGTCTTCTTCCCCAAATCTCCCTCAACCACCTCCTTGTCTTGCCAACACGAAGATGAATTCATTGTTTGTGAAGATTTCAGGGATGTTTAATCTTGCAAATCCAGTTGATCACTGAAAACCCATTTCCTGAAAGTCAAAATTCCTCCTCTTGAGTAGTAATGACCCAATTCTAACCATGCTGAGGGAAAGAAAAGAACACACAAACTTAGTTTTGTCTGGCTCTTTAAGAACTGTGTAAATTCCTCATAGACCGCTGGTGGCCCTCAGATTAAGACTCATCCATTTGTCTAATTCCCCAGAGAAGCCAAAGCTTGAATGGGGAAAAAAATAAGCACACACAGCAGATCTATTTCCTTTCTTTTCTCATTCAGAGAGATGTTTCTCCAACCTGTAATCTAGATTAAAAAAACCACCAAACCAAAACAAACACAAAAACAAAAAAAGGAGTTCATAACATTTTTGGAAGTCTAGAAGCTCTGCAGCCAGACACAGTAAAATATGGTTCATATCCAACTTACTGCCTGAGGACTTGGTTTTAGCAACCTGCAACAACAGAAAAGTTCATCTCTCTCCTGCATCTAATTTAGACCAGTAAAAAAAGGAGAAGAAATAAGATGTCCCCCACCCATTTCACTGATGGGGAAACTCAGGCACAGGGAATAGATTGACCATGATCTTGCCCATGATTGACCTGTCCAAGATGATGCAACAAATCCATGTCAGAATTGGAACTGATCTCTCCTCTGCAGCTGTTTTGTGCCTGAACCTGAGCTCAAATGAGAGCAAAAATCAACCACAAAACAACAATAAATGTTACTGGCGGCTGGAAAAGTAGAAAACTACCTTGTGGGAACAAAAAGTTGCTCTTTGAGATAAATGCAAGCATCCCTCCCAAGAAACCGAAGGAATATCAAGCTGTGGGAAGCCAAAACATTCCACACAAATTGATGAGAAACTGCAAACAAGATGATTTTAGGTTTTTCAAAGTAAGTGATATTAAGAGTGTATCCCAAAAGGGCCAAGTGTAGCCTGTAGGGAGGTGCAGCAATCTTTGTAAGTTTTAGAATCCTCCCTGTGTTGCTCCTGTTTTTCCCCTCAGAAGACAGGAGATGCCTCTCTCCTGGAGCCACAGAGCATTGATTGGATTCAGATTCTTTTCCCTCTATCCTCTCTCTCTTATCCAATGAAGTACATGAAGCACTCTGATGAGTGGACAAGATCATTCTGCAGTCATCCAAGGTATTTGTCAAGGGGCTGTATTTAAATATGCATTCTTTGCAACAAAGGAGTAAAACTCTGAAAGGTTTCTAGAAAATTAAATGCAGCTATAAATTAATTCCTGTAATTACTATTCATTAATATTTAATATATTTATATAAAGGATAAATCTCTTCAATTCCCTCAGCATCCTGCATTTAATAATGTGGAAGCAGCTTATCTCCTTCCTGTTGCTGAGACTGGATTTGTAATAACTAGTAATGTTAAATGTATTTTTTTAAATCAATAATAAATAAATACATAAACACTTCCCTCCAGAATGCTCCTGATGTTATTCACAAAATTAAAAAAAAAAAAACAACTACAGAATGCCAAGGGACTTCATAACCATTTCATTACTACCCTCCTAATTGTATGTGGTGGAACTGCATAATCAGTTTATTGAAATTGAAATCTTTGGAACTGGTTCTCCCTACAGACAGTAACAATAAGCATCCTGTGCAATAACACAGTACTTAATGTAATATAAACATTATATGCAGCAAGCTTTAAACATCCCTTGGCTTCACCTGCTGGAATTGGCCATTTTTAACACTCTTGTGTTCTGCCTCTGCAGTGAATCAAATATCTAATTTACACACTGCAAAATACAATATTCCCATATTACAATAAATAAAGGAAGATACCTTCAGAAAACAGGCACGCACTCACAATTGGTATAAGGATAAGCAAGACTACATTTAATAAAGTGTAAATAAAGCAGACCCTTCTAGCAAATCTGAATGGATTTTGATGCACAATATGAAAGAAATCGCTTCTGCTTCCCACTGTGTCCCTGTGCCTCTGCAAATAACTAGACTGAGACTCCACAGTCTGAATCCAACTTACTCCTACTTAGCAAGGGCACTTTAGCCTTGTGAGTAGGTCCATTCATACAAACAAAAGTATTTTAATCAAGTGTATACCCAGATATCAATATAATTGCTCTCTAAAGAAAGAGGTTTATATTTCAGTTTGCAGGCAGCAAGTAACAGCAAGACTAAGAAACATCCACCTGCACGTTCTCAACAACATTATGTCAACAAAAAGAATTCAAAACCATGAAAAAAGTTGTGCCTTTACCTGATCTCATTTTCAACAGCAAATTAAAATTAAAAAAACTGACATTCTATTATTATTTTACTGTTATTAATAGTATTTCAAAGTTTTTGGTCCTCTTTAAAGATCAGGAAAAGGGTTTTCTGGGGAAAAATGGCTTGATGGGTTTTGGTAAGGTCTTTTTTTCAGGGGTTTCTAACAGCATATTTAGAAAAGCCTTTACCAAACAGGTGTTCAATACTTCAATTAAAGAGGACTAGCTGGTCCCACTAATACTTCCAACAAAAAAATAAAAAAAAAGAAGCAGAAATAGAAGAACATCCTGAAATAAATTCTAATATTAAAAAAGTAGTGGAAAAAGTTTCTTCTCTATAGTTCTGTCATCCTGTGCCAACACTGGCATGTGAACATCTTCAAATGCCACCCTTAGTTATCTCATCTTCATAAAGTTTTATAAAGCACTGAAAAGAAAATTAAGATTAGGGCTACGAGATACTGGGACTGTCCAGTTCTCCTGCAGCCTTCCCCTCGAGTCAACATTGATGGTGCATATCAGTGGGGTGTCACAACCTGTGCTCTGCTTCAGGGCAGGGGACTTCACAGTCAAGCACAGCATTTTGTGACACTATTTTTTAAACTTTTTAAGAACATACCAGCTTTTTAAAGCTGTGCAAGGCATCAAACAGGCTCTCTGGAGCCACCTCCATGCTCAAACAAAGCCTCACAACAGGGATGGACACCACACCACAGCCAAAGAATGTGTCTGGTTAGTGTCCTAAGAACTGCAATGACAGAAGGAGTCGAAGATGATTCCAAACACAGGGGGTCCAATCCTCTCTCAGTACTTTCTGGTGCCAGCATAAGCCATGAGATATGGCACTATCATTTTGAGAGGAACAGGAGGAAACAGACTTGATGAGCATAAGTGACTGCAGAGAGCATGAGATGACCCAAGGTCTTGCCCATGGGGTGCTACTTGGATTGCTTAAACTTCAGTCTGGCAAAGCACTGGAAACACATAAGCCTTCCAGTGACACGAGAGCTTGGCAAGGCAAATGGAAAGACTCCCATTGATCTGAAAGATGGTTGCTGGACAAGGACCATTTGGCTGCATGTGAAGTACTGGTTCATCAAAAAGATTGACCTGTCACCTTTAAAACAGCATTAGAAATGTAAAGATAAGGGGAAAATGCAGTCTGCCAGATGTAACTACACTTTCTCTTCACTGGGGCCATCCTCAGCTAAAAGGGGAGCTGTGGGGAAGCACTGCACATTTGCACCAGCTGAAAGCCCTCTCCAAATAATCTCAGAAAGAAGAAAGGCAAAATGGATGTGACAGTCAAAATGTCACAAGCAAAACAATAATATTAATGCAATCTTAATGCAAAAGGAATGCAGTTTATTTTGTTACTCAATACTGGCCTTCCTGAATATAGCTCAAACCTCTGGAAGTAGGCTGAATGCTTTTAACAAGTTTTATTTTATTCAATAAATGTTTTATTCATTTCAATAATTTTGGGAAATAACTTACTGTACTACACACGTGTGTGTGTAGATTTATATATATATTTACCCCCTTTTCTTCTTTTTGAGCAAAACTGTCCTCAGATCACCTCACACAAATGCAAGCAGGCTGTTGCCTAACACAGGTAGAAATACAATTTCCCTCTCTCCTCCCTTAGTGTTAGTTTATGCTTCAGCAACATTCTGAATTGTAAAGAATTACAACAGAAGTATTTCTCTAAAAGTCAGTCCCCTCCACTGCCTCATCTTTAAGCAAAATTTTGCATCTGCAGTTTGCAGTAGTTACACATACCTAGTAGTAAAAGTAACTTAAAGTACTCAAACTACATCAGTAGTTTGTTTTTATACACCTATTTACATTCTGTAAATCACTCACTCCAAGAACGTGAAACATTTGCAGGATCAAAGCAGGTTCAAGAAATTAATTGAAGAGGGAGTTGCTGTTATATTAATTGAATGGGTTTTTTTCTACCACATGACAAATAAGGAATAGGCCTGAGTAGCAACTCTCTCTCCTTACTTTGGTGTATCCAGCATTTTCCACCCCACCTCTTAAAATCTGATGCTACAATATATCTGTATCTGGGATGGTAAGAGAAAAGGTTTTCAGAATTGCACCACAAATCAATTGCATTTTCAATATACATGTTCTGGATGGATGAGATGCAGAGGAAGAGTATTTAGGACCAGGGGGATCGCATCTATCACTAACATAAAGAGGTGAAATGTGCGTGGGTTAATCTTGCCATGGCATGGAAAGCCTGTAAAAAAATGAAACTCCCATCAAAAAACATTGCATTCTCCCCTGGATATTTGCCATTGAAAAATTAGCATTTAGTGTTACATGCAGCTTTCGGGAGAGCACCTGCAATGTCTTTGTGCAGGTCAGTGATCCACCCTGAGCCAGCACGGACTCAGAGCTGGGGCCAACAAGGAGCCACAGCCCTGCTTTAGGGGCAGGATCAATCGTGTCCTCAGCTGCAGATGGAAGCACAGAGACCTGAGCCTGGAAAGGAAGGTCTTTGATCTTTTTGCTATGAAACAAAGAGGCAGTTGGCCCAGATTGTAAGATAACTCCTGCTGAGGAGTGCCAGCTTGCCATGGAAGCAGCCACAGGGGTAAATCACCCCAAAGGATTGTATGTGTGTCTGTTAGGAGCAAATCAAATCGGAGCCCAATACAAGGAGGCAAGAGCTTCTCTTCAGTTCCTCTTATCCCAGGAGCACACTGAGGCAGGTAGAAATGCTTTCTGACTCACCACAAATTCAGTAAATGGGACTCCCAAGGGAAGCTTGAACTAGATTGGGTTTGGAGCTTGGCAGCAGAGCTGCTAAATAGAACCAACAGCATGCTTTAAATAAAAGCAGTGGTGTGTTAAAAATCCCTGTGCAAAGCCCGTTTACCTGTCTGATTTCTTCATGTTTCTTTCTCTTCCATTCCCTCCCCACCCCCCAAATAATAAAAAAACCAGTAAGAGGTAGAAGGCAAACCTGAGATTCTGCCAGACTCTAAGAGCTTATGAAACATACAGGAGTTCTGTGGCTCCTTCTTTGGACTGTCATATGGTAACTTTCTAGCAGGGCTTGGTCAAGCCCTGTGCTAGCACAGAACTGGGTCTTTACTGATGGATTTGTACTTAAAAAAGGTAACTAGCAGGGAAGGCAGGTTCTTATTATTCATAAGACTCTAAGAAGATTTTAAGTGAGAATATAAGAGCAAACAGGTCCTTCCCATTACTCCCATGCTTGAACTTGTTTTCAGTCAGGCCAGTGAGAGAAGTTCCAACAGACATCACTAGGAACCATATCAAACCTCACATCTTATAAATTCAAAAGCATACTTGATTTGAGAAGCACTTTCTTGACACTAATGTAGTGCAGAGATGACAAGGAAAACTATAGCTTTTTAGAGCTGGAAAGCAAAGCTGGTTCATAACAACATTTTCCTCCAGAAGACAGTAATCTAAATTTCTGTAAGTATGGTGCACTCTGTATTTCCTTTGTACAGTCTCAGTTCTCCTTTCTGCCCTTAGTCACCATGCCAGATTGTCAGGGGAGTCACAGCACCAAGAGAGGAAAAGCACTAAAATGTCTTACTATTATCTATTGTCATGATGTGCAGCTACATGACTTGCTTTTCCTATTTACCCTCTCTCCTACAAAAAACACAGGGAAGGAGGAAAGCCGCATGGACCAGGACTAGGCAAAAATTCATCTTCCTGAGGAACTCTTATTATTTCCAATACTGTCTTCAGCAATACACCCCCAGAAGGCTCTCTGACATCTCTGAGATGCAGAGACACACAGCAAGCTCTGCACAGGAGGGCACAGTCCTTGGCAGAGGGGCAGAGAACACAACGCTGCCTCTGCCAGATGAGGCATGAGGCCTCTGGGGATGGCGAAGGGAGCCCCCCACAAGCAGTGGCACCTGGCCCCGACCTGCAGGGCAGACACCACGGGCACTGCTGCCTCTGACATGCTTATGCAATGTCTGAAACAATGCCCAGCTGCCAGAATGGTACAAATCCTACAAAGCAAAACAATGCCACGGTGTGAAAGGGGCACTCATGGACCAGAGCAACAGTCAGCAGCTTTTCTGCACATCCAACATTTTAAAATCACTTAAATTGTCCAGTAGATACATGACATCAGACGTACAATACAGGCAAGTATGAAGGATCTCTCTGTTCATAGTAACAGGTGAGGAGAGAAAAAAAAGAAAATCAGGAGTGCTTTGTCCATCTTTTGCATTGGGATTTCTTGACTACCAGTCTCCATGCTCCAATCACTAATCCCTGCATCCAATAGCTAAGGAAGCTCCATGCATGTAACACTAATCTTATCTTGATGCTGGAAGAAAAACAGATCAATACAGTATTCATAAGCTGATGTATGACTAAAGTATTGATGCAATTTTTCTCATGTGTATCAGTGCCTTGCTCTTTCTATTTTGCTTTTCTATGTATGCAAAACACACACTCTGTTTCTTGCTGTTGTATACTCTGCTCTTTTTATTTCTGTAAGAATAAAGAAAATGAAGAAAAGGCTTTCACAAAACTTCTGCTTCTCTGTATCAGGGCTGCTTCAGCATTATAGGGTTCAGTCCCACCAGACACTCAGACATACTGTAGTTTATGAAACTGGGAACACTTTGGCACATCTTGGAAGTAATTAGTGCCTAGTAGAAACAGTGCCCAAAATTCTTACCTTTCATTTCCACTATCTAATTTAATATTCTCAGCATCCTTAAGTTTTCCTTATTTTCCAAAAATTCTGTAACTTCGGGGGGAAAGCTCCATCCTTTTATCCTGTATTTATACAGCATCTAGTGCCATGAAATCCCTTGAACAAAGAGTGGGATTGTGAAGAGAGAATACAATAGTCAACTTTCCTGAATTTGACCAAGAGGAGTGGGCTAAAAATATCCTATTAAAAAACACAAAAACTCACCCTCTTATGTAATTTAATTCCCAAAGCTCTTTAAACTAATTGAAAATAAATTGCAAAATTTATTTTTTTTAAGACACAAATGTTTTGCTTATTGAATTCTTCCTGTCTGGCAATAGAGACTACTATAAAGCCTATGTCTCAACATGGAATCTGTAGACCCAGGGAGAAAATATCTTATTCTATGCTATTTTATTTTTATTGAAAAATGCTGAAGTAGTTAAAGACAGTTAATTGAATTTTTCCAAAACTCCACTTTCAGAAGAGGAAGGGTACACTCCATTTATAGCAGAACACCCATTTCTAACATCCATAATACAATTTCAGACTGCACCCAGAACTGGAGGGGTAGAGAAACAGAGCAGGTTCCAAAGAACAGAAAGTGCTCCAGAGCCTTGCACACCTGACTGAGTCTGGGAGCACTAAGATCTGACTTGGAACACAAACCCAGGTCTCTCCCAAGATAATGTCCCACAACACCAGACCCTCATTTCCTCTAAGATGCATGTTCCTCTCCAACTTCTTTCAGTGAAAGAGCTCCACTGGCTCTCCACAACTGGAAGAAAGTCAGGCACAAACACTTGGTTGGGTTGGGAATATCTTTCCGCAGGAACAGCCTACTGGGATTACCCATTTGGTTAAACCCTGCAACTTCAGTAACAGTTCCCTTGTATGCTGGCAACACTGACAATCCAGTGCTGAAGCTGCAGAGACTTCCCTATGGAGGGATTCAGTCAAAAGGGAAGAACAGCACTAATATTAATTATGGGCAGACTGACTCCTGGGCACACACCAGAGTAGCTTTATGCAGGACATGAACTCTCTGTTTGATGCTGCATGTGCAGACACAGCTGCTGCCATTCCTATATAAAGTGTCATACCTGTCCCACAGACAGACCACACAAGACCATCTGCCAACAGACACTGCCCTAAGTTTGCTTCCATTGCTTTTTCCTTAAATTTATTATAATCATCATGATACATGTTTTCTTCACTTTTCTGACCAGCTTTGTGATGCTTATAAACACACTGTAAAATAATATGCAGTCCATCTTGGGTTTTTGAGAAAATACTGCAATACAAATAATATAGAACTATGAAATCTAAGTGGGGGCTTTATTCATATGGTACTGCAAGGCATCCCTAATTCAGACCTTGCCCTGTCACATACAAATATTTTGTTAATGCATCTCACATGGATTTTTTTAACCTTTATTCCCTGATTAGCTGACTGATGCAATGAGTAATTATTGTATTCCAGTCTCTCTGCAAAAGCAACATATTCTCTTTTGTCAATCTCCAAAAGCATGAAACTACTATCAAAAGTTAAATTAGCTCAGCATATAGAGTATCCTGACTTAATAGTAGGCTTAAGGTGAAAGCCTTTCACCACACTCTTACATAAAAAACTACAGAATGTTACCCTGAAAGGGAAAGTCTTCGCTGCCCAAAGCAGCACATTTTCTACACTAGAAACTCTCCACTGAAAACACTTCAACGTCATTACAATTTTATGTAGTGAAAAGATATTTTAAGTGGCTTTCTTACTTTTTTCCAGAAGATTTTATGAATTCCTCTAAGCCCTGCTCAGTTCAGCTTGATCCAAATACACCTGAGAATCAAAAAAAACAACTGCAGCAAAACAAATGCTGAGTAGCTGCCAACTCTGATTCTGCAGGCATGTTTGCATGTGTTTTCTTTTATCCTGGAGCTGCTACAGTGCATGGAGACACTGCACAGTGGTGAGGGGGCAGCAGACCCCATCAGGTATCGTTCACACCTCACAGGATGCCAACAATCCTCACTTCCCTGCCTGCTCTTTCCCTGCACTGCCATGAACCAGGGTGGGGGAGTTCCACTCCCCGCAGTGGAATTACTCACATCAGTAAGGTTATGGACACCCAGAAATATTTCTGAGACCAACAAGCCATGGTATTCACTGCACAAAAACTGTGGCACACAGATAATTAAGAGTTCATCAGTTCAGTTGGGCCCTCCATATTTTACCATGTCAATAGACTTAAAGACCCACTGGAGGAAGAACAACACTAGGGAGAAATACAGCTGAGGCCATTAAGCACAGAATTTCTAAAATAGTCTTGGCAGATCATCATGGCTCTATCTCATACAGTCTGTCATGCCAAGTTTCTCAGACTTTCACTTGAAGGATTAAGACTTTCTCCTGAGACATGTCAGGCCAGGCTTCCCTGAATCCCAATTGCAATGCTAGGGATCGCATGGGACTGGGGATGATTTATTATGAAGCTGGCCTCACAGGTCTTTGATAATTTATTGCAGATCTCTCAAACCTGCTTAAAGAGCTGTCCTTGATCAGCCAATTGTCTAAGTTAAGGGGGAAAAAATCCAATCCTAGGCTGCATAAGTAAGCTGTAATAAGAAGTAAACACTTCATGGACACAAAGAGATACAGACAGCACAGAAACCTCACTCAGCTGTCTGCACTGTTTAAAGTGTCTCCAGTGACCACAGCATATCACTACAAGTCCGTCAAGGATATTTCGTCTGGATGCTCTGTTAGAGTGTTACACAATAATGAAAGAGATGAAAAAACCTTAATGTGAAGGTTACAGGTAGTTATTTAACTAGCTGCTCATTTAAAATTAAGTACTGTATTCTAGCAAATCTGAACACATTCAGGGTATAGTTTGCATTGTTCCTGCATCCTATGCAGCCTAAACCCAGTTAATTGACACAAATTTTGAGCAGCTGTTAGACAACATTTCTATTTCCTGATGATTAAAAATTTCAAAGGAAAGCACTGTAAACACAGACTGGAAGCTATAAGGATTAGATTAGGGGATTTTGACAAAAATCTCTGGTCCTTTAAAGTTTAGAAGCTAAAAGGTAACCAAAGTCCTTAAACTTTATCTCCTAAACAGCAAAGGAGTATCTAGTAAACATGATGAGCTTTTTATTTTTTTATCCACTTTATTTGCAATGAGTGATGAAATAAGATAAGCATTTCTGAGTTTTCTCTAATAATGCAGTATGAAAATGATACTGAGATAAATCTGTGTAGTCTGCTCACCTTAAATTGTTTTTAATTTCTTTTGGTGAGAAAATATCATTAGAAATAAGGCTTCTTACTGAAAAAAAATGCAACTGCATATCTTATAAAAATGCCTCAAATTCCCACTGTAAGTGAATGCAGTGTCTCTAAAATGATGGGCACTATTCAGATGTGGGTCCAGTTACTTTCACACAATTTATTCTTGTATCAACAGATTTTGAAGGTTCTGCAAGCATCCAAAACAACCAAACAAGATTGCTGAAGAACTTTCCTAAAAGTTACTCCAACCGCTGCATAGACAGGTGAGAGGAAGAAAGCCTTTGTGTGTGCACCCTCTTTACACTGCCATCACACCCTCTTTACATCCTCCACCAGGGCATTTAATGAGACCATCACCAAGCTGTAGGTCTTTTAGATCACTTTAGGAAAAGAGAAGGAGTACCACTGAGAGAAAAGGATGAAGACAGCATTTGTATGAAGGAAGGCCACATCACACTGCTGCCTTCTTGGTGGTGTGCTCTTTCCTGATGGAGTTCAAAGACCTGGCCACAGCTATTTCTTTGAAGATGCAGGAGCTGTGTCCTATTCTTTTCCCAAGATGTACAGGTTACCACTTCTGTAATGCAATTATGTCTCCCTCCTGACATCTCATCTGTCAGTTTGGTTCTTCAACCCCTGGAATGAGCTTTTAGTGTTCATACTGAGACTTTCAATGTATGAGTCTACTGGGAATTGTCATGATGGGCAATTAGCTTTCAGCTTCAGTACAGGGTGATATTTTCCAAGCATTTCACATTTCCAGTTCAGATGTGTACACCACTGATGCCCTGGTGTTTCATGACAAGGCTGTGGAGGAGGTCGACAGGCACCACCACTGCGTTCCACGGAGCGAGAACGCAATTACTGCGTGCAGGTATCTTTGCTCCTTTCCTGCTGGGGGGATGTCTTTCTGCTAATAATCTTGGAAAAACTCATCTTCCACTCACTCAGAAGAAACCTGTCTGCTTCTGAAACGTTGCAAGAAGTGCAAGTAAGCAGCATAAGTTTTCTCTGACTCTCTCCCCACTACGACTACGTTACTATGTACTATGTACATTAAAGTTTTTTCTCCCTCCCTCGCTCCCTCCATCTTTGCAAGGCTCGTGAATTAAAGGAGGGAGCCGTGAAGGTGTGATAACTTGTCTTGGAGTCCCCAGGCTGCACATAGCACAGCACATCCTGCCATCGCTGCTGCCACAGGCAACAACAATCCACCAGCAATATCTATGCTGAACCTGGTCAGAAAGCTTTCATTATAAAACAGTAACACCAGGAAAAAAAGTGAACAGGAGCCCTGCAAACACAGGAGCTCCTTTCTCTCCCCAAAACTGTGGTGTGAGGTGGCCTTTTGGTGCTGCCAAGCCCAGGGTGCCCAGGCTGGCTGGGCACAGCACACGATGCCACAGCAGCACGGGTGGGAGCGCCAGCACAGAGAAACAAAGCAGCAATACCCGCCATCAAAGTGTCAAGCATCTATAACCTCTAACACAACACAAAGATTACAGCAAACAAAATAGATGTCTAAGAGGCAAAGAGCTGTAGAAGAGAAGGAGAGACATGATTGTGAGAGTGGAGCAGGTGAGAATGCCTTGCCTGACACGGCAAATGGTGCAGAAATGCAGGGCTGACATGTTGTGACTACGAGTTACCACTAAGATGTGCTTTTCACAAACCCAGGCTCCTTCCTCTTATGGTACTTTAGAAAACATTATCAGGTTTGCAATCAGCCTAAAAGCAAAGCATGACTCGCAGGTCAGGTCGGGGAACTCAGCAGCATTAAGAACGAGTTTCCCCTGTAAATGCTCCAGAGCAATGCGCTCAGATCTTCCAGGTCCTCATTAGGAATTGGATTCCAGTGTGTATGGCAATTATTCCAGCTAGCTGAAGATTTCATAATGCAAAATGTTTCGGATTCTGACACACCAAGAAAAGGCCAACAGCTAAACTAGAGATGCAAAGCTGCAGCTCAATAAAACTGATTCCTGAAACACAACTATTTTCAAGTGCTACCAGCAGAGAACCTCTTAATTGCTGTCTTTATTGGTATTTTTGCCCTCTGAACCACTGCCTGAAAACAGGCCATACCCTGCCCAAGCCAGATATGTTGTGCACAAGAAAGTTTGAGCCCTATTCTTCTTTCCTGATCTATTATTCCCTGCTTCAAAGGCAGTAATATTCTGCATTCCACCACTTGCGTCTGCCTGCAGCTGCTCCAGATGCCCAGTCCCTGCCATGGGGGAGGTTCCCAGTGCTTGGAGTAACTCTGGTGAACGTTCCCCTGTGTGTGCATTGGGAAAAGAGATGCAACGGCCTGATCCAAAAGAGGATTTGCATGGTGGGTGGGGTTGTGTGTATGTGTATGTGAGAGGTTTCTGACAACGAAGAGGTTAAAGCTCTGCAAGTGTTTCCTAGAGTGAGGAGTATTGTCAGCAAAAATAAAAAAAAATGTTAGAAGCAGATGGAGCGAATAATTTCCCAACCTTTGCTACGTAAACGCAAAGTCTAAAGGCTCCAGGCGACTTTTACCCTGGACTCTGTTTTTGTCAGATCAATGACAAGTCACGTTAACAGCGGTGTTTAATTCTATCAATATGTGACCAATTGTGTTAGATTGTTTGGCCATTGATTTCACTTAGTGCTACAGTGGAGCCCTGAAAGGAGCTGCTTTCCCCTGCATTACCACACACGGTGACAAATGCCCAGCCCAGACTTTCAGTCTGGCATGCACAGAAGCTCTGACCACTTAAATGCTGGGGAAATACAGCAGGATAGTCATAGGAGTGTTATTCTTTATTTTCTGAATTGCCATGCCATGCCATGCAATTCTATTTAGGTTTGAAAGAGGTTGTTTACAGAAACAACTGAGTAGATGCTAAGGCAGAAGACAATTTGTCCACAGGAAAATGATAAGGCAGATCTAGTGGAAGAAAACAAAATGGAAAAGGCTAATTCCTTTCCTATTTATTGTGGCTGGGCCACACCCTGAAGCACCTGCCTCAGTTTCTGGAAACATTTGCTAATGCAAACAGTGTATGGGAGCTTTGAACAGCCATGATCTACCAACAGTGGTCATGAGTGTATCATGATTGCCATGAACCCCCCTCTGCACCAAATTTCTAGTAGGGGTTTATGCAGGGTTCATACAGCTGTCAATACATACAGCTCGCAGCTTGTGGCTTAAAGAAGAAATTCATTGGCTGGCCTTTCTCCTGACAGTGAGTAAGTTATTTACAAAATACTTATTAAACTGAGTTCACTTGCAAGAAACAAGAAAACCACTGGAAATCATACCACCACCACCTCCATATTCTGAAGTGTTATTCTTCCTCTTGGAATTCTCTGAAACTACAGAAATTTCCAATTATACAAAATAACCCAGAAATCCTTAAGTTCTCACAAGCAATAGGGTAAATCACTACATACAAGACAATTCTTAACTTAAGCTACTTTGACAAACACCTATTATTTAAAGCAAATGACTTAACAGAAAAATAGCATTCCACATGATTCAGGTTTATGCTTCTTAAAGAAATACTTTGCCTTCCAAAAAAAAAAAAAAAAAGATGTTTCCGTCAGGTACCCAACTTACAATTTCCTGCCAGCCTACCCAGAGCTGCTCCCATGGTCAGCATACCTGTAAGAGGGAGCTGTGCTAGAGAAAGCCTCGCTCTTTGTGGAGCCACAGTGACACTTTAGTTCTAAATAATCCCATCTGCTGCTCTCTCCTGAGTCATCTTAGTGCATAACAAAAACTGCTTTGATCACTTAAACCCCAGTACACACATTTTTATTTAACTATTCTTCATCTTTTTGGATCACTTAGGCACTGTTTTCTGGCATGCCTCCCCAGAAATAGAAATATATTGTGATATTCCTTCCTTATGAGATTTTATTCTGAATCTAAGGAATGTTGCTACATAGCAAAAACCAAATGAAAGCAAATCCAGATAAGATCTGCAATAATGTGACTCTCATTTAAGTCAAGTTCATGTCTTTTTCTATGCCCCAAACTCTGGTACAGAACATTTATATGGCATTTACTGGCCACCTTTCAGAAGTATTTGCCTAGACAACAGTAACTGTGCCAGAAATACCAACATAACAAAAATTCTTTGGTTTTTTTTTTTTACTTTCTAAAAGTGTGCATGAAACCAAAGTATTTTTTCCAATCAGCTACTATTTAGTGCAATGCTGCTCCAAATAAGATATATGCCAAACACTCTAAAAGCTGAAGTTGAAGAAAAAGTGGATTTATAAACCTCAGAAGGCACATAGAGAGGTTTTTCACTTATCTTAGAAGTCTGGGATCAACCCCAAAGCAAAGGCATGCATTTGAAACGCAGTGTAGCAGCCTTAATTGAAAAAAATCCAAATATACACATTTCCAAAAGGACTCAACTCTGCTTTCTCATTGACCTGCATGCTATTATTAAAGGTAGGGAAAACAGCACTCCAAACTGTATTCTCCACTGAGTTGGCAGGGAGGGTTTCCATTGATTTCAACCCTGTTTAACAAG
The DNA here is from genome assembly GCF_047495875.1 of Pithys albifrons albifrons. Classification (NCBI taxonomy): domain Eukaryota; kingdom Metazoa; phylum Chordata; class Aves; order Passeriformes; family Thamnophilidae; genus Pithys; species Pithys albifrons. Next base: position 51,276,950 of record NC_092464.1, on the reverse strand, counting down.
ATTCTGATCTAACAATGTTCGTTTCTAAATCTAAAAGGGAGGAAAAGAGCACTTATTCGCATCCATTGCACCAGCGCCAGGAGACAGATACAGTGGAGAGTTGAATTTGAGTGCATTTCCCATCCTCTCCCTCCTCCTGAGCCACACTCTGTTTAGGGAGGGTGGGGACAGCACCCACCCTCTGTCTACTCTTAATTAAGGTGGTCAAGAGGTGTGTGCGTATTAAAACAGCACAGGCACGGGGCTGTTCTGTGCAGCTTCCTAAAGCCTTCGGCTCTCGTGCGCCCTTACAGCACTCAGCTTATCAATTTACTTGCAAATGGCTCCCTGAAGTATTAACCCGGGTTAATTATTCGTCAAATATGATTATGCAGCGGTAATGTAAAAAATCGGCAATGCAGGATGGAATTTTTCACTCCAGCGGTTTGGCAATTGTGGCAGCTGGTGGAGGAGCCGCAGTAATTACCAAGCCATTCCAGCTGGTGGATCAGCACTCTGGTTCGGGGCGGGAGGGGGGAGAAAATAGCAATAAAGAACCAGAGGAGCAGGAATGTGAGCCGTGCCAATCGGCGTGGGGAGAATTTCACAGCTGCTGCCGGTGATAAATGAGAGACTGTGGCCCTACTTCTAATCAATACATGTAAATGCTACTCATTACAGCTTTTATACACACTTCTCAATTAGCCTTTCCTCCCACTGGTAACAAGGAATGTCATGCTTTCTGGACTGTGAAAGTGGTTCGGCAGTAAGTTCACCTGCATCGGTGAGACGCAGCAACAACGCTCGCGGCTCAGCCTGGCAGCAGGTGGTGGCAGGGAAAGTCGAAATTCCTCCTGTAATGTGAATTCAATGAAATCCCAAGTGTTGTCATTTAATTAAATGGGGTTTTTAAATACCATTTCCTCTTTCTTGCAGCTAGAATAACCAGTTCCCAGACGCACTTACTCCTTTGCCTACCCCCAAGTTCTGCAAATGGGGTTGGGGGGAACACCAGCTGAGATTAAGATTTAGACCTGTAAGACAAACTAAGTTCAGTCTCTGGAAACCAGACAAATAAAAAGATGCTAAACCTGCACCCTAATACAGAAAACATCTTTTCTTTTTCTTCCTTTTTTTTTTCCCCCCCTAGAGTTAAAAGTTTCCCTGGTTTATTTCCTCTTAGATCTGAAAGAGGAAAGCAAGTGGGATGACCCCATGCAGCAGCACCTCCTTTCTTTGCAAGGTTAAAAATCATCACCAGTGACTGTTGTCTGGGAGTTCAGCCCAGCAGAAGCACATTCACTGCACAGGCTCACCACAGCCATCCTCCTCCAGTCCCTGGTGCCAAGCTAAGTAGCTCCCCAAAGTTCCCCCTGTGCCTGTAGTGGCTGTGTCTTGACATGGGCCAGCAAAGAACTCAACTCTAAATGGAAACACGTCACTATGTCCCATTCCAGGATACATCTTTCATCACAAGACTTTTTGAAGAGTGACAAAGTCTGCTTCCTTCTTTTTTAATCCTAGAAGTGATAGCCCCACTATCAAAAAAGGAAACATCTGCTAATTTGTCACCAGTTCCTCTAATGACCACATGTAGCCTTGACAGTCACCTTGCTTGACTGAGGACTTAAAGTACTTAACGCTTTTCTAAAGGTCCTGTTGTGAGAGTCAAGTGAATGCAGATTGGTTTCCTCTCTTCCTTATCCTTCCACTCTCAAAAAAAAAAAAAAAAAAAAAAAAAAGAGAAAAATCTCATCTTTTCAGTATTTTGGAGAACAGAAACATGAATACAAGGACCATGAAGCCTCAAACTGAAGAAGCAGGAAATTACTGTTTAAAAAACTCAAAACCCTCTGGTTTTTATATTCATGATTTTGGGAGTTGATGTTCCCAAAGCGATTCAGCTGTAAACACATCCTGCTTATGAGAACCGTTATTTTAGGGATATTTTCTTAAAGGCACACAGTCATTATGTATTTCTGAAAATGTGGCTATACATTTTCTCCTTCAACTTAAAAGAGTAAAATACCTCAGTTTTATCACCTAAGGCCTGATTCATCTGTCATCATCAACTGGATTCTTCATGCACATCCAAGAATGGGATCTGACCCTGCAATTTAACTCACACATGTAACCTTTCCACTTGAAAAACTGCCATTGCACTTTGGGGGAACAATATGCATAAAAGGCCACAGGACAGGAGTTTTGGTAGGTCCTTAGTTGTTAGCTAATTTTTCCACTTTACAGAGAAGTCAGAGGTGAAATTAAAATTTTCTAAGCATCATTAAGTAATATTAATCTATAATTTTAATTAATTTTGAGACATCTGCTTTGTAGACTTCTTCTGAGGGTCACAGACAGACAGCATAACATGCTGCTTAGAGCTTAAGTACTCAGGCTGCCTCTGCATTCAGTCAGAGATGCAAGACACGTGGCTGGGCGCTTTCTTGCCTTCCCCTTGAGCACAATGTTCTGTATAAGCACCACAGAGCTGTGTAAAACTGAGTTTTTCCAATGAAATAGTGGGAAACTTTGATTGGAGATGTATCCCAGTATACAGTGCTGGTGTGCTCCTCCTGCTACCGGAGATGTGCACTATTGAACCAACACGGATTGGAAAGGCATGTGACACTAACTGAATTTTAACATACATACAAATGCATTCTGCAAACATAATTCCAGCTTCTTTAACCATAACTCATTTCACTGTCTTACTTCAATTTAGCTTAAATTTTTCTCCGTTGAATATGGCTGCATAAGGCTGAATAATCTCCATCCAAAGGGTTAATTTGGCCCCTGGCGCAAGTTCAGCTACAGAGACTTTTCAAAAAACTGCGCTAGAAGTGGGACATGCACAACCTCACACTCAGGCAAGCCCTGGGGCAACCTGTGATTAGCAGGCAGCAGCTCCCTGGCAAGAGGTCAGAAACTGCAATAAGGACACTTTCCCAGGGCAGGAGTCCTGCCAAGCCACCGGGGGCGAGTTGTTACCTCGAGAAGACGCTGGTCACTCTGCAGCTCCGTGAAACAGCCTCAGCTCCTGCTGAGCCACTCTCCTCCTCTTCCTTTCATTGCTGTCCTCAGAGAGGTGAATACGCTTATGTGACATTTTTATAAGGCAAAACCACTAATTCTTTGTGGCAAAACTTCAGTCAAGTCTGAGTACTCACACTAGCAGCTTGTCCCCTTCAGGAGTACCAGCTTTTACTAAGATACAGTTTGGATTAATGAGTTTGGATTATCTTCTGTCCACTGAATGCATGAATATTTGCTTACTGTTCTTCCATCTTAACACATTTCTGACACATAAACACTTAATGCAGTATGATACACACATTTGATGCCAAATTCTTTTAAAAACACACTGCTACTGACACTCCATATATAGTCAATCATCTTTTCATGTATGCCGTGTGAATTTATTTATAATTACACATTTGGTTCCCTAACCATATTATTATGGACCCATACCCACTTTTGCTTCATAAACTGAGCTGTGCTTCCATTATTTATTAAATGAGTATATGTGTATTCCTTTTGCACGTTGACATGTTTCATCCTGATAGAAAAACAATTGAGGTACAAGAGGTGTCGAAGGAACATTGCAGATAGAAACAATGGGTTATGAGCTGGAGCAAGGGGCTTTACATGTTCTCAAAAGTAATTTTACTTCTAAAATCCATTACTGTATTGACAATATATTGGCTCTTTTTATTGAACACTAAAGCACGTGTTTGCTTTCTAAATAGGTGAGCCCCCATGTATTTCAATACTCGCTCAGTGATCCCATTCTGTACTGCCCTAGAACCAGAAGATTCTGGGTTTGTCTCTCTGCCTGTTTGTCTCTCTGTCCTGTAGGATATTAGAGAGCTTCACTACTTCTTGTCCCTACAACTCACCCAGCTCTATCCTGCTATGACATTGTTTCAATTCATCTACTTTATGGGCCCAGGATTTGCACTCATCTCAACTTCTGCACTAAAAAGAGAATAAAAGAATAAAGAAAGTTTATCAAAATGGAAGTTTAAACCTTAAAATAATTGTGTCACATCTTAGAGCTTTTCATTAACTCATGCATTTAAACTGCAAGCCCTAAACATAACTACATCACACTTTTTCTCATTATGTTATCCCTATCTGATGCTATTTGCTTCATGCACTAATAAAAACTTCCCATGGCAGTTAGACTCCAGTCAGTCTCACAAAGAGTCAGAAGCAAAACTAGGGAAAGAACTTAAATGACAACTACTGACAACTTGGCTGATTTACTGAGCAAGGCACACTTAACACTCCATCTCTCTGATTTTGCATCTTTCAGAATCAGGACTTCATACTTAAGGGTTATCCACTGGACTTTCCAAACTCTTCATTCTGTAACTGTAAATGACACCTTCAGCAAACACCCACAGAGTATTTTATACTCCCAATTCCAAGGAAGTCTATTTTTTATTACCCTTGTAGGTATTGAATACTTTCAGTTTTGCTGAGCTGAAGAAGGGTTGATAAAAACCTGTACCCGTACAAATTACTCAGGATGGCCTCTGAGTCTACTGGAATGGTATTCTTCTGTTACACACTTTTAGCCTACTCTGATATGCTCAGTTCAAAGATGGTGATATGGAAGTACCACAGATACATCCTCATGAACTCACCACAGTGACGACATTGGCTGCTTCTGATCTGGGACACCCTCCCAGCTTCATCAATCATGTTAGAAGAACTAGACCACAGCTGGACAGTTCAAATGATTAAGAACATCAGTATGCTGTGGTTCTATTCTACTCTTCTCCTATTCAACACAAATGTTCCATCTGGAAAGGGAAAATCCAAGTTTTTCTTTCTTTTTCAGTGGATTTGTTTTTTTAACCAAAAAAAAAAAAAAGAAGAAAAAAGTTGCTTTCCAGACTGCTAACACAGTCAATAGGATTTTCCCTATATACACATATGCTGGAAAAATAAACACTCCTGCACAAATTAAAGCAAGACTTTTCCACTGATTTTGGAGATACCACAGCTGGCTACAATTTACTAGTGCTTAGAAAAATACACAAACAAGAAACCAACCTAACACAACAAAACTTATTCTAGTTTCATTGCCTGTGCTTGGCAGACATAACTGTTCTGTTGTTCCACATGCCTTAGAGAATTTGAGAACTTCCCCTTAATTTTCCAATTATTTTCTTGAATTGTCACCTCTTTATTCTTTCCCTGTTAGCAATCCTGACATTTCCTAAATTTCCTGGAAAACTTCCTCTGTTACCTGCTCCCTGCCCTTCAATACATTATTGCTGGCTTTCCACCAAGCAAATAAACCCCCGAGTTTCCTCGAGTTACTCTAAAGTACAGACATGAATCTTTCTGCCCCAAGGTAAGTTTAAAATACACGGTCTGTTTTCCCCAGGTATCTAAGAGGCTGCATTTATTATCCCTGCAAGTGTGTTGTTCCAGAACCCCTACAAAGGCTGGATTGCAGCTTGCAGGAGCAGGATCAGGGCAGCACAGCAGCTCCTGCACAAGCTGTTAATGAGCTGCACTGAAATGGTGGCTGTCACTTTGCATTGCATCAGAGCAAGCTGTACAATGGAAGGAAATTAAAAGCTCCCAGTGGCAATGGATCCTGTTGCAGTCATTAAGCTGCTGGGGAGTGACAGAGACCATTCAGGGGACCAGCCCCCTGGGAGGTTCTTTGGTCCTCAGGGGATTCGCTGCTAATGCTGTTTTATGCCCCACTTCTTTGTGATGCAGAGTGAGCACAAATGAACTACTATTTAATTTATTTATTTAGGTGCAGCTAACATTGCAGGGGAAACAAAAAAAAAAGCACTGGGGGAAGGAAACCCCCCCAAAACATGGGTGCATTAATCTAACAATCAAGATGGCCACACAAGCCATTTGGTGGAGGCCTATAAAGTACTAGTGTGGATGTGTATGTGGGAGATGCATTATAATACAATGAATAGCAAATCTGTATTTCCCAGTCCTTTGCTATTTTCTTTTGAAGTAGGTCCACTGAGACTGAATTAGAAAAGCAAAACCTCCATTAAGTCTTATTTCAGTATAAGACATATGGGAGAAATATCTATCTATCTATATTTTAACAGAGAGTCTGAGAATATTTGCTTCAATCTCTGTGTTTCAAAAGAGAACGAATCAGGCAGAAGGACAGAAGGTTACAGATTAGTCCTGGTCATTGCTCAAAGAGTGTGGGTTATAAATAATAAAGGAGAAAAGGGTGAAGGACACTAAAATATAACTTGGGGCCCACAATGGAATAATCAAAGCAATGAATCTAATTTCAGCTTAAAAATACCAAGCAACTTTGGATTGAGTGTCTCTGCGCTGCTCTCTTCTGAAATACAGGAACTGATACAGTACCACACATTTTTAACAGGTTTCATCAGGAGAACAAACTAAAATATCTATCTTTTTAATGCACTCCAGATGATGGGAGTATTTGTGCTGGAGCATCTTATGTGTGTATATACGTATGCACGTGTATTTATAGTCTATACACATTCTTTGAAAGTTCCATGCCAAGAGGAAAACAACAAACTGTGTTGCTTTCTAACATAAATTAGATTACAGTCAGCCTGTACATACTGTTTTGTGTGTATGTATGTATATATGCACAGATTACATATAAACACCTACACATATGTTACATGCATACGTATTACATGTGTATATATGCAAGTATATGTGTGACTATACATATATATAAATATTACATATGTCCACACTGACAAACACAGTAAAATTCATTGTCATTGCTGCAGAACTGGTTTCAAAGTACAAAAGTTGGGGCCAAGCCTGCAGACCTGCCCCATGACAGTGACACAGCTGATACACTCACGACATGAGGCTTATCCGGGGAAATGCTGCAAGGTGCTGAGAGGCAAATACCTGCTCTGCACAGCCCTTCTCCTTGGTGGGGACAGACACCAGACACCCTCTGGCAGGATCACCTTTGGAAGGGTCTTTCCCAAGATTGGTTTTTAGCCAGATAACTCAGTGTCAAAATGAGGCAAGGTAGAAGTGAATCACTCAGTGAACACCTTTAAAATTATGAAAGGGTCTGAAAGATAATTTTCTCCAGCCTCTTGGGTTCAGAAGCTTCTAGGTCTGACCCCTGTATTTATCTCAGTAATGGAAAATCCCACTCTTCTATAAGGAGCAGGACCAGGCCATCTGGTTACCCAATGTATAAGCTTTCCTACAGACCACCACTGACTACAGGAGATGAAATTTCCAGACAACCCTGGGGCTAAGGTGATTTTCCTCCTTCATACATCTCATGAAAACATGCTTAGTGTTTCATGTGCTCAAGCAAAGTGAAGAGCCACAATCTCACTCAGATCACTAAGTCAAAAGAAAAATGAGATTTTAATCAAGCATATAGAAATAAGCACTTACTAATATTAAGTTTATCTGGGCCTCAGGGGTGCCATCTCATAGCCTTGAACTGATCAAAGCTGGGATTTTAATGTCCTAACACACACACACAAAAAAAACCCAAAACAACAAACCAACCGAAAATAACAAACTAAGGCAGTGGAGATGGAGTAACACAGCACAGCCATGGTTCCCCAAAGGGCTGGAAGTGGGACTGGGACTTCTTCCATATGCAGGTCAAGTAGAAGGCAGCAGGGCTCCTCTGAGCAGCCCAGGCATTACCATGTAGGTAAGATGCATTTTTCTGCAGGATTTTGAAATTATTTATTCCCCAGAGTAGTTTCTGAACTGCAGGAAGAGGTAATTGTCTTCAGTACCTCTGGACCAGCCTCAGTATCTGTTTTCTCTGTTTTTCTCTCCCCCAACCTATCCCTCATGAAACTTGCTCTCTGCCAAATCTTCTTCCAGTATATGGGAGACAAAGCATCAATAACCTAACAAAGCAGGACAATATTTCCCTGCTGTTCAGGAAATGGCTGAGTCACCACTGTTGCAGGCATGACTTACCCTCAGGAATCATATGACAGAAAAAGTTTTAGTTTGAAGTTTCAAAATTTAAGACTGGAGCTTAATGAAGTCCTATATTTCTGAAAACACACTGGAAGATATTAGGGAAGCCTAGAGGAGTTTCTTCCAGTTCTTATGACATTAAAAAAAGGTTCAGGATATATCTTAGCTAAATTTGCTACTGAGATGTAACATGAAGGTGCCTCTATGCCCATCACTGTGACATGAATGAGTCTGTACCAGTGCTGCATGTTCTACTTGCGTGCCACAGTAGTTAACAGGAGGCTAATTTCACACATGCACACACACACTCACAATTTAAAACAAAGTCTGAAAGAGAAAATTGCCAGATTTCTGTCTCTGACAAAAGTGAAATCACACAAATGTCAGAACATGTAACTGTAAATAAAACAGAGAAGAAAAAAGCTCAAAATAAAGGTCAGTGAAAGCTGAAATTCTCCCTTCTAGACATAATACAGTATATAAAGTTATTACCAGGCCTTCCAGGCCTTGTGCAGCTTTGCGCCTTTCTACATCTCATCTCTAGTTGTATGTGACCTCTGCTTTGCCAGTTCAACTTACCTTTCCACTATCTAAGGTGTTTATATAACCCCCATCACTATGGCACTGGCAAAAAATCTCACAGTCTTTTAATGTTTTTATCACTGTGAGGCAGGGCCAAGCTATTATCCCTACTTTATACAGAGGGAACCTGAGTGAAGCAAAGCTAAGGCACATTTTTAGGTGCTTAGATTCTAGCCTTAAGGTGCTTCGAAACTCTTAGGAGAAAGTCCATATAACCACATTAAACTGCCTTCATTTATGTCCCTGCACTTCCTTCTTTTATTTGATCCTCCTCAACTGTTTTGAGGTTCCCTTGTTCTGTAGCCATTTTCAGAAGTGATTGCCACAGACAGTGCATAGAACTCAGTGAAAATGAATGGAAAATAAACTTTAAAATCCCATGCAGCCGATTTTTAAAGATGTTTCAATACCCAGCTCTCACACTTGAACAATATGGATCTAAGTCACTCCCCCAAAAAAACAGCTGAGATCTTGCCATGCCCACAGTGTATTAAAATACCTGTAAAATTTGGGCTGTACCCACTGTTGTCAAAAGAAGTAGGAAAGGTGAGAAGAAACTGCATCTTGAATCGTTCAGAAAGACATTCTTTGATGCATCATCTTTTTTGTTTTCTGTCACAAATTAACTCATTTCACCAAAACAACCATTCAAATCTGTGAGCTCCCACAGCCATTCCTCTGCCAAAACTACTCTTTATACCAATTTCTGGCTAGCCAACTGCTACTGTCTCTGAAACTGTACTCTGCATTCAAGCGAAATAATGACTTTTCACACATTAAAAAATTAGAGGATGTGTGCTAATGACTGGCTTATATCTTGCCTGTATGAAGAGCTTCCTGTTTTCCCTTATCTACTACAGCTCCCTCCCTGGTTGAGCCTCCTTGGCCCAAGCTCTGTAGCAGGAGTTTGAACTCTGCTGTATTCCCAGGGAAGTGCCCCCAAACACGCTTGCTGGTTCTGCTGTAATTTCCAGTATCATCATCAAGATTCAAAGATGATCCCAAAGTGAGCCAACTCCACATCCCCAGCTGAGGCTGTGCAGCCTCACACACTTCCAGGTACATGTCTGTGCATTGCTTACGCTGTTCACATTAAAGGTTTGCTTTATATCTAGGATGGGTTAACACTGTTCACTTTTTAGGGTTTTATAGAAGCTCAGACCTGTTATTTACTGGGAAAAACACTAATAGGAGGGCAAATCCTCCTAACAACATGGCAGTTTCAGTAGTAAATATTAAAAGTCAAGAGAAAGACCTTTCTCAGTGCTTACCACAGTATTTTCAAATGTAAAAGCACAGATGTTTACCATATAGATTTTCAATTAGTTCCTAACATAGGGAAGAAAAGACACTTTTCTTTCTAAAGAGACAGAGGAAATGTGATAAGCAAAGGTTGCCCTCCTATTTACACTGTCAACTAAAACCCCTTTCCACTTTTAACTAAACTTGAAGTTCTTCATTCCCTGTCCTGAAGTACTTTCTAAAATTGTGAACTACTGAGCATGGTGAGTGTTGCAGATGCAAATCAGACAAGAAAAGCATGCAGCCTGCATGGAAATGTATAACAATTGTATTTCCTGATAAAAAATTTCAATGTCTCTAAAATATGACTGACACATTTTCCAAAGAAACACTAAATTAAGAACTCACTTTAAGCTTGCATGGCTTGCAAATGTAAAGGTAAAACATTCTGCACACAATTCATTAATTAATAAATTTGAGATTAAATGAGGAGGCAACAACAAAAGGAATACAAAAGAAGGTTGCCTTTAAGATGCTCCCAGAACATTGTCTGAAAACAATAATCAAAGTGCCTCTCTGTTAGCCTGTTAAGGATATCTACTTCACCAAAAAGAATTGAGATGAAATATTGCCACTAATCTTTCACTCTCAAAGTCCACATCATCCCCAACTTATGGGGATATTATGTCTAAAATATGGCTTATTAGGAAATGTAGCCTGCTGCTTGGTTTATGTTTTTAAAAAGAAACATGAAATACTAGGTACAGTGTATTGTGTGTACAGAGGCTTTATTGGAATAATCTTTCTCTAAAGATGCTTTAAGCCTAACCCATCCACTGACCCATGAAGGGTAAATGCTAAATTCTTAACAGTCAAATATTCATTGTAACTCTTGGAAAAAGATGAATGAGCTGTGACTCCTCTTTAAATTACTGTAAGATGGATAAGTAGGTACTATCATCTGGAAGGTGATCACCATCACTGGAAGCATCACCTCCCAGCTGTTAAAGATGACTGAATTCTGACAAAGGAAGTTTGTTTACATAGCCATAAAACTGCTACAGTATTTCTCACTCTCTCTCTGTCTCACTGTACATATTTATAACACCACTCTCAAGAGATGGTAAATTGCAAATGCTGCAAAGACAACTGGACAGCAGACTTTTATTAAACTATCTGTTTTTTAAGAAGGTAACATAATCTAAAAATTAATTTACAAAGTGCCAAAGCACTAATCTTAAATCAGGAAAGAATTTATTAAAACAGTAACTGTGCAAGCATTGCAACACAAGTTTTTTGAAGACCCACTGAAGGCTAAACACAGTTGAGTTTCCTTAAGCTCAGCCAGAGACAACAGTCCTGGGCTTGGCCCCAGCAGCACGTGGCTGAACACCTTTATTTCTCCTCTCCTCTCTCTCCCTCCACTCTGCCCCTTTCTCCTCCTCCATCATATCTCTGACTGTCAGGGTGAGGAGGGGGCTGTGCTGTCTGGGTGTCTCTGCTACCCACCCTGCAGGTATCACAGAAGACCAGTGAGAATTCTGATCTCAGGATCCAGCCCAGGGACTTGAACTCCACAAACTGAGAGTCCTCACAACACTGGGAACTTCATTTGAACCTGAAGGGGCCTCAGAGACTAATCCTTAGTGCCCTATAACTCTGCCGTAGAGGTTATCAGTGCACAGGGTACAGAACTCTCCAGCCCAGGGGGCCCACAGGGTTCAGTTCTGCTGCATTCATGCTCAGTGGGAGCCTGGGAGTCAAAAGCCTCTCAGAGGAACAAGATCCAGGCAAAATTGTTAGTTTCTGGCTCCCTCTGCTAGATGAGGTCCAGAGAAAGGCAAGATGCTGCCAGTGAATTTGCTGGAACCAAGAATCATGTATGACCATGGTCTGCCCTACCCTGAAAAAATGAAAATGCAACACCTTCCCACCACCACCATTGCCTCCTGAGAGGCTCAGAATAGTGCAGGTGCTTGATGGATATTTGCCAAGCTGATGGGTTAGAGCCCATGAGCTGGTCTGGCCCTGCACTGCATTCAGCCCTCAAGGCTCAGAACTGCAGATGCTTCCTGAGCCAACAAGAACAGCAGGTTCAAAGGATCTTCCTCAGACATGGGGGAAGAGTCCCACACAAAGCACATCTAAAAATCTACCCTTACTCCAGAAGCTGCCATTTCATAAGTCTGTCTTTTCAGTAGGGTTGGTACCATGCAGTGCATGTTCATACAACTCCTCTTCTCTTGCTGCCTTGAGCACCAGGTATCTTGCAGGGGTAACAACCCCGAGTTTGTAACTCCTGGTACCACTTCTTCAACAGGCTGCCCTGGCATCAGTGGCCACATTTGTCTACTGAGGTATCTTGCATCTTGAAAAACAATGCTGGTTTGGATTGGAGAGGGCTGCAGGTGATGTTTGTGGGTTTGGGTTTGTTTGTTTATTTGCAGTGGGTTTGGTTGATTGGCTTTTAAAGATTTTGAGACAGATTTAAGCCATGGAACTACAGTACTTAAGCCTCAGTATGAAAAGTTGATACTTTATCAGAAATATGGGCCACATTATGTTTCTACTGCAGTACACAAAGAATTATCAACTACATTAATGACAGAGCTACCTTTAATGGATGAGAACATGTGGACACAAGAACCAGAATGAAAACCACAGCTGTTTGATAAACCCATAACTGCTCCTGGTACATATTCCAAAAGCACCAAGTTCATAAACATAAAGAAATAAGTAATGATAATCTACTCATTCAGAGTGGACAACTCCCAGACATCATTTTTCAAGTCCTGCCTGCTCTTTGGGGTGCTTGTGATATCTCCCAAAGACACCCAGAGTGGTTTAAATCTAGTTTAATTAGGTAGCACCCTCATGTAATACTAGGGGAATTATTTGTAATGAATGATACTGATAATTAAAGTAATTAAATCTGTTAATTGAACATACTTGAGCAAAAAGTGAAGCTTCTTACTAATTTTCTTGGTCTTCAAGGCCCATCTCTCTAACTATATAAAGTAAAATGATATGCAGTGATGTTTTTGAAGCTTATTTTTTTAAAGCAGGCTTCAAAATTTAGAAATAGGATGTACCGTAAATGAGGAAAGGATTCCATCATTAGGATCTAAAATATTGGTGCAAGTCCAGAGTAATTTGGAATGAGCAGAGTATCAAGTAAACACAAACAAAATTCAAGACTAAAAAAATAACTAATTTAAAGTTGCAAATGCTTGTGTTTGATAGTCTGCTCCCTGCATCAAAAGCCTCTCAAGTAAGAAACAAAGAAGGGGAGCAGTCATTGGTGACTCCCTCTAAAAAGGAATGGAGGGCCTGAGATGCCAACCAGAGGTAGCTGTGTTGCCTCCCTGGGGTCTGGGTCAGGGACACCACCAAGAAAATTCCCAGCCTGGTATTGCCCCCTGATTATTACTCACTACTGGTTTTCCAAGTGGATACTGGTAAGTCCCAACAAGAAGACTGCAGACAATCCAGAGGAACCTCCAGGCTCTGGGACAACTGCTCAAAGGGGTCTGGAGCACAAGTTGTGTTCTCTTCTGTCCTACCAGTTCCATGGACATGAGCCAGGAGTGTGTGCCTGCAGCCCAGGAGAGGGTTTGCAGCCCAACTCCAAGAGAGCTGGTTGGTATCCAGCTTTATCCCAGGCAGCATCACCAGCAGCAGGGTGAGGGAGGGGATTCTGCCCCTCTGCTCTGCTCTGGTGAGACTTTGTGACAGCATAAGAGTTAAAAAATCCATTTTGCCTCCAGATGAGATAGTCATGAAGGGCTGCACACTGTTCAGGACAGACAGACCAGGAATGCACAGTGGTGGAGTTGAACTCTGTCTGTGTGAGGCAACACCTGGAATGTATAGAGCACTGTCTTGGGGGAGATGATGAGCAAGCTGAGAGATTATGTGTTAGGATAAAAGGGCAGACTAGTAAGGGTGACACTGGGTGGGTGTTTGCTATAGGCCGCCTGACCAGGAGGAGGAAGTGGATGATGCCTTCCACTGGCAGTTTGAAGAAGCCTCAAAGTCACCAGCGCTGATTCTTGTGGGGAGCTTTAACTACCCTGACATCTGCTGGAGAAGCAACACAGAGAAGCATAAACAGCCCCGAAGGTTCCTGGAAAAGCATGGACGACAACTGCCTGACACAGGTATTAGAAGATCCCACAAGGAATGGTGTGCTGCTCAACCTATACTAACAAACAGGGAAGGCCTTGCTGGAGATGTGAAGCTTGGGGGCAGCCTTGGCTGTACTGACCATGACATCACTGAGTTCAGTATTGGGCAAGGATGAATTAAGGAAGCAAATAAGATTGTAACCATGGACTTCAGGATAGCTAATTTTAGTCTCTCTAGGAATCTTCTTTGAAAAATTCCATGGGAACAGGTCCTGAGGGAAGAAGAGTCCAAGAGAGTTGGTTGATATTCAAGGATCACTTCTTCCAGGCTCAAGAATGATGCATTCCAGGGAGCAAGAAATTGTGCAAAGGGGGCAAGAGATCTGTGTGTATGAATAAAGAGCTCCTGTCATTACTCAAGCACAAGCAGAAAACACACAGGAGATGGAAGCAGGGTCAGGTCACTTGGAATGAATATAGAGAGGTTGTCAGAGTAAGTAGAAATGATACAAGGAAGGTCAAAGCCCATCTGGAATTAAATCTGGCCAAGAATGTCAAGGACAACAAGAAGGTCTTCAAATACATTGATAACAAAAGGAAAATAAAGGGTAGTGTGGGCCCATTACCAACCAGAGGGAAGACCCACCATAGCAAGGCCATTCACAATCATCTTTGAAAGGTTTTGGAGATCAGGAGAGGTGCCTGAGCACTGGAAGAAAGGAAATGTTACCCCAGTTGAGGCCATCTCTATCCACCTGGATGACAAGAAGGTGATCAGAGAAGTCAGTATGGATTCACTAAAGGCTTGACCAACCTGATTGCCTTCTACACTGAGACAACTACCTGGGTGGATGAGGAGAGAGCAGTGGGTATTGTCTGCAGTGACTTTAGCAAGGCTTTTGACACTTGTCTCTCACAGTACCCTCACAGGCAAACTTGGGAAGTGTGGACTGGGGGTGAGTGGACAGTGAGGTGGGTTGAGAACTGACAAAACAGCAGATTCCAGAGGGTCATAATCAGGGGCACAGGGTCAAGCTGGAGGCCTGTCACCAGTGGTGTCCCCCAGGGTTCTGTACTGAGCCCACTATTGCTTCATCAATGTCTTGGATGAAGGGGCAGAGCCTCCTCAGCAAGTTCACTGAGGACACAGAGCTGGGAGGAGTGTCAGATACCCCAGAAGGCTGGGCAGCCCTTCAGAGGGACCTCGCCAGGTGGGAGAGATGAGCAGAGAAGAACTGTCTGAAGTCCAACACAGGCTAATGCAGGTCCTGCCCCTGGGGAGAACAACCCCAGGCACCAGGATGGGCTGGGGGTGACCTGCTGGGAAGCAGCTCTGCAGAGAAGGACCTGGGGGACAACAAGCTGTCTGTGATCCAGCACTGTGTCCTTGTGGCCAAGGCCAAGGGTATCCTGGGCTGCACCAAGAACAGCATTGCCAGCAGGTCAGGGGAGGTGATCCTGCCCCTCTGCTGAGCCCTGGGGAGGCCTCACCTGGAGTGCTGTGTCCAGTTCTGGGCTCCTCAGTACATGGAGCTCCTGGAGAGGGTCCAGTGGAGGGCAATGAGGTTGATCAAGGGACTGGAGCATCTCTGTGATGAGGAAAAGCTGAGGGAGCTGGGCCTGCTCAGCCTTGACAAGAGACCACTGAGAGGGGACCTTATGGATGTACACAAGTATCTGAAGGAAAAGCATCAAGAGGTCAGAGACAGGCTCTTCTTGATGGTGTCAACCAATAGGACAAGAGGCAACATTCAGAGACTGATGCAAGAAGGTTACAAAAGAACTTCCATCTGAAGTTCTTCCACCTGAAGAGTTTATTTTCTGTGAGGGCAACTGAGCACTGGAAGAGACTGCCTAGAGAAATTGTGGAGTCTCCCTCACTAGAGATATTCATGAACCATCTGGACACAATCCTGTGCCATGTGCTCTGGGATGACCCTGCTTGAGCAGGGAGGTTGGACCAGATGACCCACTGTGGTCCCTTCCAACTTTACCCATTCTGTGATAACCTCAGCTAGTAAGTTTACGGCTGCACTTTCAACCACAAGTCTGTTTGTTCTGTTATTGTCTTCTGAGTACCTGGATTTGGCCTCTAAGCTGTGTGACAATTTTTTTTCTTAAATATAGAAAACCTACAGTACACTAAGTACTTTACCCTTACAATCTCATTTTGTTCTCTCTCCCATATGACCCTTGGGTGTATATGTTATAATAACTCTGTTTCAATTCCTCCAATATCAATACCTACTGCATTCTTAATCTGGAGGAAGGAGCCTGAGGACATAACTACTTGAGGAGATTAGAATACTTTACTGTCTCCATCTTAATAAGTAAAGGCAACTTTTCTCTCTCATCACAAAGTGAGAGGAGCCATGTAAAGACATGAACAAGGAAGACAGTGCATTCTTTTAAACACGTGTTTGAGTCAGAAGCTGGCTTTTGAGCAAGTCCTCAGAGATCAAATTTAACTTCACCCCTGGAAAATGTAATAATTTCCTTATTCTTCTGTAAACATTGTATGATAGATACAGTTTAATAAATTTCACTCATCAGTTTATACCGCAGATCTTATTCATTCACAATTGATTAAAATGGAGGTGTTTCACAAGTAGCAAAAGGGAAACAACTCCTAAAGATATATCACTGCTTTAGTTTACATTTCCCACAGCACGGCTCACCAGGTCTATAATGTATTTTTCACTCTCTAGTGTTTGCTCAAAGACTCTCAAACACAATATAAATTCCTCTGTCAAACCACACAATTATTTTTACTAATCCATTGAGAATGGCAGAAGCTGAAGTGTTTGAACTGAGGCAGGCTGATACAATAATCTAACAGTTGACTCAAGCAGGTGCAGGAAGTGTTATGCAAATTTCAGCTAACTTCTTTTTTTATGCATGAGCACCTCATATTAATATTCCTCAGGCATAAAACTCATCCCTTTGACAGTCACCACTAACTCACTACAGCCAGTTATCACCAGAGAGGTATCAACCCTTACATGCTGCAAATGGAACATGTTTTCCTAACTACTTCAGTTAAAAGGACAATAGCTCTAAGAGGGTTTAATGCACAGAGGAAAGAATCAAAAGTAGCAGTGTGGTGTTCCACAGCCACCACCAGCAGAGATCCTTGGAGAGTTGGTCCTGCTTTAGAAAGATGTATATTGAAAATTTGCTTGTGAGATAAGCGTGAAGGGCCTGCCAAAAAACTCCAAGAAGTCAGAGTCTGAAGGTCATCACTAAATTTTGGGAGTGAAAGTGTTTTTCCTGTCCTCAGCTGATTCTTATTTAATTGAAAGTAAACATTAGAAAGTTTTGCCAGTATAAAACCTGCTAATTACGAAAGGTAGGAAGCCTTCATTGACATCTGTAATATCTATTTTTTTATAAAAGGTCCCAGAAGAGACAGTGCAATCAGTCTTCACAGGCTCATAAGGCTGAGGAAGGAGGCCCTGAGAAGACAGCTCTCCCCATTGCTTGAGTTTGTGGGGGGGAAAAGCCCTTCCTCACATCAAACTTCATAGAGTCAACCACAGAGAAGTTCACAGAGCATTTTTTTCTTACATCTTGGTTACACAAATTGTGAAAATACCCTCATACCTGGGTGGAATAAACTTCACATTGCTGAGCACCCCTGGTCTGAGCAGAGCAGTAACAACTGCCACATTGGTGTCTCATCTGCCTATACCACATACACCTCATTACAGAGCTCCTGTTAAGTTGCTTTTTCCTGAGTTACAAAGACACTTCAAAGTTCAGCTCCAGCCGCCAATGAGAAAACAGTGCTGTTAAGACTATGAGTGCACCAACAGGTCTTGCCATCCCAAATCTGGTGATCTGGAGCCTCCTCCTACAGGCCCTGTCCGTGGGACAGGACGCCTTTGGTATTCAACGCTTGCTGAAGTTATATTTCAGTCATAGCAGTCTCCAGCCCTGCCTCTTGCTCTGCCTCCTGGGTGAGCCCTGGATTTACATTGTACACAGTTTGTTTCCTGAGCCAAACTTTTTAAATGTATTGGAGGTTTGTCTCTAGACCTGTCTTTGACCCTGTTTCTGTGTGTTCCCATCTGAGCTCCCTGGGTAGGCTTTGGATCTGGTTTCAAACCCCACTGTACCCCCTCCCCATCAGTGGTGTCACCTTTAGCTCCTGACTGACCTTCTCTTAGGGAACAGCTCCCTGACAGGAGGATGGACGCTGAGTGCAGTCCTGAGACAGATCTCTAGTCCTCACGAATTTTCCTCAGTAACCAGAAGACCCCAGCAGGAGCCCTACAACTCATCTCAATACTGAGCCAACAGCTGTACCCCACTGCTGCACTCCAACCAACATTCCCAGCATCACAGACATCACATACCGTTACTCCAAGCATGAGACCATTCATTCACAGCAGAGGTTCTTCTCAGCCCACGGATACCCAACAGGTCACCAGACAGGACCTTTCACTGATATCCTCACTGGAATGACCATCACCAGCAGAGTCACACCATTGTCTGGGCTAACAAGAGGACTTATAATGTTCACCAAGTCCAACATCCAGCATCTAAATTGCCATCTTAGGCTCCAGGGACAACAAGCAAGTAGGATAACTGCATCAGCTGCACTCAGGGCGTCCCCAAGCAGCCACCACTGCCCTACACTCCAGTACAGCTCCTATGGACCAAGTTACTGTCACAACATCTGCTTACTTATGGGAACATGCAATTGACTCTTCTTAAAGCATGCAAGTTAAGTCTAAACTCTGAAACACATGCTTTGAAAGGGGATTCAGAGGATGAATCAGAGAAAATGTTCTGTGTTGGGTAGGATGTAACAGGAAAGTATGTTTGTGAACAACTATCAAAGTGTTTATTGTTAAGGCATTTTGAAAAAATTTTAATTAACTAAACCACAGATTTTATTTCAGCTGTGAATGTAATGAACTGTATTAAACTTAACAGTAGCAAGAGCAGAGGTTTGTTAGCTTGTTTACAAAAATATCACAAAGCAGGTCAATAAAGAGTAGGGATTGTCAGCTAAAACTGTGACTTAGAGAAATACACCATTATAAAAAATAAATGGCTTTATGGGTTTTATAAGGCTGTGCTGCACTTGAGATAAAAACATAATCCCAAAGTAGAAAAGTCTTTCCTGCACTGCACCATGGGTAGACCTCTGGTAAGTAGGCGTAACACATTCCCATCCTGCCGAGATAGCATTTTACATGTACTGAGTTTGGGTGTAAATGACCTTAATTAGGCTGGGTAGAAATCAGCCCTTGTGTCATAGGAATGCAGGCCAGATACAGGTGATCTTTATTAAATTAATACAAACAAATATTCCTCCTAGCAATAGGAACTAATTCTGTCCTTTGTAGGTAAATGAGTGAAGAGCAGAGAGGAATTATCACCCCAGAGGTTTTCACTGGAATCCTCTTCATCCCAGTCCTCCCCTAGGAGAGAAGGATCACCCCCCAAGGAACAGCATGGCTTTCAAAGTCGTAAATACTTTCTCAGCTGTACAGCCACCAGCTTTACTAGACACACAGTCTGCAGATACACCAAATCCTTGTGTGGGTTTCATTCAGCTACCTGCACATCCTGCTCTGCCATCCCAGCACAGCTGAAGGTGTTGCTTGGTGCCCAAATCAGGGCCTGGAAGGATTATCACAACACCTCTCATGGAGTCATTACATATTGCCACAGTGCTAGGCAAGCCTCCCTTAATTTCCCTTGACAGTTCATCGTATCCTTACAGAAAAACTCCCCTCTATCAACTTACAGGCATTGTGTCCCCATCACGCAGCCTGGAGCAGGATTTTCCATGGACTAACTAAGCAAATTGAGATGCAAGTGTTTTAGCATTTTGTATTACTTAGGTTTGATTTTATTGCTTAAGATTGTATTTAAAAATTTTAAGTAATGCAGCATGGTATGACAATTGAGATATTTTGATAGTGGTTTATGGCCTCTGCTTTGTCTAAAATGCATGAACATTATTTCAACTACATCATAGAAAAATAAAGCACAGTAAACAAGAACAGTTCATGCAAACCACCACACTTCTTGCAGTCAAAATATGCCACACTGACAGCAGCTGATGTGCATCACAGAATCCCCTCTCTGGACAGTACCATTGCAGCAAAATGACCTACAGAAATCAGTTCCAAATGACTATTGATCATTTTAGAAGCACCACATTTGTAAGTTATATTTTCCATCAGAAAAACATATTTATATGTGTTCTGCCTAGATCCACTGTCATTTGTCACCTCTCATTAAACAAGTAGATTTGGCTCTTATCTGAACTTACATGACAATTCCCTCTAAGGTTTGACTGGAAAGATTGCAAAGTTATTTCAAAACCAATATCACAGCCTATGAGTAGGAAAGGCTACTGAACATGTTTCCAGTGTTGCAACAGATCACCCTATGTACTTTATGACATGCCATGTAGTTTAACCAATTTATCTTTCTGCACAACTGAAAAATAGCCAGTCTTTGCTGCTTCTGCTTTTATACACAAATTGGTTTTCAATTAAAGGAATAAAACAGACCAGTATTAAAACCAGCTCCCCCCTACAACTGACTTGTGAAAAACCTATATTCAAAATGCCACAAATTCCATTACCCCATTATTTTATACCAGCATCTGAGCTTCAGTGCCGGTGAGAGATGGCCAGTCTCCAGGTTTTCACCGTAATTCATGTTGGAACCAAAAAGACTCTATTCAAAAACAGAGAAATAGTTGTAACCCTGTTAAAGAAGTTTGTTTTGTCTGATCAATTCTAGCTACCTCTTCAGCTTTTACTTGTTGTAGACTGACTTTTTAAAGCTCTAAGGAGGGTCATTTGTTTTTACTGAATTTTAACTGCCTATTTTAACATATTATGAAAGATTTAAGGGGGCAGGGTGCTCTTTGAAGTCTACCTCAAACCCATGGGCTCTGTCACATTGAACACATTCAACCTGGACTGGCCACCACCAGAAAGGCACCTTTCCCTCTTCTACAGGTTGTGATATAATTCCTACACACAAAAGAGTAGAGCAGAAATAGTAGTAATTCCAGCAATAGTAGTAATTCCAGCATTCACTGAAATTATTCACAATTTGCAAAGTACAAACAAGAGAACAAAATTCAGCACCTGCTGTTGGACCTGACCAGTATCAGCACATGGAGCTGTTAAGCTTTGTCAGCAACACTGAACAGCCCAGTCCCTCTGTTTTTCAGGGATTTATGGCTTAAATCCCAGTGTCAGAGCCTGGCTTTTAGCAACCAAACGATGCCATGACAGGAGGATTCACAAAAATAGCTCCTATTTGTTTTTTACTTGCTACTCTGTGTTCCTGCCTCTGAGGGAAGAGCTGGTGAAAATCTTCTGAGGATAGAAGGTGAGATATACTTAAGAAATATGGTAATGATTTTTAAAAATGCAAAAATTTTATTTCATGGCTACAGGTTTCATTATTTATTTAGTATCTCTTTCAGTAATTCTTATAATTCTTCTAGCCCTGAACAACTGCTCCACTTCAAAATAAAGTCCAGAAAAGCATTCAGAAAACTGGGTAAGTGCAACATTTTGTGCATGTGCTTGTCAGGGACTGATATCTTGTGTTATCCAGTGTTTAACAGAATCTTATCAATGATCTAATGAGCTGTTTGCTGGGCAGGAATTTTCTACGAGAAAGTGGCACAGTCAAAGCCACAGTTTAAAAAGAAAAACAGCCGAGTGGTAACACGAAAAGGTTGAATTGTATCTTCAGGTACACATTTCTGCATCCTTATTCACTTCCACTTACCCATGAAAACAATGCACAGCCAACTCATGTAAGCACCAACCCCAATGCAGAGAGAATTACCCACAGTGTTGCTGCACAGGAGCTGAAATAGGCACAGCTTTGCATAAGTACCTGCTCCTCCCAGCTCTGTGTATGTTAGTGCAGGTTTGGGCAAAGAGCTTTCGTGGACTCTGAAAACACACAACGTAATGGCAGATGTTCCACTCCAGATTTATCAGCTTGACTTTGTAATTATCAAAACTTCGGTTTGTGTCATTTATGCTTTAGAAATGCTGTACTTACACACACCAACTGCAGTCCTGCTTCTCACAACTTCACATGAGAACTTTCTATCCCAGTGATGCTTTCTCTAAAGCACGAGGCCAATTCTTGCCAGAACAGCTCAGATGGTGGCACAGAAAGCAGCTGGGTGCACAGCACACTGCAAATCAATATAATTACTTTAGCAGAAGCTACTACCTATCCCTGTTACTTACAGGAGGATAGGTAGAAAGATAAAACACATCCATTATGCCTTAAATATAGTGGCTCCTCTATCTTCATTTATGGGAATTCATTTTCATTTCTTGGATGGGGCTGTGAATGCTTCCAATGGTTTGCACAACAGCTACAGTTTAAATACTTTTTAAAGGAAGAGTTTTTGTTCAGTGTGGGGATTCTTGGTTTATTCCCCAACACTGAGCATCTGCTTTAGCTTCTCTGCATGTATCCCTACACCTTCCACCGTCAGGAAGCTGAAAGCACGTGAAAAACAGGTTACGGACTTTAGCAGCACTTGTTATTAGTGTTGGTTTTTGCACATTTATGCTTGAGAAGAGGGTTTCCAGGAGAGCATCCTCAGGCACAGGAAGGAAACCTTCTGGAGCATCAAGGAAGGGACTGAGTAAGGCAGATAGACAAGCAAGCCAGGGCAGAATCAAACATAGCTGAATTTATATTAAGGGTCCTGTAACTTTGCAGTCAACTCTTCTCTCCCCTCTCCATTTACTACAGCATTTCAAGATCTGATCATTAATGAAAATAAATACCAAGGAACAACTTCACTGAGATAGTGATACATTCATAAAGTACCAACCAGTATCAACCAGCACTGATAGGAGCTCGTCTTTTCTGTTGAAAAGAGATGAATGAAACAGGCCTGAGCTGGCCCAGACCTGGTGAAAACTTATCAAATCAACCTTGTCCTATTGGAAACCAAACTGTTCAGAATAGAAGCTTTTTAGAGTGACCTCTTGCTCTCTCTGGTGGTACTATGGATCTTGCACAACTACACTCATTTTGCCTTTTGGTCATATTTGCACTTCAGTCTTAACCCCTCCTTAATTTTTTGAAGGTGACCATCCTGCCAAGGAACCTCCTTGTCTCCCCACTCAGTCTCCGAGGATGTTGGTTTCCCAGTGGACAGTGTGGAGCAGAGCAGAAGTGGAAGCACAGAGAATCCCACTAATGAGGAGGCAGCCATAAGTTCTCCTCGAGAATATTTCATCAGAAAGGACACAAATTTCTGAATATGGATAGCCCTTATGAACAAAGCAGGAAAGTGTTTTCAGTGAGAGAAAAAACGCTGTTTATTCTGGGCATAACAGTCAGGGCTTTTAAACACCTGCATTTGTTTAAATGCACCTTGTAATTTCCCTAAAAGTACTGCACACTACATTAATATATTATGTACACAAAGGCATTTACATGTGTAGGAGAGCAAATTCCTTAGAGGAGTCACTCTGGGCTGCAGCATAAATACCATACCACTGAGGTGGAAGTTGTTAGTGTTCCTTACCAGTAGGTCAGTCAGCAATTCCATCTGTCTTTTTGACAATTTGTTCACAGCTTCCCAATTCCCTCGCGGTTCCTTGTCCAGCAAAGCCCCTTGGAATGCACCGTGATTGCAGGTTGCCTGCTCTTCCTGTGTTGTGCAAAGGCAAGCCATGGAGCAGGGGGGTTTCCCCACAAGGCCAAATGCACATTCCTTCACAGCTCCTTCCTATCACAGCTGATAATTTCCCAATTCAAAATTCAGAGCAGCTCCAGCTGAGTCCCTTTTTAAGAGAGGTTAAACAGCTCCCCACCCTTGGCTTCAATGGGAGATGAAGGTGCCTGGCTCCTCCCTGCCATATGGCCCCCATGTAAGGTTTGTAAATTGGAACCACTTTCATGTACAAGGTACACTGACAGCACTATCTGGTATTTTATTCCTTAAATCAAAGAATTCAGAAATGAGGAAATCGGTTTTACTCCATCCTACCTTTCCTGGTAGGTTCTCCCATTCCTTGTTAACAAAAAGAAGGGTGCAATGCCAAGATTCAGGTGTTGAAATTACTCCCTTCACATTGACGCGCTTGATTCAGCATCCTAAATCTTTATCCAAATAAAACTTCCAAGAATGAAATGACCAGTGAGTGAAATCCTAACGAGTCTGAGTGAGCCAAGGTTTTAGCCCTGGAGCTCTTGAATATTCCACTCTCAAAGAGGAAAGGGGAGGCAAATACATTTTAAGGTTATATTAAAACAATGCCATTTAAAATAGCTCGCTGTTCAAAATATTTGCTAAATAACAGAGTTGTGTGTTGTTTTAAGTAAACTTCCTTTCTGCTTTAAAATATATTTTTAATGCTTCAACACTGCATTACTAAATAAACTGACAAAACATCTCAGAACTAACATAAACATGCAATTTTAATGCCTTCTAATCACACAAATCAGCTCAAGATTTTTGTACTTGTGCATGACCTTCTTCAAATTATCGCTCCATTTTGGCTGAATCAGAATGAGCATGGGCTATTTGATAAAAAACACTAAGTGTGTGAAATGAGGGGCCCTCATCGTTTCTGCCAGACTCCTCTTGACAGAATGATGATAGAAGCATCACATCCCTGGGAGAGTAAATGCAAACTGACAGGAGATGAGCCTTTAGATGTTGAATATAATCTTGAATTGTGCTTGAAGTGTCTTATTATCTTGTCTTTTGATGTCTGAAGGGGTGGCTCATTGTTAGAAAAAGGAAAGCCCTTGCACATCTTTGCCATCTTTAAAAATTGTTTGGCCTTTAACAACTGCTTTTCCAACTAATGTCCATTTCTCCTGACAATAAATATGGCAGGTCGTCAGCAAGTGACAAACAATTTACTTTACATGCCAAGCTTTTATGGCTTTGGAGAGCTCATGTGGAAGCATATTTTAAAAAGCACTAGGAAATTAGCACCATTACAAATGTTAAGATGGCTGTGTGTGTGTGGTTGGCTCTGTGGTTATTCATTACTGCTACATTTCTGTTTTAAAGTCCTGTCTTCCCTTATACAGACTGCTGTCCAAGTTCTTTATTTATCATTGACTAAAAATAGTCAATGAAAAATAAAGAGCAAGAAGCAATTTTCTTCTGCTCTAAAAAAAGCACCGTTATAGATACAGTACATGGGTAATGCATAAAATCATATTTATTAATCATAACAAATCAATATCAGGAGTAGCACGACACAGTTTACCTGTATTGTAGACCCCCATGATCACATCACTGTTTTTTCCACCTTCAAGCAGCTCGACTTTTTGCTTTTTCCTTTTTTTTTTCAAACTTAAAAGTTTAATGACGAATCAGATCAATATGATTCCTTAGCAACTAAATCACAGGCACACTAGTTTTTCCTGTCACAGCACCAGTTTTGCAAAAGCAGTCAAGTTCTTTTTTCAGGCCTCCGTCACTCTGAGAATCCATAAGAATTCTCAAATGGATCATAAACTGTTACAGGGTTCAGGTTATTGTATCATTATAAAAATGTATTGATATAGTACAGATGACAAGACATGCAGCTCTTGTGCTAGTCTATTACAGCCATCTGAATACCATAAGAAATATCAGATACAAACAAAATAAACCAGTCAGCAGTAAGCTGTCTTTTAGGAAACCCATTTTTATTTTTTTTTTAAACTGTTTTAAGCTGGTTTGAAATACAGCAGTTTTATGAACCCGCAGAAAAGAGAACACAAAACCAGAGGAATGTGGTATTAAAAATAAATAACCAAAAACCTGACCAAAGCCTAGAGATATTTTTTTTTAAATCCCTGTGAGAAAGGGCCTGAATTTGTTCTTTAAGATGAACGTTTCACAGGTGAGATTTCAGGGCGTAAAAGCAAGGTGTCCCTGCAGTGCTGCCCGTCCCCAGTGCCACTGCTGGGGATGCCCCCCGAGCGGTCACACCCCAAGCACTGCCAGCCTGGCATTTGTAAGTGCTCCTTAAAGCACACCAGCATCATCTCCCACCGAGGAGATCACGGCACTGTGAGAAAGGAGTCACCCCAAACCCCATCCCTCCAGCCACACGGCCACCAGCCCAGTCCCCAAACCCAGCTCTGCTCAGCCACCAGCACAGCCCATCGGGGTAAAGCTCTGCATCACCCAGTCCCTCTTTTATTCATTGCCTCATAAAAGCAAGGAGGTGTGGGGGCTGGGGAGGGGACAGCGAGCACGACCAGCTGATTGAAAGATTTTTTTTCTTGTCAGCAACTGTTATGAGAAGGTTCACTGTGCTGTATCCACACAGTTAAAATGAGGAGACTCCGAAAGCAATGCATCAAATCCCAGCAACAGAGCCACACAAGAGTTACCTTCACACTCTTCATGCCAGGAAAAAGAAATCACATCAACTCAAATGACTTGTGCAGATGCTCTTCTTGCTGGATATTATCGCTAAATTTACTGTGTTTATGAGAGCAAAGTATATTCAATTAGTAGAAAAAATATTTTTAATATTATTTTCATTTTGTTTTCTTTCAGCTGTAAATTCCATTTTTCCTTCAGACAGATTTGTGACTTGCAGTCCCAAATATTTATGATTTCAGGCAAGGAAGCATAAAAAAGGAGGAGAAATATCAAGCCTGTACATTTACAATAACCGTTAAGCTCATATATATCTATCTAAATTCCTTCCCCTCCCTTCAATCACTGCTGACTTTCTAGTTATGGTTTTGTTTAAGTAATAACTGCTATTTATGTTCCTTATTTTTTTTAATTATGTTAATCCACTCTACCTAGAAACTTCTCCACCTTTATTGAACCTTTACTCATGTTCCAACACTGACATCCCCACGACAGGCCCTGCAATACACACACAAACCTGCACAGCACAACAGAAACCAACAGGAACCCCAGGCCTGGTTCAATAATTCAGAATTTTTTAAATATGAAGGCAGTGTAATTACAGAGTGGTTGCTCCTTCTCATCAGGATGTTTGCTTGGCTAATTTTAGCTCCAGAACTTAAGAAGCTGAAAAGAAGTGACCATGTGAGAGAGGTGGAGGCCACGGACTGGCTTGTGAGTAGTGATGGGATGAAAGCCCTGTTGAAACTCTTCCTGCATAAGTGATGGACAGTCACCTGAGACCTGTCAGAACCTGGCCTCATGTTTATTCAAAACACTGAGCAAACGTGACATCTCTACACTGTGTGAATAAATCCTAATTGTATGCAAAAGCAAATGCAAAAACTGCCCCATATAGTATTTGCTCAAGAGATTAGACTGAATTCAAATGATTTTTCTTCCTTTCCTGTTAATACTGGGTTATCTCAAGAAATAATTACACATACTTAACAGTACAATATATTAAAGTATGCCTTAAGGTATATGAAATGAAAACCAATTCTGGCTTCTTGATTAAACACAGGTTTTAGATCATCCTCTTCAAGGAACAAACTCCTCCAAACACTAAGCTTCAAACAAAGCGTGGAAACCTAAAGAAGATCTTGAGAGACCAAAATGCAATTAAAGTAGCCCTGGGCAACAACTGCCCATGCACAGCAGTTTCCAGCTGTGTGCACCCAGCCAGGGGCAGAAGAGGGGGAACAGCCCCACACCTGGGGGTAAGGAGGGAGAAGGGCAGGAGAAAAGGTGGCACCTTGTTTTTTAACATTTCAAACCTTGATGTTTGTGGTGGGAATAACAGGCTTGGTTGTGTCCAGCACACTCTGGGAGGAGACTCCTTTATCTTCTGCTGGAAGGCAACTGACTGCTACTAATTCTTTATTCCACAACTTGAAACCAAGATTTTAAAATGTGAGACTATGTGAGATAGGAGACTGAGACAGAAAATGAACATGACTTAACAGAATCTCTAATGGTCATCACACCATACACCCACCTTCTGAACTGAAAAGCACAAAGATGTTTTTAAAAGCTAGTGTTTAAAAAGTTGGTATTAGTGCAGTTCTATAAACTCCATGCAAGCTTTCAAAGGAGTAATCTAATTATAGATTGCTGTAGCAAAAGCTGTTCATAATTTAAAAAAAAAAAAGCCTTTATTTCTTATTTGTGTAACATTTGAATTTTCAGTGTAACGTGGAATTGTTTTAGGAGTGAACTTTTTATTGCATTAAAATAATGTATGTCATATTTCAGTCACACTGATTGTTTGTATATATTAAATATATATATATATATATGTAACTGCTCTAATCACTTTCAAGTAGTGTAACATTTTCCTTAAGAAAACATCAAAGTGTTCAGAAATTGAAATGATGGTTTACCTTTCTGAAAAAAAAAAAAAAAACAAACAAACCAAAACCATCTAAGGACAGCTAAGAAGAAAAACGAAACTCCAACTCTCCCAACAACTAAAAACAGAAATGCAAAGTACTCCTAAGCATAGACAAGCAGTAGTTTAGTGTTAAAAACATGTTTTAGAGTGACAAGGGTGTGCGTTGTCCCATTGATTTGGTAGACAGAGATATTCCTGAAATCCAGAGAACAAACCCAATTCCAGTCCCTCTGAAAACAGCAGGCTCTACTTAGCCAGACAGGAGGAGGGACTATTCTTCTCTAGATGACCTCTGCTTTCAAAATAAAAGGGCTTAGTCCTGCTTCTAAGAGCATCAAAGCAGCATCACAACATAAAGCAGGACATGTCACAATACAAATCTTCCTTTGTTTCATACTGATATTGATTTTGATTTTTACTTGGTGTAAAAAAGGAAAGTGAGACCGTATGTTTAAAAAATATCAAACCATTTACATGAAAAAATAATATTCCTGTTGAAACCTGCAAAATGGGGTGCATTTCATTTTATTCTGATTTTGCCCCTGTTTATAATTAGTGTTCTCATTTCATCATTTGAATGTAACTTCTACCTCTGAGCTAGTCAGAAATTATTTTCTAACTAGCAAAATAATGCTATTTTGGTAGTACTAGTGGTAGTCATGTAAAAAGTCAGAAAATAAGCCATTAGTGGAAGAAACATTAGCATATTGAACATGCAATTAAATCAAAGTATAAAATACCATAAAGCTGATCTTTACCCCTCTCTACCTAAAAACAGGGACCACAGGTGATGGATGTAATAGAAGAAAGAGTTTCACAAGGAAAGGGAATTAAAAGAAAGAAGAACCTACAAATGACAGAAGGAACAAATCCTAGGAAGACAACACAACAAGGAAAACCAAGTGCTACATAGGATATTAAAGAGAAAAACGATCCACAGGAGAATGGCAACTGTTACTATGAGCTTCCTACAGCTACCTCTGCCTTTGGATATTTTTAAAAAATTTATTAACCTGACAGCAGGAAATTTTCTACAGATTGCCCCCTGACAGGGCGCTGGTTTGGTAGGAGCACTTGCTGCCTCTTTGTTTAGCATAAGGAAATCAAGAGAGGTGTTAAGTGGTGCCATGTGCACGTTTGGGCAAATGGAACTCGGGCTCCATCTGCCTCACCTGCACATTCCCATGGAGAACTTGCTTCATCATTTCAAGTCCAATGGAAACATCCCTTCTGCTTTCTATGTTTGCTTCCTTTTTAATGTGCAAGTGTCTGATCTATTATTAATGTCCAAACACAAACCGGCAAGGATCTCAATCAAAGAAGGTAACAGTTCTTCCACAAATTACCTGTTTACTGCCTAGTACCCTGCAAGTCCCCTTTGAAACAGCAAGTCATTTATGTTGCTTTTAAACAAGTTTATTGGTATTTTTATAACTTCAAAGACAGGGAGAAGAAGGATTAACTAATTAGAAATGAACCATTTGTCATTCAGTCATACCAATTACATGCTGGGATTTAATTCTTGTTTTCCTTCCCTCTCCTAATGTTATTCTGTGTATAAATACAGAAAATCAGACTTCAAGCCTCATTTAAGAAACACATAACATACACTTTGCTCAAAAACGTTTAGCAAAGAAGTAATTTGAAATTCAGGAGAACAAACAGAATTGTTTTCAAAAAAATAAACACAATTAGCTTTCCCTCTACTCAAAATATCTTTTGTCATCTGTCTGCCTTTTTTTTTTAAATAGACTGTCTTTGTCACAGTTCGGGGACAGCAACAAGAGAGTTCTTTATTTCCATACTAGCACGGGAATTTAAAAGTGGGGCTGCAACATCTGCCCTTCACCAGCCCAATGGTGTTTCCATCCAGTGCTGAGGGACTGAGGCTCTGGAGCTGGAATGTGCCAGCACCCCGAGGTATCCACAGCACCCCAGCACGGCAGGAACGCTGAGCTCAGGAGGCATTTGCCGTGTTTAAAAAGTCATAACACCTTTTCGGGCTTTAATGGGCATCTCCTCTCCATCCACAAGTGCGTGCTCCACTGACAGAGTAAGAACTCTGCCAAAAAAATCAGGCAACAACATGATTCAGAGGAGTTATTCAAGTCCCTAACTGTTTGCAAACATGTATTTAAAAATGTTTATGCCAAATATATCCTTCAGAAATAGCAATTAATCACACAGCCAGATCTCCAGGTTCTCTGAGGACTTATCATTTGAACAAGATGCTACTACATTTTAGAAAACTATTCAAAAGCCTATATGATGACCCAGTTGTGTAAACATGCCACCCATTAATATTTCTCATTGACACAGTCTTTGTAATGAAGTAGTGTTCCTAAATCACAGACTACTTGCTTTCATAAAAGTATCACACATCCAAGCACTAGCAGGATCAGCCCTATGGCACAGAAAACCTACAGCAAAGTGTCTCACAGCAAAGCACCCACAATGTGGAAATTACTGAATAAAATTATGGGAAGACACAAGAATCTGTTTATGCAGATGGGACATATTTCAGAAGTTTGCTGCATCTAAAAGAAGGCTCTGCTTTTAACACAGAGACCATTTGGGCCATAAACTTCACTATCAGAACAGAAACATTCACGAGAGCTTCAAAATGTGTGAAGAGCAACAAACACACTCTGCTTTTTTCCACCGAAATTACCAAACCTTATCAAAGTGTTCCTGATGGACAGAGATCTTAGAGGCCTTTCAAATTTGAGGACATGACTAAACCACTGAGAATCATCCTTAAATACACTGATGAAAGGGAAGCTCATGGTCTGAAGGCCCCCACAGGCTACACTGTTAAGGATGATGATAATTTGAGCTTCCTCACAGCAACCTGGCAATGACCTCTGCTCTGACCTGCACACACCGACCTCTCAAGAGGTGAAAGACAATTTATTCCATTATCCTTTGTAACTGAAATTATTCCAGCACCATGAAGGCTAATCAAGGCAACTCCAATTTAAAGACAAAAACAAACAAGCAAACAACAACATAAAAAGGTAAGTTATGTTTCTTCAAAGAGTAATACAAGGGATCTACTAGGAAAACATGATCAGCTAGAAACAACTTCTACCCCATTCCTCTGCAGCATATCCATGTGTGGTTTTACAGAAAGATGCACACAGTTCAGAAATATGGGCAACAAAATGGAAAAGGAAAATAAAATCCCAGAGCCAACACAGGGGCTTGAAAATAAACCTCTGTTTCTGTAAATGTGTGCAGATTCATTTAACTCCCATATCCCTGCTCCATATTTCAGGCATACACAGCATTATGAAAAGATCAAAAGCCTGCTAATGAACCAAAGAAAACCTCAGTGTTCAGATCCAGCCCAGGAAACCCTGGATTTAATTCCACTGGAATAAAACCTTGCCAGCAAAGTAAAAAGAATAAGTAAATAAATAAATAATTTTTAAAGAAAAGGTAGCAGTCCATTATTTCGCTGTCCAGCAATAATTAAATAGCAAACACTTGTGCTGCACAATTATACAACTATAAGCTTTGTATTGCCTTTACTATATACTTACAGCTTTATTTATTTTGATAATCTTGATGGCTAGAACTACAGACTGAATCTCAAAGAGCAACTTTTTATAATACAGTAAAATTCCCTTAACATCCAAGTGCACTCCCAGCCTTTTTTTACCCTCACCTAATTATGTCACAAATTACCTTCAACTAAGGATTAATTAAGGACTGGATCTAACTCCAGGAAAGCCAGCCTCAGTCCACAGGGGCTTCTGATGTTTGGAGTAGCTACTTCATTCTCGGGATTTTTCCTGTACAGGGAATTCTACATACAACATACCCCTGGTGTCTATACCAACTTTTCTATCTCAACGGTTTATTACACAGATAAACAGGAAGGGTGTTCTTCTGAGTTGTTTTCAGAGCAGTTCTTAACTCATGCTAAACTTGTTTGAAAATAGAGTATAAAATGGCAACTTGGATTAATTAACTTGGGATCAAATCCCAGTGTTCTTCCTCAAGTGAAACCACTGGTTAGTATTAACAAAAGCCTCCTCCAGTCAGAGCCGTGGCATCTGCCCAGGGTACCACTCTGAGGCAAATTGAGGAGTAAGAGAAGTTGATCTGAAAATAACACCACCTGAAATGCCAAGAGCCAGACTCAGTTCTCTTTCTTAATTACATCCTACAGTTAAAATAGGAGATATTCCTTCACAAGTATTTTAAAGCATAAATAATACACCACAAGATCTCGTGCAAAGCGACTTTGCCTCATACTGTGCAGCAAAACTGGGATTTCTGTAACCAAAGCACTGTTGCTGTGCTAACTCCACATTTCAAAACCATAACATTGTGTTTCAGGAGAGAGTCCTTCACCAACAATTTGCATTTCAGAGAGTATTACTGACCACTTTTTCTACTCTTCATGTTTCATATGACTTCTGTATCAAAAGTCTTTTGCATACAGATATGCAGATTCCAAGAAGTTCACTGGTATATAAAAGCAGAAGTGGAGCGTTACAGGCTCCCAGACTACGGGACAACATTTCAAAAAGAAACAAATTAAAACCCAACAAAACAACCCAAAATCTCCAGCAGCAGAAGAAAGCAAGCTGGCAAACAGAGAGCAAGCACAACCCCTCTGATCCCGCCGCTCCCGTCATCACTCACAGGCAACAACCGCAGCAGTGACAAAGTGCATCCTCCCAGACACCTGTACCACCTTCAGGTGGGAGCTATTCCACATCATCAGAAGCCACTTAGGCTGCTGTTTCCAAGACTCAGAATGCTGCAGCATTCATCTGCTTTGTCACTGAGAACAAGCAAAAGTTTACTGCATCAAAAATCAGTAACAATCCATTGTACTCCTGCCCCTTCCTCACCGTGAAGAGGTGCCATTTTTACAGTGAATTGAGGTATTTTGAACCAAAACAAAAAATATATACCCACTATGGCATGCAGTGAAATACCAAAACAAGGAAGTTTGAGAATAAGGAGGTGGGATTTAGGAAAAGGGACTGGTAAGCAATGCAGGCTTTCAGAGAAATAAACTCATCCATCAAAAGACCCTAAGCAAAATGTGTTCAGTAAAAGAGAAGAAAGCTCTTCACATGTCGTCATTCAACTCTGTTCTTCTATATGAAAATAAGACCTGTGAAATATTGCCAACATCAACAAGACACTCAAATGTTGTTCATTCCAACTAAATCAGTACATGATTTGCACAATTTTTTCAAAAACCATGAAAGCAGCAATGTAGCAAAACTTTGTTCTCTATGGACCTGTCTCCTCCCCTTGACTTTCTAAAATGCTCCTCCCTCTCCTGCTTGACACATTTGGGGGAAATTTTCACACAGCCTGTATTAAATGTATTGCAAACAGAAAATTATCATCTCTGACTACAAGAAAGTTGGAGGAGAAAATCATCATAATCTGTGCCAACACCTGTCAATAAGTTCACAATAATTTAATTTCAGAGATCACAAAGGAAAGTCCAAGGTATTCATTCCTAACATGCTATTCATAATATTAAACAGAGGACCAACTGTAGAGTGATGGTCTATATTTATGTATCAGAGCTTTAAACAAAACTACACATATTTATTTTCAGTGTTTACTGCAAATCTATCTCAAGGGATGCATCCGTGGACACAACGGCTAATCAGCTTTACTTTACATTTGCTCAGTTTGGTGCTCAGATGTACCAAAATAGACTCACTGTTCTTTATTTTCATGTTCTCAAAGTTACTAGAATTAATTGACAAGAGCTGCTGCTAACAGATCTGTAGCACCTTGTCATAATTGTAACAAACCCCCAATAAATGGTACATAAGTTCATACTGAGGCAATTGAACTATTTCACCTACTTTTTTTTTACTTGAGAACATCTTTTTAGCAGAATAAGAACCAGGCTAGCAAACATCTTACACTCGCCAAGAGAAACAGCGTATTACATTAATTTGCAGCTACTTCATTAGTGGTTTTAGGGACATAAATTATATTTTCAGTCCAGAAGGAGACAAGATACAGTTGCACATCATTTCTGTATCACACACAGCAACTCTAATGAAAGTATCTGTGTATATTTCACTACCACTGTAGAGCATCCAAATGACAATGGCTCAAAAAATATCCTGCCCTTTATTGAAAGACTTGCCTGATCTAAAAACAAACAAACAAACAGACATTTCCACTGTTCTCAAATTAAAAGCCCATTTTTTGCTTTGTATATGCCTTGCTATATTTAATAGATGCACTCCAACATTTGAGCAAATAAAATATATAAGCAGAGCTGAAGATATTTATACTACTCTAGACAACTAATAGCCCTCTGAATTTTAGACATTACGATTCTTTCCTGGATGAAATGGGCTAAAACAATTATTATATGCTTTTTGAACATTCAAACTGCTAATGGAAATTATGCTTTTCCATAGAAACAATGATTACTAAGAGAGTGCTTAAAAATGGATGTGATATTCAGTAATGGTCATTACTGCAATCGAGAAATTAAATTTTAGGATTTTTTAATCATTATTATTTCCCCACATCTGTAGAGAAGTTATTTAGTAAAGCATTTTGTGCTGTATCTTTCAGTAATGGGTAAAGAACATTTTAATATAAAATTGCATGTATTCCTTTGTTTTAAAAAAATTGTGCAGCTGTAATACTGAAATCTGAACACTGCTACAGATTTCCTTACAGATTATGAAATCAAAAGTTGAATCTTAGAAAATGGGTTCTCACTCTCCCTCCCTTAAAGCTGCACTCCCTTTAAACAACCTCTTTTTCCCTTCCACTTCCACCTAAAGGATGATGAAAAATAAGGAAAGGCTCCATTTCTGTTAAGGTTTGTCTCAGGTCACAACTGGAAATAACTAAAAGGGACTCGTTGAGGAGAGCGGCCCCTCCAAACCCCAAATGTCACTGTGCACCACGCAGTGCTGCTCCAGCTCAGACACCTCTCACCATCCATCACTCCAGCACGCGCCTCAACAGCTCTGCTCCCTTCTCTGATTAGAGATCAGAGTTGCCTGAGTTGGCTTACAGGGTGTCATCTCTTTGAGTGACAGATGTCTGTGTCTGAGTGCCACTCTCGGTGCTTTTGTTTTGATTGGGAAAGGTCGCACTTCTCTGGCACAAATTAGACTGTTCAGAAATAAATAAAGATTCTCTTTGCACGGGGTTGAGAAGAAATGTTTGATTTCTAATTTAAATTCCAAAAACATTAGCTCCACGTGCAATAGTCCACCACTAGTCTTTGTTTACTCAGTGCAAAGTGTTTTCTATGGGAATGTCTTGGTTCTCTTCAGCCAGTTTTATTCTTACCATTTAAAATTATAACTTTCCAGTTTAATCCAGCCTCAAACGAGCTGGTAGCAGGTGAGACACATCAGCACCTAATGCAATAAATGTTAATGAAGGACTTCAAGAAAATTATCTCCCTCTCTATTATTTTACATAAGAGTCCACGGAACTGAAAAAAAAGCATAAACCACCTGCAACTTGCATAAAATATGCTCCTTGTTAAGCAAAGTTTTCTGGAGTGCCGTGGCCACCCCGGTGAGCAGCCGCAGTGGGAGCAGAGCGCTCCGTGCCTGCTGCTCCAAGCTACTCCTGCCTACTTACAGGAAAATTGAGTGAAGGGGGGGATAAAAAAAATAAAAAAATCCAAAGAGCAGGGGGAGATTGCTCTTCCGGACAACATGGTAGCAGTGAAATGGAATACCCAGGCAGACTTACCGAAGAGCTTGCTGGGAGTGTCCTCGCTGTCATTTGATTCCACAGGCGCAAGCAGGGGCTCATTGAGCTCGGTGTCTGGAGTAGCTGCCTTGTCCTCACCTCTCAACTCTGCATTCATTTCACTCCGCAGTGACAGCAAGGGCTTACTGACTTGTCCAGCTATCATTGGATCCTAGGATGGGGGGAAGAGAAGAGTGAGGGGGGAAAAGTGGCAGCTTTGGTGTGCGTGTACTGTCTCTCCCACTCCCTCTCTCACACACACACATACACACACACACTCTCTCTCTCTCTCTCTTATCTCTGGCTGCTCCTGCTGTTATTGCTGGCTGCAGTCAAGTGAAGAGCTATTACAGATCCAATGAGTTTTCCATTACTCCCCACCCTATTAAAGCTCAACTAGCATGTGAGAGATTCAGGATGCTTTGGAGAAAAACTTCTATGAAAGCAACATAACCAACACAGCTTTAATTGTGGGATGTGCTTTCTGCGTGTGTATGTTTTTACACCTCACCCTGTCCTTAACATAGCAAGAAAAGAAATTCCTATCTGCTCCAATGCTACGGAAGAGGAGCACCCTGTGAGCACTCCGCAGTGATTTAAAGAGGCATCCTCAGCAGCACAACATTAACAAAATCAAATCAAATACACAGTTTCTAACATCCCAGCATTTCTATGAAAACACACAGCACCAAATAGCCATTTCATTACATACCTTCAACACAGACACAGATTTCTAACTAGTCCTGTCTCTGGAATACTATGCTCCAAAAGTCCATAAACGTACAAACACAAATTTTTCTTTTGAAAATAAAAAAACACAGAAAACATTTTCCAAAAGATAAAATTAGGGAAGATACTTACACATACAGTTTGCAATTATTCTTGTGTTTGCAACATTATATACCCCATAAAACATTACACACACACACACACATATATATATGTACAGGTAAATTTTTTCTTGATGATTTGAATCTGCTTTATCTTCTGCTCATTGAGGACACTTGGGGGTCAGGCATTCTTTCCAAGCACACCAAATCATTCCGTTTGCAAACTAATAAGCATAATATCATGACAGCACAGGAAGCAGAGGAAAAAAAGAAAACTTAAAAAAAAAAAAGAAAAGGAAAAGAACAAGTGACCTTGTTGCTCTCTCTGGCAGCTATTTATTGCAAAGTTCATGCCTAAATGGTTCTTATGCAGGGAACAGGTGACCAGCGAGCAAGTAGGTTGGCTAGCATGTTCCCTCTGTCCCAGCCTCACATTGGTCGATGTTCGCCTATGGGGTTTTTAATGTATTCATGTCTGAAAAGTGAATTTGATATGACACATGATAATCTATGAAAATGTTAATCAATACAAATAGTTTAAGCTGTCATCAAATGCACTTCTTTAGTCAATACTCATATTGCCGAAAACAATGTCACTGTCACCAGGGCTTAATTTGCACAGCACTTAAATATTGGACTCTGCATCAATGCACTCCTCTTCAAATACTGTAGGTAAACACATTTTCTCCCTATTTAAGGCTGAAGCACTCAGCATGCATTTAGTTGAGCCGAATCCTCCCTTTTGAATACCTTGATAGGTCCACTGGAGGGCAAAATTAATACTTAATTGAATCTCACAGTCATCAAAATAATCAATACTTTTTTATTATTTATTCTTTACAGTCTGTTGACTGTTTCAAACCTCTGAGGGAATGGTGGAAAGGATTCATGGCTTTGAAACACTGTCATTTAACAAGGTAATTTTCAGTGGGGCATTAGGGGTTGTGAAACATATAATAAAACAAAAATGGTGGCTTATAATAGGAAGAAAGAAAAGAATTATATTTCTGCCATCTAACAAAACAGGATAAATAAAAAAAGCAAGTGCGAGCGGGAGAGGGAGAAAGGAGGGGGAGACGGAGAGAAAGACTGGCTTTTGAAGGGTTTTATCATATCAAGAGCAGAGCTGAGCTTTCATAATGCTGACATTTCTCATTCTGACAATCCTAAACAAGTGGAAAGGATGAGATCGCAGATATCATCTTTCATCACATTCCCCAGCTTAAGAACCAACATGACAGCTTCTCTCCCCTTTACACTGTTAATTACTAAATAAAATACTGCTCTCTGTCAGCATTAGATTATTGCAGATAGCAACCACAAACATTACTCCATTGTTTTGTTTTGCCTTTTTTTTTAAACCAGTGATACCTTCCTTGAACCCTACAGAAAATAAATTAGGCTTGTGTCTACATATTGTAAATATATGAAGCATAATCAATTTAATCAATGTGGTCAATCCATGTTATTGTCAGGCTAAATTGCTGGTGATTTATTAACATTTCATTTACTGTATTTATTAGACAGCAACAATCTGAACATTTCTTAGGTGTTTCTGGAGAGGAAACAGAAGTCAACAGATTCCTTTAGCAGACACTGTAAAAAACCTCTGCCTTGTTTCGCCTCATGCTCATACTGCACTATGGACAATCATTTACTGAGGCAAAAACATTTGTTTGTTTGCCTTCAGATACTAAATAATGTATTTTAGCAGATTTTGCAGCTAAAGGTCATTGTGAACAGAAGCAGCATTGTTTCAAAGTCTGTGCTGCTGCTCTCAGTTTCAGCTATTCAAAACTAACATCAAGATTTGTTACTAACATCCACAACAAATGTTAATCAGGACAAAATTTGATCCTTTTCTTCAGAGTAGTCTGGGGAGGGAACTAATCCTGTCCATGTAGCCACACTTCTAGTCTGAGGACTGCCAGCAATTTAATGGAGGATGCTGAATCAGTAGGATTCCAGATTAAGTCTAAGTTGCCAAATTTCAAACTTGAATATATGAAAAAAAGGAGGAAGAATAATGTGGGAAATGTGGCAGCACTAGGGAAAAACCTCAGCCCTTAAATATCAAAGCAACTTCAGTGGGGCCAAGATTTTAGTTGTTCTGTACATCAATAGTTCGGCGTTGTCTGGAGTACTTTGTTCATTTCTGGTTCGCCCATCTAAGAAAAATCCATCAGAAAAAGGTGCAGGAACATTGATAAACTGATGGGAAGGAGTGGAAGTGTTTACAGAAAAGTGTGACTAAGAACAAGCATGATCAAAGGATATAAGATAATAAATGGCAGGGAGAAAATGTAGATTAGGAACTATTCACCCTGCCTCATCTGAGGAGGAAAAGTCTCTCCACTGAAATGGGAAAAAGGCATAAATCTAATAACAATAAATGACACTTTTCCAAACAGTGAGAGGTGGAACTCACTGCTTCAAAGATCCCTGAGACCTGCACCGCAGTAAACACCAACACAGTGGATCGCATGGCTGGGCAGAGTCTTAGCAGTGAATTTAAACCTGCTTTGCAAACACAGGGGCAAGGACTATAAAAATGGGCATAACAGTCCTCAGACAGGACCAGAACCTGGAGTTAACCCCCCAGGGCAGCTCTCCCTGTCAGGTGGGAAAGGAACAACTTTCTCCTTAAGCAGATGGATTAGATACTGCCCAAATTTCTAGTCTACATGAATACTAAATAAATCTCTAAAATGATGGGTTAAGGGAAGGTCTGTTTCCTTGAAAAACTTATTTAAAAATGGACATTTCAAAACTTCAGATTATCTCCAGGCCTTCAGTTGCTTTCTGTGCTTAAGGATGTGTCTGTTCTGCAGTGAATTATGCATTATTAAAAACTATTGGTTTTACAAAACACATAATAAATCCTTACTCCAGTGTAACAGCAAGTGGCCTAGCCTGCAAAATGCCTTGGTGGTCAGAGGTGTTGTTCCTATATTTCCCAATGGCCTTCCCCCCAAAATCCCACCCCAGAATGGACCCAGGACACTGGAGTGGGTGCACTGAGGCAGGAACTGCCTGCACACCCTTTGTGGCCACTGCTGCAGGATCTGATCTCCTGCACTAGATGTTTGCCTTGGTGCTCAGCAGCTGCTTCTGGGGAGATGTGACAGGTCAGGTCAGCCCTGGCACTGCAGCACTGGGGACAGGTCAGGTCAGCCCTGGCACTGCAGCACTGGGGACAGGTCAGGTCAGCCCTGGCACTGCAGCACTGGGGACAGGTCAGGTCAGCCCTGGCACTGCAGCACTGGGGACAGGTCAGGTCAGCCCTGGCACTGCAGCACTGGGGACAGGTGAGGTCAGCCCTGGCAATGCAGCACTGGGGACAGGTCAGGTCACCCGTAGCACTGCAGCACTGGGGACAGGTCAGGTCAGCCCTGGCACTGCAGCACTGGGGACAGGTCAGGTCACCCGTAGCACTGCAGCACTGGGGACAGGTCAGGTCAGCCCTGGCACTGCAGCACTGGGGACAGGTCAGGTCACCCCTGGCACTGCAGCACTGAGGACAGGTCAGGTCAGCCCTGGCACTGCAGCACTGGGGACAGGTCAGGTCAGCCCTGGCACTGCAGCACTGGGGACAGGTCAGGTCAGCCCTGGCACTGCAGCACTGGGGACAGGTCAGGTCACCCGTAGCACTGCAGCACTGGGGACAGGTCAGGTCAGCCCTGGCACTGCAGCACTGGCGACAGGTCAGGTCACCCCGGCACTGCAGCACTGGGGACAGGTCAGGTCAGCCCTGGCACTGCAGCACTGGGGACAGGTCAAGTCAGCCCTGGCACTGCAGCACTGGGGACAGGTCAAGTCAGCCCTGGCACTGCAGCACTGGGGACAGGTCAGGTCACCCCTGGCACTGCAGCACTGAGGACAGGTCAGGTCACCCCTGGCACTGCAGCACTGGCTCCTCCACTGACTGCCAGCCACACAAAAGCCACGCTTTTCACATGCAAAATTGAAAAGTCTGAGAATGCATAGAACCAGCAAGATGAACTTTGTAAAGAGGGTTTCTATGCTTTAAGTAAGAGACAAGAGTACATAATGGAGAAAATGCTTCAGAATTTCAGATTTCTAGTTAAGAGAGAACTAAGGAATCACAATCCCCTTATTCAAAATATACTTCTCATACCACACACACAGCGTGACAAACTTTACACACATCTCTTGCAGACACTCATATAACTTGTCATCTATTTCTTGTCCAACTAACCCTAGCATTTGTAGACCTGCCTGTTCGCTGTGAGATTTCTCTGACAGCTTGGTGCTGCAGGGGGTCCTCCCTGCTGTCAGTGCCCCTTCAGGGTGGCTCCCACCTTGTGTGATCCAGTGCAGGATCTGCCCCACCACTGTTCAGCTCTGCCACTCCCTCCTGACTTCAACTGGGCTTAATTGAAGAGTAAAAATCATGTGGGTTTACAAATACA
The DNA here is from genome assembly GCF_047495875.1 of Pithys albifrons albifrons. Classification (NCBI taxonomy): domain Eukaryota; kingdom Metazoa; phylum Chordata; class Aves; order Passeriformes; family Thamnophilidae; genus Pithys; species Pithys albifrons. The sequence continues at coordinate 51,235,767 of NC_092464.1, read as the reverse complement.
AAGTGCAGTTCTGGTTACACACCCTCTTTTAAAAGCCAAAACTTTGAGGTTTTTTCTCATCTGCAGCACTGTAAAAAGGCACTCAGCAATGAGACAAGGGGGCACAGGCTCAAGCTCTGCCAGGGGAAATTGAAGTTGGAGATCAGAAAAAAATTCTTTTCAGAGAGAGTAATCAGGCATTGGAATGGGCTGCTCAGAGAGGGGGTGGATTCCCCATCCCTGGAGGTTTTTAAACTGAGATTGGCCGTGGCACTGAGTGCCATGATCTGGTAAAGGGACTGGAGTTGGACTAAGGGTTGGACTTGATGATCTTTGAGGTCTTTTCCAACCTAATCAATTCTATGATTCTATGATTTATCACCACGTTAAAAGCTTTGTCTTTGCACTTTCAGTGTAGAGGTGCGATTTTTAAGCAAAATTATTTAGTAATCAAAGAGAGCTTTTAAAGGAAACTGTATGGGGTTTGTGTCAAACAGGCCCTAGGCAGAAGCCTAAAAATGAGAGAATTAATTACTTTTTTCCTTAATGCAGGACCTGGGTGCTAATAAAGCTTTATAAAGGCTTCATGTACTGATTTAGCCACTGGTCTAAATTTTGCATTTACTGCACCATAAACATTGTTGCTCCAAACGTACTTTCTTTTTAAGTTGAGAGTAAAAGTACGATCCTCTGTTTTGCTTTATATTTTGCCCTTAGTTTGAAGCTACTTTGCACAGACTTTTTTCCCCCCTAGCTTAGAAGAACTTGAAATCAATGTTCTGATTTTCTTCAAAATATGAAATAGATCCTGTTCCCTCCCTTCCCTGACTTGTCCCTCCCTCCCCTTCCTTGCCCTCATTCTGATCTTGTGCAGACTTCTCTTTGGGACAGACACAATGGATGTTTTTGAGAGCAAACACAAAAATTCTACTAATAAAAATAAAATTTACATTGTTCTCATGACTCCTTATTCTAATGACTACACTAAAAAATTATTCAAATTGTAGCTTTTTATATTTTTTTCATCGAGATAGACCACAATCATAAACTTGAATTAAGCTATTCTAAGATGTAATTGAGCTTAATTTTTGAGTAAGGAATGCATTAAAAAGACTCTACTTGGAAAGGACTGAATTTAATTTTTTTGTCAAATGCCAGCATAATTTAGGATTACCTTCTCCCTTGGTCCTCTTAGGAAAAAGTCCTTCTTCCTTCATTTTATTGTTTCTAGAGCTAATCATTTCTTTTGTCCATAGAAAAAAGATTGCTCACAGACATCCTTCTCTGACTCTTTCTTCATTAAACATTGTTTTATCTGCTGTTACTAATGTGCTGATAGTTCTATTCCAATCAACCCACAGTCTGGTTTATAAAAACTGCTTTGACTCAGCCTTCCCTCCCCTGCTGGCCCCTGCCCATTGCTCCCTGCTGGCTGTGCCTTGACTGGAACAGTTACAGAGAAAAACCTTATCCTTTTCTTCACAGCTACTTGTACCATCACCTTTAGATGGATGTTCATGAGTAAAACAAACACACTGATCTCCCTTCACTACTTTGAACTCCTATTTACTGCATTACATATTTGCTTCTCTTACCTATATTGCTCATATTTAACTTACTGAAGTCTCCATATCACAGCAAAAAGCTGAGATAACTCCAGCTCATCTCACTCCATATGAATATTATCACCCAAACCTGTCTCCACTTTTCTTCAGCTAGAATGGCATTTATTCTCATTAAATTCTCTGTAGCAGAAAAAGAACGTTCTTTTCTTCTCCTTTTTCACCATAGTAGTGTGATTTTGGACATTTTATTTTTCCAGTGTACTCAGCTTTACATGTGTTGTCCAGGTTGCAGTTAAAAAGGAGCAATTTCTAGTTCAAAACAACATAGACCATTAACTAACCACTGCTTAATTATACTAATTTTATTAATAGTACTGAACTATAATTAACAGTTTAATTTGGAAATTTAGAGAAACTATCACTGTCCACAGTGCTTTCTTCCACTCAAATATTCTTCTCAGGTTAAGCAGAAATGTTAGGATGGTCTCCTTCATTTATTTACTTAATTTTAAGTTCCCTGGAAATGATTAGTTCTAGTTAGTATAACATAGATTCTGACACTAAAAAAGGGGGGTTTCAGAAACTCATGGAGCTTTAGGGATCCTAAAATTCAATTAATTTAATTTGTTTATTTAGATTTTAAGTGGCAATGTCCACTGAATTGTTGTGTCTTGAGATTGAGGTACTATAATATGTTTTCAAATCATACAAAACCATTCCTCACTAAACTTTTTTTCCCCCCTATTTAACTATTTTCCTTAACGAACTGTTGTACCTATGTCTTACACCTGGAAGGTTCCCACGCGAAGTTCCAGGGAATTTGCTAGTCAGGCTGGCCAGAGGCTGCAGGATGGGAACAGGCACACACAGTAGCTGCACATTGCTAAATAGCTAAGTCACTATTTCTTTTATAATCAAGTTTGGGTTTATTGCTCTAAAGGTACCTCATGCTGCAGTCTCCAAACAGGAAAGCAAGGCAAAGGATGCTTGTTTCTCTGTAGAAAAAGCGAGGAACAATAATTCATTGTGGGAGACTGATGCATCTCTGGTCCAGAAAAGCCATTTCTGGATCCTGCTTGGAAAGAGCTACTTGCATGTATGAGTCCATAGTCTGTGTTTTTCCTGACACTGATGCCAAAAATAAATGCAGCATAGAATCTTTACTCTAAATGTTGCCTTCAGCTCCTAGAGTTGACATTAATGCTCCTAACATAGTTATTAATCTGATTTAAGAATCATATTGCTCTTGTTGCAAATCATTTCATTTTTAGAGTTTTGTACCATGTACAGGGTGAAACTATTAAAAACCTTACTCCATTAATTAGATAACAAGAGTTCTAATTTTGGCCTTGGCCCAATTACAATGATTCCCCATTTAAATTGCATACTGCCTTACTGGAAAGGAGCTTGTTTATGTGGACATGGAGAAGAGGTTTGTATGGATATAAGGTCAAGAGCCAGAGAAGCTGCTGTTTTGGGAAGCTACCACACTCCTCCTACTTCTACCTAGAAGAAATAATAAGTCTTGAGAGTGGTGAGAGAAAACAACCATCTCCTAGTTAAAGATTCTTGGAGTCACACAAAACCTGACCCATTTTTGAGAAAGCAAATCAGGCCTTGCACATCAGGATAGGACAAAAGCAGAACAGGCATTTTTGATTGAGGTTGAATAAGATTTCAATAGACTTTCCCACTCATTTCATAGAATCATTTAGGTTGGAAAAGACCTTTAAGATCATTTCCTATTCTTCTGCCATCTGGTTTCCCAAAAGAAGAAGGTGATATTGGAGAACAATAAATCTGAAATTAGAAGCTGGTTCCTATGAGGAGTAAGACTTTGACACATTTCCTTCATAGGAGTAATGGGCGATTCCCACTGCTCTGTCAGTTCTGTTCTGCAAAGAGCCATGTCAAACCTGAGAAAACATCCAGAAAATTTTAAGCCTGTGAGAATAACTCAAATTTTTCCACTGTGGGGCCAGCTTACCAGAAGACTTGAAAAAATTCCATTATGAAGGGGAAAGCATTCTATAAATGTACTCATCATTCTTACAGAAGAAACTACCCTAATGTAATACATTAGCTGTCTAAAGGATCCTTGCTATTGAAAAAACCAAACCCTTCTTGTTCACCCTGGAAAGTATTTCACATAGGGCTGTTTTAGTCTCCACATGAGCCACCTACAGGAGATGTGATCCCATTTAGCAAATGACTGCAGCAGCACCTCCAGCCTGCCACTTCATACCTTGTCTTTTTACCTGTTTAATGTTGGCTCACTTTCTGTTTTGAAGGGGCCTTAGCCACAAAGCCTGTCTTTCCAGATGATTTTGTTACATCTGTTAACAGATCCTTCTAGAACCTTCAGTATCCCCCTTATCAGCATAATCCTTCTTCTCTCCATGAGAAGAAGAGGCTACCAGCAGCCTCCTTGGATCTAACAAATAGAATAAAATACTCTATGGGATACTCTGAGTTAGTCTTTCCCAGGGGAAAGATTTCTTATCAGGATTTCCACCACAAAGCATTCAAATGATAATAATTTGACCTAATCAGAATTTAAATATGGTGTTATATGAAGTTTCTCTGTATTTTCACTTGTCAAGCTTTGTCAGCTGTGCATACACTAGAAATTACTTGGGGTGGAAAAATATCAAAGCCAGAATTGCTCTATTTTAGAAACCAGCAGATCCAGAACCACACCAAAACCAAATGCACAATAAATTTTGAATGTTGATCAGGTATGAGAGAGAAACTTGACCAGGCTGCATAGAAGGAACTCAAAGCAACTGAAAGAAGCTCTTCTCTTAGTTAAACAAAACTTGGATTTTGCATAACATGTCAGGATTCGCAGGATGTAAAACAAAGAAACCATTAACTTGAATTTCTGGCAATTAGAGCATGGGTTAAGTAGTAACTTAGCCTAGCAGTTAATTCAATACTGCATTTGGTTTAGGAAAACCCAAGTCAAGATCCATCTGGAGCTGGCCATGGACTTGGCCATAGCAGGAAAGTCAGTTTCGGTTTCAGGATTGCTCTTCCCCAGCTCTCACCAGAAATTCCATCCAAGATACACCATGGAACACTTTCATAAGAAAGTTTGTTGAAACAGGGACAAAACCTTCATAATGCAATGAAGCAACCTTTGCTAGTGAAAATTTTTTTCCTCACTATTTTAAAAGTACTTTTATTTTACTTCCACTTTCATCCAGCTCTTGGATTGAATGCCACTTTTAAGAATAATTATAATGTGTAATGCAATACACAGTCACAACCCAGACTAGTTTGGAAATTCAGTATCTACTTCTTGTGAACCTTTTAAAATCCTTTATAAATAAGGGTATAATACTTAAACAAATCCACCAGACAAGTCGTGATTTCACCAGAATATCACAATCAAAAATTGCTGAAAAACCTTCAATACAAAATTGTTCCTTTTCAGCTTCACAGAATCATAGAATGGATTGGGTTGGAAAAGACCTCCGAGATCATCAAGTCCAACCCTTGGTCCAACTCCAGTCCCTTTACCAGATCATGGCACTCAGTGCCACAGCCAATCTCACTTTAAAAACTTCCAGGGATGGGAAATCCACCCCCTCTCTGGGCAGGCCATTCCAATGCCTGATTACTCTCTCTGGAAAGAATTTTTTTCTGATATCCAAGCTTGAAGCAACTGAGAAAGCCTGCCTTGAATTCTTGTTCCTAAACAAGGTTGAAGGCTTCCCAAATCTGAATCCCAACTTAGGACAGCTCAGTCTTGGGTTTATATATTATGTGGTTAAAAGGTTAGTCAGTTCTTCTGGTGCTTCCCTTAATAGGACATACTTGAGTTCTAGTGACAAGTATGGGAAATGACCTGTCTCCTGGCATTCCTACTAATGCCATACTTTCTAGGGGTGGACCCTCAGAATTCCTTTTATCTACTCTACACATAGAATAAAAAAGCAATAATGCCCAACTATGGAGGAACCTGAAAGTGCCACCTGATCTGAGCCTAAAACGTTTTTTTTCCAGATACTAAAAGATGCACTGTCACAAAAAGTGCAGCTTCCAGTTTAAGAGTAAAAATCCCAAATAGTTTTCCTATCATTCTCCTGTGCTGAGATCATCTGACAGCAAAACCTGCTGCTATAACTGCTAAACATACTTAATAACGCCACAAATACTGCAGATCAATAATGCAATGCTTTTTATATTTCCCAAGCCTTTCTCATTGATGAATGAGTGCAATTGTTTTTTTAATCATTACAAAGGATCTTCAGGGTTACTTTTCTTCACACCAGGTCTTCATCAACACCTGAGTACCACATCTTTCTTTCCACATCATAGATCACAATGTATTAATTTCTAATTAAACGTGTTGCAAATTCAACACACTTTTAACTGTTGCACAGCATCATGTTTCTAATGCAATTTGCTTAAGGACTTGATTTTCCTTAAAAACTTGAATCCTAAAGGATGTTTTGCCTTTTCAATGGCCTTGGTCTCCTGGAAGTTGCAGTTACAAACTGCCAGTGTTCCATCCCTTCTGCTGTGGTGGGAGGTGTCACTCTCCCCCCCTCCCCCCCCCCCAGTAACATATAGGAGGGTCACTTCAACACCAAGCAGCTTTTCTGTTTGCCGCCTTACCACAGGAAAACAGCAGAACGTTTACCAATCATTTTAGTAGCAATTACAGTTACTGGATTATCAATAAACAATAAATGAAGCATTTCTCAAATCTGCTAGTATTTTCCTGCATGAACAATTCTGGGGTTTATCAGATAATGTTTGGCTGGGGGATTTTTTGAGGGGTTTGTTCACTTTTTTTAAACCAAAACCTTGCCATTAGCTCAGTTGCTCAGACCATGGTGCTGATAACATCCAGTTGTGGGTTTCATCCCTGTAACAGGCCATTCCCTTGAGAGCTGGACTCAGTCCCTGTGGGTCCCTTCCAACTCTGAACATTCTGTTACTCTGGGATCTGGCATTGGCTCCCTATCATTTCTTAAGGAAAATCCAGTGACCAGCCCTGCTCTGCTCAGACAGCACCATCACCAGTGCTGGTGATTCCCTTCTGCTTCAGCAGGAGAAAGATATCTCCAAAGATCCTGCTGCTGTTTATCACACACATATCTAATGTCTGTACATTCATGTATATATATGTTACCTATAAAAAAGTTTATAGCAGTCCTGATTCTTTCCCATTGGAGTTATTTGGATTGCTGCCATCTACTTCAACAGGAGCAAACACATACTCAATTCTCCTCATGAAAAATCACTGAGATCCGTGCAAGGGCCCTGATCTTATTGTCATTGAAATCAATAGCAAAATGTCAATAGGTAACCCTAAATGTAGTTTAGCTGTTTCAAAAAACCATAGTTCAACAGAAATTATCATATTATTTGGCTCAAATTACCTTTTAACCTATTACAAAGTTTATGTTGTGTTTAAAAAAACCCAAATAATAAATTCAGTTTTTGAAAACAGAAGTTCCTTTCAAATTACTAATATTTAGAGACACTGTATAAATTTCAGATTTTCTGTGTGTGCATAACCCATGCAGAGCTATGCACACCATTATAAAATCTGGGTTTGGTTACATTAGCATCCCAAAAATGAATATTAAAAAGACATTAATAAATTCAGAGTGATTGAAAATACAAAAATAAAGCAAAAAAAAAAGCAGAATATGAGGTTTGATCACAAAATTAATCTACCCTATCCCCACAGAGCTCTACTGAACTCTTTCTTGGTCTATGCTTTTCTAAGGTTTGATAATATCTAACTTACAGTTTCATAAGAACTATCTTTCCACAAACAATACTCACAAAATTTAATTATATTTACTGCTAGGACAATTTCCACTGTATTGAGGTGGTCCATTAATAATTTTATCCAGTTGCTTCCATTGATCCCTTTTGCTAACCTACTCCTTTAATGATTCACCTGCTTTCAATATCTATGGACACCCATTTTCTCCTGTGTTGACCAAATAATCAAGCCATGCATCCTTTAACAATTTATTCCTTACATCAAGAAAAATCCATCTCTCATTTTTTAACCTGGTGGCACTTCACAGAACTGCTGCAGGTCTTGATTGTATCTGGCAACCCCAACACTGGGACTTCAAAGGGTCTTCCAGGAGAAAAAGATGCCCTTGCTCTGTTGCTACTCACACTGGTACAATGTGTGCCTTCCACACTCCCAGACTGAGGGCCTCAAGGAGAATTAGGAAAGCAGATCTTCATTACAGAGAAGGAAGGCAGGAAAATAAACCACTGTAAAACAGGAATGGAGCAGAGCTCATGTCTGCTGCCAGCACAGCCTATCCACATTCCTTTTTCTTCCTAGCACTATTCCCTTACTATTCCATTATTCCACTATTCCCAGTTATCAATGTGACATTCAAAACAACTGTCCTTAAAGTCCTGATGGATAGTCCTTAGGTTCTTGGGGCTGGATGGAGGTTCTTTTAACCTGCTGCGATTTTCCTCCAGCCCATTTATTGCTGTTTGTGGTTCCAGCAGTTGCTCCCCCTTGGAGTTGCACAGTTCTGGTGAGTTGAGCATGGCCAGCAGCCAAGCACCCACACAACTGCTCACTCACTCCAATCTTGCACAGGATGAGGAGAACACAAACAGAGGGAGAGGTGGCTTGTGGATCAATATAAAGAGAGTTTGATAAGGGAAGCATAAGACACATGTGCAAGCAAAACAAAATAAGGAATTTTAGCATTACTTCCCATTGACAAGCAGCCATTCAGCCAATCCGAGGTCAGTGGGGCCTCAGTATGCATAACAGCTATGAGAGAAGACAAATGCCATAGCTACAAACATCCCTATTTCCTCCTCCTTTCCCCCAGAATTTAATGCTGAACACCACATCACATGGATGGAATATCCCTTCAGTCCATTGGGGACAGACATCCCAACAGTGTCACAGAATCATAAAAAAAATTTGGGTTTGAAAGGACTTTAAAGATCACCTAGACCAGGTTGCTCAGTGTTCCATCCAACCTGTCCTTAAACATTTCCAGGGATGGGGCATCCACAGCTTCTCTGGGCAACCTGTTCCGTGCTCACAGTAAAGAATTTTTTCCTACAATCTGATCTAAACATACTTTCTTTCAGTTTGAAGTCATTTCACCTTGTTCTGTCAGCACATGCTCTTGTCAACAGTCCCTCTCCAGAGAGACTTTACAGACAGACTGTCCTCTCTCAGCTTCTTGCCCAGCTCTAGCACAGGCACTGTGCCAGCACTGCTCTGTGCCAGTCATATCACTGTGGTGCCACCAGGGCAGTTTGGCTCCCAACCCCAAAATGCAGCACCAGGTGTGCCACTATGAAGTGAGTCATGTCCAGCCAGCTGGCATCGGTGCAGCAGCTCAGATCTACAGCTCAGGGCAATGAGGGAGGCACCCACATCTCTGGGACATTCCTCGAGCCTCCTCTGCACACACACACAGAGCTCTGCTCAGGCCTGATGGTCCCAGCTCATGTGCTTCTGGGGCTCCTTGTTGTCATCTGACTCCAACCTAACGCATCACCTTGAAGAGCTCTGAACAGAAATCTGGGCAAAATGAAACATGAGCCAAGAGACTTAGGCAAACACCAAATAAATAAAACTGGCCACATGTGGGGTAACCGAAACCAATTAATTAAACAATCCCCCTTTTTTCCTTCCTTTTTTTATTTTAGAACCAACTCTTATTGGTTTAAGAGTTATAGATTAAGATTAGCCTTCTCATTACTTTTCCCCACATTTACTTACTCCATTTATTTGCTGGGTTATTTAAGTATTTCTCAGCGTTTCTACGGTATCTGAATGCTTAATCACATGCTTTGATCTCTGTGTTTTCATGCAAGCTGGAGTGTCCTCAAAATTCATGTGGATATTAAAATGCTCTCTTTGGCCATAAAATCAGGTTGGTGGGTGATTACTTCAATGTGACACCTTATATAAGCTTACCATCATGCCTTCACTTTAAACACTGTAAGTCAATGAAATTATATTGTAGGCATTGACAACACATACAATTTTGCCTGTTTGATATCCCATTACTGCAATAGCAGCAGCAATGGTTCTAGAAAAAGCATTCCCCCCCCCCCATAAGAATGTGCTACCAATTTTGCACCCACAAGCAGGGCATCCTCATAGGGAGCACAATAATGCCACTTCAGTGACTATCACAAAGTATCTGCTTGTTTTCCAAAGAATGTAAAGTAATATATCCACAGGCCTACACAGAGAACTAGTAGTAAGAGATAACCAGCATCTCCTACTCAGAATGAAAGCACTTCTACAAAGAATTGATTCACCTGTGCAGTCAAAATAGCAAAAGCATTGAATATTCTAAGACTAGATACTCAGCTAGGATATGAGGTCAGTTTTGTAGCACCAAGATATATACACAGATACTCCCTCTGTAACTTGCCAAACCCAGCAGAAAAGAGAAGCTGCAACCTCTACATAAGCAATACTATTTGTACATTCTACCAGCAGTTTCCAAACTCCTTTCTTCTGCTCACCTTTCAGCTTCAAATCCTAACACACTCAATGGAATTTCTGTTGGGCTCAAAACAACCTCTTCATGTGGGAAGCCTGGGAATTCATAAGCCTTGAACTCTGAAGGGAATACACTTGAAGGGGGAAGAAAAGGGGAAGGGAAATAATCCCAGTTTTAGAGGACTGGGAGTATTAAGCACAGAATACCAATTTCATTATATTCTAAGGCCAGGTGGTGTATGGAACAGAAGTCAATAAAATAAGGAAAAATGTAAAGCTACAATAATCAGGAAAAAAAAGATGGACTTCTCTTCAGTTTTCTAGGGTCATTTATTCAATGTGAAGAAACACTGAATTCTGCTTCATGTATCAGTTAAAGAAAAGCTACTGAGAGGGCATGCTGTAACTCAGATTAATCTGCAACTCCCCAGGGATGGGGGTGCATTAACATGAATTGCATGCTTAAGTAGCAATCCTCTGGACTTAATTACATCACAATCTGCCTTACCTAGTGGTTTAAAGCATTTATGATTTTAGAAGTCTCACGTGACCACATGTACAAACCATTACTCAGAGAACTGTTCCAAATTCTACATCACTCCCCACCCAGCCTGATTCCAGCACAGCAACTGAGTAATAACAGGAGGAGGACAGATAATCCAACAGCATAAATTGTTGAACAAATTACTGGGTTTGTTTTCTGAATAAAAATTCTAGCTGCAGAATTCCACTGGGTTTTATTCTGTTTTTGCAAACATCAGAAAAGAAAAAAAATAGTGAATAAATATGCACTAAATGAAGAGAAATTGTTAAATGAAAATGAATTAGTTTTCACCTCTGCCTCACAACAACTATCACAGGTAAGGCAATTCCTGTGTTTTGAAAGATTCTGTCTTTTTGATATCAAAGTGATCTGGAAGACCACAAACAGAGACATGTGACACAGAGAAGTGACAACACAAATAAGCACTTACTCTGGACTCAAATCTCAATTTTTAGGGGTCACTCCCTGTGACTCGTGTCACCCCATCTACAGGATTTCTTTCTCTTAGATGACCTATTGTCTGAACACAACCTTAAGGGTCTTTAAAGAAAAGATGACAACATACTGAAAAGCACTAACAGAAGCCCAACCAGATATGTTAAATTTATAACTGGACTGCTGTGATGAAAACAAAGCCATATTTGTGCTGTGGTTAAATTATGGCTTTAAGATATGATAGTCATTTATCTGTATCTAAAGGGTATAAACTGGTCCTTGGGCACGTAACTCTGCACTGAGGGTACCTACTGGAATCAATGGGACCACTTATATGATCAGGGTTTGTGAGGGTAGAACACAGCAGCACAGGCACATGGCTCAAAGAAAATCAGAGTTATGTAGGAGAAAGGATGGAAATGACATCTGCAGTGCTTATAATGGGCATTGTAAGTGGGGAAAACACACAAAACCAAGTGCTTATGTTACAACCTTCTCCTGAAAAGACAAGTATGAAAAGCATTTCTGTTTGAAGATCTACTGGGCAGAGAAACATGTAACACAAGAGTGCACAATTGTGGTGTTTTCTAAGCTGCATCACCAAAAGTCATTCACCTTCAGCTTGCCCTGAGTTAAAGAAATACTTTTTTGCACTATTATCCAGTGAAAAATTATAAAACACTGCACTGACAAATAATGTAAAAGTTAGAGAACATATGGGTTTGTGTTTATTTTCCTCTGCAAAAGTATTTCACAAGTTTGCTGGCTTTGCCTCGAAATGTTGTCTCTACAGACTCAGCCTGGGATCTCTCTACCAAAGGGGATTCCCTCCTGCCTCGTATATGATAATAACACCATTAATAAGTTAGGACCTTGGGAGTACCTATTCTAATCCTTTTGCCTTCACTGGGGTTCTTCAAGAGTAATTCAGGGCTTCATTTAGGGCAATGAGATTGCAAGGTCCAGAAAGCAGAGCACAGTTTATAACATTGCTGATGACGATGCAATGCAGAGTCCCTTCTGGTACCCCTGTTGGTGTCATAGGTACAACAGCAGTAAAATCTTAGCTTAGTATGCCTGCTCTGAACATATTTCAATTGATATGATACTTTTAACAAAGAACTATAATGTGCATCAGTATTATCTAGAAAACAGTTTTAACTTGGAGCAAAATAATGACATAATTTCCCAGTAAAGTCCCATTTTTTGTCTCCCAGCACTGCTTCAAATCCCATTGTTTTGGCTGGCAACATTTATTTGCAAGAAAAACAAAACAAACCAAACCAGATATATTCTAAATACCAAAGAGAAAAACGAGGAAAATTTGTCAGACAATTCTCTGCAACTCACAAGGGCAAGGAAAAAAAGGATGTAGTCTGAAATTTTTCATTTATGACTAATATGCCTCCAGTTTCCTTGTAGCTCAAGAAAACTTATTACCTACACTGAATATCTTTATATAATGTGATAATATTTAAAATGCTTAAGTCTACCAAAAGAAATAAACTGTGAGTAAATGACACTATAACTAGTTTGTGTGACAGAAGTACTTACTTTACTTTCTCAACAACGTTTGTAGAACATTCAGATCAGGCAATGTAATAACACCCAATTAAAGAGAAAAAGAAGCCCTTCAGAATGTTGAACAGCTGTAACTGATAACTCACTTGGAGGAAAGGACAGAAAACCCTGAAAGAAATGCAGATGAAAAGGAAGTGTTCTGTAGGTCTTCATCAGTGCATGGAGACTCCAGCCCTGAGGCTTCACTTCTGATGTCACATTTTGAAAGCTCGAGGAAAAGGTAAACCTCATCAACACTGTGAGTGAAGACTGGACAAATTCACCAGATATGAACCTCCTCAGAGAAAGCTGGAGGAGCCCTGGGCTGTTCACAGTGACCGTACTGCCATCCAGAGGAGGGCTGCAGCTCCAAATAAGTGAAGTCTTCTGCATCGGCACGAGACAAAGACCTGTCTTTAGCCCACATTGCAGGCTCCAGTTCTCAGGGAGCCATACAAGTGATGTGGCAGTTCAGTGATGCAAAGGGCCTGAGGTTTATCTGCTGTTCCAAGCATGAATGTGAGACAGAATAGCCCCCAAGCAGGTTTTTTGGGGGTTTAGTTTGGCAGAAGAGGGAGTTAACTCTGTACCAGCAGTCTTGTTCTTCAGGACAGTTCAAGGCAGGCACACAAAGCTTTCTGGGGGAAAAGTATTGTTGGCCTAAAAACCCCCAAACCAACCAATAGCATGGTAATGAGGGGGATGGGTTTTATAGAAGTGTTCAAGACAGTCTGAGAATTTTTTGGACAGTAACCTGGAGAGATATGGATGTTTTACTGAGTCTAACCAAGAGATCTGGTTAATGGAGAACTTCCCAGGAAAGAGTACTGGCATTTCCAGGCTTCCATGGTGAACATTTCAGTTTATAAAGCAAAGATAAAAGGTGAAGGACTGTATCTCTTTCTTTTTGATATTCATTCAGCATCCAACAAGCTGAACATTCAACCAGTAGAAGAACTCAGAGATAAAATGTGAGAGACCATCTGGACCATAGGACGAGGTAGAAATAAGACAGTATGAAGAAAGTGAACTGCTGTCCACTTGTTAACTGTGGTCCAAAAACCTGACCTGTGCAATCCATTCTGTGTTTGCACCGGGCACCAGTGAGTGAGGGCTGGCTATGCAGCTTATTTGTCTAGATGAATACAAGTGCTTTCCTGCCTCTTGACCTAAACTGCGAGCAGAGCGTCATGGCAATGAACATCTAGTGTTTAAATATGCACTAAGGTATCTTACAGTTTTATATTAAAGATCAAAAAATGCAAAGTTTTAAGTATTTTCCCACATTCTTAATACAGATTTGTGTGCTTGGAGTTCTTAAAACTAACACATTTAATTTAAAAGGTAAAAAGAGATGGAGATTTGCCTGATGAAACAAAAAACACAAGTCAAAGACATTCTCACTCCATGCAGTGCATTAGTTGCAATCATCTTATTCTGTAGAATGGAGGCTTGACATAAGATATCATTACTATTACCAACAGTTTATAGACTCTTAGTGTAAGTGGTGTATCAAGTTACTCAGATAGAGAGAGCCAAGGGCATTGAATAATTATTTGAAATTTAAACACCGTAACACACATATACAATTACATCCTTTCCTCAGAAAGAAATCTTTTGTCTGCATGCTATTCGAGCCAGTGCCACTGGAGACTTTGGGGAGATGGAGAAAGAGCTCACTCTGGATGAGGACAATCAATCAAAATCTTCTCTGGAACTAGACCTGCTGTTATAACAGATCAATAAATGCTACCTGTTGATCTACAACAGTAGAATCATTAAGACAGCCACTCAAAATGATACATAAATACATATTAAGCATTGCACATGTGTATGTGTTTATTTAAATATTATACATTTTTTATTAATTCTACATAAAACTGAGGTTTGTTTTCATTAATGCATGCCCATACATAAGCTGCCATTGACCAAGACCCTCTTACTGCTCTATCAGCCTGAAATTCTGCAAAGGAAGACACAGAGAAGTGAAATATTAATGGAAAGTGGGATTTTCCTTGCCATAGCCTCAATAAATACGTCGGTCAGGAGAAAAAATAGGTCAAAAATAGAAAGCTTATATCTCCAATATCAAAGAAAAGAATGTTTGTGTCAAATCTATCGGAGAAATTGCCATGAATGGTTCATCTGTGTGAAAATATGATCCTTGTAATGCTGCTAAGATCAGCGAGACCTGGGATGATATGTTGAGTTCAGAGCTGGCTGCAGAAGTTAGACATGTCCATGGGAAGCTTTAATTTCCATGTCTGTTTTGCAGCATTTTAAAATGGGTAGGGGAGACAGTGTAAAAAATTACTTTTCAGAATGGTTCATTAATTAGTATAAAAATGAAAGTACATTAAATGTGAATATTAAGGTGAAATCCTCATAAACATCATTCCATATTATCCCAGTGTGCAAAATTTTTCATTTGAACTCATCGGTTTCCTCAGTTTGGGATCCTTTGCATTTCTTTCCCTGTAGCCCACAAGCTCCTTCTGTTGCATGCACAGTTCATCTTCTACTCTTTTCTAAAACATTCAGACAGATCAAGTAAGGTGAAATCTACAGTACCTTTAAACCAGAGAATGAGAAAACCACCTCTTTATTAGCCTCATACTCAAGATCTGCTCAGGGGAACATGCATTAACTCACCACCTAATTCTGCAAAAATCTTTGCATAGAAACCCATTGGCCTCTACTTTGTATTCTCCAAGCAGGAATTGCACCATAAGTCTCAAAAATGTTTTCAAGAGTGGACACTTGGGAACTTAACTGTGTTGGGGGTGGCTGTAAAAACCAGCTGATCTCACAAAGGAGGTCAAAAGAGGCCGCATGTGCTTAACTCAGAGGTACCCTAAAGGGCAGCAGTCACTGTGCCTGCTGCAAAACACAGACTTGAACTCTCAGGGGCTCTTCAGGACTAGCATGCCAGGCCTGTGTCCCAAAAAGACAGACACCTCAATATTGGCTAAAATAAGGTAGTTGTTCTACAAAGTAACAATTGAATTTGTATGTGCCATGGTTTATCACCTTCTTATACTTGCAGCCAACACAAAGGAAGAGAAATACTGGACTCAGCTCTGTCCAGAGAAAAGTATTATAGATATTGCGGGATTTTCTTTCTGCCCCTGCAACCCCTTTCCATATCTCTTTCCAATTTATTTTAGGTTACATGGACATAGTGCTATTGAGTTTTATATAATATACCTGTAATTACTTACTCTTTCCATTAACTGTCAGAGACCTGTTTTACCACAGAATGTGCTTATTGCAATGGGCTTTTATTGACAGTACCTTCATAAAAAAATTTCTACTAATACATTAACTTCTGTTTCATAAAAAAAGATTAGCTGGAAAAAGATTAGCACGTCCTGGAACACAATACTAAGGACCATTAAGAAAGGAAGCTGAGGTGGAGGATGTTTTTCCTACTTTTTAATGTGAATAATATAAATTGAAGTGTTCTTACTCAGGGCATAAACGAAAACACGAATAAATCATTTCAGGTGAACATAAATTCTGCTTGAATTGCAAATGACCCTTCTAGCAGAAATTAGATTGAGGCTGAAGCTTAAGTTCTCTTCTGTACACCTATTCTTCTTTGGGGCATTTTTCAGATTCTGGCAAATAAATTTAGACCTGGACTGTAGAAAATCTATGATTTCTAATGCCCTTCTCACAAAACTTCAATTATACTATGTTTAAGATGTTTAAATGAAAGAATCTGTCAAGGCTGTGGCTTCTTTCTTTGTTTTGGGATTGTTTGGGGATTGTGTGATGGAATTATTTGATGTAATAACTGTCGTCAAAAGGACATTTTAATAATAGATTTAAACATGCAGTGGGCTGGGTTTTCTGCTTCCCCTTTTCCTCCCTCATAGCCACTGGTGGACATTTACTCATGCAGTGATGTGGGATAAACAGTCCTTCAATATATGACTATTTCAATTTGGGAAATGGAAGCTCAGAAAACACAGGATGCAATCTACTGAAAGAGGATAGTTGGGAAGAGTTTGGGGGCTGTGGGGAGAGATTCAGCTAGTTTGTTTTTACCTTTTAAAACCAAACAAACATTTAAATCCCAGATTTAAGTGGCTTCCTCATTCAGGAAGTACAGTCCAATAGCTGACTTACTTGGAAATTGAAAAATGGTGTCGGGACCTGTGTCTGTCAGGACTGTGTAAATTTGGAGCAACTCCATTGACTGCAAAGCAGTTAAAATCATACATATCAGTGATTAGAAACTGGCCTATAACATGCTTTAATTTCTTACTCATTTCAAGACAGAGATAAACCTCCCAGCTGTGTCAGACTCAGTGATCACATTCTTCCTGATTGCTTCCCTCATCCTACAGAGATAACTGTACACAAGAAAGGCAAAACACCAGATGATCTTTCACCTGCCTGGAAACTTTAAGGAGAAAATTATCAAAGCAAATTTGTGCAAAGTATCCACTTGCTACTCAAAGAATGAAGCTTCTTAACTAAAGGCAACCGAGAATTTGTTTAAATCTGTGGAAATGTGAATAATTTCCAAAGACATTAAGGAATTTGCTTAGCTGAGTATAAAGGACTGAAAATTAAAAGCAGAAAGTATATTTTATAGAATAAATAAATCCCACATGATTTTTTACCAAATTATTCAGTTTGGTTAATTCTCTAATCATATTTTAAGGGCTATCTAAATGCCAGTCAATTACAACTCTACAGAAACAGAATAAAAACTCAGTGTAATTAACATTCAAAGTAGCTGCTAATTTGCCCATTTATTTACAGCTCATGCAACTTCATAATAAAGTTTGTCAGAATAAACTGTTTAGATACACAGTCCTTGTGTCAGCAGTTATTAAAACAAACAGCACATCTCTCCCTCAATCTGCTGAAGCTGAGCAAAAGCACATTTGAAGCTCCGAGACTCACACCCAGCAGTGTCCACTTTAAATAGAAAAATCTCATTGATTGCGTGAAACTCGGGTCTCATTTTTGTCCATCGATTCCCTCGGTGACCTTCCGCAGCATCAAAGCCCAGAGCGAACCCAATCTGACCCCGACTTTATGTGCATTATTATATTGAGAGACAGGAGCTACTTACAGTCCATGCCATTGTCTCCGTAGATATGTAATAAAGTATTCTAGAACTGCTCCTGCAGAGAACACTTCATGCACTCGGCATTTCCTTTTCTCTCTCTCTCTCTTCCCTCCAATCTTAAAATTCTTCTCTTTGCTGTGCCGAATGTTTGGGTTTTTTCCCCCCTCCAGTGGACAGCTCAAATGAGCAACTTCAGACTTTGACTAATACTCACATAACTCTCAGTAAACAACATCCTTCACACAGATCTATAACTAATAATAATGCTCTTTATTAAGCTCTCCTGTGAAACAATATGTCTAATAAAAACTGCTCTCCATGCTGTTTTAATTATAATAAATCACCTTCATTATGATGCATACTTCAATATAACATGCCTAATGCTTAGCTACCTGGGATACTACAATAATGAGGACACAGAGTAGACACATCTTGTGGAAAGTTATTTACACACACTGCAAAATTCTACGGTACTGTACTGCTTTGCAACATGAATTTCAACAACTTTTATCTTACCTCACTCTTCATAACATCACAGCTGAGAAGAACCACCCCCCTGAAAAATGCTGTTTACACAAATAACAGGACCTTGAATACATCCACCAGCACGGAAAAAATAAGTCCTTGCAGTGCAATGATTTCTCTATAAATGTATAAAAGTATTTTACCACCCTGTGCAACAAATCAGTGATGAGACTATAGGCTGTTGTGTGCCGGTACCCAGGGATTTCATGTCAAAGTCAACTTCCTTGGCAATCCCTGGGGAACTGCGCTGTGCACATTCTCATGAAAGGTGTGAAAATCTGATTTTCTAAAATGGATCAGTAATTCTCTATGAAGGGGAAAAGGATCAATAAATCTTTGCTAAGTAGATTGTAAAGGAAAAATTATTCTTTCAGTGACAGTACATTAGGATCCTCCAAACAATCTCAATAAACTAAAGACATAGCATTTCTCCAGCAGCTACTTTTGACTTCTGATATATTTTTGTAATCTCCGATCATTCTGCAATGCACATACATTTATATTTGCTAAGCAATGTTCCATGTTGATGTTGATTTACGAGTATATGCCATTATAATGCTCAGCTGTGAGTAGAAGAAGAAAATTATTAGCTGCTTGTAACCTGATAGATGTGATACGAGGAAATGTCATTACACCCCTGCACACATATATGTTTGTTACTATATCACTCTCCCTGTACCTACAGATATCCTGTACTCTCTCTATATATACCTACACACACACTAACATTTACTAGATTGGGTGTATCTATATGATCTTTTTCTACATGTGCCTATACAATATATAGGTACATTTCAGACACTGAGCATTCATTATAACACATATAGCAACTGGTAACTCCACTGGCTGCTTCACAGACCTGAAAGGTGTCCATCCAGTTGCTGCAGTAGCACATGGATCTGGCATTTACACCATCAAATCCTGCAGTCACGTTGTAGCTAAACATGTGGTTTTTATGTGGCAGCACAAGCAGCCCTTGCCTGAAGACAGCACAACAGGGCTCAGGGTGAGCAGTCAGTCACACACAGCCGAGCCACAAGTGGGCTATACATGCAACAGAGGATCTGTCCTCTCCCACAGTCTCTTCCTCCTGCTGCATAGTCAGGGGACCCTGCCAGAAGTGTCTGTGGTGGTGTTTCTGTGGCAGTGGTACATGCACAGACTGGGCATTTAAATGTCTGTTCTAATTCCAAATGCCAGTGCTGCTGTGAAACTGAACATGCTGGGCTGCATTTCTGTTCCTGTCGCTCCTGGCACACAAGTATTCTGGGTGGTAATCTCTGAGGGGATACATGCTGAGAACAGGAAAAAAGAGCTTTGTGCCTCTCACCAATGCTGAGAAACCAGAGAGGAGAGGAGGCAGACTCTGCTGCCCAGAGAAATCTACAGTCTTGAGACCAGGATCTTGCAAGTAAGTTTTGGTACAAACACAGAAAATCAAGTCTAAAAAACCAGAATAACAGAAGAAAACAAATATGACAGGAAGGCACAGGCAGGAAAAATGTTGAGTTCAGGACTCTGAAACTGCCTCAAATTTGATAGAGCACCCACAGAACAGGGGACTTGAACCCTATAAGCAGTTCTGAATATTTTAAGATGCTGAACTGTAGCAGAGCTAGTGACATTCTGAAAACCATACTGTGCACCTGAGTAAGTTTCTCTGGCATTTTCCAGATGGTGGAATGAAGGCAGAAGCCATCATTTTTATACTCCGAAGATCGAATGCTTTATATACTTTCAGAGTTCAAAGAACCTGCTTGCACAGTTTCCTAAATCTTTTAGCTTATCTTTTGTTAGTTTGCGGGCAGGGGGGGAACTTGTTTCCTTGTTTTGTTTTTAGAAACAGGGAAATATTAACAACAGGGCTTGAGAACAGATGCTGCCTTAGGTCCTAGTTGAGCAGAAGGTGTCAGGGCATACTTGAGCAGGCTCGACCACTGCACTGCACTGTTTCATGCTTGAGGGAACACAGAGAGAAAGGTTCTCTCCTTCCCCTCCCTATTATCTCTACCATCCCCTTGCCCACCACAGCAAATGAGATGGAAGTAAGCAGACTTACAGTGGGCAAAAGTATATAAAGAAGAAGAAAAAATTCAGTATATCAATTCCCAATAAAGTCACGTCATTGCCATGAGGAACAAAAGGATAAAACTAAGTCCTCTTGGGATGACAAATCTCATTTTTAGCCAAAGACACCATGGTAAAGTATCCTCAGGAGCTCACTGCAGCTTCTCCTTCAACCCATGTATTTCAGCTGTTTCAGTGGAGCTCCTCAAAGTGCTTTGTGTGTATCAGATGATGAAGCTCCACAAGACCTCCTTGTTGTATGTCAAAGAAAAGAAAGGGGAGCTCTGGCTCATATAGATACAATAATATACACAAACAGCACTATACACGCTCTCATCCATCACAGATACCCCAAACCATTTTTGGGTGTCTCAAAGAAATATGAGATTGTCTTTTACCATAGGTTTTGGAAAAGAATGTCTTCATTGAAACAAAACCGTGGAAGATTCAGTCTCCCTGCAGCACCACAAGAAAGAAATGAAAAATTCAGAGGCTCTAATAGTACTGGCAAAGAAGCACGCTGGTGCCCCATCTGCTAAACAACAATGTGTCAGAGTTCATGACCCACCACACCAGGTTTTATGTAATCCTGAATAAATCCCATCCTCTCCTGTATCAGTATGTATCTTGCATTACTCTTTTGAGGCTAGTCCCCTCCTGAAGTCATAGTTCAGACCCATGTCCAGAAACCAACTGACCCAGACTGGCACGAATCATCTGGTTCAGTCTGTAAGCATTTATTCAGACCCTTCTCTATCCTGCATATCCAGCACTTCTAGGTGTTTAGCTTCCTCTGTTATTCACAGAGGTTGCTTTCCTTTGGTTTGTTCAGTGACATGATTTTCCTGGAGTGCAGCAGGTAGTATCATTTGCTTAGGAGAAAAAAAACAAAAAAAAAACAGACCCAAAAAACCAAACACAAACCCAAGCAAACTACCTATCAAACATCCTCCCCACTCAAAAAAAAAAAAAACAAAAAAAACCCAACAACCAAAAACAAAAGCAAACAAAAAAACCCACCAAAAAACAAACCCTAAACAACCACTCCACTTTTATGCCTCCTTAAGGTTTTCTAATATCATAGATAAGGAGAACAGTAAAGGCAAGATTAAATACTATATCTGAAGTTGCATTAAAATTTCTTCACAGAGGAAAGAACACTGCCCACAATTTGTTTACATGATTACAGCCAAGACAAATCATGGGTATCTATAATCACTCATTTGAGACTACCCAGCTATTCCTGACCTACACTAAGGAAAACAGCTGGCAGATAGTGTGGATCTCTGTTCAGCAGCACTGGCTGAAATGCCTAAATACCAAAGGGCACACACAATACTAAAGGACACACCTTCAATAGCAAATGTTTGCACAAAGCACCAAATCTGCACCCACCAAAATATAAAATTCCCAGTGCATTCAAAGAGGGGAGATTCCATCCAGGAAATCCAGATGGGCTTTCATCAAGGACAGGCCCATGGAAACATTACACCTGAGGGCCAGGTGATCAAAGGACCAAACCAAATCACACCAGTGACATAACACAACAAAATTAACCTTACATGAGGCACCTTAATTTGAGTAGTTCAGTATACTGAAAAGTTTCTTCCAACTACATTTTAAAGCAGTATTTTTGACTCATTGTCCCAAACAAATTATGTACAAGAGATTCACTAAGTGAATTAAACTCTCCAAATCCTTATGTGAATGTTATACGCACACATATGAGCATAATGGGAAAAATTCCAGAAAATAATTCTATAACATACTCTATGAAAGTTTCAGAAAGAAGATCTTCTATATCACAATCTAAAAATTGCATTTGTATTCAAAGGCATGTTACTCTCATACTAATACAACCAGACAATGTGAATTTTCAAATTAAATTATGGAGCAACCCCGTAGCAAAGGGTGAAACTTACTTCCCCTCTTAATACCAAAAAAATTCCCCTGATATCTCAAAGAAACAGCTCATCACAGAATAAAGCTTTTTCCAAGACACTTAAAAATATACAATAAAAAGGGGTTTGAAAACAAACCTGTTCTAACCTGTTTTTTCTGTCCTGTAGAAGAACAACTACCCAGAGGGACCTTGATAGGTTGTAGAAGTGCAAAGTCCTGCACCTGGGAAGTATCAACCCTGGGCATCTGCAAAATGGACATCTTGAAATTTGCAGGACAAAGTTTGCTTTGAATGGCCTAGTAAGCCTTCCATTCTTTCATTCATAATAAAGAAAAAAAATTAAAATTACCAAAGGGGTTGAGTTTTAAGTGCAGTTTTACTGTCATTCTGAAACACTGCAGTGATTTCTGTAAATTTAAGGTGCAGAACCTGAGAAGAAGACTTAAAGATTTCCACCAGTTTATGGCAACTCTGCACTGTTAACTGCTATGACACTTGTTTGTATCATCCCTCCTTTGTAGTCACCCTCGGGATTGTTTAAATAACCATTAACATGCTAAACAGTAAATATACCAAGAAAATGTACTAATACTGAAGCCCATATATGTTTTCAGAACCCTATACCTCGATCACTTTGAAGTGGATGCACTTGACCCATGTCTCAGATGCTTGTGCAGGTGAACTGGTTTTGAAATACGAGAAATTCAAAAATCTAAGAAACAGCACAGCAGGCAGATTCTCTCATAAAACACCTTTAAAAAGCCCTTGGAACTACTGCTTGTAGTGCATTTTTGCAAAGCAGGCCACAGCACTGCAAAGCACACAAGCTATTCATATTCACTGCAGCAGACCCCTGCATGAACGTGCTTAAATCTGTTGAGGATTGATTAAAGTAGGTGAACATGTAGGTCATGATCCAGGTCACTGACCTCAGTAGAAGCAAGTTTACTGTATCCTGTATGCAGATTTGGGCAGCATTCTTAGGATTTTTCACAAGAAGTAACATTCTTACTTTAATAAAAACACTTCCACAATACCTCATGATGAGCCATGCAGCTCATGCCAGTGTCTTTAAAAGGCAGGGGGTGTATAAGCAGAATGGAATTTGCAGAGTAAAGCAGCATCACAACACACCTCCAGATTGCTTCATGCACAACATTGACAAGTCTTTTAAATATTAAGGGCTGTGTTCTACTCTAATTCCACACATGGGGCTCCCATTAATGTCATTGGGTGCTTCACACAAAGCACAAGAACAGAAACAGCCCTTGGCATCTTTCTGTATTAAAGAAAAAAGATTTCAATAAGTTTACTTAATCCATCAAACTGGCAGACTCTTGCATTAGCTCCTGTGATAGTGCTGTCAATGCTTGGTCAAGCCTAAAAAACCTTCAAGCTTAAGCAAGTCTTGACACAGCAGAGAAGCAGAAGCTCAAGATGGTCAACTGTAGGAAGTAAATAAACTTTTAAAAGCTAAGAGAATAAAGGATTAAAGGATAAAGAAAATTATTTTCGCCCTTTATATCAACTTTTTCCAAAGAAATATATGTTTTAGAAAAAGAAACCCAGAGCTTGGCAGGCTGGGTGTAAAAAGAAAAGCAGAGACAAGTTGGGGGCTGGGGGAAGTGGGAAGGAGAGTGCAGCTGCTAATCCTGCTAAGGCAGTTTTCCAGTATTGACTCCACTCTATTGGGGCCACACAAACTTTTTGACCACGCAGTAACTAGCTTGCTTGATAGCCTGGAGTCACCAGAGTTAAAGGTCTCAGCACATATCTTAAGTCCATGGGAAGAGTGGATTTGTGCCCAAGAGTATTTTGCTCTCAGACACCCAAGTCAGAGCTTATCAATTGGTGTCTGCAAGGGTGGCAAGCATAAAACAACTCTACTAATACCTTCCCTTCCATTGCTCTACTGCCCATACATTCCCAGCAGGAACAGCCTCCTGACCACTGGTCCCTGCCACATTTTTAATTCTAGGTTTTGTGTTCAGAGATCACAGAAGCTCCATGCACTTGTTAACATAGGTTTTTGTTGGCCTGGTGGCTACCATTTGGGATGAAGTGTCCTTGGCTCTTGGGTATTAGGCCTCATGACTTTTTAAAGCAACATAATTACTTTGAAAGCTGGCAGAGTCCAAATCTGAACTATTAAGTCTCCTCCTCATTGATGTATTTAGCAACCACAAGGTTCAGTTATCACTGGGGCATTTCTGTAATGGAGAACCTGACACAGGTACATGGTTTGGCTGACAATTTAGCTAGAGAGGCTTGTTGAAATCATATAGAGTTGTAGGATATATGGCATCAGTAGATTGACCTTAGTACACAAAAGTTGAGGCAATTTAAACTATTATCATCACACAAAGTAGACAACTTGAAGAAAGCAACAGCATGAAGGTACAGGTAGTTGTTGGACAGTGTTATGCAAGCTTTTTCTCTCCCTGGATAAATCAACATGCCTTATTTATAGTAGTAAAAGCATCTGAGCATGAACAGCATTTGAAGACAAAGTTTAAATCATTACAGAAAGATGAGCCCTACAGCTAATTGTATCAAACAAGTCTATTCTCCTTTTGCCTCTTTCTTCTCACTCAGTAAATGGCTGACTTATTTGAACCCATCAGTTCAGCACATGAGCAGTAACAAAACATAGCAGCTGTCATGTTCCACTCCCTCTTTGTTCAGTTGCTCTTTGGGATGAGCTCCCTCTTACTCACCACTGTCTGTCTTCCCTGTGTAGTTACATCAATCTCTCCTTGGATTGCTACTGAGGAAAAGCAATTGTCCAGATGCAGAAGTCTACATGTGGCTCTGGATGAGGCAGTTTCCCAATGGTCATTGTAATCAATGGAGCCTCTTTCATTGACTTCTGTAAGAGACAGATCAAAGCAAGACCCTTTCTTTAAGGTCCTTGTGAACAAATCTCACCAGAAAATGACAGAATGCTTCCTGCTAGGAAACCTCACAGAGAATTCAGGCAGAACTCTCTTCTCAGTTTCACAACAAACTCAGATTAAGGGCATTGCCTTGTGTAGTTTTCCAGCATCAATTCCAATGGTGGCTAATGCTGTGCAAACCCAGGGCTGAAAAAGCTACATCATAAAAAGTAGGCTGAGGGGAAGAATGCCTGTGGGAAGCACTGTGATTTTGGTTTGAATTCCTCTTGGGGTACAGATTCTGAATGTGAGTTTTTTTTTTTTACAGTTCAGGGAAGATTACACTGAAAATGGTTTGAAGAAGCCTTTGTACGAGGCAGAGTAGAATATATAAAATAATTTTAAAGTCACCCTTAACTACCTCCTCAGTAGTCCACCAAAAAGACTGACCAAAGCACAAGCTAATAATCCACATTCTCTGAATTCCATGGAGGAACTGAGCACTTCAGCATCATTGACCTCTGCTTGAATAGGCCTTATACATACAAACTGACACTGCAACCAATTCCTAACCAGTTCTAATGTTACAGGAACCACTGCAACTTACAAACACAAATCCACACTAGTAGAAGGCAACTTGTTTGGACCACTGATGACTCCTTACTGGAACAACCCTCCTCCCTTCCCTGCTTTCACATACATAGTCCAATGGGACAAGTCCCAAGAGAAGAAACTTTCCATCATTGCTCAGCAGTCACAGTAGCTCATGGCAGAAAGGTCTGATCTGGCTACATTTCTACCAGGTATAAGCTTCTTAAACAGCATGGAAGTTTTTCCTTCTCTACATTCTACCCACTGCTCTGGGGAAAAAAAAATCAAGTATCTAAGTAAACCATCATCTTGAATATATAAATTAAGTATATACATTCTTTATAAACAGGACTTTTAATAGCACATTTAAATTATAACTTGCACTTTTGCAGCATCCCCATGGAGTTAATTTTAAAACTGATTGAATGAAATAATGCCACTAAGACTACAGAATTTCTCACACACACCTCTACACTGACTTATCTAGTTTTAATGTCTAGGACTTACACAGTTGCAAACTACAGCTACTTAAATGACAACTATTGTTCCCTGCATGATATTTGGTGAAATAAATGCTGAAGTGTAAAATCCATTAGTGCCACATATACTATACACTGCATTTGCAAAGGCTTAGTTCAGGGGGAATGGAAATTCCTCACCACAGATAAATACAGCTTTTAAAAGGGTTTATTATTATTATTATTACTTTCTTCCAATAAAATATCTGGTTTTTTTCTAACATCTCTATCTGCTGGTATTTTGAAACTCAATGAAATACCTCAAGGCAAGTACTTGCTCACTATTTCCTGTTGGAACAGCTCAAAAATGTTCTTTGTGTTATTTGAAGCAAGCAGCAAAAATGGCAACACAGGGGTGACTTCACTTCCTTGAGGGAAGAGACATTCCAACATATATTTAATATATATTTATATGCTGTATCATTAAAAAGGTATCCCAAAGAGATCAACAGGCACTGATAAGTACTTGTTATTGAAAAAGGCACATTAAATAAGAAGAGTGTGCTTGAAAGTGCAGTGGAGCAGAATGAGAGGTGAGGTCCTACCTCTGGCTCCCACTGAACCCCCAGCTCCAAACCAGGACAGCAGTCCTGGCTTTTCTCATCAGTTTAGCTGCTTACAGACTGTAGTGGCTGCTGAGCATGTGCAAACCAAACCAAGCAGTAGGAGAAACTACAGCAAATTCTGTTTCTCTGTGGTCTTTTCCAGGAAGTTCAGAAACCAATTGTGCCACCATGTGCCATAAAATAATGTTGTCCTGGGTTTCTGCCACTCCTGGAAACTGAACAAACACTAATTTGGATGAGGAGAGATTTCTTTAGGCAATGTTTCATTTGCTCTGTGATCCTCAGCCGAGAGAGAATCGCACCAATTATACTGAGTGCAAACACATTACAAAGAAACATCCTGTGCATTAAAGAAAGTAAAATATTCTTCATGTATTTATGAATGAACTATCCTGCCTTTGAAGTAACATTCAAGTACAGAGAACAAAAGTAGTTTAAGTAAAGCTATACTCTCATTCACACTCTGTAAAACTGTGATTACCTCTTTTTCCCTTCGTGAAATAAACTAGTACTCCTCTAAAATCAATTTGCAAGTGCTGCAGGTTACAAAAAAAACCAACAAACCTCCCCCTCCAGTAAAATCATTCAGAGCAAGCCCACCTGGACAAAAGGCCCAGTTTCCCTACTGCTTTGTGCTAGGGTGCAAAAAACTCTTGTCTGCTACATTAGTGAGAAATAACAACTTCAGAGAGTCAGACACATGCTGAAATGTTTCAGCTGAAATCAAACTCTGAGAAATTTTTAAATGTTTTCAACACATCAGCATGAAGCATCGACCTAGTTGGAATCACTTAGATCTACAGCAAATGCACTGATTGTTTTCACAGCATGCTTTTCTCCTTCAAGCTGCAACAGGCAGACTGGCAACTGCTGTTCAGAAAGGTTTTCAGCCCCCTGCCTTGGTCTGCTGTGGCCCATGACACGATCAATAGCAGGGTTAGAAGACAGAGGAAGCTAAGGAAAGATTATGAAAATGAGGAGAGTGATAGAATTGCCTTACAGGATTTGTTCTCTCTCTCACCTTGAGTCTTTTCTGCTGCAGAAAGGATGGAGAACCACCCCAATTCTTTCACCAAACCGAGACAGAGATGACGGGGAGACTACATGGCATGAGTGCAGACAGCACTGAGCACACTTAGGAACATTCTGCTCAACACATAGAGGAGAAAGAAGATCTTGCCAGCAGATGTCTTTCTCTTGGTCTGGGTGGGATGGAGATACCTCTAAAGAAAACCTCTCTCTCATTTATCAGTATAATTAGCATGCATGGTGAGAAAAGTTCATGGCAAAAAAATTTGAGTATTCTCCTTTAATCATTTTGCCTCAACCCTGGCTGTGCTATCTGCAGGCATCTCTGCTCCAGCCCTTCTGATAGTACCCATGATCTCTGGAACAAGTCCTGCTGCCTTTGAACTGGCGCATAATGGGAGAGCACTTCAGACACCAGTCCTGCTTAATATGCCACTGCACAGGACACTGGCTGCCATGTTATAAAGACCTTAATGGCTTTCAGTTGTTCAGGCACCACATTATTAAAGAATTTTTATAGTAAGGCTAACAATTTTAATACAGTACCACTCTTGTTAGAGTCATTATGATGGAAAATGTGATTTTAAGTCCATTACTGTTGATACCATGCTGTTCTCCTACTCTATCCCATCACCAGTTTATGAAGATACCTAGCTAGCACTTACTGGAGTAGTCTGACAAGAGGTGGAAAGAAACAGTTCAAAGGGAATCAGAGAAGGCCCAGTTTATGCCACCGTCTGTTTGGTTTTTTTTCAGTTATGCACAGAGGAATCCCAGGAGAAAAGCATATTTGGACATTAATAGGATGCAGCAGACAGAATGTTATTGGGATGCAGTCAATCCACATTCATATTTTAATATGATAAAAAGATAGGAAATGGACATGAATTTTATACAGTTTTCTTAAGTGTTCTACAGCATAAGCAAACTATTAACTGCAAGTCACACAGGTTCAGGGCAACACTCCAGCGAGGACAAGGCTCTCTAGACCCATGGCATGGGCTTATGTACACACCACCCACAGCAATAAAGGAATTAACCCCACTGCAGAACTCTTGTTTACAAATCATTATAGCATCATTATTTGTGCAAGCATTACTTTCTATAATTCTTTGTGCCCAAACAGAAAACTCTCCCTGGTCAGGTGCAGAGGAAAACACAAGCTACCAGTCACTAAAGAATGAGCCCTCCGATATCCATCCTCGCATTTGGCCTGGTTTCATCATCTCAAGGATGATATTAGCAGGAGCTCCCAGAGAGCAGCTTAGTGGAAGGAAACAGCAGAATGGGTTGAAGAGGGCTTTTATTTTCTGTTGAAAGCCTTTTAATAAAGTGGTGTTAGGAGAGATGACATGGGGAGCACTAAGAGGTTGCACCAGGGATCCTACCACAGCACAGGAAGGCACAGCCCAAGGGTGAGCACAGCAAGCACCCACCTGGCACAAGAGGTGGCTGGGCCAAGCACCAATCATAGAATCGATTGGGTTGGAAAAGACATCTGAGATCATCAAGTCCAACCCTTGGTCCAACTCCAGTCCATTTACCAGATCATGGCACTCAGTGCCACGGCCAAGCTCAGTTTAAAAACCTCCAGGGATGGGGAATCCACCTCCTCTCTGGGCAGCCCATTCCAATGTCTGAGCACTCTCTCTGCAAAGAATTTCTTTCTGCTCTCCAACTTCAATTTCCCCTGGCAGAGCTTGAGCCCGTGCCCCCTTGTCCTATTGCTGAGTGCCTGGGAGAAGAGACCAAACCCCACCTGGCCAGAACTTCCCTTCAGGTAGTTCCAGACAGTGCTGAGGTCACCTCTGAACCTCCTCTTCTCCAGGCTAAACACCCCCAGCTCCCTCAGCCTCTCCCCACAGCACTTGTGCTCCCGTCCCTTCTCCAGCCTCCTTGCTCTTCTCTGGACCAAGGGTAAGCATTTGCCAGCCTGGCACTCCACAGGCACACACAGGGCCTCCTGCGGTAGCCACATCCCAGCAGGGGCTGGCAGCCCCTCCCCATCTTACAGCACTGACCAGAGTCCCTCCTCTTCTTCCACAATAACCCAGCAAACAGCATTTCACCTGCCCCAACAGTACCCCTTGGATCCACTTCCCAATATCTCTGGTCAGTAAAATATACTCGGGTGTTGCCCTTCCCAGACCTGCACACTTTCTGCTCCCAGCCTGGAAAGCTTCAGCCAGGGTTTCCCCTGAGGACCCTGCTACACCCTGCTATGAAGGGTGCCAGTTCACAAAATTAGTTACAGGAAAACAGTCAGAAAGTTTGCTTTCTTTTTTCTAAATATGAGACAAAAAGCAACATCTGGCTGAAAGAGGCTGTCTGCACTTTAAGAGGTTCATAACAGGAGACAAAAGAAATGTATTTATTCAGACCCATGAAGTCAAGGGCTTTTCTTTTGGAAAGGGAGCTCCCTACAGATGAGTCTGTCACTTGACAGTATCATCCATAATCAGGCAACATGATTGGTATTTGTGTCATACTGCCATCCAAGGTTTCAATTCATCTCACCTCAGTGTAAGACAGAAGTTTCTCTCACTTGCACTGAGTTGCTTGGGCTTGGGGCAGAAGAGTCTGTCTTGTTTCTTTTGTTCATCTTGGCAGCAACCATCTTTTAAACATGCCCTGTAACATGTGGGTGATAGAGTCAAACTGAACCTTTTGGTTAGATGGATTTTTGCTAAGGTTTGGAGACCTTTGGGAACCAATAGAAAAATCCCTGAGAACTTGTAATCATTATCAGCTGACAATTAAACATGTGTGCATTTACTCCAACTTTATCCTGCTAACTTTCACACTCAAAACACAGAGCTCTCTAAAAGGTGTGGAACTTAACCTCATGTGAGGGACACCTACAAAGTCTGCATGGACTGGGTCTTCCACTTAACCCCTCAAAGTGACGCACAAAAGTATTTAATTAAAGAAAAGACTCTTTTTGCACAACAATTAATTTCAGCTTCAAGAACTAAGGTTGTTCATTTTTAACTTAGATAATTTTAGGATTCTTTAAACATTTGGTATTTGTTGCTGCTGTATTACTGTGAACCCTAACAAGCCAAGCTTTAGAAAAACCAACACCTTTCATTTCACACCATAACTTTGCCTAAAAGAACAGTAAAACATGTTACAACAGCCATTGCTGATGGCTGGCAAAAAATTACTGTAACACCCCAGGCTTGGCTCACGAGTTCACCAAAGGTGTTTTACCTTAAGAAAGCACAAGGGTCCCAAAACCCACCTGAGGGATTTGCTAAAAGGGGCTTTCAGTTCTGTTCTACCTCGAGGCCACACATGGGAGAAACTCCACAACACTTCTCGGGGGTAAAAATAACACAACTTTACTGGCAAACTTTGGAAAATAAGGAACCTGGCTAAAGTTTAAAACAAGCATTCAATCAACAAAAAGCACTTCACAAAGCATGGACTTAGCAAATTCCAACCCATCCAGGCTGAAGTTACCCAAATAGCAAGGAAATGAACTTAGGAGGAGAGGAAGAGGGAGAGTATTTATGCACATATACTAAAGGATTCCTTACTGTGAAGAATGAGACAACCAGAGCTTAAGACAAACCAGCAATTCTCAAGTCATGAGAGCTCAGTTTCTGGCTCTCCAAAGGGACATGATTTTCGGACACAAAAAATCTGGCAAAGTTCTGAAATTTATGGTCAAAAGGAGGTTCAGAACACTTGACCAAACAAGAGACCTCCATTTACTGACCATTTCCTTACATTTTCTGGCAGAAATCACTATGAAGTGATTGTATTTTATTACAAAGTAACATTTAAGGGGAAAAAACTCTCCAAAAGTTGAAATCTTTCCAAGATGCTTTTCCCTTCCCAAGGAGTTACATGACCATCAGTACTTGTTCTGTGAAAAATTCTAATTTCATGGTATTTTTAAAAACGTTCTTTGAGGGAAACACATGTCCTCACATACCAGATGATTCAGAAAAAAAATCCAAAAAATAATTCACATGAGGAAAAAATCTGTTTTGACTATTTAATATAAATGAGCTCTGCCAAAAGACGTATCCTCCTCTGATAGAGGACAGTTGGAGCATTTCCTCAACTTTGGTACATTATTCTTTTTAGCAAGCCAAAATTGCACCCTTTGTCATTTGCAACTTACAATTAATTCGCAAGACTTAACCTCCAGGTAGAATTTTAGAAAAGCTTTTTAAGAAATTGTGTGATTTTAATTGCTATATAATGAAAGGCTCAATTCATATCTCCTAAATTAAGAGCTACAAGATTTCAATAAAATTTTCCATTGTAGGTCTCAGAATTTGCCTTCTTTTATTGTACTTAAAAACAAAACAGGCTTTTGAGTGACTGCCTCAGATTTTGGCACATAATTTTTAAAATGCCTTTGTCAGAGAAGTTTTATGCTATATGAGAAATTAAGCATCAGGGGAGACACAGACACACATTTAAAAGTGTAACCAGGAGGAAGAAACCTATAGACTGACAAGTAGAATATTCCTAAAACATGCAAGTACATCTGGAAAACTGAAAAATCTTCCAAAGTTTCCCTAAATGATGTAGACTGAGGTTCTGTTAGGCATTTCTTCCATTAAAATATGTAATTGTACAAGGTGTAGCATCCCTCCAGTTATCAAAACATGCTGCAGTTTTATCTTGGTCTGCAAATCTAACAATTTAAAAATTAATTAGGTCTCTCATTTTTGAGATACTTGTAATGATTGAAATGTAGGAATGCCTGTAACAGTTTAAAATCCTTTCAGGTAACATTAACTCTACATTAATTCCTCAAAACTGGGATAAGTGTTAATTCCCATTTGTACAGAAACAGTCTTTTTATCAGATGAAAATTACTAACTTCTGAGGAGAAATTAAAAGCACCAAAATGTGCCAAATCTGATCTCAAAAGAAGTATTTCTCTCTTCAGAGGAACTGAATCAACATAAGGTCCAATTACATAATACTGAAGTAAGGGTTGTAAGCATCCTGAAGTCTGTGTGTCTGGAGACACATACAACCAGTATCTGATATGAACACATACTGAGGGACTGGCCTGGAGCTGTGTCAGGGCAGGGACAGCACCCAGGGAATGGCCTGGAGCTGTGTCAGGGCAGGGACAGCACCCAGGGAATGGCCTGGAGCTGTGTCAGGGCAGGGACAGCCCCCAGGGAATGGCTGGAGCTGTGTCAGGGCAGGGACAGCCCCCAGGGAATGGCTGGAGCTGTGTCAGGGCAGGGACAGCCCCCAGGGAATGGCTGGAGCTGTGTCAGGGCAGGGACAGCACCCAGGGAATGACCAGGAGCTGTGTCAGGGCAGGGACAGCACCCAGGGAATGGCCTGGAGCTGTGTCAGGGCAGGGTCAGGTTGGATCTCAGGAAAAGGCTCTTCCCCCAGAGGGTGGTGGGCACTGACCAGGCTCCCCAGGGCAGTGGGCACAGCCCCAAGGCTGCCAGAGCTCCAGGAGAGTTTGGATGATGCTCTGGGGCACAGGGTGTGACTCTGGGGATGGGGCTGTGCAGGGCTGAGGGTTGAACTCCATGACCCTTGTGGGTCCCTTCCAGCTCAGCATATTCTGGAATTGTGTGACTCTGTGATATCTTTTTGATTGCATAGGTTGTACAACAGAAGCAGATAAAGAAGTTCAGTAAAAATGAACACTTCACTTGTGCCTATTCCTATATAGTATTTCTCTTTAAGCTAATCAGATGACATTTGGACAGCTCAGCATTAACTGCAAAAGTATAATAAAGTCAGTAAGGACAACTGCCTACCTACAGCCCAGGGAGGAGGAAGGGAAGACTTCTGTGGGAGATTGCTGCCATAGTACAAGTATCAGAGGGTCCTGATGTACATACTCCAAGAAAATGTGTGTAGTGATACTAAAGTATTACATAAAACAAAAAATACTGTATTGAATAATGCCATGAATGAGGTATTTAATTAAAAAGCATCTTGTGTTGAAAGTTCTTGTCACTCTTGAAGCAGTAAATGGCGACAGTAAAATGTAGGTACTGCCAGGAAATAAAAGGGAAGAATAAAAAAAGATTTGTCCTTGGAAGATGGGGTTCTTAAACCACTGAGAATGAGCATTTAGGTTTCGGAGCAGTTGTTTGGTTGTTTTTTTTCTCAATTTCCTTCATGGTACATTGGGTATTAGTCAATATATAGCTTTTGGAATTTAGAAATTTTTCCTTAATCTCTATTCATCAGGATCATTCACAGCAGATTTGGAATTGTTCTGTCTTCAGTACAGACTTTGTGTACCTGTAACTACCATAAATTCTTCAAGCCATATCAGTTAATGAAACAATCCCTGTTGACTTCAGTAAAGCCAGGACTTTCATCCTTTTTCCACAGACATTTGTAAACAAGTGTAACAGATTTTGAGCTTGACACTACAGTAAAGTTAGATAATTGCTCTGTGTTTTATTTAAAGAGGTAACCTTCCATTATGGCATTCCTTATACAGCAAGAACAGGGGTTTCTGCTTCTACTTCTCTGCAGTCAGTTCATACTTGTTAAGAGCTTACACATTATATCTATCAAGCTAAAAAGAGCAGAGCTTTGGAACATGGGAGGACTCAAGTAAACAAAAACAGTCTCTCATAAGCAAAGAAGTTTTCTCAACTGCAGAGACAGAACTCTGCTAAAATACTGGGGGTTTTTTTACCCTGGGACATGTTCAAAACACATTGAATCTTGCCACAAACTCCAATAGATTTTTGGATTAGGCTCTAATTAGTATTTACACTTGGTCTGACTGTGATCACTGTCTCATGATAAAGGTTTGTTTAGCAATATCAATAGTGGCACATTTAGCAACAGAATCAGAAGGTTCTGCATTAAAGTCAATGGGACTACAGCATTTTACGTTCTAGGTCTGTCACCTTTGGCACAGGATTGAAGTGGGCTATTTTGTCAGCTTCTCTAGAAAACAGCAAATACAGAATGAATGCATTCTTATTGTGAACTATGAAGTGAGCCCAGTACCCCTGAACTCCATCTCCTGATGCAGTTACCTACCGGTACATGAAACTGCAGCTGCAAAGGAAGGACAGCCAGAGACCAAGAGGTTTGGTGGCAGAAGAAGCAAATCCTATTTGAATGCCTCATTTATATAATCTCAGGCAGGGAAGGTTCTGGAAGGGTGGGCAGTACGAGGCTTCCTATTGGTCGAGGGACATGCAAATGAAGGATCAATAGACCAATAGGGTAAAGGGGTGGAACATTACAACGAACAATGATAGAATGAGGATAACAACCAATCAGAGAATGGGGATAAGAAACAATGAGGATTCAGAACTTCAACCAATGGGGAGAAATGGTGGGAAAGAAACCCTAGGGGATTATGGGAAGAAGAAACTTGGATAGGGAATGACTAAGGGAAAATACAATAGGGAAGACACGTTTGTGACGTACTTTTATTCCGTTACATCCTTGTAGACCCAGTGTAAAATATCAGTTTTAGGGGCATTTTGTAGAGTCTTCATCCTCATAGACCCAACGTTTGTAATACTATTGCCATTTCACAAAACCTGGGTCTGCTCCCACAGTTACCCACCCAAAGTGGGGGTGCAATACTGGGAAAATACTTGAAAAAGGACAATCTCCAAGACTGGAAAGGGCATGTTGTAGAAAGCCAGAAGTAAGGAAGATAATAAGTGTTTCAGAAGCTAAACACTACCCCATGCTTCTAAGCACACAGTAACATCTGTGATCTATTCTCCAGATGACAAACACAGTGAAAAACTGAGCTATGCTTTTTCACCTTTTGGCCTTTCAGAGGATGATGGGAATCTCCCACAGAGCACTGCTGATACCCTGCCCAACCTTCACACTGGAGCTGGTGAGATCCTTTGGACGCCCCTGGACAACATATTCAGTACTTCTGTAAACACACTGACATGGAAAACTGCCAGGCTCGAATACTTATGTTTCCATTTCATCTTACAGGTTAGTGAAGGGCTCAGAAGCAAAAGGAGGTTGCAATGTAAAACACTTATATGTAACTACATTAAAGAGAGATTCATAGAATCACAGAACATGGTGAGTTGGAAGGGTCCCATCAAGATCATCAAGTCCAACTCCTGGCCCTGTACAGGACATTCCAAAAATCACACCATGTGCCTGGAAGTGCTGTCCAATCTTTGACCTCTGTTAGGCTTGGAACTGTGACCACTGCCCTGGGGACCCTCTTCCAGAGCCCAACCAGCCTCTGGGTGAAGAACCTCTTCCTGATATCCAACCTAAACCTCCCCTGGCACAGCTTCCTGCTGTTCCCTCGAGTCCTGTCACCCGTCATGAAAGTGAAGAGGTCAGTACCCGCCCCTCCGCTTCCTCTCATGAGGATAATGAAGACTGAGATGAGGTCTCTCCTTCAGCCTCCAGGCTGAACAGACCAGTGCCCCCAACTGCTTCTCATACAACTTCCCCTCCAGACCCTTCCCCATCCTCGTGGCCCTCCTTTGGACACTCTCCAATAACTTAGTGTTTTTGTGTATTGTGGGGCCCAAAACTGCACACACTATTCAAGGTCAGACATAATATTCAAGCATAAACCCCTTTGATGTGGAGAGCAAAAAAGCAGTGGTAGTGAATGGTAATTGTAGTAAGGCCAACGCACTTTCTGTTGAGAAGAAAGCTTGTTAACAATACTGTAATACAACACTTGATGCAGCACAGCAAAGCACAGATTCTCAAAATAATTCACTTTTTGCATGACTGTCATTCTCTTTAGCCTAACAGGAATTTTGCAAGTGGTAGTATAAAAGCCAGGGCTTGAGGATGAATCTGGCTTTCCCGTCTTTGCAGCTTAAATGTCAAAACCCTCATCAGGCTGTTGGGAAAAAGAACCCAATATGAAAAAGATTAAACCCATACCTTTGTATGCACTGGCAGAATAATTATTTCTTTGTTCCTCCTTTTAAAAACAGCTTTCAAAACTCTCTATTAATGTTTTTTTTTCATCTTCCATGTATCTTTGCTCTTTGAAGAAAAGTTTTCCATCTATGAAAAAAACTGTTGGTTTGTTGGCTGGTCCAAAGCAGAAAGACACAGAACAAGAAACAAATCATCTTTTAGAAAACCAAGTTCAAACAAAATCATTAACTCCCATTGAGGGAGGGATTGATCCCACAGCCAGCAACACCTCAGCCAACAGAACAGCTCTGGATGTAAGTCACTTTTTGAGACGGCGTCGCAGACTTGTTCTTGGTTTTGTAACTTTTATCTCAAACATTGTGGGCCCCAATTTGCCACCAGACAATGTGGCCAATAGTTAAGTGATAACAATGCAATTAAGAGGGTTAACATAAATGGTGGAATAGCTGAAAGTTTTGCAAAGATTGAGGCAAAACTGCAGTGATGGGATTGAGCCTTGGTTTGCTGCTTGCCTCAGTTCTTGCTGACCCCTCCCACAAGAATGCTTTGCTGATGCCTCCTACAACGGGCCCCTGCACTTGTATCTGAGCAGGTGCTGAATGCATGAAGGTAAAGAGAAAGAATATAACTTGGAGGTAGTTTTATTATCCTCAGTCTTTTTGCACACACCTGTTCCACACAGCTCTCTGCCACAGCCTGATCCTGGCTACTAGTCCTACTCTTTTGACCTTTCTGAGTCCTTATTACAATTAGTTCAATCTATAAAACTATCACAAACCTTCTCTAACTGCCATGCCCTTCTTCCACGCTGCATCTTCTGCTTTCTTCTAATCTTACCACCCCACCTGTTTCATACATCCATGTTGACAGTTACTCCTTCCTCTCTGCACATCACTCTGGTTTGTGACTAGTTCCCTATTCCCAGCTCCATCTCAGCATGCTCTCACTAAACCATACATGAGATACAGTCACAATTGTACATAAGGCTGAAGAGAAGCTAAGTAAGTTTCAGAAAATTACCCCCCCCCGTCAGAGGTAAAACTGGTGTAGTGTAGTACAGGAATTAAAGTTGCTCCACATTGCTGATAGTAGTAATTATATCTGTTCAAATAATAATCCAATGCTGTTTCTCCATAGGAACCTGCAGCTTTAATTTTGCTGTAAAGGGACTGTATCACACACTTGAAGAGGAAAAAAAAGGGCACTTTTGTTTGCAATGCTTCCATTTTTAACTAATTGAGGCAGTGCAGATTAAGAGCCAAGTCTCATCTATTTTGGGGTCTTAATGTGTCTGCTTTGTACAAAGACTGGTGTCAATATATATCTAAAAATCCAGATGACAGTCACTGTTCTACCAAAACTACTGGGTAAGTTGATAGGTTTTGCCTGGTGAAAATAGTAATGGCAAGATTTCTGGGAAATTTTTCATTCAAAATGAAAAATCAGCTATGTTAGAACCTTTAACCCTACCATTCATGTGAAAGAGGAATAAAAGGCCACATGTTTTAGTCTGACATTTCATAAGATAGTTTGAGTGTTTTAGTCAAAGTTAGGTTTTCTTTGAAAATTATCTTTTTTAATCTTCTAAAATCATGCAAATATAACAATCATACTTCCCCTCCAATTCAAAATCTGGAATTTGGTCCAAAATAAATATATACACACAGTATATACATGTGTGCATATGTAGACAAGCATTCATAAGCTCCCTGCAATTTCTAGGGAGCAAAATAACACTATATGTAGGTTAGAATATTCAGAAAGAAGTCACACTACAGAAACCTAATGTGCAGTTGTTACATAAACAATATGGTTGTTTATGTAATTAAAGGTTAATTATTGTATATATTTACAAGAAAAACAAAGCACGTGAATAATGTTGCTTAACAGCACAAATAATGTTTTCAACATTTTATGTGTGTAGCTTCACATGTTTTAAAGCACTGAGACATTTGCCAGTGGCATTTGCTGGCAGCAATTTCTGAGCAGCAAGGGCACCTGGGTCTCTGTGTCTGGCTCCATCCCTAACCAGGTCCAGTTGGTTCTTTCCTCTCAGCTTGCCCACAGACAGGGCAGGTCCTCTTCCCCACTGTTCCTCATAGTCCCCAAGGTCTCTTGGACCCTCTTCCCTCCAGCTCCTACTTCTCCTCTCCATCCTTCACCACTCTCTAGTCATGGCTGACCACTTGTGTATTCATTGTTTAAACCTGTATCTTTTATGTTCCCCAGCCCTTGTCGTGTCTTCCTTTGGATCACACCTTCTGCCTCCTCCATCTCCCCCTGAAGAGTCACCCAGTCCATGGCACAGGAAGGGGTCCCTAGTGCCACCTTTGCCCCTTCCCACAACAGGCCCACTCAGAAGGTGGATTTTCAAGGAGGGACAGAAATAACCTGATATTCCTAAACAAGGTGAGAAGATCCAGCCTTAACCTGATGCAGTGAATAGCGCAAAGATAATGTGGAATGGCACTGCTGGAGTTTTCCAGGAAGTACTTCAACAAACACCTCTCAGATGTGACTCAGATAAGTTGATCCTGTCTATGGGCAGATGACTTTCTCAGGTCTCTTTCACACCTTTATTTTCTTTGAATCTTCGGGGGATGTAGCTGTTTAGAGTTGCCAAGTAAACATGTGCCAACTACACTTCTCAAAGGCTTGGAATACAGTCAGGGATGGGTGGATTGTCACAGGATACACAGAGAGACATCTCAAGTTCAATCCTCCTACTCCTCATCAAATTCAGAGTTTTGCCCTAATCATGACATATTTTTTTAAATAGGCAAAACTGCCCCATATTTTCCTAACTTCCTTGGGAACCACTGAAGTATTTTAGCTGAAATTGCCTTCAAAAGTGTTCAGGAAGAGTTAGCCAACCAGGTGGAAACACTAACAGCAGCAGCAAAGGTCTTAAAATAGGAAATACTGGGCTACTTCAATTATAGAAGGTTCTACAAGCCCTGCCAATATTTTTCCCTTAGGCTCTCACAAAATGGGGAAGCAAAGAGAGAAATATCTCACAACTTCACAGAATCCCTTAAGCCTCCTACCTTCCCATTTAAAAGGGATTATGAAATAAAATGGAGTAGGAAGCTTCCCAAAATTTCAAAGAAAACTCTTGGGTCAACCCCCAAATTGCTATTTTAATATTTTTCTCCATGTCTGACTAAATTTTTAAGATATTCCCCATTAGCATAACTCTCCTTCTTTTTTAGCTTTTCTCTTCTTTTTGCTGTTTTTATTCACCCTTTGACTTGGAGTTGAAGAATTCAACCAGCAATATAAAGTATATAGAGAGGGCATTTAATTGAAATTAATTCCTATGAATTTCATTTACTTTCTTTTTCACTGATCCAGGTGTACCAACTGAATAATGCTCCAGAAACACAGATCTTTGCTAAATGACAGTGAGCAACACTGAGGCTCAAGGGGTAAAAATGGAGAAAAAAAGGAGAAAAATAGATTAAGTCTTTTGTTTTCAGAATACTCATTTAAAACCAGATTGATTGAGAAGGCACCTCTGACTACTCTGGTTTGAGTGGTGCTCACTTGTCAGCAAAGGTACAGATGGAGGCCCATAAACCAGGGTTTGGACCTTTCACCATGTCTGTTAATGGATATCTATTTGGAGCTAAATAAGGCTTACTCCTTTCTCTCTTCCCCCAGTCTGCTTTCTGCCTATCCCTTTTCCATTTGCATCTGAAAAAAGTGGAAATGCCAGTCCATCAATCTGGAACCCCTCCCTAATTACATCCTGGGTCTCATGATGTACCAGTTGTGGAAATAGAAAAGAACTTTGAACTACACATAAATAAATTAGTCTTATATGTACTTTACAGCTGGTCTGTATTTGCAGATGGTATGAAGAGGTCTTGGTATAAAGTAGCATCAGGCTACATAACCAGGGGCTGAGAGTCTCAAAAAAGGAAAATAACCAAACACTAAAAAAATGAAAAAAAACCAGATATTTTTAATGAAATTTTGCCTTTCAGGTTCTAATTTCAGTCTTGTTTTTCAAAAATCAAGGGAAATAACATGACACTTTTTACAGTTTGCCTTGCAGGACTGATTGGGAAAAGAAACAAAAAGATTAATTTGGATAGAATGTAATTATTATCAGTCAAGATGGAGCACATTGGGTTTGATTTTACTGTTCTTTTGCTTTCTGTGCCTTCTTTCTGGGTAGCTTGGGAATCCCTAATTAATCCAACATTGTAGGCTACACTAGTAGATTTGCTCATGTAAGGGCTTCTGAATCTGATGGAACAAGCTTAAAGGCTGCTGGTGATCATGTTTGTCCAAATGTAACCCTGTTTACCTCCACAGATGTACTTCTGATGAATCCTGGTAAATAAGGATCCAAAAGAGACCCCAAGAATGCATTCCCAGCACCCTCATGTTAAACATCTGTTGGACGTTTGGTGTGATTTTATCTTCCTAGGGAAATATGAGGCTACTTTGCAGCTTTTCTTTTTTAATTCAGAATGCAACTGAAATTTACCTGCATACCCTGATGGTCATTGTATCAGAAATGAATGACATCAGGATACCAATGAGGCAAAAAAGTTCCAAATTAAAAGCACAGATCTTTGTACAGTTCTTAATTCAATAAAATGCTGTGGTGCTTCATGGCCAGAAGGAAATATGCCCTCCGCAGCATCTGTTTCTTTTGTGTCCTTCATGAGAGTCAAAGGGTACTTTACAATCCAATCCAATGCTGGATATAACCTTTTAAATAAATAAACCATGGTTTAAGGATTTAGAAAGCACTAGATCAAAGAATGTAATCTTTGAGATCTAATAACTACAGTGATGGGTCTAGCATAAGGACATGAGCAGAATAGAAGAAAGGCTTGCTGGATATCCACAGTGCCTCTTGGGTTAAAATCCATTACAGAGTCACTCTAAATCCCTAGTTGGAGGGCAACCCTAAATTGCTCTTCTTGCTAAAATCTAGCATGAACTTAAAAAACAAAAAAGCCCATTATATTTAGGGGAAGAAACTCCAATCTTCAGCCCCTTTTTTGTTGTTTGACTATTCAATATCCAGCTCTTATTTTCCAAACACCTGCCAATTTCAACTGCAGCTTCCAGGTTTTTGACTACACCCCTCAAAACACAAACAGACACATCCCAGACTTCTACTCTCCAGGAGAACTGGCTTATTTTTTTTCCCACCTCTACATGTCTATTTGAAACCAGGGGAGATAAAAGCCTTTAGCATTACATTGTCTAATACACAATATGGTGCTCATGTGAGCTTTCCCACTAAGTGGGGGGAATACTTGTGGATATGCTCAAATGGTTCCATGCTCACCCTTCAAATAAGCAAGAGCACTAAAACAAACCAACAGATAACTGTGTTCAGAGCTGTTGCAGGCCCTTCACGAGCTGTTTCGGAGTACTTCAGTTTGTCTTCTGTCAGGCTTTTTGCTCACCAAGTTG
The DNA here is from genome assembly GCF_047495875.1 of Pithys albifrons albifrons. Lineage (NCBI taxonomy): Eukaryota > Metazoa > Chordata > Aves > Passeriformes > Thamnophilidae > Pithys > Pithys albifrons. Next base: position 51,193,725 of record NC_092464.1, on the reverse strand, counting down.
CACACCTAAGGTTTTCTTGCCTGCTTTGGTGAAAAGCTGGAGCAGGTGATGAGTACTGCACCCAGACTTTGGGACAAATCTTGTTATCTTTCTTTTATTTCCCACCATGGACATTACAACACACAAGCCATCACTTCTGCCTACTACTCCACCAGCATCTTGTCAAATCTGGCTGCAAGATTAAGCTTCCCCAATTCTGAATCCAATATTGCAACCCTAAGGACATAAGAATCAAGCTGGAACATTCTGGGTTCTGGGGTTGTTTTTTCCCTCTTAATGGACAAAATTGTTTCTACTCCAAGATCACAGTTTGCCCTGACTATAATGATAAATCACCATGACTGACACTAAACAAAATGAGCTTGATGTTTTCTGCTCTATTCTTCCACATTAGAAGCCACTTCTACATTTGCCACAACTTTCAACCTGTCCTCCAAACAGTAGGATGTTCTTGTTTGCAGATGTTATTTTTGCTTTGTATAATCCATTTGAAGAATGTGAAGCACATTTTGTACACAGAAAGGGATGGGTGCAGTGAAGGCAGGGGAAGACTCAATGACCAGGAATGCTGTCATAGCTGTTTTCTCCTAGAGCAGCATAATTCTCCTTTATTCCAGATTATTTTACTTCACTGGAACAGAGTCCTGCCTAACAAAGCTGGAGGGAAGTCCAGGATTCTGGAAGCATTCAGCACTTGGCAGCATCTGGTTCTAGTACCAACAGTCATCATGACAGTATCCCAGAAACACCAGACTTAACCATTGTCAGAATTATTTGCATCTTTAGCCCTTTTTAAAAATTATTTTTAAAGGTGGATTTGGCAACAATCAGGCACAGTTCTCCATTGCCATAATTAAAAAACCCAAAACAATCACAGACTTCATTGTGATATACTATGAAAAAAGCTGCTGCCAGTTTGCATTGATGGGAGACAATATGATTCACAAACTTGAAACAAGGACACGAAACATTCTGGTCTTCAATACTGTTGCTTTAGTCTTAGTCTATCCTGAAAATTTATATTTAGTCATTCATTTTCTCAAAAAAAGATGACTTCCAGATATGGGCTAAAGCCATCAGCTCTTTATTCTGGTAAAACTTCATTGCACTTGAAACAGGAGAAAAGCTCAAGTGAAAACTGAGTTAGAGCTCCACAAGTTGGCTCAGCAAGTGGAAAAGCAGTTAGGGATGTAAACAGTTTAGAGAAAAGTACAACATTCCAATACAAAAGTATCACTTTTAATATGTCTAACAGCAGCTGTTGTGTAATACTATTAAAATAACTTTCACTAAAATGTTCAGAAAAACCTCATGCTCTGTTATTTTCTATTTCTTGAAACTCATTTCCATAGCAGGGGGCAGCCAAAAAAACACTTTTGTCTTTTACTGTTGTCCCTGTAATATTTCCTTTTTGGAAGTGCCATTACACAGCTGGATTGTGTCTTCTAAACATACACGAGTCTGAGGTCCTTGAAAACACTAGAAACTTGTAAAATAAATATCACTTTATGGAATCAGTGACTGAAATAGAAGGAAGTTCTACTTTAACGTTGGTTGTTTTTTTATCTTTTGCCTCAGATCCTATTTCCCTTTACAAGGCCCTTCCCCACTGGTGTATTCAGAGCCCCATCCTGGAAAGTTACCTATGGGAATAGATCATATTTAGCAAGTAGTTTAGTTAATACTCACTGGAAATATCACAGGGCCAAAATTACCCTCCCAAGTGTGATTTTGCAGCACTGCTTATCAAATGATTGGATTTCTTTTACAATGAGGTGGCACAGGAAAGCCAAGACAAGACCTGTGTGTTTTGACAAGAACAGCCAGCAGAGTCCCACCCTGTAAATCCTCAATCACAGGTGCAAAGGGCATGGGACAGCAGGCAGCAAGATCCACTGATGAGGCTCAGAGATTTTTTCAGCTTCAAGCATATGCACCAGTACTGGTGACATCAGTTGCTATTTTTCATGGGAGTCAAAGGAAGATTATGCATAAGTTTTTTGGACCTAGTTTTGCTGTAATATGATATGGCATGTATAAATATAGATAGAAAAACAGGCTTATTAGTAACTACAAAATCTATTCTAAACAGCTTAAGAACATTTAATTCATATACTTCACCATGTAGGGATTGTTTGGGATAGATATTTTTGCATCTCCTGCCTCTCTACTCACCCTTCTTTTTATTAAACTTTCTCTCACTACCACTTTTAAGAATGGCTAGAAATTTAAAACTGTCTCTTGATGTTCAAATTTTTCTTTTGATCTAACAGTTAGATAAGGCTCTCCTATGGAACAGTCAACAGAGAATCAGCAGCAAATATCAACAACTAGTACTTCTCTTTTGAAGAGAAAGTACTACCCATCACATCAGTTTCAAAGACAACGTTAAAACAAAACCCCTGAAGCCAGTCCATTTACCTGCAGTCCTGATATCCTCCAGAAGTGAGTGTTCAACACCCTTGAGTTCCACCTTTAATCCTAATAGTCAGTTCTAATTATAAAACAGTTTGCATAATAATGACATAGGTAACATTTCAGCCAGACTTTGCTATGTTTATCAGCAATAGCAGTAACTCAATGGGCGAGATCCTGCAAAGTGTTACATGCACAGGAATCCCGTGGAATTCAGTACCATACTGTGCACGTGAAGATTTAGCAAAAGCAGAATTCTTTTAGAGGCTTGAGTGATTTGCTGACTAACTTTGGAGCACACACTTAAGTCTAGTTAAGTTTAGTGAGAGATAAACACGCACATGTTCTAAGCTGTGTGATCGGAGGTTCTTCCTGCCATTTTTACAATTTCAGAGTAAAAAAATGCATTACAAGCCAACGCTGCTGAACAATGTAAATGACAGGAAAAAAAGAATATTTTGCCACATCCTCATCTAATGGTGAAAGTGCTGTATATAATTTCTCTTTGATTGTCCTTTTATTTTCTTCCATTTGAGTTGCAGTTCAGATCAGAGAAGGAAAAGTCTTGTTACAGCTACAGGTCAGTGCAAGATAAGAGGCTCAGCACCGTCACTTCTATGAACTGCACATAAAAAAATGGCCCAGATTGATATTTAGTTTATCAGTCTAGAATCTAGGAAACATAACAGAGGTACTTGAATGTAAATGCATTGCCAAAAGATAATGATCTACATCACTGGAGGAGTGTCACTTGCCCAGCAATTTAAAGGTCATCTGACATACTTTATTTTTCTCTTACAATTAGAATGCAGTGAATATAAACAGAGTGTAAATCACAGCTTTTTAAAAAAATTATACCTCTAAATTGGCCTGACCCCCAAACTAACAGATGAGACAGCAGAGTAGTACAAAACAGAAAATAATAAAGAAATTCAATAAGGAAAAATTACTAAAGACGTTTTTATAAGGTTGGTTTCACTTAAAACCTAATTTTTGTGTGAAAAGAAGAAAAATCTTTTTAAGCATGAATCTAAATGAAAAAAATATCTTTTGTGTTGTAAAACCAGAAGTCAACAAAAAATGCATTCTTTTGCTGGAATCCAGGCCTACGACCAAAGAATTTACATATATTAAATTAACGAGATCCAAACTTCTCTACAACAAATATTTATACTGTAAAATATTAGAGCCACATTCCTGCATCTCCTTACAATAATAATTCTTAGGGACACAGCATTCTAGAGAGCATATACAACAGCAGGTTTCTGCAAAGATGGAATGCTTCATTATCAGAGTACCAGCTTGTTCATAAATATTAAAAAGTATGTTTTTGAAGTTTTTTCAAACATAATTCTTATTGTTTACATTGTCTCTCTACTATTGAAAACAGCAGCCAGTGTGTACCTGTCCACAAGTCTCTCTGCCACAGTGTTGAACTGCAGAAAACCATTGTTGCTGACTGAAAAGGACCACAATGTCTGTGCTGGACAGACAGACAAGGGGACAAGTGGTCTGACCTTCCTTATGCAAGTGGTCATGCTTACCGTGGTGGCTCTAATTCCTGCTAGAAAGAACAGGATTTGTCCCAGATTGCAGATAAAAGGGCTCAACTCCTTGTTGTCTTGTAAAAGTGGGTCTATAACGGTATGTGGAAGATGGTTCTGTTCTGTTTGTATACATTATAGGCAATCCTTTATATTAGATTAAAGGTGGAAACAGGTATTCCATGACTAAAATACCTTCTCTGCTACTACAAGAAGAATCACTGAGAGATTGCTCAAGACCAACTAACATTACACATGTGATCTTCATTTGGTAAAAATTAAACTCCTGGATGTGTATTAATCTGCATTATAAGACAATACTGACAACAGATGGAACTTCTGAAAAGTGACCCATGAGTTACAGAAAGGCTTCTCTGAAACGTGTATCCCCCTGCTCTATTGTTGTTAATCAAGGGGAAGAACACAAAACAAAAATTTTTTTAATAGGCACATAACTGAAACAGAACAGAAAGATCCACATGGGCTGCAGCAATGTATTGGTTTCAGAGCAGAACCCTCTGTGGGAAGAGTGCACATTTACCCTTGCATAAATAGCTTTTACTACATGGTGAGATCATATGGAGGATACCATTGAATTACAGAAAATAAACACACTTAACTTGTAGAAAGAGAGCCCGAGCATAGCAATAATAACCACAAACCTATGGTTATTTGAAGAAGAACGTTCCCTAATTTGCTTCCCCTCAATGCACAGAGCTGTAATGGAAGCTGCCCCCCTCCCTCTGCCGCTTTGCTGCGTTTGGCAGAGCCAGTGAGCACAGAAATGTGCAGCCAGGCTGGGCCCCGAGGCCGCTGGATCACCATGGCAGGCTGGCCTGGGCTCCCTGGGGACAGCAGAGCCACGAGGGGCTTGGACACACTGACCTGTCTGCATGAGATGAGACACAAACAGGAGGGCTGTAATGCTGATGAACTAACCTGTCACTCACAGGCTCAGGTCTGGGGCGAAAAAAAAATTAAAAAAAAATAGATGGGGAGGAAACAAAAAAAGAAGAGAAAGGTATAGTACCATTTGAGAAAGTAGAGAAATTATAATATAATTGGAGTGATTAGATTACATATTTAATTACCTGCTCATTCAGATGGACTCAGGATATATAAGGAATATGGCATAAAAATCCAGCTAACAGTTTGTCTAAGATCAAAACACAATCGAAGAAATCCTGGCTATTCTGGTTCAGCAAGGAAGGAAGGATGCTACAGACTATTGCTGGCAGGGCTCAGGGTTTCATGCCAAACACTCCAGTTATGAATCAAAATCACAATGAGCAATGAGCTTCTAGATCTTGACACACTAGGCAAGGTGGTTGTTCTTCAGAGTATTTGGCTGTTTTATTGCTTGCTTGGGGGTTGGGGGAAATCCAGAGGGAAGTTTCACAAGCAATTCCACACCCTGGGTGGGTCCAGGTGATGGCCAGGGTTGTAGCCCCATGCCCACCACTGCCAGCATCAGGGGGACCACTGTGGGCTCTGGTGCTTAGGAAGACATGAAAAGCAGGTTTAAAACAAAATAAAAAAAAAAAAAGAGATGGAAAATGCATTTAATGACGACCAAGTACTTGGTGTTGGAAAGGCCTTTAAATCAGTGTGCTCCTGCTATTACATTCGTGTCATACACAGACTGGGGTTTGAACTACAAACAGCTGCCAGTGTTTCTGATCTCCATTGCATCAGAGTTAGACACGTAAAGTTTGGATTTTTAATTAGGCAAGTTCACACCCCATTAGCAGTAAACAAGACTGAACTTAAAGATACATCTGCAGGATTAGTCAAAAAAATTTTCCTTCTCATGGCTGGAGAAAAACAGAAATCTGAAATAAAAGGCCAAATGATAAGCATTTATTTAAGTTTTTGCATTTGGAGATTTGAAAGTTAACAGAGACTTTTAAGAACTTTTTCTAACAGTGTCAGGAAATAAAGGTCTCTTCTCAAAATATGCAACAACCAAATATGCAAATCTTTGTTATTTATCAATACTAAATATAGACTTACAGTAAGAATGATTTTTCTGGTACAGGGTTTGCCTTTAGATAGTTATTTTCTCTGAAATTTCATAAAGTCTATTTCTATTTTTACAGCAATGAATGGTAATTATATTGATTGCTCTGAGGTTCCCAAGTTTTAACTAACTCTTTTATTACACAACTAGAAAATGCAAAATATTTTATCAGAAAAAATTATTGTTAAACTTTCAGTTCTATCTTAATACATAGCTAGTAACAACTGGACAATTAATCAAAACAAAAACATACTTGAAAATTTTGTGGATTTATGAACACATTTGGATGTGCACACTCATCCATATGATAAGTAAATACGCAAACAGAGAGATCTAAATAAAATTTTTGCAACACCTAAGTCAGTAAATTTCAGAATAATAATATCTATAAATTCTGACATAAAACCCCCAAAGAAGTTAGTCACCCAAAACAGCCAAATGCATTTTTCTTTGAAGTCCATGCCCTTGTTACTGATTTTAGGAAATGAAATACACTAACACACAATTTAAACGTAATTCCAGACATTCACAGAACTTTTTCTAATTGATGAAATATGGAATGTTGCACAGAGAAAAAAATAATCCTTCTATCTTTTCTGGCCTCGAAACCAGTTTCTGAGTGCTGGTAAGCTTTAAATATAAATAGTTAACTTACACTTTCCTACATGCCAAAACAAAAGTTAGGTTAAAGAGACATTCATTACAAGCTGTGAGATGTATTGAGGTTTCGGGTACATTTTCTGTCAAGTGTATTTGCTCAAAACCTGCCCATTGTATCTGCCCATTGTATCTTTAAAAATATATCTTTAAGACTGACCAAGTAAAACAAAAAGGTAATTAACACGCTCTAAAATACACATTTTCTCACAATGTAGTACTGGCAAACATGCCCCACTTTTTAGGTATAAGCCAGCCTAATAGAAAGCTGTTAATGTTTGGAGGATTTTTAATAAAAAATGTATCTTCTATTTTTAAAATATTTAAAGCAATAAAAGTCTGTGGTAAACATGGTATTACATATTTGACGTTTTCCGCCCAGAAATGCATTACTGTGTACGATGGTATTAATAAACCATGTGCTTTGAGGGACTTCTGCGCTTTGCCATAATTTAGTTGAAAACAGTGTGTAGAATGCATATTTTTCCACCATCGTAACAACATATAGAAAACAAATACTATGTCATCACCTCAGCTGCATTCGTTCACTATACTGGAAACATATGCAAAAAACCACAAAACTTTTGAGAGTTCAGAAAATACCCTTTAGCAGAGACTGATTTACAAGTCAGTGGTTAATGAGAAAGTGTTGAGCACTTAAAATTTTGTTAGGAAAATAAAAACAGGCACCCTGATCTGACTCCGACTGCATTCATAGGAAAACAGCCCTCCCTGTTCATCAGAACAAAATAATTTCAATTCTTTCCCCACTTCAGGTTATTATTTGAAACAAATGAAAATACAATGATTCTTCTCTCTTCTGGCTAAAGCTCAAGACAGCACGGTTAAAACACACATATAAAAACTACAGACTTATCAGAAATCACAAAACAGAAAGAGAAGGACTCACTGACCCATTTGGAAGACAAAGACGACAAAACGGAAAAGCTCTAAAAATCAGCTTGTGAGGCCTTTGAGAGATATTCTTCTGGCATTTCATCACAGCAGCCCCAGACCAGTTCACTTCCCTGGATACAGGGAGGGAGAACTAAATAGAGCTGTTTATTAAAGCTGTTGTGCTGGATTGCATTAGGAAGCACGAGCAGACCACCTGGACCTTTCAGATTGTGGCAGTGTTTAATTTGCAGGCTGCCCCTCTGCAGCAGCAAACACTACTACATTTACCAAGCTCAATCACACATTATCTGGATTAGGAGCAAAAGAAGAAAAAATAAAATATAATAATAAAAAAGCACCACAGCCTGTAATACAGGAATACAGTTAATATAGATATAATGAACAGCATTAGAAATAGAAAGCAACTCCCCAGCAAACATAACACTTTCACTCCTCAGTTCTTCTACTTCAGCACATTTAAACAAAATAAACCAGCAAATTAATAAATACATTGATTTGGCAAAGCTCAGACTAAATTATAAACAGGGTTTATTAGAAGAAAAGCTTGGTAATTTAGGTTTATCTAGTGATTCCCTGGCCAGATTATTGTGGTTCTTTTGCCTTTCTCACTTTCAGTACTACACTCGCTGGTAGCTGAAGATACAGATAGAAAGATGGTACTGTAAATATGAATTATGTGAATCATATGGTTAGACCCTTGTGAAAAAAAAAATAAAAGGGGAGTTGAGAAATGGCTGACTCCATACCTGACCAATTACAGCTTGCATGGTCCCTGTGTCCTGCTGAGCTGAAAGATCGCAATCCATCATATGTAGTCTTTGAAAAGGAGAATGGGGGTTTCTGGCATGCATCTGTCAATCAACTTCTGCACTCACAACCATCACCAAAAGCAAGGGAAAAAAAGTCAAGCTGCTCCACCAAATAGGATGAAACAGTCATGTGACCTTCAGCACACTCACACACATACATACTTCCATAGAACGTATGAATTTTCTGCAGATATGAAATGACATTGACAAATACCCAATACCAAGTAAATAAAGTGAGACAAACAGCTACGCACTAAAGAAAAAACATTTGCTGTAATCTTCAGCTTAAAGATTTAATATACCTAAAAGGTATTTTAAACAGAGGGTTTTCTTTTGAGTCTAAACTTTTCAGATAAGGTGATATGATTTTATATATGCAGACAGTGGTCAGAACATTAACCCCTCGTGTTCTCTTGCAGCCTCTATTTTATTCTCTCCTTTATACTTCTACTTTGTGGCTGTTTGAATTCTTGATTTTTCTTTTTAAGTTTCTTTTGTGTTAAAGTGAAGTGGCTTGTGTTGCCTTCTTTGGATGTGCACAAATTATGAGAACTTGATAGAAGAAAATTGCTAAGAGGAAAAAAAAGGAGCAGGCTGAGAAACCTGTGTGTCTGTACTCACAAGCCAAAACATGTCTCACTGCTTTACTCCACCAGAAGTCAAATGTTTTCTTTACTGGAAATATATATTTAAGTATTAGTTTATGCGAGCTGTGATGAGCACTCAAAATATAAAATATTCAGACTATGTAAATCCTACTTACAGAATCCTTTGCATTTTGAAGGTTAGCAGAGTTTTGGTTCATTCACTGCTCCACTGAACTGACATAAAATGTAGTTACTTACGAAGCCAAACATTACCATTTTTTCTAATGGAAGCAGTTTGTTTCATAGCTCTCCCCCTCTGAGTTAAGATTTGCAAGAATTTCCAAGACTGTTTTTTCTTCTTGTCAAAATATATCAGCCACTTGTCTCCAAAGCCTGAGTGTCCTGAACAACACGCTGCAGCATTGATTGCTGATACCTTATTGGCCAGTGATTTCTGAAGGGTGACATTAATGTAACCTGGTAGCACTTTAACCCTTTGAAGATCAATCCAGTCCTCTGACAATACAGTAGAATAACAGCCCACGTACTTTTTGCTGTATTACATCTTCAGATAAATATTAGTGCATCTTTCTGTCCTCCTAGAATTGCATTTCAGTTACTATACTGCAAACAACATGCTTTCCAAAGATTGTCAGAAGCAAAAATGCAGAAAAAAAGCAGTTTAGTCTCTAAGCTTAAATCTAACACACCCTTTCCATTTCAAGTAAGTTTCTGGCAATATTTTGAAGCTATTATCTCATTTTTAAAGGTATTGAAAATATTGATCTTAGCTGTTATAGCCAAAAAAGTGTGAGAATATCAACAATATTCCAATTGTATGCACAGCACTTGCCAGTCTAATATTTCCTACAATATAATTTTAAGATCCAACATCCAGGAATGTTTGGATGGTGATGGAGTGCATGTATGTGTTTATATATATACATATACATATATATGTATATATACACACATATATATGTGTGTGTGTATATATATATATACACACACATATATATATATAAAAGATATTCATAATATATCTGTGTACGTGCATATGCATGCACGTACAGGACAAAAAAAATGTAAGCTGAGAGAGTTAGATAGTCAGGGAATATCCAGTTTACTTTGCATTCTTTAAGTTGTCATAATAAAATTTTTTAAATTATTTTTAAGAAAAAAAGTTAGGGAAATTTTGGTATGTATTTAAAAAATTAGAAACAAGAAGAATTCACATGTCGAGGCATGGGGACCCAGAAGTGTTCCTAGGTCACCAAGATATTTTAGCATAACAAACTTTTCAAATCCAGCATTTTTAGAGAGATACACAGTATTAACACTGAAACATTGCCTCTGGGATGAGGAAGGAACACTTGAAATAGCACTGCCAACATCTGCTTTGCATTTCATTTATAAACATAATTAAAATGCACCATTTGTGCTGAAATCTTATCTGCTTCTTACTCATGAAAGAAAATACACTGAACTAATACCTTGGGCTGCCTTTTGGTCAGCTGAGAATTCGCTGCGGTCTCATCCTCCAGGATGGTTCTATGGAAAAACCAGGCAGCATTGTGAAGGCATAATCAACATCCATATCATTGCAAGCAATTCAAAATACAGCTGGGAAGTGGGCAAGGGAGCAGAGGAGATTGCCTCGGTGTCTCCAGGAAAACACACACACTGAAGTCAAACACAGCATGTGAATTTGAAAGGAAAGTTAAGCATGTGTGGTTTATAGCTTCTCTTCAGGAGGAGCCTTTTTGTGGGGAATACACACAAATACCTATCAAATTCCCCTAACTCATTTAAGTAAGTAAATCTGGCAATTACCACTGGGGGTTTATTAGCGAAGACAGACACACACTGCAGCCCAGCATTGTGGGCACACAGGTCTGTGGCACCCTTACACACTGACAAACCAACCAAACCTTGCACACGCTCAGGCAAGAGCTTCTTCCTCCACAAGCGAGGTCTGTGCTGCCTCTCTTTTTACCATAGTTAACCTATGCTTCCAGGAAATGCCAATCTACCCAGTAGAATGTAAAACAACATCCCTGCCCCTAATGCCTCTGCACAAACCATGGCACTGCTGTTAACCCGCACAGCTGCAAGAGCCTCCCCTGCTACCCCTGGAGCTGCCCTTCCTTCCCTAGGAGGAGCTGGAGCCCTTTACCCTCGGCCACATCTACCTGGTCGTTTCTGTAGGGGCTGCACAGCTGCTCCCTGGGCACTGTTCCACTTTGCTGCTCATCTTTTGGGCTTCCACTGGCCATCTCCTATGAGGTGTGGGTCCAGTTTTCCCTTTTTGCTTACTATAAGGAATTATTTCCGTGACCGCTCCCCGCCCTGCAAATACACACTCCCTTTGCTGCTGGGAAGGTGATTTAGATCTCCTGTCAGCAGTCAAAAAGGTGAAAGAGCAACAAGGTAGCTCCTAGTCTGCCCCAGGCAGACTCTGGTGGAGAGCAGAGTGCAAAGGGGAGCTCTGCTGACCAGGTTCCCTTTGGCACCAGCAGCCTGGGAAGAGTTATTAAAGGGCTGAATTACAAATACTGCTGTATCCCCAACAGAGACCTTCTGGTCTCCTTTGAAACTCTTTATCCGTGGCTCTGCCTCAGCATACCCGAGAGGAAAGTGGGTGTGGAGCCATGGCATGGAATGGAGCTGGGCCCTCCTGTGTGCACATCCCAGCAGCACCTGGCACACAGGTGAGCGGGCGCTGCTCAAGGCTTACACGTGGGAGAGGCTGCTCTAGCACCTACTCTGTGACAGTGCAAATTCTGAGCTGTGCCCTCGCTCTCTGACAGCCAGGAAGAGTGGTACTCTCCAGTAACACTGAATACATTTATCTGCAGTAGACTTTCCCTTTTTAATTGAAACAATAAAAAAAATTAAAGTGGTGCTTTTTAACAGAATAATGTGCTTGAATTCACCTCTCAACTACACAGCTAAGAACTTGTGAAAATAGTATTACTGTATATAGTAATTTCTCTTAGGGTTTTCAGGAAAATATATATTTTCTGGATGACAAAAACAATACTTAGAATTATACAGCAGTGCAAAACCTAATTACTTCACAGCTAAACTTTGTTAAAACAAATTCGATTTTTAATGCTCATTATTTCTAATTGTTTATGGTTCCTTGCTTCACAAACGAGAAGCCTTGTGATCAACAGAGACCAGGAGTTAAGTAAAACACCTTTAGGCACTTGCTGGCATGCCACAGCAGAGTTTGCAGCAGATTTAGTGAATCGAGCTCCTTACAGCATTGGTACACTAGGGGGACTCTTTTTCCTCTTTTCTGGAGTGATGGATGCAGGGCACTGTCAGAGCAAGCTGTTGTGTCTCACACTGCAGGCTCTTCAAACATGCAAGGCTCAGCCTAGTACCCTGCGAAGACTAACAAGCCTAATTCCACACGGTCAATGGCTCTTCCTCCCTCTCTCACTCTCTCCATCCATCTCTGCCCAACAGACAGTACATTGCAACTGGCATCTTCATTTTCATGGATATGTGAGTGGGTTTTCCATATGGGCAAATTTCTGCCAATTTATGCTAATTCTAAAATAATTGTTTTGAGAGACAGTAATGGATTACAATCTCTGCCTGTGCAAGCCCATTCTGGTTAATCATTTTTACATTTCAAAGGACATTTTACTATTATAAGCCTCTGATGCTTCTAATTTCTCCTCTGCCAGATTTCATTAATGTATATAATTCCTGGGTTTCTCTACTCTCCCAGAACTCCACTTTTCCAAAAAAAAACTACTGGGACTTACTCACTCACTTCAAGGATGGCCCTTCCTTCCATTTATAAGTGCTTGACTATATCATGGAAAGGAAATTCAGGAAAAGATGTTTATGTACCTGATTTCTAGAACAAGGCCTAAGCATAATCTACATTATAGTCATTCCTATGCAGCCAGTGGGACAGTTCCTTTTCCATCACTGCTCATCCTTTACTGTCTAAAGAAAATGTCTACAAAAGAACTTTTTTTCTCTTTGTTATTTTAGAGAAAAGAGGCTTGCTGTATCTTTACAAAGTGGGAATAAATCCTCTCAGTTTCCTTCTAGGTCTAACAAGCTGATCTGGTTGAAAACTGATTTTTTGTGTCTCAGGGAGGAAAGTTGTTCAACAGGTCTATCAGTTTCCCGATCAAACTAGAATTTATGTAAGATGAAAATCTAGGAAATGGGACTGTGATTCTTCCTACATTGTGAAGAGACAGCACCTTCCTTCTCTACTCTTATGTAAAGTGATGGGGGTGATTACAGCGATGACGATGGAATCTAGTTAATCAGAGGACAAACTAATCTCATGCCTCTCCCAGGTGAAACACAATTGTGGAGGGAAAATATCTCAAGAGGCAAGATGGATTAGCAAGAAATGGTGGTTTTGAGTAAGTAAGGTTTAAAAATATACTTCCCAGGTGCATCACCAACAACAGCATTCTAATAAAACCACATTTCTCACATCTCATGGTGTCCTCTGCAGTATCAGTCACAATGGGCTTTTTAAGACATCTCCTTATTGCATATAGCATGGACAATATACGGGGATTTACATCATGTGAAGAACAGACTATATTAGGGTGAACTAACATCATTCAAGTGAGGCAAGTAAGAAATCCAAATGGGCAAGAAGATGGTTCTTACAGCGAATGGAATCTTCTTTTTCCAAAACTCTTACAAAATCTTTGGCAGGATTGAGAACATGTCAAGGACAGAAAAAAAACATAAAAAAATGAGGTATATTTTTCTGTTCATTGAATAATAGTAATCCATTAATGAGTCACAGTATTAACTGTGTAACTCTTCAGAGCAGGGAAAAGCAGATAGTGCATGTGATGATGATTAACTTCTTTATCCGCTGGTATATTTGCTTTTATTTAGTTGAGCCTTAAATTACTCATCTTGCATAGCTGTTATTTCCACTTCAACATAATGCAGTGAAGTAACAGCATCACCAGAGACAAAAAAAAGAGTGGAGGTGCATGTGGCAAGAGGAGTGTGCAGTGCCACTGGAAGCACACATTTCTTACACAGTCCATGTCCCTTAGATCCCCAACTCCTAAGTAGATGCCTCTCTCCCAGGGGAAAAAAAATTACCAAGTAAAATGATGTACACACATACGTGTGCTTCTTTTGCTCCAAGTGCTGTAGATGATGTTTGAATATTTCACGTATTAAGTAAAAGTACACTATATAGAGAGAGGTACTTCCTGGCATTACATTAGGACATCTGTCAGTGAGAAATGTTTGATTTTCTGATAGTCACTTCATATAATTTTGTTACAGGCACAGGATTGCACAGGAGAGAAAACGTGATAGGTTTCAGCTGCTGAAAGAGCTGCCATGTACTAATTGTTCCTGAGTTTGTTTCATCTATCAGTAAACTGCATTATTTGCTTATGCACATGGGAAAGTCAGTAAGTGATGACATTTATTATAAATGCAGTTAACAGAAAAACCTATATTTAAGTTTAGCTAATAATTTTTCCTTGAAGGTGTTTATGACTCTTTGTCAGACTTTAATGTTCAAGAGCTGATGATGATCCCAACGCAGGCCATGCCCTCATGGCACCATCCCACAGGCTCTGGCCCACATGGGCAGAGCCAGCAACTGCTGGAAATCTGCTCCATCAAGAGCCTCTGGTACATAGCCAGGTCCAGCCAGGGAAACTAGTTGTGAATATCAAGATACATCTGGAAACAGGCCTGGAGGCAGAGCTGTACATGTGCCCCAGGTTGATCGAGGAGACAGGGCTGGAGACAAGCTATGACCTAGGTCTGAGTGGTCCAGCTAGGAGAGCAGCTCTCTATAAAGATTCTTTAACTGAACAGACATGTTCTGGCAGCTTTCTGCACTCATTGTACCAGTTTTGCAAACTCATTACCATGTGTGTGCTGTGACTCTGTTTTTCACAATTTTGTCCAAGTCCTTTGTATCTGAATGATGTCATCACTCATTTCATCACACTGACCATCACAGGTGGTTTCATGTGGGTGTATGAAAAACACTCTTCAATCCTTCTTCCAGCTATGTTACAGGTGTGTAGGGACTCTAAAGGGAGACAGTTGACTTTTACTGTCACCCCTACACCCCATCAGTGGCTCACCAGTGGAGGTTGATCAGCTGGTTGTTACTATGTGGAGTTGGACCCCAGCAGGCTGCTGATGGGTGGGAGCCCCTTAACACATCTCTCAGGCTCCACCCTTCATGCTTTGCTGACTTCAAATGTAGGAAACAGGGAAAGTCATGCTCAGCTCTTTTGAATTGAGATTGCAGAAAATGATCATTCAAGAAGTGCAGGTTTTCTTATCCACATCATATTCTAGATTTCATGGCACCCATGAGGCAGAAGAAGCTCTAGCTTATGGTATAGTTCTACAGCCCCCATCCTACCCACCAGCTGAAGGTCTGACAGAAGAGACATCCCCTACATGCTCCTTGTGTGAACAACTGTAGAGTAGAAATAGTTACCACCATGTCAGGTGGAGTGACACAAGATTCTCCTCCAGTTTGGAAACATTGGAGTAGGTAAATGTTCCTGGACACATGAGTGGATCACAGGGTGACCATGAGCCATGAATGGCATTGAGGCAAAATCTTCCCTGTGTGTCAGCCAAGAAAAGCAAGCATTGTGAAAACTCACCTGTACTGCTATGGACACTTCTTATTCTTTGGGTTCCAAAAGACAAATCCCATCTGAAATGAATGCAGACAAAGACTAAAAAGTTGATTTATGGGCATGGACAGCCTACAGAAGAAAAATGATGACTGGAAGGAGCAATGCAAAGGCAGAGAGGAGTGCCATCACTTTCAAGAAAGGAATCAAGGATGAAGACCAAAAGAGGAAAAGAACTGTGGAAGTTCAAGGAAAAATACAGTAAAGAACACAAAAACATTCAGGAATTCTTTCTAAGTATCACATGTCCCTTGATGGATTGGTGAGGAATGGTGAGAAAACCATGTATGCCCTTTACACCTCTGCAAAGTTTTTGCAGACAAAATGAAAACTTTCATTTCTGGCATCACCACAACCAAAAGAATGTCTTTGGTATAAATGGCTTTATTTAAGTAGTCTGAAGGTACATACCAATTTTGGCACCACTGTCTATTACTACTAGTAATAATACCTCTCTTAATGTTTCAGTACTCTAATTACTAAATCTTAAATGACAAGGAGACTTACCAGGATTTAGATAAGAATTGAACATCTTCCCACCAACAGAGGTAGACAAGTATCTCTCAGAAAGGTTAAAGTGAGAAATAAGCTTTGTAAGTTTTACTCCATGGCTGAAGGTGCTCTGTATTCCATACGAACATGGCTAATGGGTATGTTTAATAGAGAAGCTGCTCTTCCCTTGGCTCCGTTTCCCCAGGGCTTCTTGCTTGGGCAAAGCAGCCTGTGCTTGGAAGGGCTCCAGACTTGCTGCCCCATCCAGAGCTGCTGCTTTTCAGCTCTCCCTGCCTGCACCAAAAGCACAGGGCAGGCACAAGAGTGATCTTCATGCACCCTTGGCCAAGATGCACAGCAGCAAAGCAAGTCTTGGAAGGCAGAAATTGTGCTTGTCATGGATATGTGTCATGGTTTGTAAAATACCCCATGGTATCGTACACTTCTCTTTTGTGTGAGATTGGCAGAGATTCTCATTCTTCACATTCTCACCCTTCAGGAAACAGAAGCTGCTTGGCCTGTACTTTCTGTAGCTCTGTCACTTGCCTTTGCCAAACTACAAAGGATGTTTTCTAAAGCTAAACTGAACACATCAGCCTGCTCCTGGCTACGCATGCACATTGTGTTAATGTGTTAATGTGCATGATGCTTGTGAGCATCAGCTCTGAAACAGATGGAGAAATATAAGAATTAAAATAATACCCTGTTTCCAGGATAAACCTGTGCATTATGTGTCCTTGAATGTGTCTTTGGAGCTGAAAAGTCCCTGACATTTCAGGAAAATAATGGTGTCATTGTTACTTGACTCATGATGAGCACAGGAAATAGAATAGAACAGTTATGCCATGTTACTCCCGGAGTTCTGCATGATGAGCTGTGACCCAGGTCTGAGGGCTCCATCCCAGACAGTAGCTCTCTGTAGTGCAGGTCCCAGCCCACCTAGGAGACAGGCAGAGCACGGCTCAGGCAGGGACTGAAGGCCCCAGGCTCAGCTGGGACTGAGTCAGTGGGGGTCTGACCCTGAACTCACAAATCTGAGAGGTGAGAGATGAGTGAATGACAAGGCTCCTATGGAGGAGAGCCCTTTGGAGTCTTTATCCCAAGGAAGGTATTCCCAGTTTCAAAATTCCAAAACTATTATCTGAAATGACAACTATTTTTAATTGATTATGACATGCTCAAAGCACCCTTAATAGGATGTGAATCATCAGAACAGCTGCTTTGGCGACACAAAACACAGAGAAACCATTGTGATCCTATTTCACAGAACACATTCTCTGTCACTTCTATGGCATGATTGCAGCTACCTTGCGATATCTTTGGGTTTTAATTACCCTGTCAATTAGAGTTAGTGGTATTAATGTGGCAGTGAAATGATGAAGATTGCTCATGGGTTCTGTTCTCTGCTTGTTTATATTCATCAGTCTTGAAAGAAGAGGACTTTACACATTGTCTTGACAAGGTTGCTAATAAGCCTTTAATGAGAGATTCACAACATCAAATAAAATAGGTGCCAGCAGCCA
Organism: Pithys albifrons albifrons; assembly: GCF_047495875.1. Classification (NCBI taxonomy): domain Eukaryota; kingdom Metazoa; phylum Chordata; class Aves; order Passeriformes; family Thamnophilidae; genus Pithys; species Pithys albifrons. Next base: position 51,176,068 of record NC_092464.1, on the reverse strand, counting down.
TGAAGTGAGCAAGCTGAGATAATGGCACAATGCAGTCCAGTAATAAAGAGGTGGAAAGTGAAGTCTTCCGGCTAGGGCAGAACACTCCGTTATTTTTCAGGGATGGATGGATTTAGACAGTGAAAGAATTTAAGAAGAGAGGAGTGATGACAAAAACCAGTCGTACCTGAAGAAAATGGAGCAGGATGAAAGTGCATTGTATCAACATATGTTCTATGAAGCTCTAGAAAGCATTTAAAACTGAGTATTGAGTAAATGGAGGTAATTTTCAACAGAATCCTGAACTAGGCTAAATCAGAAAAGCATTCTTAAAGTACATGAAGCTATGCTGACTTACATCTCCTGAGACTACAAAGGAACAAACTCAGTCCCACATTCATGTGCAAAGCATTTCGGATTAACATTTTTAGTTTCAAATGATCTGGATTAAGTTGGACAGAGTGTAAAAATGAGAACTATTATTAATATTGTATGCCACAGGCTATATCAACGTATCAAACGTACATCATTTTGTGCAGTCTGGGCCTTGCTGAGTGCTTTCAGCATCTTTAGTGCAGCAAATGCCTATGGTGTCCCTGGGTGCTTAAACTACATTGGTTTCCAAGGTAAAGTAAAACATGCATAAAGTCCATACACTTCTAGATTATTTATTTGTGTGACTTGTAGAAATCATATCATGCTGTGATTTTAATGAGTTCTATCTTCACATGTTCTTACTCCTGGAAGACCTTTATGGCCTCGCTCTGTAAACTTATTCCCTCAAGTTTCTCTATGCACAAAATAGAATTGTTTCTGAGAAATGGGGTCCTAAGATCCCAATAGATGTATTGGGTGAAGACAAAAAAGTATAAGCAGTTGATACTGCTAGCCACATCAATAATAAAGTTGAAAGAATCCTAAAATTCAGAGTAGTTCTTATTTATATTTTGCTTTCAGTTTATAGATTATGATTTTTCATATTGGGAAAAAAATACACCACTATTATTTTCAATCTGTTTCTTGTTCCAAAGTTAATGCACAATGCATGGAAACACTGAAAGGAGAATAATAACTATTCCCACCATAGAATTACCATTACATACAATCATTAGGTTTTATGAGAAAATAAAATATATGTGATATCAGAATATCACATATTCATTCCTTTTCCAAACATTAGAACCTAAACTACCTCTCAGCAGTCCCTTTAAGAATTGCAATTTTTTCAATGGCCCTTAATATCAGTACAAGTTCCCTCACAGATCAAGGGCATTAGATCTGTTTAAGAGCATAGATTCTCTGAGCTAGCACTATGACCCCTCTGTGTTTATTTCAGCAAGACCTTCCTGATTGTTAGAGAAGCTTCTCTGGGCCATGGTAAAAGCATTATAAGTCTTCAGACAGGACAGTTTCAAACACTGACTGAATAGATATCAAGCTAGTGTTTATTCCATATGCAACAACTTGAGTCTAGGACTAGATTTTACAGCCTTGCAGTTAAAATTGTAGGAAATTATTTGCTGAAATTCCTTACAGATTGTTTCTTGGATGTCTTTTCCCCATTCCATTTCCACTCCTCACATTAGAAATATCTAGCACCACATCTTCCCTAGGTTCTGCTGGAGAAGAGAGACCATGAGCTTCAGCCTCCAGGGATGTCTGTAGGTGGATTAAAGCTCTCAGGCTTCACAGAACCACCTCCTGTGCCACACCTGTGCATAGTGAGGCTGCCACCTCACTCATTGGCAGGGCTGTTCCCTTGGCAGTACCACATGCTAAGAACTCCAAGCCTTGCCCTTCAGCAGCACTACCCTCCCTCAGATCATACCTGCTCAACTCACATGACCCAAGCACCATGAAGCCTGACTGAGTGAAAAAAGGAGGGGTTTATCCCGGTACCTTCCCACTTCTTGTACAGGATCACAGCAAATGGTGGTCAGTGTGTTTAGAATAACAGCTGGAAAAATCCAGTCCTGTCACTGAAAGCATTGTACACTACTCTTTCATTGACCTGCTGGGATATTCTTATTCTTAGAAGAAGTGAGAAGCACCTGGAAGGAATCTAGAAATTCAGAGCCCCTTAGGATTCATCACTAGCAGTCTCTGAGTCATGTGTACTAGCCTTTGGGCTACTGCATTTCCCTGCTTCTAGCCACATCAAACTCTCAGTGAGCAGTGTCATTGGCCTGTGTCACAATATTCAGTAAGAAAACAGAGCCACTAAATGTTCTGATGGGCAACAGGTTGATGGGAAACCCCTTCTGAGGATCATCCCTGCTCTTGAAACGGGGTGCAGATAGCATAGACAACTCTGGCAGGCAGTCAAAGCAAGTGTACAGCATGTCCATTTGATCTAGCATATATTTGGAATCTAGATACTTCCCTGGCATTGAAATATCACTCCTGTGTAATCTTCTGTCTATTCCCAAAGCCTCACCCACACACCTGCATGTGCTTTTATTTCTGTTTTGCCCCAATTCAATAAGCACATGTTATCGAGACATCAAAGAAAACAATACCAACTGAATAATGTTAGCATTTGATGTTACAGAAATAAAATTAAATATCTGAAGCAGAATAAAGCCACAAGATAAATGTCTTCAGAGTCAAGGAAAAAAAGGAATTTTATGGCTTTAACCTGTTTACATGAAAGTATTTTCTCTGGTGGGATAATCAAAGTTTTGAAGATCTTGTCCTAAATAATATCAAATCCTATTACTACTCAGCAAGGGAAAAGCTATTCCCTTAAAATCAAGGTGCTCTTTAAGAGCTTCCATCAGGAAAAAGCTTGTATTGTGTGCACAAGCACACACAGAAGGCATCTCAAAGGGAAATGTAAGCCTTAAATTAATTTCTGTCAGATTTGATTGAAAAACTCACACATATCTGTCCATTGGAGTTTTGTGACCTGACTCTGCCTGACTGGGATTTGGTAATCAAATAGAGACTCCTACAGTACCTGTATCAGTTTTGCTGGAGTCAAGAAATACAGCTGTAAAACATGCATCATAGCAGCAGAATTAGAACAAGGAGAGTATTTGTGTGCAGCTTCACTTGCTCATTAACTAAAAATGTGCCCATAATTAGAAAAAGAAAACCAAAATACAAATAAAAATGATTTTTAAATGTTATGCTAATACTACTCCACTGTGTATGGACCAGTTTGAACATTTGAATGGATTTTTCCTACAAAGACAAGGTCAGATGCTTAATTTCTTGTGTGCTTTCTGTTGCTGGTCACTGTTGCAGCTACTCTTAAAATAGGCAAGACCTCGAACCTTTCTCATGTGGCAAGATCTGAAAAACTGTGCATTAATCCTTCACTCATGTTGTCACAGAACTGCTCAACTTTCTCTTACTTTCTCTCAAATTCTTACTCCCAGATCTTTAACACACAGGAAAGAAATACTAAAAAAACAAAACAAATCCCTTGTCAAATCCCTTTTTCAAGCTCATCTAGTGAAAATGAGGTAGCTAAATGTAGAGGCAGCATTTCCAGAGGTGTAACTGCATTGCCATGTGGCTCACATCACCCTGGGTGCAGGCAGAGCCCCAGCTGTGGTTGGAGCCTCATGCAGACCTGCAGAAGCACATACTGAGCACACAGACACGGCAAGAAAACAAGAATCTCGAATTTTAACATCATTTCTATCAGGACTGCACACCGTTTTGAACTTTGGCCTCATTATATCACTTACTTCATTAGGAGACTCAACTTCTGAGACAGAACTTCAGGTCCAGATTGCTCATTATTTAAAGAGTGGAAAAAAGAGAAGATGTTCACTCAAATTAAACCGAGGCAGCTGGGAGAATATCCTATTTGTTGGATGATCTATCTTCAGAAATTTTATTTACTTTATAACATATCTAATTTAAACTTTCTTGAGAGGATCTTTAAATGAAGGAATTTTGGAAGAAAGGCAAGCTGGGAATAAGAAATAGAGAGGAAGGAGAAGAAAAAGTGGAATAGAGACTTTGGCAGAAGGGAAAGTAAAAAGCTGGAAAGCAAAGACAAGAGATGGACAACTGAATAATTGAAGGAATGGGAGTTAGACATATAGAAAAGGGGTAATAGCAGACATTGGCAATGTAATATCAAAGACTGGAGGTTGAGAGGATACCCCAGTTTCAGAGCTAATAGATGTTTGTCTTCAGAACATTCCTTGATTTCTTTCAGAGCTTTTGTGTAGAGAGTCATGAGTCTACCAGGTCTTATGTCTGTGTAAGTTCAGTTTGGCCAAGAGGACCAGCAAGGAACAAAAAGGCCTGACTCAGAAACTCAGTTGTAGACATTTGGGACAGGAATGGAGGTAATTTCCCTTATATTATTTTCCCCAAATAATGTTTCAAGCTTTTGAGGTCTGATGTGGAGACTACAGAGTTGCTTACACTCCAGTGACTCTGACTAGTATAACAGTAACATCACCTCCCTGCTATCTCTGCCTCCGTCATGTAGACCTCCATAAAAATGGCATGTAAAAACCCAGCAGAATGAACTGCTTCTTTCCCCTGTTTTTAATAGGATTTTTTAAAGACTATAAAAGGAGGTGAATGAGAAGAACAACACCCTCATAAGTTCACTTGTATGCTGAATGAAAACAGAAAAAAATTGCAAGGACTGTGGCACCAGCACTGCAGCCAGACATTCAAGAAGTCTTTAACTGCTTGGGGCTTGCTGAAAATTTTGTTTCTTCCCTGTTGCCTCAGTTCATGTGTATTCTTTGAGGCATTTTGATTTCTGTAACATTTTCCATTGTACATTCCTCTTTTATCTTCTTTACCTACCAACCAGATAACAGTGTATTTTTAACAGGTATCTCCATTAGGGTATTGACTAAGTGGCTCCCAAGTCCTCTGTCACAAGTCACTAAGACAAGGAGATAGGTAAAGTAGTTATTGATGTTTTCTACTGCCTTGGTGGCTGACACTATTTCCAACTATTTTTGGAGGATGAGGAAAAGAGGGAGGATAAAAATAACAGAATAGGGTCATTTCAGAATCTATCTGCAGGAAATTGCAGCCACTTTCCAGTCCCCCAAAAATACTGTGGTGCACAAATACACTTTCCTGGCTAGCATACCTTCCCAACTCATCACATTCTTTGCAAGGTATTGAAGTTGCAATGCCTGTGCCTTTGGGATAGTTGAGTTTTGAGGAATTATGCTGGATACAACTGAGTACCAAGAAACATTAATGCTTTCATGAAGTAAGGGACTCTTAAGGACCAGATTCCAGAGGTCTGAGTTAAAGCAGGAGTTAGGCCTGTCAAAACTGAGAAGTAAAGACCAAAACCATGAATAATGGCAACAACTTGAACTTGAAAGAGTGGTGGGTCAGTGTTGATTACATGAGGAGTTCAAGAAAAGCAAATGGTATGATCAGGTAACATAGTACAAACACTAAGTGCTATTTTAAAAAAGAGCATGTAATTACATTATGGAAGTTGCTACCACAGGATTTTATAAAAGCCAAAGACATAAGATAAGGGGTATGGAACACAATGGTCTTGTTGCCAAGCCTAAACAAGTTCTTCCTTGTAGGAAGTTGGGAGGATCACTTTAGATTTACCTTTTTTATTTTACTTTGCTAAACAACGAGGAGCAACCACTGCTGAAAAAACCCCTGATGTGAAAATGGCACTTATTATATTCTTCAGGAAGGCTGAATGGCCCACAGACAGATGGAAGTGCAAAGTCTTGCAATCACTGTTTTCCCTTAAAAATTCCCGTTCCCAGAATTCTTCACTGCCTGGGAAATCTCAGATTTCATCTAAAAACTTAAATCCCTAATACTGGTATGTGAAGAGAAAGCTTGAAAATATGATCTTACTGTTCTATATGGTCTGAAAACAATGACAGAAATAGTCATATGCACATTTCATTTCTTTAATTTAAGCCAGTCTTATAGTCCCAGCTCATGATTTCAGAACACTCTGGGGACTTGGAGAGTTGTCCATCCTTACCAATACAGTGAATATATTCTGTTAGGCAGAACATCATCAGAAAAAAATATAAAACATATTTCTAGCAACTGGTTATTATATAAAGTGTTGCATCACATCTTTCAGAGCTTCAAGTGAGTTGAATTCCTTGAGTGTTGCAGCTTCTGGGAAAGTCTGGTCTAGGATCCCACCATCCTCAGTGTTACTGTGTACCTTGAATACCAACAACCTTATCACAGGCCAAGAAACACACAGATATTCAGGATCTGAGCAGAAGCACAGAACTGTTCATTAGAACTCGCAGTGGTCTGCTGGACTCACAGGCAGGCTGAGGGGCAGGGGAGGAGCTCAGCCCTTGTTTCTACAACAGGTTCTGTCACCTGTGTTGACAGCACTGCTAATATTAGTCATCTGAAAGGTGGGCTGCTAATAACTGATTTTCAAACACCTCAGCTTTGTAAGTCTCCTGAGTAGAACTGAACTGCTCTGGTTCAGTACAAATGCTGAAGGGGTGAGCTGTGCCTTTTTTTGCTCATGGAATTTAATGCTTTGGAAGACACAGAAGGCAGTACCAGCATCACTTAAGCAACAGCAATCTGTAGCCCACCTTTTAACTGTTTTACAGGTCATTTTAAAAAACAACCCAACATTTTGTATGGTAGTACATAAAGAAGGAGACTGCACAGATGATCTTCTCTCATAGTTCTGTTCCAGCACTGTCAGCAGTAAAGGGTTAAAAGCAATCACAGCTTTGCATTCTGGTTACTGTTCAAGACATCTGAACTTAAATGTGGTATTTGTGATCACAGTCAGTGTTGAACCAGTTAAAAGCTTTGAATCTAATCATGCTACTTGCTTGGAAATGATTTTGCTAATACAAAAACACAACAGAACAAGGACAGTAATATAAAATGTATCTTGAACTTATATTGCTGCCTTGTCTATGGTATTTAAGCATTAGCAAAAAGTCAGTTAAAGTAACAATTCAAAACCCAAAAGCATTAATGAAATTAAAATCACAAAAGCCTTAGAGTGAAAACATCAGAACTTTTGTTTTCTAATTCTCACCAGCATTAGAGAAATACATTGATTTTCAGTTGCAAGATTTTAACTTTACTGACGGATAAAATCTATTTTAATGCCTTCATTTGTTGTACAGCTTTTTAGGTGCAAGTGATTTTTTTTTGCAATCTGTAAGTGACAAGTTTCTATGCTTGCAAGATAAAGTAATTATTTTTATCAAGTAAAGAGGTAAATGGCAGAAAAAATATTAAATACTTTCTACAGGCAGAACAACTATTTTGTATAATTTCTTCTTCTCTCTGTAGCAGTTTAACAGCAAGATTCAGACTTATTTTAGCTTTTTACACATTCTAGAATCCGGTTACAAGTTTCAGGAAACACCATTATCAGTACTGCTCTAGTTCTGCCTTTAGTACTGAGCATTCCAAAGGAAAAAAAGGATTACAAAATGGATGTCTGAAGTCAAATTGCAAATGGATAAAAATATTTCTATTGCCACTTCAGAAAATGAATCATGATCTTTTCTGTCCTGTGAACAAGACCCATGTTAAAATTTCAAAAAGTGTCTTAGTTTTAGTGACTACCAAGGTTGCTTCCATAAAATAATAGTGAATTTCATTTAATCACTTCTCATTTTCAGAATCAGAATTTTGGCCTTTCTGTGTCTGCTCCTATGCTTGTTTCACGTGTGCAAACTGGATTTTTATAATTGGCATTCCTGCAATAAAGCTGTGATAACAGATACAGTTAAGACCTTCCATTGTTTCAAACATGACCTTAAATTCTCAGAGCAGGACAAGCCCAGAGATTGTAGAATCATAGAGCCATTTAGGTTGGAAAAGACTTCCAAGATCCTCAAGTGCAACTGCTAACCTATCACTCCCAAATCCACCGCAAAGGCATATCCCTAAATTCCACGTCTTTAAAATACCTCCAGGACTGGCAAGCAGTCTGTTCCCATGCTTCAATCTGGCACCAGGCTACTAAAGCTAATATTTCAGCATTTTTCAAGAATTTTGAGTATATCATCATCTAGACAGATACAGCCTAGACCTGAAGTCAGTAGAAGTTCCACATCTCATAGCAGTTCAGATCAACAAGCCCACCCAACTCACCAGTGTAATCTTTTCACTCACATGCAGTCTCCTTACTCCATTTCATCAAGCTTGCTGAGAAATTATCAGGCAAAGAACATGGATCTCCTGCTCTTTTGAAAAGAAGACAAAGCATGTCTCTGGCTTATGGGAACAGTATTTCCCCCCAGTGCTTGTGCCTCCTGACCAGTGTGGGAAGGGCTCATGCTCCAGCAAAGCATACGTTATTCAGCATAGGATGCCATCAGCTCACCTGCTGACAGACCCCAGCAGAGCTGGCTTGAGGGAGAGCACAACAGATGGAGCACAGACTGCTGTCTGTGGTTGCCAGGACTGCACTCTGGTTTTGTTGTGACTGAACAGTCCTCAGTTTCAAAATCTATCTAAAAATTGCTGAGATCTATGGGTAGAGTTCAGTAGAAATGCCTCTAGATTAATAATGGTGTTATTTTAGTTCAATTGCCATTAGCTACCATCTGTTTTCATAATTCACCTGCATTTCAGTGCTATTCTGGTGAGACTCTCTGCCAGTCAGTATTGCTGCAGAGCTGTTCCTTCTCTCTGACCTAAAATATCAAAAGACCAAAGCGATACAGCACCAGAAAAGTTTTTAATACAAATTAGCAAATGAGGCATACACTTTAAAAGTGTCTTTTTGTAAACTGTAGCAGTTCTGTGCATGAAAGCTTGAACTGCATTTTGCAGTGGTGGAGAAAAGATTGCAGTTCTAAAATTTAATTCTCAAAATCTGACTCATCCCATTGTATTGGGAATTTTTTGAGTGGGACAGGACAAGGGAGTCACACAAAGGTAGAAAATTAATTATAACTTCATTGCTTTCAGGGTTGTTTTACTTAAGTTAAAAACCCAGAAGTAAAACATTAGTCAGAGTGAAACTACATGGGAATTCTTTCTATTGACTTCAATGGACTTTAGATCAGGCCCAAGAAAAGACCAACCTTGCCAGTCTTACTTGACTGAGTGGGAAAAAATGGTACTAAGCATGATATAGAAACAGGGCAGAGATTGTAGTCCTTGATCAGCAAAACACAAACCCTTCCAGACTTTGGCATGTGACCTTCTCTGTGCTCCAGGATACACATCTGGTGTAAGTTATTCTGGAGCATAGTCCTTCCTACACTTACCAGACCTTACTCAGAAGCTGGAGGAGGGAAGGGGTCCAAAGTGTCAGCAACTCGACAATGAGGCAGACTGAGTGTTCCAGACAGCCAGGAGGTGAAAGAGTTTTCTGCCTTCCATCTCTGAGCAAGGCAATGAGAAACACTTCTGGAAGCTCTATTAACCTGTGTATCTGTCTAAATATTCTCTGGATGTTTAAACCAGAACATAAATACTAAAAAACATTTGGCTATAGCACAAAGGTTTGCTTGGGCTACTGAGCTCCCCCATCTCCTCTCCTCAACTGCCTTTACATATACAATTTTCTTCTGGGGGAAAAAAGGATATTGATGTAGAGCTTTTTAGAATAGCTACTCCATAACATCTATTTCAGAACATACCTAAATTTAGAAAAGCCATAAGGATGTCTCCCTATGAGGTCCAACTCAGTGAGGTATCAATGTCCCTTAAATGCTCAGCATGTTGGAAGGAGATTCTTCATATGCATCTGCATTGCTCAGTCTCTGTTTAATGTACTACCAGGACACAGAAACAGCCTCTAATTCCTGAGGAGCTGAAACAACAGAAGCTTCCTGTGGTCATATATTGATGTTTCAAAGGGAAAAGCTGCAGGTGGATGTTCACTCATTACAGATTCTCATTCTCCAGCATGTGCTTGTATCAGTTATCCTGTACACCTCTGTCATATAGAGATTCCCTGCTATTGAACTTGACCTTGAAAAATACTTTGTTCATTGTTTGCTTGGAAGAAAGGTCTTGGAAGAAAACAGATGCTAATCTCAGTAAGCTTGTATCTTAGGTATTCATTCACTAGCAGACATGATTCTGAGCTTTTGACTAAAACCTTGAAAGGATCATACTGCTGTTTATTATGCATTGTTGTGATCACTTTGGTACTAGAAATAGCAGCAAGAAGGATGCAGCAGAAAAATAGGGGAAAAGTAATCTCTAAGTTATCTGTTAATCATGACCATGGCTATAATGGACCCTGTGCCCACCTGTCCAACATGACCATGTGTGCTCAGCAGATGCAGTACAAGTGAAAGGATCGGTACTATATAATTAAAAACAAGGGCTTGCTACAGTAGTGCTGCACATTGCCCTGGGAGCCTTAACCTTCCTAATGCTAAGGGCCTCCCATTTGCATTTCCTGAGCTCTGTTTATTACAAGATCAGAAACCCAATTTTTGAGCCATTAACCATGATGGATGCAAGATGTGTTGTCAGTATTGCAGCGAAGTGAATCTGGCATGTGACCTGCAAGGCAGGATAAGAAGAATTCTACAGTTACTACTGCTTTTTTTAAAGTTTTGGGAACTAAGGTTCACTAAGATATCTGGTGATACCTATATGAAATGATTTGTCATCCATTTACTTGCCTGGGAAAACCATTCTACTACAGATTTAATTATATATTTATAAACCAAGATCTGTCATTGCCAGTTTTCCTTTGCTCAATCCCATGAAGTGTTCAACACACCGTGAACAAGAGTTCAAGAGATACTGTACATTTAGCTAATGAAGTTATTCTGCCCCTGACATTAACACTAGAGATACTTTCTTCCTCCCTGATGATTTATTCAAGCCCTAAAAAATTAAGTAACCTTAAGGATCTGAAGAGTGAAAAATTAATCCACTGAGCGTTTTATTCTCTTTAGTTCTGATGCAACATCAGTTGAAATTGATGGGAATGTTTCTAGTACTTTTAACAGCATTGAATAATGTTCTTAAACATAAAAAAGTGCCAAAATCTTACATGCAAACAATTCTGAAACAAGAATTTAAAGTATAGAGGGTTAGTCCATAGTCTGAACAGCCCCAACTTGTACAAGAGTTTAGATATAAAGTTGGAATGTCGCATTCTTCTCTGCAGTGCCAGCAACTTCTCCCTGTCAACTCAGACCTCACAAAAAGAAATGTACTACCCTTATTTATGTGTATATTTTAAAGCAAGATTATTAACTTTGGAAGAGTCCCCAAATCAATGAAATAATTTTTTAAAAAAATAAACAGGAGAAAAATAGCAGATATGCTAGGAAAGGGTGTCTAGGATCAAGTCCATTCTGATGATATCTCATACTACTATATCATGTATTCCTTCTTATTTCTTCATCTTTATTGTACTACGATCAGTTTTCTGGATTTTGCTTGATTAGTAATTATAAGTGGATCCAGTGCAGTTAAAGAAATGACTCTTATTTAAAAGTGTTTATGAGTGAGATAGGGACTGGATTTCTGTCTGCTCTTAGATGAGTGATGAAATATGTGATATAGACTCACTTAAACCTGTGCCCCCAAACTCACGTGGCACAGAGTGCACCTTGTAAGGGGGTTGAGAGGCAGAGTTCACAGAGAACTTTGATAATATGGGAGCAGGATGAGAGAGAACACTGAGATTTTACAAGCATACTGGAATTGAGCCCAATAATCAGGCAACAGTTGGCCAAGTTTCTCTAAATAAGATCAGTGACAGACATAGAAAAGCAAGTGATCATGATTTGCCATTTATTATAAAATCTTGCTTTCAGCTTGGTAATCAAGGAAAAAAGATAGCAAGAGAGATTTTATTGTAGGGTTTTTCAATAGCATCAGCAGTTTCAAGTGCAGTGTACATCATGCTGTTCTGGCCAGAGCTCAGGAAACAATAAAACATCTCAGGCTCTATTTTGATGTACAGTCTACATCTGGTCAGAAGGTATACACTTAAAGCCATTGACTGGTATTAGATCTGGGCTCCAAAAGAAATAGTGCTCAGCTAATTCCAACAGTTCTCTAACAGCCAAAGTCCTGATGGAAGCAAAACGGAGTTTTGGACTCCTGAGAATCCAAGCTGCTTTGCAATACAAAATAATGATCTGGCAGAAGAGAAAGGGCTTCTGAAGAATGACTAACTGGGATCAGGGTTTTTAGATATAAATCACTTTCTAAATTATTTGCATGTTTTCTATTTTGAAAATGAAAAAAAAAGAACATTGAAGACTTAAATTATTTTTGCATCACATGAAGTTTAAAAAAATATAAATTTAAAAGTTTCCAGTAGTCACCAGGCTTCTGAAGTGGTCAAGAAAGATATATAAATGTCCCTATGGTACTTATACAATTTAACAGATACCTGGGCTGAAGCAGAAAGAAGCCAAATGGCACATACAAGGTGTAGGGAATATACGGCACAGCAAGAACAAAATATGTATTTTCTCGATCTTTGACTTTAACCAGAGTGTGGATATTTCTGCTTTGCCAACAGCTAATTCTTTCAGTTCCCAATTATATATATACACACAGATACATCCTAAGAACGTGATACATCACAGAAAAATGTACTGAAGACAAGTAATGCCCTATCACAGCTAATAACCTTTGAAAGCTTTAATGTGAACAATAGCGTGTGTCTGTTCTGCAGATTTTTCATTAAAGTACATAGACCAATCTTGAAGAAAAAAAATATATTTGAGGAAGTAATAACCCAGAGGTTAAAAAATATTGATTAGGAAAAATGTTTTCTTCATAAAGATAATATCTCTCTTTTAGCAAAAAGAAGCTGCTTAGTCTCCAGAAAAAAAAAAAAAAGAAAAAAGTATGTTCTCACGGCACACATTTCATTTGGTGTGAGCTTTGTTGAATCCTGAGCAAAACTGTCATTCGTCTTCCAACCTTCTCTCACCTTACCTATCACACTGAAAGATGTAAAATTCTTTTGGAAAGTCTGTGCCATTTCATTTATTACATTGAAAAAAAATTAAACACCAACTTTTAAATACTTTTGGTTGGGGATTTTTGTGGTGTTTTGTTGGGTTTTTTTTAATATAACTATCTGCCTTTGGTGCCTAATGCCTTCTTAGAAGATACAACCTGGTAAATTTAGTATGGATTACCACAGACTGTATTTACTTCTAATGAGACATAGTATCTCCTGATCTTTTTCATCTACCTTCAGAAAAGAAAGATAAAAAAAAAAGAAGCTTGTTTCTGTCAAAGTTCGTTCTTTGGTGTCAGAAAACATGCTGGGGTTTTTACAGCTCCGTCTTCTAAGTTTTCACCTTGATCTTGTAAAATATTACAAATAATCCAAATGCATATATTGCTCCTGTTTTTTTAAATTCAAACTGAATAGTCAAATAGTCAAAGATAATGATAATGATGACTTGGGAATATATTTTTTCCATCTTTGAGAAACTGGGTGGTGCATTTCCAAATTTCAGGAGGCTGGTGGGTGACTTGCAGGCTAAGGCAAATGCAAATTAAGACAGCTGAATCAAGGGCCTTCTGAGGACTTCAAAGGGCTTTGGATCGAGCCTCAAGTTTGTAGGACTTTTCATCACTAGGTATCAAAATACTTCACAGCAATCAGTACATTTCATTACTTCTATTTCACTGGTGGGGAAACTGAGGTATAAATGGTGAAAAAATTCTCTTCCTATCATTTAGTGACTCTGTGGCAGTCACTAAATGCCACTAGTCACTGTAATAGTTTCTCTCTATAAATGTATATAAAATACATATATATGTAATACACATATATAAAATAGTCACTAATGAGAGGATAGCAGTGACTTTCCCATGACTTTCCCTTTCTGCCATCTCAATCAAATTTTCTCACAGAGAGTGCCTTAGGAAATAAGTTAGCCTTGTAACTCCAGTAATTTTTCTCTCCTTATGATTAAACTCTGAATTAACATGTCACTTGACAGAGGAGATCTCTATCCTGATCCTTCAGAACTTGTGCTAGATGGATTAGTAAACCTCAAAAATCCCAGTGTGATGTACCTGCCACCACCAACTCTCGTCATGGCAGTTCACTTGCATCTTTTTCTATAACCCTTTGATCTTCCCCATCTCTTACTAATCCCAGCTACTTCAAGGGTTAGACAGAATTCAAATGAGATACTGTGTTGATTTAGAGGTCTGGTTTTTCCCAACAGAATTTGTATCTTCTCATCTCTGTTCAAAAATAAATAGTATGCTGTCGTCACCACCATAATATAAATAGGTAATTGTAATAAGAAGCTGGAGGTGTATAAAGTCAATAACAAGAGTTATGAGTGCCCCTGTTCCTCCTAAATTGTAAAATCTGATTTAAATGTTGAGGCTGGCTTGTCTACATGATGTTAAATAGTTAAAGGGAAAGCCTGACACTTTGTCATGAAGGAGCATTCTTAAATAGCTGCTGCCTAACACAAACCATGGGGAAAAGGCTTGTGAGTGCCCACTGCATGAGCAACAGCAGTTAATTAAAAATACTATTCTCAAGTGATTAACAAATAATGAAGTAACCAAAAAGAGCCAGGCTAATTTGCTGTCTGCTTTCAAGCAGGAGAACAAAATCAGTATTTGCTTAATGGAAAAAGTCTACACTTGAGGCAAGCCATCAAAGGTGGGAGGGCTGTCTTCTAGCAAAAACAAAAGGCTGGGAACCCAGAGAGAGATATTTTCTTTTTAAATTGCTTAAATTGTCTCACTTTCTTCACTTGAAACCTGGAAAGTTGCTCCTCATGGATGCTGCACGAAGGAAAAGAGAGAACAGTTTCCAGGCACTATGGGTATTTGTATTTCCTGGCTTGTCAGTGAACACTGTGGAGAAGTTTTGTTGGTGACCTGTCACTATCACTGCTGGCAGCAATACAGACTCAGATAAAACCGAGGCTGCTTCTTAGCACTGCACTAAAAATATACTTAAATGAAGTGGGAAGGTGAGGAATGGCATTCTACTGCTGCTATGCATGCCATGGGTAGAGCCCTTTGATATCCAACCCAACAGCTCATAAAACCGTCATTATCCACAGAATACCTACTTGGAGGCTAAAGAATGAGAAGAATGGAAAAAATCTATTTCAAATTCAAAAAATGGCTTTTTGGGAGGATATCATCCCGTTATTGCCTTGTGGCAGCTGTATTTATCCACATCCATTGTTGAGAGTGATCCTCTTGTTAACATTTTTAAACTATAACCACATGCCATAGGAATGCTGCGTAGGAACATTTTGTTAAAAGTTGTGTGGCCTATTTTCTAGTAAACACTCATATCTTTTGGAACCTCTAGAGGTGAATCACTTCCTTCACAGGGACCACTGACCTCAGCAGGACTGTTAAAATTTCACTAGTTTTGTTTCTGTGTCAGAGGTTTCACTAGTTTTGTTTCTGGTTTGAAGAGTTTTTCTAAGCTAGGTTATGATTAGACCATCAGAAAACAGAACACTGTGAGAATTGTGTTCTAAGCAAATGGGGAGGTTGTCTCACAGGTACAGGAATTTATCAAAAGGCCCAGAATATGCTAAATTGAAAGGGACCCAAAAGGATCCGCTGCCTGATGGTAATAAACTGATGGCCTGATCCTCAGTTACACTGAGGGCTTTTTCTTCTTCTGTGAAGTTTCTTGTGAGCATAAAAAGGGCTGGAAATGTAAATCATTATCTGTGTGAATGTCATACACAACTGGAAAAAAGAGACATTCATTGAAACACTCAAAGGTTTGTTCTGCTGCCCAAGATCCATTATGCACCTCTGCTCAAGCAGAGCATAATCTTGGTAGGGTGGCAGGGGCACTTAGAGGGGCTGCACAGTCTTGTGACACAGTTAATTTAATGTTCTGTTCTGCAGGATCTATACTAAAATTCAGATCATTCAGTTATGCTGTAATAACTGGGAATGAAAGCATCCCCAGAAAATATGGGGACTGTTTTTCCTGTTGCAACCACCTATGTGCCTCTAATTTCATGTGTTCCTACCTGCTGAATGATTCAGTTCTTGGTTTAACAGGGAATGTGGAATATTTGGGTGAAGTATTAACCCCTATTTTATGAACAGCAAACCCTTTATTCAATTTAGTAGAAAAAGAATTTTATGTCACAACTGCCAAATGGCAGTACCAGTAGCTCTCTGCTTTGCAGGAGTCTAATCATGGCTTCATTTATTTTGCTGCTTCCTCCTTCCTTTTCATGTTTTTAGTTCTTTCCTTTCTTCAGAATGTTGGCATTACATACTCTATGGTTATAACCAGGGTATTATGCATGGAAAACATACAGTATTCCTAGACAGGAACTCTGACAACCTGACCAATCATTTCCTGTACATTATCTGCACTATTTAAGTAGGTGGAAAGCTAAGTATTTTTTCTTGAGGTTAAGTGTATGTCAAGAAGAAGAAGGAAAGTGTTTTACACTACAAATACACAATAGATTTTCCAATTATCTATTTAACATTGTCTCCATTAAAAACCTTCAGTAACAGAACAGATCAGAAGAAGTCAGGGAAAATAATTATCAGAAATAACACTTGTGAAGAAAAGGAATAGAAGAGAGCTTTACTCAGCTTTTGTGATTTGATTCCTGAGAATCAAAGGCAAGATACAACACAGTTGAAAAGAAAATGGATTTTTCTGTATCTATATACCACTATTTAAATATTTCTTAACTATTATTTGAAGAAAGATGGTTGATATTTTCAAAGGCATTTAAAGTTGGTCTAAATATTTTCCTACTGAAACCAATAATAAATCTAATGACTTCAGTGGCAGCAAGGATAAGCAGATGCTTCTGAAAGTATTACTTTCAGGGGGCTTGGGTTTGGTGCATGTAGGGAGAGGGTTATTTTGAAGATGCATGTGATCTACAGGGTTTTTTATAATGAAATTATGCAAAATACAACAAATTAAAAAAGAATAGCACTTTTGTTTCAGGTGGAAAAGATTTCCAAAAGAATTCCAAACCTTTAACAGTGGGAAGATATGGCAAACCCAAACTTATTTACTGTGTCTTCACAACACAGCAAGTAAGGCAGTCCAAGCCAAATACAGAAAATCTTCATATTCAAGTAACAATCCATGTTATCTATACATACATGCATATATAAATATATCATATTACATTTTCTTTAGAATTGTATTTCATGAAAATGCAATTATTTAGGCAGTAATCTGTTCCTTCGGTGTTTTTGCAAAATTCTTCTGTAAGGTGCTTGAAACAAATGTATTGACACTTCTAATGAAAGACTCTCAAATAGTCATGGGAAACCCTTCATCAGGCATGAAATTTGAGATCAAGAGATGAATGCCTTATATTCTTTTAATTTTATTCTATTGTACCCTGAAACTTATTTTTAATTTAAATTAAAATACAAATTATATCCAAGTTTTGTATCCTAGTTTCATCCAGGACAGTACCTGTGAGGGGGCATGATCAGACCCTAATGTTATTTGATATCACCTCTAAAAGGAAACACACACCACAGAGGGCTGTTGGGTAACTTACTGCTACATTATTTTTGGCTTGCCCATGATCAATCCCTGGAGGCAGCTGAGGGAATGAGGGAAAGCAGTGGTAGATTACTGAGATTCATGCAATGTAACACCTAAGGAAAATAATAGCAAAAACCTGGGTGACATCACATATATAGAAAGGCAATAGGAGCACAAAATTATTCTGTGTATGAGTTCATGCTGCCAGCTTGGCTAACTCTTTATCTGTAGTGCCCTGATCACCAATACTGTGCATGTGGCTGATCCCACCCGGGTTCTTTTCTGCAGTGAGGAAATCAGTGCCCTCTGTGACAGTGTATCCACATAAAACCATCAAGTGTGGCTCTTTCACCTTGACAGTCCTCCAGCACTACCACAGAAGGCTTTGTGCCTTTGCATCCTTCCCTGTGTCTCCTTCCTGGACAGGAATAACCTCAGCATAATGCAAGACACCCACCTGACAGATAGAAAAACTATCTTCACATCGTTTCAGATGCTTAAAATTGGAAATTCAGAAGAAAGCAGTGCCTCAAGACAGCCTGCAGCAATCACCTTGGGAACCAGGATTGTCTTGCTGGTGAAAACTGTAACAAAATATAGATAGAAATGTCTTGGTAAGCCAGTAATAACAAGGACTCCATTATGCCAGTTGATAATAATGAACACAAAAAAGAATGCTATTAAAGTCATATTTTAAGACAGATTATAAAAATTATCTTAACCTAGACTGAAGTTTTAGAACTTAGAATACTGGGTTTTCAATTTCCTATTCCAGAAATGTTAATAAAACTAAAATCCTGGAGTCAAGATTTGGGATCCTACCTAAATATCTAACTGGTCTCACCTACAGGGAAGAATTCTCAATGCACAAGAAGGAAGTACAGTTGCTAAAAACTAACAAACTAATATGAACAAGGAGATTAAATTTAAGCTTGTTCTTGAGACTCTTGGATCAAAGATCTTAAGACTGCTCTAAGCTTTATGTATTCATTTACAATTAGATCAAATCTGAGTGCTTAAATGAAAATGCTCATTTCTCATATTACATTTATGTTTGGCAATGAAATGTGACTCTCACTAAAGCCAAACATTTAATACTGCCTTAAAAAGATGAAACTAATGAAGCTACGAGGAACATATAAATGGGAAGTGGGAACTCTTAAAAGAATAATGAGGACTCTACAACAAGACAGCAAAACATAAAATATCCTTGAGGAAGACGTGAAAACATTCATTTTTGGTTTAAATATATATAATATATATATATGGATTTTGATTTTTATAATTTGTTTCAAAGAGAAAAAAATCAGTGGTGGTAACTTAAACTTGTACATTTGTAAATTAAAGCCTAGGAATCATAAAAAAAAAAAAGGAGGGAGCTCAAAAAAAAGAAGTCAATATTAGAAGAATTAAAGGTAAGGAGTGTTTTAATTCTATTAGGAAGGAGAAGGAATTCTATAAATGGAATCAGCTGGAAATGGTAGAGTTATTCACATAATAATAAAATAAATATATAAGGGGTGAGTAAGTTTCATTACTTTAAATTAATAGAGCCATGTCCTACCAAGCCCAAATTAAGAGAGATGGTAACAGATTTGACGTGTAGCAAGTAGGATGTAAAACATCCAATGTGAAGCAATCAGTGGCATCTTTCTATTTAACTTAACAAATAACTAAGAATTGATTTCATGTTAGGATACAAGTACTCACATGGGGACAGGAATCTTTTCATTCAGAACGTTCAAAAAATGCTGACAGACGATGCTATGGTGGACACAGTGGAGTGGCTCAAAGCTGAGGTGAGACATTTAAATTTGCATAGACATAAGAAAAAAACATTATGTACCAAGTCTTGCGTTATTAGACCTAAGGAGTGCTTATCAAAACTGGTAAGAGAGCCATAACACAGCAGTTTAAAGATAGAGGGACGACTATTCTGACTGTTTCTTTTGTATTCTTTACTTCTCTAGCAGTGAGTAGAACTGCTCTTGAAATTACTTACTAGAAATGCAGGGACTTCTGTGTAATTGGAATATGTTATGTCAAGGTATGAGGTATTTAAAAAAAAGGTACAAGGAAGAATTAATTTAGATAAATCTTGTGGCCCATGTTAGGGAGGAGTTCAGATTAAATCGCAGGGCTATTCCCATCTGGCTTCATAATCTGCAGATCTATGAAATTTTCTTGTAGTATAATAATTTTTCAATTTCAGACTTGCTCCTTCTCTACGAGGCCTTTTATATATTTAACTATAAGGTTTTTAAGAGGGTCCCTTACACCTCTCCCTTTATATATAGCCCTTGTTTATCTTTAATAAATGGATAATTGTACCGGCTTTATGTTGTTTACTGTTCTTCACATTTTTTCATCTTCTTTGTGTGATCTACTCAGCACAAGAAGGTACCTTTCAATAAAGCCTGCCTGAGAGCGAAGACAAAGAAAGGGAGCAGAAGAAACCCAGGCAGGGAGGGAGGGTCACAGGAAGAAAGGAAAGACTAAGCGAAACATTATTACTGAAGGATTTGAAAATAATTCACTACAATCTGAAAAAGACTAAATGTCAGGGAATAAAGATCAACTATTTTCCAGAACTTGTAATAACCTTTCCGATATTATTATCACTCTCATTTTTATAAAAATAGCTGATAATTTAAATTTAATTTCAACACACTGCAGTGTGGGACATAGTGGTAATGCATACTTCTATTTGTTACCCTGTCTTTTTGGTGACATTGCAAATTACACAGGAATAGTCTGTACTGTCAACTGAAGAAGGAATTTACTATGATGTCCATCGGGTACTCAACATTTTATATTTATCATTGAAATTTTTTCTAGTCATTGTTCTGATACTTACTTCAGGAAGAAATATCACAAATAAATTTTAGAGAGGAATTAAGAAGAAAAAAGTAAACAACTGCAAAACAATATAATGCCAGCAAGTGAAATAGGATTGTTTTTAGAGTAAAAAGTTCCTGAACATATTCAAGGTTATAGTTATGTAAGCTGTGGGACGAATTGAAAGTATCTTCACAGAAATAATTCTTTGATCACATGGGGAAAAAAAAGAAAAGTCTTTGCAAGTCTATTTCTACAAACAAACAGTAAGAGGAAAATCTTTGAACTTCTATTGTATTGACAACATTAGCTGTGTTATATCCAGCATAGTGTTTTTAAATGCTATTAACTTACAGACAATGCTGCTTGTTTTTATCTATTTACTGAAGAAGTGGTGGTGAGAGTGGTGAGAGAGAATCCAGGTGAATATTTTGCTGGATGAATCAGTCCTACTTGAAAGCAACTGAGAGCTCTTGGAGACTGAAATGCAGTAATATTCCAATTGGCATGGATACTGCTACTTGTTATGTTTCACAGTAGTCAGGGAGAAAATGTGTTAAAGAAAGAGATAAAAAAATCCGACACTATTTGCAATTTGAATGTTGGTCAAGGTCCAAGTTCCAATAATAAATCAGAAATTCCTGACAGACTTGAATTTCTAAAATTTAAACCAGATAGAGGTATCAGCATCCTGTTAGAATCATCCTGCAGAATTCCCATCACCTGGAAGCTCTGCATTAAAACAAGCACTAAGAACATTAAAGGCATCAAGATATGGCTAAAATATTTTTTAAAGACATATTTGGTGAACTAAGTGAAAACTAAAGAGCAAGCCTATCATGTGAGATGCATCTACCTAAACATCAAAGCATCTGTAATCTTGCCAGGGACCCAAAATCTACACCTCTAGGACTAACCCAAACTTGAACTCTGTGTGCTGGCAGCCACTGAGAGAGACTAGGCTGTGGAAGAATACCAAAGTTATAAACAATGGAAGTCTTACTATAGAAACTGGATTGATGATGATGATGACAAACTGGATGCCTCTGCACCAGAAGATGATGAAGGAAATAATATTACGACTGTTTAAGGACTTTAAAATCCTTATGACGCAGTTATAATAAAGTTAACATGGTGACCCAGTTGTCTTTTCCCTTAGTCATCCCCATCCAGGTCCTCATTCCCATAATTCCCTTAGGGCTCTTTTCCTGCCGTTTGAGTCTGTCATGTCCCTGTTGGCTGTTAAGCACGGTTACCTATTGGTCATTTTATGGTTATTTCTATGTTGTGTTTGGTGCATTTCTCAATCTTCTTTTTGTCCAATGAGGATCGGGGAACTGCCCCTTTTTCTGGAAAATTCCACCCCAACTGGTGCATTTCTCAATCCTCTTTTCGTCCAGTGAGGATCGGGGAACCGCCCCTTTTTCTGGAAAATTCCACCCCAACTGGTGCATTTCTCAATCCTCTTTTCGTCCAGTGAGGATCGGGGAACCGCCCCTTTTTCTGGAAAATTCCACCCCAACTGGTGCATTTCTCAATCTTCTTTTCGTCCAGTGAGGATCGGGGAACCGCCCCTTTTTCTGGAAAGTTCCACCCCAACTGGTGCATTTCTCAATCTTCTTTTCGTCCAATGAGGATTGGGGAACCGCCCCTTTTTCTGGAAAATTCCACCCCAACTGGTGCGTTTCTTAATCCTCTTTTCGTCCAATGAGGCTTGGGGAACTGCCCCTTTTTCCGGAAAGTTCCACCCCAACTCTATAACTGAGCACCTCGTGTCAATAAATTCCCTCTGCTTCTCTGTGGCTCACAGGCCGTGTTGTGTCGTCTGTCCCATGTCATGTTGTCTGTCCCATGTTGTCTGTCCCGTTGTGGCGCGCCCTGGTCTAGGGAAGTGGCAGCCACTCCCTCATTTCCCAACGACCAAGGGTAAACTGTTGCAATGGCAGCCCGCACTGGGTTTTAAGGGGGGGACAGAACATTTACTTCCCATAGCAGTGCTGTATTTTCCACTTATGCTGAACTACAGTTAAGCTTTTTATCTCCCAGGGCTGACTGGAGTTGCTCTGAGGCCCAAGTCAGTGGGATGCTGAGTCCTTTATGGGAGGTGCTGAAAGATTTTAAACCCCTGTGACATCATTGCTTCTTGGTGGCTTTCAGCACTTCTGGAGGAGGATGGGTGTGGGAGGGGTGGCAGAATCAGATGCTGACATATTAAATTTTCCTAACACAATAAAAACCTATAATCATGGCAGATTGAATTCATACCTAAGGTGTAAACAAGGAAAGAATTGGTTTTGCACCATTCTGCTGGAAATAAGCAGCACACTGTAAGTAAATCACATTGCTTACACCACTTATTCTGTGTGCAATGAAAACAAGAACAGCTGTTCCTTGACTGCTCTGTTTGTAAAAAAAAATGAATAAATGTGCACTTTAGCTGTTATAATAGCAAAGTTTACAAGAGCTGCCATCCTTTCCCTTACAGTCTGTTTTTCTTGGCACTTAAAAAGTCAGTTAGTAAAGTTCATTCCAGTTTAAAAAGTGACACAAAATACTCCTGTTGAAGTTAAAAAAAAAGCAAAAGAAAAAAGAATAAAAGAAAATTAAAGAAAAAGGAAAGAAAATGAACCCTGAAACCCAAAGCTCCTACTGAGTTTTTTCTTACCCTGAAAGGAGGAAAAAATTTATTTGGCAAAACTTCCTTTCATGAGATATACACAGTTTCAAGTACCAGGTAATGTAGCTCGTGCATTACATATTCCAGCACAAATCCTGGCTCCATTGGCAGCAAGGATATATTTTTTCATTGATTTGGATGGGACTAAGATTCAGGAAGGCTGGAATGGGATTGGACTGGGTAAGCAGTCTGAGTAAACCAGCAAACACATCTTACAGTCTTTTATTTAATTTTATTAAGTCTCATCTTGAAATCAGTAAATTTCTTGCCAGTGAGGATTTTCTGAGGACCACACATGTCTGACACATGGGAATCTACGTTTCATTTCCAGCCTAAATGTACTGAAAATAGCTGATACCTATTTGGTCTCATACCTTTTATTTTAATAGCTCTTCTTCCTCTTCAGCCCTTTCTTACTTCTAGAGAGGCTAAGCCCTTCTTATCAGTCTTCTCCAACAGAGCAGATCCTAAATTTCTCTGGTCCTTTTAATGGTCCTTTGGCCACTTCCAGTTTCAATTTATCATTTTTTGCAACAAAGGTGACTTGAAATTTACCTGTACACCCAGGTGTGGTGTCAACAACATTTGGTACAACGGCAGCCAAACATTTCCTCCTCTGTAGATACCCTTTGGCTTATAAGGCAAAGATGAGATTTACACACTTCATGGTACCCTAATAGTCCATAAAGTTACTTTTTTATGTCATTTGCAAATTAAATGCATTCAGGAGAGTGATTTTCCCATGTTCTTTCACTGAAACTGGTAACTTTGATAGCTGTGTCTCAGCCCAGTGTAAACCTTTCAGTGCGACTTTAAAGGGCAATTCGAGCTCCCTTCAGTCAAAATTCTGCCAATTAGTTTCTAAAGGTATGGCAATGATACACATCATTTTCATATCCAAGGTGATAACTCTCTGCAATTAATTCTATTCCCTGTGGTCGTGCACTGTGGTGTTTAAGATTTCTCTTTCACTGCCAAAGGTGAACTAGGCACGTTTAAACTCTTCGCTTTGGTGCCCAGGGGACATTCGATGCCAGAGCTCCACCTGAGATTTTAAATAACTCCAATGGCAAAACCCAAGGAATAAAAAGTCAAGTTTGCTTTTTATTTTTAAATTGCTTTTTCGCTTTGGTTAGATTTTTGACATACAAAGGACGTGATTGAGGTGCAAGCAGGGCATTCAAGTCTTGTGTTACGCGTTTAAAAACCAAAATGCAGCAGCTTGTAGAGCTGTGAAATTGACAAATTAAGTGAAAAGTACAGAGAGGGGGCAGGCTCTGCAGAGGATGCGGAGGGGCTTGCAGAGCCTGGCCGGGTGGGGAGAGCAGGGCCGGCCCGGGCTGAGGGACGGGACAAGGGGGAATAAAAAAAATTAAAATAAA
This sequence comes from Pithys albifrons albifrons, assembly GCF_047495875.1. Lineage (NCBI taxonomy): Eukaryota > Metazoa > Chordata > Aves > Passeriformes > Thamnophilidae > Pithys > Pithys albifrons. The sequence goes on along the minus strand of NC_092464.1, from coordinate 51,151,764 downwards.
TAAATAAATAAATAAAGGTGTTAAACCTCCCCACCCTCCGAAACTACATTTCCCAGCGTGCTCCGCGCAGCCGGCCTGCCCCTCTCCCGGCACTGCCATGGCGGAGGCCGAGCAGAAGGTACGGACCGCGGGCCCGGGCCGGGGAGAACGGGCCGGGAGCGGGGCCGGGGCGAGGACCGAGGAGCGGGGCCGGGAGCTGGGAGTGGGGCCGGGGGCAGGGCGGCTCCGGGGAGCCGAGAGCCATGTCAGGGGCCACAGTCCGAGGCCGGCAGCCCGCCCATGGGGCCCGGAGCCGGCGGCTGGGAGATCCTCCTGCCCTTCTGCCGGTGGTGCTCCCGTCGATCCTCCTGTCAATGCTCCTGCCAGTGCTCCCGACTGTGCTCCCACCGATCTTCCTGGCGATCCTCCCGCCGGTGCTCCTGCGGATCCTGTCCATAACTACCTGAAGTGAAGTTCCAGCTAGGTGGGGGTTGGTCTCTTCTCCCAGGCACTCAGCAATAGGACAAGGGGGCACGGGCTCAAGCTCTGCCAGGGGAAATTGAAGTTGGAGATAAGAAAAAACTTTCCAGAGAGACTGCTCAGGCATTGGAATGGGCTGCCCAGAGAGGGGGTGGATTCCCCATTCCTGGAGGTTTTTAAACTGAGCTTGTCCGTGGCACTGAGTGCCATGATCTGGTAAAGGGACTGGAGTTGGACCAAGGGTTGGACTTGATGATCTTGGAGGTCTTTTCCAACCCAATCCATTCTATCATTCTACTAGTGACAGCTATTCCTGTGTAATTTGGGATTCTGGTTGTCTACAAATCCCTGCTAAGGGATTTCCTTTTCACAATTGCAAGGCTACTAAAAAGTATAAGTGGGGGATAATCTCCATTCATACATTCGGAGGGAAGGCAAAGGAACCTAACAAAACTCCAGGGCAATCATAACTGCAGCTTCAGTTCCAGTTTGCCTAAGCAAGTGGGAGAACGTAGGGAAAAAGCTTTCCATCGTAAGTTGCTTGCAAAGTGAGTTAGTAGATAATTGTCAGTTCTGAGCACCTTCAGCTAAGCTCTTGTCAGGAAACAAATATGATTTCTGCATTTGTTTCCCAAGCCGAGGCTCCCTCTGAATATTTGCATGTTATTTTCTGCAGTAAAACACAAAGGCCAAACAGCACTTACCTGTATTTGTGTGCCTTTTACGACATTTAGTATCTGGGGTTGCAGTGCCTTGTGAATACAGTAGGGATATGGGGCTAGATGTCCTAAATAAAAATATATTAATATTTTCATAGTACACAGGGTTTGATTATTGAAATCAGCTTCTGGTGTGCCCAGTGTTTTCCAGGGACGCCTTTGCACTTAACAACTTGCAGCTCAGTTAAGTGTCTCAGGTGGGTGTGGGGATCAGCTGCTCTCTCAGCAGGTTCACTTCACCCTGCACGTGTGCTGGTCTGTCTGTGCACGTGGTAGAGAGTGAGCTCATCCTGAAAATCACCATCACCGGTTTCTCCTGAGCAGCCAAAGTAATTGGAGCAATGAGGGTTGGATGAAGGTGGTGTAGCTGCACTAGAAAGTCTCATGTACCAGCAAAAATGTCACTTGCTGTAATTGCTGATTTTATTCAGGAGAGCTGACCTTTTTAGTTTAAAAAAAATTGTTACAAACTATGTGAATTATATCAAAACATCAAGTCAGTAGTGCTAATAATTTTGATTTATTAAGGAGTTGAATAGGCAACTCCTGGTATTCAGAAAAGAAACTCAGGTTTTTTATTAGGAATCTGGTGATACATTGCATTAGACTTATTGTGTTACTCTAGCTCATCCAGTAGGCTGGCAACTTTACACCAAAATGCTTTAGGTCTGTCCTCATTTGGTTATTGTTAAGTAGAATTTAAGATGCACAAAGATTCTGTGTAACAATATTCTAATTTCCTGAAAGGTGACTGCAGCTTGTGATTAGAGACCGGGGGACTGACAGATAAACAGTTGCATCTGCAAAGTCAAATCTAAACTTGAAAGGATGCCAGGACTTTACTCCATCTTTATCTTCCCTTGACTCCTGAGTTCTGCGTATTTGCAATTTCCCAACTCATCTCAAGTGTAGCCTGCACAGATAACCCTTCTGTGGGTTGTCTGTTCTGAATCATAGAATCATAGAATCATAGAATTTATTGGGTTGGAAAAGACCTCCGAGATCATCAAGTCCAACCCTTGGTCCAGCTCCAGTCCCTTTACCAGATCATGGCACTCAGTGCCATGTCCAATCTGTTTAAAAACCTCCAGGGATGGGGAATCCACCCCCTCTCTGGGCAGCCCCTTCCAATGCCTGAGCACTCTCTTTGGAAAGAATTTTTTTCTGATCTCCAACTTCAATTTCCCCTGGCAGAGCTTGAGCCCGTGCCCCCTTGTCCTATTGCTGAGTGCCTGGGAGAAGAGACCAACCCCCACCTGGCCAGAACTTCCCTTCAGGTAGTTCTAGACAGTGCTGAGGTCACCTCTGAGCCTCCTCTTCTCCAGGCTAAATACTCCCAGCTCCCTCAGCCTCTCCCCACAGCACTTGTGCTCCAGTCCCTTCTCCAGCCTCGTTGCTCTTCTCTGGACCCGCTCCAGCCCCTCCATATCTTTCCTGTCTTTTGGGGGGGGTCCAGGCTATAGTGCATCAAGTGGAAGAAACAGATGTCAGTACTTGTGGGAACACCTTGCACTGAGCTCCCAGTGGCAAGTACAAGTGGGGCTTTTCTTCTCTCCCATCAGCTGCGATGTATTATGGAAACCAAGATGAACCTCCACTAATGCAAAGGGGGCATTTGCCTTTTGCCCAGAGGTCACAGTCAGGGTGTTTTATAAACATGGAAAATAAATAAATAAATGTGTCAAACAAAAATTGATACTCATTGTCAGTGCATTACATTTTTTTCTCTTTCCGTTTTTCCCTAAGCTCTTGGTAACGGTGTCATTTTTTTTTTTTTGTCTAGTGAAGTTCTGTACCTATTACTCTTACTGACCACAGACTCCTTCATAAGATTTGAAATGCTGCCTTCTCCCTTGCTTGTACTTTGTTTATATCATATTTTATTGTTAAAATGCTTACATTCACTGCCAGGGTATTAGTTGTAATCCGTTATTGCTATTGATAAAGATAAATACGTTAAGTAAATCTTCATTTTGCTGACTTCTTTGAGGAGCCATTGCATCAGCAGATTTTCTCAGTGGACAGACGAGAGATGAGCAGGAGTTGACTTACAAAATTTTTTTGTAGGATAGTAAGAATCATTGTCTTGGCAGAGAGAGATATTTTAAAGGTACAGTTCTTTCAAAGGCAGGAGAAAGCCACATGTCTTGTGTTGACATGGCATGAGAAGAGAAAGCCATTAAATGCTGTATTTCTGTGGAAAATGGTCTGAAATGATTTAAGTTTAAGCCTATTAACAGTAGAATAGCAGAACTAGTTTGTGGTTAACTTGAGAATGCTATTCCACCTTGAAAGTCAAAACTATGGGCAGCTTCTTTGCAAAACTTGCTACCACTTGTGGAAGTGGGGAAGGTGCCACAGGGACAGATTCCTGGAGGATCCAAACACTCTTGCAGGTTAATGACAACAGTGTCACAGGGAACTGCTGCCCCTGAGTGTCAGTGGGGCACTGAGTGCAAGTGCAAGCACAAATTGGTTACAAATGGGAAGGATGGAAACTCCGACCTTGGAGTTGCTTCTGCTTTCTGTTTTTTTTTCTTAATAAAGGTTTAAAAATACTTTTAAAAAGAAAATGCTGCTCGGTTATGTATGTGCTTAGCTAATTACCCCTCTTCTTTGTCTGCTTTTCAGGAAACCAGGTCTAATGAGGAATCAACAGATGAATCTGAGGTAACCCTACTTCAATGCTTCACACTTGAATCTGTGCCAGTGCTAGTTTTTTATCAGTGTGGGGGGAAAGATACTACCTCATTGTTTGTTTTCAGAAGTTAGACCAGTATTATGTAGCAAGGAATGTTAATCTGGGCTTAAATTAGTAAAACAAGGCCATGATTTGTTATTAGAAGCTTCTTTATATTTAAAGAAAACCCCCACAGTTGTCCTGCTGGAGTAGCATGAATTATGTTGAGAGACAAATCCAAGTGTATGCACTTCTGTTTAAATGAAATGAAAATCTGTCAGTGTAATTATATATGCAGTAATACTACATTGAGGTAATTATTGTGTTATTTTAACAGCCAGTCTAGACTTAATCATATCCTGTAGGCTCTCTTTTATTGTCAAAAATTGTCTCATGTTCTGGAGACATCTGCCTGCCCTGCTGTAGGTGATGGAAAAGAGGGGCTGGGTGTGAAGAGAGGAAGGGAGTGACACAGGATTCAAGGATTGATCCCTGAACAGTAATGTACCAACTCCAAACTTGTCATCTTTGAAGGAACCATAAAATATCTGGAAAGAGGTATTCAGAGTGGTCTAGGGTGGCTACAAGAAGCAAGAAATAAGGAAGGGTGGCTGAGCAGCTTCAGTTGTGGCCACCAGCAAGGACAGATGACACAAAGAGGGCTATCACCTTGCCAGAGGAATTTCACCCATTGTGTATCTAAGTCAAAGTGACTCTTGGACTTACAGAGCTTTAGTGAACCTGCTGTCAGGAAGATTTTCTGTTCTTTACCTTCATGCTTGAGATCCTGGTTTAAGCACTAAGCAGGCAGAAATCCTGATTTCCATGACAGTGGATACTGCAGGGACTGTAGGGGTGGATTCTTTAAGAATACATTTGCAGAGGATGGTAACTCTGTTTCTTGTAGGATAATTGTTTTTCTCTGCTCTTCATGAGTGGCTGTCTGCGTGGCACTGTAGGGCACTGCTGGTGAGGAGCAGGGATTTCTGTGGCCCTTTGGGATTGCTGTGTGGAACAGCTGCCTGGGCCAGACTTTTTATGCCGTGTGTGAAATATTTTCATTCTGGAGCGCACAAAGGCAATCACTGGGCAACAGCTCAGGACTTAGAACAGTGATCCTCTCATAGCTTGACATTCCCATGATAGTGACTACAAGTGCTTACCTACTTGGTTTTTTCTTTAAGTGAAAGTTTGTTGTAGTGATATTTTTAATGGCCTTTCAACATTTCAGCTGGTAGTAAATAAGTATTTACAACAGAATTAATCATAAATGTGTTGCCAAGCTGGTGGGGTTTTATTAGTTTTTACCTTAAGTAAAAACAGGCATCATGCAGCTTTCATAAAATTGCAGGTCCTAAAAGTTCAACTAGACCTTTGTTAAAGTTGATGTCTATTTTTAATGTTAATTTCACATGCAGAGAGAAGTGAAAAGGAAATTGATGTGTTGAGAATGTAGATGTTGGACCTGAAGAACAGCTGTCATTCTGATGTCTCTAAAGGTGTTTCTATTTGAGTATTAAGTCCAGTCTGTAGTGTCTTGATCACCAGCAGATAGTTGATGAAATGAAACTCGTTAGACTATTTATAATGGTCATTCAGATAAAACCAAAAATAGTGGTAAAAGCACAAAGTATAAATGTTCTCGGTGCTTGATTATATTGCATGAAGTATGATCAGAGATGGGATCAAATTAATGGCTTCACTCTTGGCTCTTGTGTCATAAAATTGTAAATATTTCTTTTGGGCAGCCCATAGTTTGGATAATCCGGGGTGGATCTTTATTGTGATGGTACTGGAATAAGAGACTCTTAATTCCTGCAGCCTGTCCCCAGTTTTATTGATTAAAAAATACTGTATTTATGGCATGGGCTTTGTAGACATCTGAACGTAGTAACAGTGAATTTTACATATACAGTTGCTCTTGCACTTAATTTGGATTCTTCCCATAAAATTGAATATTTTTCCTACTGATTTCAGAGGGCACATGACACATATCCAACTTACATTATAAAAATGTTTTCTATTATGGAGCAATGCAATATTAATATTCCTGAGTTTGAGTAAATGATGTTCCTGTCTGAGCTGGATTTGTAAAAAAAAACCAAAAAACCAGATTTATTTTTTTCCCTGATGTTTTAGTAGTGTTAATGGTAGGCCTGCAATGTGGGAGTCTGCTGGAACTGCCTGTTGGGAATGTGTGGTCTAAAAGCTTCTCATTGTAAGTTTGGGTCCAGCTCCTGCTCCCCAGGACACTGAGTTTCTGAGGCTTCCTGAGCGTTTAATACTTTGAAGCTGTTAAGTCAGAATGTGTAAAACGCAGAGGCATTAATTAGCAGAGATTTGTTCAGATGTTAAGCTGGTCTTTCAGTGTAGAAATAGTTGTAGTTACTTGTAAAACTTGTAGACATGTGACAGATCCTTCCTGGTAACTACAGTACAATTGACCCTTTCATATTCTTATATATGATATGGAGTATTATGAGCTTTTTCTGTTCCTGCTGATAGACTGTAATATATTATACCATGAGATGGTGAGGAAGCTGTCTATCTAAGAGTCTTTAATTCTTAGGAGAAAACTGCTGCACAATTACTTTCTTTTTATATCTTCTGGCTTTAAGCATTTGGTTTCGTTGGGTTTTGGAGGATTTTTTGCTTTGTGTTTTTGTTGTTTGTTTTTTTTTTAAATGTGCTTGGGGAGTATATTTGATTTATTTCTCTCAACCTTGTTTAATCATCAAATATGCTAAATTTGGGGTTGAATCTGAGCAGGTTTGTTTGGCTGAAAAGTCCTAGTATAATGTAATTTTATTAATTTCATTGTACAACACCTGAAGCTACATCTTTGGACTGTCACATTTGATGAGATCTTAAAAAAAGACAGCAAAGTAATCTGACTTTTGGCTATTTGTAAACTGTGGAGAAAAAAAATCCACAAATTATGTAGTGCCTGAATCTGAGTTTATTTGCAAATTATTCCTCTTCTTGCAATGTGTCTGTTTCTGTAAAATCTTACTTCTCTCAATTGAGCTGCTTGTTGTCAGACAGGTTCTTGTGTTTTGCCAGCTAATTAGCAAAAGATTATACTCATAATTGTATAAGTCATCAGTATTGCATACATTTCCATTCTAGCACTTCCACTTTTATATGTCCTCTTTTTTTTTTGCTGTTTTGGTCACTGTTTCCCTGTGGAAGGAGAATGTTTGTTCATTTAGTTTATTCTTCAGTTATTTAGACTCTATATTAAAAAATTCTACAAGAGTTTGCAGAGAGAAAAGTATTGTAGAAATTCTTGATTCATTCGGTGCTCACACAGTTTGTGATGGTTCAGAAATACCCATCTCTGATACCCTTTTACCACTGGAAGTGGTAGTTGGTTTTGTTCTTTAAGCTTTGGAAAACTGATCAGAGCAGGAAGAAAATTAAGAAACATGTAAACCTTAAAAAGAAACAACTAAAAAGCCTTGATATTTTCTTTTGTTTTTCAGTACACTCCAGATTTTAGTCTTGTAGATTGGGTCTGGACTAGGTCAAAGCAATTAAATCATTTCAAGTAAATAAAGCATCTGGTAAAAAAGGCTCCTTGTCATACTGTGTTTGCATCAAAATGTTCTCTTGCCATGGAGTGTGGAGCATTGGGCTGGAACAGGAGAACTCTTCTGTGGACAGCAGCTTTTGAAGGGGCATCACCATTGCAAGAGAAATGCATGGTTGAATAGTAGATTTGGCTCCTGTACAGACAAGTGGCCTTTTTTCTGTCTCCTGTCTGACCTTTTCCGAAGTGCTTCTCCTCATCATGATTTTTCCTTGTTATTGAATAGTTCTACACGAAGTTATTTTAAAAATGTTAAGAATCACAGAATCATAGAATGGATTGGGTTGGAAAAGACCTCCGAGATCATCAAGTCCAACCCTTGGTCCAACTCCAGTCCCTTTACCAGATCATGGCACTCAGTGCCATGGCCAAGCTCAGTTGAAAAACCTCCAGGGATGGGGAATCCACCCCCTCTCTGGGCAGCCCATTCCAGTGCCTGAGCACTCTCTCTGCAAAGAATTTTTTTCTGATCTCCAACTTCAATTTCCCCTGGCAGAGCTTGAGCCTGTGCCCCCTTGTCCTATTGCTGAGTGCCTGGGAGAAGAGACCAACTCCCACCTGGCCAGAACTTCCCTTCAGGTAGTTCTAGACAGTGCTGAGGTCACCTCTGAGCCTCCTCTTCTCCAGGCTAAACACCCCCAGCTCCCTCAGCCTCTCCCCACAGCACTTGTGCTCCAGTCCCTTCTCCAGCCTTGTTCCTCTTCTCTGGACCCGCTCCAGCCCCTCAATCTCTTTCCTGAACTGAGTAAGTAAGAGGAAAAGTCTCAATTAACATATTCTGTTTCATATTCCTGATCAGTTTAAGAGAGATGGCTTCTCTCTGCATGGCTTTAAGTGAAAGTGGCCTTTTAAATAGGGAGAGCGGAAGGAAAAGTTGCATAAATTCCAAATAGAAAGTACTCTTCCCTGTTGATGAGAAAATGTATCGTGCAAATAATTTATCAATTTGAGCCAGTAGGATGAGCATAGTAAATGATTTATTGAAGTTTAAATGGAATCTTTTCATACATTAATTTGAAAAACAAGTTTGCAGTGACTAGTAACTAACATTATAATATACATCGTTAGAGGATTGACTTGCAGGAAAAATTGGATTATTCCTATATTCTTTTAAGATGTTCTGGTTTGGAGTGAAAATTAGATACTTCATTTAATGAGCTATTAATATTAACCAGAAGTGCCTGTTCTGTGTGTTGTGGAATACATAAAAAGTAAAAATGCTCCTGTGCCTGGTACACAGATTAGGGGCAATTGCAAAGCTGCTCTTACAGAGTATGGAGATGGTGGCTTTCCCAAAATACTAAATCTAGTTGTTTGGGTGGAATAACACTCTAGGCTGGAAAAAAAAAAGTAGCAGAGAAATTCAGCTCTCCCCCTGGCGTGGGTGAACTTTAAACAGTGCTGTTCCCAAACTGCACTGTTGGGTTTCCATGTGCAGTAGATCACAAGGTGCCAGCTGGGCTGCTTGAGGAGCGTTCACAGGGGAAACAAATGTTTGCCCAAGTTCCTTACTCAGCAGAAGGAAAGCACAAGTGGAAATGTGTAGCTTCACTGGGATTTGAACTGCCTTTGGATTTGTCTGTGCTGGAATTGGAGCTGGATTTGGATATGGAAGATAAAACAGCCTGTTCTGTGCTGCCTCTGTGTGGTGCAGTGTTGGATGGACTGAGTCTGCCTTTTTGAACACTGAAGTGGCTTTTAATGTTTTCAGGTGTTCTTTGTCATTCACAAAACTACCAGTAAAATAAATTGATGAAAGTTGAAATGAAACCAAATTGTATTATTTGGCCTTCTTACTACCTCTTTTTCTTTTTTTTTAACATGCCATTTATGCTTCCTCATTGTGTCATGTGTGTGTTCCTTCTGCTTCACAGCTGGGCTGGTGCCCAGCTCCTTCACACCTCGAGGAGGGAGGGAGTCTTCCATTGGAGTTGTGCAAATACAGTGTAACATTCTGTGGGCCACAGCAGTTTTGCAAGGAAATAAAATGCTCTCTGCTTTGCCTTTCATCTGTGTGTCATTTCATACTGTAAATGCAGCTCATTTTGATACATATTCACAGGCATCCATATCATCCTAATTCCTTTCTCCTGGTGTATATCTGCTTTTTCCCAGGGTGTTAAATAAATCCCATGGAAAATGAATGGGGAGAACAGAAAACCTCCGTGTGAAATTTTACCATCCTAATCCGTATTTACCAATTTTACAGCTAAGTGTGCTGGGAAAGCATTAGTGATCTGCTTTAGGAACAATTGTAAAGGAACACGTTTTACACTGTGCTGACATTATTGTGTTTTCACCAGACAATATTCGGGGAAATATTTTTAGCAGCCTAAGTCACAAATATGCTGTCATGGTTTGGAAATTTCAGTCTTCTTGCCGTTTGTTGTCTTGCGTGGCAGTAGTTGCAGAATGTAAACAAATTCACAGAATCACAGACTATTCTGAGTTGGAAGGGACCCACAAGGATCATCGAGTCCAACTCTCAAGTCAATGGCCCACACAGGGGATTGAACCCATGACCTTGGCATTATTACAACCAAGTTTTAACCAACTGAGCTGATCTCAGGGTCTCCTGCAAGTTGGAGGCTTGAATGGGTCTCTAGCTTTTATTCACTATTGCTCTACCTGCTTTTGAACCAGTGACTTCAAGGTGAAATGCTCTTTGCTATTCTGATTCCTAAACCCATTTATGTTTTTCTGCTTTGTTAAAATATTTTTGTAGGAACAGACTGTTTGATATGAAGGTAATGGAGGAAAAGAGGTTTGTGTTCTTCCACAGTGTCTGGTAAAGTCCTCGATACTTAAATTCAGCAGCACAGTAAATAAAACCACAACTTGCAATAAAATTGTGTTCCACTTTTGGTACCATTTAGCAGACTGGGCTTTTGAAGGTTAAAGGCCTTAGTCTGAGTTTTTCTTGGCATTCCTTTAGTGCTGGAGATTTGATTGCATTGAGAGAAATGGAGTCAGGATCCTAATCCTGAAAGCGGTGTGGGTAGTCCCTTTATCACTGAGACAGGAACACAAGTCTGGAAAGCATATCCTGGGGTTGGAGAAACAGCAACTGCAAAGCTGCACTTTGTAATAGTTACACATCCTACTGCAGTAATTCTCCTTGTTTGCTCTGTGGCACTGGATTCTTCAGCACAAGTGTATATGTCTTCCAAAACTGTGAAGAATGGAGTGCTTTCTTCTCCTTGCTCCTGGTTTTGTTTTTCCCCTTTTGAAAGAAGGCAGGGTAAGACCTAGAAACGGCCAGCAAGGAAGGTGAGGTGTTTGCATCACCTGAGAACATGGAATTCTTTTTAAAAAACAAATATAGGCAAGGTCTTTTTGGAGAGCTTTAGTACATGACATGCTATTGTTTTAAGGACCAAATGAGCTTTTAAATGATACTTGGTGCTTCTTGATTGTACAAAGTAACAATCCACTACAACAATGCGAATCTTTGTTGTGAGTTTCCAGGTATTTTATTAGAAATAATGATTTTTTAAATTATTTTTCTAAACCGCTGCTAACTCCAGTTGGTGTGAGAAGAAGAAGCAGGACTTGGGCTGTCTTTATTTCTGACTCCCGGGCACTCAGCAATAGGACAAGGGGGCACGGGCTCAAGCTCTGCCAGGGGAAATTGAAGTTGGAGATCACAAAAAATTCTTTGCAGAGAGAGTGCTCAGGCATTGGAATGGGCTGCCCAGAGAGGGGGTGGATTCCCCATTCCTGGAGGTTTTTAAGGTGAGATTGGCCATGGCACTGAGTGCCATGATCTGGTAAAGGGACTGGAGTTGGACCAAGGGTTGGACTTGATGATCTTGGAGGTCTTTTCCAACCCAATCCATTCTATGATTCTGTGAGTGGCAAGCAGTAGGTTGTGGGCAGTTTGCCTCTGATGCTGCCATTTTTGAAGGAAAGAAGCCAAGTGTCATAATGAAAAACATTGGAGTAAATCGCTGATTGTTTTACAAAGATACTGCGATGTCCTCTTTGGCCATCTCAGTAATTTGCATATTTTGGTAGATTTCTCTTCTCAAAGTTTCCAAATACCAACCTCCTTCCTACCCTCATTTCTGGCCAGAATTCATCATCATCTTCAAATAAGTTTTTCCAAATGGTGCTGAGGAAGAATCAGACTCTATTGGCATGAACACTTAAAGCAGTTAATAGCAGGTCTGGTTACTTGGAGTTGCTGTGAAGAGCATATTTGCTTTTAGGGTAGAGGGAAGTGGACAAATGTTCAAAAATATTCCTGTATTCCTTCTTACATCAAATAGATGGTACACCCATTTAATATATAGGGTTCAAAGCTTTTACCTCTCATCTTTAAAGTACAAGTGGTATTTTGATGCCTGTAGTCATAAGACAATAGTAGGATTTATAAAAACTGAGTATTTTGTGACTGTGAAATGGGAGCATCACAAGGAAGAGGAAGAGAAGGCAAATTTGCCTCATCACAGGTATAACCCAGTTGTTACTGTACTTGAAACTGTGAGCATTATAAGCCACTTAATAGGTAAAGATTAGATGTTTCTCTTAGTTTTCATATTCGCCAAAACCAAACCAAAAACCGTATTCAGTGTAATTATGAAGTAGTGCAGGGATTTGACCTGCTCTGGAGTGGAAATCCAAGGGATCTCCAAACTGTGTTGCAACATTATGATGTTATTTCCTTAAATTTACCAACAGATATTAGCAATTTGTTACAATTTGCCTTTTAATATTTTCTAAACATTTTTAATTTTTTCTAAGACTGTTTTCTTAAGTTTTCCTCCTGCATGTATTGTGTCATGTGTTCCATGTGATATTTTCACTTGCAGGACATTCTTTTTGCTGGATTTTTTTTATTTGGTTTAGTAAATGTAAACTCAGCAGGGCACCAGCCACTCATTTGCCCCCATGTCAGCGCATTTATTTACAGTGGAAGGATCCTTTCCAGCCCACAGTCCCACAGGCTCTGAAAACTGAGACGACCAATCAACCCACTGATGGATTTCTGTAAAACAATTAACTCAGAGGTAGTTATGCTTTGGATCAAGTCAAGATGTCAAGACCAAAAAAAAGTAATAAAGTATCTTGGCAACTGAGTTCTTGGGTGTTTTGCTGCACTTTTTGCTTCTGTACCTATACATATACAAGTGAAGTAATTATGCCTGGAGACTTCATTCTGGGGCTTGAGGTCTTTTTATCTTGTTTTTTCTCTTTTTTCTGTTTGTCATTAAATTTCTGTTAGAAGTGAAGCTGCCCCCAGCAGAGCACTAAGGATGCATTTATTCATTTTAGCAGAACTGAGGATGTTTTATGAACCTTCATTTTAGCTCAAAAGTAATTTGAATTGGTTTCTTTGGTTCTGTTGGAGGTTTTGATGTACTCTGTAAACAAGTAATTCTGGAGCTCTGACTAGATAGTTTAATTTTTTGTTCTGTGTTATAGAGATAACTGCTTAGTTAAATAAAAATGCTGATTTCATACTAGGTTCTTCATGGATTTCCAGAGATCTGAGCTGTATGAAATATCAAAAAAAGTTAGTCTCACAAATTGCCAAGTAGTCTTTTCTCACTTTTTAGCAGTACTGTTGGGTTTGCACTTTTGCAGCAGAATGATGGGGGTTTTGGGGAGCCTGGGAGGTGTTTTTAGTTTGTTGGGTTGTTTTAAGTGGAATTTTAAAAGGCGTCCTAAAACAAAATTACTGTAGGAGTTTCTGTTGTTTTGCCTTTTTTGTTGTTTTTTTTTTCTTCTTCCAAAGTCACAGAATCACAGACAAACCATTCTGAGTTGGAAGGACCTACAAGGATCATCAAGGCCAACTCTTAATCAGTGACCCACACAGAGGATTGAACCCATGGCCTTGGCATTATTACAACCAAGTTTTAACCAAGTCATGACCTTTTAGGAAGGCTTAGGGGCCCCTGTCGCAGTAGGGTGTGAGTGTGTCTTCTTTGAAACTGCTTGTGTGATGGACCTCAGGTATCTTCATATTGGAGTTTAAACACTTTGCAGGGTCAAAACAGGCATAAACAAGGCTGGGATGGCCACCCATAATAATTGGAATTGTGGCTGGGACTGGACAGAAGATGTGCAGCAAAGGGGAAGGACTTGGTTTACGATGTATGCACCATTTATTTCCATAAAGGCTTTGAAAAACTTTGAGGGCAAATCGTGTGGGAAGGATGACACTTTGCTGTCAGTGCCTGTAACATAATTAGAGTATCTGCAATCAGCAGAGCGTGTAGTTCATGTGCCAGACTGTCCTGTGGGCAGATCCTCTGCTGCAGGAGCAAGTGTGGGCTAATGGAATAACTCTGGGAACTGCCCACAGGTTCCTTCTGGAAATTTTCTTCACGAAGACCGATTTCAGATATTTTTTCTGCTCATGATTCCACGGCAGTAGTTCCTGTAGGCAAAACTAGGGAAGACAGGGCAGAATATCTGAAGAAGGTTGTGAACCTGTGTTTAGAAAGGCAGATGAGCATCCCTTGCAGTGGCCTCTTGAGAGGCTGTTGCACACTTGCAGCTCTCCTCAGTTTCGTAAATCTGCTCCAGAAGAGTTGGTAGTGAGTAGGTGCTGGGTGTAGGAAAAGGAATTTGTTCAGTTCAGGAGTGACAAATGAAGGAGCTATTAGTAGGAGTGGGTTTTTATTAGTGTTAGTGGTTAATTACAGTGTTTCATTCAATTGGAAAAGTGCTTTCAGTGGGAAGTGTTTATGGATACCTGTTCTTTACAGGTTCTTTACAACATATTTTTAGCTATTTGACTGTGATTTTTAGCATTAGAAGGCAAGCAGAAAATTAAATGGAATATGAGTTTTAATTTAGCATTCCCATGCTTGAAAAATGATCATTATTTATTTTACATCACAAAGGTAACTTCCTCCTGTCAGCTCTGTAGGTTGCCCTCCCTTCCGGAATTTAAGACTGCCATGTGAGGAGTGCTTCACACATTTATCTCTTAGTACATTGGTCAGGAATCTCAAAATTCAGTGTTGTTTCAGGTATTTTTAGGTGGAAAATATGGAAGAAGTGCTAAGTGGTGGTACAAAAAGCAGTGCTCTGAAATTTATTTTCAAATGTTTTTTAGAATCCTCTCGGATTGTTTAAAGACGTTAAATAGAAGTGTCATACACTTTATAAAAATCCACGTTAGTTCAGCAATTGATTTTTTTTTTACTATTTTTTCCCTTAAAAAAGGAAAGCTCTGGGTTCCCTCGTATGGGGTAAATGTCACTCTGTTTATATCTTAGCTTTGCTGCAAGTCAGGACTTGGACTATTCCTCTGGGTTGTCATAGAAACGCAGCTAACTGACATCTCAACTCAGGCTGCTGATGAGTTTATTTGTGGGGTTTCAGGATTATTAAAATTTAACAAAAATTATTGATTTGCTTTTATTAGCACTGGGGTTTGTTTACTTTAGAAGTTCATACTGCATAAAAGCTTTACCTGATAGAAGAATACCTTTAAAATTATTAAACTCTGATACTCTAAATAAGAGATCATCAAATGCATTTAATATATCAGAGTCTATCTTGAATTTTTGCACCTTTTTCATTTAATTTTGTTTACAGTGAAGTGCCCCAGCCCCATTTCAATTCACCTTTTAGCTTGACTTTTACTGAACATGGAAGGTACCTGTCAAGAAAGCGTGAAATGGGTACATCATCATGCCTAATATTTGGAAGTTTTCATTTTATTTACTTATTTTGAAGCCTGGCAGAACGCTTCGGTGCACTGACTTTGGAAAATATCTATTTTTTGTATATGCATGTGCAGGAAAAATTACTTAGTTTTCACTCATAAATAAGACAGGGCAAAACTTATTTACAGTAACTTTATCTAATGGCCTATGGATGAATGGTTTTATGCAAACTACTCAAGAGACTAGAATTAACTTTTCATGTTGGTTGCACATTGGATGTCCAGACCGCAGCAACATGTGGGATCTTACAAAAACTAGATGACTGGAGTTCAATTTTTACTTTTATGAATTTATTCAATGATTGCCCATGCATTTCAAGTGTAATCTTTGTAAGGAATGTGTAAAATGCAGAAATGTATTAATTGCTGTAAAATGGACACGTACTTCCTTACGCCCTCCTTCCATCTCATGTGTGCTTTTTGCTTTGACTTTCCCACCTCCCTCTACCTCGTAGCCATTTATTAAGGATCTGCAGGCACGAGGAATTTGACTGATTTATATACAGCCCTGTAATTTGACATTGTCATTCTGTCTAGTAACAACTTTGTTCAGTGTTAGATTTACTGAATAAAATTGTTTCTTGGTGGACATTTTGACACCTCACTTCAGACTCCTACGTCATGCGCTGCTGACATCCCTGTATTAATCTCATTTGTATTCTGTCATAAAACTCCCAAACAACATTTTAAAACCCACTCTCTTTGCAGCATGTTTATATAAGCATGGGGGCTAAATACTGAGTGTTTCCATAGGTATGTAAGGCTTTTTTGTGGTTTATATGAGGTTATGTCCATATTACCATACCATAGAATCATAGAATGGATTGGGTTGGAAAAGACCTCCGAGATCATCAAGTCCAACCCTTGGTCCAACTTCAGTCCCTTTACCAGATCATGGCCCTCAGTGCCACGGCCAATCTCACCTTAAAAACCTCCAGGAATGGGGAATCCACCCCCTCTCTGGGCAGCCCATTCCAATACCTGATTACTCTCTCTGGAAAGAATTTGTTTCTGATCTCCAACTTCAATTTCCCCTGGCAGAGCTTGAGCCCGTGCCCCCTTGTCCTATTGCTGAGTGCCTGGGATCACACATGGTAAATGGCCATAGTATTTAACTTGGGAAAGACTAACTTAAGTACTCCAAGGACAATTTAAACAAAATGTGTTTTATTAACCTGTTAACACATCCCTCTTCCAAATTTATTTTTCACATCATTAGCTACGAGAAAATGTTGCACAAATACAGTTCTTCTGCCACAGGCTGACATGGTGCATTTTTAAGGGTTGGAAGGCAGTGGTTGGTGGGAACTAAAGGCGGTTCTTTAAGTAGAATGAGGACCAAGGAATATATATGGATTTCTGTATATATGCACTTAGAGTGTTAAAAGAGACTTCCTGGAGCCTGTGGAATCTCTCCCTGGCACTACTTCCATAGACCATCTGTTACAGAGAGATGCCTATGACCAGAGAGCTGTTTTGCACGTTGGGTTTTCTTTTCCCAAGAGATAAACATGTGGGGTGTTCTTTGATGAATAAATTTGCTACTTGTTGTTTTTTTTTTTTTAGTTTAGTTTCTCTTCGCTCTGTGCCCCTTGAGCCATCATGGTTCTTTGCATCTAAGTAGTGATTGGGTGATGATACCTAACATGCTTGAAAAAGAAAAAGAGAGGAAAGCTTCAGTATTTACCAGAAAAAGTTCCTAACATGCAGATGATAAAGTTGATTCATAGGAACATGCTGTCTCCAGATCCTTTTCCCAGACAACATAGTTATGCTATTTATTTTTTAGCATAAACCCGTTGGTGGGTTTTATACAATTAACTTATTCCTAGTGGATTCTTTTTTATTTTTGTTCACAGCATTTTGCCTCTATCCTTCCTACAGAGGTGCAGCATCTTGTAAAGGTTGTGAAGTTTCTTGTAACCTGCATGCTTCAGTCCTCAGTTCATCGTGGCTACAGTGGCACACTTTATTTTATCATTATTCATTTTCATATCCATCCTTTTGGTATTTTACTTCTAAATTGCAAGTGACTAACTTTGTGTAATGAAGTACACATGTACATTTTTTCCTGCTTTTTAGATATCCACTAAGTGCCTCTTACAGCTGAATTGATATGCTGCTATACAGTCTTTATTTGCACCCAGAACTTTGGAGCAAAAAGAGGAACCAGTAACAAAAAAGCACAACCCAAATGCCCTGAGATGATAAAAATGTGAGAGTTTGGCTTTTGATTGTAATGGCTGTTTTGAAGAGATAGCAGTGGTCCATCTTCGCCTGTTGCTGTGTGATAGTTTTGGGGTATCTTTGAGTTTGTTTATATCAAATAAACATCTAAATGCTTGTGTTCTTTTTTCTCTCTTGCTCCCTTTTTCTCACACTCCTAAACATTTAGGAAGATGAGAGTGAAGAAGAACCTAAGCTGAAGTATGAACGGCTTTCTAATGGAGTGACTGAGATTCTGCAGAAGGATGCAGCCAGCTGCATGACAGTGCATGAAAAGGTATTGGGTCACTTTGGCTGAGATGAAACTTCCACTTGCTTTTATATATTTAACTGTGCTGATCATGCATCGATATCTTTCCGTGTACAAATCTAGACTTGCAGTGCAAGACAACAGTAACATAAACAAAATTCACCCTAAGCTTGTATTGAACAACCACATTTTCTCAGTGATGAAATGAGTAGTTCTCATGGTTCAATTAACAGCAGATCTCTCAGAATCAATTCCCTTCTTGTTTGTATCAAACATTTTCTCAGTGAGAAACACATTTTCTCGGTGAGAAAATGAGTGAGGATTCAAGATACAGTGATTTGTTAGATGGGATGTTTACAGAAGCTACTGGAAAAATGCTCACTCAGCTTTAATTATGGATGGTATCATGAACTAGAATTGGAATACAGTTCTAACTCCTTTTTTCTGAAAGGAAACTGGTGTATGCTGAGCTTATTTGTACAGCCTGAATCACCAAAGGCAGACTGGATCATGCCCGGAACTGAGCATATATTCACTTGTGGAAGACAGCTGAGTTTATGTTAATGCAGTGTAGAAGGAAGTAATTACAGTATTTTTTGTTTGTTTGGGTTTGGGTTTTTTTCAGACGTGTCATCCTGACACTTCCCTGTTCCCCTTCTCTGATTCAGTATGTTAAAATCAAGGAGAGGAAAGGCACATGCTGAGGTTTGTGACATACAAGAGAACAACAGGGAGAAAGTGTTGGACAATGCAAAATAAAGAAAATTTGTGAAGAATTATTCCTTTGTTCTTAAAAACAAGAAACTTCATCTAATTCATCAGTGTTTAAAACAATTGCTTTTGTATTTTATGAGTTTTCTTCTCTTTTATAAATATTGAAAAACATTTTAAAATATTGAGGCATGCTGAAGAGATCTGAAAGTGTGAGTTAAGGATTTGTCAACTATTAGTATGTAAAACATGATAGCTCTTTTCTGAATGTATAATTTGTCATATCCAGTAATATATCCCTAGCAGTTATTGTTGAGGGATCTGTCTTTATTATTTGGCTATATTTTTAGATTGACTTCTGCTGTGTTTCTTTTCCTCAGAGGACTGTTGCCATGGCTCAAGAGGCTCTTAAGATGAAGCTTGTATTTTAACTGTGAGAATGAAAACAATAAGTCTTTTTAAAATGTTTTTGACGACTTAGAATTACACAGATATTTGGAAAATTGGCAAGCATTTCCTCCTAGTCTGTGGCCTTTTTGTGTTACCTTTTATTCCCGAGTCTCAGGGAAATTTTGAAAGCCAAGACTTGAACAGGATTTTTCTATAAGGATGTGCACAGATACAGCTTTTACCATAATGTCACAGAACGTGACAATACAGGAAAACTGTTCAAGTATCCCAGCTCTTCCAGTTTTCCAGCAAACTGGATACACTATTTATGAGAAAGATCAATATTGTTAGAAGCCAGGTAGTGCAGTCTTTTAGGAATATAGGTGTCTTACAACAGAGAGCTTAAAAATGAAGCCAGGTTATATGTTTTGCAATGATGTTTTTGTTTCATTTTTGTTGGGTTTTTTGGCCTTTTTTTTTTTCCCTGCAAGAGCAGGAAAAGCCTTGATAAATCGTCATCATTAGCAAAATTATACAGTGGTATGTCTCTGATTAAAGCAGTTTAACTTTGCTGGGAATCCTGAAGGCTGGATTCTGTGTTCACACTAATTTCCCCACAGAATTATTTTTTTTTCTTTTTGCTGCTAAAGCATCATATTTTCACCAGGCTTGCTGTCTGCACTGGATGACTAATCGTCATGGCACCTGGTGCATTCAAGCAGGCCTGTGCAGTGGAATAGTCATACCTAGTTATGTCTGCACACCTGATGTTTTATTAACCAGTATTGATTTTTTTACCCGGGGGACTTTTTTCTTCCTGAAAAAAGGCAACCTTGCAGGAGTGAAAGGCATTGCAGGGAATGAATTTCTAATGAACCCCTTCTTTCCCTTTCTTGACTCCTTTTAATGTAGCTTCATATTTTAAGTGCCTGAACTGAAATTTCATTTTAAGCAATTCCATTTTGATAAATCCTTTTAAACCTTGACTTTCTGTAAGGTTATTTTTTAAAGATTGTGCTGCCTGACTGACACGCTTAGCAGTGCCTGTAAATTTGAGCATTTCATTATAGGTTGCAATGAAGCATGCTCACATGCAGTGAAATACAGAGAATTGAGTAGCCTGGACTATTTGAGTAATGCTGAAAGTGGGCTGGGGAGGGGGTAAATAAAAGAAACCTCTGTCATAAATCAAATAGTACCAAAGTTCTTCCTTTTCTATTCAGGCATAGTTCACATGGTTCAATTAACAGCAGATCTCAGAATCGATTCCCTTCTTGTTTGTATCAAAATAAGTTTGTGATAGCGTGCATTTTGTGGACATTTCTTTATTTTGCTGTTATTTTTTAGAATGAAACTACTGCGGAAAACTGAGAGTATTCAATTTAGGAGTGTTAATACGTGAAGGAGAGCAAGCCCAGTGGTTATCTGTGTGCCTAAGTGCACTGTCTGAGACCTTCCATAATTCAGCTGTATTTTACCAGTGGAGGGCTTTTGCTGTGTTTGAATGCTTTGTTTTCAGGTTCACAGTGAAGGAGAGTTAAAAATAAAGCTCAAAGGAAACCATTACGATGGAAACAAAGCTGCAGAAAGGATCTAGGAACTATTTCAGATCTCTGTTGGTCCTTGCTCTCGCGCTGCATTTTTAATTTGCTGCCACAGTCCATCAGGCAGTGTGTACAGACTGCAGACACACCATTAGTTGTCAGTGGATGAGGGTCCTCATGACTCATTCTGACAGCCAACTTGCACTATCACAGCAACACGGGCTCGAAGCCCTGTTTCATTCTTCAAGTACAATTAAAATAACCTTTTCTCTATAGAAAGTGGTGGCCTTTCTTCGTTTCCATTAGTCTGCCAAACATCCTGGAGTTCATTAAGCATTGCTGGGGTATTGGTTGTGGTGTTTTTATGTTTATGTAATCAATCTCTTTCTTTTACAGTTTTTGGCACTGGGAACACATTATGGCAAAGTTTATTTGCTTGATGTCCAGGGGAACATCACACAGAAGTTTGATGTTGTAAGTATGACGATATCCAGAGCTCGTTTATGGGTTGTAAAAACGCTGCAATGTCCTAAGAAGTGAGTGAGTTGACACTCTTGTTACACCTGAAATTACACTAATGCATTCCATAATGTAAGAAGCAGTGTATGGTCCTTGCAAAAAGTAGTTATGCTGGATGGGTTTGTGATGAGCACATCTCAATTTACATGTAATAAACTTTTTCGTGAAACAGAAGAGGAAATACATATTTATGACTCTAAGTGGCTGTTATTAAAAATGTAACCCAGAAGCTCGTGCCTTCCACAGGGCATGAACCTCTTCATTAGGTGGCTATTGTCAGTTCCTGGTGTGTGCACTGGCATCTTACCCAGTTGCCACAAGTAATTGAAAATTGATTGATTACCTTGCTGCTTCAGTTTATCTATTGCAAATATATAATGCTAATATTTTATGTAAATGTTTTGAAGCTTGAATTCTTACGGGATTGTATTGATTGAAGGAAAAGAAGCAGATTTTTTCCTTCTTGTGGTTCCTGGTAGTAGAAGATGAGTAAAATGCTAAATTTGAAGCTTTGTTCTGGAGTATTACATGTTCCTTTTAGTTGTAGATATCTGTTGATTGTTTTCAAATTCCCCATCTTCCTTGGGAAGTGGGTGGAAGAGAATTAGCAATTTTTTTTCTCCTGACAGTCACAGTATCTAGTAGCCAAACATTGGTTTTTCATAGCAGTCTAAGCACTTGTCAGAGAAACCATCACGAGATGTGGACATGTTTGCAAAGAGAATGTATGTTCTAAAGCCGGCACAGCTACAAGGGAGGGGGGAAAGGATTTGTTTATATTTTTGAAAAATCTAACTATGAATTGTGCAAGGAAGCAGGGGATTGTAAGTTCCAAGGCACAGCTTTCCAAGGAAGTTTTAGGTTTAGTATTGGTCAGATTGCCAATGACCTTTTTGGGTATTAATTAAAGTCAAGCTGATTACGTTCTTCCATTTGTTTTAATTTTGTGCATTCATCAGCCCTGCAGATGAGATGCTGAGTGCATCTCAAAAGAGGAGGAGCTTTTGTGTCTCTGTTACAGTTCTGATTACTTTACCTGCATGCTACTTGATAGAGTTTCTCTGTGAAGTAAGAGAAACTCTATTTGGGGCAGGTCAGATGAAAGTGGACCTGAATTCTCTTCCATCGCTGCAGTAGAAGTCTGACTCAGAGACTCACTCAAATGAAGTGTAGATTTGCTGTTGAGCCCACCACTAAATGTCTTAGACTAGTATTTCTACTAGTCTGTGTAAAGAGTTTGGAAAAGTTCATTTCTAGAACTACCTTGTTCTCTCCCAACGGTTCCAAGAGATTAAATCCTTTTTTTGTACAAGCTTGGGGGACCATCTGGGTGTAGAGCAAGAAACACCTGCTAAAACTATAAAACGAAATCCCTGCATCCTCCCAAATCTGCTATTCTTTTCTTTGCTTTTCCTTAATAAAAAGACCTATCAGTGCCTGCTGGGAGGGTGGTTTCTTAGGATGAAATTAAGGTTGGGCTGTGTAATCTACTTCCTGCTCTAAGGTGCTTACTTTTCCAAACTTAGGCTGCTTCAGGATGAAGATTTTTGTGCCATATTTCCTTGTGGAGATGGCAATGATGTCTTTTTAAAGCTATTGAGTACAAACTACTTTTTGAGCTGGAGAATAGGAAAAAGAAATGTTCCTTGGATTCTGTTCTTAATGTTTATGTCTCTTTTTGTAATGTACATGTCTGCACTGCAGCAGATTATATCATAGATTGGGTGGAAACGGTACTTCTTTTTCTTTTTCTTTTTCTTTTTCTTTTTCTTTTTCTTTTTCTTTTTCTTTTTCTTTTTCTTTTTCTTTTTCTTTTTCTTTTTCTTTTTCTTTTTCTTTTTCTTTTTCTTTTTCTTTTTCTTTTTCTTTTTCTTTTTCTTTTTCTTTTTCTTTCTTTTTTTTTCCTTTTCCTTTTCCTTTTCCTTTTCCTTTTCCTTTTCCTTTTCCTTTTCCTTTTCCTTTTCCTTTTCCTTTTCCTTTTCCTTTTCTTTTTTTCCAGTCTGTAGAAAAAATATTTTTTTTCCAGAACCACTTTTCTTGAAAGGAAAAGTTTATTGAGGAACTCTTAAGTGCTGTAGAACAGCACAGGCTGCCTATGTGAGAAACAAGCAACTGTGACATACATGGCTGTTCATACTGAGAAGTTTTCTGAATAAATATTGTTGGCTGTTGAAGCAATAGACAGTTTATTCTGAGCTGTCTGCTGTATATCAGAATGTTTTCCTTCTTACCTGAACTTTTCAAGATGCTGAACTGCAGACTAGAGGAATCACTATCAAAACCTTCAGTGGGGTCTTCCTTCTGTTCTCTCCCACCAATGCCTGTTCACTGTCTTTCCTCCTGGGGAATTTGCATTAGACTATGGCCATGTAGTAAATCCCAAATAAAACCTAACCCTTTCTTGAGAAGAAAGGGAATTACTTCCTGAAGTTATATAAGGATAAAAAGCATTCCTTGTAAATGTGCAGGGCAAAGAGTGTTTTCTCTAGTGGTATTTTTACTGATTATTTGTTTTCTCTGGTCCTAAATGAACAAATTCCTTCTGAGAACCTTTTCCTTGGTGCAGTGGCAGATATGGTTTTACCTTGAAGTTGTTAACAGGGAAAGTATCTGTTGTTACTGATCATTGGAAATTGGTAGTCTGTGAAAGCTGTTCTGAGTAAATAAAATAACAATATTACCACTGAAATATTTTGATTGTTTGCAGTAAAGAGTGTACCTGGAGAAAATATGTTTTTTGCATATTTTTCTTTCTGCAAGGCTCTTTGTAGCAGATGTTTTCTGTCTTAAGGCGTGGCAGAAGTTAAAGGTAAGGATAACAAGGTGAAGCCCTTTGTCTGGAAGAAATCAGTTATGTAATTCAAGGAATTGTTCTGCATTCGGGTCTTTATCTCTCAGGGTTTTGGTTGTTTGGGGTTTTTTAAAAGCAAAGTTGGGGAATAAAAAAATTAATTACTTCTCTATACATCTCTTAAATGTGTAATTAGCAAAAGCAAGCCATACATGGGAAGCTTTAAAACTCACTAGATCTGAAATACTGTTAGTATGTGAAATTAATGAGAATGGAGCGAGAGGTTTTTATTTTAACCTTTTAAAAAATTCATTTTAATATCAAGTTCATATGAAATATATGTAGAAAATGCCATTACTGCTCTCATAGTCCTCTTGATTTCTGTTTCTCCTTCTTAATTCTAGACAACCATGTTCAAAAATCTAAATTATATGGAAATTGAAGAAATAAGAATTTTGCTTTTATTAAATCCTTTATTTTCTGTTTTGATTCACATCTGCATTTGAGCCAAATTGTAAAGCATAAATAGATACTGATCTCAGGATGTGCAGCAAAATGAGGGAGAAAACTCAGCAGTATGTTGTGTAAGCTCTGAAATAGCCAAGTTTTGAATGATGCCACTCCTGCTGAAGACTGAATGCATTTGGCATTTTAGAATGAGCTAAAAACAGCTGTGAGAAACACTACAATGTAAAGCTTGGCAACCCTAGAAGTTCTGCTTTTGTAACACACTTTTTTGTTTATTGTTTAAAAAACCCTTTACGACTGCACTCCATAATGTCCATGGTACCAAATCGGTGTGGGTGCCCTGGATTCCAAGTACTGGCCCTAGTGCTGCAGAGACTTAGTTGTCTGCTCAACTTTGACCCATAAATATTCACAGAGGCTTCTGTGAAACTAAAAAGTGTTTTCAAAACAAAATCTGCTCTCATCCAACTCTTCATCTGACCTCATCACTGTCTATAACTACCTGAAGGGAAGTTCTGGCCAGGTGGGGGTTGGTCTCTTCTCCCAGGCACTCAGCAATAGGACAAGGGGGCACGGGCTCAAGCTCTGCCAGGGGAAATTGAAGTTGGAGATCGGAAACAAATTCTTTCCAGAGAGAGTAATCAAGCATTGGAATGGGCTGCCCAGAGAGGGGGTGGATTCCCCATCCCTGGAGGTTTTTAAGGTGAGATTGGGCGTGGCACTGAGTGCCATGATCTGGTAAAGGGACTGAAGTTGGACCAAGGGTTGGACTTGATGATCTCGGAGGTCTTTTCCAACCCAATCCATTCTATAATTCTATGATTCAAATATCTGATGCTGACTCCTGTGTCCAGGGGACAACTAGTTTTTCAGGTTTGCAGCTCCTCTTGTCAACAGTGGAAATGTGTGCTTGGAAATTGTTATGAGAGGCGTGGTTTGGGCAGAATTGAGGCAGGAATCTGGGGTCTTTGGCCTTGGGTGGTGCTGGGTGTCTCAGCAGCTGTGCCTGTGCTCTTGCCATCCCTCCCCCTTGCCCAGTGTGTTCTCAGCCCTTGCCAGTGTGGCTGTCTCTGGCGATGTCAGCCCGAGATGAACTGGTGTGCATCCTCATATAGCGTGTGTTTGACAAACTGGTGTTCTCTCCTATTAGGGTTCAGTGCATTGAGTGAGATGAAATGTGTCAAATGCACTGAAAATTATTACTAAAAGGCAACAAGAAGAGGGGAAAAAAGCCTGCTAATGCCACTGACAAAGGATGATGCAGGACTGATTCACAGCACGTTAATTCCAGATGTCTCTCCATCTTTCTTTTCTTCTTAGACTGTCTACAATTTATTAATATAATTATTGCCTCAACTGACATCTTGTGGATTAAGGACTTGTAGATATGAAGAAAGCTGTACAAACATGTTTAGTTAAGTAACAAATCAAAAACCTTTCAAAGGGTAAGAAAACCTGTCCCCATTCTGGTCTTCTAATAAACATCAAGCTTAAAGCAGAAATGGTAAGAAGTCTTGGCTGGTGCCAGTGAGAAGGGGAGAGATTGCCTATTTTATAACCAGGGGGGATTTAAATGTTTAATGCCTTGAAGGTGTTTCAGAGGTGATGCATGAGTCTAAAAAACAATGTAAATAGTGCTTTAAACCTTCTGTTAGGGCAAACAAATGGAAGTTCTTTTAGAAATATTTGTGAGCTATTCAAGACTGCTGGAATTTCAGGAATAACAAAATCTTCTCACAGCATTCCTTTTTACCATGAATTTCTTTTCTGGCCTCACCTTTTTTTCCTGATTGCCTCACACTGTGTAAGCACCATTTATTTGTTAGTTTTTAAATCGGAGTGGTAGAAATGCAAAATCAGTAGGTCATCTTTTCTACCTTCAAGAATGGAAAGGGAGTTCCTTATGTGCTGGTGTTGTTACAGCACCTGCCAACCTCTGGAGCAAGACCTTGCTGGAAGGTCAGTCTGTGGCCTGGTGGTTTTGCTGTTACTTCAGCAGGTTGCAAGCAAAATGTCAGAGGTTTCAGTTGGCTTGATGTCCCTTGGCAAGAGTTTAATTGTTAACGAGAAAAAAAATACTTCTAATGAAGAAATGTATGTGTTAAGCACTAAATGCTGGAAATTATGCAGAACCTACTAATTGCTGTGAGAGATAATGCTGCATCTTTCAGTGGGGAAAGTAACTTTGAGCATTTGATTGTGTAATGAAGTTGCTTTGGATGGAACTTTGCATAAGAGTTTGAGACTAAGATGATATAAATGTCACTTTGACAGGCTACTTAGAATTCTCTGTTTATTACTTTTAACTGCATCATTTTAGTTGTCACTGTCAGACTGTGAAAGAAAACTTAGTTGGGAAATGATGAAGTGAAGCAACACAACTGAAAGATCTGGGTAGCTGTGTGTTAGTACTTGCAGGGTGTCACTGTGCCTGTTAAATCTGAAGCTGAAATGCTGTGTTTTGTACAAAACCAAGCAGACTACTATACTTTCCAAAAAAACAAAATAGAAGATAAGGTTTTGGTAGAAGCAAATGTCTATGCAAGGGACAGGTTTCCTTCCCCTCCATGGGACTTCCTACCCAAGTGGGTTGTGCATTCTTAAATGCTTTAAGCAAACCCTGAGCTCTTTCAAATGGAGAAACGAGATAGAAGTGTCATCTTTTGGGATTTTGCTCTTAGGACTTCAATGTCTACACCCAATTTAATAGCACTTCTGCTTCTCTCTACCTGTCTTTTCATTTTAACTGCAGGTAATTTGGAAATCCAAAGGTTTTTACAGTAGTTGTGGGAATAACTCAGATGGCCTTTTGAGTCTGGCTTTTTGTATGTTATAAAGGCTTGGAAAGTATGTCTTATGGTGTTTGTTCTGGTACTGTGCTTATTAGGTTGTTTGTGACCTGGAGTGTTTCCAGTGGCAGCTGTGGAGCTATTGAAGATTAGGAACCTTCCTTGGCCCAAATCATGGTCTACCTGCAGCTCTTTGCCTGGGCTAGCAAAGGTTGTGGTGTCATGGCTGTTATTCCATAGATCTAGAAAAGTTTCTTGGCTGACAAAATTGAAACAAGATGTTTTGCACATCGTCTTTGTACCACTGTATCTGACTTTAAAGGGCATGTTGCCTAAATTTCTAGTTAGCCAAAGAGATCAGATGGATGTGGAAAGCATTTGTTATTACTAGAAATGTTGCTTGGAGTATTTATAAAATGTGGAAGTTTCAAACAATTTTAGGATCACGTATGGTTAATTTTTATAAGCTCAAAACTGAGGCAAGCGTGACAGTTTCATTCAATTACTCTGTCAAGCTTGTAGCTTCAATAACTGTAGCTTAGTGCAGAATAATGTAGAAAGTTTAATTGGATGCATGGGTTCAGCTACAGAAGGGCTTGTATGGCCAGGGCATTTATTTCTTGAATGCTCTTAGCTCATACGAGTCAAATGTGTGCTTGTGAAGTAGCAAACTGTAATGTCTACGCTGGGGGTCTAATTTATTTCAAATAAAGTATAAAGCCTATGTATTTTATCAACTCCTTCTGGGGTGGCAATTGTTTCTGCCATATCTTTTGAACTCTTCACTAGCAACTACGTTGGACATTAACCTTCATTTGAAAAGGGTGTCAGCCCTATCCTTAGTCTGAATGATCCTTCTACAGCTTTGTTACCCTCAAAATGCTTATTATTTTCCTCTCTTTTTTGAGAGAGGAAAAGAAATAGAAACATAGAAAGAGGTTTTCTTTTTTTGTCCTCCATTATCAAATCAGTTTTCTACAGAGTAGGTATCCTCGTGTCTGTCAGTTGCATTTTATGACCAACTCTAAATACACATTAGCAGGTACCTTGGCAGCCCTCTGATGTCACTGATTTCAGTAACAGTCTGTTAATGTCACCATTTAATGAAGTCAAGGGCCATGACAGAATACTGTTTTGTTACCAGAATTTAGACATAGAAAATACTTCACTTTCTCTTGACTTGGTAGGGTGTTGTCATATTCCCAAAACCCTAAAGCATTGAATATTCTAGGGGGGAAATATTTCAGAAGGGGAGAATGCTCCACATGAAGGGCATCACTGTAGTATTGAATACAACATTATTGGATCATAACAGGACAAAATTCCCAAAGTTTCCTTTTTTCACCAGACTTCATGGACTCTTATTTTTGTGAAAGATGAAGAGGTTCTTACTGTAATCCTACTAAGTGAATTTACATGTGTCACAATTTTTTTGTGACACTATTAAGATACAGAAAAATCATCAAAAGAATTTTTTTCTATCTCCTTCACCATCCAGATTTAGTAACAGAATCTATACCACATCTTGTGACTATTTAGAAAACATAATTTGTGTTTGCAATGATTATTGACCATTTCTCTAAAAAATTGCTATATACACCATAATTTGGCAACTATATTAGGCAGCAAAGTTTATTTGCTTTCAAGGAAAACACAGAAACGTAGTTTCTAATTTTAAAGACTTACTAACCATGCACAATAATATTTTTTCATCTCTGATTTAAGCAAAAAATTTCTAGATTATGATTGGCTCCTTAGTTTCGAAAGACTACCAACAAATTTCAAACAACTCTTAAATAAGGAACATACTTCTTTGTGCCTTCCAGAGGCTTAATCCCTGACAAGAAAGACTGCATGCTGCTAGGTTGTTCCATCTTTTACTGCCTTTGGTATTTGAAGAACCACAGATTTTCACCATCAGGGCTGTCTCTGTCCTACTGGGAGCTTTGTGGTTTGACCAGGTGATGTGGACTGACCTGAGATGTGTTTAATGATTCCCTGCTTCTTTTTCTCAGTCATCTCAGCAGAGCAGCACATTGTGTCACATCTCAGTCAACCCACCCTAAATGCCCTTTGCTGATCCATAGCTGGACCATGTTGTTGAGTGAAACAGCTGGTTCCAGGTAGCACTGATTACATATTTTCATAGAGGAGTGATAACTCAGTGTTTTCTAGACTCTAACTACCTTTAAAAGCACAGAGAGGATTTGGAAGGGTTTGATTCCTACAAAGCTAGTGCTGTTTCCTAGGGCTGTTTTCCTTTCAAATGGGGTATTA
Organism: Pithys albifrons albifrons; assembly: GCF_047495875.1. NCBI lineage: Eukaryota > Metazoa > Chordata > Aves > Passeriformes > Thamnophilidae > Pithys > Pithys albifrons. The sequence goes on along the minus strand of NC_092464.1, from coordinate 51,122,662 downwards.
TACCTGGATGGCATTTTTGTCTGTGGGGAACACAGGCACTTACGTGCATATATAGAATAATAGGACTTTGCCCATCAGAACTATTAAGAGTTCTGGCATTAATAAAATATTATTTGCACTAGAAAATGTTTTCTTAGTTGGAAAGACAGAGTTCTGGAGGATAATGTTTTTTATGCAAGTTGACGTTAATGATAGAGCTACAGCCCTTTGTTTCCATTAACAGTAAAAATGCAGCACTATTAAAAATATGTAATGACATAACAGGGGCATAATATAAACAAAACATGAAGGCAAAACTAAGTATTTTCTCCCATGGGGAAGATATTGATAAGGAACGTACTAAATCTGATAAAGATTCATGGAATCATAGAATTCATTGGATTGGGAAAGCCCTCCGACATCATCAAGTCCAACCCTTGGTCCAACTCCAGTCCCTTTACCAGATCATGGCACTCAGTGCCACGGCCAATCTCACTTTAAAAACCTCCAGGGACGGGGAATTCACCCCCTCTCTGGGCAGCCCATTCCAATGCCTGATTACTCTCTCTGGAAAGAATTTTTTTCTGCTCTCCAACTTCAATTTCCCTGGCAGAGCTTGAGCCCGTGCCCCCTTGTCCTATTGCTGAGTGCCTGGAAATATTCCTTTCTGAAGGATGAGACTTACTTGTTTTAAACACCATGACAGAATGTGTAGCACTTTGTTTGTTGCACTGCTGATGGAATGCCGAAGGTGGACAGTCCAGGTGGGACCAGGCTTGGGTGTTAATGCCCTCAGAGTGCCACCTAGTTGGCCATCTATTGTGGTGCCGCTGAGGAATTGAGTTCTACTCAGTGCCCTGTGACACAGAGAAATAAAAGGAGAAGAAATGCCAGAAATTGGCATTTTGGTGTTGGAAGGTTCACCACTGCAACCTTAAACTGGCTGCTATTTGAGGTCTAGTTGCTGGAGCTCTTGGCAGTTTTATGGATGGGAGCTATGAAATGTGAGCAATGTAAAGATGGAGGAGTGAGTGAATCTGTTTGCTTTTTTGATCTACTTTAAATAAGGTTTATGATATGCAATCAAGTCTACACTTCACTAGTATTGAAATAGAGCCTCTTTGTATGTAAATGCATTGAGTAACTTGCACAGGATCAATTCATCTTCACATTTAGCTTTCCCTGTCTTACTGTCACAGTGAGGGTATGGCATACAATGTGCTGCTCACAGTAAGTTACAGGGCACTTCATGCTACACAGTTTCTACTGGTGTGAGTACTACCCTCTCCCCCCATTCTGATTTGCAGATGTTTTTAGGATTCAGTCAAGAGTCAGACACACAGCATTGACTGAGGAGGCTCAGAGGTGACCTCATCACTGTCTAGAACTACCTGAAGGAAAGTTCTGGCCAGGTGGGGGTTGGTCTCTTCTCCCAGGCACTCAGCAATAGGACAAGGGGGCACGATGGGCTCAAGCTCTGCCAGGGGAAATTGAAGTTGGAGATCAGAAACAAATTCTTTCCAGAGAGTGCTCAGGCATTGGAATGGGCTGCCCAGAGAGGGGGTGGATTCCCCATCCCTGGAGGTTTTTAAGGTGAGATTGGCCGTGGCACTGAGTGCCATGATGTGGTAAAGGGACTGGAGTTGGACCAAGGGTTGGACTTGATGATCTTGGAGGTCTTTTCCAACCCAGTCAATTCCGTGATTCTATGACTGTTGTGGAGTATGTCTGGTGGACTTGTGAGGCTGTCCCAGATGTTATAATTGCAAATAAAGGAAGTTCCAGAGTTGGTGTCCAAAGAGAATACAATGCTTTGAGTAATCAGAAAAAGTGTTTATTATTGCCTATAGCTCTGACTTATGCCAGTCTATACTGGTGTTGATAACTGAATGTTTACATGGGAAATGACACTTTAGCTGTAGCTATTGGCTGAACTTCAACATTGATCTACCCATGTAATATTTAACTACACCAGGAGTATGACTTCTTACGTTGTTTCCAGCCAGGAAAGGGAATTCATTCCCTTAAAATATTTCTGCATCTGTCTGATTCCATCAGTGAGACATCTTTTCACTGATTTCAGTAGCCATTGGGTTCAGATCATTGTCTGTAGTGGAATGGTTGACAAGCAGAATTAATTGGAAGAAGTACTTACTGCAGTTTTCCATTTCAGGAGCTTATAGAGAAAAAGAAAACTATGTAGCTATGAAGGAAATACGGGCTATGTCTGGAATGCATGGAAAAATAGGGTTGCTGGGCTTCATGTGGTGATGTCTTCTGTCTCACGTTAGATCAGAGAGCAGGATGAGCATCGTGGCTGTTGGGAAAACCTTCATTGAAATGGTGTTTACACAGCAGTGCCTGACCCTTAAAAAGAATAGTCAAGAACTTTTTGGATTCTTTAAAAGTTGTTTACTTGAAGCACCAATAAAGTAGTCTCTAAAAAGAATACCTGTCCTGACAAGACCTTGTACTGTTTGACCTGGTTGGCTTTTTCATCAGTCATGTCTCTGAAATTTGGCTTATCAGGAAATGGAGTAAAGTCTCATACTTTCCACTTTTGAGGGTGGAATTCTACAAAATCCTGTTAAATACATTAATGTGAATGGTGGTGGTATTCTGTTAGAAACAAGCTGTGAACGTTTTTGAAGACCTCCAGTTGCACAGAGCATTGTAAAGGGGGCCTGGGAAGAGAAGGAAATGGGGGTAGTTTGTTTCCTTTGGCACTGAGTTCCCCCGAGGGTTATCTCCTTACCACACCAGTGTTGTAATAGAGATTCTACTTTGGATCCATCAGGAACTAGCTAACAGTTAAACTCTGCTAGGAAGGATGTAGGCTTTCAATATGGATTTGGTTTTGGTAGTAGTTCCATCATTCCTGGACAAGCATTCTGATTATTTAGCAACTGCTACAGATTTAGGGAGATCCCTTGTTATTTTTTTCCCCTTGAATGTTTTTTCTTTTTTTTTCTTAGTACCTGCAGTTGACAAACAAGATTAAGAGATTCACTGATGTGGAAAATACTGAAATCACTGTAGGCTTTTTGGTCTTTCTCACTGTCTTAGACTATATATGAGAGATTTCTTGTCCTTATATTCCCTCAGTTTTAGACAAGCCTTTGAGATCTTTGTTTTTGTAGGCAAGGTCTGCCTTCCTGCAGACAAAATAAAAGTTAATGTTGTTATTGTTCTGTGTCTCAGACCTTTGTCACTCTCCCAGCTTTCCCCCCTCCCTTGTCTTCTAACCAATATAATCTCCCATTTTTCGTTTGGAGGGTGACAGATTCAGGAGTGTTACAGGAAATGCAATGGAGCAGGAATCCTCACTTTCAGAATTTCACTGCTGGTATTGTTGAACTACAGCTCTTTGGTGTGGTTATTAGCAAACTTTCATCGAGGGTAAATTTAAGTGTTGTAAATTCAGTGTTCTGCTTCCATAGCAGGCAGTGGTGAACAGATTTTTCTGTAGCTTTTACAGATGCCTTTTCAATTTAAGCCTTGGTGTTACTGTGATATGTTTCTCAGCTGGATGTGTGTATTTTTATCTTTTTATAGGTAAATCATGATACAGTGTCAGAATTTGGTTTCTGAGTTTCTTTTCCCTCTATTATATCAATAAAACTCTAAAAGTATGTCAAATACCTGTAAATCAGTTATTTTATTAAAATTCAACTGTGTACATGCAGCTACATAATCATCCTGCAGATCCAGACAGATATTCATGTCTCAGAAAAGACCTATAGGTGTTTTTCTTCCTTGGCTATGTACATGTGTGTGTATACATAGATAAATAACAATGTTTAAATTAATTTAGGAAAAGTTTCTGAAAATTCTTTTTAAAGGATGGATGAAAGTGCTGATTAAGGGGGTTACACAAATAGTGGGAACCTCTTGAAGTAAAATGAGCTTTTCTGTGAGTATGATTGAACACTGCTTTGCTTTTCACACTCCTGGCATGAGTGTTGCTTGCCTGCTAACCATGGCTAAAAGGCATGAAGTCACAGGCAACTATTAAAACGTTTAGATTCCAGGCTTGTAAATATTGCATTTCTCACAGAATTGGAGTGAAATCCAGTGTTATGTTTCGTGTTCATCCAGTTCATATCCATTGGGATGCAGCATTTGTGAAAGAATCAATTATCCATTTGTTAGTCAGGGGAGCTTTACAAATTATACATTAGCAGATTGATTTCTCAGGTTCACCATTGGGGGACTGATGGTATAAGGTGGGTTGATGATGAGTGTCAGGGGAGAAGGAGTTGCCACAAAGAACACAATTAAAAGAAGCTTTCTGAGTGGCAGTGAATTTACTCCTAATTGAAGAGCTGACATAATCCATACTAAGAGCATTTATTTCAGGCATTTTACATTAGGTAATTGATTATCACAAGAGGTAAATTTGCTGCTAGATACTTGATTTTCCTTTCCTTTAAATTTTGGATTTTGCAAAAGCCTTCATTTAGATCTTTATGTGCAAGGTGTCTGCTACCTTTCTCTCCTGCTCCCTAAACTTCTCTTTCATCCATTAAGGTAACATTTTTTTTGTTCTGTAGTGTCAGCTTGACATTATTGATTTTGAACAGTCAAACTTACTTATGTTGTCCGGAATTCCAAACATGTCTCCATCCGAAAGAAAACTGCAGCTAATGGAAATTCAGCTGAAGGTGTTTCTTCCTTCTTTGCCACAGTGTATGAAATTCTGAAGCTGTTCCCAGGTTAGGCATTTAAGTGTATTTCCATTCCTAACAGCATCCTCCTTACTGCCAGATTTCAATTATGTTTCTTGAGACATACCATGTGTATTATTATCTTTTATACAGTACTGGAAGTATCGATCTGATCGTAAGGAAGTCGTGTGTGTTTTTCCTTGATTGGTTTAATGCTCGGGGTCCTGATTAGGTAAAAAAAAGATTACCCAATATAGTGCTAATAAAATAATTAATAGTAGTTTCCTCAGCATTTTATATGCAGCCACCTGTGATTTATGACATGGGGTTTAAGATTAGATCATCTCCTAACTGAGCAGTATTTACATGGATTATATGTTCCTAATTTTCAGATTCTTGTACATTTGACAGGTTGTTTCAACACCTATTTAAAATACCTTTAAAACAGTCAGATGACCAAACCCAGTGCCTGTCCTGGTTCCAACTGTGTCAAATGATCAGTCCTTCAAATTATGATGAGTTAGTGAATACCTGTGTCCTCTCTAACCTTGAGTGATTTTTCTTCTTTTGTCGACCTGTAAAGGTGGATCTTGCAGGAGGGGCATTTATTCTCTGTCCTGTAAAAACCAAAGCCTATTTTCTATTGCCAGGCAAATAAACTCTTCAGTGGGTTAGCTGGAATAAGCTTTAAAAAAAACATGTGGGGAAGGTAGTTACAACTCCATGCCTGAGTTGATAAAATTTAATTAAAAAAAAAAAAGAAAACAAGGTGAGGGAGGGTAACTCACAATATTATCTGTGCTCCTTCTTTCTGAAATATCAAAATTATCCACAGGGTGTTGGTAGGGTATAATGCAAATAAATTTGAAATGGTGTGTGGCTTTGCTGATGGACACAGAAGTATCTTTATACAAGTGATTGGTACGAATTGATGAATTGGAGCTGATTGTAGATGAAACACTTCAGTTTAGATAACAATGTGCCAGTTGTATCTGTGGTCTTGTAGTCCTGATTTTCTGGATAGTTTGAGATCTTAAATCTTAAACAGCTCCTCAGTGGAACATAGCTCTGGAAATGGTAGACTTGACTGTTACGCAGCTCTGAACAAGAAAATCCTGGCATTAGCAATTCTGCCTGAAAATTTATTTTAAAATGCATGTAATATTCAGCCAGTACTGCTCATGGTCTATCATCACTTTCTGGGCTCCATAGCAAGGTCTGACTTGCAAAGCCAGAGAACAGGCCAATAGTCAATGTGCCAGTTCGACTTGAGCACTGAAAAAAATTACTCTGTGCTTGCTTTGCCTTGTGTACATCATCTAGAGTAGCATCTCCTGTTGGAACTTAGCAGGAGGTTTGTGTAAGTGAACAGATCTGCTTGTAGTTGAATTTAGTTGTTTTCCCTGTTTGTCATCTGTGTATGGTGCAGACAAAAGGGGAAATAAATACTATGAGAAAGGAAAAGTTAAAGGCAACTGAAGGAGATGTTGGGCATGCAGAAGGCTTGTAACAAATTGTCAGTTTTACACTCTACATATGAAATACTGTATCATCCATCAAATTTTTATTCAACAAACAGTTCTGAAGTGTTGTGTGCAATTTTGAATGTGGAAAAAGTACAAATACTGTGGAATCACCTTTTTCCCCCACTGACATTAGTCCTAGAATCATAGAATGTTAAGGGGTTGGAATAGACCTTAAAGATTACCTAATTCCAGCCCCCTCTGCCATGGGCAGGGACATGTCCCACTAGACCACATTGCTCAGGGCTTTATCCAACCTGGCTTTGAGCACTGCCAGGGTTGGGGCATCCACAGCTTCCTTGGGCAAATGTTCTACTGTCTCACCACCCTCATAGGAAGAAAATTTCTTCCTAATATCCAACCTATATTTCTGCTCTTTCAATTTGTACCCATTATTCCTTGTCCTAGCACTACAGTTCCTGACAAAGTCCCTCTCCAGCTTTCCTGTAGAACCCCTTCCAATACTGGAAGGTTGCCATGAGGTCTCCATGCAACCTTCTCTTCTCCAGGCTGAACAGTCTCAGCCTGTCCTCATAGGAGAGGTGCTCCAGTCCTCCTGTCAACTTGGTGTCCCTCCTCTGGCCTTGCTCCAACAGTTCATGTCATTCTTTTGTTGGGGGCACCAGAACTGTGCACAGTACTCCAGGTGGGGTCTCTCATCTCCCTTGACCTGCTGGTCATGTTGCTTTTGATGCAGCCCAGGATTCCATTGGCTTGCATGTATATAATGAGAGGTTTTGCCTGTACCTTATTATATGAACTTGTGCCAAATGGGGTTATTCAAGATGGACTTTTTGTCTTTGCAGTTGCAAAGTAAAGAGAGAAGAAACTTCATGAGGAAGTTGTGACAATGGCAACTTAGATACAGACCAGAACAAAAACAAACATGCTACTTCCATGATGAACTCAGCTGAACTTTCTGTGCTTGTCCTTTCAGAGGGCCAGAGTTGTTTCTGATTGTAGACTGCATGGTGTAGACATGCTGGCTTTTTCCTCACCAACACCTCTGGACAGAGGCAAAAATCTACCTTTGTGCCTTGATGAGCAAAATGGAAGTTTAGAGAGACATTTTTCAAGGCAAGGCAGGAATAAAAGTGCACGCTGATTATGGAGCTTCTAGAAGGTCAGACTGACCCCTGACATATTTTGCCTTACTCGGCATTCCAACTGGAATTAGCCAACCTGTGTGTAACAGCTGACAAGTAGAGCTTTTACAGGGATGTTGACCACACCATGAGGTTGATGGGGTCCTGCTCTGCTGACACACCCCTACATGTGTCAGGAGAACACATGCCTGCACTGCCAGTCATGCATTGGGTCTGATCTTGGAGTGCAGCAATTCAACAGAACCACTCTGTGGCAAATGAAAATACTTTGGGAGCACATAACAAAAGTTGGTTTGACTTCCCCCTTGGCAGTGAACTTCTTGGAAAACAGCACACTGTGGAAAGACCACTTTGTGAAGGGCAGTAATTTTGATATTTGCAGGTACAATTTTGTGGTGACACAAAGCGAGACCAAGACTGGTACCTTCTGCATTGCAAGGAAGCAGGAAAGCAAAAGGGTAGCATCATTTTCCCAACTCCTCAGGCAGCTGTTGCAATGCAAGGCTTAGTTGGTCAACCTTGATTAGAAAGAAGATTCTAGAAAATAAAATGTGATTGGGCATATGTTGTCTCCAAAGTGGAAGAGAGAAAAGCTTACTGTCCCTGAGTTGGGATTTTTTTTTGTGTGTGAAAGATTATGGGGAAAATCTTTCTAAAGGGGATGAGAACACCTTGGTTTTATCTCCTGTAGATTGTCCATCTGGACAGGGTATTTTTATATAGCTTTTTATGATGAACTTTTAATGTAATTCCAACTGCCATAGCATATATAGGCACCTGTGTTATTTCATACACAGTTGTGTAATGTCTAATGTGACACTACAACTCCAGTGCTCTTCAATGACACTTCATTTTTACACAAACATATGATGGATTTCTTTTATCATGCTCAGAACCACAGAAATTATGTGTTGTTCTTTAAAGTGTAAGAGGGGCTTACTTGTGTGAAGATCCTTCAGTGATGCTTGAATTGATGATCTGTTTGTTACAGAGGGTAAAATTAGCATCATGATACATAAGAATGTTCTTGGTATTAAATATAATTGGATTGGGGTTTGTATGCAAGAGGATATACATGAGGTTTCCCAAATGGTGTTGTAAGTTAGTTCTCAGCACTTAAGGTAAGAGTAGCTCTTTCAGTTGAGTAAACAACAACAGGTGCTCGGTAACCCCATAGGTTAGAACTGAAAGTGTGTCTGGATAGGTAAAGGAAACTTTACTAAACTGGGGCAGGTTTCAGGCTTTTGTCTGAAGAACGAGTACTCCTGTGTTGCACTTCAATACTTTCTAATACTCACTTCTGAGAACAGTATTAGAGCCAAAAATGAAAGCAAGAGAATGGATTTGAAGGAAAAAAGTCATTGCCCGTGTAGGCACCGGACCAAAACAAGAATGTTGAGTTGCCTTGAGGGCGGTGTGGCCACTGTATTTTATCCTAAGTTTGGATAGCAGGAATGAATAGCTGTGGGACACAGGCACAGATGCTCAGGACCCGGGAGCCTGGCACTCCATGACAGCTCCAGAGCCCTTAGGCCAGAAACTGCAAAAAGAAAGTAAAAATTTTTGAATTAGGCAAAAGGCTGGAAAGAAGGTTGTCTTTGGCTTTGTCATAGAAATACCTATTCTGTGTGGGGTTTTTTTGATTCATGCAACTAAACATACTCAACCATCAACACTCAAGTCTTGTGAAGTGTGAGGAATGTTAAAGCATGTCATTGGTGATGTAACTTTAAAAGTGTTTTTTCTTTCTTTTCTTTCTCTAGAGCCCAGTGAAGATAAATCAGATCAGCCTGGATGAAAGTGGAGAGCACATGGGTGTTTGCTCAGAAGATGGCAAGGTACAGCAAAGCCATTTATATATTTACTGAGGTAGCAGGTAGTCCTCAGTATTACACTTGAGATAATTGTGATGCCTGTGGAGTTAATTCCTGCATTTAGGGCCACTGCTTTGACTATGCATTTTGAGAACTGAGCTCACCTTTGAATACTCAAAATTAAAGTCAAATATATTTTGCACAAATGTGCCGTAGGAAAAGTAATTACAAGAATGTCAATAATGTAACTGGTATTAAGCTGATTAACAGCTGTGGCAGGAGGACATGTCACCTTAATCATTACTGCTGTGCCAGTTATACTTCAGTGACTACTCTGCTGTTCCTGCAAGACAGTAGTTTAATGCCTTTCTGCTATAAATCCACAAAATTGGATTTTGTGGGCATGATTTCTGTGGGCTGGTGGTTTTCATTTTCACACACTTTATGAATGTTTCTCTTGAATTATAGAATCTTTTGATAAGCAATCATAGTTTATCAGAAGAATAAAGTGTCTTACAACAGCCACATTAAATAAATGTAAAATCAATATATGTACAGTTTCCTAAAAAACTGGCACCTACTTCCTTGACTGGGGACATATATCATTTGTGCAGTGTATAACTAACAATTATCAGTGCTTCTCTGGAATGTTGAGCTGTGACATTTAGTGGTTTTGGTGATTGATTTTCCACTTATAAGAATGTCTTTTTTGTTTTTTCAGTCGATGGCCGTGTTTCCTAATGTTGGTTTGCAATGATAAAATTCTAATGCACAAGGTGTATCTAAGCTTTTTTTTTAATATTATGCTCATACACAAGTACAGTGCATAAAAATAATGTAAATAATTTCACAGTATCCATCTGACTTAGAGAGGAGTACATTTCTTACACAGTAGACTTGGAGAAGGAGGAATGTTGGTAATCCTCATGCTCGGATCTCATTTAGTAGAAGTTCTTGAAATTAAAAATAAAACCAGATTTTGCAGCAGGCAAGATGGAGGAACAACCCCTTAAGACTGTGTGCATTTGGGTTTTTTTCACTGCAAAAGTATATAGTATTTTCCTCAACAGGCAGCCAGTCTGTGTAGCCAAGCCTTTTGTTTCTGAGAGATACCTTGATGTCAGAATCTTGACACAGTAATTGGGATCCCAGTGCCTGTCAAAGGGGTTGTAGAGTTTTACAGCCGGTGAGAAGCAGCACGAGAGTGTCCTAATTGTCTACGCAAGATAAGGCAAGGGTCAGTAATTGTTCAAGGTAATAAAAAGGTTGAGCTGGATTGTTGGTGTAGGTGCTTTCTGTGGTGGTGGGAAGCTCTTGCTGTAAGGGCTCCTCAGATGTGACTGGATTACTGACTCAAAACACCCAGGCTGCAGTGAGACCATGAGCCATGCACATTTTTCATATATTGTTATTAAATAAATGTATTTGATCTGAGAAATATTAAAAAAATCCATAATCCCTACTCTGGTGTGGCTGTATTTGAAAAGAATAGTTAAAATGATGACTCTTTCTTCATTTAGTGAAATAGCTGTTGTGGATCCAGTGTGTGACATTCATTATGTGCTGTAGAAGGCACCTCAGCTACAGTCTGGTAATGTTTGTGACACAGGACTGGAGTATCACAAGTACAATATGCAACATATTCATGGAGTACAGAGACATTGATGCTTTAGCGTATTCTACACTGAAAAACTCAACTGGAGCTTTGAAGGATCTGGGTGTTTTAGAAGTTTGACTTTCCACATCACAAACCTTTCCCAGAAAGGATTGTGTCTGTGAAAGAATCCACCCCTAAAATTGGTTAAAGTACCCACTGGTGTGTTGTGCTACTCTGTAAGAAAATGGTAGGTTTCTGGCTGGATAATGGAGCACTTTTAGCTTCTGGTCATCACAAAAGTGTAACTTTACTCTCCTTGTAGCTCTTTCCTTACTACAGTGGGAGTGTTGGTATTGTGAGCAGTGTTAAAACACTGGTAAAAGTAGTTGCAAAGTTTTAATTAACTCGGTTAAATAAGTAAAAACAATGAAATCCTTTTTTAAAGAAAACAAGGAGAAAAGAAACAATGAAACTGCTTAGTTTTCTTAAATCAGTTTAAACAAAAAAAGGGCTATAATACAAAGGCCTGTGAATTCTGAGCCAGCTGGATTGATGCAAGTATTTTCTACCCATTAATGAAGATATGTCCTCTTTTGCAATAGGCAGAGTGTATCTCCAGTGTGATAGAGATGGAGACCATTTGTCTTCTTGAGGGAAGGCCTTAGGATCAGAATCTCACCCTCGTATCTGTTCTGATATCTGATATCTTCTATTTTTCTACCTCTACTAAGTGTTATGGACTCTTCAAGCAAGGTTTGATGTAGCTGTGTTGACTGAGAGGAGAGCACAGCAGCACAGTACAACTCTCTAACTCACTTCTTGTCAGTCAACATCCAGACCTGCTGCCGAAACCTGGCACCTGTGTGTCCCACAAGTGCCTTGGGTGCCACTTGCAGCTTTTCTGGACTGCACTCTTGGTTCTTTGAAAATCTTCCTGTTTAATGGACTCCACTGCAGCTGGTCACCACTGGCATGGAAAGGAACAGAAACCAAAACTAACACCAGCCCTCTAGTGTAGCTGCTGAGTGTTGAAATGTTGGGGTATGAGAGAATTTTGGTGATCAGATAAAGGGAATTAGGCTTCCACTTTGAGAACTGTGGTGATTTTTTAGGTTTGCTTTTTGTGTGTTGGTTTTGTGTGTAGTTAGTTGTATGTTGTCTTGAAAAACCTGGATCTGACTCCCAGTTCAGCTAAAGCTCTTGTGTCATTACATAAGATCAATGTAATTTGCACCCTTACTCTGGCTTGTAACTTTCTTTATATGAAGGAATATAGATTGTATTGAAAACCTGTGTGATTGCATGTTTTAGTGTCATTTTTAATGCCTGTGACAACACTGATGTTAAGAATGTCCATGAAGTATTACATTGTTCATTTTTCAACAACTGTGACTTACAGAAAAATGTTTTTGTTTGCCTGCCTTTTGATCACTGAAGGTTGGTTACTTCTTCCACATGTGGAAGCAAAGAAACAGCTAAGTCTGCACTGGAGAGGTGGGCTCTGGATATTTAAAATTGGACAGGACTGTAGTGGAATCACAAAATCTTTTTTCCAGCTGCCTATGAGCAGAGTAGGCATGGAAAGTAGAAATAGAGAAATAGATAAATCCAATATAGGTTTGTAATATCAAAAGAATCACTTTCTTTCTGAAGAATATAGGACATTAAGAAGTAATAAACCATTATATGATGTCCCTAGAGTAAACATAACTTGTATTTTATGCTGAGTTGTTTTTTTCCTCTTAAGTCACTCCATTTTATTTCCCTACTCTTCAAGAAATATCCTATTGCCATGTTCAGAGGAGTATTAGGAAATGTTGAAGGCACTGTTGCTAATTCTGATTAATTAGTTTTAATCTGAGAGGGCTGTTTTGTCATTTTTGAGGATTCTGCTTCCACAGGCTTTGCAGTGCTGTGTTTTAACCATGTATTTTCTTTTTTGTTTTTTCTTCCTCCTTTCTTCTCTCAGTCTTATTTTCTCTTTGCTCTCCTACTTATTTTGTGTTGGCTGTTGCATTGGGTATGCTGTGCCAGCTGATGAAAACAAAAACCCAGAAAGCAAAATCCTCTAGACATCAGCCCAAAGGTTTTCTAGGCTTGCAGCCAGGCCCAGCACAGATACAACCCTTTGGTTGGCTTACATAATCACAGCTTTGTGATACATCTCACAGTCTCCAAATATTGATTTTTCTAATCCTTTGCAGCAGTAGCTCAGCCCTACACAGTGCATGCAGAGTATTTTGAAAGCATGTTGTTAGAGGCAGTGTATTTGCTAATGAGTAATGGACCAGCTGATAATGCTGCTTAGGAGATGTATCCAGGAGACAAGCTTGAAAGGGAGACGAGGTGGTTTCAGATGTCTCGAACTTCACTGAGACTCCGAGGATGGCTTCGTTCCTATTGTAGTTTACCTGAAGATTAATATTTTCACTCTGTCTCCTTGACAGACTGAAGGAATTTGGGGGGTTCTTGTCCTCTGAATGGATCTTTTTAGAGACATTAAGCCTCATGTTTTGTGGCCCATTACTGGCATTTACTGATTTTGTTCTGCAGGTCTTTTTCTAGGGGGGATTTATTTTTTTTCATTATATTTTTTCCCTGAAGGAATCATGATTGGGATGGAGAGAAAGAAATAAGTTCTAAAAGATCTTTTAGAACTTTTGAGTCCAATCTGTTGAACATGGAGAACAGAGTTTCTGAAGGGATTATCTTTTCCAGAAAAGAAGGATATTTTCCAGAAAATAATGACATCTTGTCTGAGAACCTTCTAAAGTAGATTTCCTGTCAGATGCAGTTTTCCCACTGGTTCCTCCATGGGATGCTCTTTTTCCTCCCTTTTTCCACCTTTGGTGTCCATCCTTCCTGGGATGATTTTGTTTCAACAGCTTGTGACAGCAGGTGGAAACCTCTTAAAATTATTAAGGAAAAGCAAACCAGTTGTTATTCTTTGTGGAAATCATGATTAGTAAAATCAATTGCTAATTCTTGGCCATAAGTCTTCATCCCTGTTTGAAGTTCTGCAGGCACCGGGTTGTCAATCTGAGAATTGGGGAAGAGAATGTTTTATATTGAATGAAGAGACACGAGTCCAAAAGAGAGCTGTAGTTAAAAAATCTTTAGAAACCCTATTCTGTAGTCATAGCATCTAAATCTAATAGTATTCCATAACACTTGATACCTTTGTATTGGTTCTGTAACTAAATGCAAGGAAACGTTTAAAAAATCTGTTAATTTCTCTTGATAGTAGAAACAATTTTTTTTTTTAATTTAATGTTGAAGCTTCTTCAGATGGATTAATTCTGACAGATATACTGAGTGGCTATGGTTGCAGCTTCAGTGCTGACTGTTAACATAAATGAGAAGGAAGGAATCTTCAGAGAAAGAAAGACATTACCACTGGTTGTGGAATAAAACCAAATAGCACTGAATGCACTTGGGAGGAGGAGAGGATGCCAAGAAATACATTGTGCTTGGATTTCAGGCTAGTTTTTCTTTATTGTCACGAATTTCTTTTTTTATGTAAACCCTGTATTGCTTGGAAGGGGAAAAACCCCAACCCTACCATTCTTTCTCAGAAAGGAAGAATTTTTAATTTATCTTCTCCTGAATGTTATTATGTTGCTCTTACCATACTTGGGTTACTGTCTGTTAAACAGGTGGGATCAGCCCAAAGCAAAAGGAACTTGTAGTTTTTACTGTGTTTGTAACAGAAAAAAAAACCCAATAAACCAATTCAAAACAAAAAACAAAACTCACACAAAATATGGAGAAAAAAGATTCAAAATAATACTTTTGCAGTGGTGCAAATATTCAGACTTATTCTACAGCAGAAGATCAAACTCTATCAATTAGCTCTGAGTTGTTAATTGCGACTTCTTTTCCATTAGGAAAAAAAGGATGTAACTGTTAGCATTCAAATTAATCTTCTAGCAGTTACATTTTTACATTCAGTGTGAATTGTCAAATGGCTATGAGGTAAATATTTTTGGGTTTTCAATGTACTTTTGCAGGTGCAAGTTTTTGGATTGTATTCAGCAGAAGAGTTTCATGAAACATTTGACTGTCCTATCAAAGTAAGTACTTGTTTTAATCTTTAGTAATTGTGGTGGTGTTGTCTTTTAATAACAGAAAGGTCACATTCAATCAAAATGAGAGAGAGGATTGCCACTTCCTTATGATGTTATTCAAGTCACTAGAAAATAGTTTTCTATCTCAATATAAAAGCTTTTGATCCGGGTAGGTGTGAGGAAAGCCCATCTTGCTTTTGTAAGGAATATTATGAGTTTTTAAATACAAAAGGCAAAATAGAGAGAAATTGTCCTATTGCAGCTGTTGCCTCTCTTAACATGTTTCTTTCCTTGTAGATTTGTGATACAAATTCTGAGGGTTCTGCTAAATGTGAGGGCAGTGTTTGCAACCATTTCACATCTGTTGGATCTACCCCAGGATAAGGCAGTGATGCTCATGTACCCTGTCTGAAGAGGAGACTTGAGGCTCTTTACCCTGCTCTAGAGATGTGTGCTGTTCAAAAAGGGAATATGTAGTGCTTTTTAGCAAGAAACATTTCCATGGAATAGGAAGAATTTTCCCCTCTTCTAGGAAATACAGCAATGTTGAAACAACTGGGCTTTACCTCAGAGAAAGAATTCAGCTGTAGTACTTAATAATTAGCAAAGGGTTATCTAGTTTAAAAAGTGATGTGGTGCTTCATGTAAATTCTTATTTAAACCACAATCTGCTCTTTGCTCCTCTCCCCCAGATTGTTGCTGTTCATCCTCAGTTTGTAAGATCCCACTTCAAGCAATTTGTAACAGGAGGAAAAAAGGTAAGCAGTCCCAATGTACTGAACTTTGGCCATCTTTAAATAGCTTTTTGAAATGGCTCAGAAGGCTGTGAATGTGATTTTTAAAACCTTAAAAGAATTCTGTTTTTCCTTTCATTTTTGCATTGTATTCCAAAGCATTCTTACTTAATTGCGACTAATTTCAGGGGAAGGGAAATTACACTTTTTATGTTGAAAACATGTTGCAACAAGTTGAGCTTCAAAGTAGTAATACTTGTGTCTTTGTAGCCTGAAAAAAAAAAAGTCACTTGTATTTCCTAGTCCAGATTTTCTCCCTTTCAATTTGTTGAAGTGGAAGCAGAAGTTGGGCCTAACTATTGATCTTTTCCAAAGCACACTGATCTTTGTGTTTGGGATTTTTCTTTTGCTTTACCTGTTGGTGATTTTTTGGGCTGGGGTTTTGTTTGTTTGTTTGTTTTGGGGTTTCATTTTAAGGCAACAAACACAAATATCTTCACCAATTCTTATTCATGGTGTGGGGTTTTTGTTTGTTTGTTTGTTTTTAAAGGAATTACAAGGAGCTTTTGGTAGAGTAGAGCTCACATCATTCTAAGTGCTTATATCTCTGTAGGTTGTCTTTTATTTGGATCAGTTGGTATTTTAAATGTGTGCCAAGTATTAGTGTAAGGTACAATTCTGATGGGCAGATTACAGTTGCTTCCAGGTCCTACAAGTATCTTATATCTCACTGCATATTTTCAATCAAAAAATAAAGGGTTTGATTTAGAACAGTTTCTTGAATTCCTGGAATTTTCTGTTGCCGTCTCTTGTGAATTGGGTATGAACAAGCCTCACTTACAAATATATCAAACCAAATGCCCTGGCTCTCCCTTGCCAGCATGTCAGAAATACAGACTCCTAGTGCTGAATAAGACTTAATTTTCATTAACACTTGAATATGTTTCAAAGCATAGCTGTGCTTTATTTATTTAAGTGGCATGTGTGCCTGACAGCTTTTTCTGGCAGGTGGGAGTTGGTGTTGTCCTTAAAATAATGCACAGTCAGTGTATGTCTGTGTCAGCCACCAGTTTGTGAAGTTTTTCTGTGCTGATAAAAGGGGCATGGGAAGAGAGAAGCAAGGAATTAATAGAACAGGGCTCCATCAGGTGGGAAGAGAGCTTGCATTCACCTGATGCCAAATAGAAGAAAAAACATCAGGGAGTTAACACATTCTCTTTGGTTATCTTTGATTACTTGACAGGTTGTTTTATATTCTGTCCTCTGGGAAATGGTATGCTCATTCTTAATACATTCATTTTTTGCTCAGGAACTTTCTCCTTCAGAAAAACTTTAAGTGACATCTTAACATAAGGTATTTAGCATTGAAATAAATGTCCCTCGACACCTGTTATTTGATTTTATTGGTGCATAAAACCAATAAATAAAAACTCAGCCTTGTAGTGGAAACCTTGCCCCCTTTCTCCTTTCCTTCAAAAGGAGCAATGTATGCCTTTATAAACCGACAAAATGCTCTTTGAAAATTCAGAAAATTAGATTCCACCTACTAATATGTCTATGATTTTTTTGTTTGTTTTTCTTGAGCATTTCCACTTTTTCTTAACTGTGAAGCCAATGAGTAGCTGGGGCAGCAGACAGCAGGGAGCTGTGCCCAGGAGTGAGGCTGAAGCTCATGGTGTGAGGCTGCAGAGCTTCCCTCTCCCTGTGCCTGGAGATGGTGCAGTTGGGTGAGCTCCTTCAGGGACGAGCACAGAACCTGCCGTGGCTCCTGATGTCTCTGCTCTAGCCTTGGCACAGACACAGTGACTGCATTGCTGGTGGTGGCAGTGGTGGGAGGCAGCTGCCTGTGTGCCACACACACCCCAGGGCAGGGGTACCAGTGAGGGTATCCTCATTTTACATCAAGATTAAGATAAAAGCTTTGTTGAAAGCTCTCATGCTATCACAGAATATGCTGTTGGACTTACTGAGTCCAACCCTCAGCCCTGCACAGGGTAGCCCAAAGAGTCATGCCCTGTGCCTCAGAGCATCATCCAAACACTCCTGGAGCTCTGCCAGCCTTGGGGCTGTGCCCACTGCCCTGGGGAGCCTGGTCATTGCCCACCACCCTCTGGAGGAAGAACCTTTTCCTGAGATCCAACCTGACCCTGCCCTGACACAGCTCCAGGCCATTCCCTGGGGGCTGTCCCTGGTCCCACAGAGCAGAAATCAGTGCCTGTTCCTCCTCTGCCCCTCCCGAAGAAGTTGGACCTGCAATGAGGTCTCCTCCTCTCCAGCTGAGAGGTCCTCACATGCTGCCCCTCCAGGCCCTTCCCCATCTTCACTGCCCTCCTTTGGACACTCTCTAATGGCTCAATCTCCTCCTTCCATTGTGTCCCCCCAAACTGCCCCTCCATTGCAGGTGAGGCTGCCCCGGTGCAGAGCAGAGTGGGACAATCCCCTCCCTGACTTGGTCAGCCATGCTGGGCCTGATGTCCCCCAGGACAGGGATGTCCCTCCTGGCTCCAGGGCACTGCTGACTCGTGACCAACTGGCCATGACCAGGACCCACAGGACCCTTTCCCAGCACTGCTTTCCAGCATCTCATTCCCAGTCTGTCCGTACCTCCAGGGTTGCTCCATCCCAGGGGCAGAATCCGGCAGTTTCCCTTGTTGAACTTCTTATGGTTGTTGATTCCCAGCCCATTGAGGTGCATAAAAAAGCATAGTGTGTATTGTGTGAACTCTTCATCCTAAGGGTTGCTGAGTCTATCTTTGTTTTGTTGTTTTGGGACATGGTGACCTAATGTATATTAGCATTTAAAAGTTGAGGGAGGGTTTCTTTAATTATTTGCTAAAGATGATTTCAGCAGATAAAACTATACAGAAAGAAATTTCATCAGTTTCTTTAACTCCTCTAGTTCCATTATGAACGTTGTTGTCTCAGAATAGGAGGAAGATATTCTTGATTTCCTACTTGAAAATCTGGAACTTAGACGAATTCTTGTGTCATACTGAGATTTGCCACATCTTGGAAGCTCAGCCTGACCTAAGGCTGACTTAAGAGCAATGTTCACTGGAGTAACTCTTTAAATCATTTGGGGGTTGTCTTAAGCTTGACTCTACCATGCATGTGTTTGGTTGGTTGCTTAAGAAGGCAGGTACTCAAGTCCTTTAGGTGTGTTTTTTCTTTAAATTTTATTGGGAACTAATTAACTGCTTTAAATTGTTTGCTTACTAAAGTGCTAGTTTTTAAAAGTAGAGAACTTCTATTAAGCTTGAGATAATATTATTGCCTTCTATTTTTGGTTGGAAAAGCTTATTTCACCCCCTTTTTTAGGGAATGAATTTTATCTCTACCTAGAAATAAGACAGGTGCTGTGGAAGCACTGACACTGTAGCAGTGAGAAGCAATAGGTATCATACTAAAAGGAGGTGCTTCCCTCCTCCCCTTCTCCTTATCTCTGCAATTAACCACAGCATCATTGTGCTGACTTGGCAGATGATGGTAACCCTGAAATAATAATATTGTATATTGTAAATAACAGGGCATGTCTGTCCAGAGCAGAGAGTAGAGCTTCAAAGCAAGGGGAAAGACAAATACTGTGCTATTGAAGGCCATAACCTTCTACCTTTTAAAAAAGGGTCTAATCTCAAAAAATAACAGGGTAAAAGCCAACAAAATTAGGGTGGTAAAGCTGGAACAAGGTGTTCTCGATTTAACTGTTGGAGTGCTGAGCTTTCCCAGTACACCAACTAAGTGAACGTTTTTGTAAAGTCCAAGTATCCATCATGTCCTGAGGGTTAAAGAGACAGAACTAACAAAGAATGATGACTGAAAAATATTTCAGTTCCAAAGTCAAGGTATCAGCTCCTGCATCTTATGCAAAGATGGCTTAGGAGAGCAGGACAGCTTGAGGTTCCTTTCTTAGCAGAGGCATCAATGAGACTCCCTATTTCAGGTTTTAATTAACATCAATAACTAGACATATAGGTTTTCCTAGGAAAGTGAGTCCTCTGGAGTAAGGACTGAGTCACTCTGCTGAATATAAGCTAATGAAGGGGTTTTCTGGAGTTCTCTACCCTGCATGGCAGTGGGAATCCAGCACAAGTGAAGCAAATGAAGCCAGTATGGGAGTAGTGTATTCAGTATGTTAAAGGATTGGGTGTCCTCATTTGTCTGGAACATGCATTTTGTATATTAAGTGTTGATTGGCATATCTAATCTGAAACATTTTGAAGGACAGAGAACAAAGATAAAACTGAAGATCTACCCTGTCAGCAACCTCATCTTTAAATCTGTCTGTGTCTATTTCTACATAATATATTTATATTTTATTTTATATATATATACACATATGGTGGAAATGCATATAAAAACATATTTACATATTTTAATAGTGTCTGTGTTTCTTTAGCTGGAGAAGATACAGTATCAGAACTGGTTTTCAAGTCCAGATGTGTCTGATCACATTTGTCCCCTTTATCCTCCCAGAATTAACATTTTAACATATTGATACTTAACATTTTTCTCTTTGTCTGTTATAAAAGCAGGGAGAATTTAGTGTTACCTGAGGCAAATTTCTCATTGTAAAAAAAATTAAAAATACTATTTCAATATCAGAATTCTGTCCTGGACCAATGGTGACTCCTGCCTGAGATGCAAAACAAGACAGCCTGAATTCCTTCCCACTGCAGGTGGAGCAACAATGTCCATAGAGAAGGGATAGTGACTGTGAACACTGCACAGATGGGGAAAGAAGTAGCATTCCTGGGGATCTGGGACTGCTCTTAGGGCTAGTGGAATTTGTATGCTGAAGTCAAGTCTGCCAAGGAATGTCTCAGATTTTTTTTTAATTGTCTGCTTTTTAGTGTCAGCAGATGCACTTTGCTTGGTGAGTAAGTAGATGACCTTTACCTCTGAACCCTGTGATATGTACTTCATAATGTCTGGACTACTTTGACAAATTATTAAATTGTCAGGATGCTGTTTGCAGCACAGTCCATTTTTAGAAAGCAGATAGTCAGCTGTTTGGCATTATGTTGGGTAGAAGAGTACCAGACAAGAAAGGCTTTGTAAGCTACAAAATGTCAGTCAGTAAATACTCAAAGGTCTAATTTAAGTGAAAAAAGAGTAAATGCTATGACAATTTCTGTCCATGCATTGGATAATTTACCATAAGTAGGAAACAAGCTGTAGCAGCAAGCAAGCCACAATAAAGTTGGTCTGTGGTTTCCTTGCTGCAATGTATAATGCCCAGATGTGTCCCATATTACTGAGCAGATGAGGCCTTGCACATACAGTATGTGCTGTTCACATAATAAACTTTTTTTCCTTACATTTCTTGTTTATGATTATTTGGATGTGCATTTCTTCTTTATCGTTAAAACAAAACATTCTCCTTGTGCTACAATAAATTTGGTTTGTGTAAAGAGAGCGGATCACAGTCCTATGTGCATGTAATCTATAGCTGTGTGTTTTGCAAATGTCTGTGTAAAACACTTTTTTCATTGCCTGGGGTGGCAAGCAAAGAGGATCTAAATATATGAAATGTGTGTCTCTGCCTCCAAAGACTGCAGGATTTGCTTTCCAAGGTGTTAATTCTGTAGCTCTTTGTGAATAGGCGACAGCTGAAATCTGGCAGTTGAGTTATTAAAAGTACACCCTAATAAAAGTGCTATGGCATTTGCTTGTATTAAACATCCCAAAATTTCCAGCTTCTGTGTCCATGAACTGCAGCAGCTCCTGTTTCATCTCACTCTGGCCATCTCATACCTGCCCTGTCTGCCTCTGCCTCCTTGTTGATCTCCCCTGCCTGCACCTGCTCCCTCCTCTCTGTTCACACCCCAGCTCCTTGGACAGCATTTTATGACCAGATTTTGAAAGCTCATCTTCAGTTGAAATCTTGAGGCTTACATTATTCTCTGCCTTGTTTGAGCTCATCCAATCCATCAGCTGTTCCAAGCAGAGATGATAATTTTTATTGCTGCTGTATGTTTTCCTAGGGATGCACTAGGAAGCAGTAAGTCTTCAAGCAGCACGCTGTTGTGTGTTACTGTCTGGTATCTGTTCATCTTGGCTGTGCCCAGAAATGTTGGTTTTATGCTGAAAACAATAAATGGGTGTAGTGATCACTTGTAACCATGGAAGAAGTAGCATTTTAGGGTTTTGTGGTCTTGCTTGGCTGAGGTGAGTTGGTGACACAGGTGCTAAAACACAGAACAAATGCCATAGGTAGGCTCATTTTCCCACGTAGGCAGACACAGAACAGCACAAAGAAATTGCAGGGACTTTTTTCCTAATTTTTATTTTGTGAAATAAAAACTAATCAAACAGTTCTGCAATAAGGAAGGGAAAAGCAGCTCTTCAGTTACAAAATAAAATCTCAAGCCTTTTCTTCTGTAAAACTCCTTCAGATCTTTGCTGTGTTAAAGTGCTGATGCTGTGCATAGTGCTTCAGTAAAAGTGTGTTTCCTTTGAAAGTTCTGTGAGTACAGATGTCTTTTATTTCAGTATTTTGAAGACAGTAATTGGTAGTGAGATGAAATTGAATTGAATTACTTCACTGTGTTGATACTACCAAAGCTGCAATCATTGGCCTCTTTGTTCAGAGGATTGGGAATTCCTGTACATAGTTTAAAGACTGGGATTACATGTAATTAGTGTTAATACTAATTGCATGACAGGCTCCATTAAATCCAAGCACTCATCTCTTCTCTTTAGCAGAAACACTCTAAAATAGAGTTTTGAGCTCTTTTTTTTGGAGTAGGTTAATCTGCTAGTGAAAAACACAGAGAGATGTAATCACTCATCCAAGAGAAATGCATCCAGTTGTTTTTGAAACCAAAAAGTGTCCTCCACCATCCCCTTGTCTCACACGTTTCAGTGTGTCATTTTTCCTAATGATCCAGTGGACAAACATAAGCAGTTCAGAAGACTCACCAAATAATGAGTGAGCAAACAGAAGATTGCAGTGTGGGTGGGGACCCTCGGAGTCAAAGTTTTTTTTATTTTAGCTATATTATCAAATTGCAAAATACACTGGAAGTGTGTTCTAAGCACCACTGTATTACCTGTAACAAAGGACTAAAAGTTTTACGAGAGCAGGTGAAAAAGGGGAAAACATAAAACTCTGTTGCAGAGAAAGCAGGAAAGTGGGATTTTGGCTTGTTGTTGAAATGTAAGTGTTGGGAATGCTGACTGCCAATAATAGGGGATTGATGGGAAATAAAGCCCTAAAATATTTTCCCCCTACCAAAAAGAGAGGGAGGTGGTAGGAGGAACCCCTCCAGAAACTGTGGATTGTTTTAATATGTGTCTAGCTTTGTTTGAAGTTTTAAATTATTTTCTGGTACAATAAACATTTCAATGCAGAGACAGAAAGGAAGACTAAGAAATAAATTAGTCTGCTTATTTTGACAGAGGTACATTCAGTAGATAACATTTCCAAAACACAGAGGGAAGTTCTGATTCAGTTTTCAGGTGTGATTGCTCTAAGTACACATAATATGATTTATTTATCACATGAAATAAATAAGAATAAAATAAATCACATTATGTGTTTCAATAGCATGCAGATAATTGCATTGAAGATAAATTAGTAAAGCATATTTGGAGATTACATATTATTTTCTTGTAAGCCACAGTATTGAGTATCTTTTGACCTCAGTGTTGGACCTATTGCTCCTGCTGGTGTGACTTGGGAACTCAGGGTGTTACAGCGATTCAGATTCACTTTCCATCTTTATTATAGACAATACCAGCCTGTTGTCTTCTACTGCCTTGTTCTGAGCACTTAATTAAGCATGTGCTTAGAGCTGAGCATAGACTTAACCAGGATTTTTCAAATTTTTTCTCCTCACCAGTTCTTTGTCAGAAAACTTTCTTTGCAGTTTGTTACTTGGAGTCATGAAAAAGCATAATGTTCACAAACCAAAAACAGTGACAAAGAAGGTGCAGTGTCCATACCAAGTTCACTCTGGATTTTGATAGTAATAAGAAAACTTAAATCCTGATTCAGTCACAAGCAGAAAAGATTCAAAGTTCCATTAATATAATTGACATCTGCCAATTTTAACCTTTCGCATCATCCACATTAGTTTTTGTCCAGTAAGTCTTAATAAAAATACCATGTATTTTGCTGCTGTCTTTGTTGGATGGTATTGAAAGAAGCATCCAAGCGAAAGTTCTTTTTCTGTCGAGCTTCTCCTTAGGGAAAACTAGGAAAAAAAGTAATTTTCAGGCCTGACATAGTTAGCCTCCAAATAAAGATAGATAATTTGGGCTGAGAGCTCCTGTGCTTCACATCTACCTACCAGCCTTCTAGTGGAAATCCTTCTGGCTGGCGCTGCCTTATGGGCATGGATGTTAGCCCTGCTTCCAGGGGCTGGCCCTGGGTGCTGTAAAATAGCACATTCTGTAAGAGTAACTGAGTAACCTTTTCATAACTCTGGAAAAATACCTGTTCTGTCTAAAAGATCGGCCTTCAAGTGAGCTTATGTAAAGGACACAAAGTGACTGTGTTAAACTGCTGGAGCAAATATTTGTCTTCTGGTGCCATCTCGTGGCTTTAGGAGGGAGAGGCAGTCTGTGGGATACCCTTACATTTACTAAAAGATCTTATTTTGAGCTGGTGTCCTAGCATTTGATGTATTTATCCAAATACAAGTGGCAGGAAACCATATATTCGGAAATCATCTACAGCTGGATTTAGATAGGAAGTATTAGCAACAAGAGTGCTCCATTTACCTGAAGGGAAGTTCTAGCCAGGTGGGGGTTGGTCTCTTCTCCCAGGCATTCAGCAATAGGATAAGGGGGCACGGGCTCAAGCTCTGCCAGGGGAAATTGAAGTTGGAGAGCAGAAAAAGATTCTTTCCAGAGAGAGTAATCAGGCATTGGAATGGGCTGCCCAGAGAGGGGGTGGATTCCCCATCCCTGGAGGTTTTTAAGGTGAGATTGGGCGTGGCACTGAGTGCCATGATCTGGTAAAGGGACTGGAGTTGGACCAAGGGTTGGACTTGATCTCGGAAGTCTTTTCCAACCCAATCCATTTCTATGATTCTATGATTTAGGTTTTAGTGTGGTAGAAATCCTTGCAGGCAGCAATTTCACACCTTCCAGTGTAAGATGTGAGCTTGGGTTCAGGTTGTGCATGTTTGTATGAGGGTGTACTCGTCAAAAAGTTGGCAGGACTGGTGCCTTGGAGCTTCAGCTTCTTCCTTCAGTGTCACTCCAGGTGCTGCACTTTGCATCTCTCAAAGTGATTCCCTGTAATCCTGTTAAATCATTTCCTGAGACATACAGGAACCAGTATGGTCTTTGTGACTGTTGTGCAAACTGCATGTAGTTTGTAGTTGGGTTTTGCTTTGCTGCTGCAAAGCATCTCATAACATCTCCTGTGCATTTAGATATTCTGCAATGCCTTCCTTATTTGCAGAACGGGGGGTTATCAATGACACAAGTTTTACAACCAACTACACTTGTGGTACAGTGCAGTTTGCACATGTGGGACTCAAACAGCATCTCTAGAGCCCTGTGGAGGGCTGTGTACTTCCACGTGGAGCCAAGCAAAGGGTCACAGGCTTGGGGATCTTGGATAATTCTCTCTGGTTTTTGGAGGGAAGGAGGAGCCTACGGTGAGATTGGTGAATAGGTGTGAGGTGACCTGGTTTCCTTCCAACTTTCTGAAGTGCTGTAGGTTTAGGTTCTGAAATGTCTTGGTTTTTTAATCTTTAAATAATTGTACTTACTGTTCTCTGGAGAAACACTATGGAAGGCCTTCCTAATAATACTACTAAAGTTTAACTGATATCCTGTAGTATACAAGATTCTCAGTGTATATATACTATATGAAAATATTTTATTGTATTTGAGGGTGTTTTTTTATGATAAGTATGTATTTTTCATTGCACTTCAAAATAAGTAAGATACTATGAAGAAAAAATACCCTCTGTGTTTGCATACAGCTCTGTTTCACAGAAATCTTTACTGTTGCATTTTCCCATAGCTGCTGTTATATGAGAGAGGCTGGATGAACAGATGGAAGCCTTCAGTTTTACATGAAGGGGAAGGAAATATAAGAAATGTCAAATGGAGAGGACACTTAATTGCTTGGGCCAATAATATGGTAAGTATTTGTCACCTCCATTAAATGAACAAAAACACCTCTGTGTTACACTGATTATTGAAATGTTTCAATAGTTATTTACAAAGTGTTCCACTGAAAAATGGCACATTTGGAGAGTCAGGTAAAAGGCATTGAAGGGTAGTGGTTCAGATGCCATTTCTTTGTAGAAATTTCTTCTGGCATTTCCTGCTGGTTAGTCAGTGTTCTCCAGTGTGATTGCCACTTTGAGGAAATCAGGAAAAGTAGTTCTCCATACCACTGTTGGGAATGGCCATTACTGTGTGCTATTGTACATTACAGTTTTCACCAGGAAGGGATGCCAGTGGAGCTGTTCCTACCCACTGCCACCCCCTGAAAAAAACCAACCAAATGTCTGAATTTTATAATTTTTACCGAAGTGGCATGGTCATGTGCACTTCTAATGTTTCAGGTTATTAAAAAATATAGTGACAATTTCTCGTTTTGTTAGACCACTAGAAAAGGCTAATCTGAGGAGAAAATAGGCCCCTTTTGTTCCAAGTGTAATTTATATTTTAAAGGAAACCATTGCATTCATTCTGAGTGCTGCATTTCACCTATCACTATATATCTAATTGATGGGTCAAGGTCCATGTTTTAAAGCTCAGCAGTGAGGGATGTTTTTAAGTCTGTATCATGTCTAAATTCCAAAGTATTTTTTAAATGTGGTGAAAGTACATCTGAAACACTAGGGTTGTTTTCCTTCTATTGTTATTCCATCCTAAAGGGAAGCATTTATTAAAATATTTTAAAGCCATTGCTGGTTTTTATATATTTGATATTATTTTTTTATGTTTTTAATATAAAATTGTTAGAGGTGGACTTTTTTGTTTATTTGCTCCCCTTTAATAACTGTGTTAGAAAGGAAGCTTCATTGAGTGTTTGATTGACATAACATTAGCTTTTTCGAAGGTTTTGTTCTTTTCAGAGCCATGCAATTAAAATATATATTCTAGGTGAATCTGCTGGGGATGGGTAGGACAGTTGAGGAGGGCTATCCCTAGAGATGATGTGCCACATCAGAACACAGAATACTAATAAAACCTTGAGAGCCATCTGTCAGAGACAAAAAGCCATGGTCAGGGCCTATCTTTCAAGGAAAAATGAAATGACACTTGCCCTCCAAAAGATTAATATATTTGGTTATTGGCCTTTCCCTTCCCCTTTGCCTTTTTAAAATTTCCTCCATCCTCTAGCAAGGTTTTGAGTTACACCTTTTTCTTTCAAAATCAGAGAAAATCTTTTATGGCCTTGGTTCTTACTATCTGCGTGTGGCTACCTATTTTTTGTTTTCTTAAGCCCTTTTCTGGGGGGAGAGCACACTGTGTGAGAGCTTTTTAGACATTGGATACTCTGAGGTTATTTAGGCAAAGTCTCATTCTGCTTGTCAGAAGCTCAGGTAGCCCACGTTGTTGCTGCTGTGCCCTCTTCTCCTTCCTCCACATAAAGGAGTTCAAGTTTTCCAAACTGAGACATCTGAGGAGCAAGCCTTAAAGGCATCTGGCTGCTTGATTCCCATTTGAACAGGTTTTAGGCTCCCTCATGACAGGAGGTTGGCTTTAGAAGACCTTTCAGTTCCTGCTGCAAATGGCATAGTCACTGTTAGAGAAGCTACTGCCCCAAGCCTTCTCACCCCATTCAAGGAGTCACACACACCACCCCAGGCTTGCAATTTCAGTCCCTTCACAGTGGGAAGAATCATAGAATCAATTCGGTTGGAAAAGACCTCCGAGATCATCAAGTCCAACCCTTGGTCCAACTTCAGTCCCTTTACCAGATCATGGCACTCAGTGCCACGGCCAATCTCAGTTGAAAAGCCTCCAGGGATGGGGAATCCACCCTCTCTCTGGGCAGCCCATTCCAATGCCTGAGCACTCTCTCTGGAAAGAATTTTTTTTCTGATCTCCAACTTCAATTTCCCCTGGCAGAGCTTGAGCCCATCGTGCCCCCTTGTCCTATTGCTGAGTGCCTGGGAGAAGAGACCAACCCCCACCTGGCCAGAACTTCCCTTCAGGTAGTTCTAGACAGTGCTGAGGTCACCTCTGAGCCTCCTCTTCTCCAGGCTAAACAGCCCCAGCTCCCTCAGCCTCTCCCCACAGCACTTGTGCTCCAGTCCCTTCTCCTGCCTCATTGCTCTTCTCTGGACTCGCTCCAGCCTCTCAATCTCTTTCCTGAACTGAGGGGCCCAGAACTGAATACAACACTCAAGGTGTGGCCTCACCAAGGCAGAGTCCAGGGGAAGGGTCACTGCCCTGGCCACGCTAGTTTTGATTCAGGTCAGGATCCCATTGGCCTTCTTGGCCACCTGGGCACACTGTTGGCTCCTGTTGAGCTTCCTGTCCCTCAGTCCCCCCAGGTCCCTTTCTGCCTGGCTGCTCTCCAGCCACTCTGTGCCCAGCCTGTAGCGCTGCAGGGGGTTGGTGTGGCCAAAGGGCAGGACCCGGCACTTGGCCTTGTTGAACTTCATCCCATTGGAATCAGCCCATCTCTCAAGTCTATCCAGATCCCTCTGCAGAGCCCTCCTGCCCCCCAGCAGGTCAACACTCTCTCCCAACTTGGTGTCATCAGCTCCACAGAGGCAGCAGATGCCCCTTTTGACCCTTTGCTCACTTCTTGTGCACCTGCTCACTGGCAGAGCATGGAGAGTTGGAAAGTCCTTGATTTAGAGCAAGCATTACATAGCAACAACTCAAACACCAGTGTGTTATCAACAATATTCTCATACTAAATACAAAACATAGCAGTGTACCAGCTAGTAAGGAGAAAATTAATTCATAATTAATTCCCAACCAAAAGTGTATCTAGGTGTAAGTTCACAGCTTGCAGCCTAAGACTTCAAAAGAATCCATCTACTTATGATGCTAAGCAAGTAAACCTGAGCAAACAGCATTTTACATCACACAATATTACAGTTCTAAATAACTTACTCCTTTTAAAACTCACTACTGTAAACAACTAATGTCTCTCAACAGCTACACTGTTGGTTGCAAAGGCACTTTAAACATAAGATAGTCTATCTCATATAAGATTTGCATCCTTGTAGAAAACAGAATTTGTGGTATGGGTCAGTTTTACCTGAAAATCATCCTTAAAGGCAAAGTAGTAAGATTTGTAAAAGGCAACTTTAATAAAATGCAGTTCAAACAAGAATACAAATTTTATCAGACAAGTATAGAAAACACAAAGCATGAGCTTTTTGTTTATGTTAACCCAAAGGTCTGAGCTCTGTACTTCGCAGATGGGATGTGCAAGTTATTGTTTGTTTTTGAACCCTTGATGACAGCTACCTGAAGAGCAGTCAGGAGTGTGTTGCATGCTCCCAGTTCTTCAGTGGCAAAGATCACTGAAAAACACCCTTCACCCACCCCCATACCACTGACTGCTCCTTGTGATGTAAGAAAAAAAAAACAAAAGAAGGCAAAACCTGGCTTAGACCACGATCACCACATGTTGACTCTGACTTTCAAACAGTTGTATCTGTACAGCTGGAGACACAGAAACTCACGGTGCAGGGAACAGAAACAGGCAGGAGAATCTTTTAAATCACTTTTGACACTAAGAAAATCCTAACATAGCATGGCATCCTGGACACTGACCTTTCAAGGTCCTTTCCGTTCCCTTCTCTCTGAGTCTGAGAGTTGTTCTTTAAGCTCAGTGAGCAGAAATGAAGTACCTACTAAAATACTTTATTTTGTGGATTTTTGCTTTAAATTACTAAGAACGAGCCATTACTTAACATGAAATTAATCTCCATTTTTCTGTTGGAAAGGTTATAGCTCACCTTGTCAAAATGGCATTGCAAAATCTGAGTAATGGCTCTTTTTTTTTCTCTGTCTCTCAAATTACTTTAATCTTTCTTTTTTAAACCTTTTTTTTCCTGTTAGTTTAGGAGGTTCCCTGAGGAGGCAGCGAAAAATCAGAGCATACAAAACCAAGCATTTTTAAAATATGCTTGCTTTTCTGTTTTAATGTAAGAGTAGAAATGCATTTCTTGAGAAGTACAGATTGGATTCATTTATCTTAATGAGCTGTTGCTTCACATCTTTTCCTTTTCCAAGGTGAAAAACTCTGCATCTCTGCAGAGGCTGTTGTGAAAAAACTGGGATTTCTTTTGTTTCTCCAGGAGTAGCACCAGCCCAGTAAGCCAAACTGGAGTTGCTAATCTGTCACTCATTCACTTATTATGTCTTTTCACTCGGCATGTAAATTTAAAGTATCTAAATTACTTTGATCCCCTTGCTCCTTTTATCAGCTCCTGGGTTACATGGGTCTTTGTATCAACAGTTTTTTCTGTCAGCACACTTGGCCCTCCTGAAGTTTGTGCTGTGAACTGCTCTGACTGCCTTAGCACAGAAAATGGTGAGTAGGAGTTTGTCATACTGAGTAAAGTTCTCTTGCATTTGAACTTTCAGGGCGTGAAGATACTTGATATGATCTCCAAACAAAGGATTACCAATGTGCCTCGAGACGACATAAGCCTGCGCCCAGATATGTATCCCTGCAGCCTTTGCTGGAAGGATAATTTAACGCTGATTATTGGCTGGGGAAATTCAGTAAAGGTGCAATTACCTGTCTTTGTAATAAATGCTTGCTGTTATCACAGACAAACAGAGGATTATGTCTGAAAAGCAAAGACAATCGAAAAAAATAGGATTTGGTTTGACTACAGTGTTTCGAACTCCTGCTGCCTCAGGAATGTCATTGGACTGACCCTTAGGAGGAGGAGGAGGAGGAGGAGGAGGAGGAGGAGGAGGAGTGACAGACATCCAGTGGCCAGACAGATCCCTGTGTGTGAGCATGCAGTGAATGTAATCCTCAGGGAGGGACATTGGCTCCTCTGTGCCTTGCAGAGATTTCCTCTTTTGAAAGCTTTTAGTGTGCTGTTGAATTCTTTTCTTTTGATTAGCATTAAGGAAGAACAAGTTACCATGAGGTATTTTGGGAGGGGATTGCTCTGGTGGCTGTGGAGGTTGTGTCTGCTAAAACAGCCACATGATTTTGGTCAACCATGGGAAAAGCAGAGGTGGAGTGGGAGGACAGGCTGCTTTGGGGTTTGTTCTCTTTCAGCAGGAAACTGGCATTTCCAACTTGTGTGCTGCAGACTGACTGTGATTTGCTCAGAGCAGCACCTGACATGAGTTTGTCACAAGCCTGTTAGCTGTTTGCTAATAACAGACTGCTGCATCACTGCACAGTGGGAAATTAAAAGTGCTTGGTAGGAAGAGATGGAAAGGGAGGGTAAAGTGGGGTAGGTGACGTGTAAAAAGCTTTTGGAGCTTTAAACTTCAAGTTTTACAAATGAGGAGGTTTGTCCTAAGTTTGGCATCTGTCTTCCCACTTGTATTTGTGTGTGCTTCACAGCATTTTGGTTATTTGCATTTCTTTACATGTACATACTCTCCTCCTCTTACTGGGAGAAGCAATAGCAAACTCTTACTTAAATTGGAAGGTAATGAGATGCAAAGTGTGAGAAGACACCAAACCCTAACTCATAATATATATGATTCTGTGAAGAAATCATAGTGGGCAGGTATTTTCAGATTTCTCTTGTGTGGTCCATCATCCTTCTCCTCTCCCAGCACATTTATAAGGCTGTGAACTACAGCCACAACTTTCCCATGCCCTTTCCTTCTTCAGTGATGCATCATCACTGTTTCTCAACTTGTGTTTTTCAATATAAAGACATGCATGTCCGAGAATTCCCAGAAATCCCCTTTCTTACTGAGACAAAGTTATAGTATCATTTTAGGAATTCCAGTTTGTTCATTGTAATGCTCCAACTCTCTGTTTCCTAGATTTGCTCAGTAAAGGAACGACATGCCAGTGAAATGCGTGACCTCCCGAACCGCTACGTGGAAATAGGTATGGCTGTGGGAATGCACTCTCCTTCCAAATTAGATAAGTCATAAAGGTTTACTTCCACATTCTAGCCTGAAAAAACTGTTACTGATTGAAGGCAACATGTAGTTGTAACATAAATGTCACCTCATTTTTAGTTGATGAGGTTGTCATGTGGCCTCTTGCACAGCTGTGAGGGTTTTTGGTTTTAGAGAGCCTTAAGTTCTGTGATCATCTAAAATCAGAGATGCTTGTGTGAACAGTGGATGCTTTACCTTTCCCTTCATACAGATTCCTTCAGAGAACTTCATTTTTCATCTTGATTAAAGGATTGATGGTTGATGTAGTGTAAGGAGAAACCAGATACTACTTTATTGATTATGTGTTGTTTGACTATTCTTGTAATTGTTTTCTCTATTTTTTTCTTCTTATTAAAGTCTCTAGTATAGTTCTAGGAAATTGATTTGAATTTATTTTTGTTTCCTTTTTTGGCTTCTGAGTTTTATACTCTCCTTTGCTTTCTTATTTGTCTAGCTAATGGGATGTGGATAAATGTCAGTATTGCTGATCAGTGGAAAAGGTCTTGACAAAATGTGTATATTAAGTAAAGCAGAATTCAAAGAACATTTAGAAGGGAAGTGGGGATGTAAAGAAAAAGTCACAACTGTCTCCAGAAGTATCTATTGGGGCAAGGGAATATCTATGAATAGATAGTGTGTGTGGCTCGGCTTCGCGAATGAAGATTTGGGAAGGGCTGTCCCCCCACGTGGGTGTGCCCTTCCAGCCTGCGCAGTGGATTTTAGCCATTTAAGTCCTGAGGTTCATCTGCCATGGCTGAGCGAGCTTGGACAGTGCCAGTGAAGTTCCTCAGGACTAGAACCTACAGCACCTGGCATTTCCCAGGAGGTCTCCCATCCAAGTACTGATCCGGGGCTGACCCTGCTTAGCTTCTGAGATCTGACGGGATCGGATGTCAGGGAGGCATTTACCTGCCTGATGAATAGATAGTGCTGAGAAGATAAACAGTCCCTCTGGGGCTGCAGATCAGAGTGGGCAACAGTTTGTAAACTTTGGTGCTCCCTTGACTTAATAACATGAGATTGTAGATAGTTGTGTGTTCAGCAAGATGCTGACTCGTGTTGGGTTGAAATGGTGCTTGGTGTGGGTGTGTGTTTACTCTGGTTTCTGGTTTCAGGAAAGGACTATTTTCAAATAGCTTCTAAATCAACCGGGAGACTTGTTAAACTCTGTAGAGACTCTGGATACTGAGAAATGGTGGCATGCCTGACAGTTAACTGAGACCTGAGACCTGAAGGCTGTTTTTTCTTTAGGATTTGTTGTCCAAATAGATTATTTAACAGTAGGATTCTAGGATATTTGAGGGAATTTTATCAAGAAAAAGTTCAGTTATGAACCTTGGATCGGGTATGTAGTGTTTTCTGTACCTGTAAGTGGCTTTTAGAAAATAACCAAATGGGATTGTTTACGTAGTGACAAGTGAACAGAGGCAACTTCTACTCCAGCTATAATGTGTTTGTGTGGAGGGTGCTAGTCTTACATGACTGGCTGTTGGAACTTCATTTTAAAAATATAAAAAGCTGTCATCAGGCTCTTGAGGTTCAGAGATGAGGAACAGAGATTTTTCATGGAAGTAACTTTTTCTTCTTAAAATCTTTAGTCTACAGTCTAATCTGTGTTCTCCAGGACTGTATCTTCTAACCTGTTAATGATGCACTTGAGATTAGTCCTTCTGGTTTCAGGTCAGAGCACTGAAGGGTTTCTGCCAAATGCTGCCAACATCACTCTTTGGAACTTGGGTATTAGATTAGACATTATTTGTTCAAGTCTCAGTATAAATTAAAATAGCCTTTGAATATAGTCATGTAGAAGGTCTTCTTGACAGCTGTATGTCATGCCGTAACATCTGTTTCATTTCAACTTTACTTTTCAAAGGCATAACTAGAAGGTCTAGTATTATACCAGACCAGGAAACCAGGACAGTGTTTTTGCACAACCACAAATATCCTAAGTGGGTGCATGTGGATACACTTTTGTAAAGAACTTATACAAAGCAAGAATATCTTTCAGTGGCAGGATAACTGAGTAACCTTCAGCTACTTTGACTCATAACCTCATGTCATCATACTTACTAAACCCTAAACACATTATAACTTTTGTGTTTAGTGGTGTGGTGTTTGTTTAATTCTTTTCCTCCGTGCTTTTACAATTTTGCACCTGGACTGAAAACTGGAAGTGGAGCAGAAAATTTCATGGTTGCTTCTCTGCTCATCAGGGTAATACATATGAAGTCTATGATACCACAGTGTTTTCTCATGTCTCAACAGCTTCAGATTTTCAGATTTATGCTGTTTTAGAGCCATTCTGAGAGCCCAAAATTCCATTATGCTATTGTAGCTAACTGTGATACCATTAATAAATCATAAATGTTTCTTCAGTAGTTTGCAGCCCAGTGAATTAGGAAAGAGAGTATTTCCTGCATTGCAAGTTAGGTATGTAGGATCCTATTTAATAAAGTACCCTCTCATCTTCTATTTCTGTCTTAAGAAATAGTTACGCTTATTCTAAGGAGGAAAATAATTACTGTAGCTACTGTGATGCCAAACCAGACATCCATAATGTGGGAAAGTTACACCACTGAACTGTTCTGGCTGCTTTGTTTGAAAGAGGATAATGCTGTGATTATCTGTAAGGGAAAACAGATGAATCATATGGGTCTCATGCACTGAGATCTGTGTGACATTGCTAATTTTATTTACATGGTGCTTTTCCCCAGTAATCTTTTCCATTGTTTCTGCTACAGTTCATTGCCTCTGTGTGTCTTCATTCGCTGTCAGAGATAAACTCCACTGAATGTTTCTATTTTAAATGTATGTTAGCTGAGCAGATCCTATCAGTTTAGCTCTGTCAGCTACCGCTGGGAAGTGGTGTATTGATTAGAAGGTATTGGTATTGAATTACAGGCTTAACGTGGGCTAAATGCTGTTGTGATCTTCCTTAAAGAGTGCTTGACTTCTGTGCTCACTCCTGCAGCCTGTACCAAAGCTGGAATGCTGCACAACTTCTGGGCCAAGCAGGAGCCCCTTCCTCACCTCTTCCTCAACTGGTTGCTAAATAGCTAATCAGTTAATACAATGCCTTCAAAGGTAATGAACCATCTGGTCTTCCTTGCCTTGTCAGGATTTTATATACTTTTATATGGAGAGGTACTTTATCTCTGCCTCAGATTAGAGATTAACACTGGAAGTCTGTAAAAGACTTCAAGTCAATTGGGGACTTCCTATTCAATTTATTTTTGTCGAAATTTTATCTGAGGAATCTCATCTCAATTCCATCAACCAGGCAGCAATGTCTCTTGGTACTTGTCTCCCTTTGCATTTCACCAAATTCCCTACAAAGCAGATTTCTGCTTTAAAAATTGCATGTTGTAAGGCCATGCTTGTAACCAGCACATCTGTATGTTTTGTGAGGCAGTAGCTACATAACTGCCTGGCAGGTTGGCATCGCACATTGAGATTGCACATTATAATCTGAAAGAAACCCCTGAGAATATTTATTTTCTTGTTTGTAAAGTGAGATACTGGGATCTACAGTACCAACATATGTTGGTATAGGCAGAACATAAAGCTTAATTGATGAATGTGATGATCATGAAATTAACTTCTTACAGTGATTTATGCAAACATTTCATTGAAGCAAGTCTGCTATACTTGAGAAGCCAAAACAAAAAAAAAATAAAAAAACCCCAAACCTAGTTGTTTAGTTCATTCTACTTATACCATTGTTCATCTGTTTTGCCACAAGCCAAGCCTATCATTTATAAATTTTTTCATAAAATGAGTCAAAATTCTTCAAGATTTTGACTTCTTTTTCTTCAAACCTAAGAATTTCTAAGCCTCAGAACTCTTGGAGTCTGTTGGTTAACAAAGTTTTATCAGTTCAAGGGAAAAAAAGAGTTATTCAGAAAATCAGCTTTGAAGCTTAAGTGTTGTGTTAATTTTCATGTTAATTCTCTGCATGTTGGTTCAGCTTCCTGTCTACGTTTTCAAAAGCCAATGTTGAAAGGTTGTACTCTTTGAAATCTAAGGCAAAACCCTTTAACTGTAACCAGAATTTTACTCTATAAATCTGCTGTGGAAAGGCAGGGGCTGCTGTTTGAGGTTTGACTAAGCAAAACAGACTCCTTTTAGTTTCAGTCCACCTATATGTGTGTGTGTGTATAACTCGCAGAGGAAGTGGCTTTATTTAGTTTGGGTAAATAATGTAGTACATTCTGTTCTATCTCTGTAGTTTGATGTATTTCATACATTTCATTTAATGAGCAACAATAAAGATTTACAGGTTTTTTCTTTTTGCCTCCTGATGATTAGCTTGACAGCTGTACATAGATGGTGACCATGGACTAGATCCACTGTCAGCATTTTTTCCATCTTCTCTTATGACAGGCATAAACATATATGACACTTGGCCCTATACTGGTCACTCCCATTTGCTTCAATTCCACCTTTATTTTGATTACTTTGGATCCTTTTCAAATTGCCAACATTTCTGCAGTGCCTTTGTGTTGTGTTTTCTCCCCACCGGTGATCTTAATACAGTGTCCAGAGAGTAAGACAAATTAACCTATCTGTGCAGCTCTAATTTCTATAATTTTTTTTCAGTGAGACTTCTTTGATTAGCTGCTCCAAGGGTTTTAGCAGGTCAAGAAGCACTGTCTGTGCCAGTTACTCTTTGTTCAAGGCTGGAGCTGCAAAACTAGAGCGTTGTGTTTCAACAAGGCCTCTTGAGATGGATGAGCTGAGAGAAAGCTGGAAGTAAAACCAAGGAAACTAAACTCTACTTGAAAACAAGACTTGAAGTGGTGATTTTCATCTGTTTGTTTACTTTTGTTTCACAGAACAGTGCTATTGTTTGATCTTAAATTACTGTTACATTGGGCATTACAAGCATTTTCACTGGCAAAGGAACTCAAGTTCTAGTGTCAGACAGAGAAACACACATGGGTTTTTAGAACCATCTCTATAGTCTTTATAAATTAAGCATTCACCATGCTACATTTGGAGTTTTCCTCTCCAAATACAAACCGCAATATTTTATATGCCTTTGAGAGCCTTCTCTTGGCCCTTCTTTAAAGCTGAAATTAAAGTTTCTGTACTGGTTCTTCAGTAGTATTATGGATTTCACTTCGTTTTTTCTTTTCCATGTTTTTCCTCTTCCATATTACTTTAAATTGCCAAATAACTGTCCATAAGAAAACTGGTCGTTTCTGATGTGGTTTGTTTAAAATCATCACTGAGAGCAACATGTGACACAAAGTTAATCTCATCAGTCTTGCAGGCTATAGCAAAATAATTATGTACATGGTTACAGATGTGAACCTGTTCTCTCCTAGAATGGATTGAGTGCTCCATCCTTGTGCTGTGCTTTGGTCCCTCATGTCATGTTGAAGTGTCAGCAGTCATTAAAAGGAGAAGAGTATTTGCTTATTCATTGAGAAACAGGTGTCAAATCTGTACTTTACTTGACCGTATTTTTTCCTCCTTTAGCAGGAGGATGATTATTTCTCCTGTCCCTTCTTAATATCTTAGCAAAAGAAAATAAACTTTATTTTTAGTGTCATTACACTGCATTTTCTGTTTGGCTTGCTAAAACAATTAGTGACTTTAAATAAACAGTAGATACTAGTAACATAGAGTTCTAAGCAGTAAGGAAGGAAACTTTTTTTCCCTACTTATGCACCTAAAGCTATTTTTTGGGAGAAAATTAAGAGGCATCTGCTATTTTTGCAAAAGCTTATAGCTACTAAGTTTTCTAATATGAGCCCTTGGATAATTGCTGTTTTGGGCCCCATGTGAGAGGAGCCTGCAAAAAGGGGGGGCACTGTAAATACAGCAGAATCAAACTAAATAGTTATTTCTGTGTCAGAGGTCCCATTTAGGGAGCCTTTTTGTAAATACAGTTCAGCACTCTCTTTTGCTTTCTCTCTCTTGAAATAGGCATCACTTAGTTGTCTTGATTTCAAGACCAATTTTAGGAAATTGCATTTTCAGTTTTATTAACAAATAAAGATACTGTCAACTGTGTGTTTTCTTTGTAATGAGGGTATCTGTATGTCTTTCTGTGATGTTTAAAGTGATGATAAATAAATAATGGTCTTTATGTTTTCATATATCATACCAGTAGATGTAGCAGGTGTGATTGTCCTATGGCCACATGAACTTGCTACCAATATGCAAATCAATGAAGTTGTTCTACTTATTTCCTATTTTATTGAGTTCGGTTTTGGTTTTCCTTCCCTTTCCTGTGTGATTACTGAAAATCAGGCTGAACATTCGTTTCAAATGTTTCATCTCTAGCATATCCTGGAGCACAAATATTTCTTCTTGCAAGCTTTAATGTAATTTAATCTGTTAAATGTGATTTTTCTTCTGATCCAACTGGGAAATCTCTGGGTTTGTTATATCTATTGAGTCTTCATTTCTCTGAAGTGCTGCTTCATGCTGTTTATTGTCACTGAAAATCAGTTGTGTGTTTTTCTTCGGTAGTAGTTCATATACATTCATTTTTTTTTTAATGTTGTCTGTGTCCTGTATTTCAGTTTTCCAATTCGACACTGAATTCTACATCAGTGGACTTGCACCTATCTGTGACCAGCTCGTTATACTTTCTTATGTAAAGGAGATCTCAGAGAAAACGGTAATCTTTTTTTATCTCAGAGTTTCTTCACCACGTTAATTTGACCTGTGAGTTGGCCCTTAAACTGGTCACGCAGATCTGATTATCTGAGAAAAAATTCGTAATCTGCTGGTAGTGAACAGTGCTTGAAACTTCTCTGACCTATAAAACAAGGTCAGTGGAGGTGAAGTTGAAGACTAATGTACTTACCTTTCAGAAATCATGTTTGTGTTCCCTTATTTCTTGCAGAAGGCAGAGAAGGTCTCTAGCTAGTCCTTCTCGCTCCTTTTTCCTTCTTTCCCCCCGCCCCCCTTTTTCTTTCCTTTCTCTCTCTCTTCTTGCTGTTTCTGCACCGGAAGAAATGAAGAATCTTGTTTAGGACTTGCTGACGCTGCATCTCAGAAGAAATGAGAGCAGCCAAGTTGATCAACTCGAGCAATAAGCCACTGCAGGGTGGAATGCACGACTGTGAGCGAGTGGCATCATTGTCTCCCTTCCTTCTAAGATCTTTAGTTGTGTGCCCCCACTCTGTATGGGGAGAGGCAGAAATTAGAATTCACGTCAGTCATTTTTGCTGCGCGCGGGCCAGCGCCGCGTCTGCCTCCGACACGTATTTCACGTTGCCAAGTGAAATAAAAGGCGAGACAGTGCAGGAAATCCTTGAAGTTGCCGTGTGAGAGTGGCAGATGCTCTTGATCATCTCTTTGATAAGCATGTCTGCGTTAGACAACCATCACCATAGTAACCTTAAGCAGCTGGTCGCTCAAGTTGCTAGGCAATGCAATGCTGTGGGTTCAAACAAATGCTCCAGCCTGCTGAAATCAATAGGGTGAGCTCCCAGCTCTGCTTCGGGATGGCACATTTTTATTTCTTTATTTATATTAAGGAGAAAAATAATGTCACAGCAGTGTTTCCCGAGAGAGTCGGCACTGTAGTCCTCCAGTGTGAGAGAGTTGGGGGAACAAAAGAAAGCAAACAAATGGGATAAGGAAGTGGGGGGGAAACTGGGTTGAAATGCTAGGGAGCAAGGAAATTGTGAAGCCACTGCTAATAAAACAGTAGCACAGAAAAGGAGCTAGTATAAAAGAGGTGTGACTGATAAAGGTTAAAGTCATTTTAATTGCTTCAGGAACGAAAGATGAGAAGGGAATTTCAGGTGGTACAGCAGTAATAGACACAGAAATGAATTTTTTTCACGTATTTGGTTTTAATTAGCCTTTTAAACAAACTCTAGTAGCCAGGTTTTGCTAACTTCTTAGTTGTCTGGGTAACTGTGGAAGGAGCAGTTGTACCTGGCACTGTCTGTGCCCTGTTGTGGTGGGAACCCCTTGGTCAGTGTCCTGGCTCTGTGGGGCCCGAGCTGCCTGAGCTCTTGGGTTGTCAGAACACTGGTCTTCCTACACTTGATTTCACAGCTCTCAAATGACAGCTTCCTACTTTTTACAAATTGGATCAGAATTGAACGCATGACTTGCTTTGAAAGTTTTTTTGTTTTGTTTATTTTGGGCTTTTTTGGGCAGTAAATTGAGGAAAGACCAAAATAGTGCTGCTGCCACATGGGTAGGTTAGAGCTGTGCAAATCCACCTTCTGTGTGTTCTTTCTACGTGTCCTTGTTCTTTCACTCTTCATTCTGGTATAGTTTACAGCCTGAAGTAGAAAATATGGGGTTGTGTTGGATCTTGGCTTAATTAAGCTTTGCAACTTGTGTGATTCAGAGCTTGAGTACACAGTGCAAAGTACTGGATCTTTGTGAGTGTTTGCAGCTGTTGAATGCTGTTGATGCAACTAAAGTGTTATAGTTTTTCTAGGAAGTGGAGTGCTGTGCAAGGCCTAGGCTGGATATTGTGCAACCCCTCCCTGAGTCCTGTGAGGAGATCTCTTCTGATGCACTAACAGTACGAGGATTTCAGGAAAATGAATGTCGGGATTATCATTTAGGTAGGTGGTCTCAATATTGTTTTGGTTTATTTTCATACCAAGTCAAAGAAAGGCTTGATTTGAGAGGATTTAGCCTCCTTTTTTTTATGTCATCTCCTTTGAATAACTGTACCTGCTTATGACACTGGAATGTAGAGTGGAAATCCACAAGAACTGGCCACATGCAAGAAAACAAATGTGTGTATTTAAACATCATGATTTTTAATGCCATCTATCAAGTCAGACATACTGGGGAAGGCAGAAATCTGTATCTTATGTAATGTCCACTATCATGGAAGACAGTATCTTTGATGGAGATTTATTCAACTTGTGATACACAGGAGCTCTTCTTACACAAAGGGCTTCAAGAATAGTGAGTGGCACAGTGTCTGGAAAAGCTGCTTTAGAGAGAAAGATTGAATAAATGTCATTTCAGCAGTAAGATGTACCTGGATTAGCTTAAAAGGGGCACACTGGTGTTCAGCTTCCCTGTCCTGACAAAGCTGTCACAGTGTACAGGCACCAGAATGGAAAAATGGAGTGAGTAGAAACTGGATTTTAGCAAGTTCCGCCTAGAAAATAGGTTTAATTATGTAGCAGGTAGGGAGATTAAGCCCTGGCACAATATATGCCATCTTTTAAAGATGGGATAGTTTTCTGATCTGTGTGTGATAGCTCAGAAAAATGCATGGCAAAGCTGATGCAGAATTCTTTGGTGAAGATTATATAGCCTGTGTTATACAGAAACATTCCTTCTGGCTTTTAAAAATCCATGAATCTAGATTTTAAGCATCTTCTCTGGCAGCGTGCTTCAAATCATAGACTTGGCAGACCTGTCTATGTACATCTCTGCCCCTAAGCCACTGGAAATATATCTCCTGACCCCAACAACATCGGTGCCGCTATCAGTAGAACTGGGATTTCTTTATACCTGTCTCGAAGCGGAATATTGATGTCCACAGTTGTACTTTTATGCTTTATGAATATTCTAGTTCATCTGACAAGTCTGAATGTTTTGGATGGCTTTTAGACAAGCATTATTTAGTGTGTTACTGGTCACTTCAGGAGTGTATTTCTGTGTTGGTACAGACACAGATGAAGTGGGGGTGGTTTTCTTTCCTGTGCCTACAAAATATTGTTGTTTCTTCAGGGGTCCTGTGGAAATAATAACTATTCAGAACAGTTACTTTCTGTGTTTGATTTTACTTTTTAGTACCTTTTCTTTGAGCTTACTCAAAAATAAAGGCTTATGGTATGAGAAAATGCATTATACATATAACCTTAACTTGTAGCATTGCAAATGCATTGCTGTAATGATGTGCTGTGTCCCCAGGGGTTATGGCATCTATCATTTATGCTTTTGATGGCCTTGACCTTGATGGGAAGGATAAGTTTATTGAAGGCTATGTAGTGTAATAGTCCTCTAAAAGTATAATAATGGGTTCTAAACCATCATAAAGTTTACACATAGTGGATGAATCAGAATTTGCAATAAGCTGTAGTGATTTTTTTAAAAGATGTTTTGCCATTTAAACCAGTTTTAATTTATTGGGGAATGCAGCCTCCAAAACAAGCATGTTCTGCAGGAGTAGCCTTGCTGTCTTCCTGGCATCTCCTCTTTTTAAATTCCCCTCAAGGGTGTACTAAAAAGCAGAGCTTTACTTAAGGACAATATAATAATAAATCTGTGTATGCATTTTCAGAGTATTCGGAAGGTGAATCACTTTTTTATATCATCAGCCCAAGAGATGTGGTGGTGGCAAAAGAGCGGGACCAAGATGACCACATTGACTGGCTCCTTGAAAAGAAGAAATATGAAGTAATTTTAACATCATTCTTTTCATTCATCTTTCCTAGTTTGGAAATTGGAGTGGGGTGATGGACTTTGCTAGTTTGTTTGGATTGGATAGTTTCTGTTCCTACAGTCATGGACTAAGTGCTTGTAAAGGGTGGGAGTTAACTCTACATCCCTCCATCTCTCTATAGGGTTAGTCTTCTCCTGAAACAAGAAATCAGAATTGCAGCCAAGTGAATAGCTGAGTTAGATGCTGTGATCACTGCTCTCATCACCAGACATGAAATGTGTTAGCTGTCACTGAAAATTATTAAAGCTGGGGTTTGGGTTTAAAGCAGCAGCACAGTTATGAGTTGCGTGGATATTATTCTAGGTCTATCCCAACTAAAGAGGGAAGAGAAATAGTCCTGATGGGCAAGATGAGATTTTTTTTCTTCCATAGTGCTTCCACTCTGGAGCAAAGTGTTTGTGTTTGGGCATTGCTCCATGTTACTTACCTAGAGTGTTCAAGCTTTTAAAACTAAAATACTCTGGGCTGGAATTGTAGCTATTCATGCTGAATGTAGTGTTGCTCACAAAATAGGAGAGCAAATATTAAAAGACAAGAGTGTACAGCTCACTTGGGGGAAAACAGCTCAGTATTTGGTTGCCTAAGTATTGGTGTGTTTAAATGTGTATATCTAAACTCCTAAAACAATGATAAATTCTTACACACCATATCAACACAGACCTGGTGTTCTGAAGTCTAATGTCCTGCAGTTACTGACTTAGAACACTTGTTACCATGCATAAAGTAACTTGCAAATTCCTATTTATGTGTTATTTGTTGGGTGCCCCTTATAAGAAAAAAAAATGTGGGCAAGCCATTCAGCACAGGTTCCTTTTGTTAATACAAGCATGATATTTCTCATTCAGATTTGTTTAAATCCCTGTGGATGCTTTTGCATCTGCATAGCAAACTTGTATGATGAGTGCAGTTTTGCAATGTTATGTAAATCACAGCATTTGGTCCCTGAAGACTCCAGTCATTTGCAAGTGACAGCTGTGCAGGTGCCTTTCTGAAGGCTATTCAAGGTAGTAGATAGTCATGTGTTATGATATATCCTAAAGGTTTCATTTGGAGTTGTAAAAGGGCCAGCTTTGTTTCTGTCCATTGGAAAGAAGTACAAGAGCAGCAAATGATACTATTTAAGTAATAAATCATTCTGACTGGAGAAGTTTGGGCTGGGGAACTGGAAGGTAGACTTGCTCCACCCCCTTTGCTGTTGATTTTTTCACAGGTTCTGGTAGTGAAGGGATCTCATTTGAAAATGATCCAATGTGATTGCATTGTCTGTTTTGTTGTAATCTTGTGATTTGATCCTAATATAGTAATGAGGAGTGAACTCAGATGGAAACAAAAGCAGTTTTCTCTTTGGTTGACTGCTTTTGTTTGAGTATGAATTCAAAGCTGTTCATCCAACCATGGCATTAAAAATTCGAGTGCTTCAAACACCCTGCTCTGAAAAACAGTTGATTTATACAGTTCTAGAACTTGCTGTATTGGAAGTTTGTGTATTTGGCTAATACCTCTGTTTCTTCCCTTCTGAATATAGGAAGCTTTGATGGCAGCTGAGATCAGTCAGAAAACCATAAAAAAGCACAAGATTTTGGTAAGTCTCAAAACTTCTATTGAAAACAGAGTATTTGCTTTCTTCTAGGATGCTGTGAGATGCAACAAATTCCCTGTTTTGTGTGACACCAGGCAATAACTGCTTGGCATACTCCAACTAGCATTTGATTTCTTGGTTTCAGCTGCACAACAGGAGTGTTGGTCTGTGAAACGTGGAAAGGTCTGGATTTTATAAAGACATTAAAAAGAAGAGAATTACATTTCTGATGGGGTTTTTGTTTGCATTTACATTTGTATTAAATTACACACAGTATTGCACTATTAGAGATTGTGGGAGGAGTGACACATTTAACCTTCACTTCTATCTGGTACATGTGACAGCGTTTTGTCAAGAGTTTGAGAGGTGCAATTGGAAGACCTTTTAAATACTATTGAAATTCAATTGCAGTTTCACATCTAGCT
Organism: Pithys albifrons albifrons; assembly: GCF_047495875.1. Taxonomy (NCBI): domain Eukaryota; kingdom Metazoa; phylum Chordata; class Aves; order Passeriformes; family Thamnophilidae; genus Pithys; species Pithys albifrons. The sequence continues at coordinate 51,078,734 of NC_092464.1, read as the reverse complement.
CTCTTATTCTGCTTTCCAGTTCTCATTATTTCACATAGTTAAGCTCCTTCTCTCATTTATAGTCATTTCCCATGTTTTACAGTCCCTTTCACAAAGCAACAAATGGTATGGATGTTTAAGACAAAAGGGAAGATGGAATAATAGGAATGAAAGCATTACTAATTTTAGCTTTTGTTTTTGTTTAAATTGACCTCAGTGTGAATACATTGGTATTTCATTAGTACTGCTGCTGCTTCAAGTTGAAGTTTGTACAGACTGTCAGAGGTTGTGTTTCATTTTTGGCTAGATTACTGATATAATACCCATGCTGTACATCAGTTTGTCTTGAAAAAACTGTTACTCTAGTGTAGTCTAGAAGTTGAATCAAGATGTAATGGCATGTCATCACCTATCACAGAGTTTGCACTTATAACAGCTGCTCTGTGACCCTTGCAAAAGATACAAACAACTGTTGAAGGATGTCCTGGCATTAGGACAGAAAAAAAGCCAAACACAAGCAAACAAAAACCAAACCCAAACAAACAAAAACCAAACCAAACAACCCCACAGCTTTTCTTTTGGTTTGCAGAAATTTGCTCTGCAGAATACAATGAAATTCAGTGAAATACAAGCAGTTTTTGAGAGCTTGGTGTCTAGTACAAAAGCCAACAACAGAATGTGTTGAGGGGATAAGATGTTGACATTAAGCCCTAAGGGAAGGATTTAAATACTGATTTAAAATAACTCCTGCTCTCACTGCCAAGAGGGCCACCACACTCACAGCACCTGAACCACCTGACCAATCTGGTGGCCCTGGGATTTTTTAGGTTACAGTAATTATCTCTGCACCTCTGAGCAGAACACAAAGGTCCTGAAGAACCAGATCTCCAGCTCCTTTACTTGCACATCTTCTCTGCCAGCTGGGTAGCTGGTCCGTAGGAGAAAGAGGATGGCAGAAGTCTTCACTCTTGAGAATTGTGAAGTTAAAAATACAAAGGTTGTTCCTATAGTGGAAGGAAATCTTAAAATGTTCTGTGTGTGCATTTTTTTTCTGACTTTTTAGTAGATTGACCAGTTGAAGTTGTTGCATACCTGTGTTCATATTCTGCTCTGGTCAGTACTGTCGATCAAAAAAGTATTGTGCCTCAGAAGACCCAGATGCTTGTTCTTGTAAGAAACAAGGACTTCTTTTTCATTATTCAGCTTTCTTTTTTCTTTTTTTCCCTCTTTTTTTCTTTTGTTTTCCCTAGAAACAATGTGCTTTTATTGATTTGATCCTTAAGTTATGCAGTGAGTACACTGGGATGTGTCAACATGGACACAAGTGTTGAGAATACAGCAGAAGAACTCTGCCAAAATTTTAATATATATATTAGATGCCTGCCAGAAAAATTTTACAACTGACCTGTGTGATGAACTCTTGAGAAGAGAAATTTAGTATGTAATAATACCTGATAATCTTGAAAAGCTCTCAGTAATTGCTGCACTTTATTGAGCAACACTAGAATTTATATTCTCAACCAACTTTTTGCCACTCTCTGCAAACTTACTGTTGACAAAGAGCTATTTGAACTAACTAATGCAAGCACTGAAGTTACGTGGTTTGAACAATCCTTAACAAGGAGAGGTAGCCCAGCTTTCTCAGCATGAATGAGGTTATGAGAATTATTTAAAAGAGCACTTTAGTTTACGCCTGTGAGTGGCCTACCAGGTATTTTATGTTGACTGTTCTGTGGGCCCTACTTACAAAGGAGAATCAGGGGAACCATTTAGAGCCTGGTGTTTGACTTTCCAGCTTTATGCACTGCTGTTGTAGTACTTACTGTGGTAGTCAAGTAGTTAACTTTCAAACTTTTATAACTAATTCTTTATTTTTATTCCCTTTAGGACATTGGCTTGGCCTATGTTAATCACCTGGTGGAGAAAGGAGAGTATGACCTGGCTGCTCGGTAATGTAGCATTAAAGCTCTTCTTTGCTGGCTGAATTGTGTCTGTGCATGGGGAAAAGCAAAAACAATTTATTGATCCTGAGGTATATGGGGATGTTGGTTTTCTATGTGTTCTTGAGTTTCTGAAGTTTCAAAGCATTGTGCCCAAAGTATTTATTGTGCCCAAAATTTCCTTGCCTGTACTGACCTAAAAGTTATTGTAAACTTTAACTGGATTTGAGACATACATGTTTTTGAAAGTCAGCCTTGATTTTTCAAAGTCATACTAGATTTTCAAAGCCGAGGTTTTCTTTGGATTTTGATAAACTAATTTTATTAGTGTGTAAGACCATCAGAAAATAATTTGGTTTTACATGGGTATAAACAAAAACATCAAATATGGGTGTCTAAAGTAAGAATGAGAGATTAGCCAAGATTTGTGTTTTCATGTATGTGTAAGCATAAATATATCTTGGTAAGTGCTCAGTTTTTCTCATCTGAGCTTTGAACAATTCACTCATAAAGCTCATCGAGAGGGTGGCATCTCTGCCTGTGGCTTGGGGGTTGGAACTAGGTGGTGTTTGAGCTCCCCTCCAACCCAAACTACTCTATGAAAGCTATTATGGCCCTAATCACAAAGGGTGAATGCATAATAAGCAGTTAGTCATCTTGCATGCAACAAAATTTTAAGGTCTGAAAGGAGAAGAATGCTGTGCTGAAAGCAGTGCCAAAAGCAGCCACTTGTGTGAACGTCATGATAGGGAGAAGGCGAAAGGAATTCTTGCAGTAATGCTGTCACATTTGTGTTATTCTCTGTACCTATTTTTGTTCTCTTTCTTTTCATCTTCCTTCCAGAAAGTGCCAGAAAATTCTTGGCAAAAACACAGAACTCTGGGAATTTGAAGTTTACAAGTTTAAAGAAATAGGTCAGCTTAAGGTAAGTTCTCTGTCTGCACTCAAGGAATTTGCATTCTGTACTTCCTGCATGTCTTGATGGAGCATCTAAAGCATCACACTTAATGCCCTGTTGTGGTATTCTTGCCCCAGATCTCTTGCTGTTTCTAATTGTCTTTCAGATTGATGTGTATATGTAACATGCCTTAAAACAGGTTGGAGGCATAGCATATCCAGGCACTCAGCTATGTATTTTTACCTGTTGACAGTTTCCAAGTAAAAGACCCATGCCCAAGGCCTTTACTTACAAAGATGTTCACAGTTAATTATGTCTTTCTCATTTACTTTTCATTCATTTCCAGTGTGTCCTGAAAATCCTCTCCCTGCTCTTGAGGAAAGTAGTCTCTGTGGGTGCCAGTCATTCTAGAAAATTCAGGTCCCTTGCAACAGACACAACTTTAAGTGTCCAAGAACTGCAAAGCCAAGACCTGTGCTGTGTGCTGGAAATGGTGGCAAGAACTAGGAGCAGTCTGCCCTGTCTTGTGTTTTCCCTGGTCACAAGCCAGCTATTGGAGCAGTACACCTTCAGTGTGAGATTCTCAGTTAATAAATTGCCCAGGACATAAGGCTCTAGTACTGTCGCTGCTAAACCAGCAGAAAACATTATGCACACTCCCTTTGGTAACACATGTGCAGTTACTTCTGAATTTTATGTCTTCCTATTCAAACTCAATGAGCCAAAAAGGACATATTATTAAGATCTCACAGCACGCAGTCCCTTGCTGGCTTTGAGCTATTTAATTCTGTTCAAAGACCAAAAGTGTTTCAGCAGTATGAATTTCAGAAATGTCTGACTTCTGTTTTAGAGCCGCTCCAGTCCAAGAACAGCCTTGCCTTTGAGTGACTTCTTAGTGATTTGGTGCATTCTTTGCCACCTTGAAAGATGAAATCTCATGTTTCTGTTTCTTTATTTCAGTCCAGTAAGGGACCAGAGTTCAGGTACAGGTGAAATTTTGATACATTGCTTCATAATCCTTTTGGGTTTTTTTAGATGTGTCTCTAAGGGATGTTTGTCTTGTCTCCACTTACGTCACCCAGCAGATTGTAAAATATAAAAATACTTGCAGGTTTGCTGCAAAGCATCTCTGCTCAATTACTGCCTTTCTAAACAGTTGGTTGTTTTCAGCCCTCAGAATTTCTTCTTTTTCTTCTTAAGGCTTAGGCCCAAGAATTCTCAGACTTAAAAAACCAAAAGTTGCAGTCCATTACATTATTCAGCTTCAGTTGCAGTTTTAGAAAATGCTTGCCTTATTTTACTATTTCAATCACATATAGCTTTTTCCAAAATCCTAGAGATACCTGAGTATCATAAGGATGAACTAAGTTAAACCAGATCTAAATGAAGGAGTTCTTGTAATGCTTGGGATCTCTTGTGTATTGTTTGGAATTTTTACCTCTTTACCTAACCAGCTGATATTGCACACCATATCATAACTGTGCTATAATGGCTTTAAGTCCTGATGAGTAGACTATTTGAGATTTGGAGAAAGTTTATTTCAAATGGAATTTTCTGTAAAGAATTTGCACTGCATATAAGTGGCTGCCTGAAAAACAACATTTCCAGTGTAGTGTGCTTTGCCAGTAACTAAGGTGGCAGTAAAACTAAAGCTTTAAACTTTCCTTCCTGCAGAGGGGTTAGTGGTACCCCAATGTCAAAACCTGTGGGGTAAGTGTCTTTTTTGTCTGTATGTGGCTTTAGGGTGTTTTTGAGCATTCTCTACTAAATGGTCCCATTTGGCTACTAAAGGTTGCATTTTGGTAACTTGACATCTCATATCTGAATATCCTCTAGCAAACCATGTTGTGGCAGTTCCAAGATGGTAGAGCCTCCAGCAGTGGTGGCTTGAGGGAGTTACATGTGCTCAAGTCATTTCAGTATAAAATACAGTTTCTGGGCTCCAACAGCTGAGGAGGGTGGATGGATCCAGAGGAAGGTGCCAGACTGTGAGTGATGCCTGTTGTGGCATTGGGGATATGCTTCATTCTGTTGGCTCTGCTGTGACAGCAGTGGCTTCCAGCAGGGATGCAGGATGATCAGCTGGCAACAGCAGTGCTCTAATGACCAAAACATTGTCTAGAGGACACTTGAAAGCATTCACCTGACTCCAGTGGGCATAGTAGAGAGCAGCACTATCCAGACAGCCTTTTTCACCTCATGAATGTCCTTTGAGGAAGCAATAATGGTGGTTTAGGCTATCTCATGTCAACTTTTACTTGCCCTTTCTTGTGTATACCTCATCCTTATACCTATTGATGAAAAGTCTGTAAGCAGCGCTTAAGAAGAAACTGGTAAACTCTGTGACAGGTGGTGGGAGCTGATGTTGGCAGCACCACGTTTCAAAGACTCGCCAAGCTCAAACAGCACAGAGAGAGAAGAGGTCTCTTGTGAGCAATGAACTGTTAATTTTTGCAGAGTCATTACCGATTCTTTTTTTATTGATCTTGTATTTGTACTTCCTCTCTCACCCACAGATGGAAGGCTTTAATGCAATATGTAACTTGGGGAATTGTTTTGATTTAAATACTAGGAGAATTTGTCATGAATAGTCATTGCTGTCTGTAAAACTGAAAAAAAATATGGTGAGATGATGTTTTTCCTGCTTCATTCAAGCAGCTTCATTAACAAAATATTCCTATACCATGTGCCAATAGTGGGCAACAGGCAACAATCTCTGAGTGTGTGGAGGAATTTTGTCGGTGTTGATCCTTCAGCTACAAACCCCCAAGTCCCCATGCAGCTAGTAGCAGTAGGATTTATTTTAGCATGTGGCAATAATTTTGGCCTCTGGTTGCATGAAATAATAGTGCTAATAAGATGGTGTGCTGAAATTCCAGGGTATGAGCTGATTTATTCTGGCAGGTTGTTGTCTCCTGCCTCTTGGGGTGCAATTCCTTATCACTTCCTATATAGCAACAGGCCATATGCCTTCATCCTTTCCATGAAGGGATATGCTCTCAAATTCGTTTTCATTTGGATATGTAAAAATAGCTGGCAAAACATAACTCTTCATAAAATGTAGTGACCCCACAGTAGGTCATAAATCAGAAGTACACATTTTTTCAGCTAATGAATCCTTATACCTTATACCAAGGCCAAGACTTGACAAAATGGATTTTGAAAACATTTTTCATCTGAGTAGTCTTTCATGGGTTTTATTTTCTAACTGACTAACAGTAAATATTCAGACTTCTCTAAGGGCAGTGACTGATTCTCCCTTTGTAACTAATATCTTGTCACCTGTCTTTCCAAAGAAAATTCTTTCAAATAAGTAAGACAATTCCAAGGTGTGTAATGCCAAAGTAAATAACTTCAGGGTACTGCTTACAGGTAAGAGTATGTAGCCGTCCAGTGATTTCCAAGGGCCGCGTTCTGTGCATAGCTTTGTTCTTTTGTTTCACAATTCTTTTTTTCTCTCATCAGTGTACTGGGATGTTTCATGTCACTCCCCTTCTGGCACCTTCTTCTCTTTCTTCCTATAGGCAATTAGTCCTTACTTGCCAAGACGGGATCCAGTTTTGAAACCTCTGATCTACGAAATGGTCCTGCACGAGTTTTTGGAGAGTGACTACGAGGTACTGCAGCCTGATGTGTCTACATGGAATAGTTACTGCCAGCCAAACACCCTCAGCAGTGTGGAATTCTGACAGCAAATTCTCTGTTGTATTCAAACATGATCAGTGGACAGTTCCACAGTAATGATGATATTAAAAAGTTGGATTTAGATTTTGTTTTTCAGAGAGTAAATAGGATGTTCTTCACAGCATGCAAATACTGTGAGATTAATTATTTGTTATAGATACTGTTATTTTTAGTTTATTGAATGTAGCATAAGTGGTTGAGGTGATGCACAAAGGCTACAGCACCTGAAACGGACTCAGCTTCATGAATCTTAATAACACTCCTGTGAGAAGGAAAAATTGTTCTGCACTGTGCATGTCTGTGGACACAGAAGAGTTGCTTAAAGGTGAAGCACAGCAGGCATCATCTCAGAGGCTTTTCTGAAGCTTTGATGTTTCAAAATGTTCCATAGGCCATTCTTTCTATTTCTGTTCCTCTCTTATACTTTTAGGGGTTTGCAACCCTTATAAAGGAGTGGCCTGGAGATCTGTACAACAACACAATCATAGTTCAAGCTGTAGTGGATCACCTGAAGAAAGATCCACAGAACAGGACTTTGCTACGAACACTTGCGGAATTGTGAGTACGATTTTAAATTCCTGTTACCAAAAGTACACTTGAAAGAGTGTGCTGTAGTTTATCAGTATTTGCTTAACTCTCTTAACAGAAATATTCTTTGCTTCAGTCTACAGAGTATTGGCTTTCTCTCCTCTCCACTCTGCTGATTGCACAGCTTAGCAATTCTTTACCCTTCCTTATAAAGTTCACATCGTATATGAAAGCAAATTGTTGAGCATGAGATTGGATTTCCTACTTCTCTTTCCAAAGTAAATAGCTGGCATTCCTCTTTATGCTGCCGGAGGAAGCCTCTTTTGTGAAGTGTGTTTTCGGAATTACCTACGGGAAAATAAAATGTTGGGGTTATTGCCCACTATTTAAGGAGAAGTTACTGCATGGCTGGAAATCTGAGACTGGAACATGGGCCAAAACTGATCTGGTTCTAGGCCACTTTGTACAGGGTAAAGTTCTTTGATTTTCTCAGCCTGATCACCATGTTAAGTTCTTTTCATACTGTTTCTTTGAAGAAGGTAAAACTACTCTGTTACCATGTTACTGAAGTTTTTAGAGAACAATATTTTTAGCTCTGAAGAGAGTTCAAATTGGTTTGCAGAAATTCTAAAGCTAGCATTTTGTGTGGCTTCCCTGTGATTTGAAAACGGAAAATGAAAATGCAGAAAACCACAGGTCAGAACACAAATGCAATGACCAATATAAACAGAGGTGAAATGAATGTTTCCTGGTGTTTATTTCCCTTTAATAAAAATGAACCACAAGGAGTATATCCTAACAAGCTTTCCATACTAGGGTTTGTTTATATTTTCCCTCAGAGGTGATTTTCCTGCACTTGGGTATGTGAGATACATGCATTATAACCCTGTTTTTATCAGGTATACTTACGACCAGCGCTATGGCAGAGCCCTAGAAATCTACCTGACTCTGAGGCACAAAGACGTCTTCCAGTTGATCCACAAGCACAATCTCTTCAGTTCTATCCGAGACAAAATTGTTCTGCTCATGGATTTTGATTCAGAGGTATGGTGATCTTAATGATTTTATATTCACTTCCCACTAGAGATATTTTAACAGATTAGAAATAAATGAGCTGAAGGTAGTGTTGAGGCAGAGAGTGTGTTTGCTGTGTCTGGATACATTCTGAGGTAAGGAAGATTATGTTTGCCTAGACTGCAGAATAATTGACCCAAGGATTATTTTTTTCCTTTGTATTTCCATTTGTATTTCCTTTCCATTTCGATTTGTCACTCTCAGTGAGAAGAGTGCCAGATCCAAGGTCATTGTTGTGATTCTCAAGTCACAACATTGAATATCATTTCACACAGAATATCATTTCACTGTGATATTCTTTATTTCTAATTAAATAATGCTGTTAATAAGCCAAAGAAAGAAGACAGCAAATTTATTTAGGCATATATTAAATGTACTTCCCACTTTTCTTTCACTACACTCAATTAATGTGCTTTTGGAAGTTTGCAAGATTTTTAACCTAAATTCTAAAACTCAGGAAGTGTTTGTTTTGTGCTGAATTCTGTATTCTTTCTTTCTAGCCGGCTATGAAACCTGAGCAAATGAGTTTTGGTATGATCCTTGGGGAAGATAACCAAGTAGATCTGCTCTTTTTTCAGTGCAGTAGTTGTTTAAACACTATAGTTAAAATACAGAGCCATCTGTACCACAAATCATCATCTTTAGTTATGCCCATCCTAAACTATATAGGGAGGGAAAACTCTAACTCTTTGCACTTAAATGTAATAAATCATGTCAGGAATCTGTGGTTTTGTATTTTTTGAATGTGAAGCAAAATTTGCTCTTGTAAGAGGAAGCAGAACCAGAACCCCGGTAGCCACTCAGCTTTCTTGGTCTTGTTTGCTTGGAGGAATCCAGTTGTAAGGCAGCTTGAGCTGTGTGTTTCTTGCGTAGCTGTCACCCTGCATTGCCCTTTAGCAATGGGACAGTCATTTGGCAGTGGCTTTCTGTGCCCACTGCTTGGGCACACTTCACCTGCTGTGTAAGTGCATTTAGTGAGGAAACTTGGGAGAAGTATTCTGGAAGAATAAATGAGGTGTTCTCCTGTAATGTTGTGCTGGGAGGGAATGCTTATGTTGTGCAAACTGCTCTCTGAATTACTGTTTCTGAAAAGAGTAGCTCCGCAATATCCATCTGACAGTCATGGATTTTGATTCAGAGGTATGGTGATCTTAATGATTTTATATCCACTTACCACTGGAGATATTTTAACAGATTAAAAATCAATGAGTTAAGAGGAGTCAGGAGTCCTCAGCAGCCAACTTGGTGAGCAGGGGGCAATGCCAAGAGCAGCTGGGGCAGATTTAAGGACTCCAGGGAGTGTGATTGGGCAAACAGGGGCATGGCAGGGCTGTTCACACAGGGCTTCTCTGACCAACCTGGGGCAGCCAAGAGAGGCAGAGAACAGACTCAGTAGCTTGTAAGGAAGAGAAACGAGATCCTCGCAGCCTCAGGTTGAGTAGTGTATTAGTTTAAGCTTCCTCAGTTATGGTGTTGATGAACCATAAAGCTCTGTCCCTTTTAGCTGGTGGAGTCACTGCTCGAACTGTGGCAGACAGACCTGCTGATGGCAGATACAGCTCTGCAGTTCACAGGTTGTCAGGAGCACTGGGGTCCTGGTCATGGCCAGCTGGGCACGAGTCAGCAGTGCCCTGAAGCCAGGAGGGACATCCCTGTCCTGGGGGGCATCAGGCCCAGCATGGCCGGGCCAGGGAGGGGATTGTCCCACTCTGCTCTGCACTGGGGCGGCCTCACCTGCAATGGAGGGGCAGTTTGGGGGGACACAATGGAAGGGAGAGATTGAGCTGCTAGGGAGTGTCCAAAGGAGGGCAGTGAAGATGGGGAAGGGTCTGGAGGGGCAGCATGTGAGGGCACTGAGGGCACTTGGTGTGTTCAGCTGGAGAAGAGGAGCCTGAGGGGAGACCTCATTGCAGGGACAACTTCCTTGGGAGGCGCAGAGGAGGGGCAGGCACTGATCTCTGCTCTGTGGAGACCAGGGACAGCACCCAGGGAATGGCCTGGAGCTGTGTCAGCGCAGGGACAGCCCCCAGGGAATGGCCTGGGGCTGTGTCAGAGCAGGGACTGCACCCAGGGAATGGCCTGGAGCTGTGTCAGGGCAGGGACAGCCCCCAGGGAATGGCCTGGAGCTGTGTCAGCGCAGGGACAGCCCCCAGGGAATGGGCTGGAGCTGTGCCAGGGCAGGGTCAGGTTGGATCTCAGGGAAAGGCTCTTCCCCCAGAGGATAGTGGGCACTGACCAGGCTCCCCAGGGCAGTGGGCACAGCCCCAAGGCTGCCAGAGCTCCAGGAGTGTTTGGACAATACCCTTTGGCACATGGTGTGACTCTTGGGGCTGTCCTCTTCAAGGACAGGAGCGGGACTCGATGAGCCTTGTGAGTCCCTTCCAGCTGGGTATATTTGTGATTCTGTGATCAGTGAAAAGCACAATACTGTAGAGAATGTGAGAAAATGTGTGTACCTGTTTCTTACCTGAGTTCTCTTTCTCTATTGTAGAAAGCAGTAGACATGCTTTTGGATAATGAAGATAAAATTTCTGTGAGTATAACAAGTTCATGGGATGGCAGTCCAATGCTACCTTGTATTGCCTGTTCTTCTTTCAGTCCTGTCAATGTGCTGTTTATCACAGGTTTGTTTCCTTTCAGATTGACAGAGTTGTTGAAGAATTGGAAAACAGGCCTGAGTTACAGCACGTGGTGAGTATTTCTAAATTTTGTTGATTTCAAGTTTTGCTGAATAAACTCTTTCCTGGATATATCTTTTACAGGTGTGTTTATCTTGCCAGAGTTCACCTGACACAGAAATGTCATACATCAGACCCTGAGATAAGCTCAGTCGTTAAAACTTGGTTGTAATAATCCCAAGGTCATGGGTTCAATCCCCTGTGTGGGCCACTGACTTCAGAGTTGGACTCGATGGTCTTTGTGGGTCCCTTCCAATTCAGAATAGTCTGTGAATCTCTGTGAATCAGAGCCAAAGTGGCTACTTCTGCAGATTCACTCTGGAACATGGCCATAGTGTCTTTAAAATAGTAAAATTATTTTGAAATGTCTACCTGTGAGAATTTGCTAACATACTGCTTGCTTATTAATATACCATGAAGTCCTTATAGCATTGTAGGCACTTGTATTCTATGGTCAGTTACTTCTTGCTTGTATTCCTCCTTTTTCCCTACACAAAGATGGGTTTGATTGGTGGGTGCAGCTCTGAAATGTGTTTTGCTGATCTATAGAGACAGTGAACTGCTTGTCTCTTTAGAGCTGTAGCTTCCATACACTGCAGGAGTGCTCTTGTTTGTACAGAATTACAGGATCACTCTAAGTTTGTGGCTCCACACTGCTATTGCAAAGGCACCTCCTTGGTTGAACATGCTGTCAGTGAAATACATAACCTGTGACCATGGGCTTGGGCTGTGCTGGGGAGGGAAGTTTAACTTGCTGCTGTGTACAGATGGGCTTCAGGGTGCTGCTCTGGTGGGGAGCCATTGCTGGGGTAGAGGTGTGAGTATGGGGAACAGCTCTGTGAAGTTTGCAGCCACACCCCAGGAGCCTTGCAAGGGCAACTGACTGACTGACTGACTGACTGTCAGTTTAGGGAAGGGATGCAGCAGTTTCAAATTGTGAAGCCTATTCCACTGGAATAAAAGTGACCCTCATAATTATTTTCAAGGCTTTTCTGTGCTCATATAGGGAGGAAGGAGCTTTGCTACAGTATCTAGACTCAAGATTCTTTGGTTAAAGCATTTCATGGGGTAAAGACTTTTTCACCTATAGAGTGGGTGGACACTGAGCAGGCTCCCAGGGAAGTGGCCACAGCACCAAGGCCACAGAGTCCAGGCAGCATTAGAACAGTGCTCTCAGGGACATGGTGTGACTCTGGGGCTGTCCTGTGCACGGCCAGCAGGTGGACCTTGATGACCTCGTTTCAAGTCAGGAAATTCTATGATTCTATTAATAATACTGTGTAAGTGGGTTTGAGTTCTGATTCTTTTTTGATTCCTAGTATTTGCACAAGCTTTTCAAAAGAGACCACCATAAAGGGCAGCGATACCATGAGAAACAGATCAGCCTCTATGCTGAATATGATCGACCAAACTTGCTACCATTTCTCAGAGACAGCACACACTGTCCACTGGAGAAGGTAAGCCCCCAAAATCTAAACACAGATTTTTATGTCTGGTCTGTAGCTTGCAGTGTTGTGAATTTCTAACCGTGTCTGGTACTGCCCTCTAGTGCCAAAGTGAGGGATCCCATCAGCTGCAGAAGTTTGATTTGCACAGCTGATGACAGCTGAGACCTTCTTCTCTCAGTCACCAAGGCAGGAATTAGTGGGTATTTTCAATGCACAAGTTGTGAATTCACACTTAAAGCATACCTGCAGCATATTTATTCATCAGTGCCTGGCCTGACTGAACAGCAGGATGTAGTTGCAAGAAATGGACAGTCATTTTGCCAAATCTAGGAGCTGTCAGTGTTAGGTCTTGAAAAATCAGTAACTATAACGGGATTTTTTTACCTTTATATTCTAAAGTCATAAGTACTTCAGCCAACCGATTCGTGGTTTTACAGAGTGCCAGGTTTCCATTTTCTTTTTTTTTTTTAAATATTTTTCTACCTTGCTCTTCCTTGACAAATTAAAAAATCATAGAGGTAAGGTCAGTCTCAAGGTGTTTTGTACCCTGCTTGAATTAAAGTGAAATGAATGAAAATTCTAAGTTTTCCTCTTCAGATGGGTCAGTATTTTATTATTTGCATTAGTTGTTGTTAATGGCTGTGCAGACCTGAGCTTATGAAAGGATGCCTATCTGTAAGCAACTATAATGACACCAGGGGAGTAGTTTTTAAGTGTAATACTGAGTATTGCATTTTACATGGTTAACATTCCAAAGAGAACTCTACTGTTTCTGGCACCTCTCTTGTTTTGAGTGATTTTGTGAACTTCACTGTGCAACAGCAAGAAACAATGGAAAATGCTTTCCTGGAATTGGGGACTTGGTCTTCATGGAAACCATTACCTGAAACTAGATTGGCTGAGAGATCTTTCTGTAGGCACTGAGCCTGCAAGGTTTCCAGTCAGAGACTTTTGTCTACAATATTGACTTTTTAACTTTTTGATTCTCTTAGTTTTGTCTTATATATTATCTCTGTGATCATGATTTTATATCTAAAACCTCACCTGCACTTTTTTTCTTTTGGTGCCAATTAGTTGTAGTTCTTGCAGATTCAGCCGCCTGTCTTCAGTGATGGGTGGTGCAGAAAAGTGCTGTGTGAAACTGCTGCAAGCTCATTGCTGGCACTGCAGGAATAGGGCAGAGACCCATGAATTGTGGAAGGTCTGGTGCAGTAATCACCAAAGTGAGAGAAAAGGATGTTAGGAAAAGAAGGGTCATTCTAACCTTAATATAGTTCAGTTACAACCTAAGGAAGAGAAAAGAAAGATACCAACACTACATAACAGTTGATTTGCTGTCACTACTAATTCTGTAATTATTCTTGCCACTTGGGTCATATAGTAACACTTTTTGCCACATACAAATCTTTCTTTTAAAGGAATAAAAACGGAACTAAGTATTTCCCAGTTACCAATATTTTCAGTTCCTGTTAAGCAGGTTTCAGTGCAGTGTATAAATTGCAAAAAGCAATTTCTATTTGAAAAAAGTCACTCTTATTATTGCTCTAATGAATATATGAACCCAGCAAGAAGAAGTAATTCTTGTTCTGTAGAAGTAAGCCACATCTATTGAAGTGCAGTTCAGCAAATGCTTTATACAATGCACTAAAAGAGAAGTAGGAATGTTCCTTGTTTTCCTCCAGAGGGAGCATGACAGTCAGGAAATGTGCAGCACCTACAACTACTGAACACCTGGTGCTTTGTAGTTTTAACTTGTAAGGGGAGAGGGGGAAAAAGCTGTCAGCTGTGTTTATAACTTAGGAGTATTATTCATACCTTCATTCACTTGATGTATGTAGTTGGTAATTCGCTTGCCCCTACCGCAAAATTCATTGTCCAAATCTCTTCATAGTAACCCATCTAAAATAATAAGAATGGAAAGTTAATTCCTACCTACCTCTTTAGTTGTAGCTGTGTTTTATGGATTTAGACTTGTGATCTCCAAGTGTGAAAGTCTTTATTTGTAAACAGTTGTCTTTTCAAGCATGCTGTGAATCTTGAGTTTGCATTCTGTTTCCAATTCTATTTTCAGTTTGGAAACAGACATGGCATAATTAATGGCATACCAACCCTGCAGATTTTCTATTACTAAAAACTTACTGGTAATTAGTTTGGTAGTTTTGATAATTGTGCTGGTGTTTACCTGTCCTGTCCCCAGATTTATTCAGTCTCAGAGAAGAATTTTAAAAAGTCTCATGGAGTTTCTCTTAAGTAATGTGTGGCAGGGAGCTGTATTTCTGTCAAAATGAGTAATGTAACTTGGTGGGAAAATATCTATAAGCCTCTTGCAGCATTTGAGACCAATAAAATTTTCATGTTACATGGTTTCCTGTGTTCTCTTTCCTTAAATTCAAGGCTCTTGAGATATGCCAACAAAGGAACTTTGTAGAAGAGACAGTCTATCTTCTGAGTAAGTAGTGCTCAGTGTGATAAATTGCAACACGCTTTTGATCTTGTAATACAGTTTGTGCTGGGAAAAATGTATTGTCTAATATTGTTCAACATGCTCTTCCAGAGACAAAGGTGGTGTGCAGTCAGTACATGCAAATTACATTATTTAGAAAATAAAGCAAAGCACTGGATGATTAATGTGATGTCTTAACTCCGTATATTGTGTTATTGGTGTTTTTCTGGGGTTTTGGAACTGTTGGAAAGGCTTTAGAGAACAGGTTGGGAGGGGAGGTATTTTTGATACAGTCTCCAAGAGAAGAGTAGTACTGTCAGAGAGAGGAAAAATAAAACAAAGGCTTTTTTCTGAATGCATCCCAGAAGCTTAATATTATCATTTGCTGGGATGGAAGATAGGCTTATGTTGCCTTCTATCTTTTCTTTTTTTAATAAAATTAATTGTAAATTAACTCCTCCAGGTGGCCAATAATTCTACCTCTGAATGAGATTGTAAGACTAAGATTTTTATGTATGTTTGTGTATTAGTCATGAACAGAATAGAAAGCATTTTTTAAAACAATCTCTGGTATAGTAAGAAGAATGTTTTGTGGACCATTTGGGAGAAGACTGGGATTTACTCATGAATTTATTTGAAGAATAGTTCATTATTTCTACTACTTTTTCCTGTTTCCTCCTCTTATTTTTCATGGGTGTAAGCTGTGCTATACTTACTGCAAACTAAGAGTACCCACGTGGGCTCTTAAAAGGGCCCATAGCTCCGTATCATAGTTTACATGTATGCACATAGACACACTGCCCCTCACGGCAGTTCAGAACCCCTAAATGACCCTTAGAAAGCCTCCAGGTCCCAGTCCAGCAAAGTGCTCCAAGCACTTCTTCATATTGCACGGATTGCTCTGGTATTTGAATTCCTACATCTGATTAGATTAGGTTGGGTCACAGTTGAATTAGTTTGAGTCAACTTCATGCTCTCAGAATTCATAATTGGAAGAGCTTCTTAAAGCACTGAGCATTGATAAGCACTCAGTGTTTATAATCTCTGTGCTGGTTTTCCTTCCAGGCAGGATGGGCAACAGCCGCAGTGCCTTGAAGATGATCATGGAAGAACTGCAAGACGTAGATAAAGCCATTGAGTTTGCCAAGGAACAGGATGATGGAGAGCTTTGGGAAGACCTCATTTCATATTCCATTGACAAACCACGTAAGTGGGAGAGCTTCTGAGAAGCCTTGCATGTGTGTTTTTTGTGGAATTCTATTGCAATTAAAGGATTGAATTATTCATGTGTATGTCAGGGAAGGTGTTTATGTATGACCAGGGAGGTGCTCTGGTTTGGGAAGCACAACACACTGTCTCCTGTGCATAAAGACTTGAAGTAAGGCAGAGTAAGGGTGTGCTACAGGACAAGGACTTGGAGGTTCAACCTTTGAATTAAGCACTGCATAGTGCTTAATGTCCTTAATGACAGTCAAGGGGAGAGTAGTGCTTTTAATTTAGCAGAATGAGACTTTATTTTTAGACAGCCTCAAAATACAGTCTGCAGGCTTGATGAGGATGTTGTGTTTATTGCACCTGCTTCCCTTGCAAATTCTGAAAGAATCTAGACCTTTCTACCCCTCAGTAAAATATCTTATTTTGTTTCTATGTTACAAAGGTAAGATCTGACATAATAATAATAATAAGAAGAAGAAGAAGAAGAAGAAGAAGAAGAAGAAGAAGAAGAAGAAGAAGAAGTTGCCTTTCATCCATTATATAAATAAATACTCCAAGTTAAAAGTTTAGATGGAATCAAAACATAAGCAATATCAGTGTTGCTCAGGAGGCAGATTCAGAGAAGTTCAAAAGACTGGGAAAATAAATTTTTTAACTATCTACCCCCTTAGTTTTTGCAGCCTCTTCTGGGGTTTTAAATCAAGACTTTAAAGTCTCTCATGGGATCTCTTCTGGGGGATTGAAAGTCTTGTAGAATTAGTGTCAGAATATGTACCTTTTCATCCCTTTGGCTGCTGTTTATGACAGGAAGAAGTGACCAGAATCTGTTACTCCTTTAGAAGAATGGCATTCTCAAATTACCCATACTTAAATGCAGTCCATCACTGAAAGTGATGGTACAATCAGTGACAGGTTTAGAGCAAAAGGGATTCAAAGCATATAGAATTCTTGCAGTTTCATCTGCCTGTATGCAGAGCAACTCCAGCAATATACCTCAGTTTGAGGGGTTGAAGAAAAAACCCAGCCTTGATGTTCATCCTTCTAGTGCTTTGTTTAGCCAGATGTTCTTCAAAAAGCAAAAGACTTCTATTGTGTCACTCTCACCAATGTTTAGAAACATGTTGAAATTAGCCTGGGTGCTTGAAAATTTTTTTTAAACCCTGGAGCTGGGAGTGGAATAGTCACATGATGTATATGATTTTCTCACTCTGTTTGTTTGAGTGCCCTTGTTATTGAATCAAAATACATTATTTACTTGTGAGTTTGTGCTGAAGAGTCAGTTACCCCTTTTCTGAATACACTGCAAGTTCTGTGGATTGCCAGTCTTTATCTTCCTCTCTTCCCTAAAGGTTTGTATTCCAGTAAATACAGCTACAAGAAATATAGCAAGACTGTGAAAGAGTCTTGCTGTTATCTCTTAGTAGAGAACTGTCATGGGATCAACCAAAGCCTGCAGTTAGTCACCAGGGCATCCTTTAATCAGGTATTTCGCTGGATTGTTTTTTTTTAATTTCTCTGCCTCTTGGTTTTCACAGCTTTTATTACTGGTTTGTTGAACAACATTGGAACCCACGTTGATCCTATTCTTTTGATCCACCGCATTAAGGAAGGCATGGAGATTCCTAATTTGAGAGACTCACTAGTGAAAATTCTTCAGGACTACAACTTGCAGGTGAATGTTTGATTCTTCATGTGATACTCATTTTCAGAGAGACAGCAAAACCTCTTTGTCACTGAACAGCACGAGAAATTACTCTCATGATTTGTTCAGACATCTGTCATGAACACTGTGGGTTGGTACAAAAACTGTGAGAAAAATACCATAAGCTGGTAAGTAAAACTGGCAGCATCTTGGGTGATTCAGACTATTTTACACTGGCCAACTGTCCAATACTGGAAACTCTCATGCCAAGTGCCTTTCACTCTGTTTCACATATGGGGAGGCAGAATGCAGCATGCCCTCTCTGAAGCATTCACCAGGTATAAGAGCCTGTATGTGTTAAGTGTCATACTAACTGAAGGAAGATGAACTGTTAAAATCAAGTTCCTGTTTGTTGTGCAGAAAGTGTTGATGTCTATGCATTTAAAAAAAGGGGCTGCTCATTGCATTATGGGATTTCTTATCCCAGCATATGTGCTGTTCTGTACATGGTAGGTTCTGAGGTGTGTTTGTAGGAACTTCCAGGAAGGGTACCCTTCAGTGTTCCCCAAAAGTAGAGTGTGTTGCATTGCATACTTTAAATCTCCCTGCTACAAAGGGAGTCCCAAATTTGATTTCTCTGTGATGCTGCTCTGTATCACTCTACTGAGAGACAGAAAGATACAGAGCAGTTTGAACGCCTCCAGTGTGACTATGCAGAGTCCAAGAGGTTTTTAAACTGAGATTGGCCATGGCACTGAGCGCCATGATCTGGTAAAGGGACTGGAGTTGGACCAAGGGTTGGACTTGATGATCTCGGAGGTCTTTTCCAACCCAATCCATTCTATAATTCTATGAAAACATAGCCCTGCAGGCAGCTGAAACTCTGATTTTAGAGCCTCAAGCGTTTGTTCCCCATCTGCTGTTAGTCTTTCAACATCTCAAGCAAATAGGTCAGCTTAGTGGTTACAGTACAGTCATGATTGGTGTCTTGCCAGGCCAAGTAAAGCCTGTAACTCCCTTCAGGGCAGGGTTTAAGCCTTTCCAAAGCTTTTCCATAATTTAATTTTTATATCGACTTTATAGATTATGACTTTGGCTATTTCAAAGTAGCATTTTACTTTTCTTCTGACACTTCGTATGTGGAGGAGCCTCTACAGATACATATTTGCAAAAAATGCATGTTGTAACATTACTTCTGGTTTTCGATTGACTTTTTGAGATACTAATATCCTTCCAAAATGACACTGGCTAAATACCATGCTGCATTTCAAGAGTTGCATGTTAATCTTGCTGGTGTCAGTACCATCATTGATCCTCCTGTCCCTGCGTTCTCATGAAATCAAAATGTTATTCTTGTGTCTGCAGACAGACTGAAGAAGTGCTGTAAGCACAGCTGCAGCTTTACACATATACAGAGTATATTCTGTGGCTACAAGCAAAACTGATGACATCATTTGGTCATATTTTGGGGAGGGAAGAGTAATTCTGTCTTCAAATACCTTTTATAAAAATTTACTTTTGGATTAAAATTATGTATTTAACCTTCAGAGTGATATCTAAAATTGTTTACTGTTAGCATTGAAGTGATTAATGGATTTCAAATTAATTCATTTTGAAGTAGAGATGGATAGCTCCAGAGCTAAAATTTAGATTTCAAGGGAATAATAGAAATTAGGGAAGTTTAATGTAATTATGTAATTTGTGCTTGGCTTACTTGTACAATAGAAAACCACAGAGCCAAAAAAAAAAGGCTATATTTCTCTAGAGAAATGTAAGCTATAGCTTAAAATAAAACAGTTCTTTAAGCGTTACTGGCAATGTGAAGTGCACGGTTTATGAACAGATGGTGTGTCTACATGGAAATTCAGAAATGTTATCACAGCCCTTGCACACTCCCCAGAGCAGCCAACTGGCAGGCTCAGACTTTGACAAGAATTGTCCCTGCATTCAGCACGTGCTTCAGAACACGGCTGGGGCTTCAGGGCAGTGTCTGCACAGCCTCCCATTGCTGAGGGAGCTCTGCCCTTGCGTAGGCATCGCTGCTGCCTCGTGAGCTGCTTCCCAGCTGCTCTGTGCTGTGTTTGGGTGATGCCTCCTCACACCTCTGCATCCCTTGAGTAGCTCTATGGTGAGCGGTCCATGACCTTCACTCTGGCCTGGCATGACCCTTTCACTTGTGGTAAAAAATTCCTGATACACAGCACGTAACATACCATGCATTTTGAACTCATACAGAAATAAAAAATTTCATAGGGTAGGAATTTCTGTAAGTTCAGCGCTCTGGACCTCAAGCTCTGTATAGACTTAAGTTCTATTGTTCACATCTTCAAAGGCAAAAAGAATCTCTACTGCTTGACTTTCAGGTAACTGCCCAACATGAAAACTCTGCTGGTCTTTTCATAATATTGGCTTCCCGAAAAGTGTTACAGCTGTGCCATTATATTATTTAATTGTGGGCTCCTTTTGGAAGCCCTCATAAGATTTTTTATGCTTATGTAAGTATGCAGATGCAAATTTCATATCATGCTCTACAAGTTCCATACCAGGAAACTTTACATTAGATATGATTTGAAATATGGGTAGGAGCTAAAAGCAGTGCCTTTGACAGACTTCGTCTTTTTGAAAACAATCCCTTACAGCCCAGCAAAAGCAAATCAAATTAAATCAAATTGAGTGGCTGCCAATGCATACCCTGTGTGACTTACAGTGTGCATCAGAGAATCCAACAAGGAAGTCTACTAATGCAGCAAAATTGGTTATAATTTTTTTTATTCTGGGCTCTTCCTTGAATAATTTGTTATTAATGCTGGCAGAGTGATTGATTCGCCCTAACAAATCACCACCCATCAGACAAACCGCTGCAGCTGTTCTGTGCTTCTCTGAGCTCACCTCAGCTCTGAAGGGATGTGAAATCAGATCTACCAACCAACCAAGCTTGGCACTAAGGCAGTATTAGGTATTCTTTTGGGTAAAAGTAAACACCAATTATGTGAGACCTTTTTCTTTGGCTACAGCTTCAATTAAATACTACTAATTTGCCTTTTGCTCTGGCACTACAGTTCTGCTTTACAAGTAGGTGTCTATTAAACTGCTTTATAATTCTTCCAGGATACCCATTTTTATTTTCCAGCTTCAGGAAATGCAATTCTGACATGAACTTAATTTCTCACCTTTTGTATGCCATTTGTTAGAACAAAACTTCAAAAGATTTTGGTATTCTAAGACTCCTTTTCCCCTAGTTTTAAAATACAAAAGCAATTTGTTTAGAGGCAGTTTGTTACAGATTTTGTGGATTAGGCATTTTGCTCAAACATTGACTTACTAGATTGCACTTTGATTGAACCTGATGGGTAACAGACATTCATCCATTCACAGAGGTCACATCTACCCATTCACAGTGGAGTTTATGAACTAGCAGAACCCAACGATAATCTGGTGAATGCTGCTTGAGACAGCACGTGGAAAAATTGTTAAGTTGTGCTCCTGAACATGACTGAAATGCTGTTCAGACACCCTGGAGGCACTAGAGGGCAGGTGGCAGCTTGCACAGGGGGACATCTGCCTTTTGCTTGTAAAGACTGAAAATAATGTGCTTTTAATTGTGGTAGGGATGCCATTTGGAAGAATTTGGTTAACTGGCCCTGTAAAACTTGGATTTGTTTGTGTGCCAAGCTGAGCCAAGCCCAAATTTACTCTCAGAGCTTTGAGAATGCCCTTTCAAATGAACTGCATACCACAGTGTTTTCCTTTAAACATAATGTTAGACATTTGTAAATCAATACTGGTTTAATTAAACAGAAAGTTTTATGCCTTCTGGCTTTAATTATGCAGTAGTATCTTCCCTAATGTAGCCAGAAAACAAACCGTTATTCCTTTTTGCAATACAAGTTTTGGTTTCGGCAATTTTCAATAACTTGGTGAAAGGCATTATTTCTGCACAAAAGTTCTTTCTGCAGGTGCACAGTGCTGTCCTGCTTGAGCTCACAATGATGTGCTTCTAAAGCATAAAAAAACTCAGTTTCATCCTCTGAGTTCTGTTTCTTCTTGGACAGTGGTTTCATTACACATGTATGTCAGTTTTAACTAGTTCAATATAATCTCATGGTTCACAGTTACATATTTCTCCCCTCTTTTAATGAAACTCCTCTCTCTTGCCTTCAGTTTCCCTCTCCTGCTTCTCTTTCTGTACCTCTTAAAATCTCCATCTCATCTTTGAGGTCTTTGAATCCATTTCTGCAGAAATGTTGAGATTTCTTACCTTGAGAATGGACATTTTACAGTCTTCATTGTGACTTTTACTTCTATATAATATCTGCTTACTATATTCCATTTCTGGAAAAATAAGGTCTGACAGTCATTGATTGCGGTATGGAAAAATCTTAGTAGTGTCTCAGTAATGGGAGAAACATAGTGCATGTTTTATCAGATATTTCTGTTAGTTCTGGCTTTTAAGGCATCAAACAGTATGGAGATTTTCCAGTGGCCTAATGATGTCTGGTTTTTCCCTCTTTGTTTTTCTTTCTTTTTAATGAATTTTTCCTATTGGCACACTATTTTAATTAGAAAATGCTAAGTCACACTCCCATCTTGCCATTATATCTTTGTTCTGCTCCTTTCATTCAACGTGGTCACAGCACCAAGGCTGACAGAGTTCAAGAAGTGTTTGGACAACACTGTCAGGCACAGGGTGTGATTCTTGGGGCTCCTGTGCAGGGCCAGCAGTTGGGCTTTGGTGGCTCTTGCGGGTCCCTTCCCACTTAGGATATTCTATGATTCTGTGCCTGCTTTGCTTCTTTAACTTAAACATGGGGGTTTTCATGTGCCTATGCTGAGTGCAGCTGGCAAAGACTGGTAGGTAGCCAAGATCCCCTCCAAGGTACTTACCTGTCCTTGGCATAATTTGTTGATTGAGAATACTTTCCATCACTCTTTCTGACAGACAGTCTCATTCCATTGTCCTTGCCAAAAGTTTCTAGTATTTTTTTCAACCCAGCAACATTTTTCTATATTTAAAACCAAATCTAACATTCTATGTCGCCCTTGGATAAAGTGGAAAGGGGAAAGACACAGTCAGACAGTTCCTGAGATCATTAACAGATAAAAATGATTAATTTTCTAAATGTTTGTCTTGTAGAGCTGCATTCAGTTGCTGATGCTCTGAAATGTTTTATAGCTCAATGTCTCTAATACTGGAAAGTGTCGTTCACCCACTGATATGCCCAATTTGAGATGCTTAAAGTGTTACTCAATTTCAATTTTTTTAATATACTTCAGATTTCCAGTCTTATCTGCAATATCATTCTTGGCAGTGTGTCCTTATGACTTCACAATGAGTATATGGAAGGATAGGGGTTAGGACAGTGCCCACCTGGCTGTAAAATCTGTTATTATATTTCTCCTTAGGTATTTGCATTATCTGTATCTTGCACTGTGTTAGACCGCTCAGTGTCTCCTGTAATGCAGATGATCAAGAGAAAGGAATGGATGTGCCCTCCTTAGACCACTTTTTTGGGAGCATTGTTCACCTTAGAATTGACTGAGTCTCTTTGGAAAGCACTTTTCAGAGGAATTGTTGTCTTGGAAAACAAATTTCCAAACATCAGTTTGGGAGGAAGAAGCAAAAATTCCACAAGACTTATTTG
Source organism: Pithys albifrons albifrons (assembly GCF_047495875.1). Taxonomy (NCBI): domain Eukaryota; kingdom Metazoa; phylum Chordata; class Aves; order Passeriformes; family Thamnophilidae; genus Pithys; species Pithys albifrons. Next base: position 51,055,563 of record NC_092464.1, on the reverse strand, counting down.
GGTTTGTCATATTTTTGTACTTGCTTCATTAAGTATTGTGAAATAAGGCTCTGTGTGATTTTTATGCCCTGGATTCCTCTGTGTTTCACAACAGTGTAGGGCAATGACATGTCAATCTGATGAAAAATAGCAAATAGGTTGAAAGGGAGCTGTAACTTTTGCTAAAGATGAAAGAACTCTGGACCTTTGGTCGGTTGTGTGGACCTTTAATACTGCTGCACCTCAGCAGGAAATACATTTGAACAAAATACATTTTGAATTTCTGTGTTTATAAAGGTTTTATGATCATCAAATGTCTTCCCTGAAGAACATAGGAAAGGATAGACAGGTAGAAGGAGTTTTGAAATGGTTTGGAAACCAATTCTGAGGGCCACTGTAAAAATTCTTCTCCATTGTAATTTGTTAATACCATCTCATAGGAAGCTCATAATTTGTGATAATAGTATATTTGTAAAGGATTTAATTTCTTGAGGTTTGGTTTTGTGGGCATTTTTTTATATCGTGGGTTTTTCATTTAGGTAGAGGTGATGGTAACAAGAGGTTCCTCCTTTCTTTCACTCCTTTATAATAGCTTGAAAAGACTTAAACAGTCCCTGTGCTCTCCTTGGCAGCACAAACACAGTGGAGTCTTGCCAAGGTAGTTGGTGTGCCCATCTATTCAATAACTCTTTGTGTCCTTTGCACCAACAGATCCTGCTGCGGGAAGGTTGCAAAAAGATCCTCGTTGCTGATTCTCTTTCTCTCTTGAAGAAAATGCATCGAACTCAGATGAAGGGTGTTCTAGTAGATGGTGAGTGCAGAGGAAACATGATGACTTTCAAGATTTTGAAGGCTTTTGCTTGGTTTATAGACCTCCTGACTGCTTTGGAAGCTGCCCAGAACCTGAGTATTGTACCTTTTCTGTAGCATGCAGTAGGATATTAGTTGCTTTCCCCTTTTGCAAAAGAACCACTTGTATGTCAAAAACCACAAGACCCAACATGCAACTTTTCACCTTGGTCCATCTTGCAATGTTTTGTGTCCTGCAGTTTGTCTATAAAAGTGAAAAGTGCTATTTAATTCCAAAACAGAGAGTCAGATGATAACAATCTGCAGCCAAAGCAAAAGCCATGAGATGATTGTCAGAAACAGCTGAAAACATTTTGCAAGGTGCTAATGATGCAGCTAAGCAGCACTGTAATTAACCCCAGCTGAGTGTTAATAGCAAGAGACAGAAGATCAGAGGTTCTGCTACAAAGTGCTGCAGGTTAACTGCAACCACCTGATCCTCCTTTTTCTTCAGTTTGCCTTTTGCTTCTACAGTGCTGATCCTAAACAGCCTCACTCTTGCAGTTCTACCATCAGCAGAATCAGAAGATCTAAATATTTATCATGCATAGTTGAAGTATTACTCTTCAATTTTTAATAGATTCTGTTAGGCATCTTAAGTAAATGCTTTAAGTTCCATATCTGTAATAGCAGTATGTTCATGCCTACTTTGTAAAAAAGTGAGTATGGAGTTTGTTAACAAAGATGTTCTAAGTTTTCTCTTTTTTTGTGTTTCCAGAGGAGAATATCTGTGAATCGTGTCTGTCCCCCATACTCCCCTCAGGTAGGAAGCTTTTCAAGAAGAAAAAGGAGTCATTTTTTCATTATTATTATTTTTGTAAGAGAAACTAGTGTTTGCTTTTGTTCATAAAAATGTGTGGTAGTCTCCCTTGGTGATCAGGGTATAAATTCAGTCTCCGATGCAAAGCTTGCTTTTGAATTCTGACATGGGAGTGGAGTCTAACTGGGCCTCTCCTGTTGCAGTAAACTCAGGTATTCTTTCTTATTCAACTTCGACTTCCTTATTTTCTGCTTTGAATATGTGGAATTCACGGCAGCTTTTAATTCCATTAACATACATGTTCCCAAAGATTATTAAACCACAAAACAAAGCTGCCACCACATCTTGTCCAGCTCTCTTGAACAATTTAGACTGAACTTGTAGATCATTAAGTTTTATGGAATATACTTTTTGTCTGAGTGGTGGAGAGCTCATGGCTTCAGTCACTGCTGCCACATTTGAAGCAGCTTTTAACAGGTTGTAGTTTTAAAACATCTTCCAAAGCTGGATTTGAAACTAGAAATTCCAGATGATATTTTGGAAATGGACATCATCAGAAATATCAATATAGGTTTTGAGCATCTTAAGGAGAAATAATTTTACTAGGAGAGTCTGTCATGGCATCTTCAAACAGGACTATGTAAGATGAGGCATATGTCTCATTGGGGATTTTTGTTTGTTTGCTAAGTGTTGACAGCCCAATAGAATCACTTAGAGTTTTTTAATCTGCTTTCTGACACTTTTCACTGAAATAAATAAATAAAAACAGCTGTACTATGATCACATGCACCAACATCCAGACCAGGAAAATCTGGCAGAGCTGTGTGTGCTAATGCCTTGAGGTTTGTGTGTCAAGGGAACGGGAGCCAAAGAGTAGAAACTGGATGATTCTCATGGGTGAGGTGGATTCTTTGGATATGTCCAAATTTAGCATGTAGTATATATTGTATTGACATGAGAAATTCCTAGTGAAAAGGTATAGAGCATTTAACACAGAGAATGAAATTGTTTTGCAACTGTACCACTGGGACACTTATCATCCGTCTCCATGGTTTCTTTAAGTGAGCCAGAATAATTTGGAAATTAATTTGAGAAATGTTACTGGAAGCTTCTCTGTGTATAACAGAAGGGTGTAGCCACTGAATCATTTGTTTCATTGTCCTGTTGAAATGAATTTACTTTTCTGTCTCCCAGATGCATCCAAGTCCTTCAACGTGGTGGTGTTCCACTGCCGACACATGTTCCACAAGGAGTGCCTCCCCGTGGCCAACACAGTAAGCACCTGCCTGGGGCTCTCTGACACCTTGGCCAAAGAGCAAAGGACACATTTGCTTTGGTCACCTGTGGAGAAGGGCATGGCTCTGTCAGGAATTACCTGATTGCACTTACAACTTGTGATAATACCTCATAGTAGTCTGTGACTAAGGAAAGGAGGGGTTAGGGACACTGCAGCTCAAGTTCATCCAATGTAGAAAGAAATCACTGCTGTTTGAGCAAAATTTTATCACTTTCTGCAGTCTGAATATGTAAAGCAGCTCTGAGACATGCCGGCAATACAACCTGTCTGATGTTTTTTATTAATTCTTTTCCATTGCAGCCTTTACTTTAATTAAACATACTTAAAGACAAGGAAAAAGGTATTTTTTCAAGTGAGCCGTATTAAATAATTTAATTACTCATTTCAGAGTGAATATTTAAATATTATTGTAATCATCTTTATGGTCATAACATGTTTTTCTTTGTAATTTTTTTTCTTTATTCAATTAACACAAACCAAAAGAGTAACTAGATATGACCAGTTTTGAATTTTTGAAGGAAAGCATTAGAATGGTAGCAAAATGGCATAGAAAACTAAATTTAAGCTTTTCTGATTCTGTATCTGTCTCTGAAAATTAACATCTAGTGAAAAAATAACTTCAGTGTATCACTTAATCTGGAAGTAACCAAAGTGCTTGTAGCCATATGGTACAGCATGTATACTTAAATATGTCATGAAAATCTTCATGTATCAGACCATTTGCCCAAGAAGGCCCAACAACTAGTAAATATTTATTCAAACAATATTTACCACTGATTTTATTATGAGAAGTAATCTAAAATTGATCTAGCATTCTCAGTTTTCTGGGACAGCTGACTTGTTAGAATTTTTAGATGTGACATGGATGTTACAGGATATATATTCAAAGTTAGTATGTATGAACACACACTGTGATGTGCATGTAACTGAGCCGAATTTCCCCCTATTATAATGTTTTGTGGTCTTAGTTATGTTACTGGTGCTGGTTATTGGTGACATACTGAAAGGAAAGTCATGCACAAATCAGCACACAGAGCTAAACACAGAGTAACAATAAACACATATTTGATATCAAATGACATTATTTGGGTGCTGCTCTCAGTTACTGGGAGTCTGTGGAATGCTATCCAAGGACCGTGCTGTGACACTAAGGCATCCAGTGGTCCTTGGAGCAGACCAAGTGACTTCATTCTCTTCTTCATCTGTGAAGATAATCAGTGATGCTTTTGACTATGCACTTACTCATTTTTGGTGTGGATGAAGTGTGACCCTCCTGGTGGGTGGTAATGCCCTGGACAGTGAGTGGGGAGTTGTGCTGCCCTCTGACTTCCCAGCAGGCTGCCCCACGGTGCCCTCCCCTCCCCTGTCCCTGGCTGTGTTCCCAGGGAACAGCCTGATGTTCACAGGGGCATTAGCACCTTTCATTCATCTTCACACGTTCTAACAGGGCTCCATTTCTCTGAGAGATTCTTGTTTTCTTTTTTGATTTTTAGGTATCTCCTGTCCAATTCTGCAACATTTGCAGTGCCAAACACCGAGGGCCAGGAAGTGCAATCCTGGAGATGAAGAAATAGCAGTCCCCTAGTTCTTCATGTCAGTCTGTGACACAAAGTCTCTTAGGACCATGCAGAGCCTCTGTATTTTTCTGTTAGACATCATTTCTGTATATAATTTTGGTTGTGATTTAAACCTGGTTTTGGTAATTTATCAAGTTTATTGAGCATTTTCAAGAAAGAAAATATAAAACTGTTTCACTGGTGTTATGCAGTTCGTATGTCAGCTTATTACTTTACTCTGGAACAGCAGAAAAAAGAAATAAAATGGGGAAAAAAGGAAACAGTTTGGAGATTTGTTTGCTATGAGTTAATGGGCTTTACACTTTGGACCCACATTCTATTCATGATTAGACATTGTACAGAAAGATGCATTGCCATGAGAGCAGCTCACCAAACTCCTTTAGCCCTGGTTTAGTCTCCTGGTGACCTGTTTCCCTGGAGACTGGAGGAGTCTGGCTGCTTCCAGTGGACCTGCTTCAGGACTGGCAGCTGTGTGTGTGCTGCCTCCATCCCTTCAGTTAACAAACCTGTTAACTGTTAGTTCCACACACTGACAGTCTATGTTGGTTGCACATAGTTTGTTATAAACTGGTCGATTTCTCAATTGTTCTTCACAATGCAATAGTTCAAAGTGGGCTTTTCTCGTGTTCAACTCATCCAGAAACTTCTATATGTCAGCAGTTGGTCTTTACACTTGCTTTGTAAGTATTGTTGAAGTTTATGATTTCATTTAAGTATAGAGGGGGGAAAATGCATATGACTTTTCAAAGATAGGATCTCTAGGGGTTTCATTTGGCCTTAGCAATTTAACAGCTAAGTTAAATAAGTCAGTTGCATATTAACAAATCCATATTTTTATTCTCAACAGTGTTCTGTTTTCTTGATCCAAAGGAGGTTTATCTTTCAGAATGTCTCACAGTAGTGTGATCTGCTTACAATATTGGCTAGTTAAACTCAATATAACTATCTTTTCCCTAAGAAAGGTAATTTTTCAGAATTCCCAAGATATTTTTCTGCTTTTTAATAAATTGAGTTTGAAAGTAAAAATACCATCAAATTGTGAAGTTTAAACAAGCAGTTAATATAATAAGTTCTGGAACAACAGCATAGTGATGCTGCAGTCTGTAAAACTGGAAAATACAATATCTCTGAGTTCTTCTGGACCTTAGTCCCATGTAGGAGCACCTTAAAATGATTTCTATTGTGGAAACTTGGATTTCCAATTTATGTAAATCCATTATACTCTTATAAAATCCTCTGGGTGGTTGGTGAGCTGTTCCAGCAATGTGAAGAGTGATTGTTGCTGTCCAGTGTGCAGATATGTATAAAACTGGAATAAAATTTTATGTGTTTAGAATTGCTGGGATTTCCTCTGTGTGGTGGCATTGACAAAATTACCATTAAAAACATAGTAATCCTATTTTCTTGTGATAATACAGACAGCTGAGGGAAAAATGAAAAATGGTGCAAATCATTTGTGGCTGTGGAGTAGGTGGAATAACAGAAGGATGGGGGTTTGTGGTGCCGAGCATGGTCTGTGCAGGTGAAGCTTCACCCTTGGCAATGAGAGCCCGGCTCAGTAGCAGTTGGGTTTCAGCAGCCAGTGCATGTTCTCAGATACACTGTTCATTTATCCAGCCTTACTGCACTGATCAGGAAAGCTGCCTTCATTCCTTAATAAGCAAAGTGTTCCTGTGAGCTCCAGGGTTGTTTCACCATGATACTTGAGTTGTTGCATGCCCCACACCTGTAGACAAGCTTAAAAACATTTTCAAAACCCTGTTCTCCAGTAGCTATAAGCAGCTTTTCTATATTATCCCCTAAGAAAGCCATAAGCTGTCAGCTTACAGGAGGAAAAAGTCAAATTATTTCTATACATTTATATCACAAGGTGTTCTGTAGTTGTATGATAATTTCAAGCAGGTTTATTTTTTACTTCAGCTTGGCCTTAAATTCCCTAAAGCATTTGAATGTTCTGTGACTCAGTTTGCTAGTCATCCATCACCAGCAATCATTGCATTATACCCTGGCATAGTCTTTACATTATGCAAGTAGTTTTAAATCACTGTATGAAAATCTAATCAAAATCTTCTTCAAATCCAAAGCTTCTTTCATTTGGGCTTCAGGGACTACCCCTTTTCATGTTCCTGAATTCTAAATTTGCTCATTAAGATTCAGCAAGAAGTGTACAGGCCTGACTTTGATTCACTTTTCTTCCTAAGAAGCATTCCCATCACAGAAAACGTCTGAGGTTGGGGTCTGAAATATTCAGCTACCCAAGAGCTTTTCTTCTGGAGAAGAGTCTGCCTAAGAAGCAGCCTTAAAGTTACAGAGCCCTTCAGAAAAGTACAGAGTAGCACTTACCCAGTTTCACCACTGCTTATTTAAGATGTCAGTCCATTTATCAAAGTTCTTGTGTTTCTAAGGTAAACTTAAGATAAATACTATTTTTTCTCCGATACATCCAGTTGTGTGTGAGTTCTTGACCGATAAAGTTGACTGAAAACATTTGTGATGGATCAAGTAAGTACATATTGGCCTGTCATGTAAAAAGAAACAGAACTATTTTGGCTAAAATGATTCTTTGGATGATTTTTGTAATCTTTTTTTTTCTTATTTTGAGCCCACAATGCAGTATGATAGGCTTAGTGACAATGTTGGGCTACCCTGAAGATTTTGTGGGCCCAAAAGAGTGGGGAGCTGCAGGTGCTTGGTGAGCATCCTGCCAAGGACTTAACTGCAGATTTGTAAAGCAGCTAACAAGAAATACCCAGTTGCCTGCTCTGTTTGGTAATGTATTTTCAGAAGGAGACTGTGCTGCAACATCTTGTTCTAAATTTTGGCTGATGGTTGGGCAGAGGCTGCCACTATTGTGTGCAGACTGCACATGTTGGCTTAGCAAGTGTTCATCTTAAGAAATTCAGTCCCTTTCTATCTTAGGCTTAGTGTTCATTCAGCTACAGTGTTTTAAGCAGGCACTGTTTTATTCTTTGCTGCTGAGTACACTACCACAGTGTTTCCTGCTTGGTGACCAGAGTTCCTGTCTGCAGTTCAAGGGAACTGGAATTACAAATAATCTCTTTAAAATTAAAATCTCATGTTGGATTTCCTGCTTTCTGAAGTGTTGTGATTTAGCATTCAAGTATTGTATATCTGCAGTCACCTTGGAGAATCCAGTGTCATCTCTGCAGGTTGGTTGGACCAGCCCTGCTTGTGTTATTTGATAGCAGTTTGAAAAAATACTTGCAGGAAAATTCTTACCTAATGCTGCACAAGGACTGCTGCCTGACTGAGGAAATGCTCTCTGAGGTGCCAGTTTTCTGTCTCCTGTTGTACACTTCTGACTTCATATTCAGGCAGCATAACTTTTGCCTCTGTTTATAAATGCTAGACATAACATCAGTGTCTCTTCTTCTCCAGAAGAGCTTCCCCCTCGAGTGGATCTTTGCCAAAGACTAGCTATAAATCAACTGCTGTACTCCCAAAACAATTTAAACAAAACTTGTAAGAAATGAAGTCCCACATTTAGAGAACGACTCTTTAATTATATACTTTCAGGACTGTCATTCTACTGTGCCATGAAAGATTAATTTTCTCTTGGCATTAGAAATGTCCCTAGGTGATGTTTTTTCTGTTCTTCAAGACAATGTGTGCTTTCTTTTCCTGTAATCAAATATTAAATTATGCAGAAAACAGGACATCTGAGGCATCAAACGTGGAAGAGGATAGAGTATGTGAGAAGTTCTAAGAGAATTCAATGAGTTATAGTGGGAATGACCTAAATTTAGTCTTAAAAGGCTTCCATAAGTGGGGATCCTAATAAGCTTTTGCAATAGAGTTCTTAGAGGTTCTGCCATGTTCAGGCTGTATGTGGTGTCTGATGGCTGTAAAATCACATTTAGCAAGATGTCAGCTGGATGGTGTGTTCCAAATAGTGTTCCCACAGGATGCAGATTTATCTGTGTGATGACAACAAGGGATGGGAGCCACAATAAATAAGCCAGTAAGTTGTGAATTTTTAAAAAATTCTTTTAAAGAAGCACTTGTCTCACATTTTATCATGTCTTGCTCACAATAAACTGGTAGCACTGATAGGTGCAGATGGCAATAGTTTTTTCAATCTGTAGGACCCATTCAGTAGCAGCTATTTTTCCATGTGCTGGCACAAGAGTCACTGAAGCACTTTCCAGTGTCTCCAACTCTATAAAGGCTTCATCTGGATTTTCTGCAGGGTAATGAAGATCTTTAGCTAAGCAAAGCCAAAGTTGGGAAGCATTTTCCCTGGGTAATCTGTAAAGCTGAGCCAAGGATATATTTCTGGTATAACTTAGTTCTATGCTATGCAGATTTTCATTCTCTCTGCAGTATCAAAAAACTTTCCTGTGACATGCTAAGGGGACCATGTTCTGTTTACATTATTCCATATTCATTTTCTTTGTCTCCTTCTCCCCTTCTCCACCCTCGCCAAATATGTATATTGGTTCAAGTGCCTTTTTTTTTTAATTGTGTAGTGATTTTCAGTCATTTACTGCAAACACACTGTCTGTGTATTTATTAAAGTGGGGAACATCAAAAGTACGTGCTTTGTATGTGCTGTGGAAGGCAGCCAGGTCTTTGGTCATTCTTAGTTCCTGGGGAAGTTCAGTACCAGGTATCAAGCTAAGGAAAACATTTTCCTTCAGAGGCAGACTTTCCAAAATAAAATTTGCAATGGTGCCAAGAGAATTATTGAGGTAGGAAGGGACCTCTCAAGATCTAGTCCAGTCCCCCTGCTCTAGTATTGGTTGCTTCATCACCTTCCCAGGCACTGATTGAGTCTGACAAGCCTGTGGTTTCCCAGGTCCTACTTCTTGCCCTTCTTCAAAGTTGGTAATATGCCAGAGGCCTAGTTAAAACAAGAACTAGAGCCTTGAAGAGTGAGATTTGCTTCTAGTCTTCAGGAACCTCTTGTGATTGACATGGCTTTTTAAAGATTGTCAAGAACATTTCCTTCATGCTGAAGGTTTTGTGCATAGATATTTTATAATGGTGCAGTCTAGCCCAGAGAAGAAGCCAAATAATCTGCTGTTGGGTTGGATCATGGTGCCCAGCAAAGGCACGGATACTGCTGAGTGCCTGGCTTGGCAAAAGTCTTACTCAGCCTTTGCAATCGTTAGTCACAGAAGCAGCACTGCCTTCCTTAGCAGTGGTAAGGTTGCAGCTGCATTTGAGCATGGTTCTGGCACACAGATAGTCCTCTGCTGCCTCTTTCTCTCACAGATCAGTGCTTCTCTTCTCTTGCTCTTCCACATAAACCAACAACTGCCCCTGCATCTCTCACTGCCTTAGAAGTGCAGTGGAAATCCCCTGTTCCCCCACTGTCTCTACCAAGAACTACATCAAGGTGCTTCAAAGCTGTTAATCTTTCAGCAGCAGAATGAGCAGAGGGAATACCTTTTCATTGCTGGTAATGAAGGATGAAGCTGGACACTTGTCTCTAAGCACTGAGGAAGAATAAAGGAAAATACATTGCATGAGGTAGGAAAAGTTAAAATTTGCAGGCCCTTTTTGGGGGAAGCTTGGGAGAAATTTTATTTCTTTAGCAGGATCAGTATAGAGGATTTCACTTATATGAAAAAAAGTTCTGGGTTTTTTTGGAAATGATCCATGAAGCAAGCTTGTGATGGCTATGCTAGATGGCAGAGATCAGAGGTGGTGGACTCAGGCATCAGCACATACAAAATCATCTGCAGTGCAAGTTCTGCTTTTATAGGGTGTGTTGTATTTCCTGCCATTCTCTTGGGTTTATTTTCCTGATGGGACTCACTGTTAACAGCTTGAAGAGCAGGTGGCCTGGATGTGCCTCTCCTGCGAGCTCAGCAGCCACACACACGTCAGTGGACTCAGACAGCTCAGCAGTCACAGCTCCAAGGTTGCAAACTGATGTCCGGAGGTCCTTTGATGGCTGAAGTCTGTGCTGGAGCTTTGGAAACATGAGCCAGGTTTTGTTCCTACTGAAACTGATGACAAATTTTCCTCAGCTTAGATGAGGAGCACCATTTGACCCTCCTTAGATAGTAGATTGTATTATGGATATTATCAAATCAAATAGGTCAGGAATTTTTCCTCCTAAGGTGGATGAGATAGTCTGTAACTGTTGCAATGAGGCAAGTAGTACAAAATCTCTTTAACCATGGAACTTGGTGGTCATCCACAGGACTCACAGCTGAAAGAGTTTATGACTTCCATTTATCATTCTAGGAAACAGTGAGAAACATTTTAATTAGTAATATTTGCTTTCAAAACAGTGTTATAACAAACTTACAAGGGCATTTAAAGGCATTGTACTTCATGCTGCTCCTGTGAAATACGGGTGTGTTGGTAGTTGGTTTTAATTGCTTCTTCCCATATGCTGCATTGCAGTGTTGTACTAGAAAGGCTCATGCTGCTGGATCTGAAGAATGAGAGTCATGTTGCACAATAAGATTAGGTAAAGAAATTATCAGGATTTCTTACAGAGTTTTTTTTTCTAGATATTGAATCCTTTTTCTCCGTCCATGTGCCTCCTGTTATTTTGTGACTGCAACCAGCCTTTATGATGCATTGAATCAAATGTTAGTCTTCATTCAGTTAGTATTTTGCAATTCATGAAGTGGCAGGAGATGAAATGATTGGTATATTTTGTTATGGATGAATCCCAGAAAATGAAATCTAAAACTCATCACTTATTTCTTGTGTGATGTCATGCTTGTCATTTGATTCTGCTCTACTACAAAACTCTGTATAGTTTTGGGGGGAAAGAAAACCCAAACCCCAAATTAAAAAAAAAATCCTCTTTCCTGTTCTGTGCATTGTGATGATGGCTGTGTTATCTCCAGAGCATTCATGGAGTGTTCAGGCTCACAGAGCTCCAGGAGTGTTTGGATGATCCTCTCAGGCACAAGGTGTGACTCTTGGGGATGGTCCTGTGCAAGAGCAGGAGTTGGACTCGATGATCTTTGTGGGTCCCTTCCAACTCAGCATCTTCTGTGATTCTGTGGTAACAGGGCTAGCTTGTTGACTAGAGGTCTACAATCTCCTTTTAAGTATTTCCAAGCTGCGTCCTACAGGTCTCTTGAAGGTCTACTTGTAAGGTCCTACAGGTCTCTTGAAGATCATACTTACACTGAGTATGTGAATGTCTTTTATCTTCATCTTCTTTTATCTTCTTATGCCCCTCATATGATACAAAGATGGTTGTTCTAGAAAAGGTTGAGCTTTGCAGCTGAAATTGCAGTGTGCATGAGACACCTACAGCATTTAGTTCCCCACACTGTAGCCTCTTTTTTATGCCAGTGTTTATCTCCACTACTTCTTCACAGAAGAAATCTGCAGCTAACTTTAAGACAAACCTCACATCCAAAAGATAAATGATGCTGGGATTATAATGGCTCTATGCAAAGTTGCATTCATGACTGTCCTCTGCTGATGTGCATTCACTCCTCTTGATGCCATGCTAATCTGTTCATGAGGTTGCGTCTTTGTGTCTGCAATATCCTTACACCTCAAGCTGCTGGCAAATATTCTGCCAGAGAGAGTGGAAATAGCACGGCTTTGCACACTAAATCAGTTTCACTTGAATATTTTAGAGACCACCTTTGAAAAGAAATAAAAGAGAAAAAGGGGAGAAAAAAGTTCTGGTGACACATCTTTCAAATGATGTTTTTATTTGCATATAAATCCATTTTTCATTTAGCCACTTTTTAGCTTCATAAATAAAGCAGAAATAGATGGGTAAACAAATCATACTGCAGGCATCATCACTGCTTCCACGGTTTCATTTTTATTTTATGTATCTCAGTGCTCAGTAAATTCAGGTGAAAACCCAGTGTCCAAACCTGGAGATCCTCCCTTAACTGATACTTCCAACTTCTGCAGTTTTAGCTACTAGCACTAAGGAATACAGAACATGCTCTTTTCAGAGGAAATGGTTTGTTCCAAAGTGGCCTTGTTTTCTCCAGCTTATCTTGTCATTAGCAGTCCCACTGTTACCTACTGGCCAGAGCCACAAGGCACTACATCAGTAGTTCTTACCAGCACATGCCTTGTGTCCTCATCTGCACATACTCAGAAACATCACTGGATTACTGACAAGACAACTGAAAGAGTGTCATTGCCCCCAGTAAACCTCAGATCAAATTCACAAAATTTGGGCAAGCCAATATAATGTTTCTGACCGTCCAAGTTTTCGGTTTCTCCCCAGGCAGATGAATCAGCACAGACTGGTAAGAAGATTTTCCTAATGAAGTTAATTATGCACTTTGGAAGGATCGCTGTGGGTGTAGGAAAATAACACGGGTGATCTCCTGGCTGCCTTTTGTTGTCTTGTCTGTTCTGAAATTGTGTCAGCTCTCGGTCAGCTGCCTGTCCTTGTTTTGTGGTGAGTTATGCACAGCATCTCTTAGGATTAACAATGGCTGTTCCTGGTATGTTCCTCTCATGTCTGATGTTCCAGTAGAGTCCTAAAGTGCATGACCTGATTTATTAAGATATTACATTGATATATTGGGACAGCTATGAGTATCCCACAAGGAATGTACATCTGGAATTCGTTAATGCAGTGGTGTAACACATGTAAAAATTATAGCATCAAAACTATGTTGTCATCCTGGAACAATGAAAGATATTTTTAAAATTTAAATCTTCTAAACCGGTGGTCTTGGTGCAATATTTGCTTGGGTTTATATTTTACTTCTGCTCCCATTACAATGCACATGCCACAACTCTTCAAATATTCATTGTGGCCATCTGCCTGAACCATGCTGACCGAGCAGGATACTGTGGCATCATTTGATATGCATCCCAACCTCTTCTCCTTCTTCCCTTTCAGCCTCTGGCGTTTCAGGCACTCAGCAGCATCTACCTGCCTAGAGTTTTACTTTCATCTTCTTGGTGACTTTTCGTGGTGATGACTTTGAATCACATGTGTTGGCTTTAAAGTACATGGCACATGGGCCACAGGCAATAGCTGTTTTAGGAGTGTGCTCCCACCCACTTGTACAAATAGAGCCTGATTTCTGCTCAGAGGGCTGCAGGGAGGGGAGATGAAACCCACCCCTAACCATCACCACAAGGGCTTACCAAGGAATATGATTTCCTCACCAATTTTAAACCCTGGCCTTAATTTCTTTCCCTCTATGAGGCAATACAATTAGAGGGATTAGGTTTGTACTTTTTCAGTTTCAAAAGGAGTCATGTTTCACTTTTACCTAAAGACACTAAGAAAAATGTATGCCTTGAAACTCATGTTAAGAACAAACTAAAAGTAACAGCTGCAGAGAAACTTGAGAGCAAATCTGGTCATTGTCTTTGCATAGGCACCTGCACATTAAGGGTGGGGAGCACCCAAGCCTGGGTAATAATTAATGCTGGTTTGTGTTGCACAGAGCCAAAACACATGGGTAGGCGCATCCTCCACCTCAGAGTATGAGATCCTAAACCAAAGGTGATTCAAGAGAAACAGAAGTTTTCATTTACTGTGATAGCAGCTGGGACAGGCTTCGAAGCCCCAGAACTTCAAAGGAGCTTCGTAGTTCTCTATGTCTGAGGCAATTAAAAAGCTATGAAAAATGTAAGCAATTCCACCTAGTCCTCTACCAAGACCTGTTTCTTGATCATGTCAGATCACAAGAGAGACCAATGTTAATGGACATGGATTCATTTTTGGGAATCAGGTGTAGGTTCTGTTAACATTCATTTCTGTCGTCCTTTAATTTTCACTCACCATGACTGAAAGTTTTTGTGAAAGTTATTTTTAATTTCTCCAAAAAATTTTTCACACTCTACGAAAACTAAATGTGTTATATCTTTGTTATAAACTTATAAAGATGATAATTGATATAGAAACCAGATCTTGTTCAATTTCATCATAGGCTTCAATAAGAGCATAGACAACTTCCCCCTCTCTCCTCTTTAGGGCTGTTTATATTTTCTGAACTCTTTACATAGGGGAGTTCTTCAAAGTAATGAATGTTGCAAAAGATTATGTCAACAGAGGGATCTTGTTGGTTCGTGCTGTTAAATAATCCCATCTTGCTGCCCTTCTGACATCTGCAGGCTAGTTTTAGAGCCCAGGAATTGGCAGCAGTTTTGGATCAAGGTTTTGAGTTGTTTCTCAAAGCATGTGGATATGTGTCATGTCAATTCTACATGTTAAGCAATATTTTGATGAGTCATATAATTTAAAGCATGACTTTAAATATCTTTTCACATCTACACTACACCAATCTGGTTTGTTCTGCTTCTGCTCATCTTACCATGTCCCATTGCTCCCTGCAAACTCCTGCATCTCCATATGTTACCCTCACCTTCCATTAGGCCCAGATGCAAATAAAAAGCTCAGCAGCCCAGTCTTGCAAAGCCTACACTGCGTTGCAAAGTTGGGTCTAGAGGGACTGAGACAGTTTCCAAACTCTGCTGAGCTCTGAGGAAGGGGAAAGGGAGAAAAGATTCATTAACTATGCAGCTCAGACTGCTCACTTTGTCCATCAAACCAGTAACAGGGTTTACACAGTATATCCCACATGCCCAGGACAAATCGAAAAGCAGTTCACTGTTGGCTCATTGCTAAGACTGGTGTTGCTGAGCTAATAGCCCACCACTCCACCAAGGCACTGGTTGAGCCTTGGCAGGCCAAAGACAGGCCTCCATTCCTCCTTATGAGAGGCTCTTCCAAGCCCTTGTTTTCCCTTTTATTTTATTATCTTTTCAGATCACACTTTTTCCAGTGAAATTTCCCCAATTTGCTGTTTATCCCAGTCTCAACAAACCTGTCTTTACCTACTGTTTTGTTTTCCATGCTTTGCACATCTCTAGCCAGTGTGCTTTCCCACGGTGCCTCCCCACAACTCAGGACCCTGAGCTCAGGTTGTGCAGCTGGATTTTGTCTAAATCAGCCTTCAGCTCACACGTGGCAACCACCTGGGGATGTGGGTTGCCAACAGCCTGCTTGGGGCAGCTCTGAGTGTGGACACGCTTCTGCCAGTTGCTACGAAATGCTGAAGGCAGCGATGTGTTTCTCATGTGAATGTGGGTGTAGTGAGTCTTTGTGAAACAGGGACTCGGCACCTGGCACCTTAAATCATGATTTTTCTTCTCTGGGTGGGAAGAGTGGGAGGTGAGATTGTTGCCACCCACTTGTCTAGTGATAGTCTGGCATTTGGAGTGTCTTCTGCAAGGAGCATCGTGGGGTTTGGCGCTCTCTGAAAGCCTCGTCTCTCAAATCCCATGAGGGTGCTGCAGCTCACACCAGGCTGGAGGGCTGTGGCAGCAGCCATTTCTGGCTTTCCACATGGGGCTGCCCTGGCAGAGCCCAGGAATGGCTTTGCAGCAGCCCCCATCCCAGCACGGCTCTCCACAGCGCTGTGGTGCCACAGCCACGGAGTGTCCTGGCACTTGGTGGACTTTGCTTCCCCATAGCCCCGGGTAAAGGGCCTGCAAAGGGACCAAAAATGTGCTGTCAGGCTGGGATTTTTTGTTTTGCTGTTTGCCTCAGAAATCTGAGCATGCTGGCCCTCCAAGTCTCTTTGATAAGGGGTGGTGGGATTGTCTGGGGGAAAACTCGATAGGACTGGTTAATAGCTCTGCTCATTGTGAAGCAAATTTGTATCCCTACCCTGTCCCTGAATTTTTGAGGTATTTTGTCCGAGTTTTTCATCCTATTCCTGCCCCAGGGGTTAAACTGAAGAGGCAGAACCCATGTGCCTGCCTCTGCAGTGGGTTTGGCCCCACAGGCACATCAACCTGGGTCTCATGGCAGGTTCAGGCACAGACCTGGACTTTCACCTGTGAGATGGAGCCCCAGACATCTCCTCTCAGTTCTCCCTGCTGCCAGCAAGGTGGAGTAACACAAAGTCAACTTCACACCAAGTCTGAGGCAATGTAATCAGAAAAAAAAAAGACTTTCCAAGAAGACTCCTCTTCTTCCTTTCCAAAAATACTCTTTTAATCTTGTTTTGGATTTTAGAAGTGTTTTAGCAGGTACTGTCTAACAGGAAGAAGGTGCTTTTGGCACACACCAAGAGAAGGATCAGAAGAAACTTGTTTCACACTTGACATCCAGAAGCAGTGAAGGTTTCAAAGACTTGTTCACGGGTAGATGTCAACTGTACTGCAATAATTAGCTCTGTGTGTATCACTGCTTTGCCCCATGCCTCCGCAGCACTTCTCAGCAGTGCCTCTGAGATCCTTGTGCTGCCAGCTGGGGCACATCAGCTCTGGCACAGTGACACTGCTGACACCTGCACTCACACCACTGACACACTCAAATTTATTGCTCAGCATCTGTCCCACTAACCTTGATCAAAAATTCTTCCCTTGACGTTAGAGGGTATATGCCTCAATCTTTCAGAAGAAAATCAGGATGGTGTTTGAAAATACTGGGTTTGAACAATGCTACACCGAGGTGAGAAGGAATCAGGGTATGGTGGAAAACATTCCATCAGATTCTGCTCAGGGATGTTATGCAAATCCTTACCCCGTCCACAGAAAATCCTTTTTCAAGTACAGCACCAAGATACCCAAGTCCTCAGTCTGCTGTCTGACCCTGCTTCTCATTTGCTTTAGTATGACAGATTTTATCTTCCTGTTTTACAGGTGGTCAGGGAATACAGAGGGGTATATGAAGTCTATGACCTCTCTCTCCACAGCAATGCATCATTATTGATTATAAAAGGTGTATTCATCTACAGGCATTTGCAGTTTTTAAAAATGTAATTGATATGTCATGGCCATTAATTCATTGGTTATTAAGATTTAGTAAAGGCTTTCCTTCTGAAAGAACATTTTTGAGACCTACAGTGAGGAGACGCTGTTATTGTGTAGTTTGTTCTCTCATCTTGCTGCCTGCCATTTCTGAGATACAACAGGAACATGAGTAGCAACGTGTGAACATTTGTCAGTCCTGTTTTGAAGAGGAGAAAGGGAAGGGAGAAGGTGTTAAAATTTAACTTTAATTTTTACCAAGACTGTTTCTGATAAAAGCTGCAAGAAACTGCAAAGAGATGCCACCAAAATAAGACCAGCATACCATTATTAGCTAAAGATGTTTTTTTCCCCCCACAGTGTGAGAAAAATCAGTCTTGCCTGCCAAGGACTAGAGAGACTGCAACAGTAGAGTTTGGTTCCTATAGTGACTGGTACAGCAACTGTGAACACCCAAAGTTAATGATGGAAATAATTCAGAAAAAATTCCTCCCAGAGACAGTTGCTGGATGAGCAGACTGTTTATTGTCATGTATACGTCCATAATAAGGTGAAACAGGGCAGAAATGGAGACTGGGGAAGGCCCTAAGGAAGTTTTGCTGTATTGTGGATGCAAAGGCTATTTTGCCTCCAATCCCTGCTGTTTGATTGTAGCTCCTTGAAAGGCTGCAGGCACCTTTCTGTGGAAAAGGAAAAAACAAACAAACAACAGAAACCCCCAAGCCAACACAATTTTTCAAAGATACTGAAGAATACACTATCCACAGCTAAATAACAATCTCTTAAGCCTGTCAGGCCTTTAACAGGTGGGACTCTTCCAACTGACTCCAGGGATTGTTTCCCACAGCATCTGCACAGGACACCTTTGGGATGAATAATAGTATATCTGGAGCCACTCTAAGTGAAAGATCATCTTCCTGCAGAGAGCAATGTATGTCACAACCTTTCAGTGTTCTGCTCTTCCTAATTTTGATGAGGGAAGTGCTGGCATTCCCAAAGCTCAGTCATCATAATCACTTCGGGATTCCTTGGAACAATTTATGGATTATGGTAAGACAAGTCAGGACAAATCCAGCTCAATTAAGAACAAACCATTTACTGAGAAAGAAGAGTGGAGATACTTGAATAAAGATCCTTGATAATCAAAAGCTGGGGTTACCTTCAGTGTCCACATGTTTAAAAGCTGATTTTCAGCTGTGTGATTTAAAGGAGCAGAAGCAACCATTTGACAAGGTCTTTGGAGGGGATGCCTTTTGGAAGTTTGGATGAATCCTCTGCTATAGTATCAGTTTTCATGATGAAAGTGCCTCTCCTTTGGCCAGAGGTCACATTAACCCCTTCAGACCATGTTTTTTTTAGGCCATACCTGGTGTGTCCAGGACTAGTAGCAACAGCTGGGCAGTGCTGCTCTTAACAGGACACCTTCTGTACTCCTGGTTGCTCTAAATTGTTATTGCTTCCTTGAAAGCAGTGAGTGTCAAGACAAGAAGAGGAGAGGGGCTTCCAGCCTCCACAGTCCAGCTTCAAGTGATTAGAAGGAAAAAATTCCTGATATTTAGAAAATGATGTGTCAGATACTAAACCACCACAATCAGTTCACAATGGTTTACAGACATCTGTCTTCTTGAAGAAAAACAAAACCTATGTCCTTCAAACTGGCATAAATGTAGGCATTATTTTGCATGTATATATTATATTTCATTTCATGGCCTTTCTAAATTCAAGGCACATGCAATCAGAATAGTTGCAGATAGTAATTTTTCTCCAAATTTTAAGCATTTCAGGATTAGGATTATGCATCTTTTTGCTACATCCCTCCTCCTAGCCCACATGAGGGTGGAAGCAACAGCACTGTACAAATGTGCATTAGCACTAAGAATAAAAGCAAGGAGGTTGGATGGTGCTGTGATGTGTGTAATGCCATTAACAGCCAATTCATGAGCAAAGAGTAATGCATGGAATCAAACTTGGGCCATGCATGCCATGTCCCCCTCATAAGAGAGAAACTCACTGCAGGTGAGGCATTCCCCTGAGAAAAGACAAGATTGTGCTGGAATGGCTTTAAAGAAAAATTAAAAAAGAGAGAGAGCAAGTGTCACAATATTAATTTTTATTGTTATGCAAACAATGCTTTTCTAGATCCTCACTGCAAATACTAGAGATATTGTAAACATATTTTATGGGAAAGAAGAGAAAGGGTATGGAAAAATGTGCATGAAGAAATAAACTTCTTAAGCAGAGACTGACTTTTCTTTCAGGAAAGATCCAAAGGATGTGCTACAGAAAGTATTTCTGCCCTTTTCCCCTGCCACATAAAAAGGCAGATATTTCTGGTTCTGGCCAGTGTCCTTCTAACTGAGAAGATGAAATGTGTCAACCACATTTAGGATCAGATTTTTCAAAAGCACTTTTCAGTGACTTTTGAATGCTGAACTCAGATAGATCAGGGAACCTGAACTTTGGCTAGGAGTTGTTCATACCTTTTATATGGTGGGAGTTCTTCCTACTTGTCAGCATGATTCTCCAAAACTCATCTTCTGTACCTTTCATTGTGCTTTTAATTACATACCTGATACCCCAGGAGGAGGCCAACCAGAGCACAGGTATCCTCTTCAGTTTCATTTCTAAAGCTTCAATCAGTACTGTATACACAACCTGTCAAGACACTGTTGCCATCTAAATAATACAACCCAAAGACACTTTCTTTGTCCAGGTCCAGCTTGGCAATTTTCCTCACCGAGAGAGGGAGGGAGCTGTGGTTCCCTGCAGCTCTGGCCATGCTGAAACTCATTCTTGCATCTCAAGAAAGCTTGTCCTTCTTATCACCCTGTTCTTTCCCTCAAATTTGTATTTTATTGACACACCAACTGTGTAAAAAGTGAAAAAGCCTGGTATTAATTAAGTGGTACTTAATTACTCGCCCTTACACCCACCTGCTGACCCTAAAGGATTTTGGATCTTTTTTCATATCTTGTCCACTTGCACTGCCTCAAACCTGAAAAGATTCACCCAAATGTAGCAGTAATTACAGGATTTCTCTCTCTAGCATTCCCCCCACCCCTATTTGAAGCTGCTTTCTCTAATTCCTCTTTTTTTCAGGGAAGAGGACTTGCAGGAGGGATGGAACATACCTCCCCCCTGCAGATGTCCAAGCATGGATATCTGTGTCCCATGGGGGTTACCCAGGACTGAATCTCCTCCAGAAACACCACTGGTGCTTGTTCTGGGCAAGCTCTATAGCCCTTCATTAGTGATGCTTTTCCATGTTAAAAAAGGAAAAAATGTGCCTAAGTGTTAAAATATGAACATGTTTTTTAATTTCAGATGTTTGTTATAATTTTCCTCTGGACTGGACTTTTACACGGTTTAGAACTACATTTATTTTATGAAATCACTTTTCTTTTGATGTGTGTTTTCCACTGTATTCCTTACTATCCTTGTCATGTGAGCCAAACAGCTCTCCTCTCTGTGACTCACATCCAAAATTCAGCAACACCTACAGAAACTGCCCAGATAATTTGAACAGTCTTTTACTGCCCGTTATATGCTGACCCAAACTGCAAGTATAGTACCAAGCTGTCACTTGTAAAAGGAGATTTAAAATTCAGGTCCTGTACTCCTGAAACCATTCAGTTTCTCATGTTGCTTTCCCACGTTTGCTCATTGTTGGTCCCAACAGGCACCGTGTTTGTGTCCATACCTTCTGCCTCCCCCCATCCACATTACAGTGCAATCCAATGCTTGAGCTGTCCTGCAGCTTCATTTCCCATTCCAATTTGCCACTGCACTGAATATTAAATGGTGTGCTCATGATGGGGATGTCTTTTATCTGCTGTGTCTGGAGTGTGAATTGTGAGTGTTCATATGCTGTGATTTGTAGAGCTCTGGGAGGTGCAAGTCGCTTATCACTCCACAGCAGTTGATCTCTATATTTAAATTATTGTTGCAGTGGAGATGGCTGCAAGACACCTGCCAATTTTTTCTATCTTCAGGCTTGTAAAACTGACTCCTATGGACCAGTGTCCTCTAATTTTATTGCTTTACACAAATGAAGAGTGATCAGAACAGCAGAAATGTGTGATGAGAAGCCACATTGTTGAGGAGTCAGAAAGTACACAAACTTTGCTGATGAACATTTTGGGTGAATAGGGATCATCACCTGGCAAAAGTGATGCCATAGCAGCTGGACTAATACTTACCTTCTCCCTTCCCTTTAGAGATTTTATGTTCAAAAATCACCACTCCCTCAGGAGCATTTTTCTATGAATTACTGCTATTCAAGAGTGAAACTGAAGTGAAATCTTTTTGTTTTTAAATAACACCAAATAAACAATAACAACAAAAATAAAGCACAAATAAGCAGGGTAAATTGTAGTAAAGGATTATTCATTTTTAAATAACATCTATCTCCAACTAAAGTATAACCAAAACACAGAGAAAAATTTGCTTTGAAACACTAATTAATGTTCCTCTGAGGAATTACAATAAATGTTATATGCAACAGACAGAGAGTGTGGAGAGATCACCCTGATTGTTTGCTGATAATTACTTTCCAAAATATAGCTGATGGAGAGGAACACACACATTGATAAACCAGCTGAAGAAAAAGCCTTGGCTGTTGTTCAAGGCCATTAAATGGGGCAACACCAGTGCAGGTCAACCAGCTGAGGAGGGAGAGATCGGCTGTCTGACAAGACACATCTTCATGCTCCTTGTCCACCAGCATGGAAAAGCATTTGGGGGCTTGGTGATACAGGATCTGCTGTTATATCAGACAGCAGAAGACAAGAAGGCACAGGAGAGTGTTCTCCCTCCCCCTTCTAGCCCAAATGCAACCAAATGCAACCAAATGCACTCTGTGCTGCTGAAATCTGCTACCTGTGTTACACCTTGGTGAAGAAAATGCATGAGTAATGCAAGTTAAGACCATCACTTTCCAGAATTTTTGAAAATCATTATTAAAGTGGTGGAATCAGATACCAAAGTGGCCAGAAAGAGAAACGCTGAAGATGTGAAAAATTACTTCAAAGAATTTGGAGCCCTGTGCATAAGATTTTGGTTTGATCCTTCACCAGCCTAACAGCATTCTAAGAGACTGTCTGTAATCTTCCAGATGAAACAATTTCCTTGGTTGCTATGACATGTTTTCTTTGGTATTCTGCTTTTCTTTTGGGGTTGGGTTTATTTGTTGTTGTTGTTGTTGTTTTGTTTTGTTTTAAAATTATGTTTATGTGAGAATTAAGTAAGTACCTACCTTTAAACCTTTAAACAGGTCACAATTTCTCAATAAACACTGTTACTGCTCTAGCTGGTATGTTAAATCCACTTCTTAATGGTACAGGAAAATGTGTCATGCAGATCTGGGACTGGGCAGTCATCAGAAATACAAAGTCACTGGATTTTTACTCTCCATATCAGGGATCTCCATGCTTGGCCAAACAGCAAAAAATAAATGGCAGGAATGAATATCTAGCAAGGATGATTTTGCCAGCCTTGAGTGACTGGTGCTGAGAGATCCTCTATTCAGCAAATTTTGGGGTGCTTGAGTGTCAAGGCAGGACAGAAATTTTAGTTGTGACTACTCTCCAGTTCTGATTTAAAGCTGTAACTTCAGGAACAAGATCAAAAGCCTGAAGCCAGTCTGGGGCCAGGTTAGCGCTGTTGGCTGTTACACGGAGACAGGAGCGAGCGGTGGATGGCAGGAGAATGTCAGAGCAGCACAAATGGCAGGGACCGTGTGGCACATCGGGCAGCACCGGCACTCTGGGCGCTGCGCGGCTGATGCTGTGCCGGACAAGCTCAGCCCGGGTCATCTGCTGCTTTAGCCCCGAAAAGAGAGCGAAAGCTGTCAGAGGAGCTTGGACACCGGACACACTCCGACCTGGTGGAAACTTCTAGGGAAAAAAGAAGGTGCCTCGGGCTCTTTGAGTGTGCAAGGGGGCTTGTGCCGGCAGCTGCCACAGCGCTGGCGGCTTCCAGCAATAATCATCGCCGTTCTCTCTCTTGATGCGCTTTATTATCGAGAGGAGCTGCCTCATCTCCAGGAGACGCCGCTGCCAACCCTGCTGGTCCCCGCGGCCGCCTCCCCGGGGCCGGGGGCGGGCAGAGGGGCCGAGGCTCACCTGAGACGGCGGCGGCGGCCCCGCCTCTCCCCGCTGTGTCTTTAAAGCCCTCCTCCTCCTCCTCGCCCTCCCTTCGTCCCTCCATCCCTGCCTCGCCCCTGCCGCTCGCAGCTGCCGGGCTTTGCCTCGCCCGCCTCCCCTCCCCATCCTCCCCATCCCCGTCGCCAGCCATGGCTGACATGAAGACCGGCATCTTCGCCAAGAACGTCCAGAAACGGCTCAACCGCGCTCAGGAGAAGGTGCGCTGCGGGCCGGGGGAGCTGCTGGGGAGGGCCGGGGGCAGAAGGGAACCACGGCACTGCCCGGGCTCCGCGAAGGGATGCGGCCCCGTTCGTGCCCGGGCTCCGCGAAGGGATGCGGCCCCGTTCGTGCCCGGGCTCCGCGAAGGGATGCGGCCCCGTTCGTGCCCGGGCTCCGCGAAGGGATGCGGCCCCGTTCGTGCCCGGGCTCCGCGAAGGGATGCGGCCCCGTTCGTGCCCGGGCTCCGCGAAGGGATGCGGCCCCGTTCGTGCCCGGGCTCCGCGAAGGGATGCGGCCCCGTTCGTGCCCGGGCTCCGCGAAGGGATGCGGCCCCGTTCGTGCCCGGGCTCCGCGAAGGGATGCGGCCCCGTTCGTGCCCGGGCTCCGCGAAGGGATGCGGCCCCGTTCGTGCCCGGGCTCCGCGAAGGGATGCGGCCCCGTTCGTGCCCGGGCTCCGCGAAGGGTTGCTGCCCGCGGAGTGCCGAGCCAGCGGGGCCGGGAGCGGGGCCGCCCGCGCTATTATGTAAGCGGCCCATTTCCCCGCACCGGCGGTGCCCCCGCCCGCACAGGGCTCGCTCCCCGCCGGCCACTTGCCACAGGCCCGGAGCAGCCGCCGCTCCTTCGCCTTTCAGCAGGTGCGGGTGGCCGCGCTCCGCTCCGCACCGGGGTGGCCGCGCTGCCACGGGGGTGGCCGCGCATCGCTCCGCGCCGCTCCGCACCGGGGGAGCGCGGCTTCGCCTCGCCTCGCCTCGCCGCCAGCCTTCCTAAGAGGATTGCCTTTCCTTTAATATCCACGCTGGTTCATCCCCGGCTGCGGCGATCCCGCGGGGTGACAGCGGCGGGTTTGGGAGCTGTCCCGGGTGCCGAGGGCCAGCCCGAGTGCTCTGCGGCTGGTGGCGTGTCTGCTGAGGAGGCCAGTGCCGGCTCTGGCGTTACTGTAGCCTGGGATTGAACAACGGGCGAAGTCGTGGAAAATTTGCGGGAGCTCCTGGCCAAAGATGAGGGCCTTGCTGGCCACTGTTTGTTTTGTTCATCTTCATTAGTGAAAGCCGATGTGTATAGATGTTGCACACAAATAGCTCCGTGTAGCTGTTGGGTGTCTCAGAACAGGACTGTAGATAGAGAGATTAAAGCCCGTAGAAAAGCATTTGTGTGTGGCTATTTATAGCAGCTGTGTCCGCTGTTGGTGCAGTTTGCAATAAAGCTGTTCCCAGCACGAATTTTGGAGACACGGTTGTCAGCAAGCATTGCAAGTCATCTCTTTTTAGGGCTAATAAAACCCCTCTAGCATATATCCTGTGTTGTAATATACCCTAGGTAATAGGGCTCTGCAGAATTAAGAGAGATTATTTTATGAGTGTATTTCTTATAATTCACTGCCTATAAATCCCCACTTTTTTGCCACACATTGAATTCTGTGGTGCTGTAATGGCATAAAATTTGGAACAATTAACATGTAGAAAAGTCTTGTACATAATCATGTTAGTATTCAAGAATCTAATATTTGAGGCTGTTCCAGGCTAGTGATTATTTTTCCCTTTAAAATACTTCTGTCCAGCTCACCAGGTCATAGAGTACTAGAATTTTCAATACCAAGGTCATGATGCGTTTCTATTCTTGCAGGTTTGGACTACAACTGTTTTTGAGTAAAACACATAGTACAGTCTTTAATAGTTTGATATCTGATGACTTTATGGTGGGAGTTGATCTGGGTTGGTAGTTGAAACCTAAAAATCCTATTAATTTTCTTGTGTCTTTGTCAGTGTTGTTGTGATTAACCATCTGGAAGAGCACTGGTGCAGATCTTAATAATCACATGTGCTGGTTCCAGTCATGTCTGTGCACACATGGGAGGTCCTGCTCACAGAAATGGGTGAGCATAACAAAGAGAACAACTTAGTCTGAGTACCTGAGGTACCTGCTCCTGCACCAGCCCCAGGGAAGCTGCCTCGAGCCCAACAGGTGCCTTGGATGCCACCTGGGAATGCTGATGGGCTCTGATGGGTGGGCTGCTCTGCCCTCACACTGGTGATAGCCATCGTGATAAGGGGAAAATTTGGCCTGCTTCAATCTGCATGTGTTGCAGTCAGTAATTTGGCAATTTCAGCCTCATTATGGCATCCGTGGTGGTAATTTCTTATGTCAGTGGTCTGAAAGTTCCTTATTTATGGGGCTATTTGAAAGCTACTGTGACACAGAGTAGGTCACAGTACCAGTGGGCTGATCCAGAGTGAGTCACAGTGCCATGTAGCTCCTTGCCCCTGCCTCCTGGCATGCAGGTGTAGGTATTGCAAGAGCTGTGCACATCTACTGTCTCAGGCCTACATTTCTGGTTAGCTTTGGGTTCTTTTATGGCTATACAACATAAAAGCCTTTATTTCTGCTAAAACTTTACTTAAAAAATAGAGGTCTCCCAATGGGAATGATACAGAATGACTGGATTTTGTTTATTTGTTTTGGGTACTTGGTGACAAGTAAATTGTATTTAGGAGTTGAAAATCTGATGAATAGAATGGCCTTGTTACAGGTGTGTAATATCCCACTGACTTACAGAGATGTTTAAATACATTCTGAGTTGTTTTATCTTGTTCTTATTAGATTTTAGCACCTTCAGTTTAGTTAATGTATCTTTATAGTTCAGTGTTTTTATGAAGCATTTATATGTAATTTTCTGTTTGTTGTTGATGCAATGTATGTTTTAAAAACACAGAGGGCCTCTAAAACATAAAACTTTATTTATGTAAACTATTTTTCTAATGATGCAATCATTACCTCCAGTTCCTAGCAGTCCAGGAGAAATTCTTGTTACACGGTGTAAGTAGTGTATGTGCCCATGTCTGACTTGTCACTAATTATATGACAGAAGCTAAATAACTGGAAAATATCTCATATTGAGCAAGTGTGACTTTTATTAGAAGTATTAAATCTGAGTTGTGAAAAATGGAGTGGCCAATTATTATTTCCATACACCATCCTGATGATGGTGCTTTTTGTGGTAGTACTTGCCTTGGCACCCTGATTTTGAATCTAGTGTCCAGTGACCTGCCTGTGGGACAGGAGGCAGGTCTTGCTCACATGCTTAGGGCAGGTGATTGCCAGCACTGGGATCAGGAAGACATTTTCCCCCAGGCAGATTGGCACTGGTCCCCAGGGCTCTTTCACCTTCCTCTACAGCATCAAGAATGACCACTGCTCAGGGCTTCTTCATTCCCCTTGGGCTGGGTTGCTGCTTGCTGCTCATGCACCACTAAAGATGGCCTGTTGTGCCCTGCAGCTGAGGGGAGGAAGGCTTTTTTTTTCCCACCACAGAGGGCTGCAAGTGTCTGCAGGGTTTTTAACCTTCCTCAGCAGCACCGAGCATAGCCCCCTGTCAGGGCTCCTCTGGCCCGTCAGCTCAGTTCTTGCCTACCCCTCCAAGGCACCACTCATGCCCCGGCTCTCTCGGGCTTCCTTGGAGTGAGAGAGAGCTCTGCTCTTCCCTTGGCTCCATTTCCCCAGGGCTCCTTGCTTGTGCAAAACAGCCTGTGCTTGGAAGGGCTCCAGGCTTGCTGCCCTATGCAGAGCTGCTGCTTTTCAGCTCTCCCTGCCTGCACCAAAAGCACAGGGCAGGCACAAGAGTGCTCTTCATGCACCCCTGGCCAAGATGCACAGCAGCAAAGCAAGTCTTGGAAGGCAGAACTGTGCCTGTCATTGAAATGTGTCATGCCTTGGAAAATGCTTCACAGTACCACACACCTTTTCTTCTGAACTGTGTTCCTGCTGCTGCTGCTCTCTGTGGCTCTTGCATTGCTAGACTGCAAAGGGTGTATTTTCAGGCTAAACTAAGAAATGTGTTAGCCTGCTCCTGGCTACACATGCATGTTGTGTTAGTGCTTGTGAGCATCAACTCTAGAATGGATGAAGAAAAACAAAAATTAAAGTAATATCCTGTTTCCAGCTGTAACCTGTGTGTTAGGTGTCCTTGACAGTGTCAGACAAATAAGTCTCATCACTATTTGACTCATGGCAAGCACAGGAAAAAGAACAGTTATGCCAGTCACACCCAGAGCTCTGACCCAGGTCTGAGGGGTCCATCCAGAGAGCGAGCAGCTCTCTGCAGTGCAGGTCCCAGGCTCATTCAGGAGACAGAGGCAGAGAGGGGCACACCTACAGCATGGCTCAGGTGGAGTCTGAAGGTCCCAGGCTGAGCTGGGACACATTCCCTGGGCCCTTGGCAGGAGAGGGTGGGCCCAGAGGTCCCAGGTAAGGCTGGTCCCAGACAATGAGGACCCTGACAGAGGCAGATGTGACTGCTCATGTGCCCTGCTTTAGATATTGGTGATTGGCCATTTTGGAGGCAGAGTATGGGCCAATGGACCTTCTCTCTGATGGTGTACTGTTGTTAAAAACTCTTTTGTTTTAGTGTGTTTTTCTGAGGAAAACAGCTCGGGCATTTCAAAAAATGAGCCAAAAGAGAGGAAAAGCAATCCTTGGCTACTGAACAAGTATTGCTCAACTCTAAGACAATTTGCGTTTAGATGAGGAGCTTGATCTTTGAGCCTCGCTAATGTCAGGAATGGTGGGTTTTGCCATCCTGTGGATACCCATCTCAGCTAGATGAACTCAGACTTTCAAAACCCACACACTGCACTTGCTTTTTGCAAATTTGTGTAGATGGTCCTGTTATCTTGAGATGATCCACAGCTCTCACCCCCCTCAGAAGTTCCATGCCTCCTTCCCAGGAGGAGCCAAGGCTGGAAGAAGGTTATGGGTGTTCACTGCCTTCTGCTAGTGCAGGGCTGGGAAGAAATGTCATCAGAGATTTCCTCAGCATGTACTGGTTGGGAAAGGAGCAGGTAGGAAGAAAAATAAATTTGAGTAAAATAGAATAGTTTAGCTGTAAGAGATCTATAGTGATCATCTAGTCCCACTGACCGAAAGTTAAAGCCTGGCTTTAAGGGCACTGTCCAAATGTCTCTTCAACACTGACAGTTGACAGACATGGGTCAATGACCACCTCTCCAGCAGGTCTGTTTCAGTGTTTGACCACCCTCTCACAATAAACCCAGCTGGTGCTGTCACAATGCTTCTGAAACTCGGTTTCAGTAAGACTTGTTCCTGGACATTTCTTGTGTAACTCCTGAAAATCCAACTAACATGTTTTTTGCTGTTTAACTTCTAAGTAAGTAGTATATTTTGTTTCATCTGTAAGTTAAACCAATAAATACCCCAATTCATGAGAATTTTGGAGGTGTTACTAGGATTTAGAATGTTGTAAAGGAGGAGTTTCCCTAAAGGAGAAAGATAAACTTCCATCTGGAAGGGAATTTTGTGATTCTCTACAAGTCGTATGTTCTGTAACTAGTTATGTCTGCTCTGAGGCAGGAGATGAGTATCTGCAAGAATAACTTGTGAAAGGCATGTTCCCTCTATTATATCTGTGCTGAGCTGCTTGCAATGTGATGACATGGTTCTAGTAGCCTCAGGTTCATAGCAGCAAACTGCTGTCCAATGATTTAAAACTAACCCCACAGATACTATAAAATCTATTACACTGAAGTCATTACAGTGCTATGACAAACCTCAACATTTGGGGCCCTGCCGGCACGAGCACATACAATGATGAGGCAACTGCATCTTTGAAAAGCTAATTTTTAGTCTCTGGGTTTACAAACAAAACCAATTACAAGGCAATTTCTCATGTGAATGGTATGGCCTAAACTTGCAGATCAGAATTTTCTAGCTTCCAGTGCCAGTGTAATGAAAACTTGAATTTTATTATTTAAAAATTCTTGGGTTTGGTCATAGAAGCTGTAGAAAAGAAAGTTCAGGTGGTCATCTGTCCCATTCTACCTAATGAAAGTGCAATCAGTTGTACTTAAAATTATTTGTTTGAAGTGATTTTCTTGCCGGCCTTTTTTAAGTTTATAATGGTGGAGATTTTGCAGCTTCCCATAACTGATCTATGCCTTTGCTTAGGCATCTCCAGTCAGAAAGTTCTCATTGAATATAAATGTCCTTTTTTGCAGTTCAAGTCCCTTATTCCCTGTTGTAGATTTCCTTGTTGCAGAGGAGTGTGTCCTATCTTCTTACCTCAACATTTAGAAGTGGTTTTCCTCTTTTGTTAGCGTTCCTTATGATCTAACTGGAATTATCACATGACCCTCCCAATCAGGCCCATCTCTTAATAATAAGTAGCTCTTATTAAAATACTGATTGCTTTCAAGTGTTTTAGTTTCTAATGTACAGGTTAAAAGGTACAGGTAGATTCTGGCTGTGTGAGTGCAAAGCGTGAAAAATTGGGGAGAGAAAATCCCAGAGCTCCTTCCTATGAGGTTCTCACATGGCATTTTCCCTGCTTGGTAAAGAAGGGTAATCTGTTTGTCCTGTTCCAGTTTCCCCCCTGTGTGCAATGTTAACCATGACCCTGTAAGTCATTATGCAATACTCTCTTCCTCATTGTCGTTTGGCTTCCACAAGTCAAGAAAGTGCTGGTTCTTAAGTTTTGTGGGGCTCCATAGCCCTGTGTTCACTTGCCAAATGTGGCCGCCTCCTCTGTGCCTGCTTGAGAATTTTGTCTTTTCTCATTAATTCTTTTCCATTTCCTTTTTCGTTCTTGAACGTGTGTCTCTTCCTCTGCTCCTCTCTTTACACTTCCCTTAGACACTCTCTTTAAAATAAAATAATTTTTTTAAAACCCTACTGCTAACCTTTTGGATTTGGGTCTGAACTGCTTTCTTCACTGTATCTTACCTCTCTGGAAGAGTTTTTGCATTGTCATATTTTCTGAGCCCTCATGTTTCTGCCCCAAGGACTGCTCGTTATCAGTGCAGCTGTTGTCAGTGGTCCACAGCCACTCCACAGGCAGTGCCACCTTCCTGTTGTGGTACAATTGACAGTGTGACTTTATGGGCATGTAGTGGAGAGATGCTGGGGTGGTGATAACCTGTGTATCTGGAAAATACAGGAATTCATGGCCTAGGTTGGTCACCAATTCCTGCCTCCTTCATTAGGATGTGCTGCTGGAGCCTGGTGCAACCAGCTGTTGTAGACAGCAGGGGTGAGAGAGCAGGGAAAGAGGGCAGGAAAGGAGAGTACACAGTGACTTTCACCTCAGTGACCCAAACTTTATGCACTGACTAGGAAGAAGAGTGAAGAAAAATGCCCGACATCTGTCATGGCAGGATATTTCAGTGGGGATAAACGACAGAGAAAAGCAGGATAAGTATGAGGTGGGGGTGAGGATGGAGGGGGCAGCAGGATGTCTGTGCCCACCCCTCCTGCAGCACA
This sequence comes from Pithys albifrons albifrons, assembly GCF_047495875.1. NCBI lineage: Eukaryota > Metazoa > Chordata > Aves > Passeriformes > Thamnophilidae > Pithys > Pithys albifrons. The sequence goes on along the minus strand of NC_092464.1, from coordinate 51,024,771 downwards.
GCTGTCCAGGCTTGGGGAGCCTCTCTTAGTGACTTGCCAGGTAACAAAAGCAAGTGTGGGATGGCAGACAGAATACTGAGACTGGGGAAAAAAACAAAAACAAAGGGTGAAAGATGCCCTTTAACACTTTTTTTGCCTACATGAAGACGACCATAGCTCCTGAATTTGCCTTAAGGTGTCAGGGGGATTTTTTTCATTTGCCTAAAATATACACAGGGGGATGCAACCCCCCCAAAACCTACTGGGTGCTATGCCAGCCCTCTCACCTCTAGGATTGCAGAGTGCAGGGAGAAGGAGTAGCAGATGGCTCTGCTGCTTCAACATGGAGGACATTTTCCCGAGGGAACTGTCATTGCTGTCGTTCACTGGGCTCTGCTGCAAACTCAGCTGCTTGGAGCCTCCAATCCAAAGTGTTTCAAGTGCTGAGTCACTCTTCCCTAAATGTTCTGCAGCATCAGCATAAGTGCTGTGCATCACTGCATTGTTGCTGTTCTTGAATACAAAATCATTTACTCCAGATTTAATGAATAGCTAGTTAGTCAATAGTTGCCAGAATCATCAACCAACAACCAGTTTGGAAAAGTAATTTTGTCATGTTGAGTCTCTGCTAATTGGAGTTTATTAATCTTGAGCAGAGGTTGTGATAAAACTTAAGCCTGTGTTAAAGACACATGTAACTAATTTCTGCCTATTTGTGCCATGAGAAAGCTGGTGAGGGAAATAGTCTGTTCCTCTTGCTGGCTGCTCTACCTCTCTTGCTGTTGTTTCAATAATTACTCTTCATTATCCTGTAGGGCATTAGCACCAGTGAGACTGAAGAATTGGGGGGGACTGATGTGGACAAGCACATAGTTGGTAGAATTCTGTTTAGACATTTTCTCTGAAGGTTGGTGGGGCAATGGGGGAGGAGTTCAGCAGCCTTTCAGTGGGTGAAGGCACAAAAAAAGCCACAATTCGCTCTGATCTCAGACTCCCAGTGCCCAGCACCTACTTACTTCTTAGTTATTTCTGTTGTTGTGCCTTCTAGTCTTGCCAACTGTTTTCTGACAAAAAGCTCTTGCTTACTCCCAAATGACACCTGCTTTGTTCTCTCCATCTCTGTAGCAGATCAATTTGATGCTTCTTAAAGTCTCAGCTTTCTCACTTTCACCCCACTTTTGTACCCACAATATTGCTCTATCTGTGCCCTGTAGTGATACAGAGTCCATGAACTCTACGATAGGAAAGAGGAGAGGAAGGCCTTCCAAAGACTTGGGCTATCATTACAACAACCATTTGATAAACAACTTCTACTCTAGATGAGCAAACAACCTCCTTTTTTTCTTCCGTAAACTTTTCAAAAAATGCCATCTTTATAGTGTGTACACACGTGCCTGCACATGCTGGAAAGAAACTGCCAATCCTACTTTTCCCAGGCTGTAAACTGAAAAACACTTTAGGAGTAGGCTGATGTCTTATGTTTAAAGAAGAAAAGTTTGAGAAAATAGAAGTTGCTGAAGAACACAGGTAGTCTGTCTTTGCTTTCTACGTTGTGATCCTTGCTAAGCATTTCCTTGTGTGTGCAGAAATGTAGGGGCTTGGCAGTGAGGTAGGGAATGGTCTGCAGTGCCATGGGAACACTTATTTCTACTGATGATTCATGCTTTGTCTCAGCAAAGCCCACTTAAATGACCCACATGCACAAGGGTTAAAGCACCTGAAGCATAAAGCAGGAGATGGAACACTGCATATGGACAAGGAGCTTGATTAAATAAAGGTGATGAGTTTTCTGTAGAGAGTAATCAGCCTTTGAGATCTGAAAAATGACACTGATTTTTCTCATAAAATGTATGTATTACATTCAGATTCAGGAAGTTTTTTGAGGATTTATTTGCATGCAGGGCACGTAGAGGAATAAATTAAAATGTGATACTCTTACTAAACCTGTACACATCTGTGTGTGGATGCTGTTGCTTTTACTTAAACTGGCTTCCTGTTCATCCTGCCATTGTTACCCAAATACTTGCTAGTTTATATGAGTGTTTTCTTTCTATGGCCACTCTATGCCGTTTGGATGAACTTTTTAAATACATAAGAGACACTGCTGAAATAGATCTCCCATGAGCATGAAATAATTTTTTCAAAATAAAGTTGCCTGTAATTGTAAGTATAGGACAAATTTTAGTCCTGTAAAAGTTATAAGGAATGATTAATACGTGTAATCAGAGAGGAAAGAGTTTAATTGATTGCCTGATATTTTTCAAATCTGTACTAACCACATTCTTATCATAGGGGAGACAGAAGCTGTCAATCAAAGGCAGAACAAAGCAAAAGAGAAATTCATGGGGGTACTGAGGCCTGAAGAGAGGCAGGAGTGTGGCTCAGTCTAGAGGCAGGTTGGTCTCAGTGCAGGTGTCCTCCTGGACCTTGCTCAGGGCGGAAATGACAAGGGAGAGGAGTGCAGGGTGGTTACTGAGGACAGGCAGGGCTGTTGCTGCCACCCCAGCATGGTCCCAGCAGCACCACGTTCAGAAGAGGGTGCAGGAGTGGGTTCACTCTGTGTGGAGCAGCAGGTGGAAAACAACCACAGCAGGTGAGAAGAGGGCTGGGTGAGGGCCAAAACCAAGCTGTGCTTTTGGAGGGGAGATGTGAATTTGAAATACCGAATTGGATTTAAAGAAATATGGAAGTATAACAGTGCAGAGAAATTTCTTTGAGTTTAAAAAATAGTACAAACTTCCCTCTCTATTCTCCAGTAGTTTCTGGATGAATTAGTAAAGAAATCAATATATTCTTTATGATGTGACGGTCTTGCAAACTGCCAAAATGTAATTTTATTCAGAGCACAACTCTAAACATTGTTCTGTTTAATTCTTAGCCAAAATGTGCAGGCAGAGTTAGTATCAGGACAGTTGTATCTTCATGTATATTCAACTCCCCTCTTCCTTCCTTGTCCCTCTTTTCTCCTGTCATCCTTTCCTTGCTGCTTACTCCTTTCCTTCCTCTCTTGTATGTCTAACCAAACAAGTTGCTGCAGACATAACCACCAAAGCCATTTAGAAAATTATTTGACTCCTGTGTACCAGCTGCACACATCAGAGGGGACTGAGTGTATAAAGGTCAGTACTGAGCCTCCAAACGTTGTAGGCTATGAAAGAATACTGAGGGGTCATTTTGTTTTGTCTCCTGTTGAGCATGGGAGGGGGGACAGATGGTACTGCTGGAACAGGGCTCTGTTCCCTCGGGGTCTACAGCGCTGCCCAAGGTCCTCCCTGTGCAGGGGAAAGCTAGGAATGGAGTGACAATACCCCATGGAGCAGTGCTGAGAACCCGGGGAAAACCTGAAGGACGGGGAAGATGAGACAGAGATCAAAGTTGCCTCGTAATTCAGACAGCAGTGCAGGCAGTGCCAATGTGTGAGCTGCAGGAGCCTGCAGTGGCCACAGTCACCAACTGTGCTTGTCATCAGGAGCTCCAGCTGAGCCCACAGGGACTTCACCCAGCTGGCAGCCCTAGGGTTTATCCAGAAGTGCTGTCTTTCCAGATTCAGGGAAGTCAAGGCGCTGTGTGTACCCCAGGGCTTTTAAACTTGCTTCTGCTCTCTATTCTTGTGCTAAACCACCCCCCCCTCCTATGGAATTTTTGCTTCCAGGGCCTGTTTCAGAGAAGGCAAACCTCACTGATGTTTTGCAGAGCTGAAGAGGGTTTTATTCTTAACATCATGTTTTCCTGTAGCATCCATCCAAGAATATATTTGTTGCAAGCATAGTGCCAGTATCTTTTGTGCAAAGTTTCATATTGGGGTAAAAATAAGTAGTAATTCAGAAGCTGGCTGAGAATCTAGATTGATTTGACAGCCAAACTGAGAAGAAAATCAGGAAGAAATTTAGGCAACCCTTAGATGACAAACACAAACATTCCCTTCGAAGGGCATCTTAACTCCTAAACAAGTCACTCCTTCAAGAGTCATGACTAGCAATGTAGGAGGACAGGGAGGAAGAAGCTCTGTCAAATATGGTTCAAATGTGGCCTGAAAAATATTTTGGATCAAGAACACATGTTTACAGACTGCAGGATGAATACAAGCTTGAGTACAGTGTGTTTCAGCTCAGATTGTGCTGTTCAGTTTGGGTCTCTAGTGAGGGCTGTTTTCCACAGGCACTGTTTATCTGGAAAAGAAATAAAAAGACTGGACCCTGTTAAAAAGGGTATTTTAAAGGAGGCTCTGTGCAATGGTGTGGTTGCTAAGACACTTCTATGAAGGCTTTGTTTTTGTGAGCAGTATTTTTTTTCCCTCTAGTATCCAATTGTCAGCTTGTCTCAAAGCACTTCCACCAATGTCTGTTTGCTGATGCCCATCAATAGCCCATCCTACCATGAAGCCTGCTCATTAATAGTGGGGTTGGATTGCCCAGTAGCATCTGTTATCCAAAGTGTTGGAGGGATTGAAGTAGTCTATAAACCCAACTGAGACTTTTTTCTGACTCAAAGAAGGATATTTTTTCATGCTTTTGTACAGAAGGATTCCTTACTTGCATGAAAGCAGTCACCAGTCTAGTAAATTTTATTATCTATTAATGCATCTTAGAATATTTTACACATTTAATGGATCTAAAGAAACAGGCAGTGTGAAGTCAGTCTCAAATGCAAAGCATTTGCTATTTATCATCTCTCATTCTGAAGCTCAGGATATTTCAGTTCTTCAGAGAAGGTGCTATCATTGCATGTTGAGGAAAAAACCCACCCACTTCTGGTGGATTGTGATGAATGTCTGTCTTTTTTTGTGAAGTCTTATTAAAAAAGAAGTGGAATTAGAAGAAAGGTGGGGGAAAGCTTTCTGAAAGTGTCACAAATTCGTTTCCACTCTAAGATACATATACCAAAAGGCTGTGTTTGTATCTAAACCAGCTTTAGTCATACCAGTAGTGAGGAGGATGTTTCTGATCACACCAAAATTATTTACTGTACTACTAAAAAGTGTTAAAAATAAAGTTTCATCAAAGGTTTTCAGCTCTAAGACGTCCAAAAGAGCTCATTTCCACTGGCTTCCTCATTTCATTTCAAGTTGTGGGTAACTCAGTTCCTTATTCATGAGCATTCCTTTTGCACCGCTAGCACCTCTTTGTGTTTTGGAGGGTTTCCTCCTCATACCCCTCAGTTACCTAGAAATGATGACTCTGATGAGATGCAAGAGTTTTTAGGTTACATGCATTGAAGTGAGAGTGATCATTGGAGTCACTGGGAAACTTAACTGGACACTGCTCTGTGTGTACTTTACCACATTTGCTCTGAGGTCTGTCTGTCCTGAAAGGGATACACATACATCTTCTCTGTAGGTCGTCCTCCACACCAAAATGTAACTCCTATCTAAGGTTTTAGGAAAGCATTACACATCCTCTACAATGACCTTTCTGTATCACTTAGGTACTAAGATAAAAAAATTGTATTTCACATTTGCAGTCCTAAGAGAATTTTCTCATAACTTTATTCCTGTATGAAGAGTAAACATGCTCATGTTTAATATGAAATGAACCCAAACAGATGGTTGGATAACTCTGTGATGCTATGAGAATTGAAGAACTCAGCCTTAAAGCATTTATAGTTTAGTAAACAATGAAGAATCTGGGTATAATAGCCACAAGTTAGTGCTGACATAGGACTAAGTTAACTGGCTAAAAAAGGCCAGTGCCCCCATGTGTGAATTTAAGTTTTCATGGGCCTACCTATTTAAAATTAAAAGGAAAATTTGTGGCTTCTTACTATCTTTCTCCATTCTAAAAAATAAGAGAGGCCTGGTTGTTCAAATCTGGACAAAAATCAACACTTATGGCTCACATAAAATGTTTTATAGCTGTACTAGGAAAAATTATGAAATTGTTAAGATTTACAATTAATCTCATATTGTTCAGAAGAGTATATATGTAGAATAGCAAATCCAGTTACTCTTTGTGTTATGCAAACCTAAGCTAGAGTAAAGAGCGTAATAATTTGCAAACAGTGGTTTTTTTCTAAAGCTGGATGTGTGGGTGTGTATTGTTGCCTGGTCCATAACATATGCAGTAGATAATTTTGACAGAGACACAAGGAAATTCCTGCTCCCATCTGGGGTGTGACTGATCCTTTGGTCTCTGATGAGTACAGGAGTCATAGAGTTTTCTTTCCTCTCCCCTCAAAAGAAAAGGCAGTGGCTGATTTGTGTTGGATAAATCAAGGAACGATCCTACTTTGACACGAATGTTTCTGTGGTTCATACTCAGACCAAGAGGTATTTTATTCTGTCAGTAATCTTATGGAAATATATGGAACTATGCAGATTGCTCCCATGTACACATAGCAGGAAGAAATGTGCAAAAATAGTGTCAACCAGCATTCCATTGAAGCTCCATTTATTCCCTTTGCCTTTTTTACTGTTGCAAGTTGTGTTAATATGAAACTGGGTTTTTAATATGTTTTAAATTTTTCACATTTTTTTTTGAGAATTCAAATCAGTCACACCTTAAAGAAATGCCAGTTATGTTCATCATAGTATTTAGGATTTATGCCTATTGCAAATTGTGATGAATTCAATATCAAATCACTATAATAGCTACCTTTTAAAGATCTCATTCTACTCATGCTGACTTTATTTGCAGCAGGATGAGGCTCTGCAGGTTGAATATAATCCAGTTCACTGTATTAACAGGATTTAATTCTACATGTACTCTCTGTACTGGCTCTGCGCTGGGCTGGATTTAATTTGGAGCTTTCTGCAAATTACACCTATGCTTATAGGTGGGTAGTGTGCATGTTTGTATTCTGAGGCAAGAGGAAATTTTACTTTGGGGATGCCACAAGCCACATTGAGCTGTTACAGGCTGGGGTTTCTCCTTGTTTTGGGAGAGTTTTCCTGGCTATGCCAGCAGCAAATCTATTCTAGGATCATAAACTTCTTGGTTGACCTTCCCTGGCCTGCATGAATCAATACTCCTGAATTGCTGACACTGAATTCCGTGGCTAATTATAACTGTTTCAGCAAATTTGAGTAAACTGCACAGCTACTGCATCCAACTCGGGGGGCGGTGTCTGACACTGACTTGTGCCAGTATTTTGCAAGGGTTCACTTGCTCAAGCTTTTTCCTTGCTCCCCTTGCAATGAACACTTTTGTGCAAATACAGGTCAGTCTGGCACCATCTGTTTGAATCTTGCTAATTTTTCCTTGCCCATTTGTACCAATCAATTGATGGTGCTTGGAATGTCCATGCGGTTTGATTGTTCTCTTTTCTTTTTCTGCATATCAACACCTTATTTTATCAGTTCCACTTCACCTGAGGCCTGGCTAAAGGTGTGCAAAATGTAGGCTAGACCCAAATAGTCATCAGCCTAAAAGACAGTAGTTCTTCCCCTCCTTTCAATCTCCCCACCCCACAAATAAATTGAAATTCTTTAGGTTTATTTGTTCCATTAAAAGCAATAGAAAGCCCACATAACCTCCCAGGATTGTCACAAGAATCAAAAAAGGACAGTGTAGCAGGCTCATTTCTTCATATTTTGGAAAAAAAAGGTAAAGTTGGAATTTTTTATCTCACAAAATAAAAAGACCTAACATTGTTTATTAAAAATGAGAGCAAATGGTTTTCCCACCTTCTTTGGTGAGTGTTCTCAATGCATTCCTTAGTCACATATACAGCCTGTACAGTCCCTATTCCCATTCCTAATTTTTCCTCTCTCATTCAGACCAACAACTGATCCTTCCTTTAGGAATAGAGTAGAATGTAGAATAATGTGTGTTGGAAGAGACCTGTGTCTGCTGACTCACCCACCTCCAACCCAGAGCAGGGGCAGTCCCAGAGCTAGGTCAGGTTGCTAAAGGCAGCCAGACTGGTTGTATCTTGAGTATGGGCTTGCCCAGCCTTTCTGAGGAGCCTCTTGTAGCATTTCACCATCTCATGGGGGTTTGTTTTTCCCCTCATGTCCCTTGTTGCAGCTTATGACTTTGCTTTATCCCATTTTCGTGCGAGTCTCTGAGTAGGGCTTGGCTTGACCTTCTTTGTAATGAACAATTAGCCATATGGGAATACAAACTAGGTTTTCTTTCCTTATCTTTGTCTTGTCTTGGCTGTAAAAGCCCAGTTCCTTTCTTATGCCCAGTACTCCAGCCCACAGATCATTTCACTGGTCTTCTGGTGGCATCCTTCTAGTTTTCCCATGTCCTCCTTTTGCTGGAAGTGACAGCACTCCCAGGGCGGGCTTTTGAACCCAGACAATGAGGGAGGATCATTGCCCTTGAGCCATGCCCAGACTGTGACATTCATCCCTGCAAGGGAAGGACATGATTTCCAGGGTGTGATCCCCAACAGTGGAGAACAGCAGCATTTCCCTTGGTTGGAAGAACTGAGAGCAAGGAGAGACAAACATGGAGAAGGGCAAAAGCTACTGGGTACCTCAACACCTCTTTGTCATTCATGGTTTTAGGGCTGTCCTCCTAAGATGGGTCTCTGAAATGGCTAAAGGAAATTCAAGTGCTGTGCTGCCTCTTTGTCAAGCTTTTGGCTCAGACATGCCAGTTCTCTGGATAATTTTGGGACAACAGAAATGTTTTGGTTGTATTTTTGTTTGTCATTGTTTCATTTTTGGGGTTTTGTTTGGTTGTTTTGTTTTGGGTTTTTTTAGCATGTTGATTTGTCTCTACAACAGCTTTTGCTTAATCAGAGCCTGAGTAGGTCCTTCCTTATCAGTGGCCTCATGACCAATTCTGGTGAGAAGCAAAGCAATAGCAAAGCCTCTGTGGGAAAGGTCAGGATTCAGACCCACACTCCATTGTGTGGCCACATTGCTGAAGTGGAGGGACCATATGGGGAAGGTCAGTGAGTTCCAGAGCTCTGCTTTGCACACTGGTAGGAAAACTTGGGAATTACTTCAACCTATTTGCAGCTCCTGTCAACTTTCTGGTGTTTGTGCTCTCATAAGGTTTCTGGAGAGTCCAGTAACAAGAAGTTGGCATGTAACAGACCTGGTACAAATGTTATTCTTTCACATAGTAGGGAGGAAAGGCTCTCCCCAGATGCCCTTCTTTTTCCACACAGACTTACTTTATACTGAGAGCTGTAGATTTTTAACATTTTATTTGCAATTTCCTGGAGGCGTTACTGTGTGGGAGTAATTTCAGGCTAGACTTTTTTACCATGTGTACTGTATGGATGATTGATAAGTGTAAGCAGTATTGGTTTATTCACCTCAGGAGCACAAACCTTCCTGCCTGGGAACTCTGTTAAGAGTGTTTCTTTACATCTTGCACTTACCTGCTGTGATGCCAAGTTTGTGCTATAAAACATTTCCTGTGTGTCAAAACCATTAGTTTGAAGGTAACGTGGTGCCCCTGAAGTGGAAATACCAGGAAATATTCTCAGCTGCTGTGAGCACATGTCAGCCTTCTGGTCTTCCTGGCTTTACGTGGATTATCTTATTCCTGGTGAGCCCTTGTCTGGCTGCTGGTGATTCTACCTACATCAGAATCAAAAAATGTAATGCTCTTGCTGCTGCAGCTTCTGTGCCCTGGCAGAGTCTCCTGTACATGTGGAGCCTACTTGAAAATGTATTTAAGCATCCCACATGCAAATACAGCAATTGCATCTGACCTGCCTACCTGCTTTCTAAGCATTCTGCTGCCTTGAGAGGTGGACAAAGATATTCCATCATTTGAGGCAAGGGCTGGGGTGAAAAAATGATGGATGTGCAAAAAGTAAGCATCTAAACTAAAATTTTAATTGCTGTTTCAGTGTAATTCATGCTGTCAGGGTCCTGGGGGAGTGTTACAGTCCCTGCCCAGCCTAGTCCTATGCGTGCCCAGCTTGGCCTCTTCATGGCATGCCCTGCCTGCCCTGACACCACCAAACTCCCTCACAGGTGGGAGCACTGCATGGGCAGAAACAAAGGAAAATCTGGGTAAAGGCTTTGAACACACTTTTAGCCATCTTTTATATGCATCTACTGCTACTTAATTATTTTCATCTTACACATGTGGGATCTGGGCCATTACCTCGTTGGCTTCTTTGTTGACACGGGATTTATTTACAATATTTATTGCAGTGGTATTTGATACATGGCTGATACACTTTGCAGTGTGGCAGTGGGTTGCATGTTATTTCAGCCATCTGAGGAGGGGCTGTTACCTGAAACACTCATACAGAGGAGTGTAGCTGCTGTTGATATACCTGCAGCCTCTTACAGAGAGGTCTGTTCTGGAAGGTGCCAATCCCAGGAAGGACTCTGAGATTAGCTCAGTTGGTTAAAACTTGGTTGTTATAATGCCAAGGTCATGGGTTCAATCCCCTATGTGGGCCATTGACTTGAGAGCTGGACTCGATGATCCTTGTGGGTCCCTTCCAACTGAGAATAGTCTGTGATTCTGTGTGTGACTCCAGGCCATGATCAAGGGTGATCCTGAGGCATCAAAAATTCTTATTCCTCTGGTTTCTTGTATGGGTCCTGAGTGTAGCCTTAGTAAGATGTGCTTTGCTTCAACTTAAGAATAATAAGCCATTCACTTGAGCTGCACTCGATGATCCTTGTGGGTCCCTTCCAACTCAGGATATTCTGTGATTTCCACCAATCAGGACTCCAGTGAGTCCTCATGTGGAGAGAACCTTGACTGCAAAGGAATTACTGTATAGACTGAAATAAGATTCACAACTAGGATGTTGCTAACAATGCTTTTCTATGCTGACTATCAGTTCTTTGCTGTCTGTTTCTAAGAGGCACAGTTGCACATGCTCTTTGTTGCTTTAGGAGCATTGTAAAGTTTGTGTCTTCTGTCATAATGAATTTGGGAATATTCTCATTTTATAAGTAGTATCTCTCTGGTTATTGTGCTTTCTCAGGAATTTTCTGGTTTTCTTCAGGAAACAGTTTTTAAACCAGAATAGAAATGAAAAATATATCCTCCCTAGAGCTTGGCACCTTCACTGCATGCTTTTTACAGGCTAGTTGGTATGTCTGGAGAGAGCTCAGTGTGCATTCAACTCATGGGAACTGTTTTCTAGATTGTTGTTTATTTAAGACATATATGTAAAGTTTAATCACCACATGTTAAAATATTGGTCCCTAAGTTGTGGCATGACTTAAGGATATCTACATAAGGACTGTGAATTCACTGAGGTGCTTTTAAATGGAAAGGAATTAAATCTCATCAATTTCGAGATTAAAATAAAATTGGAGTTCATCCCATAGCATGAACAGTTGTGTGCATTTGATGGATTTAAAATGCAGAATAGAGTAACTCCCATATTAATGGAAGGGGAATTGCTGTATCTTCTGGAGCTTTGGATTCTTCATTCCCTAAACTACTGGTGTGGTTTGCTAATGAAAGTCTCCTCTAGAATAGGACAAGTTGCAAATGCCAGTTTATAAATATTTATCTTGCTCTGTATTGAATCTGAATGCTGGCATGAACTCATTTATGAACAAAATTAAGTTTTGTTGATTTCAGGCAAAAAATGAGCCATTGGAATCATTAATGCCTGCAGGGAAACATTTTAAAATATTTTTCAGTTCTTTGACTTCTGCTAAACTCTTTCCTTCCTTGGAAGCAATGCTCTTTCTCACTAGACCAGATTTTTGAGCATCCCCAGGGAGGCTGTAGCTTCCTCTGCTCCAGTACAGGGAGAGGGATAGAATAATATAAAATACACTGTCATTTAGAGACAGACGATAATAACACTTATTTCTCCCTAAATTTTGCTCTTTTAGGCAATGTTAATGTCTCTCACTACTTGTTGCCATGCAAAGCTAGAGAGCATGTCACAAAACCTGATCTGTTGTGACATGGCATAGTAATGGTGTCAAGATTTGACTTCTGGGACCGCTTTAGGGGCACTGGGAGGATCCAGATAGAAATTTCCAAGCTTAAGATGTCATTTAGTAGAAGCATTACCTTCAGTTACAGCCAGCCTGAGTAGTTTGCAGGTGGCACACACTTGGTTTGCTGTCACAGAACAGAGTGTAGCACTGCTCATGGCTGCTTGGCTGCAATGTCTGGACTGTGGGTGAGATTCCAGCTTGCAGAACTATTGCAAGGAGAAAAGGACTTCTTCCAGCCTGGTATTGGCTTACCCTGCTGTGACAGTCCTTAGAGGCTGCAGAAGAGACCAGGCTTGGTGATGTATTATCTGTGAGCTATTCCTAGGACAGGACTGCCTCAAACCACAATACAACCCTTAATTATTTATTTTGAATATAATTTGTTTCTTGACTTGAACTCTATTCTCTTCTGCCAAGGCTGGAATGAATTTATGTGTTGATAGCTCACAGTTTTGCTTTCAAGCTTTGCTTGTGATGTCTGAATCCGGGGAACATATTTTAACTTCAGTGAATGTGTAACTCTCAGAGAGCAGTGTGTGGGCACCAGGACAAGAATACACTTAAATGCATAAACTACAGACACAGCCAGCTGAGTGAGATATTTACTGAACCAATACTCCCTTTGTTGTGAAGCCCATGGAACAAGCTGAGGAAGTGTGTGATGGATTACTGAATACATGCCCATCATGAGTCTCACTTTGCTGATGTACCTCTGCTGCTTCACTGAAGCCCCGTGGAGTGATGTGGCTGTGGGGGTCAACCTGAGCAGCTGATGCAGAATGGCTGTGATCTTAACTAGCAAACATGCTCCAGACATTAAACTAACATGGTATCTGAGATTAGCTCAGTTGGTTAAAACTTGATTGTAATAATGCCAGGGTCATGGGTTCAACTCCCTATGTGGGCCATTGACTTAGGAGTTGGACTCGATGATCCTGTGGGCCCCTTCCAACTCAGAACAGTCTGTAATTCTGTGTGTGATTCTGTGATCTGTATGTTTTCCCAGTACCAGCTTGCCTAAGGACTAGATGTGCTTGCTTGCTGACCCCAGTATGGTCTTGCTAACTCAGGCCCCTGCAAGTGAGGAGTATTTCCCAGCTCCCCATTACTCATAAGATATTCCTCTAATTGTTCTTCCAAATGGAAAAAGAAGTTTATTAAAAATACCATGATAGAAATCAGGTGGAAACTGAACTTAACTGCAGCAATTGTGCCTTGAGCAATGGTTTGTGGAGAAACACTGTGAGTCACAGACAGAATCACAGACTATTCTGAGTTGGAAGGGACCCACAAGGATCATCGAGTCCAACACTTAAGTCATTGGCCCACACAGAGGATTGAACCCATGACCTTGGCATTATTGCAACCAAGTTTTAACCAACTGAGCTAATCTCAGTTTCTAAGACTTACTGTACATCTATACTGTATATATTTACTGAGGTGAAATATAATCAGAAGTGTACATTTTTACACTGTAGATTACAGTACTTGCCACTTTCTCTCCCCTTCTTTTAAACATCAAAGTGAAGTGAGTCAAACTGAGAGTTCATCTGAATGAAATCTTGAATCCTGTAATTTGGAACAGCTGCCTGGATGGATATTTTGAAATGATGGTTCATTTGCCAGGAGTTTGAAGAATTTTATATGCCTCTCTTCAAATGTCCAGGTCTTTATTGATTTAATTCCCTTGAGTTTTCTTTCTATTTTTCATAAAAAATATTCAGTCTTATTTTTTTAAATATTTCTAACTTACATGAAGGAAGAAGACTTGCCAAGAAACCATATATGCATTCCTCAGAAAGGACTGATCACTTATACCCTAGATGTAATTACATGAAAAGCATTTATAAAAATACAGTATGTGAAAGGCTAATGCGTAGACAAACTAGTCACATTACCAACAAACAGCAGTATTTTTAAATTTGAATAGGTTTAAATACTCCCCTGTGTTTACTTCAGGCTGAGGTCATATTTGAAGAAATAAATGCTTTTAAAGCAGCAATATAGGCTATTCAACAGTGATAATAAAATGCTGAGATAAACAAGAAAAACTGAGATAAGTTAATTGGAACAGGAGATAAAAAGTAATGCCTAAAGTTTTCACCAAAGTTTGTAGTGCAATTTCCAGGTCAGGTAGTTATTATTATTTGGTGCCATTAGTATTGATTGTTATTGGAGGGTATTGATGCTGAGGCTGTTCTTTTTTTAGTGTTGCCTTCACTGTCCTGCCCAAAAGTCTCTTGAGGGAGGTGCAGGGCAAGAAAAGCACTATAGCAAGATTTCCTTCTGAGAGTTAATCAGATCAAACACTAGCAGGCTTTTCCTGAAAAAATACATTCCTCCTGTGACTTATTCCCAAGAGGCCTTAGGAATATGAAACTGTTTAGCTCTTGCATCAATATGGGAGGGATTGACTGGCTGGGGTTGCTGTGACTGCTCAAGGAGATCTCCACATAGCTGGGGATGGTAATACAAAGGCATCAGCAGGTGTCTGGTTACAGCTGATATAAACCATAGAATTGTAGAATTGATTGGGTTGGAAAAGACCTCCGAGATCATCAAGTCCAACCCTTGGTCCAGCTCCAGTCCCTTTACCAGATCATGGCACTCAGTGCTATGGCCAATCTCAGTTTAAAAACCTCCAGGGATGGGGAATCCACCACCTCTCTGGGCATTGTTACATGTGGAAACAATGTTTACCTCTGAATTTAATCTGATTATTTTATTCTTTTGTGTTTTGGAACAGATTTTAGTTTCTTAAAGTTAGTTGTTACTACCTTTTTAAATAGCTCTTCAGTTATTTTTCTTTCAGATTTGCTAACCTTTGAATTGAACTTCTCTCTTTTGGTGTATTCCGTGGTCACTCCCTGCCTTGTGTATATACAGACTATACACAGTTTAAAAATTAAGTAGTTTAACTGGTCATGCACCTTTGGTTTTGATTATTTGTTTATCAGGTTGTTTGAATAAATTGTCGGTAGGAAGCAAAAGTATAATGGATTTTAATTGGAAAGAGAAATTCATTGATCTGCATATGTAATTAAGAGCTAAAAATATTGTCTCTGGTCATGAGGGAAGCTTCTATTTAATTGAGACAGTGGTTCTAAGACATAGTGCCAAGGTAGATTGCACAGTAGAGGATTTTGGTAGGAGGTCAAGAGCATTTACTGTGAAAGAAGAGGTGATCACAAGTTGGTGAAGGGAAAACAAGCTGAGGAGACAATGTCTTTGGAGGGAAAGAAATGAGAGCTGAACAAAGGACAGAGCATGAAACCAGAAATCTTGGAAATGCTGGTACAGAACATAAGGGTAAACCAAAGAATAAAAGTGAAAACCCAAAGGGAATGCTTTGAAGGAAAGTGACAGTGGCCAGAAAGGGGCCGAGAGCAGAGCTGTGCATCACTTCATGGCACTGATAGACATTTGTACCTGTGTTTTATTTGGGAGAGTAACAGTTGTTTTCTCTGAGAAATGCTGAGTGGTTGTGTTGTTTTCTCACGTGGTTTAATTTAGGGGCTTGATGCACTCTTGCATAGGAGTGTTTGTAAGAGGACCAAAACTCCTGGTGTCTCCTTGTGCACTACCTGTTTGTTGTCGATGAGGCTTTAAACAAATAAAGGAACAATGTGTGTGCTGTACTGTTAAGGGCTCCTTGAAATACGGTTTTCTGAGTTAGCAAAGGTTAATTTGCTAAAACCCCAGTCCTCATAATTTCCTTTAAAGCCTGTTACAACATAGAGAATGACAATACTAATTTCACAAGGGGTTTTTTGTATCTGTTGAATGTTGCCTTTGTGGTTGCCAGTCCTTTCTGGAAGTACTTCTGTTGCTGCCATTGAACAAGTTTGTAACCAAGTGTGCCTCTGATAAAACAAACTCAGTGCAGTGACACCAAACCATGCCTCCAAGTGCTGTGTAGCCATGTTAACATGTCCACCCATGCTGAAGAGGGGGCTCAGTAGTCAGGATGGAGCTCCTACTCCAGCAAAGCCTCACAAATCCACCCAGGTCTGGTGTCTCTGCACAGTCCTGCACTTACACTGTTCCATCAGCCATTGGGGATTTATTCAGCTGTTCTATCTGCCTCCTTCCCTTGCTGCAACAGCTTCCAATCCTGTAAAGTTAAACAATCATTTCAGACATTTGACAGAAGGATAATTAGGATATCAGATTATAAGAAATGAAAAAAATGTATCTTTGGGATTGTAATTTTCTGCAGCAGTCTGGTGTTTCCAATAGCAGGAATAGTTTTGGGGATTATTTAAAATATAGGCCATTAAGTATATATAGTAATATAGCTATATATAGTTAATGGCTGAGTATAGGCTGAATACTACATATTGCCAACAGTACAGCCAGTACCTTTTCTCAGGAAGAAAATACTCTATGTTCTTGCCAAAAGTCAGTGTAAATACTGCACTCTGTGTGTGGAGGCTCTCAGTGTATGTCTTTGTGCTCCCTATGCTGTATTAAATACAACTAGGATGCAGGTAACCTTCAGTGAGGGCTTCCAGCTAAGCTCAGCTGCCCTTTAGTTTTCTTTGTGGCAACATCCTCCCTCCCTCAGCTTCCTCAAATGAGTGTGGATTTCCAGTGCCATGCTCAGCCTTCCCCTGAGCTGGCACTGAGGGGCACTCCCCTTGCCCAGGGCCGTGATGGGGCAGCACAACAACTCAGTGAGGAGGTGCTGAGCCACAGCAGCAGCCCCTGGGTGAGCAGGGAACTGATCAAATGTCTATTTACAAAAAGCCCTTTTATTTTTCAAGGAGGAAACCCAACTGAACAGATGCTTCAGTCCAACAAAATTTCTTTTCCAAGAGTATATTTGACTTACAGTAGCAACAGCATCTTCCTATCAGAGATCATGCTATCAACTAGGAAATATTTATCTAATATCTAAGGAAAAGATAAGGAAAATTAAGGCACAGTGTTCTGGTACTGGCTCAAACACTACAGAATTATCAGAGGACCCTTCTAATCTGATGACTGGCATCACGGTCCTGTAAATTACCCAATAAATGGTGACAACGCATAATAGAAGTTTCATTGTATGCCCAGATGCAGTTTCAGTTTTCCAGTAACGTTCTCCTGTATCTATTTTTCTTCCTTCTACATGTGAAGAACTCATAAATTTGAGCTAATCTGGGTAAGAAATAAATTCTAGAAGTGGCAAAGTCTTTCACCATACTTCTCAAGGGTGAAGTGTTTCAATTTACAATTTAAAAAAACCAACCAATCAACCAAACAAAAACAAACAAAAACCCCCACCAAACAACAAAACAAAACCATGAAAATTATCCTGGTCTGTTATCTTGCCATACAGAACCCAAAATATAAGAATTAAATTATGTTCTTGCTGTCATACTCAATAATGATCAAACAGACTTTTCAATCAGAATTTATCTCTCTGGAATTTTATTCCAAACTAAAATCCAGGTCCCTGTTGGCACAGCAATTCTAACAAAATGAGGTGTAATAATGGTATTTTAAAGGCCAACATTAGACACACTACTTGAAAGTCGGTGGAAATTGTTCTGCTAAGTAAGGAAGTATTTTTAGACAATGTGTTTTAACCACACAGAAGCTGCACTTACAGAATAAAAGGTCAATTTGAGCAGAAGTGGACTTCAAAAGTGCAAACTTTAGAGACAGGCAAGAGAAAAATAATTTCCAGCATTGAATGGGGGAATTCAGGTCCTTCTTAGTTATGGACTCTTGCTCAATTTCTTGCATAGGTTATTAAACACTATGAAATTGGTTGACTGAGTAGATTAGTTGTTCTCAAAAGAATTTTGTTTCTGAACTACTCAGCTCTCACCTTAAATTCAAGTTAAAATTTGGAGATGTCAATGTAATGCCCTCTTTTTTGGTCAGCATCCGAAGACCAGGCTCTCTGGATCCCACAGAAAAAGATTAAAACACACATCAATGGAGCAGGGTGAGTTGGTACTTCAGGGCTGGACCATATCCATCATGTCTCATCCACTCAATGAACATTGTTCTATCCTTGTGTTTGAGGGGCAAAGGGAGCTTTTTGGGTTTGGAATGGGATGTGCTTGGTACGTGACACATATTTATATTTGATCTATGGTACACTGTAATGCTTCACAAAAAGAGAAAAGAGGAACTCTGGCTACAAAAGGAGATCTGGGTCCTGCAAGCTCAGAAGAAACATCAATGCTGTTGGTGTACAAGGGGCAAGCAGAGCTTTCCCTCCCCTGTCCCTTGCTTTGGGGAGTAGACAGCTTTTTCTCCTGTCGTGGATATCTCCTGCCTCTCCTGAGGAATACCTGTTTCCTTTAAGTTTGGAAGGTACAAAGTGGCAACTCCAAAAAATTGGATGCTCATTAGGCTTTCCTATCACATATTGCTGAGGCTCTTCAGTTGCTTGAAAGCTGTGTATGAGTTTCCAGGTTTGTGATCTGGAATGATACGGGGAAGAGGGAAGAAAGTTCCTCAAATAGAAGGTTTCTTAAAGTGTTTAGAAGGGCCTTGTTGGTTCAGATTAATCCTTGCTAAAAATCTCTGTTCACAGGCTGTTAGCTTTCTTCATGGCTGGTTATCTACAGTAAATCTTGCTGCAAAATGTTTTTGAGTATAATTTACCTCGTGACATAGAGATTCATACATTTTGGACAGGCTAAAGGGTTCTATTTTATCTGCTGATGAGGTTTTTCTGCCCATAACTAAACATTGAAGTATGTTGCAGTTTAGTGTCTGAATATTTATTAATGCAACTCAATTTGAGGGTCATTGAACTGTAGCCTAACTATAGAACTATTTCTAATTATGTTTCAGTCCTCATGTTTTTTTTTGTCTTTTTTTTTTTTTTTTAATTTGGTGTCTTTATTGGCATTTTTGTAATATAGAATCTGCTCTCAGGTGAAGTAATTTCATTGAAATTAACTGGCAGTGATTGCATGGTTGTTTGGGCAGAAATTAGGTAGGGTAAAGTGCTGTAAAGTTAAAGCCCTACATCTTGTGGCATGTTGTGGGAAAAACATTTTATTGTTCCATTTGTGCAGTAATCTTTCCACTAATCCTGTGCTTTCTATCCTGTACAAAGTCAGGGTAAACTCACCTGTGGCTACTTCAGATTCTTCTCTAAATTATCCTGTTGCAGAGGTGCATTCTTATTCTTAATCTCTTCGATTACTTAATTGATTCCCCTCTGATATCCCTTAAATGTAATCTGATGGCTTTCCAGGTTGTCCTGACTTGGAGGGGAAGTTTTGGAGGGTCCCCTCTATGCTAAAAAATGTGTTTGCTGGGGTTTTTTGTGTTTTCTTTTAGGTTTAAATAATATCACTTGGAGACTTTTTTCCTCTTCTTTTTTTTTGTTTGTTTGTTCTTTATCAAAATGGACAGACTCACTACTGTGAAAACCACCCAAATTTTCCTAACTACTTTTTTTCCTTCAGAATATGTTGAAAAGGACTCTGAAGCATAAAATAGTGTTGAGTGTGCACTGCATACTAGCAAAGGGCAGTGTGGGATTGTTGGAAAAAATCTGCTCTGACCAGAGACCAGCAGATTCCCAGGGGTTATATTCATCACATCCTTGAATGTGCCCAGCACTTCCCAACTGCCCCTGAGCAGCACGAGCCAGGGGTAGGACATCACAAGAACCATCTCTCTCCAGAAGGAGCCCCTCTGGGGGACTGAGGCTGAGACAGATCATTTAGCCTGGGTGCTCTGGATGCAGAAGTCTTGATTTTGTAACCCAAATAGAGCACCAAGACCAGGATCTCTCTTTATGTATTCAAATCTTTGCATTGATCCTATAAGTAGCATTTGAAGAGCAAATTCTTGTGGTATTGCAAAACCTTAATATCACTCCTCAGATATTTGAGGCTGCTTAATGCTGTTTAGGATGCAGGGTTGTGCATTCTGCAGGAAATTGTTCTTACCTCCACACTTCTTTTCTCACACATGTTCTCGATTAATGTGATTTACTTGCTCTGATTTTTATGTGGTTGCACAGCCATGATTTATTCATCTGCCTTAAGTTCTTGGTCTTTTTGGTTGACCAAGTTTGATTCTCCCGTTCGGGATAATTGGCTTTTAGAAGGATACTGCTTCAAGCAGTGTGTGTCTGTCTATTCACTTGTTTCCTGAACACTCAAGCTGGATTGTTCTGTCTTTCTCCAGGGGTTGAGGAATTCTTGTTCTGGTCTGTGAATTTTTTTACTAGATTTCATATGCTTTCAAATACTGCTTTCATAGCTCATAATGAAAAAGCTTCCTTGTCCATATTCATAAGGAGCATTACCACAGTATCACTGTGGTAAAACTATCTATTTTCTTCTTACCCAAACATGACCCTGAAATCTCTGAAATGTTTATATTTAGACCTGTGTTGTAATCCATGCACAGCAATTTCCCCAGAAATCTGCCACTGTGACACAGAGAGATCTTCAGGCATTCATGGATGCAGATTTATTCTGAAAGGAAAGTATAAATAGATGAAGGTTAGAATGAGAAATTCTGTACCAACATGGTATCCTTTGAATCTGAAAAACTTACTTTAAATAATGCCATCTCATCTTAATTTCAGAGCAGGTCTTAGAAACAGTTCAGTTAGTTATGGGAAGAGAAAGCATAGGTCTCATATTTGCAGCCCTGTTAATCACGCTGACTTGCACTTTAATCACATGGTTTTACATTAATCACCAGCATTGCATTTATATTGTTCCATCACCTGTGAGGACTGCAGTGTTTTATGCAGAAGCCATTTCAGGCACTACGGAAATGCAGCTTCCTTTTGAAGGATGTGGCAAATGTATCATAGTCCATAGCAGTGCTGACAATGGCCAAGGGCAGGAAGAGGAGAAAGGACAAAGCTGAGAAAGTTAGAGCAGAGCTACTTAAATGGTTTTATTCTTATTGATGTGAAAAATATGCTGTGAGCAATAAGTGGGACTAACAAGATTTAGCTTGGAAATGTAGCATCTTTGATGGCCTCCTAACTTCCTGATGAGGTGCTGAGATTAATTTAAATTTGAGGCAGCAATGGCTTCTACTGAATAGCTAACATGTTTTCTTGCAACATCCAGAATTTCCCTTGGGGCTATCAATCTCATTCATAAGATTCATCTCCCAAGGAAAATAAACAGGTAAAAGTCTTTTCATGACACAAAACTAAGAGTAATAACTGTCCTGTTATTACTGGTTGTTATGAGCTTTCCATGTAGAGCCCTAGGTGTTTATGGAGAGGAGTCTGTGGGGAACTTGACAAGAGCTACCCTTGGAGGAATAGCATCACTATCCAGGCAGCCTTTCCTTTAGGGTACATATTATCAGCTTGAGTTGCCTTAATACTGTCATAGTTTAGGAATATGTCACGTAATCACCTGCATTTTTGTTCATCGATTTGCCTGCAGGTCTGTGGCAATAATATCAGTCAAGGGCATTGCATGGATTAAATTAGTGTGAGTCACACTGAAATTACAGTGAAGGGGCAGAAAGAGACCAGGAGTGCTGATACAAAAGTTGTGTCCTTGTCACTCAGCAACAAGAAGTCTAAAAGAAGCACTGAATTTTAATGTGTGTTTGTAGTCTATATCACAACAGGTTTGGTCATAAGTCAAGATTTCTGTTTCTGAGATTGTTATTAAGAATCAGGAAATTACATCTCTAAAAATATGCTTACTAACAGGTGAGTCCATGAGTTAATAATGTGTATTATATAGAGCTCTTCCCACATTCTAATTTATTGATGGAGTCAGAAGAGGCCTTTGTGTGGTACGTAATGAGGTGACATTTCCTTAACGTCATGGTTCAGGTTTCAGTACACAGGGGATTCTTAGCATTGTAAAAGGAAGTGCCAACCTCCTTTTCTCTAGGCTAAACACCCCCAGCTTCCTCAGCTTCTCTTCATATGACTTACCCTCCAGACCCTTCCCCAGCTCCATTGCCTGTCTCTGGACATGCTCTGCCCCTCGATGTCTGTCTTGCAGTGAGGGGCCCAGAACTGGGCACAGCACTCAAGGGGTGGCCTCACCAGTTCTGACTACAGAGGCACAATCACCTCCCTGGTCCTGCTGGCCTCGCTATTCTTGATCTGGGCCAGGATGCCATTGGCCTTTCTGGCTACCTGGGCACATGCTGCTCATGTTCAGCTGCCGGTGGACCAGCAACCCCAGGTTCCTTTCTGCTGGGCTGCTTTCCAGCCACTTTATCCCAACTTGGAGCACTCCATGAAGTTATTGTGACCCAACTGCAGGACCTGGTGCTTCTTATTGAACCTCATGCTGTTGGACCCAGTCCACTGATCCCAGCCTGGCCACATTCCGCTGCAGAATAGCAGATCAACACTCCTGCCCAGCCTAGTGTCATTTTCAAACTTCCTGAGGGATGCCCTCATCCAAACCATTAATAAAGATGTTAAACAGGACTGGCCCCAACACCAGACCCTGGGGGACACCCTTAGTGACCAAAGGCCAACTGAATTTAGCTCCATCCACCACCACTCTCAGGGCACAGCTGTGATAGTTTTGATCCAGGCCTTCCCTGGTAGCCAGGTGTAACTAGGGAAAGGGTTGTCTCCTAGGTATTCCCCACCTTGGTTTTTTCCCTTTCATATGACAAGGGAGGATGGTATCAGAGAGGGAGAGAGGAAGTGGCCGGTCTTCTTGTTCCTGCAAGGGTTGGGAGCAGGGAGTTTGCTGCTTATGGTCCCTTGTCAGAGCCACACAGGAGATCAAAGAGAATGTGAGAGAGAGAGTGAGAGAAAGAGCTGGCCGCCTTCTGAGAGTTCTTGGTAGGATTGTATTGGACTGGTTTGCTTGGGGGTGGGTGGGGATCTCTAGTAGTACCTACTAGTACCTGCTCTGTGTTGTCCCTGTTTTCCCTTTTCCCTTTCCTTTTCCCCTGGAAGTTTTCCAATGTTGGGTGCAGATTGAGTATATATAATTGTGTTTAGAAAAAATACATATATACTCTGACTTAATTCAGTTTCTTTCAAGATTTTTTCCCTTTTCTTTCCCCCGCTTTGAGGGGCAGAGGGAGAAGGAGGGGCTGAGAAGCCAAAACAAAACCAAGACAACAGCCACCAGCCAGTTTTTAGCTCAGTAAAAGAGCGTACCTGTCCAAGCCCTGAGCTGCCATGGGCTTCCAGCTTCTCCAGGAAAAGTAGCAAAGGCTCTGTTGAAGTCCAGGTCCACCCACAGCCTTTCCCTCATCCACCAGGCAAGTCACCCGGTCATGAACACAGAGATCAGGTTGGTCAAGCAGGATGTACCTTTCCTAAATCTGTGCTAACTGGGCCTGATCCCCTGGTTGTCCTGCATGTGTGATGTGATTGCACTCAAGATGACTTTCCTGGCCACCAAGATCAGGCTGACAGACCTGGAGTGCATGGATCCTCCTTCCAGCCCTTCTTGCAGGTCAACATCACACTGGTTCACCTCCAGTCATCTGGAACCTCTCCAGTCTGCCAGGACTGATGACAAATGATAGAGAGTGTCTTGACGAGCTCTTGGCAGCTCCTCCATGCTCTTGGGTGAGTTCCATTCAGCCCCATGGACTGTGAGTGTCTAAGTGGCACATCAGGTCACTGAACTAACTCCTGGATTGCAGGGGGTCCATTCTGCCCTCTGTCCCTGTCTGCCATCCCAGGAGGATAACTACTCTCTCTGTATAGGCTGACACAGAGAAGGCATTAAGTACCTCAGTCTTTTCCTCAGCCTTGGTTACAATGTTCCCCTTCACATCCAGTAAAAGTTGGAGATTTTTCTTAGCCCTCCTTCTGTTGTTAATGTATTTATAAAACCACTTTTTATTATCTTTCACAGTAGTGGCCAGATTGAATTCTGGCTGAGCTCTTGCCTTTCTAATTTTCTCTCTACATGACCTAATGACAAGCTTGTACCCTTCAGGAGTTGCCAGCCCCTTCCTGTGATAAATACTCTTTTTTTTCCTCTGAGTTTCAGTGAAAGCTCCCTATTCAGCCAGGCTGGACTTCCCCAACACCTTGTCTTTCAGCCCACAGGAACAGCCTGCTCCTATACTTTTATGATTTCCTTCTTAAAGTACGTTCAGCCTTCCTGGATCCCCTTTTAGCTTTATCAGCAATCTCACTATGCATTTGAATAATTTAATAAACTGCATCTTATACTGTGTAATCTAAGAGACAAATTATAAAAGAAGGGAACTGTTGACCAACTTCCCCAACTTCTAGATATCAGGATCTTTTGCTGTGGAATGCATTAACTCTTTCTGTTAGGGTATTTTGTTAATGTTATGGTAGGTAAGAGGATGCTGAAAACAGTCATCTATTTTCCTGGAAACCATAGTCTCCCTTGGAGCTGCTGCCCACAAGTACCATCCTAACCACCTTGTACATATGGAATTCTGTAACAGGGATGTACTGACACTGACTGAAGTATTTCTTTATTGTGAGATGAGGATTATCAAAATTCAGCATCATGGGTAGGTACATGTGGGATCGCACATTATGGAGCAGATATATCTCCTTCCTTTTCAGCCTTTGTGTAGCCCTCCCTTCTTTTCTTAGTTTTCAATACTTTCTGCTTTGGTGTGAAAAGCTGGCTTTCTAATGACTGATGTGATGTTTGAATGTAGTATATACTGTGCTGCCTGAAGTTTGGTATCATCCAGACATTTTAGGTAAATCAAGACTAACTTGATAGCTGTCTTCACCTTGGCATTTAAAAACAATTCATCAGACTTCTCACAGGTCCTCTTGGTACTATGTTTCAGATTAAAACACCAGACAGGGACAGAAATTATATTTGGTTATAAGGGATGATGCTTCCATCAAAGCTCCCTAGAGAGGGAGTCCAAACACATTTTTGGGTGCAAAGAGCTTTCTGTGCCACACAGGTAGGCAAAAGAGGGACAGTCACAACGGGGATCACTCTAGAGCATTACTATAGACTTATGCCACACATTTCTGATCTGGTTTCGGTTTGTGTTCTGCAGGTTTTAGAAGGCAGTTTCCTTCCTTTCATTATTTGTTTTCTTAACTTGCAACAGCATAAGGCATCAGATAATCAGAATATTCACTGTGAGTGTAAATGGTGGGAAGTCTATGGTGGCAGACTGGATTTTCCAGGAGCCCTCCAACAAGGCTGGCAAGCTTTGATTCTGCTGCACATGTGCCATGGCCTAAACACCACAGTGTACTCCTCCCTATGTGGGACCAATCCTGTTGACTTTGAAGCGATGAACATTTTGAAAGCTATGATCTTGCTCGGTTGAGGGAATCCTGAAGCTACACAAGATAAACATCTCTGGGCAGACAATTCTTCAGTTAGTTCATTAAACAAGCTTCTGTATTAGTAAAATGCATGGAGTGATCTTTGTTACAATGACAAACAATGTCTCTGTACATTTAAGTAACAAAACCATGTGGTTTTACAGACACTTCAGAACATCACAAGTTTCCTAGAGTGCTCCTGTCTAACATCCTTCAGTACCTGTGGGTGTCAAATACTTCTGTATTCCTAGAAAATCTCATTTATAGTCACATAAATGAACAAAATGTTATGACTGTGGTGCTTTTCTAATCTGTTTTAGCTGTCAGAAGTTAGTTATATTTATAAATGCCTACAGTTCCACTTGCCTTTTAAAGTTATTATGGTTCATTATGTGAAAAGCATCTTTTATGAAAGCATATAATAAAAAGCACTTAAAACATCTTTTGGTTAGGAAATTACTCACTGCAGAAGGTATTTTACACAGCTGAAAATTTCAGGAACTGCATTTGATACAAAGGGAAAAAAAATAAAATCAGTCTTTGCACTGAAAGAACTATTCCCAGTAAGCTTTGATTTACTTATTTTTGCACCAGTATCTTTAAATTTTAACTTTTTGCTACAAGAAATATGACACCTTGAGTGGGTATGATAGACAATATTAAGTAATAGTTCCCATATGTATCAGTTTATTCTTGAGTATGGTAGAGAAACTAATCCTGCTCATCCTTCTCACACATTCAGATCCACAAATCTAATTACCTGAGTGAAATAAATGAGATTTGGACCTTTTCATATACTTGTTCTCTGTTATATGTGCTTTTGTAGTTCTTTGTGTTGGTGAGTGGTTGTTCAGGCCCAGTGTTAAGGCACAATATCTACATGTTCAGATTAAAGCTGTCCTTTTGGCATACTGCATGATTAATTAAAGGTTGGCCCAGATGCTTAATCAATTCCTGCGCCTCAATTTTCTCCCCCTAGAGATGGAGGTGTTATAATCCACTCCTGAAGTGATTTTCAGAGGTGCTTGGAAGATAGTCATTTACTGTGATCAGGGTGGATAGGAGTACTTAGACTGACTGTACATTTGAGCTCCAAATGTAGTGAGACACTGAGGAACGTGTAACTTTTTTATGGGACATGTGCAGTGATTTTTTTCATAGGAACTAGTTCTGCATATCAAATTGGTGTACTTTAATCTCCTTTGCTGCTTTTTCATGTCCAGCAACATTTTTCAGATCCATTTTCACGTGTAAGCTGATTTTCAGTGCTTAGCACATTTCTTTCTACATTTGAGTGATTTTAAAACATAGCAAGTGTTTTTAGACATATTATTATAAGAGAAGCTGGAAAGACTCTAGGGAAAAGCAAATAAAACACCTGAACTTTAGAAAACTTGGTGATAAGGGAAGGTTGAAGTCATGGCATTTGGTCAGTGTAGCAAGGAGTGGACTGAACGTAGGAATGATAACATTCATTAAAGGAGAATGGTGATAATTTTTTCCATTTTTGCCACTGGACAAGAACAGCTCATCTTTAAAAGAAAAACTAGAATTGTTTGCCACTCTCCCATGCTGTTCCATGACACTTGAGGTGTGAGAGGCTATCAAGTTAGTGTTCTCTTTGCTCCAGCTGGATTCAGCCATGTACCAGTGATTTCCATAGACTCTAATATGCCCAGTCTTCTGTGGAAGGCGTTCCTTCCATTTTAGGTGCAGTGAGAGGTTTCTCTTGAGCAGTTCATTGAGGCCTGGCTTCAGCCTCAGAGGAAACAGTTTGCTTCTGAAGAGTGTGCCAGGTCTCACAGCACTGGGCTTGCTGCTGAAGGTCACTCTGGCTTGTCTTTGCTGCTTCTGATTCCCCACCATGCCTTGGGGACTGCACAAACTGGTTCTATGGCCACAGCATTCTGCTGTTATTTTATTTCCTCTCAATTCTGGAAGTGCTATTTTCTATGTCTTCTTACACCTAACAGTGTTTGTGATATTTTTTCTCACCCACTCTAATCCTTTCTCTGTATTGATGCTGAATTTTTCTCCTTTCTGATCTTGCTCTCACTGTAGTACCTTTCCCTGACTTGGTGTTTATCTTAATGAGGACCATTGAAAGGCATCAGAATCTTCCTCCAGATGAACAGTGCCCTCAGAAGGGCCATGTCTGGAGTTTCATTCCCCAAGCGCTGTGAGAGAGGATGAAGCCCTACTTGTTTAGGGTGTCTCAGTGCCAAAGTTGGAGCACTGACACCGCCACTGCTGGTAGTCCTTGACAACCTCAGCTTTAGTTCACAGCTTTTTGACTTTTCCACAACAAAAGGCCATGACCTGTGGTGAGCATGAAGAGATGATGCACAGAAACTTCTGACAACAGGCAAGCTTACCCTTAGCAGCACTTAACAAGAAGAGTAGAAATATGCTGTTAGCTGAGCAGACTTAGAATACTTGGTTATAAGATACTGTTTGACCTAACGTAATGCAAAAACGATGAATAATTCTGAAAAGCAATGAGAAGGAAACACAGTAACTTTCTTCAGAAATATCTGACTAGCTCATAATAGTAGCCATATTATGTTGGTTTAATTATTTCTTTATAGAGATGGCCTTGGGAAATTTGTGATTGTTAGGAGGTTTTGTGTTCACATATACTTCCAGTAAGTCTGAAATATATCTCTTTTGGATCATTAAATTTCTGATAAAGTTATTTTTTAAAAAGAAAGGCTGACCTTGGTTTCCTAAGTTGATAAA
This sequence comes from Pithys albifrons albifrons, assembly GCF_047495875.1. NCBI lineage: Eukaryota > Metazoa > Chordata > Aves > Passeriformes > Thamnophilidae > Pithys > Pithys albifrons. The sequence continues at coordinate 50,996,995 of NC_092464.1, read as the reverse complement.
TTTGTTGAGTCAAGTGTATATATGCTTTATCTAACTTTTCTTACTTTTGGGAGCTCAATTTTTTGAAACAAATTTATTTTTCCTTGTATCTAGAGAAGAGTGAATTCACCTAGAAGTGTTATATCAGGGTCACGGTCTTCATCCAGATGAGGAGAGAGGAGGGAGATTTGGAGCATGCCAAGCACCTTATCAGTGACTGTTGCTATGTCAGGCACATCACTGATATTTAGTGTGCAATATGTTCATGATCTGTGTAGAAACAGTAAATTCCTTCACAGATGAGCATCAATCTGGGAAATGTTTTGCAAAGCATTAGGCAAAGTTATCTTCATGTGCTGCGTTGCTGTGTGTGGCAGGACACGAGACTGCCTTAACAGGTGGTGAAACACTCTGTTGGCAAGCCCCCAAACCACGCTGGAAACTTTGGGGTTTGTTTGCCCAGGGCCCCATTGTATCAGTCCTGGGGTGAAGGTTGACCTGAGGCAGCAGAGAGAAATCCCCTTCCTGCTGAGCACGGAGGAGCCTCAGGGTGGGCAGCGCCTGCACCTCAGGGTGTGCTGCATCCAGCGGGGGTGTCTCTCTGGAGCTTTTGCCAGTTCCTTTCCAAGAAGTGTCTGTGGAAATGTCACAGCTCAGACTGGAGGAGTCAGTCAAAATTAGGCATCTGCATTGCTGCTTTGAGCATATGGGCTAATTTAGCAGCCAAACTGAGAAGGCACACGAACACTAGTAGCGTGTCTTGTAGGCAGAGTGATGTAAGTGGAAGGAAAGTAAATTCACCTGTTCATTCTTTGATTCTGTGAGATGAGGAGTAAGTGAACTCTGTTAATTACTCATGTCATGTACCTTGGTCTCTGTTTGCCATCACATCTGCACAACTACTGATATAATGTAATTTTGTGTCGAAGGATGTGGATTATAATCTCACCATCAATAATTAGAAAATCGTATCAAATCAAAGTATCTCTTTTATTGTTATTTTTTTCTTCCCAGCAACTCTGGCAATTTATTTTTTTAAAGCTTTTATCTGATGTTCCTCCACATTGAAGAGATTACTTTTGTTTGTAAATTACCTTTCTCTGCCTTCTGTGATGAGAGGTAACCTAGAGATGCCTATAATGCTATTAAATGAGATTTACCAACTTTTTAGCATTCTACTGAGGGGACATTACATTTTGTCACTAATGCTCTTCAGTGCTACAGACCATATATTTTATTATAAATTGGTTCCATCTGATTTTGACCAAAACCAATAGGAAATGTTGTCACTGGATCTTGGAATTGAGGAAATAAGATTCAGCAGTGGCAAAATAAGGTGAAATAGCCTGAAAAGCATCACTACTTAAAATGAAATCCTGGTTCCCTTAAATTCTGTGATCCAATCAAATCATATCATCAGAGCTAAATAAACAAGGCTGTGCTATATATGTATATATATATCCTGTGGAACTAGACAGTGGGAGAATGCATCTGCACTTTTAAATTCAAGATCTGTTATATTGAATGTGATCTTTATATTTGTCCATGTGACTGAAAAGCTTTTTGCTCTTTTTTTTTTTTTTTTTTTACTGTCAGCAGCCCAGAAGAGCATCATGTATTTGCTGTGATAAATCCAGAGACAGTCTATAAAAGACAGAGTTGTCTTTTTCCAGGTAGAATTTAACTGTTTGATTAAGAAATGAAACTGTGGTAGCTGCAAGTAAATTACCAATTTGTATTTTATAGCTCTCTTCCTGGCCTAGGAAAAATTTGATTAATTTAGAGATAATAGATTGCTTGTCAGGTATGACTGCTGAGGATTTTGGTACCATAAATTAAATTAGTTTCCTTGTGCAAGGATGAGCTTTAGTGGCCTTTCTGTGCAGGAGATAAAACTGTTTGTTGCATTGTGGCTTCTTGCAGCTTAAAAAGATCTTTGTGCTAAATGTTTTTGTAGTTGATTTTAGTGTTCTATTGACAAGGTCTCAGAAGTTAATTTTTAAATGGTTGTATTTAGGCAATCTACTCCATTTTTTAATAATTATTCAAATGCAGTTTGAATAGTTTCACAATGAAGTTTTATCATTGGCAATTGTTTTATATTTCACTCTGTGCTTTTTATTCTTTGGGAATACTGTGAAAAAAAGAATTTCAAGTGGCTGCTTTAGACTTTTTTTTTTCCCAGTTCTTAAGGACTAAGGATATCAAATAAATAGACAGAAAAAGAACTATCTGATCACCAGGTGAATGTAGATATCAGAAGTTAAATTATTAATCATGTCTTTTTGGTGGGACCTTTAAACTACTCAAGATGATGGTCCCCTTGTCTTCAGTGCTGGGAAGGGCAGAGGGTCAAACAGTCTTTCTTTGAAAGACTTGAAGCCCAAATGGGCCCCAAAGTGAGTAGAAGATAGGGTAAAGTTGTCACATGAAGTGACACACTATCAAATTGAAGTGCTATCAAGGCAGTAAAAAAAATAATCCTTCGGTTGCCAATGTGTGGTAGTTTTGACTTTGGTTTCAGCCAGGCCTCAGTTAGGCCTCAATTCAGCAGGCCCGAAGGATGGGATGTAGATTAGAAGGGACGAGCGTCACCTGACTTAGGCAACCAAAGGAATAGTTCATATAATTTGACATCATCAAGAAGTGTCAAGGGGTATAAAAAGAGAGAGAGGAGGAGCTTCTGTCTCTTTTGGTCTTTGCCTCAGCCCCATGAGGACACCATACCCTTCCTATACCGAGATCAGGCCTTGCCACCATCCCCGCTCTGTTATGTTATCTAGGGCAGGGAACATTTTCTTGTTAATTTTTCTCCTTTCTTGCTTGGAGTTTTCTTTGGAAGAGTTTTTGGGAGGTTTTGTGGGGTTTGGATGGTTAGAATCTGTATTATTTCGTTGGGTGACTCAGTAGCTTTTGTTGTTAGTTTGGGTTTTTCTCACATTTGTATATATACGTATCATATCATATTCTGTTTTTTAATTGTCTTTCTTTTGTATAATATAAGAAGCTTGCTTTTTTATTTCTCTCCTTCCTTTTCCCTTGGTTGGGAGTTAGGAGGGGACCCTTTCGCTCTGTTTTGGGCACTTGACATTTTGCCAGCTCAACCCAACACACCATGTTTTTTGGAGGGAGCAGTATCAGGGAAAGTGCTTGAAAGCAAGGGTAGAGGACAAAGCAAAGGGGGGTAAGAGAGTGGAGGGACTGGTAAGAGGGAGGGAAATAAGAAGTAATGAGGAGTGTGTGAGTGAGCCTGAGGGCACAGTAGGTTTCCAGAAGGGTGAGACGTTCTGGTCACTGCTGGAAGGTGATCCAGGTACTCTTCAGCTACATGTGTAGGTGTAGGCAGAAACAACAGCTGATAAGATGTTTTGTTTGTTTGTTTTTAATTCAGCAGAGTGGTGTTTTCATTTCTTTGGGATGCAATAAAGGACACAGAAACTGAGCCAATTGCTTATTGTTCAGGCCGATAAATTTAGATCTTGTTCCACCAAAAGAACTAATCAATCTTTGCAAGAAGTATGAGAGTAACAATAGCCAGAGAAGGGCAAAGAGATTGTCTTTCCAGTTCTTTTAGAAGCCTTTTGTCTCACTTTTCCTCTTCTGTCTAGCTCCAGTACAAATATTGTGAACACAGCAGATTTCTGTACTACAAAATTCCTATTGAGAGGAGGATGGCCCAGTGGTTAAGATGCTAGTTTAGAATAATCAGATTTTGGTTTGTGATTGACATCCTCTGAACTTGGTGTAGAAGTTTCTTGCCTTTCCTGTACCTTTTTTTTGCCCACTGGTAAAGCGAGCAAAGAATGAAGCCTTGAGCAATTTTGTGAGGAAAAAGAACATTCAAAACTTTGAGGATCATGGATGTTGTCGTGCTCATAACAGTTCAGTTCAGCAGCCCATACACAGGCTGCTTGAGTTGTATCCTGACTTGCCTCAAGCTACTATTCCAGAAGACACTTTCACAGGTCCTATATCTTGTTTTCCACCTGCACAGACATGCTTGAGACCTCCTGTGCCACCTCAGATGCCTGTGTTAAGACAAATGAATCAACTCTACATTTTCTCAATGTTGTTTCTTTTTTTTTTAGCGTAGTCCCTATTCTCTCTTAATGTTTGACTCCCTCTTAACTCTTTCTTTGATTTCTCACTCTTTTTTTTCTCTCTACACCTTCTTTTATGTTGTTTATTGTTTCTTTCCATTTTCTTTCCCTTTTTAAGCTACATTCCATGAAAATTTTCTGCCATGCACCATTGCAGCATCCCTACCTTGCTGCTGTCCTCTGTTACATAGTCTGGTCACACAGGGCAGTCTAGGGAACAGCTTGTTTAGTTTTTGAAATACAGGGCAGCTCTTTGAAGCTCTGCCAGGTTTCCACATCCACTGGGGTTAAGCACCTGCAGAGTGTGTCTGATGAGCCACCTGATCCTGTGGGAGAGCCCCACAGCATTAAGCCCTGTAAAGTGCCTAAGACACAAGCAGAAGTCCCTGGCAGTACCTTATTGTCCCTGTCAGTATTCCTTCCTTCTCATAAGTAAAACGAGGCTTTGGCAAATTTGAAAGCTCATCCTTCAGTCTCCTTAAATTTCTACTGCCCAGCCAAGTTTTACTGCTGGACCTCTTGGGATCACAGTTAATGCAGAACAGTAGCCACCTACTACTGTGTTAAATTTTGCAAGGATGCTTCCTTTCAGTAGACCAAATTTGCTGGATGTTACAAAGAAAAGGATGAGCAAAGGTCTATCTACACATCATGGTGCACTGCAATGTGCAAGTCAGTGTCCTCTGTAAAGGACTTTCTGGTTTTAACCAAATGACCAAGGGCTAATGTAGAAGTCTGTGGCTTCCTTCTGGAAGCAGCCATAATCTTGTTTATTTTAAGGCTCATTTTAGAGCATTTTTGCATTATCTGGGTAATGATGTACAATTAGATTCTGTAATTTGCAGAAAGGTTACTATAATCATCTCTCATACTATAGTGTTCACATTTGTCATTTAGGCTGCATTAGAAAGACCACATTTCCATCTTTCAATTTTGATTTAAGAGAATGTAGCTTATCATAGTGTTTTATGCTTGTCTGGATGTTATTCAGAACTCTTTTTATTTGTTAAGCAACCTGTTCCCATGCTTCATTGTATTTTACAAGAATCAAAGCACCAACAAGCAAAAGCTTGCAAAAAAATAACAAAAGAAAAGCATTGGAAAGTAGAAGTGCACCTTCATGCTTCTTTAAACAGCAAATGTCTTATCAGAGGTTCACAAGAACCAGGGGCACAATTGGCAGTACAATAATAAAGAAACAAAGTACATGACATGACAGGGAAGGTTAGCTACAGTTTGATGAATGACCAGTTACTCTGTAGGGCATTAGTAGTGCAAGTGTACACAGAAAAAAGCAGTGTCACCACAGATGACCTAAAGCTGATCTGGAAGCCTCAGCTAAGTTTAGTCACTTTATAAGATCAGTAACAAAGCAATTGCTTATCAGTCACGAGCTTTATTTTATAGTGTGTTTCTGCATTTTCTAACGTAAAAATCTCTTAGTAAAATGCTCAGTGTTCTCTATTAATCAGGTTTTCAGGCTTTTCAGAGTCTGTCAAGTACAAAGGGATTTTTTTTCCACAACCCTGCAAAAGATTTTAATGAGAACAGAGGCTCAGGCACATATTTGTCACCTTCAGCTGCTGTTTCTGCAGGAACACAATGGTGGAATAGCAGCAGGAGCAGTACAAGGGTAAGGCTGAGTTCTTGGAAAGGGTATGGCTGTAGAGCATGGAAAGTGTAAAATTCAGTCAGCCCCTTGGAAAAGAGGAGCAATTGAGCCTGTTGCACCAGAGCTGTGCTGGGATCAAAATATTCACAGCAGAATTGAAAATGAGCAGTACACTGTGCTATCTCAGGCACAGACATCTTAACTCCATTATAAAATGGGAATATTCCTACTGGGTGTGTTCAGCACTAGAGAAAAAATTAACAGGTTTTTAAATGATCCTACATTTATTATTTTTCTAATTATGAAATTCCATCTAGCTTTTAATCCTACTGTGTAACAACCATAGAATTAAACAGTGCTAGGATGTAACAAGTATCTCATTGTCCCTTTTTTTTTGCTGACCATGTTTTGAGATTTCAGTACTGAACTGAAATGGAGGGGAAAAAAAAGATTTGTTTTGTTATTGAATGCCACCCAAGTAGATCTTGAGTAATTAGATAGGAATGTTACCTTTTAGGAGATGATACTTTCTATTAGCTGGACTAAACACATAGTTCCATAAGCTCTGTACTTACACATCTGGAATCCACTGCACTGTCTCTTCCTGCCCCTCTTTGCTGCAGGACAACTGAGTAGCACCCTTGTGATGATTCCCTCTCTGGTTTCACTTCAGTGAGTCTTGAGAATTCTCTTTCTTGTGCTTAGCACTCTGCTGTCATGCTTGGGTGAGAGTCAGGAGGTAAGTTTTGATTCATACTTCAATATGTCATCCTCCTTGCTAGCTTTTATTTTTGGAACTAACAGGGTTTCTTGAACTTTGCTCCTACACTTTTCAAATACCAGCTGGGTATCATGGATCATGCTTAACTTTTCTGTTTTGACACATTTTTATGGGTTTGTGGTATTGGATGCTTTGTATAGCATCTCATTACATGAAAAAATATTGGCTTATTAAACATTGCCATGCCTGGAAAACTGCACATATTAGTCATGCAGCCCTAGTATTTATTTTACAGGTTGTAGAAGAGTGAGATATAAGGGAAAAAAAAAAGTTGTGGAATGATGTTGTAAAAGCAAGATGGATGAGTTTGCATCTGTTGAGATCCAGAGCACTTTGCTGTGCTCAAAAGATTTTTAGGCAGGAAGTACATGACAGTGGCTTTGGTCTCTCATGAATGTTTGTTTTGCTTTTCATATAAGGGTTATTCTGTTACACCCTTAAATAGTACTGCTTGTTGAAAGGCAGATTAGCTGAATTTTTTCAGTATTTTAGCAGTCCTGGGAATTTCTAATAAAGTCTTGTCCTTGGTAGTACTGTCTGAGCAGTCCTGTCATCCTGTCCTGAGTGCTTTTGAGGATGTTGGTTGTTCTTTAAGGTTGCTGATGTGTTCAAAAAGAGGTCATCTCCTGTCCAGCCTTGTTGCTGCTCTGCAAGAAGCTGAGCTGCTCTTGAGGCAGCTCCTGGGTGGCCACAGGCTACATCAGAGAGTCAGTTTTAGGGGTTTTTGGTTGTTACTGGTTTGGGGGCTTTTGTGGGGATTTTGGAGGTGGTTTTGAATTGGTTTTGTGGGAGGATTTTTTGTTTGGGGGGGTTTTAATTTTGATTTTTTTTCTTTCCTTCAATTCTCATAGTCTTGAAAATTTTTTTAGGGGAGGATGGATGGGCCTGTCGGGGTGATAGTCTCAACAGCTATTATAACACTGTCATTCTTGCCTCAAGACAAGAGTTTTCATTGCAATCAATCTTTGCCAACTAATCTGTAATTTATTTTATTATATGAGTTTCCTTTCTTTGGTACATTGCAGACACTTAACAACTTTCACATTCCAGTCACTCTGAAATTGGTCGTTTCAATTCAAGTTCCTCATAGAACCAAATGTATTATTTGATAAATAAAAGAACTTAGAAGACTAAAACCAGAGAGCTATTTAGTCTCACATCTTCTGAAAGTTTATTGAAGTTGCAGAATCCCCACATGGAAATATCCTTCCATTTTATATCTACAAGTGTACTCTTGATGACATTTATAAATTATATCAGACACACTTGATGTTCTTACTCAAATTTTTTGTGTTTTATCAGTACCACATTGACTGACAGTTGTATTTACTTGACCATATCTAGGTTTACTTCATTCTCATGTTAATTGGACTTAACCGTTTTGCTTATATATTCTTAGCAATATATATCTGGGTCAACACTGATACACATTTTAGATACTTTTTTAAAAATCTTTTTATGTTATTCTAAGGCAAAACTTACTGGTAGCTGATTTATTTGAGTTATATTAAATGAGGTAGGTTTTATCCAGAAAAATTCTGTTTTGACAGAATTATCATGTTTATCATATTTTTTAAACAGTCTTTAGAAGACTACAGAAAACTTGACCATTGAGATTCAGTTCAAGTCTCTTGCTTTTATTTTTAAAATTTAGTTTATTGTAAATGGTATAGGTTGTTCATAAATATTGATAGACGTTCTCAAACCTAACTTAAAACATTTCTGTATGGGTATGCTAAAATAAAAAATTCTAGCCACCTGCTTTCACTGAGTTTTGGCCCCATTCAAGCCCAACAGGCCACCAAATGTTTAGCAACATCTTTGGTTCCTCTGCTTTTCTTTTTTTCTTTCTAACACCTGAATGCAAATCCATAATATGGTTACCTACCACATGGACCTAAAATAAAATCTTTGCCACATATCTGTACAGATCTCCAAGGGTTTTGTGAAACACAATCCATCTCCCCTTTTCCTGTCCTCATGGGCCACCAATAAACTGAGCTATTCCTGTTGCTAAAGCTAATCCTGATCTGGAAGGGTGGTGGAATTGAGGCTGAAGGGGGAGGTTGGGCATTTGCTTCTCTGAGCACAGCCTTCATTTTATCAGCAAGGGCCATCAAATGCTTTGCAATAACCAGGTCTATGGAGTCTGTTTTCTCTGGCTCTAAACCCAGTGCTAGTTAGCTGTCTACTTGCCTTTTCCCAACCCTAGTGCTGGACCAAACCCTGACTCTAACCCAGGTACTCTCTGTAACAAGATGAACAATGTGTTTAAAGGTTATTTCAGCCTGTCCGCAAGGGAGGGGAAGGTGGAGTCAGAGGAATCCCTGTGCAGGGCAGACAAGCCTTCACCTGGCCTTAACCCAACCCCAAAGACCCCCTGTGTGTGCTGACCTAACAGAGCAAAACTAAACTACTAACTATAGACTTCTGCTGTCAAGAGAATTCCACTCTGAGACAGAAGTGCACAAACAAGTGCTGGAAGGTGGGTCACAGAATCCCAGACTATTCTGAGTTGGAAGGGACCCACAAGGATCATCAAGTCCAACTCTTAAGTCAATGGCCCGCATAGGGGATTGAACTCATGACCTTGGCATTATTGCAACTAAGTTTTAACCAACTGAGCTAATCTCAGTTTCTAAGACTTACTTTCAGCCTGGAAACTTCTCTATTTTGGCTACCCGTGGTAAAGTTGTAGTTACAATTAGGTTGGTTGTAAGAGACTGAGCTACATGCTCAGTGGTCCATGGAGTTGTATGGGTGGGATCTAAAGGTTTCTGTGAGGAATAGTTTTTTTCCCCAATATGCTGCACTGTCTTTGTATGGAATTGTGGGGATGGGATTAGGATTGCATTTAGGAAAACAGTAAGTGAAATCCAGTTATCTGTGTAAGTGGCATGAGCTACAGGACTTCCATGAGAGTAAGTTTCTTTAGATAATGTCAACCTTTGGTTTGAAAATTCTGTTTCCAACCATATTTGTACTTCTGTTTTGGATTAGTAACATTGAGAAACTGTGTTAATTATTATTTACTGTAGCTCTGCATTAAGATTAGGGTTGGTGTTTGCAGAGGCTAAATTGTAACACTGCATCTTAGTTCGGCTAAATACGTGTAGAGAAACTGCAAGCTGCAGATAGGATTGAAAAAAAAACCAACAAAAACAACCCCAAATACCACCAAACCATAGGAGGTAGGTGCTGTGAGTGGTTGTTCCCTTCTGTGCCTTGCACTGTTGGGTCTGAGTGCATATTTGGAGACATGGATATGTGCTGTGGATATTTTGGAAAAGAAAAATGAGTCTATCGTGACAACTTTTCATGCTGTAATTTGTTACCTGTGTTATGAATTGCTCAGACTACAGTTCGTGTGCCTGCTCCTTCTTGCTGTGGACAGAGTTTGGATGTGTTGCCATGGTCAGGAGGCTGACCTGGCAGCAACCTCTGAACAGGAGATGGTGGATTTTCAGGAAGCCACCTGGTACAGGTCAAAGCCATGGCACAGCCAGGCCAGACTGGCTCACTGGTGATGAGGAGCATTGTGAAGGCCTGTGATGATTCAAAATGTTAAATTAGATGATTCCTCTGCAAAACTATCTATGATGTTATTAATATTTTATGGAGAGGTTGGTGATAAGAGCGTATCAAGTTTTTGGGACTAGCCAGCAGTCTTAAAACCAACCTAAAATGCCCACATATGCCAGAAAATGAACACGGCTATTGGCAGAAAAAGGTTGGTCTTTGTCTTTTTTTCCTCTCTGATACCATCCTTTCCATCTTTCTGCTCTTAATATGTCAAAACTTCCTTGATGTTTCACATGCCATGTGCACAGGTATGTGAGACACTGGATTATTATATTAATTACAGGCTCAGCCCAGCTCAGTTGTGTGTGTATGGAGGTGGAATGCCATGGAGATGAGGTTGTGCCCTGTCCCACGTGCCAGTCACTACACCCTCCCTGGGCAGCCCCAGGGCAGCTGTCAGGCCAGGGCAGCCTGAAAGCACTGCCCGGATCACACCTTGGAGCCCCAGAAAGGCCAGGGGGCTGGAGGTCCCACACAGGAGGGGTGGTCACAAGGGGCCAGAGCACATGAAAACAACAGCACGTGGTCTTCGTCTTGCCTTGAGATCTGCTATCTGGCCTTGTGGAAGCTGGACTTGCACAGGACTCTCCACTGGTAGCTATTTAGTAATCTCTTACTCCTTCTTCCCTTTCTTTTCTCCTTTCTTAACATTTTGGATAACTTGGGACTGAATGGGGTTGGTTTTTGCTAAGCTGTATGGGTTGGCATGTGCAAAGTCAGTGCTTTGTGGAATACTTTGTTTTGGTTGGATGTTACCCTTTAAACTTTTGCCAAGTCCTCTTATTTTCTAAATTTTACCAGTAAAAGTACTCTGAGAAAATGTAGAGCTTTTCTCCTTTGTGCTTTGTTAAGATGTTAAAAGAACTGAAGGCTCTTCTAAAGATCTGGTGGGTGAATTTTTTGGAGCCTTGGACGTTTTAAAACTCCCTGGGTGAGCTCGTAGCTCCAGTTCTGAGGTCTTAAAAGTTGGTGTCACATCACCTTCATGATCATCTTTAGCCCTGCTTTCCACTGTAGCAATGCAGCCTGGTCTTGTGGTGTGGGGCTGGCTGGGCTTGGGAGAGGAGGGTGGTCAGAGACAGAATGGAGCAAGACTGGGGCTGTGCATTCTTTGTTTTGAGAAGAATAGGTGGTGTGATGTTTATATGTTTACTCACAGCATCTGTTTCAATTTCGTGGTGTTTGTGGGCTTTGTTTTCTCTTGTTTGGTTTTGTTTTTTTCCTGTGAAAACAAAAACTTTGGTCAATTTGTCATGGGAGAGCAGTCTGAATATCACTCTGTCAGGCAGTTCATTCCCACATGCAAGTGCTCTATAAAGATTTGGGGGTTGCTTAACAAGGGAGGGTGAAGTCTGTCTGCAGCTTTGTGCAAGTCTTCAGTATTAGAATGAAGGGGTAGTGATGGGATTTATTAATAGAATGCATTTATTATAGTTAAATAAAGTGTAGCTGTGTCAAATTACTTTTGAGATTGCTGATTGACCAGCCCTTACTGCTGACTGACTGTATATTTATTATCTAGTGGATGGCACCCCATTTCTGAATTCATGAGGGGAGAATAATGAACGCTAAGTTTTAATTAAGCATCAGCTATAACAATTTCTCTTACAGCCTTACAATTCTTTATTTTGTCTGACTCTATGTTGAAAATCATACAGATAAGGGTAATGTTAGTACCATTTGATGTAATGAGCCATAAACAAAAGAAAAACCTAATGAATTCTTTTTCTTTCTTTGTCTGAACTGGAGAAAAATTTGCAATGCCAGCAAAATTCTTTCATTCTTGCTTGCTTTGAAACCATGGGATTCTTTGATAAAAGAAAAGTTGCTTCAGGAAAAAAATCTCCACATCCCACCAAAGATCCTATACTTTGAAGAATGTCTCCACATGAACACATACAACCCCCCCATACTCCTGCTTTTTTTCTTTTTCTTTTTTCAAAATAGTTTCTTGTGTGAATTTTAGAAACTGCAATGCTTGAGCACCCCCCAAAACTAAAATGCTATTTAAGCCTAACTGCGAGAACAGAAGTGTTGAAATTGGCTGCAATTTTGTTTTGTGACATAAATATTAAATTATTGTTTTTCCTTTCAATACAGGTACTTCAAAAACTAGGAAAAGCAGATGAAACTAAAGATGAACAGTTTGAAGAATACGTTCAAAATTTCAAACGACAAGAGGTCAGTCACTTTTTCAGTTTCTTTAATTGTGTCCTAAGAATTGCTGATTTTGAAGGTGTTACAGGGTAACAGGTAAGATTATTTTTTTAGTTGGTGCAAGATCTTTTTCTGCTGTTTTCAAACAGAAATAACAGTTGGAATTGTGCATGCAGAGGGCTAAAAATGGTCTGATAATAAAAGGGTGTATTGTAGTCACGTGTAGTATCACCATTCTTGAACCTCTTGAGATCAGCAGAGTGGCAGCAGATTTTCACCAGCCCAACTGAGAATGGAACCCAACCCCAGCTAAATGCAGTGTGGTGTTTTCTTCTTCCAAAGAATAGAAGTATTTCCTTGATGTTGCTTTGTAGAGGTGATTACCTTCATCAGTGCTGCATAATAATACTGGTTTTATGAGACTGTAGAGGGGATGCTGGGACATTCCCTGTGGGTGCTGTGGTCTGTGGTGGCAGTGCTCAGTTCCTCTTAGCGTTGTAAACACAACAGGGGGAAACAAAGGTGCCCCAAAGAGTTTATAATCTACTACCAATGCAATCCTAAATTCTAACCCCAGTTACTTGTTGTTTTGTTGGATAGGCTTTTTGGCTCCAGAAAACACTCTTGTTATGCAAGTATGAACTGACGTATCTGTCATCTTTGTGAGCATCTAGAGCTCCTAGAGAAAGGCACTGGAGGGCAAGAATTACTCCCACATATTTTACACAATGTAAAAGTTGGCTCATGGAAATGTTTGCAGTTTCTGCTCTGAATCAACCCTATCCACCACATGCACTTTTCTCCTTTCTGTGTAAACACAAAACCTTCATCCTCACTGCTATGATGCTTATTGGCTCTTTTGGCATCTTATTGTCACTTAGCCTTTACTTTTCTCTCTGTGTAGAAGAGAGGGAAGTTTCAGGAGTCACTGAGCTGTTGTCTTGATCTTTGCTCTTCACCAAAGAGAAAAATGCTAGGAGTAAAAGAATCTATTTTTCTGATAGGGATAGTTCCTGCCTCAGCTTTCTTGAGGTCAGGAAGATGGTGGGAATTCATAGGTCTGAAAAAGTTTTGAAACCCTGCAGAGATCATAGAATCGATTGGGTTGGAAAATACCTCCGAGATCATCAAGTCCAACCCTTGGTCCAACTCCAGTCCCTTTACCAGATCATGGCACTGAGTGCCACGGCCAAGCTCAGTTTTTAAAAAAATGTTGTATTCTCCCTTTTCTTCTCCTTCCACTTTTCCAAGTCTTCTTGATTCTTGTTTGCCCTGATGTCTTTGCTTATCTTTGCTGTTGGTATTGAGCTGTTTTCACAGCTAGCAACTGTGTTTCTAGAAAGGTACATCTGTAAAGGCATTTTCAGTGTAGGAGCAACTGGAGCATTCCCATGAAGAAGCAGAGTTTGTGGGATTTTTTTTCTCTTTTAGTTCAAAATTCTGACAGAAATTTTTAAAAAAGAGGTGAAAGAGAAAACACATCTATTTTAAAGGAATGTTATGTCTCAAGTGTTGGGTTTTTCTGTCCTTTTCACAATTTTCTATAATGGTGATTTTCAGCTGAAAGGCTTGCCTAGGGCTACGGAGGATCTTAGTATTACTTCTATTTTATTTCTTCCTCTGATGTACAGAGAGACAGTAGTAAACAGTCAAGGACTCTGCAGGAACTGCATGATGCTAAATCTGGATGCAAATGTGACTTCAGTCCAGAGAGGGAGCTGTACAGAGAGGAGTTAGTGCAAAGGGATCTACCACAACTCTCAGGGGGGGCACATGCAGATCCACTGGCACACCAAAGGAGAGACTGTTTCTGTATTTACTGAACTAGTCACACATGCTTACTGTGCTTTCAAAGAGGCCTGTTGTGCTTGGTTCTTCAAGTAAAAGGGGGGAAAATGCTGCAAAAGCACTCTTACTGCCACAATCACCATTAGGAAGGATATAAATTAGCTAAAATGTTCGAAGTTTGGTCCATGCTTTGATTTAGAACGAATTAGCAATGCAAATATATGAAGCATTACAATGTGCATCTGAATTATTACTCTTACTGATGGATGCCTTGCAGAACTGTTGTCTTCTGTGAACTCAGACAGCCATCTCTTCTTACCTTCAGTTCTGCTCTCAAGGTTAGTTCTGATACTCTAAAGCGTTTAGAAAAAGAAAAGTTAAATTCTAGATATTGAAGAATAAAAAAGGTGCCTGGTTGATTGATTCTTGTGCTGAGGGTTCACCAGGCTGTTGATGTGACCAATCAGGAGGTTTGCAAGCAGAGCCACCCCTGGTAGAGGCTGTCCTATCTTTTTTCAGTTCACTCCAGGATTATTTGTCTCTGTGGTGGTCACTGATCTAACAAGGCTGTGGCAGAGACGGTTTGAGAGGATGTCCAAACTTTACTTTTGTTTCCTGAAATCTCACTTAGCAGTGATTGGTCTGTTCCCTGACCATCTTACCTGCCCATGTTTCATTTTGAGAAACGCTGTCACTTCAGTTCTGTCTCTTTGCAAGTTCTAGGTTGCAGCTGGTGCCCTGTGTGTTCTTGGCATCCTGAAAAGCTGGAAGCTGTGCCAGTGGTGTGTTTCTCTTGTTTTCCTGCCTAACTGAGCCTGCAATACTTGGGAGGTCAACTGATCTTACATATAGAATGATGTTTTTATTGATACTCTCCAAATATAATAAATGAGGACTCTCAGTTCAACCTAGGAAAAGGATAGAGAAAGGAAAGTGCTTGTTATCCAGGAAAGAGGTAATTAAAAATGGGAAATCCTAACAATGCCCTGCTTTGGCTGAGTAGCAAATCAGATGGTGAGTGTGTACCAAACTCAGCAGAAGGCCATGTGCAAGGGTATGTGCAGCAGATCTATCTGGAGAAAAAGCTTATTTAGTTTTCCCAGTGGTCCATTTCTATCTCTTTCTGAATATAGCTGGATAACAGCCCTGTTCGGACTTGACAACTCCAGAGTTGATTTACCCAGATGAATCACCATGGAGAAACTGAGTCATCCCATGTCCAGAGGGAACAGAGCACAGTTGCTCTGCAGAGTCTCAGGACTTTCTATCAGAAGCAATAAGCTTCTGCAGCTGATGCCAACAATGAAGACATTTAGATTTTAAACAGTGAATGCAGCTCTTCTTCACCTTCCACTTAAGTTGAAAACTGAAAATTGCTGCTCAGAATCAAAGCTTGTGGAACAAACAAAATGTATAAATTCATATATGGCAGCATGACACAGACTTTCAGTGTATTGCAAGAAATTTCTTGAGGCTTAAACATTTCTCTCTGCACAGCTGATTCTAGATATGCTCAGCCTTTTAATCAGCCCTGAAGTTCAGAGTGAGAAGAAAAAAAATACTTCCTGCATAATTCTCTCAACTGTGAAATTACCGAAGTCCATCAGAGATTTACCTGAAATTTTCTCTGCATTCTGTTGTTCAAGCACCTGCATCTTATACAGTCTCTTTGTGGCAGGAAGTAGCAATTGCCCTTATGTCCATGTATATTTGTGTGACTTGAAGTGCTGGCTTTATTTTCCTAAGAGAGCAATATTCTATTTCATGTATATGCATATTTGCCTCTCATTATTTTTCTACATGTAGTTTTGAGACTTCTACTTTACCAACTACAGTTAAACTATATTTTCATGTTTAAATCCATTGAGATTATGTATTATATGGAAGCACAAGAGATACAGTAGCTGCTACTACAAAAGCAGATGCCCATGGCATGTTCTGAGATAAAAAGAAAAATGTCAAGTACTGTTGTTGCTAGTTTATACAGTTAGGTGAAAATGAAGAGCCTTCTTTTGCTGTTATTGAGTGAGCAGAACCTGCTGCTGTGGATTGCTTTATTTAATCTCATAGAAAGAACTGCCCCTCCGGTGTTATTCTTAGGGGTCCTGAAAAGACTTATCCTGGCCAGATAGTCACTTCACACAGCCATACTTAGCTGTCCTACAGCTGTGTCATGACATTGGCCAAAAGTTGGTCTCTGAAACAATTAACATTGATTGAGGTGTTCTTTTTGCATCAGTTGTGCCACTAATTTTTTAAGTCATTTATGCATTAAGATACCCAGTATTAGATTCACCACCTACTTGTAGGCACCAGATGTGCCCCACAGTGTCCTACCTGGCCCCTTGCTGTTGCTCAGAGACATATGGCTTTGGCCAGAGCCCTGTATCACACGTGCTGGCTCTGTGATCCTCTTTGGCATCTTGTGGCATCCAAAGGAGGGCAGTGAAAATGGGGAAGGGCTTGGAGGGGCAGCATCTGAGGAGCAGCTGAGGGCACTGGGTGTGTTCAGCTAGAGAAGAGGAGACTGAGGGGAGACCTCATGGGAGATACAACTTCCTCAGGAGGGGCAGAGGGAGGGGCAGGTACTGATCTCTGCTCTATGGGGATGAGGGACACCACCCAGGGAATGGCTGGAGCTGTGTCAGGGCAGGGACAGCACCCAGGGAATGGCCTAGAGCTTTTTCAGGGCAGATTTAGGTTGAATCTCAGGACAAGGCTCTTCCCTCAAAGTGTGGTGGGCACTGAACAGGCTGCCCAGGGCAGTGGACACAGCCCCAAGGCTGCCAGAGCTCAGGGAATGTTTGGACAATACCCTTCAGCACATGGCGTGACTCTTGGGGATGGTCTTGTACATGACTAGGAGTTGGACTCAAAGATGCTTGTGGGTCCCTTCCAATGGGGCACATTCTGTAAGTCTGTGGCCTCCAGCTGCAATAGACATGTGTTTGGGCTGCTGAACCCCATGCCTGGAGGGTGATCCAGTTCTAGATGCACCACCTGAATTGTGGCTGTGTTTCCAGGAGTTGGATGTTCCCCAATACTTGTGCTGAACTGGGCAGTGGGCTGCAGAGGGCAAGACAGAAACTGGTCAGTTTCCTGGGAGTATCTCTGGGCCATAATATCTCTAATCAGCCCAATCTGCATCCCCTAATCCTGCACAGGAAGCAGGAGTCCCATTTCAACTCAGTTATTTGCATAAGTTACATCATAGGCTCATCCCCATGCCCAGGAGACACGTGTTTCAGCTGCATCTCCTGCTGCTCCTGTCTGAGTCTCTCAGACAGACCCTGGATCTGGTTCAAACCCTTGCTAGGTTGGGGGCTGTCAGTGAAGCCTCTTACCAGTCCCTGGCTCTGCCCACCTGTCCCAGTCCCCAGAGGATGGTGCTCATCAGTGAGGGCATAGCCTGCACCATACTAAATTGTGACTCCTTTTACAGCCCCACCAACTGCTGTGAGGGTTGAGAGTCACTTGTCTAAATGTTGGCATCTGTTGCCACTTGCGAGGCCTTAGTGTTTCCTCCCTGGCTTCCAAAGGCTGCTCAGCAAAGCTGGCAGGTCCCTAAGGTCCGGTTGTATTTGCCATTAGTGAGTGCATCACAAAAGGCACTAGATAGCTATGTTGAATGAATGGTTTCCACTGTTGGATTTTTTTAATTGCTCTCCTGACTCCACAGGTTGCACTGAAGACATATTCTATGATGAGAAGAAATGCCCTACTCATGTAGACAGTGACAGGTGTCTTAATCTAGAGTTGAATGAAGGACATGATGAAGAAAGGGAGCTTTAATATGTATCACAAAGAATAATGTGAAATTCAGTCTGTATTCTGAAAAATCTTACTTTCTCTGGGAATTTGTAGGTATCTCATATATCTATTTGACCATCTTTAAACCTACCTTACTTCCTCCTCTTAGACTCCTCTTGTTTTGCTGGTCTTGTGCATGGTCTTGAAATGGATAAAAGAATCCAGGCAATAAAACAAAAAGGGCATAGTTTAAAATTACTCTGAATGGGAGACACTATTACTACTTAACTGATACTCAGATATTTTGGTTGTCTGAATAATCTCATATTAAATTGCAGGGGATTCTTGGTACTTGTAAACCTGCATCATACTATGTGTTCAATAGAGTTCTGTCCATAAGAGGCTCCTTTGCTGAAAAAGACAATGCCAGGTGTTGACCCCAGTAGATATTCTGAAGCAAACCAGACACAGGAAAACACAGTCTAGACTAGTTGGATGGAGCTTTTTTCTGCAAGCCAACAAGTATCTGCATCCAGGGGGACTGAATGAGGGGGCAGAGACATTTGGGGCAATCCAAAAGTGTGCTTCAGATACTGGATGATCACTAAGCCAAACACAAGCTGTACAATGTGCAAAGTGTTTTGGGGCTATGGGAGGGATTTCTCTGCTCATCACCTTTCCATCCTTAAATGTGTGTTTAATAATTACCTTATATGTCTTACATATTTTTCCCAAGACAAGAATAAACATAGTGTACCGTTAGAGCTCATCTCAGCCTCATTAATTCCCAATCAGGCAGGATATTTAGGAAGGTGAGGCCCTCTGTTTTATGCTACAAGATTATCTCTGCAGGGGCAGTTTAGATCCATTCCAGCTAATTCCTCACTTCAAAGGAGCGAGCAGTTGATCTGATGTTTTGGCTTTTTTTGATCCTGCCTATTGATTGCTCCAAATCCAAAGTCTAAACCATTGTCACACTGTGCTGGTTTTGATTGCCCCTTGGATATAAACAATTACACATCTGCAGCTTTAGTAACTGTGCTAGTTGTTTTCTCCCAGGCAGTGCAATTGAACCTCGAAGTTATTTCTGGCTATTTTTAAAGGAGACACCTGGTATGTGTTTCTTCAGGAGCCTTTTGGAGTAACTGACCCTGGGGATAGTTGACATAACCCAGCTCCGGGATTTAATGTATGGATTGCATATGATGCAGTTCACAACAGATCTGGAGAGTTTTCTACCAGATCTGTTAATACATAGCTTATATATGTTATTTATGCATGTCATTTTGTATATGCAGCTGTGTGGGCATAAGCAGAGACCCGAATGCATGTTCAGAAAGTCCAGCTCAACATCAGCTGTGTATAGATTACTGTCAGCCATAGGACTCTGCACCTCCTGCCTTTGCAGATTCCAAATTTTCATTAAAACCAGTAGTTGGCCCTAATTTGAGGACATGAATATACTTATGAGAGGATGCAATAGGTGTGAATATAAAATCCTAGTTTAGGGAGGGGAAGGTTTAACTATGAGGCAAAGTTGAAATTTCATTTCAGGTGAGTGCAAGGTATTTTCTGTTCAGTCTTCCTAAATGTGTTAGTTCAGTGTCCCTGCAGGCACAAAGCCTTCTCACCTGCCTGTAGGAGTCACTACTAACATGAGGCAGAGGCTTCTGTTTCTTACCTTTCAAGTTACTTCTTTTTGAATTAGTCCAAATCATCTGAGACACATTTTGATTCAGTTTATTTCAATTTATCCTGTCAATAACTAGAACAATTCAATTCTTACTTTCGAGCCTTCTTAGGGGCTGGGCCACAAATTTGGTGCTGTCCTGGAAGATATTGGGATGCCTAAAACCTCTGTGTTTCCAGAGAAGGTTGCAAACCCAACTTTTTTCAAGTGATACACAAGAGAAATATTTCAATAGCCAAGTCTCTTACAGCTTGTAAAAGGAGGAAAAAAGAAATCCATTCCTTTAAGATTCCAAATTTGGGAGACAGTTCTAGGAAGTATAAGGGACCTGGTAAATGGTCAAATAGGTTACTCTGGTAAGCAGATAGATTTCATAATGAATTACAGGTCCAAATAGTCTCTTCTTATGTTAAGTTTCTCTTAATGTAGTAGTCCTTTTAATTCATACTTCAGAGTTCTCTAAAAGACTTACCTGTGAATAGTACCTAAAATGAAGACAGAGACAGCACTGCTTACATTGGGGCAGGCGACTGCACGTTACAGTAAAGAATATCTTCCTGGTGATACAGAAAATGCTTTCTTTTTAGCTCTTTCCCTGATGGTTTCACAATGGAATGATGAAATTCCAGTATTAGAGCTGCATTTATATTTATCATTTTTCTATGGGCCAGGTAATTAATTTGCCTGTGGTCCAGGTTCAACATTTTTCATGCCCTTCACTCTCACTAAATTGGAGTGATTTATTTGGTTTTTGTATCAAGCACATGCTGTGCTGACCTTTCCTGTAAAGAAGTATTGTGTTTACATCCTGTATGTGACATGATAGAAAAATCAAACTCTCCTGTTCTGAGTGGGAAGCTGAAATAAATGATTCCTGACAAACAGCTCATCCAATTCCAACTTGTGTGGAGGCCATGTGGCCTTTAATTTTTGAGTGGTTTCAACGATTTTTCTTACTCATCAGGAAGCAAAAGCTGATAAGACACAAACCATGTTTTTCATGGTTTTATTCATTAGCTTTTTTTTTAAGGTCTCATCAGTCTCACAGCCAGCAGTGCTGTGGCTGTCTTTGTCTTAATTCCAGTGCTAAGATATGCTTAAATAATAATGCCAAGATTGTGGGTTTGATCCTCATATGGGCCACTTACTTAAGAGTTGCATTTGATGATCCTTGTAGCTCCATTCCAACTGAGAATATTCTGTGACATAATAGACCTCATCCAAATGCTGTTATTTAAAAGAGATGCAAAATTAAACATACACAAGAATCAGTAGTACTGAAAAGCTCAATGCTGCTGTGAGGGTATCTAAGAGCTGTGGCTGCCTGAAGCACCCAACCTCCTTGTCTCACTGCATGAGAGTGTCTTTAACAGCTCTATAATACTGACCATGTAATGAAACCAGAGAGCAGAGATATTCAAAGCAACAAACTGCTATTTGGTACTTTGCTGGGAGAGTTGTGTGGACTTTCCTAAAGCTGGCTGTAGGTTTGGGTTGTTAGCATGCTTCCCTTGCTGTTATATGCAGTTAAACAGGATTATGTAATAGATTGTTGGTGATTTGTATGTTGAGTATGAGCAGGTGAGCTAAAAGCACTAACTTTTGGTGCTGGAGTCTGCTGGAACATGCATGCTGTTATCAAACAACCTGATTGTAAGAAGTTTGCTATTAAGTCTGCTATTGAAATTTCTCTCTGGAGTTTCTTACATATTATGAAACTCTGACTCATTTGGCTAGAACAAAGCATCAGAGCAGTCTTGGGAAATTCCATTTCAAAGGAACACGCCACTGGTGAAATGATACCTACTTTTCTTTCTCCCTCAAGAAGCTGCCTTTCATTTAACAAAGTTCATTGCTTTAATGAAAATACTTGGAGCAGTCCTTACAGAGGTACCAGATGCTTTCATCTGATAGACCAGAAAGTAGAAAGAGTTACCAGTAAACACCACAAAGCAGCAACATTAAATATGTGTCAGGCTTCAAAACACTACTTTTTACAACCTGTATGTCATAGGTTGCAAGATGTGCAAAGCCAGCAATGAAGTATTTTCATCCTGTGAATATAATTTTAGGTGGCAAAAGTGTCTCTCTTCACTAATAGAGAGTTTACTCTAAAAAATGTGTAGACCAGATGTACATTTTGGAGAATTCACAGGACTAAGGACTTTCAATGCTAATTTTTATTTCTGATGTTTTTAATAAGGCCTAATTCTGTTGCCTTTGAAACTGAGAGATTTTCTCTCAAATTCAGTGGGAGCTGGCCCTTGTTCATGGGTGCTTTAATGACAGGCCACACAACATTTGCTAATAGGGAAAAATTCTTATGGCTCTATCATGCTTTGGTATTTCAGTGGTTTGTGGCCTGTTAATAACCCAGACTGAGGGAGCTGCATGTTAAAATTATTCTTTTGAATGAAGTGTCAGAACTCATAACAGCACACATGGCAAAATATTTACATTATTTTGCTACTTTGACTTTTTCTTACACCTTTTCCTGGGCACCTGTTCAGCTGGATCATGGTGAAGAGCCAAGTTGCTGTATCTTCCATTTTCACCACAAGCACTCAGGCCAAAGAAGGTATGAAATGGAAAGATAATTTTTGTACCCTCATGTGACTTCTCAGAGTACTGGGGATCCTCCCAGGGGGACACTGAAATGCATCAAAGGGGAACTTCCCTTTTCTTCCTGGCAAATGTTTGCTGATGCTCTTCTTCAGACCCGAGATCTCATTTCCTCTGTGGCAACACTGATCACTTAGAGCCTTCCTTGGTCTATGGATAGCAGACAACTTCTGTCATCTGCCTGCCTCCCATTCTAGCACAGAATGAAGCAGAAAGAGGTCAGTGTCTGCTCTGTTCTGTAGGGTGATACATTGTGTGGTAATGATGAGTTGGGGTAGTACTTTTGCTAAGCAGTATTACGTTGTACATGTATATATTTTCTTAAAGGACACAACATCAAGCTATTACTTCAGAACTTTTTTTTAAGTAATTAAGCCTGAGGTTTAACCCACTGATACCCAGCCTGCAGCTGTCTGGCCCTTATTTTGATATGCAGCTTTGATCCTAAAGAAGGGGAAGGGGGTGCCTTCCTTTGGAACATGGAATACAGTCCCAAACCAGAAAAAGGCTGGGTGTTTGCTGCTCCTGCTCACTTGCTGTTACTAAGCACCTTCTCAGATACCACCCTGGTGGGTCTGTACTTGGAACTTAGTCAATTATTGGCTTTGGGATCTGTAGGTGACTTGATCCAGATCAAACTAGTGTAAAAGTTCTCTTCTCTTTCTTGAATCTGAAAAGTTAATCCATTGTGCTTTCTAGACCCATCCAGGCATTTTTACCTTCCTAGTTCTTTAATATTTCCAGGACCTTGAGCAATTTCTTCCTATAGTGCATTGCTATTTGAGAGAGGGGTAGGGAGTGGTGTTGATCCCATTCTAAAGGCCTTCAGTTCCCTTCAGAAAACTGGGAAAAACAGGAGAGTTTGATGGACGTAATTGCATTGTGTGTACTGGTGAGGCAAGTATTTTATCAGAACCAGTTTGGACTTAACATAGCTGCAAGTAGATGGATTCCAAGTGCCAGAGAACCCCTTTCAACCTGAATTTCTTATCATCCTGTGTCTGAATGCTCTGAGCATTGCAGTACATGATGGCAAATTCTTTACTGACATCAGAAGTCCTTGGAGTTAAGTGGGGTTATAACAGCTTATACCTTCTACCTTCTGAAAAAATCACACTATTCACATGCACCCTTTAGGGTTCCGACTTTCATATGGAAAATGTGAGAGAAACTCCAGAGCATTCAGTTATATTTTGCAGCTGATTTTTCCATATGGTGTAATTGTATGTGAGAAAATATGGCTGCAAGCTGAAATTCCTGTAGTTTCCAATGGCTTAAATAAATAATTTTAAAAACACCAGGAAATGGTAAATGTGAGGTGTTTCAAAAATCTTGTGGCTATTGAAGGGTTCCTGGATAGTAGCTTTTTAGCAATAAAGTATTGTGCTGGTTTAAATGTAAACTGGTAGGAGAAATGAACCCAACTCAAAAGAGATTGTCACAGTTACAGTTTAATAAAAATATTACAATAAATGCAATGATACAAAGAGAAGTTAGTTTTAACCCAAAAAACCAGAAGTGTAACCCAGCCCCCTGGGGCACGAACAGAATAGTGTTCGTTGGCCCACGTGGTCCTCCTGAGTGCACAGTGAAAGGAAAGGAAAACTTGTTGGTGAGGGTGATGTTGCAGTCTGGTCAAGTGTAGCAGTGCAGCCCTGTCGAGGTTCTGCTTCTCCTCTGGATCCTGCGAGTGGTACCAGAAGTCCCCAAACCCCAAGATTATATCCCCTCAGGTTCAGGTGGGAATGCCCAGTACCTCCCCCAAGGCGGGGAGTCCCACAATGGGTGATTTACTCTGCGAGTCATGGGGCAATTTTGGAATCGTTGATGGCCCATGAGCAGACATGACCCCTCAGGCTGGGTGTGGAGGTGCTGATGCCTCCCCAGAGGGGAGTTGTCACAGTTCCTCTCTCACAGGCTTCATTAACACCCAGCTCACATCCTGAGGGGTCAGTGTGCCCTGGGCAGCTGCTGCAAATGGTCCATTGGTAACAGTTCATGGGAAATAACACAGAGGGCATACACAGTCTTGGTTACACCCACACAGTGATAAAACTGGTCCCAGCCACTGTAACTAGGACAAGTACGTGTGTGGCACGGATCTCTGCAAATCCAAGGAGCTATGAAGTCCAGTTTGTGATACAGTCAGACATAAACTAACACAAGCCATTGTGTTTTGTCTGTTCTGAGTTTTTCAAAGGCTGTTGATGTAAGAGAAAGACAATTTTGATGTATTTGCCAAAGAAAGTTGAAATTTCACAGTAAACTGCAAGATGCTCTACCTACAAAACTATCTACAATTATGGTATTCTAGTAGTTGTACAATGTTAAAATGTTAAAGTACTTGGTACTTGGTAAACTGTTTGCAAAGATAGTAAACTATATATGTAAGGCTGTGGATTTTCTGCAAGTCTAGCATGGGCTCATTGCAGTGGTTTCCAGTGGAGCTGCACCATCCTCAATTATGGTTCTTTGTGTTTCAGGTTGGGCCATTGGCCGGGCTGGCCTGAACTGGATGTTGGCCTTAAAATATACCTAGTTTTGTTTGGGTGGAGTTCTTACTGAGCAGATAACTGGTGCAATAAACCCAAAAAGTCTAGCCTAGAGAGTATGCACAACCCCCTTTTCTGTATGAATCTGTGCCTGCTTGCCAACATGTGACACTATCCATCAGATAGCTCCTGACATTGCTTTTTGTTAAGTTCAACATACTGTATGTTTCAAGGCATTAAACATAACTGAAATGTATTTTCACTTCCTTGCTCTTTTTTTTTCCTTTTCCAGGCAGAAGGTTCCAGACTCCAGAGAGAACTGAGAGGATATTTAGCAGCCATTAAAGGTGATTTTTAAGTTTTACATCATACTTTCATAAAGCAAACTTTTTTTAAAATGTTGAGACAATTAGGCTTGTTCAAGTTTTACAAAGACAAATACACATAAGATTCTCTTTAGCCTGTTGCTTGGTATTCTGCACCGTCAGCGTCAACTGATGTGGGTACAGCCTTGCATGCACAGCTCATCCCAACTGTCCTTTGTGTGCAGCACCACTGCCCAGATTCTCACTTTGCACACCTTTTTCAGCACACACAAAATCTTCACATCTTTGCAAATGCTGGAATCTTAAATACCCTGTGCAAGGCATCCCAGTCAAGGCATTGCTGGAGCTGCACCCCTGTAATGTTTCCAGGTATTACTATCTGGATGATGATCTTCCTCCAAAACCACACTTCCTGCAGTGATGTGATTTCTCATATATTTCTGACTGCTTAATCCATTATCTTTTAAGTTTAAAACTCAGATGTGACATCTTTTGATACTACATTAAAAATTCAAGTAGCAGAAGTTCGCTGGTCAGAGTTTAAATATCAGAGATAAGTAAAGAGCTGTTTAAATCCTACTAGACATTTGTAAATCCACCATGCCCAACTGCTCACTGTATTCCAAGTGCCACCTCTCTTTGGAGGAGTTGGAGGCCCTAAAGGGAAGGGAATAGGAGCTGGTGCCTGACAGACAGTGGCTTCTTGAGATAAGCACATATATGATAAATATATATGTGTGTGTATGTATTTCTAACCTGGCTCCAATCCAGTAAGGAAAATGTTGCAAATGAGCATTAACATCCCTGGAAGTCACTGTCATGATAATGCTTCAGCAGTTGTTCACAGGCAGGTAAGAAAGCTCTTTTTGATGGGCATTGTAAAATGGGGAGCGAAGCAGTAGCTTTATACCTTTGACCGTCTATTATTTTCTGGATGGAGTGGCCAAGGAAAGTCCCGTACCCGACAATTTTGAACAGTGTCTTTTGTTATTAGAGGAAATTTTAGCAACAGTCATTTTTGGGGACCCACTGAATGCTAATTTTGTTCTCTTTTTTTTCCCCCTTCCCCACACCCATTATCTGAGGGCTACTCAGAAGCAGCGTGATGAGGCTGTTTGTTGGCTCGATGGCTTATCTGTCACATAGGCTGACTGGTTACGTGCTGCTTTGATTCCCATGGTGGTGACAATACTCTTCTCTGTTTCATGTTCTTTCTTCATCTTTCTCTTCTTTTCCTAGTACTCTGCAGTCATGGATTTTTTGCTCATTTACTCTCCAGTGGGTTACTCTTTGCACCAAGTTTTCTTTTCATCTTGGTGTAAAATTTTCATTGTTCAAGTTCTGCTTTTTTACCCATGTGTTCCTGTTCAGCATCTTTCTCTTGTTGCAGCTTGTAAGCAATTTGGACTGGTTTTCTTACTGAGAATGAAGTATTTGCCAACACCTTATTACCTGCATGTCTTTCAAGAGATTCAGTCGTAAGCAGCTCACAAGAGCCTTAAAATGTTATTCTTCAAAGTCAGCAAGCCACCAGTGGGCATCCTTGGCACCCATGTTGGCACATGTTGGTGCTTGGAGAGAATGCACAATCTGAGACAGCAGACCACAGTACAGAGCTCTGGCTGGGGGCTCCTCAAAGCTGACTAGGTCAGCAGTGCCACAGGCCTTTCCAGATTTTGAATGACAGAAGCAGCTGCTACAGGGTCTTAGTTGCTCTTCTTTGAAGAACTGCCGTCATCAGAAGATTTTGGGGTGTCTCTCTGCACAAAAGCAGGGGAACCTCCATATTTAGGCACTGGAGTGGTATTTTTGTGTGCAGGATATCAGAGCCTTGGAGTAGTCCTGTCATCAGGGGTTCATTTTGCAGGAAAAAAGTTGGTTATATAACTGCATATATTGGAGTTACTGGAAAATAATGCTCTTGACATCCTTAGACTCTTAGAGGTATGAGAGAAGTAGGTCTTTTTAAAGGGTTTCTGGAACTGAACTCCAGTAATAAGATTCAATTTGCTGCATGACTTTTCAGTGACTAGATATTGGAAGTTGCAAATACAAATCCAGGCACGATTCCATAGAATCCCAAAATGGTTTGGGTTGGAAGGGACCTTATAGATCACCTAGTTCCAACACCCAGATATGCCCCACTAGACTTGGTTGCTCCAAGCTGCATCCAGCCTGACCTTGAACACTTCCAGGGATGGGGCATCCACAACTTCTCTGGGCTACCTGTTCCATTGTCTTACCACCCTGTGAGTAAAGAATTTCTTCTTAACATCTAATTTAAAGCTCTCTTATGTTAGTTTCAACCATTCATTCCCATTTGTCGTATCACTGTCTGCCTGTATAAAAAGTTGCTTTCCCTCTTTCTCAGAAACCCCCTTTAAGTACTGTCAGGACAAAATGAGGTCTCTCCAAAGTCTTTTCCCCAGGCTGAACAACCTCAACTGTCTCAGCCTGTCTTTGTAGGAGAGGTTCTCCGTTCCTCTGAATGTCTTTGCTGCCTCTTCTGGACCTGTTCTAATAAGACCATAACTTTCTTGTGCTGAGTACTTGACACAGTACTCCAGGTGGGGATTTAAGCAAGGGATGGTCAATTGAGCCTTTTTATGACTCTCTATCCCTTCATTTTAATGTACTTGACAATCTGAAGTTTAGTATCACACATTCTTAAAGGAATTTTTGCTGTATTCAGACTCCTCCTTTTGTTCATGGGTGGTGCTTAGTCTTAGCTGGACACTGATCTTTCCTGTTGGTTATTCACGAACTTGGAGGAACCACGTCATGAAGCTGTTGAGCTTGTGAATGGCTTTTATGTGATGTTTCATTTCATCTGCATGGTAGTTTATTGTCTGCTGTTTGTACTGATGAGATCATGTACTATCCCCCGTAGCTTTAGTCATCTCATGCCTCAGTCTTCTGTCTTTTCCAGTCTCCTTGGCAATCTGTATCTGGGTTCTCTACTTCACATTTTATTTTTAAGCTTTTGGGAGCTGTAGGTGACTTGAATGGTTTTATGGACCAGTTGTAAGAGAAACCGTAAATCAGTCTCCTGTTCTCTGCCCCAGATGCCAGTGCAGATGGGGAGATACAAACCTGGATCTTCATGCACGTGGCAAAGACAAGAAGGAATCCTACATGGTTAAAAAGAAGCACTCTACCTTTCAGGTGGCTGAATGTAGTGAGAACTAGTTACTGGTCTACAGGAGGGGTAGGGGAGATTTTGGAGGTCTGTAAGCTGTTTTGCTGTCTAGTTGTCAGCCTGTGGCTGACAAGTGCACATATCCTCCAGGCATGTGAACCTTAGTCATGTAATTTCTTAAAAGCAATAAAACAAACTATTCGTCATCTTTCTGCAAAATTTATTAATGAATTAATGAAATTATTTCATTATCCCACTGTAAACTTTAATGGGTTAGTAGCAATAACAATTGCAATCCTTATGGCAAGATAGGTCATTTCCCTGGAAAAACCACATAAGTAACTGAATATTAAGAGCCAGACCAGGACACCTCACTCCATCAGGAAAATGGAGGTTTCTCCATAGGTTACCCTGCAGGGTAGTGAGAAGATCCCACAGCATGTGGGTTCTGCAGCCCATATGGTGTCCTAGGCCAGTCTCAATCTCCATGGGAGCTTGAATTAATTGGAATTGTGATGGTAAAGAGTCACCTGCCCTCTACCACCCCTAGGGTGCTTAGTGGGAATGTCTCTGCACTGCCACCCCAGGATCCCTATCACTTGGGGGCCTCTAGAAGATGTTTGGGGTTCCAGGAACAGGATCTCTTTCCCAGAGAAAGGGTAAGAGGATTTCTGGGAGGCTCAGACTTCAATAACTGGGTTATTCAGCAACATTTTTCCTAAGCAATTCAAATATTTTGGCATTTTTAGTTATTGAATAAATGACCCAATTACCAAGAAGCGGCACTGAATGAAAAAATTCATATTAAATATAAATTTCTAGCTGTTCATCAGCAGTAAAATTTATTCTCACATTTCTTAGTACTTAATGACTTTCTCTTAACAATTTATGTCTCAGTGATAGCAGTTAAAACCAGCAGAGAGAGACAGCCTGCAGTCTATGACTGAGGCACGAATCTTCTTAATTTTAGTGCTGAATAATGCATAAAGGTATCACTGCATAAGAAAGAGTTCTATGTGAAAACAAGCCAAATAAAAAAATCATTGGATATTGTAAGTTTATGCCCACAGGGATGAAAAAGAATGGGAATTCACTGGATTCCTGTTTATCTCTGCACTCATTTGGGGTATTGCATTAAACCTGGTATAGATTCAGTAGGAGTGCAGGTTCATCACACAGGGCTCGAGGGCAGACCTTCAGGTGTCATAAAGGATCAAGTGCCAGCAGGGATGAGCAAACTCTCCCAGTCTGTGTGTTCACCTTGAGTGGAGAGAAGCAGCCTTTTTAAACATGGTGATTCTGTGCTGGGTTTGGTCTTACCTCTTGAGTTGATTAATTTGCAGTGTCATTAAGGATTTAAAATGAGTTCTGCCTGGAAAAATATGTGAAAGTTGTCTGTATTTTGCTGTAATTTGCCATCTCTTAAGGAACAAAACCCATCCCCTTTATTCAGGAACCCTTTCTTAGCCAGGGATACATAATCCTAAGTATTAACCATGGAGAAGAAAAGGAAGAAATGCATCTCAAGTTCTTGTACTATCCTAGCTCTCTGAGCTGAGCTCTGTCATTAAAAAGCATCCCCAAGACAGTACCTGAAGAGATCAAATACTCTGTTTTGGCTCAGTACTTTTGATTTAAGGAGGAAAGCTACACTCTAAACTCCTGTGTTTCCTTTGTATTTGCTCTCCCCTGTGCCACTTTCTCTTTTGAACCCAGGGACCGTGAACAGCTTTTTCAGTATCTGTTTCCCTACCCCACCTGTTCTATAAACCACCATTTTTATACTAGGATGTGTGTATTGCTACATTTATCTTCCTGTCATATCTCAAGCCACGTGTTTCAGATCTGCAGGTTGAATCTGCTCTTGTAGGCATTCATTTCAAATTAATTCTTCTCTTCCACTCCTGAACGTTTCTCTGTTCAGAAATGTCAATGTTATTCCTAAATTCAGCCACTGAGCAGTTAAATCTGAAAATCATGTTAGAGATATTTTCAAGACAGCAGAAATGTGTTGTGCCAAACAGATTTTGACTAGAGGGAAAAAAGTGCTTTAAAAAGAAAAAAAAGTTAATGCTAAGTAAAAAATTTTGTGGTGTTGTTCAGATTTTGCAAAGAAGATGAAATAAAAGTTGTCATTTTAAAATTACTGATTCTGAACTCTTATCAAGTTAGTTAAGTTCAGTTTGGTTTCACTGGATTCAGAACCATATTTAACATCTAATGGATTGGTGCTGCATCAAAATAGAAAGGCAGTGCCTTTACTGAGGGTGTTTTTTCATTCACTAAATGTAACAGATCTCACGAAGGTAGATTTAGGCTCTTTCTCATAATACCTTTGAAATCATTTCACATTTAAACCAGCTCCTCAGTGTATTGCAGAGTGATAACCATCAATAGTCCCCGGTTTTGTTCCAGCTGTGGTGGCAAGAGCTCCAAAAGTGACCGATGAGTTTGCCCTAGCACTTGGTGATTCTCTGCAAGCATAAATAAGCACTGGGCTCCACAAGCCTGTAAAGCTACTGGATGAGCATGTGAGATCCTTCATAAAACCAGGGCCATCACGGCATTCTCCCCAACTTCAGCCATCTCTTTTCTCAATTTGCCAGAGGGAATAGAATAGTGAGTGCATGTGGGTGAAAATAAACGTATTTGGCAACTGTTTCTTGTAGTTTGCAGTTATTTGTTCCTCCTCCTGTTCAATTGCAGGAATGCAAGATGCCTCAAAGAAGCTTACAGAGTCTCTCCATGAAGTGTACGAGCCAGACTGGTACGGGCGTGAAGACGTGAAAATGATTGGAGAGGTAAGATGTGTGGAAAGAGGGAAGAGGTGCTTCAGCTGCAAATGGATTACCCTGAGCTGTCAGAGAGAAGTGTGAATCAGAAATTCACCTTATTTCTTTGTTGCATTAAATCCTGTTTTCTCAGAATATAAATTATTGGTCTTGTGAAATGCAGCTCCTTCCGACCAGCTGCAGAATTTGCAGTGTCTGTTTTACCAACTAGCTGATATGAGCTCCCCCTGAGGTCAGTGCCAGGGTGAGCAGAATTGGCCCTGAAAGCATCTGATTGCCAAGTTTGTACAAAGGCATCTCACATGCAGTTTTACACTCGGGATTCTCAGTTCAAATAATGTTACAAGTAATCAAATCTGTTTATCCTTATGTGCTGTGTAACAGCTGTTGAGCCAGTGGCACTAAACAGGGCATCTGAGGAGACACTCACCTGTCCCTGAAAAGACTAGGGAATTTAACAGTAATGAGGCTGCACTACATTATTCATTTTCACCTTTGTAACTTGCTCCAGAGTTTAGAGAAGAATAGGCTTTTCTAGACAACACTGCAAGAATTTGACTTGAGGTGTTCTGAACTGCTTGCTGAAACAGCCCTAATCCCAGGAGAAGTCTGTCAGCAAATGTGCTGGTGGTGACAGGAAGGTGCAAACAGTTGTCAGTGAGGCTTTTAGCCACCTGACATTCAGTTTGCAAAGCCTCCTCGATAATACAGTTAATAAGAAGCTGGAATACAGAACAGTCCTCCCAAACCTGTGTACAGATTGCTTTGCTTCTCTGTCTGCCTTCTCCCACCTTTCCCTGCTGCTGGAGGCATGACATGTTTTTGATTTGAAAAACACTCAACTCCCAAACTGTATAATTTAAGAAACCATACCATTTATCTTGGTTTAGGTTAAACAGCTGGAAAATCTCATCTTGCTGTAGCACCTCATCCTGTGTCTGTAAGACTATTAGATTTTACACCCGTAAATTTCTAGTTGTCTGTGAAAGGACCATAATTTGGCTCTTATGCCCTATTAGATGTGAAGATAAATGTTAGCTATGCCTTCTTAATATGAGACTTGTGAGCAATATTACAAAATCTCCTGATGTTTTTACTACATAATGACAAATGTAGATTTATGCATCCCTCCGCCTAGAGTAAAAAAGAAGTGTGTATCTGTTCAGTCTAGGATATAAATGATCATTCCAAAAGGGACCCACATAATAGACCTGATTCTGTGTGGTAGGAAAGATGACGGCTTAAAGGATCCTTTAGTAATGTTGTTTGAGTCCATTAGAATTCAGAAAACCTTCATTACTTTAATTTGTCCAAAATATATATCCGCAAGGTATGAAGGCAAATGCACAAAGCTGGCTGTGGCTCGGTATGATCTAATGCTGTTCTGGTCTGTAGACCACTGAGATTAAACATTGTCTTAATAAATAAATTAGGTATGTTTAATAGATTGCAATAATTCCTTAGGTACTCCTTCAGAGTAGGAAATAAGTGAACAGAAGACTGGCATCACACAGCATTTGTAATATGCCCTATAGTAGTTTGTGATAAAACTAACACTAGGGAATAGCTTTCTGGACTTGTCTGTGTGGATACCAGCCCTGCAGAGCCCAGCTCACACCCTTTAGCCTTCCTCCTATCAAAGGAAGATGCTGAGTGATTTTGGAAAGTGGGAATCAGGATGTTTAACACTGTGCTAATGACTTGACTTGTTCAACTGAGAACCCAAGCACTGTGCCTGTGTAACAGGATTTTCTTCTAGGAAGGAATCTCACTCTTCTCCTCACGGTGTCCTTGTCACATGAGCTGTATTAGCATGTTCTGGGGAAAAGCACTACACCTTCAGGGCCTGGGGAGGGGGTGGGGGTAGGCGAGGGGACAGGATGTGGATTTTATTTATTTTATCTACTGATATTGGGATGGCTCATATCTGTCATCCCAGTCCTCCAGTAGTGCAAAGTAGGGTTCTTTTCTGTACATCAGCCATTTCATCAAATGTGCCTTAATGGCACAAAAAGTGTGAGATGGAAAGACCTCTTCCTTTATTTTATTTACTTTTCATTTGTACTTTCTTTCTCTGTAAGGTTCAGCAGTAACAAACATACGTAGATGCAAGAACCAGGGCAGGTTCAGATTCTACATTGCTGACCCTCAGGAAACCGTGAGGAACACCTTGAACCCATGATACTCTTAATTGCACATAGCAGTTACTATTTGAAATAATGAAAACACAAACTATTAATTAAGCTAAATCTTGTTTTGTTGTGAATTACTTTTGCAATGTCAAGGTACTCTTTTCATTCACCTTATGAGTGTGCTCTGATTTGTTGCCATAAAGAACATTCTAAAACTTAATCTTTGCCAATTACATTTTTTATTTCTCCTGGGCTTAAAGTGGCATTAAACTACTAAGCACGTTTTTCTCTTTTCTGCCTTTTCAGAAATGCGATGAACTTTGGGAAGACTTTCATCAAAAACTGGTGGATGGGTCATTGTTAACCTTGGATACATATCTAGGACAATTTCCTGATATCAAAGTAATGATTTTTTTATAAAGACAATTTGTAAAATTACTGTTGAGTTGCAAAATAAATAGAAATTGAGATTACAAGTAAGAAAAAGGAGAAAGGGGGGAAGGTGGAAGTCATTCTCTCCTGTAATGTGCAAGATGTTGTTCTCTAAGTATATCCCTGATATTAGGCTGTGCCTATCTTTCAAGTGAACAAAAATATTTGTCTTGTAGTAGTACTTGGATGTAAATTAGGCTTTGGAGGGGAAATTTTTTTGTTTTTTCTTGCTTTCATTTCTTTGGTATGAGATAATTCTCACCAACTTCAATCAGGACACATTAAACTCTTCAGCAGTTAAAATGCCAGACAAATTGCATGGAAAACAGCCATTTTGTTACTGGCCAGGTGCACTTGTGAGTATCTTTAACTTGTTAAGCCATGGTTCCTGTCTTTTAACCAGTTATTAAAAGATTTTTTTAATACACATCAGGAGAGAATGTTACACAGATTGTAGCCTCTCCCAAATGCCTGTCTGGTGTACAGTCCAGGGGAATGACTGCTAAATGAAATGTGTTAGGATAAAGAAGCATCATAGGTGGAGAAGTAAATACTTTCATATTTGAATATGACTGTATGGACATAGCTGGAAAATTTTTGTGATGGTTTATGACTGAGTAAGTATCACACAGGCCTCTTCTTTGTCATTTATATCAGGCACTAATGAAAACTTAATTAAAAATACCAACATTGCTGATGTGCAGTCCTAAACACACTTTTAAATCAGACTGTGCTTATGCCCTCTCAGCATGTGAAATTTGCATATAAGATATAGCTTTTAAAAGTCTGTATCACAGTGAATATGTATGTGTGTGTGTGTATATATATGTATATACACACACACCTATATATATGTACATACATATATATATATATGTATGTATGTATATGTTAAACTCCAATTATCTAGTGGGGGAGGGGATTGTCCTGCTCTGCAATGCTGAGGCAGTTTGGGGTTGACAGAATGGAAGGAAGATATTGAGCCATTAGAGAGTGTCCAAAGGAGGGCAGTGAGGATGGGGAAGAGCCTGGAGGGGCAGCAAATGAGGACACTGAGGGCACTTGGTGTGCTCACCTGGAGAAGAGGAGACTGAGGGGAGACCTCATTGCAGGTCCAACTTCCTCAGGAGGGGCAGAGGTGGGGAAGGCACTGATCTCTGCTCTAGGGGACCAGGGACAGCACCCAGGGCATGGTCTGGAGCTGTGTCAGGGCAGGGACAGCACCCAGGGCATGGTCTGGAGCTGTGTCAGGGCAGGGACAGCACCCAGAGAATGGGCTGGAGCTGTGTCAGGGCAGGGACAGGTTGGATCTCAGGGAAAGGCTCTTCCCCCAGAGGGTGGTTGGGGACTGACCAGGCTCCTCAGGGCTGTGGGCACAGCCCCAAGGCTGACAGATTTCAGGAAGCAATACCCTCAGGCACAGGGTGTGACTCTTGGGGATGGTCCTGTGCAGGACTAAGAGTTGGACTCAGTGATTCTTGTGGGTCCCTTTCAACTCAGCATGTTTTTTGACTCTGTGATAATTCAGATATGAACAGCAGATAAGGGAGAATGACAAAATGTCTAAAATTTAATTGATGATGTAAGTAAAATAGCTTTTAAAAGAGTGTTCTTCATCCTCACTGTCATTTCTCCCCCGTGCAGACTCGCATTGCAAAGCGAAGCAGAAAACTGGTGGACTACGACAGTGCGAGGCACCATCTGGAAGCCCTGCAGAGCTCAAAAAGAAAAGATGAAGGCAGAATTACCAAGGTAGCACAAACAGAAACATGCTGGCAGAAGACTTAGGGAGCTTGGGTGGCTTTTTTTTTTTTCTGTGTAGAGACGGAGCACAAAGTTTGTCTTCCTTTTGGTCTCTTAAAAATGTAAATATTGGTATCTTTAGGCATAAATGTATATTGAGTACTTCGGTGCATGTGTTGGGCACATTCAGTGTCTTCCAAAAATGAGTCCCATTTGAGCCCCAACTCTCTCTCTTGATGAGACTGAGGGGACAGCAAATCCTGTTTTGACCTCTATGGCATGGGACTGAGTCACATCCTTTGTCAATAAAAATCTTAAAAGATCCAGAAAAAAAAAAACCAGCACAAAACCAGTTTTGGCAGCTTTTGCTATGTCATAGTGATTGCAGAAGTAACATTTTTGTTTTGGTTTAGGCAGAGGAAGAATTTCAAAAAGCACAGAAAGTGTTTGAAGAGTTTAACACTGACTTACAAGAAGAATTGCCATCTCTGTGGTCACGGTAAGCCTGGAGAGATACTGTCTACAAGGCCTAAATGGGAAGTAAGGAAAGGAAATGAGGGAACTTTAATGAGCTGACAGAAAATGGATTGCTGAATTCTTAAAGAACCCATCCATTATCTTTTTGAAATAATAAAAGGAAAAATGTATGCAAGTGCTCCACAATATACTTACTATAAGTCTAAATTTCCTTATTTCTTTCAGTGTATCTTGCCACTTCAGATTCATTACCATATCTTCATTCTGAGGTGCAAAAAGATCTACATGTTATGAGTAGATAGCTGTGCTACAGCACAGAATAATCTGTGGTCATTTGGGTCTACTTACAGGTCACTTTTTATTACAACTGCATCAGGATGCATGTCATACTTTTGCACTGACTGTATCTGTGATGTAAAAGAATTTGATGGCATAGATCATTTATTCATTCAAGGTGTTTAATCATGAATTGTGTTTATGCACAAAATGCAGACAATATGAATGGGAGAACAAAAGCAGCAGAAAAATAAGCATCTTGTTACTGTGCTATGTTCTTTAACAACTGACAATCTGGAGTGGAAGTGTGTTGTGAGTCACTAAGTATCCTTTGTCTTCTATGCCTTCTAAATTAAATCCTGTCAAAGTTCAGATCAGCAGAGGATTTTTCCTGCTATGTTTCTGCCCATTTCAGTTGAAAATCTTAGCACTGCAAGATATTTGTTTTATGGGCCTCCTAAAAGTAAAACTGCATATGAATGATTTAGAGTAATGACCTTTTTATTGCAATATTTGTTTCCCACTAACTAGTCGTAGGGAAAGGTACAATTTAATTTGAGAAATAGGCATACTTTAGAAAGCAGTTGCTTTTAGAGTCCTTTATTTTAGTTATTACATTTCTTCAGGGAAAGAATCGTCTATTGAGTTGACATTTTTCAGGCTTATTCTTATTCCAGAGATGATTTTTTTTTATTAAAAAGTTTGGGGAAATGACACACCCAAGTTTTGAATAGGAAAAAGAATAATACAAAACCTAAGAAAACACCTTCTCCATCTGAAATGTAGAAGATTTTTTGACTGTCTGTGCAAGAATGTCTAGTCTGTATTAAATTACTCCCTCAGTGTGGAGTAGTCTCTACTTGGTTCACTGTTTGGTGTGAAATACGATGTTTCTTAATGTGAACAGTAATAATCATAAACAAACGAAGCTGAAATGTTGACATTTCATCCAATTATTTGCTTTTCTGAGAGTAATAGTCAAGAATGTTGCTTGTAGTCTGGAAAGCAATTAATTTATTTGCCTTTGTGGCCCTCCCACCCATCTCTTTTTATTCTCTTTTTCCTTTCTTTGTGCTATCCTTTGTAGACGAATTGGCTTCTATGTGAACACCTTCAAAAACGTATCCAGCCTTGAAGCCAAGTTTCACAAGGAAATAGCTTTAGTGAGTAAAAATGACTCTCTCATGTATAATGGATTATGATATGCATGACAGCAAAAAAAGTCTTGTAGTAAAAATCTAGCAGAGATACACATGAGAATGGGCTGTAGATCCAGATTTGTAGTATAACCATGGTATTCATTTCTACTTGCTCTATTTGCTCTCTCCTTAAGGGAAGAGCAGTCCCTACAATTTTGGATTACAGTGCATTACCAGTTGTAATACTAAATTCACTTTCCATTATGGTAATTTATTGTTGCCTTCAGTATTTTTGCCATGTCCAATTTCTAAGCACCTCTTTGCTTTAATCAGTACAAGAAAAGCATGTCAAGCATTCCCTTCAAGCCTGCTATGCATTGTCAGCAATGCAGCATTTTATCTGTGACTGTTGGGCAGATCAGACAGTTCCAGTGAGGATCTTTTGAATGTACCTGGCTGAGTGGTAGTGTATTATTTATAGTAACCTACAAATTGGAACTAACAATTTTTTGAAAACTCACTTTACTGAAGTCCTGTGTAAATTGGGATTAGGTGTTTTAGGGGAACACATGAACCTTCTTGGCTACCTGTGTTGTTTAAACTTCAGGTGATCTTCTTCAGACCTCATATAGCAGTCAGTCACACTTATGAACTTTTTTCTCTGAAAAATAGCCTATGTTTTTAAATACCTGCTATTATCTTTGATTCTAAGGGGTTTGCTAGGTTTCTGTTTAGGCTTTTGCTATGCATAGCACTAAGAATTTTTGGAAGGATTTATACTATAGCATAAAGTTATCATATTATATATTGTCAGTCATCAATTGTCAGACCAGATTTCTGCCCTGTGTTTTCAATCCTGACTGTATTCACTCACATAAACTCAGGCGAGTGTTTTGTTCCCCACAGCTATGCCACAAACTATACGAAGTGATGACCAAGCTGGGGGATCAGCATGCAGACAAGGCCTTCACCATTCAAGGGGCACCAAGGTGAATTTACTGGCTTTTCAAATGAATTACATTGCAGTGGGCTTTGTGGGTTTCAGCATGTGTGCTAAACATCTGCACCATGTGTAGTACTTTCTGCACAACATGCTAATGGGTGTTGTTTGTTCAGGATGGTACATGAAGGTACCTTGGATGAAGTTCTTCCCAACAGGGCTAAAGGTGAAAAGCACACTTCCTTCCTCACCCACTTTTTCAGAGAAGTCCTTTTGAAAAAAAAAAAGCTGTTTCAAATTAGCCTGGTTCATTGTTACACCAATTTGCACCAACCAAATGTGTAGCTTATTTATCTTGAGATACTTAGTTTACAGCAGTGTTGCTAACTCATAATTTTTTTAAAGCCTTGAAATATTTAGAGGTTTTTTCAGCTCTTATTATCAGGTGAGAATCCCAACCTTTGAAAGTCAGCTTTTATCTCTTCTGCTCATGGGGAAAAGTCAAGATCATAAGGTGCACCATAAAAGCTGAAAAGTTGAAGTAAAGAGAATGTCACAAAATACCATATTTTTGAAGATTTTCAGGAGAAATCTTATGTTAAAGTACACAACTAAAAGAGTTTAAAATAAGTTAGTGCTTCATTCAGGTCAGTGGATGCCAGTACAGTATTTCTGATCTTTGGCTTTCAACAAACACAGCCTTTCTGCCTTAATTTGATCTCTCTGTGCTTTAATACCAATATGCAGAAAAGTTTGAAATTGTAAAACAGTGAGACTTACCAAGACACAATGATAATTGGAGTTAATACATAAAGCCTGAATTTCTATTCAACCCCAGCTAATCAGAAGAAATCAGAACAGTGTTGTAATTACTGCTGATTTGCCCTCAAGCTGGACTTAGATTAGCAACAATTAAGACAGACTAAACAACATAACATCTGCCTCAAACATATGGCAGATATTCCTATATTTGTTTTAATCTTAATTTGGAAGAACAAAGAGTGAAATACTGAACCTTCTTCCCTAATGCAGAATTCAGAGCTATTTTATAAGCATGTGACAAAAATGTGTATTGTACATTATTTCAGTGGTAATCCATGCTCATATAGCCTTACACACTCAGTTGGTTAAAACTTGGTTGTAATAATGCCAAGGTCATGGGTTCAATCCCCTGTGTGGGCCACTGACTTGAGTTGGACACGATGATCCTTGTGGGTCCCTTCCAACTCAGAATAGTCTGTGATTCCGATTCTGTGATCTACATCACTGCCTCCAGAGCTGTTAGCTCATGCTTCACCACTTCCAGCCCGTTTAGGATAGATTCACCAATTGGACTGTGTTTCCATAAAGGATTTGTAAAATACCTTTGTGGGAGATAATACAATGTGGTGTTGGAAGATTTCAAGCAGTCTTTGTAAAAAACATTTTGTCCTCCTCTCTACTAGACCATGTCCAACATGCCCATACTTGTTCCCACTGAATTACTTGTTCCATTAATGATAAAATAAATAATAATTTCTGCTGCAAATGACTAGATGTAATTTAACGCAATGTTATCTCAACTTACTTTAAAAATGCTTTTAAAAAATACATATTTTTCTTCAGTTTCTATTTTTCTCTCTTTTGCTGTACTCTTCACAAACCTTGCAGGAAAATTGGAATAGATTTTGCCTTCCATTATTAGTGATGGTGCTCTAAGAGACTATTATGGAGTGGGTCTTTCTAAGCAAAAGCATCTTTCCTTTTTAGATGTATGAGAAGTAGGTAGTAGACAAGTACAGTATCTAATCTTTCCTTTAAAGAACTGTATAAAAAGAAAGATCTTAAAAACTTGTATGCTGCTGAAT
This sequence comes from Pithys albifrons albifrons, assembly GCF_047495875.1. Taxonomy (NCBI): domain Eukaryota; kingdom Metazoa; phylum Chordata; class Aves; order Passeriformes; family Thamnophilidae; genus Pithys; species Pithys albifrons. Next base: position 50,957,199 of record NC_092464.1, on the reverse strand, counting down.
ATCATGAAGGTAAATATGTAACTGGGAAAGAAATTTCTTAACGACTGATTATTTTTTCTCTTTTAATATTTCCACAGAAAGAGGTGGTGAGTGTGAGCTAAGCTTTTCCTTCCAAAGAACAATTTTTTCTTGTGTTAGCTTTAGGCTCATGTTTCTGCTGTGGTCTCAGTCAGGCAGTGCTTCTGCTCCCCCTGAAGATGTGTAGGACTCGCTCTTACCAAGTCCCGTGCTCACTGAGTGTTGTAATTTAGAGGCTCCCTTCTAGGTAGCTCAATATTATCTGTTTGCACCAGGTCCTTTCCTTAGAAGGGGCAGATGCTTTCTAGGACTTCATCAGAACTTTTCTTAGTATTAGCAGAGCTCTGTTGAAGTCACTTGACTGTTGCTTGTTTATAGCTGTGGTGAGTTGTCCTTCTAAATAGTGATATCTTTATAATAATCTTGGCTGTGTTTTACTGAAACCTTTCTGAAGTTGTTGAGCTTCTAAAATCTTTTGCATTATTCATTGTTATGCCTTCCTATGAGATTTTTTATCTTTAGAGCCTTTTATTCTGAGAACTGTGTGAAATGAAGACAGGAAATCTATACTACATTTTATGATAGTTATAAACTTGTAAGTGAAATGGTATTTCAAGTACATAATCTGAAAAAATGCAGGTACTCTGTTTCCTTCAAGTTATAATGACCAGGTTAACAGATGTTCCAAAAACCATGATGATTCAGAATTAAAGCTTCCTTTGTCACTGTAGATAACTGAATTTTAATTGCATTTAGTTGCAGCTTTAGTTTTAGTAATTTTATAATGTGCGTGCTGGCTTTTGTGGTCACTGGCATTACATCAGGAATGCAGTTCAGCTGTTGCATCAAATTGTCAAGGTAATAAGTCAGCAAGGTATGTATGTCCTCACCATTGCTCTGCTTCTGTGCAGTGATTCGGGTCCACTCCGCTTTGCGAAAACACCGTCCCCACCGGAGGAGGCGTCTCCCCTGCCCAGCCCCACTGCCAGTCCCAACCACATGCTGGCACCTGCATCTCCAGCACCAGCCCGACCTAAGTCACCCACACAGGTAAGCACATTCCTAGCAGGAGGGGCTGGGCTGATGTGCACTGAGAGATAGCTGAGATGATGCATGTGGTGGGATTTTCATCTAGGCTGTGACTGAGTAACGACAGAGGCCACTGGTTCTGGTGTAGTCTGTTCTGTTCATTAGTTGTTCATCCCTGTGTCACAACAGGAATGGAAAATGGGTTTCATATAAGGGAAAATGAAGAAATTCAAAGGTGCCTGGTGAATTTGTGGGACTTGCACTGGCAAAGCAAAATACTTCTTAAAAAGTTGCATTGTCTCTAAGGACCCGTATCCCAGCAGTGATAGCTTGAAAAGTCTATTTCTAAAAACTCCTTGTGAATTTTTGTATATTATGTATTTCTACTCTGTTCATCTTCAAAATTATGCTTACCCTTGGAAACTACCCAGTGAGCATCACTGGTCTGGTTGATCTCTAAAACAGTACATAATAAAGATACCTTAAATACTGCTGTGCTAATTACTGATCATTAATGTCAGATTTAACACTGGATTGAGAAGTTTGGCACTGTTGGCCTCACTTTTTTCACCAGTATTGGCAGAATAAGAATCATCCATCAGTTTCATCTGTAGTGGAAGAGTTTCTTTGTGAGCATATCAAAGACTTGCGTTGATGTTACAGATATTTTTAAAATTGGGATATCTTCTGTAATGATTGCTATTTCTATGCTGGGCACACATCAGAAGAAATTGGATTTTACATTTAGCAAGCATGTTTATTTCCTCTGGTCTCCCAAAAGAGACTTCCTGAATATTCATCTGCCTGAATATTCAGCTGGCAGGCCTCGGTCTCATTGATGCCAGTGGTACTATGTCACTATACCACCCGAGGATTTTTTATGGATTAATATTCTTGGTATTTTGAAAGATCTAAAAATTATCCAATAATGTTTGGTATTTTTCCAAGCAATTAGTTTGTCATAGTTAGGCAAATCTCTGAAGAGCAGGGGGAGTTAATAAACCAAACACATTTCAGGTGCTCTGGTTCCCAGAAAGGACATGGTCTTAGTATTAATTATGCTTTAAAGGTAGCAACAAGTGGGGAGGGCCAAAGTCCCAAAGCTAAACACAAATAAACTGGAGAGGCCAAAAAGCTGCAGAGGCTGGTTCTGTGCAGCATCGCCCTTCCAGCTGTGGGCTCTGTGGGAGGGCAAGTGTCTTGCATTGTGTGCCTGATGCAGCGGGAAAAAAAAGCCAAGAAGTGCTTTTGTATGAAAACTGACATTTTGGTCTGAAGGAGTTTGAAACTTAGAGCTGTGTTGATCTTCCCACAATGTTTATTTCAAGGCATTTGGTGGTGAAAAACTAAACAGTTCCTTTCAATCTATGGTTTATTCTCATGGCTTATTTAGGGTGATAAAGACCCGACACACTCTGTTTAGGTCTAACTTAAAGCTTTTCTTCTATCCCTGAACTAACCTGTGACATTTTTGCTGTCTTAGCTGAGGAAAGGTCCACCAGTCCCACCACTGCCTAAGCTCACACCCACAAAGGAACTGCAACAGGAGAACATCATTAACTTATTTGACGACAACTTTGTCCCAGAAATCAACGTGACAACCCCATCACAGGTAAGCTTCAGTGAATAGTTTACAGGTCCAGCCTTGGAATCACCCTAAGTTCTCCAAGATAGTGCCCTTGGGGCTGATCTTCAATGGGGAGGGAGGAAGAGGGTGCAGGTAAAAGGCAGAGACACAATTACCATTTTCTGTTATCTTGAAAGGGTGTTTTACAAATAGTGTTTTACCTTTGAACAGGTCACAATTATCACTCAAAGGGCTAACACTGCTGACATACTGAAAAAAATGAGGCATTTCCTGAGAGGCCTGACTAAAAATACCATGAAAAGTCATGTTTGCGATTTAAGTGCATCCAGACTGCATTATAAGCTGAGAGTTGATCTGAAATGCTTTTTTCTAAACCTAAGAATCTCAAGTAGAACTTTACAGTGATTCATCATTATTTCTGTCTCCTTCATCCAAAAAACATTAAAAGTATTCCTTCTTTCTTTTGAGTGGTTTTTAGAACATGGAACTTGCCTGGTTTTTACAGGTATGAAGGGCTGCTTCAGCTAGATTATTCATTCCCTTATTTTGCTCATAGTAACATTTCATAGAAGAGAAGTGATCAAAATTAGTTTTATCTCATTATTAGGTAATTTTTAAAAGTTGCATATAACAAAACAGAAAAGCCAGAGTTGCAAAAAATAAGTCTGTAAAATTTGTATTCAGCTGTTCAGCTTTCACATAGTTATGGTTAATTGATGGTTGTTTGAAAAGGGACCTTTTCTATTATGGTAATTGCAACTTTGAAATCTGAGCCTGTGTCTGATAGACAAGGGAGAATTATGTTGATCTGAAGCTTATGCAGAATGTTTATGCATTTTGTTTTCATGTGAATCATTGGGTTTGTACTAATTTGTTTGGCAACACAACAGAATGTCGGGACAGCAATGAAAAAGTTATTTTATACGATTTGAGTACGTGCTGCTTTGTTTCCTTGTGGAGGAGAGAAACAGGTGTTGCCATCTGTGGGGATCTATTTGGAAGAGAAAAGAGTTATTTATGGTCAAGTCCCCATGCAATTAAAGAATTAAAGGCAACTCCCAGAATGCAGCCACTACCAGGCACTCCTTCTGAAGGGAGAAGGGAGCTCTGTTGCATCATTGTCCCCTGACTTCATAGTAATTATCTGGTAACATGGGCCTTGACAGAAGTGGTAACAATTGGTGCAACCTGTGCAGGATGTGGCCCCTTGCATTAAATACAGTATCCAACTAACATTTGTATGTCAGGCCAGCTGGGAAAGCAGAAATGGAGCTGGTTTTCTTTTTCATTAAGGAATGACACTGGAACAGGGCTTTAAATGAGTGTAAGTCACATTTCCAGAATTTTTACATCCTTTCTGTGAGAAATTGGCATAAAAATGGAATGGCATAATAAAGGTAGGGTATGCTTCTGAGAGCTGACATCTTTTGCATGGCTCTCAAGGGAAAATGGATCTCCCTTCAGTGAATAATTTATGTCCTTCCCTCCTCTGCAGCCAATGACCTCGGAATGCCCTAAGCTATTAATTCCCTTACTGCTTTCTCATGAGTCATCTGAACATCTCCCTCCACAAAACTAACTCCCATCCCTAAAGCATCCTTGCTGTATCTGAGAACCCTGATTATGTACAGACATACCAAATAAAATAATACATAGGTTTTGTATCCTTCTGTAAGTGAACTGGTTAATGTAAATATATAGCTTGAAACCACAGGAAACCTGGACTTGCTCCTCTCGGTGCTTTTGGCTTCTCCTGTAGTCCCTAAGCCCTTGTTGGGCAGTATGGAGGGACTGCTCAAGCCTGCAGAGCCTGCTAATGGTGCAGGACTTCCCAAAGGACCACCACTGGTGTCCCAGACACTGCTGGTGCAGAGGCACAAAACCAACAGGTTGGTGAATAGAGCTTTGCTGCTTTAATCCAGAGTTTCAGAGTAGATTACAAACAGGCCAAACACTTTTCTTCTCTGGAACACAAATATCCTGTTGTTGTTGTTGTTATTCCTTCTTTACCAAGCAGTACTAACACACTTGCTCTTGTGCAGGATGCTGAAAGACAGTTCTGCTTGATGCTCTTGAAAATTTTTGCACTGATTCAACAAAGTAGCTCCCATGTCCAGGTTATTCATTTTCAGGGATGGATTTAATTGCCACTAAGTAAAAGGAAGAAGTGAGAAGATGAGACATCTGAGTGACTGGATAAAAGGATCATTTGGAAATGAGTACTCCTTGTTTTTTCTCAGTTTCTTCACATCACATTTCTCCCTAGTGTCCAGTTACTAGCTTGGACATTTCTATGCCCCCTACAGATACTTAATGTGTCTGAGGGCATCTGACAGCTCTGAAGTGAACTGTTGAGGCTATTTTAAAGCTTGTACAGACTATGCAGAGAAGGGGTAGCAATTCTGATGGTTCTTTCAGGTTTCTGGTGCCTTCTCCATTCCTTCACGTACCTTTGGGAGGTACAGCCTTGCTTCTGCACAGCCACCTCTTTCAAATGTCTCGTTTATTCATGTCCTGTGATGGCGGAATAAATACAGGATGTTTGCCAGGCCTCCCTGACATGGCTTTGTCCCTTACTGAGGGATTTCGTGAGGTTCCTTCTTCTCCTACATTGCCATGTAATGTGGTATCTTATGTACTCTATATGTTTATTTGGGCCTTTGTTGCTACAGTTAAGACATTAACATTTTGGTCTGAGGGTCATGGTTAATGAGAATTTTTGCAGTCAGTGAGGAGTGCCCTGTCACTGCAGATACCTTAGCTGTCATCGTGCATGGCCTAAGTAAGACTCCTGTTCATCTGATCCAGTCCTCAAAAGCAGCAAGTTCATTCTCAGACCTCACTGAGAGATAATTCACTTTTCTGTCTCATCCATTTCTGATCATATGTCAGCAAATGCTGTATTGTTTCATCAAGGGTGTATGTGATGAAGTCTAAATGCACTGGATGGAAGGGATGACAGAATGTATGTAATGCTGGTTACTGGTCAGAATGGTGGCTTTGACTTTTTGAAGTGCTGCACCATAACACTGCCTTCAGTGTTTCAGACCAGTTATCCTTCATCACCTGTGGCCAAAAGCAGAGGCCAAAGGAAGAAGGCAAGGCAAGCAAAGCTGATACTCTTGACATGTCCTTCTACTACATTCTCCCAGCCTGCAGTCATTTGCAGCTCAAGGGCTGCTTCAGTATGATTTTTACCTCTTTAGTAAGCCTGAGCAGACTACTTTGCCACAAATGTATTCAGTTTTTCAGCATGTGTACAGTTTTCACATTCACACCATCTGAAGACAAGGAGGTCCCCAGCTGAACTCTGTGCCGATTGAAGCATCATCACCTTTTCTTTATTCCACATCTTTCACTTGACCAGGTTGCTCAGAGCCCCATCCAACCTGGCCTTGGATGCTTACAGGGATGGGACATCCATAACTTCTTTGGGCAGCTTGTTGTGGTGCCTCACTACGAGGTGTTTAGTCCTAAAGTTCAGAGCTGAGGACAGCATTAAATATAAACTGGTGTTCATGTTCAGAATTGAAACTTAATTCAAATGCATTTATGTCCTTCAGTATGGGCTTTTAATTAATGTTTGTGTTTGGGAAGAGATCCACTGATCAGAATGCATTGACACTGGGTGGCATTCATGTAGTCTCTGGTTTTGGTGTCTGTCTCGGAGCACTTCTGAAGGGCCTTCACAGTCAAATGGTGCACACTCAGCACTTTTTTGAAAGGGTTGTGATTGTTTAGCCTGAAAAGACAAAGCTGTACTATAGAGAAATCAAAGGCATCATAAGAGTGAATATCCTAAAATTAAAACTTACTCTAAAGCTCAGGAAAATCTTCAGAGCTTCCTCCCCTCCTGGCATGCACCACAGCTGGTAAGTCTATGATATAACTTTTTGTTTATTTTAATATTTTAATATTTTACTGCCCAGGGAAGCTTTTGAAAGATAAGTTTTCCAAGAGTTATGTTTCTCTTCTTACAGAATGAAGTACCTGAAGCTAAGAAAGAGGAATCTTTGCTAGATTTGGACTTTGACCCCTTCAAGCCAGAAGCTGCACCAACAGGAGTTAGTCATTCACCCATGTCTCAGGTATCTCTTTGCCTTGAGGTAGGCAAAGCTGTGTTTGACAGCAAAGATTTGCCTTGTGTGCTAATGAACAGTGTATCTGCAGCATCTGAAAAAACTTATCTTCCTGAGTAGCTCTAGTCAGCCATCTGTATTTCGCCCTCAGCAAGCCTGTACTTGATGATGTTGCTGGTACATTGGCCTGCACTTTGGCATGCTGTTATTTTCCATCTTTAGAATAACTCTTAGTGTAAACATTGTAATTCTCCAGTGCTTGTTTCTCTGACTATTTTTCTGACCTGGCTTTGATTCTTCATGTCTGGAGAGGTGCCTCAGGGGACCAAGGTCTCGTGGAGTCAGCACATGTTTGCTTTGCTGTGATGGAGTTTCTGTACCAGGCAGCAGAGTGAGCTGAGTGGTTTTGCTGTAAATCTATTTTAGACTTAACCTCAAGCAAAATGAGAGTGAGGAATAGGGTATTTCCTTGTAGGATGTTGTGTTACAGAAATTCTGCATTCAGCACTAATATGACAGTTTCTTGCAGCACTATGGGGGTGGGGGTTGGTAAGATGAAAATGAATACAAAATGCTGATAATATCAGGTTGCTGATATTCATTGGCTTACCCTACAGGACCTGCTGTTTTAAAATCCAGAATTCACTGCCCAGAGGGCAGATAGTCAAGGAAGGAAGATCTCCTGACCTTCCTATCTGTATCCCTGTCCTGTCACGAAGCAACAATGTTAACACACTGTTAGCAAGACCCATTATCCCTGTGGCTATCACTAATCTGGATTGTTCTGTGAGACCCGAGAGAACTAATCAGCTACTCAGCAATGCAGCTCTGGGAAAGGAGTGAGAAGACAAGCAAGTTTAAAGCTGAGATAGTCCTGATTCTCGCTGATCTCTTCCTCAGTTAATTAATTAATTACTTGGTCTGCAGTTCTAGTTATGTAATGAGATCTGTAGTGATCTCTCATGGGATATGCACTGTCAGGAAAATGATGCATTGTCAACATTCCAAATGTTATCTGAAATTTCTCACTGAGACTTGCCAGAAGTGTTCCATTCTAGCAGAAGCTTTGTGCATTTTACTTGTTATTTTTTGCTCCCTCTAAGCAGGGAAGAGGAAGGGGAAGGTGAATGACATTCCTTGGCATTCACCAGTGACAGAAAACTCTAGGTGTGGCTTTGCTAGCTACCCTTCGAGTTCCTTTTGTAATAACACTGATTAGAGCCGTGGGGTCATTAAACCAAAGATACTTAACATCTGTGACAGAACACATTTGTTCTGACATCATATTGCACAGATTGTAGAACAGTTTATTAGTTTCATTAAAAAACAGTTATTTTAGATACAAATGTACTATGAAATACAGAATATAATTCTATATAGAAAAGTACCTTGTAAGTTTTCATCTAGGTACACAGAAAGCAATCACTGAGCACCTTCAGACTCTCCTCTCCTTTTACCTTTCCTCCTAACATATGTATAAGAAGGGATGGTCCACACCCACAAGAGTGTGTGGATGAGTCAGAACACCACGTTTTCAGAGGGAAGACAGTCCTGGATTTGACAGGATCAGTGCTATGGCAGCATAGACTGAATAAAACCTGTGGTTGCAGTCTCTGGAGAGCCCTGTGCTTGTAGGGAGATTCCAACAGAGCCTTAAGTGGTGCTTTTGCCTCAGTCTTGGAGACTTTTCATTCAGCAAACTGCTGAAGAAGTGGTGTCAAGGCAGGAGGAGTCCTCTGTGCTGGATGCCTTGGGAGGCCTGGCGTGACTTCTCTATTAACAGTTTAATTAATTACCTCCCTCCACTGCTCTGCCAGGGTGATTGAACCACACTAAGTGAGCCCTGGCCTGGCCTTGCTCAACTGCTTTTCTGTTCCTGTGGCTGCTTCAGAAGCGACCTTTCTAAACCTGCCTGGCCCTCTTCTCCATTTTCTAGCTGTGCTCTCACCTTTCTTCAGTTTATTTCTTCTCCCTCATGCTTAAAGTTGAAAGGAAAATGAAAAAATGGAAAATGAGCAATTTTTCCTTTCATGAAAGTCAGTAGGTTTGTACCATTTAGCACTATAAGAATAGACCTTGCATTTTTCCTTAAAGCTTGAATGCTCAACTGGTAATGTTACAGTGAAGTAAGAACATGCACTTGTGAATTACATCTGCAGAAACAGCACATACATGGATTAAATTAAAATGAATGCATAATGGCTCTTGAAGTTAATTTGCTGTAAGTCTGAGTAATGAGTTACTACTGTGTCTTGTGCTCATCAAAGCAGGAGTTGTTCAGAGAACCATTCTGTCCTTATAAATTATGAAGCAGGCAAGAAAAGAAGCTAAATGCACCAGATGTCACATTTAACATTTGTAAATGTTTCAATTTCACATTTGACTTTATGAATGTCTTTAGGCTTTGGAGTTTTGTGGACTTTAATGTAGTAGATACATTTTGAAGCATCTCAGGCAGCTTTGGGGGCCAACCAGCAGAGCTCCTTCTCAGGGCATGGGCTATAAATACTTGGCATGAAGTCTGATGCTTTTCTTTCCTCAGTTTATTTAGTTCTTCTGTAAAAGGTCACTAACATTTATTAACAGATTGGACAAGAAAAAGAAAATATTGGTCAACTTCCTTGTTTGTGTGCTAATATATAAAATATATATGTATTATAAATACACATATCAATAAGTTCGATCTTCGTAGTTAAAGCACATTGTTTAGACATAGAGTATATGAATGATATTCTCCTCATGGCCTCCTTTTTCCACTCCTTTTTTCAGACATTGCCCTGGGATCTGTGGACGGTAAGCCTGACATTTATAATTATGTTTCTGTGCCTCTGATTTTGTGACAACCTAAACTCCGATTTAAAATGCCTTTACCCAAAGCCAAGATAAATAATTTACAAACCATGATGCTTTCAAGTGTATTAAGCAACTGTTGCTTGGCCTACAAACCCTAAGTGATGTCAGAAATCTAGGCTAATAAAATTCACAATTATTGTAGCTAAGTGTGTTGTTTTTACCATGCCTGAATTACAGCCATTAGAGTGTAATAATGGATGTTACTCAGTTGTTTTAATTACCTGAAGATGTAGTTCCTCAGGACCTTTACCCAAGGGACTACTATTTTCTCAAAATTCAGTAGGGAAGCGAGAATTTGGTTTGTCTTTGTGAGCATACAGTGAACTGAAGCTATTCACAACAACACCTGCTACTGCAGGAAACTGTTATAAATCCTTCCTTCTTCCTCCTGATGCTAAACCAAATACAATGATCAGCAGCAAGAAAACAACTCATTTTTGTGACCTTTCTTTTGACTTTGTCATGGAGTTGTCTGGGTTGACTTGACATGGAGCCTGGTACACTCACTTTTGGCCTTTTGTAACTTTGGCCAGCACAGAAATCTGTGAATGCTTGTCATGTATTCAGGTTTGCAGCACTGTTTTGTGAACATGTACCATATGTGATGTATATTAAATGTTCACCTCCCTCTATCAAGTAAAGTTAAATAAAGCCTGAAAAAAGTCATATATGTAGAGTATTCAAAATTTCAAGGCTGCAAATATCTAGGCCAGCTAAACTACCCAGAAGTGTTGTGAATGTGTTCCTCTAAACCTATATTAGATAGCTTTATCTTCTCTTTGCACACTTTTATTTATAGCTTTTTAATATTATATATGTATTCTGGATTATAGTTATTTTCATCTTTGCTTTAGCTTGTTTGTTTTTTTTAAAGTCCCTAGTGAACATTTGAAATTAGGGATACTCAAGCTTTTACAAATTTTTTCTTAATAAGTTGAGTGCACAGTAGTTGAACTTCCTTGCAGCATTTGTCTGTTCAAAGTGGCAGTGTGGGCAGCAGGTTTGTGACTCAGTGCCTTACTCTGTGTGGATGTAAGAACCTCTACAACATAACGGAGAATAAGAGCTGTGTGCTCAGGGTAGTCTGCATTGCCTGAGTGATGCCTGAGCGTAAATACAAGTCCTACCACTGCTTGCATTGTCACTGTCACTTATTTTTCACTGTCTCATAGAGCAACTCCTCTTTAAAATAGACCTGCAACAGGAGTCCTGCAATAAAACTGTCAGTGACTCACACAAGAAAGGAAGATGTGCCTTGTTTCATAATGTAATGCAGAGGTTTAAAATTCAAGGGCCTGGGATTAGTCTTTTGTGGAGCGACAGGAAAGGACCTGCTGCTCCTTCCCCACACTGGTAACTGCTGCTGGTTAGAGAACTGCTAATTCACGAACTGCTGCTGTAACAAAGTACATCATGTTCTTATTTTCTGTGTATGTATATATTTATATGTATGTCTTTACATGTGTGACTTTCTGTGTATGACTTTCTCCTGTACAGACAAGCAGTGAATTGGTGCAGCCGGTAAGCAAACCTCCCCCCAGAATCACAGCCGCTCTAGACACGCTTTAATCATTGTGGTGCAATATATAGTTCTCTAGTTCTGTCTATCAGTGCTGCTCTTCTGCATTATAGTCTATTGCTTCCAGATGTTGCAAACCACATAGCTTTTCCTTAAATGGCTTAATTTAGTCACTTCATTCTTTAAATTAAAATTGCTCTTGTAAAAATATAAATTTTGTGTTTTCTCATCAAGTCCGCCTTTATCTTTTTCATCTTGTGTTTTTTCTTTGCTTTTCTGTCTGCTTAAAGCCTGATTCTTCAAAAAGTCTTTCCCTGTGTAACCTGGTCATGGAGGAAACCCCAAACAGTGGGCCATCAGAAGATATTAACAGATCTCAAACTGATCTAGGTTCACTCAGCTGGGGCCTAGATGTTAGCACACCCAGTGTCAGCCAGGAAAGCGCTGCAGGCGGTTCTTTGCTTTTCCCTGGGGCAGAGCAAACCCCCAGCGAATCCACAGGTGTTCTGCCTGCTGGTGCTTGGCCTGCAGTGGGTGAGCAGGAGGATGCTGCACCAGGGTCAGCTTCCATAAACGAAAACCAGAGGACTTCACTGGAGGACCAGTTGGATGCCAAAAATATCCCGTGGGAAGATGTGGTGACCAATCAGCCTTTAGAGACTGTAACCAGTGTTGAGACACCCATCCTGGGAACTGATAGCTTGTTGGATGAACCCCTCCCATGTGATGTGCAAAAGGCAGAGGAAGAGCATGAGGAAGACGAGTGGGCAGGTGTCAAGCCAAGTGAAAAGGTAGAGACCGGAGCTAACTACAAGGAGGTAGAAGGTACAGAGGAACTGGAAGAGCGAGGTTGTGAAACCAGAGGAAACAGTGAGGCAAAACTTCAGAAGGGTTTAGCAAAATCAGATCTTGAAACTTTAGTCAGCACAGAGGTAGAAAATTTCCCCGAGTTTGAAGATAATGATGGGGATACTGGGAGAGCTAGTGGTGCTAACCTAGAAAACACTAGAGAAGAAGAATTCAAACAGGTTGATGTCATTGAGGAGACAGATGGAGAAATACCATTGTTGAGCACAGGGCTGGGAAGTGGGGACAAAACAGTAGCGTACAACTGTAACACTATAGAGACCACTGGCAACGCTATAGAGAACACTGGCACTGAATTTGAGACAGTCCTTGGTATGTGGGATCAGGGCCATGAAAGAACTTTTGAGGATGCCTTAGACCAAACTGACAATGGTACTGGAGAGAGTACCTCTACAGAGTGCATAAACAGGAGGGCAGGGGTTGACCTAGAGGTAACTGACCACACAGGAAAATACTCTACAGATACCGGGAGTGATCTGTGTCATGCTGAATTATTCAGTGCAGAAGAGTCTGGTAAAGAAACTGAAGATAATAGCATCAGCCATCTCCCAAATGGTAGTACTGGCACTGAAGGTCAAGCTGCTGCTGAAAACCAGGGGGCACTGCTGCCCAAGACAGCCGATGCTGCTAGCACAAGCTGTGGTAATCCTTGCCTAGATAGTGCAGAAGATCAAGTGGCAGGTAGGGCAGCAGCAGCAGTCACTGAAGAGCATCCTAGTAGCAGTGGTGTTCCTGAAGCCTTGGAAACAGAACCCTGGCTGGCAAACTGGGATCCAACAGTTACTAATGATTCCTGGGGTTTTTCTAATCTGTCAGATAGCCAAGCCAATGGACTGGATAATTGGCCCTTTTTCCCCAAACAGCAAGACTCAGAGGAAGGTAACCTGGAAAACGTTTGGTTAGGCATTAGTAATAAATGGTCTACACAAGACCTAGGAGGTACTGATAACAGCTGGGGAGAAGTAGGTGCAAGCACAAGCAATAAAATTCAGGAGACATCAGTAAAGCAAGGTCTGCCTGGGGAGCAGGCAGGCAGTAACAATCCTGGGCCGAGCAAGGAGGTAGCTAGACCCTTGGCTCTGTTTCAAATGGGAAACTCCAGGAATGCTAGCACCGAGAGCTCAACTAGTCCTAAAGACAATGAGACCAACAACTCAGATTTATCTGAAGATGAAATTGCTAACCGGAGATATGGATTGTTGTACCAGGAAATTGAGGCTGATAAAGAAGAGGTACCTACCCCAGTGTGTAGCCTAGTCTAGACAAAGAGTTCCTTAGGCCATGCATAACCTTGTCGTTTACAAACATTCCATCTGTGTGTTTCCCACTGCCCTTCCTAAGCCCGTGCTATTCTTTTTGTTGAAAAATTGCCATGCAGCTGTTCATAGTGTGGTGCCCTTCAGCCCTGTAATGAAAAGGCTGCCAAAAATGCATTTCAAAATGGTGAATGAGGCACATTGTGTCTCGCAGCTTTTGTGTTTTATCTGAATATCTTTAAATGCACCTAGTCTTTTTTTTATTATTGTTTTGTAAAAATACCTAAATTACTCTGCTTTTCTCTTTTTATTTTCTTTAAGCCTGTGATGCCTGTTATCAAATAGCACTGTTGTCAAATTTCTTGCTGCCTTACCCTTTTTTCTTGGTTTGGTTTGGTTTGTTGTTTTTTTTTTCTTTTGGATGTCTGGCCTACATTTTTATTTTGCAAATAAAAATGTTTTGACTCATGTTCTGATCTAGTAAACAAATAATAATTTGTTCTGATCTTCACTTCTACTTAGGCATCCACCACAGCATTTAATGGATTTGCTCAGGTAAGAAGCAAACAGGTTTTGAGATAAATTTTTTTTCTCTGCTGTTAGGAAGGGATCAGGACTGGCTATACAACTTCAGGAAATCTCTTCTACAGACAAGCTGCATAGCAATGTCATACTATGTGAAATCCAGACCTTGTCTGTTCTCTGAAATTCTTCTTTGATGTTGCTAGAATGGTTCTAATACTCTCAGAACTCTTGGCCTCACTGAATTTAATAGCAAAAAGTCTAACTACCTTTGTGGGACTGACTTATTCCTCTAAAAAGGGCTGGTTTAGCTCTTTTTTATTGTGCTCTTGTATGGATTTTTTCTCACAATCCCAAAATCCTGTAAAGAGTGGTTTCCTCAGTTTCCCACAATTTCAGTGACTCTCTGTGTAAATATAATGAGAAGTTTTCTCCTCCATGTTTATTTTCAGTTAGGATATGTTTTACTCTCAAAGTGAAATGTAAGGTGTTTGTTCACTGCTGTGCTGATGGTGAGACTGTGGTACCCATCACAGAGATACAGCACATGAAGGCACCATGTTTATGCTTTCAAATTTCAGGTGGATAACCTGGGGCCTCATTTTTTTTAGCATCCTTTTAGAGACTGGCTCATCCACAGCACATGCTGTACACCATATTTTTAAAGTACCCAAAAGAACTCAGCTTATACAGGGATTGAAATTCTGCTCCAGGATGTTTAGTTTAGTAAAGGATCTGTTAGGAAGGGGCACAGCACAATGCTACCACCTCTAATAATTAAGGCAAAATGTTGCTCTGGAGTAAATTTATATTTGCTGCCTTCACTGCAGTAGGAAAATAATTTGGCTCAGCAATATTTTGCAAATTAATTGGTTCTGAATGAGCGAAGTGTTGGAAAACACCTCCATATTTCCATTTCTTAATGCAGGTAAAATTTTGTATCTGTAATTACTCTAGTTATTATTCAAATAAAAGCCGAGGATCAAGAAGATATGAAAGTAGCTTAGAGCTACCATGCTCTCCAAGCACAGCCATGTGTAGTCTGCGAAAAGGTTCATGACTTAGAAGTGCATTGTACCTAAAACAAAGTCCTTGTAAATCACATCTATCTAATGAATAGCTTTTCACTGACTCTGTTGAGTGAAAAACTTCTTAGTTTAGAGGGATTGAATGTACAACTGAAAAAGGGATGTGTTTAATATTAATTAATAGGACTTAGAAAATCTAAGTACGTATTAAAGATATTTATTAGTTAAGATGTATTTGTCATCATATTCTGTGTGAATGTGCTTTGATGGATATCTGCAAATATCCTGTCTCAAATGTTTTTGCATTCATGCTTCATTTCTGTATCTAGGATATCTCTGCGTTTGCAGTGCAATCAAATGAGAATGTGACAGAGCCTTTGGTAAGTGGTGGCTTTTGGTTCCTTTTTAAATGCCTTGTAAAAAAAGAGTTTCTTTATTCTTTCTTTATGCAAAGAGATTTTCTCTCTTTTGTGTTTTCCATCCTTTAAAACACAACAGCTTGGGTGGCTGATATCATTGCAGTTTGTAAATCCATACTCACTGAACCAATCTTTCACAAGGATAGCACAGAGCAAAAGAAAAGAAAACCAGAATATTCTGAGATAAGACCTTTACTTTAAAAAGGTGTCATCAAACAGTTTGTTCATTAAGAAATGACTAGAATGAGTACTGTGGTCCAGTGTAGGGCAAGCAGGTGATAGCATGTGATGACTGTTTAAATATCTCCAATACTGCTGTAGTTTTACCCACTCTCCACATATTAATAGTAGGCACGATCTACTTCTAAGGAGTTGACAATCTTTTTGAAAGTCTTTTTGGTAACTGAAGTCTGCTTGTCAACAAGTGACTTGAACCATATCAATGCAATCTGCTTTATGACACGTTACCTGAGGTTTTAAGCCTGAAAGAATCTTCCAGCATTAAACCTCAGGAAACTCACCTGGGATAAATCTGCTTTGTGTTTCTCATTTCAGTCCTATCTCTTCTTTGGGAAATTTTCTAGAGCTGTCATTAATACACTGCACAGAGAGGTTTCTCCACAGCCTGATACAATATAGTGAATGCTCCTTTATGGTGTGCCAAATCCTGAAGGTCTTGCATAGGCAAACTTCTCTGTGCCTCATTAAAAATTAATCTGCTTAAGGAATATATGAGTAAAGAATTGAGAGGCTATGGGGTTTTTCCTGAAAAAAATCAGGAGGAGATTTTACTATCATAAAGAATTTCATGGGAGCCATCCCTTCATGTCTCACAGGAGACATCATATTCTAGCCAGCTGCCTGTTAAAAACTACCAAGCAATTGCTTTTGAGCTCCATTGTATGCTGAGCAATTTGTTCATGGCAAATTAATCTATTGGGGTTATTTTATTTGGTTGACTCAGCCATCTTTATAAATGCAATATGCTGAGGATTGCTTGGAGCTCTCCCCTTGTATGTGTGCATATTTGTAAGGTGATTTTTCCACTGGAGATTGCACTTCTGCTGTGAGCTATTTTGCCAGGGCTGGTGATACTTGGTAGATCCTCTGGCTAAAAAACAAGCTGAGGCCAAAATTTAAGAGGGTGGAAATCCCAATAGTGGGTGGATGCCTTCTAAGTGATTGAGAGCTCAAGGGAAGATGCATTTTAATAAGAAACCAGGAATGATTTTTGCATGGCTAGAACTCAGTCAGTCATGTTTGCCCTTGTGTATAGAAAAGCTGTTTGAGTCTCTGCTATTTGATTCTTACCTTCACTGGAGGAGGGACTGTGTTTTTCTGAGAACAGACAGAACTGAGGAGTAGGAGATGATTTGGAAAACTCTTATTTGAAGACCAGGTTGGTACACAGGGTTCCAGTTTCAACTTCGGGTCTTGCCATCAGCTTCTGGAGCATTTTTGATCAAACTGGGTGACTTCCCCTCCCTTGCATTACCTCTTACTGTAACTCAGGAAGCTATGCTTTCTTTCCTTGTGAGGGAGGGATGTAAAACTGGCTCATTTTACTTAAAGAACTTGGAGGATGAAAATGCCCTTTAGGTGCTGTGCTTGGCCAGAGGCAAAACCCAGCAATGTTGAGCCTGAAGCAGCACTGTGCCAGGCACAGTTCCCCTTCCCCTCCTCCCTCCCCACTATCATGTCCTCCTCAACAATTTTTCCACTGTCTACCTAAAAATCAATAACAAAAGGCTGAAGCTGAAGAAGCTCCGCCTGAGGAACCCAAGGTCGAGGAAACCTCTGCTGCTGCTGTTCTGGAAAAGGAGGCCATCCCTGGTGAGCCTGTCGAGGAGGCAGAGCAGCCTGTGGTGAGTGATCTGTGCACTGTGCCACCTCCCAGGCCTCATCTGAGCCATGTTTCATCAGGGAATGTGCCTGCTGCATCTCAGTCGCCCTTCCCATGGTCATCCTTCCCTTGGTTACCCTCCATGGCTGCTCTCCCACATGTCTGGCTGTGTCACAGCATGGTCTCACCAGCACTCATCCTCCTTTCAGCCCTGAGAGGTCACTCCTCTTACATTTGGCATTTCAGGCATGTTCATCTCAGTGATTGCTGGTTTCACAGGTTGGTTGATTCCAGATGAACTTCAGAAGGGGGAAGAATTGATGCCATTTTTAAATGACCTTAGTAGTTTCCTCATTTCATTTCAAGCATCTTGTATGGTCCTTACTAGAGCACGAAAATTCCAGAAAAAAAGTGATTGTATTATCAATTTCTACAAGATGCACAGTTTAGAAGACAGTTGTGAACCAAAGAGGGAACTCTAAACACCACTTTGGAGATTTTTTACATGTCAGCATTCAGGAAATGATGACAGGAGAAGTACAAGTGTGCATGGAGAACAAAGCAGGGCACACAATGTCACTGCAAATTAAGAGGTGGTCTGAGGCAGTCGACACAGGGTTTTATGCTGACTAACATCCCTTTTCATACAGGTATCTCGGTGAATATCCTTTTTATCTGAGTTTCCTCTGCTACATACTACTATCAGCAAGTCTTGCTGGTGGATTATACCTACAGGTCAAGAAACCCTGGAGGAAAAATACATCTGTTTTTGTAGCCTGCTTTGCTCAAGACAGTAACATGTTCAAGGGTTCTGATGAGTGCTGGTCACTGGTAGAGTATGCAGATTGCT
This sequence comes from Pithys albifrons albifrons, assembly GCF_047495875.1. NCBI lineage: Eukaryota > Metazoa > Chordata > Aves > Passeriformes > Thamnophilidae > Pithys > Pithys albifrons. The sequence goes on along the minus strand of NC_092464.1, from coordinate 50,939,328 downwards.
ACTGAAAAACTGGATGGAAAAAAGGAGTTGGTTTTGGGTGAGTTCCTCTGCCACAGAAGCTGCTGAAAGATGTATAGCTGTGCCTTTTGGACTGTTGAGCACAGTTTGGTGCTGTGTTCTCAGAAGAACAAGCTTTTAGCTTGCTCAGCTGCACTTGGGCTTGGGGGCGTCCCAGTGTGCAGTGAGAAATACAGTGCAAGAGACAGGCAATTTAAGAACAAACCAGAAGAAATAACAGAGACATTGAGAAGAAGTTAAGCAGTTTTGGTTAGGTTTGTTCTTGTTTTTTTTTATTGCATATTGAAAATGAGGTTGTCCTTGGTAATTTGGGAAAATAAGCTGAAAGTGTTGATTTAAAAATTGCCTAAAATGGTGCAATTCTGCATTTGACTCTGAAAGGTTATTTCAGGCTTTCCAGAATTTGCACGGAAGAGATTTGAAAATTAGGATTAATGACAAATATGATCAAAGCCAAGGAAAAGTACACTGAGTTGCAAAAGATTAAGACATCATTTCTCAGCAGCAGTTCTGCTTTCATTTTCTATATGACCCAAAGGCAGCTGTAACATCCAAAGGATAGTCTGACGCACATAATGCATTAACCACTGATTTATTGCTTTTTCAAATAATACTACCCCTCTCACCACATCAATTTTTCACATTCAAGCAACGATGACAAGAGGACATCATAATAAAGTGAAAGCTTATGAAATGTTAATTCCCTTTCTTCTTCAACTACATGAGAGACATAGTGCTTGGAGCTCAGAGCAGTGCTCAAACATCAGCCTTTCTGCTTTCATTATGTTCATTAGTTTGGAAAGAGCCTCTCAGTGCTTTGGATCTGATACTGTCAGGACTCTGATGTTCTCCCATTAAAGGAGTCAGACACTCAGCTAAATACTGTGGTTTTCAAAGCTGTGTATAAGCATACAGGGAACTGCCCCGTGATAAGCTCTTTGCAGACACTGGGCAAGTACAGCAGAGGCCAGGAAACAGCCTGCAGCTTCGAGTGTCTAATTATGGTTGAATCCCACTGTAGGTACAATTCATGGTGCCCTAATAGTATTGTTTCAGAGAGCAGTACAGTGGTTAGATGCAGAGGAGTGGTCAGCTGTGTCCAGCTTCTGAGTGTGAAGTGCAGGTGCCAAACTGGAGCATACGGCTATTAAAGATAAGATATATGGCTCTTGTATACAGGAGACAACTAATGTAGAATAGTGTCTGATGTCTGCAGAACAAGGTTTTTTTCTCTCTGGAACCAGGGTGTTAGTTTACTAACATGTTACTTAGTCATCCTTTTTGCTAGGCTTTCATGCTCTAGAAATGATGGAGTTTATGCTACCCTGTCTCTCTTCTCGAACTCCACTATTCACAAAATTGCAACTTCCAGCTAATCAGAACAGCAAAATGCTGCTAATTAGACTAGCACACAATAGTCACAGTAACTTGGGGAAAGCCCAGGCTTTGGGAAGCAAGATACATTCTCCTTACTTTCACCTTTCCAGCCAAGACTGTGTTTTCAGTTAGCCTGGAAACCAGTTCTCATTTAAAGATATGGATATGTATATATTAGATTCTTCTGCAAAGATACCCAAAGCTGAGCTGATGGACTTCTTATCAGAGAATATTGTCAGGGAATTATTAAGAAAATGGCAAAGGCTAGCACATTCCTCACTTTAAAGTGCAAGATGATTATAATTTCTAAAGGTAAATTGTAAATACAGCAAATGGCAGAAATTCAGCACTGTTTTATGGTATAAGCAGGGAAGGCATCTGTCTCCTGACTTGCAGGTGGTCATAAGGTCTTTACAGGCAACAGTTCATCTCTGCTGTGTGAAAGAAAAGGTTTGCCTGGATGGTTGTGTGCATGCATGCATGACTAGAGTATGAAATATTTGTATTTTGCTGTTGATATTTGTTTCATTCTCTTTAAGACCCTTCTACAGTCTTCTCAAAATTACTATAAAATTGAGGGCCACATAGCAGAGGCTTGGCATCTTCAAAACAAATGGAATTAATAATTTGTGAAAAAGTTACACTGCAATGTTAATGGTGATAAAGCTGTAAGAGGTTTCTATGGAAACACCACTATCAGCAGCTGCCTTTCCCTGGCATCTGGGCATGTTTGGGGCTTATGAGGTGACTGCAAACAATACTAAAATATTATTGTAGAAAATAAAATGAATTATATGAAGTTTGCATATAGCTCAGCATCCTTTTATCAAAAGAGGAACATGCAGCCCCTTCAATGAAACTTTAAGCAATCTTGGCATGGCAGTTGTGGCTGTGTGAAGGCAGGTAGCTGGGGCCTGAGTATTTGAGGTTTCCTAATTTCTGATTGCTGAAGCACACGGTCCAATCTACTGTGCCCCCCACATATGTTTGTGTAACTTCTTTTCACCCTTACAGCTCTTTAGTAGAAAAAACTGACCTAGCTGTGTTTGTAAAACAGCCTCAAAATTCATTAGCAAAGTGGGTTTCCATAATGGGGCTGATTACTAAACAGTTCTTCAAAGCTGGTGCTCTTACAAAAATACTGGTAATAAACAAAAATAAAATTGTCCTTAGCTCTTACAGTCTGATGATGATGACATATTTAAAGGTTTTGTTTGTTTAGCATGTAACTACTTTTATTTCAGATTATATGTGGCAGAAAGAATCTTTCTGCTCGCTGTGTACTACCCCTTTTAGCCATTCATTTCATTGCATCCCATACCTGGCATGCCTCCATTAGCTTGATTAATACCAATTCCTCTGCAGCCCATTGCCCAGCACAACTAAGGTGATGATCCTATTTCCTCTTTATGCAGGAAAGTGTCGAGGCAGGGGATAAGGAGACAACTGGAGTTGCTGAGAAAGAAAATGAGGTACATATGAATAGCCTCAAGAATATGGTTGTGCTTTAATATCTTGAAGAGAATTGTGGCAAAAAAATTTATTTCTCATTTACCTGTCATCAATAGGCAGGTCAGTACGATGCAACTGCGACCCAGCTGTGGTATCTGGTCCAACACTGCACAGATACATATCTATCAATGGTACATATTCTAACATCAGATCACCTCTCGTTCAGTGCAGGATTTGCCTGAGGAACTGCCTGTTGCAGCAGTGTAGAGTGATAAATATTTCAGGGCAGCAAACAAAACAATTCCATGGCAGAAGGAAGAAACTGTTTCTCCTGACATTTGGAAATACTCTGCATAGATTCCCAGTAGCTTTTACAATTTCCATAGGTTTGTTTGCCTAGCCTTCCTGCAAACTTCTTTAGAAAAAGTATAATCATTTCTTCTTCCTGGCAAAATATGCCCTAAGCTAAAACAGATACTTGAAAATAATGGTGCGTTGGTTTGCTGAAGCACAATGTGGCATCATTAGGTACAGTTAAAATCAAATTACAAAGCAAGTGAAAAGTTTGATGACATACTTTAAGTTGTGCATGTGTGGACCTGAATGATTGCATTTTGCTTGTATATCTTCAGGGATGTTATCCTGAATCCTTCTATACTAAAGTAAAACTATAATGTGTTCAAATGTGCACAGAGGGCGGCACAGGAGGAGTGGCTGCATATTAAACACAGGGATAGAAGTAAGGGCTGGGAAAGAGATTATAACTCCTAGTTACTAATAATTCAGGATTTGTACCTCGAGGGACTGGCAGCCTCCTTTTTTGTTGTTACTCATTTTGGTGTCACTCTACATACAGAATGATCATGAACTGGTCTTTGCTCACTGGTTTCAAAACATGGTAAGTTCAGCTGTCCAAGCTTAGGTTTGCTATCCTGCTGCAAAACAGCATTAACTCTGCTAGAGTCGAGGATATATCTGTGGCTCTAGGGTATTCCAGTGTCACTGGGAAGTGAATTTGGGACTCACTGGTGCCATACTCCTCAGCAGTGCTGTCACATCCACATAGAAAACAGTGGAATTGAAGAGCAACAAAGTCCAGGGTGGGAGTGGCAGATCAAGCCCTACTTTGTGTTAACACAGTGCAAGAGAGCTGTGTTGCTGCTCTAGCATTTGCTTGTCATTCCCAGCAAGTCTGGTCCAAGAAGAAATGTGCAAGAAATGCCTCACTGTTCCCTGAGCAGCAAGGCTATGTCTTTGAAATCTTTCCCCTTTATTCTGTTACTACTTGTTCTTAAAAATTTGAGGTCTCTTATCTGGGAGTGAATTTGACCCTGTGTTCTGTTTAAAATTGCTGTTTAAAACTGTGTTACTGTCTGCATAAGAGCTGCTATAAGAGATCAAGCTATTTGCTAAGCTGATATCTGACTATCAGTGAAGGGTGGTTCCCTTGATACTCTCTTGCATAACAGATTCTTCAGTACTACCCCAAAATCCTCCGAGACTTTGCAATTGATGCATTCCCTAAAGCATGATGATTGGTTCCTTTTGACATTAGCTAGCTTAGCTGTGACTGTAACCAACTGTCATAAAAATTACCCAGTCCTGTTCTGAATGCAGCCATGACACAAAGAACTGCAGCTCTGGAAGACCAGCACAGCTCAGGGAGCTCCTCTGGCAGACCCCAATGGCAAGTTGGGTATCCCTCCTTCTTCTCAGCTGCTGCTGAGTCTGTGGTGTTGTGCTGAGCTGACAGCAGTGTTAGTGAGAGTACAGAGGTATGAATCAGCTGCATCCTGGCTGAAGAAAAATTCACATCTGTGCAATTAAACAGTGGAGTTGTTCTATTATAGCCCTCTTTATAGTGAACATTCTTTGTCCCCTGTGTGGTTGGTGTAATGGGACAACTGTCCAAGTTGCAATGATACTGCTAGAGATAGCTGCTTTGGAATACTATTAGGCTAATGTTGCTTATGAACTATATAAAATAAATTTTTAGGACTGGTTTTCAGTATGAAGTAAGGTAATGCAAGTAGCTGTATCAGCAAGGATGTGATTCAACATAGCTGGGTATGAATTCAGCCTCCCTCTTCTTTTTTATTCCTCTCTACTAAGCAAATATATTTGTGGCTGTTAGTAAGGTTCATCCTATGCTACCTCATATGCCTTTTTGTAAAAGATTTTTTTAACCATCCAGCTTACATTGGTTTTGTGCTCTAAGACAGAAGAACAAATGATTATACAATTTTAAGCTGTGGTATGCATTTAGTGACTCGTGGCTGTGAGAGCATCACTGCGGGGCATGTGCAAGCTGATTCATGTAAATTAGTATTCTGCTCCTTCCTGAAATAAAGTGGGCTATACAAATCCAATAAATAGAAAAGTTGTTGATCCTAATCACAACAGACAGCAAGATCAATTTCTACACCTTGCTGTTAGGGGTGCATAGTATGATATCAATCTGATGTACACTCTATTTGCACTTTTTCCTGATAGCCTATTCCAGGACTTCTGATTTATTTGTATAACTTCTTGGGTCAAGGCTGCTAAAATTGATAATAGTATGAGTGGCAGGCTCACATGCCTTACAGGAGAAGATATCAACATCTGCCCATGTCTTTTGATGTTACTTCTTTTTGCAACAGGGCATCCGTCATCAGCAGCATTTTCAATTTAATTAAAGTTCCCCAGTGATTTCTGAAATCTGTGTAGTATTTTCTGCCTTCAAGGACTCCAGGAGAATTTATCATGTCAGTTAATAGCAGCCAGAAGGAGTAGTGCTGAATATTAAATGTTGCTAAAAAACTATGCCAGAAGAGTGCCCAGGAACAGTTGCTGAGTTCAGGTAGCCGAGTTACTCATCTTTAGGAGAGAGATCAAACTGAGGAAACAAAAAGCATCAGGCTGTGAAATGGAGATCAAAGAGATCAAGCTAATGGTGGCTTCACTTTGGTGCCTCTAAAACAGTTTTTCTTTTGTGTTTTTCCTCAAGATATCTGCTCTAAGTTAAAAATTCCATCTAGAAATGAATTTGATTTAAAGGAAGAGTTTTGTCATTTGCCTTCCACTCTTCAAACTGTAAGATTAATCCAGTATTAGTGTATGCCCAATATGCTACTGTAAGCAGTATATAGCAATACAAATGTTAGGGTGATACATAAAATTTACAGTAAGTTTCTGCTGGATGAAGGATTCAGCATTGAATGCATTATCTTCTCAACATGGACTGCTCAGAAGTGCTTCAGTCATATCCAGACTGAATGGGCTTTTACGTATCTTCAGTTATGTTACTGACATAACTATAGATCTTTGCAGTTAGATTTTTTCTGATCTTTATCCAGCTGTGGAATATATTTACTTTTCCTGACATAGCCTGATTTGTATGGCTCTCTGTTAGAAAGGAGTGTGTAATTAAGAGTACAAGATTTTTGAAGCCAGCCTAAGCCTACCAGGTAGCTGACTAGCTGGAAAAGGGTTGGAGCCTCTCCCCAAGAAGAGATTCCATTAGCAGGGTCCTGTGGACCCATTGGACAGCTTGCAAGCTCCTCCTCCTCAGCAGAGACCAGTGGTAAATTTCTTCCACAATACAGCTGGATGACAAGAAAAGGAAAAAAATACTAGTCTTGGCAAACAGTTACTCCACTATTAATTACTCCACCTGAGAAGTCTGGTACGTGGTGCCTAGTGAGGTTTCATAAATATCTTTCTCCTGCCTGTTACTCAACTTCTCTACACAAGCTTGCCCCCAGCACTGCTCTCCATAAATCAGGAGGAACACCAGTGAGCTTGAGACTGTAAGTCAGCATCACCCAGGGAGGTCACAGAGCAGGGGCTGATCCATGGCCTTTCCAGCCAACACTGTAACTCGTATCTTCAATGGTCCCTCCCTCCTGTTGTTTTTAGGTGGCACCTGTTGGTGAGAGGGCTGTGACATCAGAAGACAGTGTGGCCATGGCAGCAGGAGCTGGTGATGGCGCTGCTGCCGCTGAGCAGGAGGGAATTGCTGAAGGTGACAAACCTCAGGGAGAAGAAAAGGAAGCTGATGTGTCTCAGGTAACTCATGTCAATGCATGGGGGAGAGTGTTAAGGGAATTGGGACAGAATCATCAGCCTGAGAGAGGCAAGGCTACTGAATGCCTGTGCCCCCAGGTCTGGCCAGTAGCAAGGGTGATGTTCTCCTGGGATAGCCCTGGGAGGGGCCCACACAGGGTATCCCTTCTTATGAGCCCTTAATTTGGGTTGTACCTGCCTTTGTGCCCCTGTGCTTCTCTGGGCTTGTGGAGATGGGACCTGATGGGCTGATGGCTCCTGTGTTGGGCCCAGGAGCAGCATGGATAGTGCATTGTTTGGGCACTCCCTCCCACCATTGTCTCTCTGTGCCCCTCTGTGGAGATGAGATTTATCACCTAACCAAACAGGACTTTCAGGAGAATGCACAGAAAAAGGACTGTATTTTTCTTGTGTCCTGGCACCACGTCCTATCAATGGCATTACCTTGCTTTACGTAAGTCATGGTGGTCAAGCCATCTCTCTGTATCTGGCCTGCTGCCTTTTCTCCTGCAGGCTCTGAGGAGCTGCCAAACAGCCACCAGAGCAGACCCTGCAGCTGGGCAGCCAGCTGCCACCTGCTGCCCTTGCATGTTCTGTTTCTTCTGTGCTCCAGAATAAGATGGTCTGGCAGGGAATCACTGAATGTGGTTTTTTGTTGCTTTTTGGTTTGGGTTTTGTTGTTTTTTTTTCAAATTGGATGCTCCGACAAGTTTTATTAAATGCTTTTTTGCACTAGGTTCCATTATTGGTCAGATGCTACCTACTTAGCCTCTTTGCTTTCTCTGCTCACAGTTACATTGCTGTAAATGAGGGGAAATCCCCTCAGTCAAAGAAACAGGTTGTGTTTCCTTCTTGAATCACCTCTGTATCACTATTATCTTGCTAACTTGAATTACCAAAGAAATACAGGACAATGACTGCTGGAACTAGTGCCTTTACCCAAAACTACCCAAAATTAAGAGCAGAGTGGAGGAGAAAGGTCTGTTAATTTCTATGCACACTGAAAATGGATCCCAAATTGCCTGCAAAGCATTTTTATTATTTATTGCAATAATTTGTGGTAATATAGAAAGCAGACTTAGGAGGACTAAGGAGGACAGTGAAAAGTAGGAAGGGATTACTCCTTTACATTCTTGTGCAGTAGTGTTTTGCTGTTTGAAATAAAGTACTAAATAGTCATGCATTTCTTTCCTTGGGGTTTGTTTGTTTTTGCCCAGGACAAGGTCAGCAGCATCCCTTCAGTAGTAATAGAGCCAGCATCGAACAACGAGGGGGAGGGAGAAGAACACGAAGTCGTCATGAATGAGTCCAAAGATGCTGCAGCAGAGATGGGCACTCAGGGCACTGACACTTCTGCCAGTGAAATTTCCCAAGCTGGAAGCGATCAGAAACCTGCTGAGGAAATCCAATCTGTACCTTCTAAAGATCAGCCCCTTCCAGAAGAAGATGCAGCTTCTGCAATGCCACCTGGTTTTCTCTATAAGGTCTGTTTCTTCATTCCTCTGTTGGATACACCCTCAGATCTGGCTGCTGTGGGTGTGTCTGTCTGCACAGGCAATGTGATGATTTTTGAGGCCAAAGGATATTTAATTTATCAGCCAGACACATGCACACACATACACATAAACACAACTCTAATTTTGTTGTGTTGCTTCATAAATGAAGTCTGAGAAAATACATTTTCTGCACACCGTTGTTACTATCCATATCCTTAGGTAGCTGTAAGATGCACTGAAATACAAGAACCCTTTAGTCTCACCAAACTGCTATAAATTAATATATTGAATAAAACTGCATTGCCATGGAGTTAGTTAGGAATGTTGTTGATAAATGCTAATGATATATTTGATAAGCTAACAATGTATTTGATCTCTAAGGTCTTTTCCAAATCCCAACCATTCTATGAGAACATTAAAAAATGGCATTTTTCTGGCCTGAAAATCTATAGTGGAAATACTGGTTTTATTGAAACTCTTGGGACTTACAATTCATGGTAATGAACCAAAATGTCATTCTGTAACTTTAGTGATATTATAAACTGTTAGGGTAATCAAATAGAAAAGTTTAATGAGGCATAAGAGAAAGTCTTTCCTTGGCTGGAAAGGCCCCCAGGGTTTCCTGGTTCACAAGGTTCTTTGATAATGCTTCTCACTTTGGAATCACTGAGCAGCAGAAAAGTTGCTTGGGGATGGATGAACTTTACATGCTTCCTGTTATAATTTGCATAGTTCAGAGTAATTAGTCCCATTGCACTTTGTAAGTATGCCATTCTTCTTGGTCTATTCTCATTGCTCAAATTTTTTTTTTGAGAGTAACATTAAGGTGAGTGTGAACAGTATTGTGTAACTCTGACTCAAACATGCTGACATAGTTTATCTTTTGTTTTTCATCACACTCTCTGGGGTCAGACATAAATAAGGAGAAGCAGAATGTATATTTGCAAGCTGGTTCTCAATGCCACTTCTTTCATTTCTCATGGAAATGTCTGTGTTTTGAGAAAATTAGACTGGCTATCTTTCAAGGAGATAAAAACATTTACCTAACATGGTCTGTTCACTATGACATGTTGACCATGCCAGGGTTTTAATAATCACCCTTTTGAAAAGCAGATATTTTTGGCATACCTGTCTGCCAGTACATGGGAGCTCCTTCCAGGGCAAGCATTAAGGAGAGTTCCCATTACTCACCTCTTTGATGATGTGTTGCAGTGGGTGCCATACAACCAACTCAAATTTCCATGGATGTTCACAAGAAGAATAGTATCAGTGACCACAATAAGAGAATGAGAGAATCTGAAGTAATCAGTTAGGGGGAATCTTTATCAATTTTATTTGTAAAATTGTACCAAAATCACTCTCTCAGATATCATAATGATAGTGGCTAATGAAAGGAAATCCTTACACAGGAATAATGAAGGTGGCAGGACTTGTGAGATGTTGTAGTATCATCTATCCTTGAGGTCCTCTAACATTGGGAAAGGACCTTAATTTTCCTTGGATAGTCTCAGGAAGACTTAAGCTGTCCCTGCTTCCGAGGAAATATATAGAAAACTGTGACACGAATCAACGACATTAACAGTTTATGCTTCTATACTCTTCTGCTTTGTTCTCATGAGACTCCACCTGTGCACAGTTCTGGTGTCCCCAACATAACAAGGATGTGGAACTGTTGGAGCAAGTCCAGAGGAGGGCCACAATGTTGATAAGAGGACTGGAGCACCTCTCCTATGGCAAGCTGATAAAGTTGGGGCTGTTCAACCTGGAGAAGGGAAGGTTGTGTGGAGACTTCAGTATGTGAAGGAGGCCTCCAGGAAAGCTGGAGAGAGATTCTTTGTCAGGAACTGTAGTGCTAGGACAAGGAATGATGGGTACAGATTGAAAGAGCAGGATATTAGGAAGAAATTTTTTCCTGTGAGGGTGGTGAGACAGTGGAACAGTTGCCCAAGGAAGCTGTGGATGCCCCAACCCTGGCAGTGTTCAAAGCCAGGCTTGATAAAGCCCTGAGCAATGTGGCCTAGTGGGAAGTGTCTCTGCCCATGGCAGGGGGTTGCGATTAGATAATCTTTAAGGCCCATTCTGACCCCTTCTGATTCTGTGATAATTTGAATGTGCCTTTCCATAGCCATATGTTTGCATAAAGACAGCTTTTTTTCAGTCAAGTTTTAACAGGTAATTTTGTTGAGAAAATATCTCTCCCTTTAGGTCACATCTGCATGTTTGGTGTTATTTTCCTCAGGTTGAAGTTCTACATGACTTTGAGGCAGCTAACAGTGATGAGCTCAATCTAAAACGAGGAGATATTGTACTAGTCATTCCTTCTGAGACTACAGCGGATCAGGTAAAAACAAGCAGTTCTTGCTTTTGTTGATATTTTTCTTTGCCTCAACTTTTTTTCTCACAGGTTATAGTCAATGGGACTGCATATTCAAAATGTCATTACTGTGAGAAAACACAAAGATTTTAATTTTGGTTTAGTACTTGGTTTCATTTGAGACTAAATAGCACAGCTGACTATATCTGAAGTCCTAGGTATATGCTTATTAGCAGGATCTGACCTCAGCATATTTTCTAGGGCTTTTTTGTGCCACAGTGTGGTGGATTTTATGCTGACAGACATGTACTCAAAGACTTAATGCAGAGGATGACCTACAAACTGTAATGATTTCTTTATAATTTTGTCCTAACATTGCAATAGAATTGATTACATGCTCCCTGGATGTTCAGAGTTTTTATGTGTGGAATTGGAGAAATAATACAAATTAACCCACAGAGAGCACTGAGAACACACAGAGACTGTGCTCTCCCATAGCCTGAAGGTGTGGAGATGCTGCTGTGTGTGTTATATGCCTCTGATAAAGATAACTTTGCCCTCTGGAAGCCTGAACCTGACTTAAACAACACTTTGATTTCATTTAAGTCATCTAATTTTATTTTAACAACAAATTTCAGGTGGCTTTTTAAACAATTGTATTCTATAAGTGAATTGAATTGCAGTGAAATGTACTGATTTTGGCCACTGCTTTGAAGAGAAGACTGTGCTGCCCACTGTTGGCACCACCCACCCCACTGCACCTGTTACTGCCTGTAGTGGTGGTGGGAATTCTTCCACTGATTTGGGGGTTGAGAGTTGGGGGGCTGGATTCTACCTAATCAGGCAGCTGAAAGCTCTGCTCTGAATGGAGAATATTTCTTAAAATAGATCTGAATACTAATATTAGCCCTAAGCACATATGAGTGCTGGGAACCATGTTTGAAATTGTTTTGCTAATTGATGCTGTCCAAAGGTAGGTAATAATTAATGTTCATCATCTCAGATGAGCTTTCTTTTAATTCAAGAGGCAACTAATTGGTTTTTGTGGGTGGGTTGGTTTTTTGTACTTATTTCAGAAAGAATATTTTTATTTCAGCAGGCACTTGACTGTTTTTTATAGGGATAGAGTCTATTATTCAAATTATGCTACGTCTTACCTCACCAGCAGTTCACTTGATTTCATTATTGGTGTTCCCAGAATAGGACACTGCTCTAAGGATAGCAAAGTATGCTCTCTGTCTTCACACTGTTTTTCCTAGCTGTATGAGGTGTTTAATATGTTTCATCTTCACTTGGTGAGTCCATGAAGTATATTGTTCTTCTGATGTGCATCAGAATTCCATTAGCATTAATTGAAGTAAATTGTGTGCAATGATGCAGAAAATAATCCTGTATGTATTCATGTTTCTGAAAGCATTCTGTTCATATCTGTATGACTCAGTACATCTTTGCCCTTCATGTTTAGCATCATCATAACACTTAATATTTTTGTCTTTTGCCTGGTACTTTGTTCATTTATATAGAAGCTTTTTATCTTTGTTATTCTTTCTTAGTCTTTATTCTCCTTCAAAACTGACCTGTCTAAAGCCATAATTCTAATGCAGCTGGGAAAATCAGCCTGTGCTCTCCATTTGAAGCAAACCAATCCCACCCATTGGCTTTTTCCACTGGCCTTTAGTTGAAGTTATTATCCAGTATAACTTTGTATTCCTTCACACACTCTATGCTGCCTGCTCTAGAAAGCTGCAGTTCTCTATCTCTCAGATATTTCTTGTGCTTTAAAAACATGGCTCCAGTTAATTGTATCCAGCCAATGCCATATATAAGCTGGATCTGCTTTAATGATCTGCTTATTTGGGGGCAGACAGCAGCTTGCCAGTACATGCAGCCACTGAGCTCTCATGGCTTGATGATGATCTGTTCCAGCTACTCTGTGTCCAGGTGTGCTGTTTGTGCCATAATAACTTGGCAGCATTAGAAATTCTGTTTGTCATGGCTTTGCTCTCACCTGTTCTTAAAAGGAATAAGGTACAGAGTTACTGAGTTAGGAAGATGTAAGTTGATCATATTTAAAAATACTGAATTGATTTTATTCCAGGTAGAATTTATCACACTTAAGAGAAGTCAGTGCTTTCCAATAGGAAATCTTGCTTTTGGTTGCTTGGACTGATGGTGATTTGTTGACAGTTTTGCTTGTCAAGTTCTGGTTTGGGTTTCCAGGAGTTTTTGGAAAAATTATTACGTAATTTCTAAAGATAGTAACTCCAGAGATTGCAAGGGCTATTATTTCTTCTGACTGCCAATACGTGAAGGAGAGGAAAAAAACTCTCAGGGGGAAAAATTTAATATTCAAAACTGTTTTTGCACCACTTATGATACTGAGTACAGTTAGGAGTTAGATGGGCTAAAGGTCATACCATGTGCTCACAGTCACTTGGTCTCACAAAATTGTGGTGTGGCAGAACAGAGAGAATGTCCTGTGCAAAATCAGAGGCTGCTTTTTAACCAAAACACTAAGTCTTTTAGCCATGCGTGAGAAATTAGGAGCCATGAAATTTAAGAGACTGTGTTTTCCTTTGCAGGAGGCTGGCTGGTTGACGGGCATTAAGGAATCAGAGTGGCTTCAGTACAGAGATGCAAACAGTTATAAAGGACTTTTCCCAGAGAACTTCACGCGCCACCTGGAATAGTTCTCCCAGGCAGAGGAACATGATACGAAGCTCAGTCAGTAGGTTTTTAACCTCTTCGAAACACAGGAGCCCATCTTTTTGTAGTTTAAGCTGTTAATGGTTTACAGAGTGGTGCCAGACAAAGCTTGTTGGAACACATTGAAATGAGCATGAATGTAAACAGCAATTTCTGAAGCAGTACATGGGGGAACAAAAATCAAATTAAAAAGAAATGTCCTTATTTGTTTGAGTTTGTGGCGACAGGTTTGTTTGTGCTTTGTCAGAGCTATGGTGATCCTGTATTTGGTCCTTTCCCATGAAATCTGAAATTAGCTTCCTCAATACCAAAACCTTAACTTCTCTGCACTAAGTGTATTGTATTGAGTTGCACTGCAGAAGATTTAATTAATTATCCTGTAGTTATGAGGTCAAACTATTATAAGTTTCATGTGTTTAAAAAAAATATAATTAACTACTACAACATTTTTCAATGTTATTTTTGGACATGCATAATATATACACATAAGAACTTACATGTGTATATATAAGTGCATATGGCTATATATGCATTTTCACAACATCATTGTAGTTCTCTGGCTGTGTAGTATCACCCAGTACATGCATTGCTCTTTCACTGTCTGGCATTACAGGAAAAGGTTTTGTTTCAGCTGCTCCATTGCCAAAACATGTTACAGTATCTGTGTTTGTAATGTGAAATTTTCATTCTTAGATAAAGAATAACATCATGTTCCAAGCTGCTAACCTTTGAGAAGGCATGGCTCAGTCTCCTCTTCCAGCTGCAGCAGTTACAATCAGATAATCTGGAGGGGAGCTGTTATGATGCTAATCTATACTTTTTTATTTAATTGGCTAAATACATTTTAAAAAAGAAACAGAACTAATCTCTGAGAAGAAATAAACACAATATATTTTCACTATGTGTATTTATGCAGCTTACCTTCACAGAACCTTTTAAAGTAAGATATATAATGTATCCTGTATCAAAAAGTCATCTGTAACTTATGTTTTCCGGTGCTGTGTCATTAAAAATAAACCTTTGGTCCAAAGAAGCTGTTTCATCTGTGGTGCTTTGGAAGTTTTGTAGCACTGAAGTACATATAGTTTATACATTGTATTATATAATCTAATCTTAATTTAAAACTTCTTTTTCCAAAGAAATAGAGCATAACAGGTGCACCATCTAAACTCTTGCTCTCAGCTCTAATTGTGGCCAGAATTCCAAAAGGTCTGGACCCCAGATCAGCTGCTGCTCCTCGTGCTCCAGACTCACTGCGGCTAATTAATGTATTTGTCCCCTAAGAAAGGGAGCTTGTCTGTGCTTAACCATCACTCAGCTGAAGATCTCTACCTTGCAGTAATTCTTCATTGGCCACCTATTTTATGTGGAAAGTAAGTTCTCCATGAATCTGGAATCTGCTTTGTTGTGTTTGCTGAGGAATGAAAGCTGCAAATATTTAGGAATTTTCCTAGGAATTCAGTTATTTTTCACTATATTTTTGTTGGGTACTTGTTTTGTATACAAACAATATCTGTTTCCTCTCCATTTCTGATCTGTTAGCTTTTAGTTGAAGAAATGGGGATTTGTGTCTCTGGAAGAGGAGGAAACTTGATTTTTCTCTTTCTCAGGATACAACAGCTTTCAAAAGCAAGTCTAACGACAGATGTGTTTTGTGAAGAAGCTGACTGGCTCAAGAGTGATAGCTGGGATTTTGGATTTGAAATGTCACAGTGAGTCTAAGGAGATTACAGGAAAGCTGTCTGATTTTCTGTTCATTCCTTCAGCAGGTTTGATCTAGGCCCAAGAATCTCTCAGAGACACAACTTGCTTTTGGCTATCGTGTTACAATAAATTCCGGGCTCCAGGGCACCATTTTGAGGTGGTTGTAATAACCTATTACACCTGGTTTCCAGTGATGCTCTGATGACCTCCAGGCCAGTTTTCTGCTTAACTGTATCTCGACACTTGCATTTCAGTAACAGGTTCTCTACAGATCACTGCAAGAGGCCAACACTGGACAATGGATCCTCAGTTTCCCTGTGGACACCATGTCACCACTTCTTTGAAAGGGATACATAATCAAGTGGACCATCATGTGTGACAGTCGTAGCCCTAAGGACACTATGAACAACCCAAAGCCTTCTTATGCTCAGCTCAAAGCACTCCTTTAACAGGTGCTGGTTGTGTGCAGTTGACATGTTTCTATGTTTTAGAAATCTCCATGTCAAAGACACACCCTCGGCCTTGGTTCTTCGGTGTCCTTGGGATGTCACAATGTGCCAAATCCACAGAGGTGTTTCCAGCACGCTTGAGGTTGTGTATAGACAGGAAAAGGTCTCTGGTCTACAGCAAAAGGCTTTCATGGTTTCTTCTGCCATGTTCTTCAGAAATCCTTCTTGACTCTACTTTCATTTTTTAATTCCACCACACTATAAAGGAAAACATAAATTCAAAAACTACAAAATGTCCACATCTCACTACAAGGACTGTCATTATTTGTTGGCAAAAAGATGTATTGTTAATGTCCCAAAAGCCACACTATTGCACACGATGTCTTGTGCCATTTGGGTGCTGCAGGTTACTTTGTGTATGGCATACCCTTCTGACACTGAGTGTCTTCACATCTCATGCGTGCACCCCAGAGCCACAAAGGAAGTGTCTTGCAGAAAGGATGAGGAAAATTATTAATTCTGTATCTTTAAAATTATTTGGAAAATTCCATATACTGAGATGATAGATGTCAAAAGAAGAACATTGATAAGGTAGCCATGAATGATAATTTTTCTAATTTCCCTTTCTAGCAGAAGGAAATGAATAGACATGCTTTTCTCATTTTGGATTAACAACTGTTTCTTGTATAAATTTTTTTCTTACTCTAATTTTTTTAGGCAATCAGACATCTCTCAGACATTTTTACCTCTGCATGTTCTGAGATGAATACAGTAAGTATATTTCTCTGCAATCTATAGAACTTTATTCTAGGACAAGCAAGGGAAATACTTTCCAGTATGTACTGCTGTTACATACTAGTGATACCCTCTTCCTCTGAAATTATATTAGCCCAGAATTATTTCTCCCTTTTCTTGGATTTTTTTTTATGAATATGCCCTATTGAACTTGGCAGATTACTGAATTTTGTGCTTTTGGAGGGATTGTAAAGCAATAACCCATTGTATCGTTTTGTTTATCTAAAGACTTCTTTATGCCTAAGAGAGCAAACAGCACACACTACTAACCTTGTAGAGTAGGTGTAATTTCTAATTCTACATAAAATAAACCCTTGAAAGATTTAGGGATGCATTTTCCTGATCCCACAGACTGATTATGCATGGTGTGGCCTTGAAAGGAAGACAAAATAACTGAAGCTGGAGGAGCATCTGGTGTGAGTAAACAAATTGTGTATTTGCAGCTCATCTATCTGGTTTACAGGCTTTCATCAATAATGAAAAATTCTCCCTCACCTCATCGTCCTCCTCCTCCCCTCCCCACCTCTCTTCATCTCTTCTCCTCGCTGCAACTGTCCCTGCCTCAAGAGGAGCAAGGGGAGGTTGGGGAGTACAGTCCTACTCAGGTGGCGTGTTTCTTGATTCCAGGTTGCTCAGGTTGAAATAAATCAAAATCTCATCAAAGCCATGCTTAATGAAAATTACTCAATGCCTTGCTGACCCAGGGAAAAAAGCAGCAAAAGAAAGCCACTGTGATGGGTAGGTTAGATGGATGGGGTGGGGAAAGAGCAGCCACTTGCTGGGGGACACTTTGCTGTCCCCTGTTGCACACCCAAGTGCAGGCAGAGCAGGAGCAACTATTGCAGCTGTAGCAGCCATATGTACCACGGTAGTTCAAAAACATCACAGTTTGTGCCTTGAAGTACAAAATCAGATTTTATTGTTAGTTTTTAAAACAGATTTAAAGGATCTATCTTTTTGGACTTGGAATGCTAAGGCTGTAAGATGACAGTTGATGAAACACCACCTGATAAGCCAATCCTCGGCTGCAGAAAGTAGTTAGTTCAGTTAATTAAGCAAGGTTACATTTGTGAAAGCAGTGCAAAGAGCAGAAAGGTGTTTTTGCAGCCAGCTGTAACAGACAGGGTTTGTCACTGTTAACTCCGTGTTTTCTGGTGGCAAGACATTTGTTGCAGACGAGAGAACTATAATGCACTTGGTACAAACAAGCCCATGAACTTATAAGCCCATGAGCTTTGCCTCTGCTTTAAACCTCAGCCCTTTTTGGAGTACAGAAATTCTGTTTAATTGGGAAGAGGAGTTTTAGAATATGGCATGTTCTTAGTCCAGGTTCAGAATTAGAGACTGAAGTGGATTGTGGTTTGGGGCACAGCATCTCACTAAATATGTAGATGTATAGATGTATAATAGATAGTCACTTTTCAGATTCTTCCTTAGTTATTTGTATGAGTCGATACAGGCAAGCAGCCACAGGAACCACAAAACCATAACTGGAATGCAGAGTAAATTTATTTGATTATCCTGCTAATCAGAGGATCCCAAAGCAAGACCTGGGCAAAGACGCACCAGCAGGAACGCGGTGCCATCAGGCTCAGCCCTTCCGAGCAGGTGGGCTTGCTCTTTGCACCAACTCATCAAGTGCACGTGAGTTTGACCACCATGCTCCGATCCCCTCTGTGTTTTTTCTCTTCTCTGAGCTTTGATCTCCTCTCTCCAAAAACAAGGAGCTCAGGCATGTCCACTAGAGTGCCTCCAAAATCTCTCAAAACACTTCTGTTATCCCTACACAGAAATTCAGCTTCCCAGACAGTAGGTCAGCAGCAGTAGGCATAACATGTGGGGTTTTCCACAGTGTTACTCTCCAGACCTTGGCATTCCCAGCTAAAGGTCACTTGAGAGAATCTACCATCCTTCTTGCCATTCTTCCAATTTTAACCCTTTACTCCCAACAGTTTCTACCCACATGGTTTCAACTCTGATGCTGTCTTTGTGCACCATGTCCCTGTCCGCATTTCTTTTACATCTGTGTTCCTCTGATCTGTTTAATCAACACAGAAGCATCATATGGGCAAAACTGTAGCACTTTCCAAATGGTGTCTCCCATAACTGACAGGAAGACTTTGGAATCAGGATTAATTTGGAAAAGCTGAAATTATCCCAAAGAAAATTGTGTTCAAATTCAGATGCTTAACCACAGTTAAGGGAAACTTTAGTGAAAGAAAATACCCAGGCAGTAGTAAAAGCACCACCCTGTATATATGCAGGATTTCTGTCGAGCCACAGGCACTAAATGCAATGCAGAGAACTACAAGGTACCATGTACCCATCAAAACTGGAGGCTTCAGGAGTCAGTGGGACCCACATCTGCTGAAGACAGTCAAAAAATGCAAAGGCCTCTGTCTTCACCCTGGTTTCAGGGGAGAAAAGAGGCTGGGGTTTCTTCTGGTGCTCTCAGAGCATAGGCTTTGGTGTGGGCCAGGCTAACCCCAGGTCCCTAATAGTGCCTCTGTATTTTCCTAGACAGACTGCTTGTAGTACAAGGTATAGTTGGACCAAGAACATCAAAGCACCAGAAAGGTAAGTACTTGAATTATTACATTTCCAAAGTACATGCTACAATGGAGGTCAAGTACTACAGATTTCCTCTACTTTGTTTAATCCAGGTAATTACTCTTAAGAAAGCCAAATTCTCTATGTTGAAGTTTTAAAATCCAAACACATTGAGCTGCAATGGAAGACTCTAGCTGTGTGCCTGTGAATGAAAAAGAATAAAGCTTGTAATCTTGAAGAATAAGCTGTGCAAATTAACATACAATTGCCAAGAGACAAGTGGCTAAAACCTGACAGACCCCACACCTGGCATGGGGCTGTGACTCCCAAGGTGTTTTAGAGATATACATAAAAGTGGAAATTGTCCATAATCATTGGCAGAGATTCAGAACGCTGCATTTTAAGCCTATAATATGTTTCACAGGAAAGGTGATGTAAATGCTGAGGATCTTGGGGTATCTCCCAGCCTGAGAAAAAAGATCAACTACTGTCCACCGAAAAAGAACTCATAAAAATTAAAATGACCCATGTTCAACAGTTTTCCTTAAAAAATTCAGAGTACTATGGGAATTCTTAGCATCCATCTGTGTCTATGGGTGCTATACAGATCACGTGGCTGCTCATAAAGGGCTTCTGAGGGTTTTACTCCTTTATACCCAGCAGAGGGTGGCAGATGCTAGAATGTGTATTTGCCAAATTGTCATTTGGATTGATCTTCAGCTATGAGTTAGTTTCACTAATATCTCTCATTATCTGGAATAGTCTCATACCTGCAGACACACAGAGAAAACTCAGTGCAGTAACAGAAGAAAAACAAGTTTGTAACTGGCTACTTCTACCTGCAGGCAAAGACAGAAAACTGCATTATCAAGCTGCACTGCAAGTCATTACAGCAACGTATCCTTGCATCTCATGCATTTTAAAACTCACGCTGTGTAGCAATCATGGTAAATCTGCACCAAAGAATAAGATATTTTAGATGATTCAATTCAAAGAGGCAATTTTGGTGTGAGGAAAAATGCTACTTCTGCTTAAAATAATTTATAGTCTACCTGTGGTTAAGTAAATAGCTAAATTATTAACTGTGGGAAAATATTTTCAAACAGAAAAATAATTTATCCTTCAGAACTGTGTAATAACTCTGCCTGGCAAAAAAGCCTATGAAAATTTAAATATGCTAAAGTAGCCAAGGCCTTCATTGTTCTGCATTTTATGTAAAGGACAGAAAGAGCAAGCATGGATACACCAGACAGCAGAGACCCTCCTCAAATACATCCTTAGGGGCCAGTTCCCAAAGGGATGTCTCTGTGGCTGCCTGAGTCTTCCCCTGCTCAGCCAAGCCTGCCATCTCCCTGTGCCTCATTGTGGCAGCCCCACAGCACCCCTCCCTCCCAGCTCTCAGCCACCCTGCTGGAGCCGAGGGGAGGGCTCAGTGCTGCTGTCCTGGCTGCCATCCCGGCCTCTGAAGACTAGGAAAAGCTGTGGTGCAGAGACAGGAAGATGGAATAAAAAAGCATTTCCAGCTGGCTCCCCTTATGGGTGTCAGGCTCCCAGATGTGGTCTGGCATCAGTCCTCTTTGCTCTGCTTCAGCCTGAGAACATTGGTAATCTGTGGGCAGCAAGTTTTATCAGCACAGGAAAGGACAGTCTGATGAAGTATGTTGCGTTTATTAGTTATTCAGAATATATTTCTTCTTGGGTTTACATCACATTTCCACTTGTCCCCCAGCCCACTCATGCATTTTACTATCTGCAATGTCCTATTACTCAAGTCCCTAGCTCAAACAATGCTTAGCAGAGAACTTGTGGGCAAATATCTTGATTACCCTGTGTGATGGTTGAGAAATGTGTGCAATATAACCCACAAGATGGAAAAAGGGCTTTGCATTTCTCTTCTGCCTCACATTGTGCAGGAACCTGTGCCTTTACCAGAAGCAGCAGAGAGTAAAACTCAGACACTCTTCCTCATAGAGGGGGTCCCTGTGATTTGAGGATGCCCCTGTGCCATTGAGTTTCTCCCACAGAAGAAAAGATTTACCATTTTCTCCTGCAACAGCTGAAGAATGCAAAGTACTTTGTGATATTAACAAAAAAGGGGTCCTTGCCTGAATATTATTGAAAACTCACACTAATGAGAAACAGAGAAAGTTGGTGCTTCTGGAGTTGCTCAGAGCTATAAAGATTTAGGCTTTCTGAACAAAGCATTCAATACTTTATTGAATATTAGTTTAGAAAGCAAATATTTAAAGAAAAACATCATTCTTTGCATCACCGGATGGATATTTTTCAGATGCTGAATTGCAGAGAACTCCATTCCCTGGTGTGCCCTGAGTTCATCTACATAAACCAGCAAGAGCCAAAGGGTAGACCAGGATCTTTACTGGAGCAGTCCATCCTCTATTGGATTAAAAAATCAGATAGTAAACTACTTGAGATGCCTAAAAAGCATCTTCTGAAAAGGGTTCTCTTGCATGTTTGAGAGCATGAGAACATGAAAATGAGCTCATTGCTGCTGAGAACATGCAGATGTCAAATAAATTTAAACTTCACAACATCTCCATTTAAGCCAGATAGCTAACCATGTGTTCCTACCTGCTAACATTGGAAGGGCTACCAAGAGCATGGGAAAAGCCTGAGCATGAAGACGGTGGCCCTGATGGGCAGAGAGAAATCCCAGCTTTTCAGTACTGGGAGAACCAGCAGCTGTAGGGCCAGGAAGGGGCAGATATTTGGGAGTCAGGAATACTTTTGGTGTATATTTATGATCTCTTAATTGCTGGAGGCATCAGTACAAGTTTGAAAACTCTGGAGGTTTCTTTGCTGTACTGGGTAACTCCAATGCTGTCTGTAGGCACAGGGATTTCAGGTCGAAGTGATACTAGAGGATGCCATTTGATGTTCAAGGTTCAAAATGAGTGGAAAAAATGCTAGAAGATCTCTCAAAGTACTGTCATGGGATGAAAAATGGTCCTACACCTGGAGTCTCCATCACCTCAGTCTGTAAGAGAGGTAAGAAATGAAGCTGATCTGTGTCTAGTACCTTCTGTGAGGAATGTGTGTTGGAGAACAGGGATCACATGACAACAAGCAAAAAATAAAAAAAGAGATGACACTACTCATCATCCAAGGAAATTCCCTGCTGGGAAAAAAAAAAAGGATTAAAAGAGTTTTCCTCCATATTGAGCTCTTTTCTTACCAAGGTGGATGTTGGAGGTTTTTTCCTTCCTGTTTAAGTTTTAACCAAAGGAAATGGCTTGCACGCCATTGATTAACGCACTTGCCGCTGACACAGCCTCATTGGATGGTTTTCTGTCACTCAGATCTGCTTGACCCACTCCTGAGGGTGACCCTGACCCTGTCCCCGTAAGGAAGCTTCAAGGAGAGCAGTGACAATGTGGTGTCTGAGCGCTTTCATCCTGGCAGCCGTTTTTTCTTGTATGTGCCCTGCTCATCCAGCTGCCTGCACATCCACCAGTGGCAAAGAGGAAGCTCTCTTATCTCAGCTTCATTCCTCTAATTTTTCTCTTTTTTTGCCACAGGTGGCTCTGCACGAGACTTGCAGCAAAGCCCCTTATCCATCACCAAGCCAGAAGGCAAAACGGTGCTAATCAACTGCCATGTCTCCAGCCCTGATTTTAGCACCATTTTCATTCACTGGTACCAACAGAAGGTCAATGCAGCTCCCGAGCGTATTGCCTACATATCCTCCAGGACTTTCCTGGAAAACCAGGCTGATGAGGGCAAGTTTAGTGTGGAGAAGGATGCCAGCAAATCTATCTGCACCCTGACAGTGAGTAGAATAACTCCGCAAGACTCCGCCACCTACTACTGTGCCAGGTGGGATGCACAGCAGCAGAAAGCCACAGGGGACCTGCACAAAGACCTGCCAAAGCAGAACCTGAAGTGTTTCACAATGCGCAGGAACATCAGCACCCTGCTTTTCCCACCAGCCTTGAATCAGGTTGTGCAGGCAGCCACACACCAAAGGTGCTGCTGAGATTTGCAGGGGCACCTTCAGCCACTACCAGAACAGCTGCTCTTCCACTTTGTCAACACAAAGGCATCTTTATAGGTCTGGATTGCCTCTGAGTGGGTTTACAGCATAGTATGGAGGGCTACCTAAAGGGAGGAGATTCCTTTCTATTAACATTACCCTTCAAGCTACATCTTTGGAACAAAGCCACAGTTAAGCCTAAGACTCTAGAGGTAATATGCCCATTTTGTACCTCTCTTTGTTTTCTGTTTGGAGTTGATCAAACCTTCAATTAGGTTAAACCACAAGTCACCTGATTAAGTTCAGTGGGGCTTCTCCTTTCCCAGGGCAGCAAGACTGCAACTATAAAAGAGAAAGACATTCATGTAAGTTATTTCAGCTCTCTGTTAGTCTGTAAATGAGTTAAGGTAGCTGAGGGGCTGGGGTGGAAGGGAGAGAGGGAGAGAGAGGGTTTGTGCCCTTTGTGTAAAAGCCATAATTGGACTGTTAACATTTAGCAGGGTTCAATCAGGCTGCTTAGTCTCAAACAACACCCACCTGTTGCCAGGACAGCCTCTCCAGATTATGCCCCAGTGACTCATTTCCTTTCCTCAGCCCAGCCATGTGCCCCTACCAGCAGTGCTGTCCCTTCCTCCCAGAGGCAGACATCAGCAAGATCCCTCAGGATGTTGCTGCTTGCCCTCCTTGCCCTGACTGCAGCCTGTCATTGTAGGCTGCCCTTGGCACCTGGCACGGGGCAGCTGCAGGAAGCATGCCCTCTTCATGTGTGTGAGTTTATAGCAAGCTGAGAGTATTTGTCCTGATCTCTCTCCTCCTTTCTAGATGGACAAGCACAAGTGCTTCTGAGGCAGAGTCAAGCCTCGGTTACAGGACAGCCCAGTGCTGAAGCATCCATGAACTGCACAGCCGAGGGCATCTCTGATTCCACCTACGAGTATGTCCATTGGTACCGACAGGTGCCCCCCAGAGCTCCTGAGTGCATCCTGTATATTGGAGGGCAATCTGTGGCTTATGATGACAAGTCCTATGAGAAAAAGTATTCTTGTGTGAGGAAAGGTAAAAATGTCTTCACTTTCACAATCAAGAACATCAAAGCCAGTGATGAAGGCACCTACTACTGCACCTACTGGCAGCTCCACACAGTCAGTGGGTGACTGGCAGCCTGTCCAGAAAGCTCTGTGTGCCTTGAGGGGCAATGCTTTCTGTCAAATGCAAAGAACCTTAATGGCACCTTCCTGTCTCTGAAACATCCCAGCAAGTTTATACTGAGTATGTTTATACGAATATTAGACCAGAAGAAACACAAAGATGTGTCACGACTGAGCTGGCATAATGGTCTATGCTGGGGAAAAGGAACCCTCCTGTGAGTGAAGGCATTGCAGTTAAATTATACGGTAACAAAGTGGGTCTTTGAATAATAGAAATATTTCCCCAAATACATTCTGAGAAAGCAAAAATTAAGCCATGGTGAGTTGGGAGCAGAGGTGGAAGATATTTCCACAGAAGGTTTAGCCTGGGAGGCTTCAGATCCAAGAGATGGTGGAGATATGGGTGACACTCATCAGCAGTCACTCCCATCTTAATGGTTATGATAACAATGACCCCTTCTTATAGGCAAGGGTCTGTTACACCAGGTAACATCTGAAAAGACTGTTCCAAGAAAGGATTGTGAAGATCATGTACAAGGGAAAACTGCAGACTAGAGCTGGGATATGGACATGGTAGAACAGCCCTGCTCAGCCAGGTAGCTGGGAGGAGAGCCAAAGTGAAATTCCACTTGTGTGACAGTGGGATTCACAACCTCATGTCCATGTGAGGGGCTTTTTGTTCTTTCCTTGTAGATATGCCTGCACTACAGGACCTGACACAAATTCTTGTATGTATCACAAGGACAACAGAACAACATCAACTTTCTGTCCTAGTGAGATGGGATTTATTTGTGTACACTGCTATTGACAAAGGCCTTAAAGGGCTCCAGAGGATTCTCTCTTATGGGACCATTCACTGTGTAAGTATTTGCAGGGCATCTCTCCAGGGTTCTGCAATGAGGAAAAGTACAAGATAAAACAGGAGGTAGCAAACAGCTGGCTGGAGTTTTTCTGTGTATGTTCACTACATAAGTCTGAAATGAGTGTAATAGGTAGACAGATGAAGAAATTTGTTTCAGAGTGAGTATTTTATGTTCTTTCTACACTGTTACTGGTGTGGTTTAGCTTGTCAGTAAATTTAACACCCTCAGAGGCAGTGAGTGGAAAAACAACCATTGGATGTATTGAATGAGTCATTTCCTCCTCCCAGTTATTTGATGCTTTCTCCACCTGAAGAGTTTTGAAACATTTCTGTCTCTATTTAATTCATATCTGACTTTAATCTGCACAGACAGCATGTTGCTGTTTCCAGTCCTTCTTGCAACTTCAATTTGGAGCCGTGAGTGTTTTTATCTTTTGCCTCCTTTCTGTGTACAGTGAACACAGCCCTGATTCCAGACTCCAGGAGCTTCTCCCCTCTCACAAGTTCTCTGCTTCCCCTTCCAGGTGGAGACTCTCAGTCAGTGTCCGTGCAAAGACCAGAGATGCAGCAACAGCTGAAGGGCAGCTCTGTCAGCATGTCGTGCCAACTGACGGATGCAAGGACTGTGCACTGGTACAAGCAACTTCCTGGAGAGCCACCGAAGAGAATCCTGTACCTGTCAGGACAGACACCTGTTTTTGATGACAGCAGGGACAGACAGAGATACCAAGCTTGGAAGGATCCTCCTGAGCCTTCATATTACCTGAAGATAAATTCTGTAACCCCGAGGGATTCTGGCATTTATTATTGTGCATATTATGTCTATATAAGCATCACAAAGCCACTCACCCAATGAGAAGCTGTACAAAAAGGTGCCTTGTGCTTTGAACTCTGCAGAGGCGAAGAAAAACAATTACTTAAGACAATTATTGAATAGATGAAGTTACTGATCAGTGTATCACTTCAATACTCACATGTATCTGGGTGTGAGCTGCAAGTCCCTGTTAAAATCCTAGCAAGCAGAGCAATGTCTCCATCTCCTCAGTTGTTCCTTTTGAAGAAGAAAGACTGGAATATGAAAGGACAGAAGACCAGGTGATCCTGTACATCCCTCCTCATATTTTTCTTTTGTCTTCCTTTGCATTTCAGTCACTACAAATTCCTACAAGAGCCCAGAAATCGTATTTTTCTTGTCACAGCTCCTCACCTGATGTGTCCAAGACATAACTGAAATCATCACCATGAGCCGTGCCCCAGGCAAGCTGAGCCCCTCTGAGCCTTTGGGTCAGTGTTCTGAACTTTACAAATCAGACTCTGCAATCAAAGACTGGTTCTAGCAAAGAGGGCATTATATTGACAGCAACTCAGAACACTGAGATACTTCTATGTCCTCAAGTTTCTGATTTAGGTTAGAGTGCATGTGTTCAATATCCTTTGACATATTCCTCTAGTGCATCTGCACCTTAAAAATGAGTCCAAGAGTGCCTCCACAGTGATGGGTTTACGGCTCCACAGCCTCTGAACACTGCTTTTGCTCAACTTTCCATGTGATTTGAGCATAAAATGTCTTGCTATAGTTGTTTGTGCCTTCCTCAACTATTTGAAAAACAGGTTGCACTACATGTGACTGCAGATGTCAACTTCAGCCAGCTTACCTTTTTTCTTTGTATTGTGGGAGCTGAGGATTTCTCACAACCAGTCTAGGAGGGTTCTGAAGTGAGTTGCCACAATTTCCTGACACAGGTGATTGAGCAGCCTCCAAGGAAATGTGCTCTGCTGGACCTCCAACTCAAAGGCAGCAGGACTCCCTCAAGAAGGAGCAAAAAGCTGCTGACTGAACTCAGGCATAACAATGAAGTGTTCAGCAGGTAGGAGCAGAGGAAGTTGATGCAGGAGCTGCTGCTCAACCATGCAGGGATGGGTTCAGGAAAGCACTAGCCCAGCTTGAATTGAATTTGGTAAAGGATAGAAAGGGCATCAAGAAAGAGTTATACAAGACAGAGGTAGCAAAAGAAAGATTAAGGAAAGCTGCTGCGTGGGGCAGGGAATCTGGTGAGAAATGACAAGGGAAAACCTGAGGTACTCACTGCTTCCTTTGCCTCAGTATTCACACACAAGAATGACCCTCAGGAATCCCAGGCCCCTGAGACCAGGTGGAGCAAGAAAGACACAACCTTTGGGGGAGAAGGATCAGGTTACTGAGCAGTTAACACACAGAAGTCTGTGGCTCCTGAGGGGATGCAGCCACAAGTGCTGAGCCAGCTGGCCAATGCCTTTGCAAGGGGACTTTCACCTACTTTTGAAAGCTCTCAACAACCAATACAGGTTCCCGAAGACCAGAAGAAACAAACGCCACTCCTATTTTCAAGAAAGACTGTGAACTCCAGGCAGGTTGGTCCTATCTCAATCCTTGGGAAGGTGATGGAATTGAAAGCCTGGAACTCATTTACAGACACAGAGAGATGCAGAAGGTGATCAGGATTAGTCAGCATGGATTTACAAAGGGGAAGTTATTTAGATAGCTTTAGACAATGAAGCTCTCTGCAAAGTAGGTTTTGGCCATTTAATCACCAACAAGTCTATTTAGTGATAAGCTGAACCTGGCAAGGGATTTTGTAGACCAATCTTCTGGCAGGTGCATGTGTCCTCTTGGCATAGACACCACTGTGTTAGATCTGTAATTATTCCAAGGAGGGGCTTGCTGTATTAGAAAGCCACAGTACAAAACCTAGACAGTAGCTGTAAATTAATCATGTGAGATGCAGCCACTGCTGCATTTCTTTGCTCCTCATCTGGGATCAGGTGCCTGACAGAATTCTGCTGTGTGATCAGAAGAACAGTAATGGACTGCTCCTGTTTCATGCATGGGAGTTTTTGGAAGAGGAGTTTGAGTTCTCAGGTCCTCAACACACAACTGCCAAGGCACTTTTCACCCTGCTTTTAAGCACAGTTGCCCATGCAGGAGACTGTCAAGGGATGGTACTGGGATGAGGGATCTTTTCCAAGACCCTCCCTGCACTTCACCTTAAAATCTGTTTTGCAGCTCTCTATTCCTTGTCACTTTGTTGTGTCCTGCCATTTTTTAAGTAATTTCTCCTTCTCATCTCCCTCAGCGTGACCTGATAGAAAATGCAAGAGGCTTTTCCACAGTTATTTTTTGGGAAGAGAGGGACCCTTTCCATTGCCACCACACAGAGGCAGCTGTCTCCCCTTCCCTGACTCTGCCAGGAGCCCTGCACTCACAGGCACCTTTCCAAGGCACTTGGCAGCATGTGCTTCCACCAGCCCACTGCATGGAGCAGCTGCCAGCAGGAGGGAGGCTGAAGCAACTCAATTCCTTCACACCCAGGGAGCTGCAGCCTGGGCTCTTATGCGCAGGGGAGACCCCACAGCCCCAGAGCGACTCACCAAGATGTGTCTCTGCAGGGGCTGTTGGCAGCAGCTGCTCTCATTTGTTTGCCACTCTCTTCTTCAGTCGGTGTTTGCGCCTCAGCTGAGCTTGGGA
Organism: Pithys albifrons albifrons; assembly: GCF_047495875.1. Taxonomy (NCBI): domain Eukaryota; kingdom Metazoa; phylum Chordata; class Aves; order Passeriformes; family Thamnophilidae; genus Pithys; species Pithys albifrons. The sequence goes on along the minus strand of NC_092464.1, from coordinate 50,910,911 downwards.
ACTGAAATCCTGTGGCTGTGCGTTTCCTCCCGCAGCCCAAAGCAGAGTGGGGACAAGTGCCCGCGGTGCAGCTGCCCAGGTGCTGCAGCCTGATGGCCTGGGCTGCTCTGGTGGAGGGCAGAGCTGCACAGGGACACCCCAGGCACTTGTGCACTCTGCAGCTGGGTGAGCAAGCTGAGGCAGCAAAGGGCGGTTCCCAACAGCAGGGGAGAATGTCTCCCACCCCCTTGGGCCCTGTGCAACCCCCTGCACCCCTCGGGCGTGGTGCACACTCACTGCCTGCCCAGCGAGTGCCAGGCTGAGACCTTCCCTCCACCATACACAGCTGCCTTTGCTCAGTCACTCTGACTCAAGGTCTGTGGGGCCACAATCCATGGATTTGCCAGTGTTTCTCATATTTCCGTGGAAAACAGACAGGACTGCAGCCTTTTAAGCAATTTTAGCATTTGGTAGCCTGGAGAGGGTTTTCTGCACCTCATCTTCATTCCTAAAGACCATTCAAGAGTGTCACCTCCTCTTTCACACAACACGGTTCCTCCCCATCTGGGGTCCCTTCCACTCTCCTCTGAGTCTCAACGAGAGCAGAGCGTGGCAAGCAAACATGCTGCTGCTGGCAGTGCTTGTGGCCACAGCCACTTGGTCTTGTAAGTACTTTCTTATTATTCTACCTTTCTTCTCAGAAACTCAGGGCTGTGCAAACAGGTGTCTATCACTGAATTCCAGCTAATTGCATCGTTTCTCCTTTTCTCTTTCCTAGATGGATTTACACAGGAAATTCCCGTGCAGAGTCCTATATCCATCACCATGTTCCAAAACAGTGCACGAATGATTTGTGAAATTAAAATATTAGGGGAACGTTTTGCTAATACTTTCATACACTGGTATCTGCAGAAGGAGGGTGAAGCTCCAAAGAGGCTCCTGTTCTTGTATCATGGAGGAACTGTTGTTGAAAGTGACTTTGAACCAAGCAGATACACCGTTGAAACATATTCCAACCTGAGACAGTGTTCTCTTACAATAAAAGATGTAAATTCCAATGATGCTGCTACTTATTACTGTGCCTACTGGGTACGTCACTGTGATTGAAACTCAAAGATCATCAAGGCAAAAAACCACCCACAACATCTCAACCACAAGGCTCTAACTGTGTCTCTCCACCAGTCTTCTTTCTGTCTGATGTGAGCAGCTGAAAGGCCAAAGCTTTGTCTGTTTCTCAAAAAGAGCAGCTAACCCTGCACAAGTGTCCTTTTCAAAGTCTGGGTCATCATTAGGACTCCTGTCTTCAACACACATCTGCTCTTCTAAGCACAAAGGGAGTCTTCACAGCCTTAAGACTTAGCACATAAACACTGGACACTCCCCTGCTCCTTTGGTGCTGTTTGCACAGCCATGGCAGAAGTCAGGTGGCCAGAAGTCTGGGAGCAAACAGAGCAGCCTTGATCTTCTGGTCCAGCCACCGTCCTTCTTTAGGAAAGAGAAGGCAACAAAAGAAAGACAACATGCTGAAGGGAGTACCTTGGTGACTGGGAATGATATACTTGCCAATTCCGAGCACTGCTGAGGAAAATATCCCCCCTATAGTCTTCCCTACTGTACATGTCAGCAAGTGTTAGCCCCTGGAAAATCTGTAAGTACTTTTTACCTAATTTGGATACCACAATCTCTTGCCTGCCACAGCTAATGTTGTGCTGCTTATAACTGTCATCTTCTTTCTTTTTGTAGTAAGAGAAATAGAATAGAAAGGATTTTTATTGGAAGAAGGATGTTGTCTGAAGCTGTCAAGGTTGATGGAGTTTCTTCAAGTTTGTAAGAAGTCAGTATAAGTCCCTGGGCATGGCAGGCTCTTCAAAGAAAAGCGTGACAGGATTAATTTTTGCTTGTGACTATAGCCAGGTATGTGCTTACTCATCAGCTTTTCTTTTCCTGGTGATTGGATACCTAAAGTGCTGGACCATCACACAGAATGAACTGTGGGACTTTAGAAAGACCCAGCTAGCTGTGAATAAACACTACACACCAGTAGCCTCAGGTCTTGAAAGTCTTAAAGGCAAAGCAAATTTAAGCAGGCAAGTGCTCTGTGATTTCATGGATCCATGGAATCAAATACTAATAGAATGGTTTGGATTGGAAGGGACCTTAAAGATCATCCCGTTCCAACCCTCTCCACCATGGACAGGGTCACCTTCCACTTGATCAGGTTGCTCAGGGGGATAACCAACTTGGACTTATTTCCAGGGAGGATGTATCAACAGCTTCCCTGTGCTGTCTATTGCAGTGCCTCACCACCCTTGTACTAAAGAACTTCTTCCTTAACATCAATTCTAAAGCTCCCCTCTTTTGGCTCAAGCCTGGTTACCCCTTGTCCTATCCCTGTCTATCCATGAACATGTCACTCTTCCTCTTTTTCAGAAGCCCCCATCAGGTACTGGAAAGCTGCAATGAGGTATCCCCTGACTCTCTTCTTCTTCAGGCCAAAGAGCCCCAGCTCCCTCAGACTATTTTCATAGGAGAGGTCCTGCAGCCCTCTGAGCCTGTTTGCAGCTCTCTGGACCTACTGCAGCAGCTCCATGTCTGTCTTGTACTCAGGACTCTAGACCTGATCAGAACATTCCAGCTGAGGTCTCACAAGGGCAGAGTAGAGGGGGAGAATCACCTCTCTTGACTTGCTGACCACCTCTCTTTTGACAATATATCACAGGATGGGGTTGGTCTTTTGGGCTGTGCGTGACATTGGTCCACCAGAATCCCCAAGTCCTCCTCTGCAGATCTGCTCTCCAGGAGTTCTCCTCCCAGTCTGGCCTCATGTCTGGGATTGCCCTGACCCAGAGAAGCAGCTTACACTTGGAGTTCTTCAACCTCAAGTGGTTTTCATGGGCCCAGTTCTCAAGTCTGCTCACATCCCTCTGGATGGCATAGTTACTGAATCAGAGCTGGCCAGTGGTGTGATGCAGAGCTCTCAGCCAGAAATTGGTACTGCCACATGATGTCTCTGTTCATAGGATCTCATGGCAGCTTTCTGGAGTTTCCTCTTAGTTCAGTGGATACTTCTGTGTTGTAGTTTTCTGCCTTCTGTATATGGTGACTTGCAGCACCCAGTACTTGCAGTGGTGCAGGTAATGATGCTGTGAATGACCCTTCCCCCAAAAAACAGGACTTCGAGCCACGTTAGTGTAGGGTAAGAAAAAAAGTAAAGGTCCTTTAATAACACAGGGCCTACAGCCCACAGGAATACAGGATGACATGCATGTGTCTCAGTTCTTGTTTCCATGGCTTTTATAATAAGATCCTTCCAATCATTGCTTTACACATTTCTCAGTTCAGCCCCAGTCCCACCCCTGGTCCAAACCCCTGGAATGGGGTCTGGGGTCGTCAGGACCCTCTGTCTTCATCAGCTCTTCTTCCTCAGGCACACAAAGGTCTCTTGGAGCTCATCCAGTTTTGGCTTTTGGGTCACTCTGATCTATGTTTATGTTTCGTTCTGTAGGCCTTCTGATATCCTTCAGCTCTTTACCTTGGAAAGGAGTCTAAACAAGATTAATTAACTAAAGGAATTTGAGCTCCCTGTTCTGGGACAGGGGTAGTGATAGAAAGGCATTAAACTTAAACTGTTAGAAATATTAACCCTCTAAAAATCTACAACTACTGTGTTCCTAAAATCTACAAAATGTGAAAATCAGAACAAAAACCCTTTCGGCATCAGTAACATTGCTCTTTTTCTCAAGAAACCTTCCCTTGTGGTGTTGTCATTGTGTCAGAAAGCATCGTGCACCAGATCTCATCCTCATCAGAATACATGTCATCACTATAACCTTTATAAGAAAGTGATGTGGACCATGAAGAGTCCCATTTCCTGTGGTTTCATCACCCCTAGAATGCTACAAATGTTTCACAGGTGAGCAACAGTTTCTGAGCTACACAATACTCAGTTATGGTCTGTCCATAGAGCAAAACATCACCAGGACAGTGTCCTTGTTCTCCTTGTCCTTCTCCTCCTCACATGAGAGCTCTCGGGTACTCACTGTCATGGACATAATCCAATAGCCCCTGCAACTGCAGGGCGTGTCATGGTGGTCTCCTTCACTCTGTGTCTAAGGACATGGCAGGAGAAGCACTAGTTGGCCTCTTTCTCTGTCTACATCATTCCTGCCCTTACTTTGTGATTAGGATGTTCCTGTCCAGGAGACTTCAGCGCAGACCCCTGCTTGTTTTTAGAACTACTTCAGCTGAAAGATCTTCACACTCTAGTTCCTCCCTCTAGCCTCAAAAAGCATTTTCTCAACATGGCTTTGCAGTCATTGTGCCACAGAGATCCCAGAAGGGCTCTAAGTTGCTTTGGTTGAAATGCCAGACTATGCCTGCAGACTGTTTTCTCTTTTTTTGCCACAGGTGGCTCTGCACGAGACTTGCAGCAAAGCCCCTTATCCATCACCAAGCCAGGAGGCAAAACGGTGCTAATCAACTGCCATGTCTCCAGCCCTGATTTTAGCACCGTTTTCATTCACTGCTACCAACAGAAGGTCAAGGCAGCTCCTGAGCGTATTGCCTACATATCCTCCAGGACTTTCCTGGAAAACCAGGCTGACGAGGGCAAGTTTAGTGTGGAGAAGGATGCCAGCAAATCTATCTGCACCCTGACAGTGAGCAGAATAACTCCGCAAGATTCCGCCACCTACTACTGTGCCAGGTGGGATGCACAGCAGCAGAAAGCCACAGGGGACCTGCACAAAGACCTGCCAAAGCAGAACCTGAAGTGTTTGACAATGCGCAGGAACATCAGCACCCTGCTTTTCCCACCAACCTTCAATCAGGTTGTGCAGGCAGCAACACACCAAAGGTGCTGCTGAGATTTGCAGGGGCACCTTCAGCCACTACCAGAACAGCTGCTCTTCCACTCTGCCAACACAAAGGCATCTTTATAGGTCTGGATTGCCTCTGAGTGGGTTTACAGCATGGTATGGAGGGCTACCTAAAGGGAGGAGATTCCTTTCTATTATCATTACCCTTCAAGCTACATCTTTGGAACAAAGCCACAGTTAAGCTCAAGCCTCCAGATGTAATATACCCATTTTCTACCTCTCTGTCAGTAGAGAATCTGATATTATTTTCTCTTTGTTTTCTGTTTGGAGTTGATCAAACCTTCAATTAGGTTAAACCACAAGTCACCTGATTGAGTTCAGTGGGGCTTCTCCTTTTCCAGGGCAGCAAGACTGCAACTATAAAAGAGAAAGACATTCATGTAAGTCATTTCAGCTCTTTCAGTTAATCTGTAAATGACTTAAGGTAGCTGAGGGGCTGGGGTGGAAGGGAGAGAGGGAGAGAGAGGGTTTGTTCCCTTTGTGTAAAAGCCATAATTGGACTGTTAACAATTAGCAGGTTTCAATCAGGCTGCTTAGTCGCAAACAACACCCACCTGTTGCCAGGACAGCCTCTCCAGATTATGCCCCAGTGACTCATTTCCTTTCCTCAGCCCAGCCATGTGCCCCTACCAGCAGTGCTGTCCCTTCCTCCCAGAGGCAGACACCAGGAAGAACCCATTAGGATGTTGCTGCTTGCCCTCCTTGCCCTGAGTACAGCCTGTCATTGTAGGCTCCCCTTGGCACCTGGCACGGGGCAGCTGCAGGAAGCATGCCCTCTTCATGTGTGTGAGTTTATAGCAAGCTGAGAGTATTTGTCCTGTTCTCTCTACTCCTTTCTAGATGGACAAGCACAAGTGCTTCTGAGGCAGAGTCAAGCCTCGGTTACCGGACAGCCCAGTGCTGAAGCATCCATGAACTGCACAGCCGAGGGCATCTCTGATTCCACCTACGAGTATGTCCATTGGTACCGACAGGTGCCCCCCAGAGCTCCTGAGCGCATCCTGTATATTGGAGGGCAATCTGTGGCTTATGATGACAAGTCCTATGAGAAAAATATTCTTGTGTGAGGAAAGGTAAAAATGTCTTCACTTTCACAATCAAGAACATCAAGGCACCTACTACTGCACCTACTGGCAGCTCCACACAGTCAGTGGGTGACTGGCAGCCTATCCAGAAAGCTCTGTGTGCCTAGAGGGGCAATGCTTTCTGTCAAATGCAAAGAACCGTAATGGCACCTTCCTGTCTCTGAAACATCCCAGCAAGTTTATGCTGAGTATGTTTATATGAATATTAGACCAGAAGAAACACAAAGATGTGTCACGACTGAGCTGGCATAATGGTCTATGCTGGGGAAAAGGAACTCCCCTGTGAGTGATGGCATTGCAGTTAAATTACATAGTAACACAGCTGGTCTTTGAATAATAGAAATATTTTCCCAAGTAGATTCTCAGAAAGCAAAAAGTAAGCCATGGTGAGGAGAGAATATAGGAGGAAGGTATTTTCACAGAAGGTTTAGCCTGGGAGGCTTCAGATCCAAGTGATGGTGGAGATATGGGTGACACTCATCAGCAGTCACTCCCATCTTAATGGTTATGATAACAATGACCCCTTCTTATAGGCAAGGGTCTGTTACACCAGGCAACATCTGAAAAGACTGTTCCAAGAAAGGATTGTGAAGATCATGTACAAGGGAAAACTGCAGACTAAAGCTGGGATATGGATGTGGTGATACAGCCCTGCTGAACCAGGTAGCTGTGAGGAGAGCCAAAGTGAAATTCCACTTGTGTGACAGTGGGATTCACAGCCTCATGTCCATGTGAGGGGCTTTTTGTTCTTTCCTTGTAGATATGCCTGCACTACAGGACCTGACACAAATTCCTGTATTTATCACAAGGACAACAGAACAACATCAACTTTCTGTCCTAGTGAGATGGGATTTATTTGTGTACACTGCTATTGACAATGGCCTAAAAGAGCTCCAGAGGATTCTCTCTTATGGGACCATTCACTGTAACATATTTGTAGGGCACCTCTCCAGGATTCTGCAATGAGGAAAAGTACAAGATAAAACAGGAGGTAGCAAACAGCTGGCTGGAGTTTTTCTGTGTACGTTCACTTGGTAAGTCTGGATTGAGTGTAATAGGTAGACAGATGAAGAAATTTGTTTCAGACTGAGTATTTTATGTCCTTTCTACACTGTTACTGGTGTGGTTTAGCTTGTCAGTAAATTTAACACCCTCAGAGGGAGTGAGTGGAAAAACAACCATTGGATGTGCTGAATGAGTCATTTCCTCCTCCCAGTCATTTGATGCTTTCTCCACCTGAAGAGTTTTGTAACATTTCTGTCTCTATTTATTTCATTTCTGACTTTAGTGTGCACAGGCAGCATGTTGCTGTTTCCAGTCCTTCTTGCAACTTCAATTTGGTGCCGTGAGTGTTTTTTCCTTTTGCCTCCTTTCTGTGTACAGTGAACACAGCCCTGATTCCAGACTCCAGGAGCTTCTCCCCTCACACAAGTTCTCTGCTTCCCCTTCCAGGTGGAGACACACAGTCAGTGCCCTTGCAAACACCAGAGATGCAGCAACAGCTGAAGGGCAGCTCTGCCAGCATGTCGTGCCTACTGACGGACACAAAGACTGTGCACTGGTACAAGCAGCTTCCTGGAGAGCCACCGAAGAGGATCCTGTACCTGTTAGGGCAGACACCTGTTTATGATGACAGCACAAAGAGAAAGAGATATCAAGCTTGGAAGAATCCTACTGATCCCTTATATTACCTGAAGATAAATTCTGTAACCCCGAGGGATTCTGGCACTTATTATTGTGCATATTATGTCTATAGAAGCATCACAACATCACTCAGGCAAAGAGAAGCTGTACAAAAAGTGCCTTTTACTCTGAATACAAGCTCTGAACTCTGCAGCAGGAGAGGAAAACCAATGTCTTTGGACAATTACTGAATAGATGGTGTAACTGATCAGTGTATCACTTCAATACTCACATGTATCTGCAGCTTCCAGAAACTGGAATCTTCTAGTCGCTTAACGGGAAATATATCAAACACTGCTCTTCAAATGAAGCCTTGATTTTCCTGAAAGCCCTCACGTGACACTGAACAGAGACAGGCTCTGGGTGTGAGCTGCAAATCTCTTCTCTGTTAAAATCCTAGCAAGCAGAGCATTGTCTCCATCTCCTCAGTTATTTCTTTTGATAAGGAAAGACAGGAATATGAAAGGACAGAAGACCAGGTGACCCTGTACATCCCATTTCTTATTATTCTTTTGTCTTCCTTTTCATTTCAGTCACTACAAATTCCTACAAGAGCCCAGAAATCTTATTTTTCTTGTCACAGCTCCTCACCTGATGTGTCCAAGACATAATTGAAATCCTCACCATGAGCCGTGCCCCAGGCAAGCTGAGCCCCTCTGAGCCTTTGGGTCAGTGTTCTGAACTTTACAAATCAGACTGTGCAATCAGAGACTGGTTCTAGCAAAGAGGGCATTATACTGACAGCAACTCAGAACACTGAGATACTTCTATGTCCTCAAGTTTCTGATTTAGATGAGAGTGCACGTGTTCAATATCCTTTGACATATTCCTCTAGTGCATCTGCACCTTAAAAATGAGCTCAAATGCCTCCACAGTGATGGGTTTAGGGCTCCACAGCCTCTGAACTCTCCTTTTGCTCAACTTTCCATGTGATTTGAGCATAATATGTCTTTATACAGATGTTTGTGCCTTCCTCAACTATTTGAAAAACAGGTTGCACTACACGTGACTGCAGATGTTAACTTCAGCCAGCTTACCTTTTTTTCTTTATATTATGGGAGCTGAGGATTTCTCACAACCAGTCTAGGAGGGTTCTGGAGTGAGTTGCCACAATTTCCTGACACAGGTGATTGAGCAGCCTCCAAGGAAATGTGCTCTGCTGGACCTCCAACTCAAAGGCAGCAGGACTCCCTGAAGAAGGAGCAAAAAGCTGCTGACTGAACTCAGGCATTACAATGAAGGGCACAAGTGTTAGGAGCAGAGGCAGTTGATGCAGGAGCTGCTGCTCAGCCATGCAGGGATGGGTTCAGGAAAGCACTAGCCCAGCTTGAATTGAATTTGGTAAAGGATAGAAAGGGCATCAAGAAAGAGTTATACAAGACAGAGGTAGCAAAAGAAAGATTAAGGAAAGCTGCTCCATGGGGCAGGGAAACTGGTGAGAAATGACAAGGGAAAACCTGAGGTACTCACTGCTTCCTTTGCCTCAGTATTCACGCACAAGAATGAACCTCAGGAATCCCAGGCCCCTGAGACCAGGTGGAGCAAGAAAGACACATCCTTTGGGGGAGAAGGATCAGGTTACTGAGCACTTAACACACAGAAGTCTGTAGCTCCTGATGGGATGCACCCACAAGTGCTGAGCCAGCTGGCCAATGCCTTTGCAAAGGGGACTTTCACCTACTTTTGAAAGCTCACAACAACCAATACAGGTTCCCGAAGACCAGAAGAAACAAACACCACTCCTATTTTCAAGAAAGACTGTGAACTCCAGGCAGGTTGGTCCTATCTCAATCCTTGGGAAGGGGATGGAATTCAAAGCCCGGAACTCATTTACAGACACAGAGAGATGCAGAAGGTGATCAGGATTACTCAGCATGGATTTACAAAGGGGAAGTTATTTAGATAGCTTTAGACAATGAAGCTCTCTGCAAAGTAGGTTTTGGCCATTTCATTTAATCACCAACAAGTCTATTTAGTGATAAGCTGAACCTGGCAAGGGATTTTGTAGACCAATCTTCTGGCAGGTGCCTGTGTCCTCTTGGCATAGACACCACCGTGTTTGATCTGTAATTATTCCAAGGAGGGGCTTGCTGTATTAGAAAGCCACAGTACAAAACCTAGACAGGAGCTGTAAATTAATCATGTGAGATGCAGCCACTGCTGTATTTCTTTGCTCCTCATGTGGGATCAGGTGCCTGACAGAATTCTGCTGTGTGATCAGAAGAACAACAATGGACTGCTCCTGTTTCATGCATGGGAGTTTTTGGAAGAGGAGTTTGAGTTCTCAGGTCCTCAACACACAACTGCCAAGGCACTTTTCACCCTGCTTTTAAGCACAGTTGCCCATGCAGGAGACTGTCAAGGGATGGTACTGGGATGAGGGATCTTTTCCAAGACCCTCCCTGCACTTCACCTTAAAATCTGTTTTGCAGCTCTCTATTCCTTGTCACTTTGTTGTGTCCTGCCATTTTTTAAGTAATTTCTCCTTCTCATCTCCCTCAGCGTGACCTGATAGAAAATGCAAGAGGCTTTTCCATAGTTATTTTTTGGGAAGAGAGGGACCCTTTCCATTGCAACCACACAGAGGCAGCTGTCTCCCCTTCCCTGACTCTGCCAGTAGCCCTGCACTCACAGGCACCTTTCCAAGGCACTTGGCAGCATGTGCTTCCACCAGCCCACTGCATGGAGCAGCTGCCAGCAGGAGGGAGGCTGAAGCAACTCAATTCCTTCACACCCAGGGAGCTGCAGTCCAGGCTCACCAGGCCCAGGAGAGACCCCACAGCCCCAGAGTGTCTCACCAAGATGTGTCTCTGCAGGGGCTGTTGGCAGCAGCTGCTCTCATTTGTTTGCCACTCTCTTCTTCAGTCGGTGTTTGCACCTCAGCTGAGCTTGGGAACTGAAATCCTGTGGCTGTGCGTTTCCTCCTGCAGCCCAAAGCAGAGTGGGGACAAGTGCCTGCGGTGCAGCTGCCCAGGTGCTGCAGCCTGATGGCCTGGGCTGCTCTGGTGGAAGGCAGAGCTGCACAGGGACCCCCCAGGCACTTGTGCACTCTGCAGCTGGGTGAGCAAGCTGAGGCAGCAAAGGGCGGTTCCCAACAGCAGAGGAGAATGTCTCCCACCCCCTTGGACCCTGTGCAACCCCCTGCACCCCTCGGGGGTGGTGCACACTCACTGCCTGCCCAGCGAGTGCCAGACTGAGACCTTCCCTCCACCATACACAGCTGCCTTTGCTCAGTCACTCTGACTCAAGGTCTGTGGGGCCACAATCCTTGGATTTGCCAGTGTTTCTCATATTTCCGTCGAAAGCAGACCAGACTGCAGCCTTTTAAGCAATTTTAGCATTTGGCAGCCTGGAGAGGGTTTTCTGCACCTCATCTTCATTCCTAAAGACCATTCAAGAGTGTCACCTCCTCTTTCACACAACACGGTTCCTCCCCATCTGGGGTCCCTTCCACTCTCCTCTGAGTCTCAACGAGAGCAGAGTGTGGCAAGCAAACATGCTGCTCCTGGCAGTGCTTGTGGCCACAGCCACTTGGTCTTGTAAGTACTTTCTTATTATTCTGCCTTTCTTCTCAGAAACTCAGGGCTGTGCAAACTGGCGTCTATCACTGAATTCCAGCTAATTGCATCATTTTTCCTTTTCTCTTTCCTAGATGGATTTACACAGGAAATTCCCGTGCAGAGTCCTATATCCATCACCATGTTCCAAAACAGTGCACGAATGATTTGTGAAATCAAAATCTTAGGGGAAAGTTTTGCTGATAAGTACATACACTGGTATCTGCAGAAGGAGGGTGAAGTTCCAAAGAGGCTCCTGTTCTCGTATCAAGGAAAAACTGTTGTTGAAAGTGACTTTGAACCAAGCAGGTACACCGTTGGAACATATTCCAACCTGAGACAGTGTTCTCTTACAATAAAAGATGTAAATTCCAATGATGCTGCTACTTATTACTGTGCCTACTGGAAAGATCACTGTGATTGAAACTCAAAGATCATCAAGGCAAAAAACCACCCACAACATCTCAACCACAAGGCTGTAACTGTGCCTCTCCACCAGTCTTCTTTCTGTCTGATGTGAGTAGCTGAAAGGCCAAAGCTTTGTCTGTTTCTCAAAAAGAGCAGCTAACCTTGCACAAGTGTCCTTTTCAAAGTCTGGGTCATCATTAGGACTCCTGTCTTCAACACACATCTGCTCTTTTAAGCACAAAGGGAGTCTTCACAGCCTTAAGACTTAGCACATAAACACTGGACACTCTCCTGTTCCTTTGGTGCTGTTTGCACAGCCATGGCAGAAGTCAGGTGGCCAGAAGTCTGGGAGCAAACAGAGCAGCCTTGATCTTCTGGTCCAGCCACCGTCCTTCTTTAGGAAAGAGAAGGCAACAAAAGAAAGACAACATGCTGAAGGGAGTACCTTGGTGAGTGGGAATGATATACTTGCCAATTCTGAGCACTGCTGAGGAAAATATCCCCCCTATAGTCTTCCCTACTGTACATGTCAGCAAGTGTTAGCCCCTGGAAAATCTGTAAGTACTTTTTACCTAATTTGGATACCACAATCTCTTGCCTGGCACAGCTAATGTTGTGCTGCTTATAACTGTCATCTTCTTTCTTTTCATGGTAAGAGAAAGAGAATAGAAAGGATTTTTATTGGAAGAAGGATGTTGTCTGAAGCTGTCAAGGTTGATGGAGTTTCTTCAAGTTTGTAAGAAGTCAGCATATGTCCCTGGGCATGGCAGGCTCTTCAAAGAAAAGCGTGACAGGATTAATTTTTGCTTGTGACTATAGCCAGGTATGTGCTTACTCATCAGCTTTTCTTTTCCTGGTGATTGGATAACTAAAGTGCTGGACCATCACACAGAATGAACTGTGGGACTTTAGAAAGACCCAGCTAGCTGTGAATAAACACTACACACCAGTAGCCTCAGGTCTTGAAAGTCTTAAAGGCAAAGCAAATTTAAGCAGGCAAGTGCTCTGTGATTTCATGGATCCATGGAATCAAATACTAATAGAATGGTTTGGATTGGAAGGGACCTTAAAAATCATCCAGTTCCAACCCTCTCCACCATGGACAGGGTCACCTTCCACTTGATCAGGTTGCTCAGGAGGATAGCCAACTTGGATTTATTTCCAGGGAGGATGTATCAACAGCTTCCCTGTGCTGTCTATTGCAGTGCCTCACCACCCTTGTACTAAAGAACTTCTTCCTTAACATCAATTCTAAAGCTCCCCTCTTTTGGTTCAAGACTGGTTATCCCTTGTCCTATCCCTATCTATCCATGAAAATGTCACTCTTTCTCTTTTTCAGAAGCCCCCATCAGGTACTGGAAAGCTGCAATGAGGTATCCCCTGACTCTCTTCTTCTTCAGGCCAAAGAGCCCCAGCTCCCTCAGCCTATTTTCATAGGAGAGGTCCTGCAGCCCTCTGAGCCTGTTTGCAGCTCTCTGGACCTACTGCAGCAGCTCCATGTCTGTCTTGTACTCAGGACTCTAGACCTGATCAGAACATTCCAGCTGAGGTCTCACAAGGGTAGAGTAGAGGGGGAGAATCACCTCTCTTGACTTGCTGGCCACCTCTCTTTTGATAATATAGCACAGGATGGGGTTGGTCTTTTGGGCTGTGCGTGACATTGGTCCACCAGAATCCCCAAGTCCTCCTCTGCAGATCTGCTCTCCAGGAGTTCTTCTCCCAGTCTGGCCTCATGTCTGGGATTGCCCTGACCCAGAGAAGCAGCTTACACTTGGAGTTCTTCAACCTCAAGTGGTTTTCATGGGCCCAGTTCTCAAGTCTGCTCACATCCCTCTGGATGGCATAGTTACTGAATCAGAGCTGGCCAGTGGTGTGATGCAGAGCTCTCAGCCAGAAATTGGTACTGCCACATGATGTCTCTGTTCATAGGATCTCATGGCAGCTTTCTGGAGTTTTCCTCTTAGTTCAGTGGATACTTCTGTGTTGTAGTTTTCTGCCTTCTGTATATGGTGACTTGCAGCACCCAGTACTTGCAGTGGTGCAGGTAATGATGCCGTGAATGACCCTTCCCCCAAAAAACAGGACTTCGAGCCACGTTAGTGTAGGGTAAGAAAAAAAGTAAAGGTCCTTTAATAACACAGGGCCTACAGCCCACAGGAATACAGGATGACATGCATGTGTCTCAGTTCTTGTTTCCATGGCTTTTATAATAAGATCCTTCCAATCATTGCTTTACACATTTCTCAGTTCAGCCCCAGTCCCACCCCTGGTCCAAACCCCTGGAATTGGGTCTGGGGTCGTCAGGACCCTCTGTCTTCATCAGCTCTTCTTCCTCAGGCACACAAAGGTCTCTTGGAGCTCATCCAGTTTTGGCTTTTGGGTCACTCTGATCTATGTTTATGTTTTGTTCTGTAGGCCTTCTGATATCCTTCAGCTCTTTACCTTGGAAAGGAGTCTAAACAAGATTAATTAACTAAAGGAATTTGAGCTCCCTGTTCTGGGACAGGGGTAGTGATAGAAAGGCATTAAACTTAAACTGTTAGAAATATTAACCCTCTAAAAATCCACAACTACTGTGTTCCTAAAATCTACAAAATGTGAAAATCAGAACAAAAACCCTTTCGGCATCAGTAACATTGCTCTTTTTCTCAAGAAACCTTCCCTTGTGGTGTTGTCATTGTGTCAGAAAGCATCGTGCACCAGATCTCATCCTCATCAGAATACATGTCATCACTATAACCTTTATAAGAAAGTGATGTGGACCATGAAGAGTCCCATTTCCTGTGGTTTCATCACCCCTAGAATGCTACAAATGTTTCACAGGTGAGCAACAGTTTCTGAGCTACACAATACTCAGTTATGGTCTGTCCATAGAGCAAAACATCACCAGGACAGTGTCCTTGTTCTCCTTGTCCTTCTCCTCCTCACATGAGAGCTCTCGGGTACTCACTGTCATGGACATAATCCAATAGCCCCTGCAACTGCAGGGCGTGTCATGGTGGTCTCCTTCACTCTGTGTCTAAGGACATGGCAGGAGAAGCACTAGTTGGCCTCTTTCTCTGTCTACATCATTCCTGCCCTTACTTTGTGATTAGGATGTTCCTGTCCAGGAGACTTCAGCGCAGACCCCTGCTTGTTTTTAGAACTACTTCAGCTGAAAGATCTTCACACTCTAGTTCCTCCCTCTAGCCTCAAAAAGCATTTTCTCAACATGGCTTTGCAGTCATTGTGCCACAGAGATCCCAGAAGGGCTCTAAGTTGCTTTGGTTGAAATGCCAGACTATGCCTGCAGACTGTTTTCTCTTTTTTTGCCACAGGTGGCTCTGCACGAGACTTGCAGCAAAGCCCCTTATCCATCACCAAGCCAGGAGGCAAAACGGTGCTAATCAACTGCCATGTCTCCAGCCCTGATTTTAGCACCATTTTCATTCACTGCTACCAACAGAAGGTCAAGGCAGCTCCTGAGCGTATTGCCTACATATCCTCCAGGACTTTCCTGGAAAACCAGGCTGATGAGGGCAAGTTTAGTGTGGAGAAGGATGCCAGCAAATCTATCTGCACCCTGACAGTGAGTAGAATAACTCCGCAAGATTCCGCCACCTACTACTGTGCCAGGTGGGATGCACAGCAGCAGAAAGCCACAGGGGACCTGCACAAAGACCTGCCAAAGCAGAACCTGAAGTGTTTGACAATGCGCAGGAACATCAGCACCCTGCTTTTCCCACCAACCTTCAATCAGGTTGTGCAGGCAGCAACACACCAAAGGTGCTGCTGAGATTTGCAGGGGCACCTTCAGCCACTACCAGAACAGCTGCTCTTCCACTTTGCCAACACAAAGGCATCTTTATAGGTCTGGATTGCCTCTGAGTGGGTTTACAGCATGGTATGGAGGGCTACCTAAAGGGAGGAGATTCCTTTCTATTATCATTACCCTTCAAGCTACATCTTTGGAACAAAGCCACAGTTAAGCTCAAGCCTCCAGATGTAATATACCCATTTTCTACCTCTCTGTCAGTAGAGAATCTGATATTATTTTCTCTTTGTTTTCTGTTTGGAGTTGATCAAACCTTCAATTAGGTTAAACCAGAAGTCACCTGATTGAGTTCAGTGGGGCTTCTCCTTTTCCAGGGCAGCAAGACTGCAACTATAAAAGAGAAAGACATTCATGTAAGTCATTTCAGCTCTTTCAGTTAATCTGTAAATGAGTTAAGGTAGCTGAGGGGCTGGGGTGGAAGGGAGAGAGGGAGAGAGAGGGTTTGTGCCCTTTGTGTAAAAGCCATAATTGGACTGTTAACATTTAGCAGGGTTCAATCAGGCTGCTTAGTCGCAAACAACACCCACCTGTTGCCAGGACAGCCTCTCCAGATTATGCCCCAGTGACTCATTTCCTTTCCTCAGCCCAGCCCTGTGCCCCTACCAGCAGTGCTGTCCCTTCCTCCCAGACACCAGCAAGAACCCATTAGGATGTTGCTGCTTCCCCTCCTTGCCTTGAGTACAGCCTGTCATTGTAGGCTCCCCTTGGCACCTGGCACGGGGCAGCTGCAGGAAGCATGCGCTGTTCCTGTGTGTGAGTTAATAGCAAGCTGAGAGTAATTGTCCTGTTCTCTCTCCTCCTTTCTAGATGGACAAGCACAAGTGCTTCTGAGGCAGAGTCAAGCCTCGGTTACCGGACAGCCCAGTGCTGAAGCATCCATGAACTGCACAGCCGAGGGCATCTCTGATTCCACCTATGAGTATGTCCATTGGTACCGACAGGTGCCCCCCAGAGCTCCTGAGTGCATCCTGTATATTGGAGGACAATCTGTGGCTTATGATGACAAGTCCTATGAGAAAAAGTATTCTTGTGTGAGGAAAGGTAAAAATGTCTTCACTTTCACAATCAAGAACATCAAAGCCAGTGATGAAGGCACCTACTACTGCGCCTACTGTCAGCTCCACACAGTCAGTGGGTGACTGGCAGCCTGTCCAGAAAGCTCTGTGTGCCTTGAGGGGCAATGCTTTCTGTCAAATGCAAAGAACCGTAATGGCACCTTCCTGTCTCTGAAACATCCCAGCAAGTTTATGTTGAGTATGTTTATATGAATATCAGACCAGAAGAAACACAAAGATGTGTCACGACTGAGCTGGCATAATGGTCTATGCTGGGGAAAAGGAACTCCCCTGTGAGTGATGGCATTGAAGTTAAATTACATAGTAACACAGCTGGTCTTTGAATAATAGAAATATTTTCCCAAGTAGATTCTCAGAAAGCAAAAAGTAAGCCATGGTGAGGAGAGAATATAGGAGGAAGGTATTTTCACAGAAGGTTTAGCCTGGGAGGCTTCAGATCCAAGTGATGGTGGAGATATGGGTGACACTCATCATCAGTCACTCCCATCTTAATGGTTATGATAACAATGACCCCTTCTTATAGGCAAGGGTCTGTTACACCAGGCAACATCTGAAAAGACTGTTCCAAGAAAGGATTGTGAAGATCATGTACAAGGGAAAACTGCAGACTAGAGCAGGGATATGGATGTGGTGGAACAGCCCTGCTCAGCCAGGTAGCTGGGAGGAGAGCCAAAGT
Source organism: Pithys albifrons albifrons (assembly GCF_047495875.1). Lineage (NCBI taxonomy): Eukaryota > Metazoa > Chordata > Aves > Passeriformes > Thamnophilidae > Pithys > Pithys albifrons. Next base: position 50,893,756 of record NC_092464.1, on the reverse strand, counting down.
GAAATTCCACTTGTGTGACAGTGGGATTCACAGCCTCATGTCCTTGTGAGGGGCTTTTTGTTCTTTCCTTGTAGATATGCCTGCACTACAGGACCTGACAGAAATTCTTGTATGTATCACAAGGACAACAGAACAACATCAACTTTCTTTCTCTAATGAGATGGGATTTATTTGTGTACGCTGCTATTGACAAAGGCCTAAAAGAGCTCCAGAGGATTCTCTCTTATGGGACCATTCACTGTGTAAGTATTTGCAGGGCACCTCTCCAGGGTTCTGCAATGAGGAAAAGTACAAGATAAAGCAGGAGGTAGCAAACAGCTGGCTGGAGTTTTTCTGTGTACGTTCACTTGGTAAGTCTGGATTGAGTGTAATAGGTAGACAGATGAAGAAATTTGTTTCAGACTGAGTATTTTATGTTCTTTCTACACTGTTACTGGTGTGGTTTAGCTTGTCAGTAAATTTAACACCATCAGATGCATTGAGTGGAAAAACAACCATTGGATGTGCTGAATGAGTCATTTCCTCCTCCCAGTCATTTGATGCTTTCTCCACCTGAAGAGTTTTGTAACATTTCTGTCTCTATTTATTTCATTTCTGACTTTAGTGTGCACAGGCAGCATGTTGCTGTTTCCAGTCCTTCTTGCAACTTCAATTTGGTGCCGTGAGTGTTTTTTCCTTTTGCCTCCTTTCTGTGTACAGTGAACACAGCCCTGATTCCAGACTCCAGGAGCTTCTCCCCTCACACAAGTTCTCTGCTTCCCCTTCCAGGTGGAGACACACAGTCAGTGCCCTTGCAAACACCAGAGATGCAGCAACAGCTGAAGGGCAGCTCTGCCAGCATGTCGTGCCTACTGACGGACACAAAGACTGTGCACTGGTACAAGCAGCTTCCTGGAGAGCCACCGAAGAGGATCCTGTACCTGTTAGGACAGACACCTGTTTATGATGACAGCACAAAGAGAAAGAGATATCAAGCTTGGAAGAATCCTACTGATCCCTTATATTACCTGAAGATAAATTCTGTAACCCCGAGGGATTCTGGCACTTATTATTGTGCATATTATGTCTATAGAAGCATCACAACATCACTCAGGCAAAGAGAAGCTGTACAAAAAGGTGCCTTGTGCTCTGAACACAAGCTCTGAACTCTGCAGCAGGAGAGGAAAAACAATGTCTTTGGACAATTACTGAATAGATGATGTAACTGATCAGTGTATCACTTCAATACTCACATGTATCTGCAGCTTCCAGAAACTGGAATCTTCTAGTCGCTTAACGGGAAATATATCAAACACTGCTCTTCAAATGAAGCCTTGATTTTCCTGAAAGCCCTCACCTGACAGTGAACAGAGACAGGCTCTGGGTGGGAGCTGCAAATCTCTTCTCTGTTAAAATTCTAGCAAGCAGAGCATCGTCTCCATCCCCTCAGTTGTTTCTTTTGAATAGGAAAGACAGGAATATGAAAGGACAGATGACCAGGTGATCCTGTACATCCCATTTCTTATTATTCTTTTGTCTTCCTTTTCATTTCAGTCACTACAAATTCCTACAAGAGCCCAGAAATCTTATTTTTCTTGTCACAGCTCCTCACCTGATGTGTCCAAGACATAACTGAAATCCTCACCATGAGCCGTGCCCCAGGCAAGCTGAGCCCCTCCGAGCCTTTGGGTCAGTGTTCTGAACTTTACAAATCAGACTGTGCAATCAGAGACTGGTTCTAGCAAAGAGGGCATTATACTGACAGCAACTCAGAACACTGAGATACTTCTATGTCCTCAAGTTTCTGATTTAGATGAGAGTGCATGTGTTCAATATCCTTTGACATATTCCTCTAGTGCATCTCCACCTTAAAAATGAGCTCAAATGCCTCCACAGTGATGGGTTTACGGCTCCACAGCCTCTGAACTCTCCTTTTGCTCAACTTTCCATGTGATTTGAGCAGAACATGTCTTTATACAGATGTTTGTGCCTTCCTCAACTATTTGAAAAACAGGTTGCACTACATGTGACTGCAGATGTTAACTTCAGCCAGCTTACCTTTTTTCTTTGTATTGTGGGAGCTGAGGATTTTTCACAACCAGTCTAGGAGGGTTCTGGAGTGAGTTGCCACAATTTCCTGACACAGGTGATTGAGCAGCGTACAAGGAAATGTGCTCTGCTGGACCTCCAACTCAAAGGCAGCAGGACTCCCTGAAGAAGGAGCAAAAAGCTGCTGACTGAACTCAGGCATTACAATGAAGGGCACAAGTGGTAGGAGCAGAGGCAGTTGATGCAGGAGCTGCTGCTCAGCCATGCAGGGATGGGTTCAGGAAAGCACTAGCCCAGCTTGAATTGAATTTGGTAAAGGATAGAAAGGGCATCAAGAAAGAGTTATACAAGACAGAGGTAGCAAGAGAAAGATTAGGGAAAGCTGCTGCGTGGGGCAGGGAATCTGGTGAGAAATGACAAGGGAAAACCTGAGGTACTCACTGCTTCCTTTGCCTCAGTATTCACACACAAGAATGACCCTCAGGAATCCCAGGCCCCTGAGACCAGGTGGAGCAAGAAAGACACCCTTTGGGGGAGAAGGATCAGGTTACTGAGCACTTAACACACAGAAGTCTGTGGCTCCTGAGGGGATGCAGCCACAAGTGCTGAGCCAGCTGGCCCATGCCTTTGCAAGGGGACTTTCACCTACTTTTGAAAGCTCACAACAACCAATACAGGTTCCCGAAGACCAGAAGAAACAAACGCCACTCCTATTTTCAAGAAAGACTGTGAACTCCAGGCAGGCTGGTCCTATCTCAATCCTTGGGAAGGTGACGGAATTCAAAGACCGGAATTCATTTACAGACACAGGGAGATGCAGAAGGTGATCAGGATTACTCAGCATGGATTTACAAAAGGGAAGTTATTAAGATAGCTTTAGACAATGAAGCTCTCTGCAAAGTAGGTTTTGGCCATTTAATCACCAACAAGTCTATTTAGTGATAAGCTGAACCTGGCAAGGGATTTTGTAGACCAATCTTCTGGCAGGTGCCTGTGTCCTCTTGGCATAGACACCACTGTGTTAGATCTGTAATTATTCCAAGGAGGGGCTTCCTGTATTAGAAAGCCACAGTACAAAACCTAGACAGTAGCTGTAAATTAATCATGTGAGATGCAGCCACTGCTGTATTTCTTTGCTCCTCATCTGGGATCAGGTGCCTGACAGAATTCTGCTGTGTGATCAGAAGAACAGTAATGGACTGTTCCTGTTTCATGCATGGGAGTTTTTGGAAGAGGAGTTTGAGTTCTCAGGTCCTCAACACACAACTGCCAAGGCACTTTTCACCCTGCTTTTAAGCACAGTTGCCCATGCAGGAGACTGTCAAGGGATGGTACTGGGATGAGGGATCTTTTCCAAGACCCTCCCTGCACTTCACCTTAAAATCTGTTTTGCAGCTCTCTATTCCTTGTCACTTTGTTGTGTCCTGCCATTTTTTAAGTAATTTCTCCTTCTCATCTCCCTCAGCGTGACCTGATAGAAAATGCAAGAGGCTTTTCCACAGTTGTTTTTTGGGAAGAGAGGGACCCTTTCCATTGCAACCACACAGAGGCAGCTGTCTCCCCTTCCCTGACTCTGCCAGGAGCCCTGCACTCACAGGCACCTTTCCAAGGCACTTGGCAGCATGTGCTTCCACCAGCCCACTGCATGGAGCAGCTGCCAGCAGGAGGGAGGCTGAAGCAACTCAATTCCTTCACACCCAGGGAGCTGCAGCCTGGGCTCTCATGCACAGGGGAGACCCCACAGCCCCAGAGTGTCTCACCAAGATGTGTCTCTGCAGGGGCTGTTGGCAGCAGCTGCTCTCATTTGTTTGCCACTCTCTTCTTCAGTCGGTGTTTGCACCTCAGCTGAGCTTGGGAACTGAAATCCTGTGGCTGTGCGTTTCCTCCCGCAGCCCAAAGCAGAGTGGGGACAAGTGCCCGCGGTGCAGCTGCCCAGGTGCTGCAGCCTGATGGCCTGGGCTGCTCTGGTGGAGGGCAGAGCTGCACAGGGACACCCCAGGCACTTGTGCACTCTGCAGCTGGGTGAGCAAGCTGAGGCAGCAAAGGGCGGTTCCCAACAGCAGGGGAGAATGTCTCCCACCCCCTTGGGCCCTGTGCAACCCCCTGCACCCCTTGGGGGTGGTGCACACTCACTGCCTGCCCAGCGAGTGACAGGCTGAGACCTTCCCTCCACCATACACAGCTGCCTTTGCTCAGTCACTCTGACTCAAGGTCTGTGGGGCCACAATCCTTGGATTTACCAGTGTTTCTCATATTTCCGTGGAAAACATACAGGACTGCAGCCTTTTAAGCAATTTTAGCATTTGGTAGCCTGGAGAGGGTTTTCTGCACCTCATCTTCATTCCTAAAGACCATTCAAGAGTGTCACCTCCTCTTTCACACAACACGGTTCCTCCCCATCTGGGGTCCCTTCCACTCTCCTCTGAGTCTCAACGAGAGCAGAGCGTGGCAAGCAAACATGCTGCTGCTGGCAGTGCTTGTGGCCACAGCCACTTGGTCTTGTAAGTACTTTCTTATTATTCTACCTTTCTTCTCAGAAACTCAGGGCTGTGCAAACAGGTGTCTATCACTGAATTCCAGCTAATTGCATCGTTTCTCCTTTTCTCTTTCCTAGATGGATTTACACAGGAAATTCCCGTGCAGAGTCCTATATCCATCACCAAGTTCCAAAATAGTGCACGAATGATTTGTGAAATTAAAACATTAGGGGAAAATTTTGCTGGTACTGTCATACACTGGTATCTGCAGAAGGAAGGTGAAGCTCCAAAGAGGCTCCTGTTCTTTTCAGAAGGAAAAGCTACTGTTGAAGCTGACTTTCAAGCAACGAGATACATGGTTGAAAGAAGTTCTAGTCAGAGACGGTGTTCTCTTACAATAAAAGACGTAAATTATAATGATGCTGCTACTTACTACTGCGCCTACTGGGACCCTCACCTTGATTGAAACTCAAAGATCATCAAGGCAAAAAACCACCCACAACATCTCAACCACAAGGCTCTAACTCTGCCTCTCCACCAGTCTTCTTTCTGTCTGATGTGAGCAGCTGAAAGGCCAAAGCTTTGTCTGTTTCTCAAAAAGAGCAGCTAACTTTGCACAAGTGTCCTTTTCAAAATCTGGGTCATCATTAGGACTCCTGTCTTCAACACACATCTGCTCTTCTAAGCACAAAGGGAGTCTTCACAGCCTTAAGACTTAGCACATAAACACTGGACACTCCCCTGCTCCTTTGGTGCTGTTTGCACAGCCATGGCAGAAGTCAGGTGGCCAGAAGTCTGGGAGCAAACAGAGCAGCCTTGATCTTCTGGTCCAGCCACCGTCCTCCTTTAGGAAAGAGAAGGCAACAAAAGAAAGACAACATGCTGAAGGGAGTACCTTGGTGAGTGGGAATGATATACTTGCCAATTCTGAGCATTGCTGAGGAAAATATCCCCCCTATAGTCTTCCCTACTGTACATGTCAGCAAGTGTTAGCCCCTGGAAAATCTGTAAGTCCTGTTTACCTGATTTGGATACCACAATATCCCACACAGACCCACTTAAATTTGAGATTTACAATCTCATGCCTGGCACAGCTAATGTTGTGCTGCTTATAACTGTCATCATCTTTCTTTTCATGGTAAGACAAAGAGAATAGAAAGGATTTTTATTGGAAGAAGGATGTTGTCTGAAGCTGTCAAGGTTGATGGAGTTTCTTCAAGTTTGTAAGAAGTCAGCATATGTCCCTGGGCATGGCAGGCTCTTCAAAGAAAAGTGTCACAGGATTAATATTTGCTTGTGACTATAGCCAGGTATGTGCTTACTCATCAGCTTTTCTTTTCCTGGTGATTGGATACCTAAAGTGCTGGACCATCACACAGAATGAGCTGTGGGACTTTAGAAGGACCCAGCTAGCTGTGAATTATCACTACACACCAGTAGCCTCAGGTCTTGAAAGTCTTAAAGGCAAAGCAAGTTTAAGCAGGCAAGTGCTCTGTGATTTCATGGATCCATGGAATCATGTACTAATAGAATGGTTTGGGTTGGAAGGGACCTTAAAGATCATCCAGTTCCAACCATATCCACCATGGACAGGGTCACCTTCCACTTGATCAGGTTGCTCAGGAGGATAGCCAACCTGGACTTATTTCCAGGGAGGATTTATCAACAGCTCCTCTGGGCTGTCTATTGCAGTACCTCAGCACTCTTGCACTAAAGAATTTCTTCCTTGACATTGACTCTAAAGCTCCCATGTTTTTGTTCAAGACATTCCCCCTTGCTCTATCACTATCTGCCCATGTAAAGAGTCCCTCTTCCCCTTTTTCATAAGCCCCCATCAGGTACTGGAAGGCTGTAATGAGGTATCCCCTGACTCTCTTCTTCTTCATATCTCATCCTCATCAGAATACATGTCATCACTATACCCTTTATAAGACAGTGAAAGTGATGTGGACTACGAAGAGTCCCATTTCCAGTGGTTTCATCACTCCTAGAATACTACAAATGTTTCACAGGTGAGCAGCAGTTTCTGAGCTTCACAACACTCAGTTATGGTCTGTCCATAGAGCAAAACATCAGCAGGAAAGAGTGTCCTTGTCCTTCTTCTCCTTCTCCTCCTCACATGACAGCTCCCAGCCACTCACTGTCATGGACATAATCCAATAGCCCCTGTAACTGCAGGGTGTGTGGTGGTGATCTCCTTCACTTTGTGTCTAAGGACATGGCAGGAGAAGCACTGGTTGGCCTCATTCTCTGTCCACATCGTTCCTGCCCTTTGTGATTAGGATGTTCCTGTCCAGGAGACTTCAGCGCAGACCTCTGCATGTTTTTAGAACTACTTCAGCTGAAAGGCCTTCACACTCTAGTTCCTCCCTCTAGCCTCAAATAGCAATTTCTCAACATGGCTTTGCAGTCATTGTGCCACAGAGATCCCAGAAGGACTCTAAGTTGCTTTGGTTGAAATGCCAGACTATGCCTGCAGACTGTTTTCTCTTTTTTTGCCACAGGTGGCTCAGCACGAGACTTGCAGCAAAGCCCCGTATCCATCACCAAGCCAGAAGGCAAAACGGTGCTAATCAACTGCCATGTCTCCAGCCCTGATTTTAGCACCATTTTCATTCACTGGTACCAACAGAAGGTCAAGGCAGCTCCCGAGCATATGGCCTACATGTCCTCCAGGACTTTCCTGGAAAACCAGGCTGACGAGGGCAAGTTTAGTGTGGAGAAGGATCTCAGCAAATCTATCTGCACCCTGACAGTGAGCAGAATAACTCCGCAAGATTCCGCCACCTACTACTGTGCCAGGTGGGATGCACAGCAGCAGAAAGCCACAGGGGACCTGCACAAAGACCTGCCAAAGCAGAACCTGAAGTGTTTGACAATGCGCAGGAACATCAGCACCCTGCTTTTCCCACCAGCCTTGAATCAGGTTGTGCAGGCAGCAACACACCAAAGGTGCTGCTGAGATTTGCAGGGGCACCTTCAGCCACTACCAGAACAGCTGCTCTTCCACTCTGCCAACACAAAGGCATCTTTATAGGTCTGGATTGCCTCTGAGTGGGTTTACAGCATGGTATGGAGGGCTACCTAAAGGGAGGAGATTCCTTTCTATTATCATTACCCTTCAAGCTACATCTTTGGAACAAAGCCACAGTTAAGCTCAAGCCTCCAGATGTAATATACCCATTTTCTACCTCTCTGTCAGTAGAGAATCTGATATTATTTTCTCTTTGTTTTCTGTTTGGAGTTGATCAAACCTTCAATTAGGTTAAACCAAAAGTCACCTGATTGAGTTCAGTGGGGCTTCTCCTTTTCCAGGGCAGCAAGACTGCAACTATAAAAGAGAAAGACGTTCATGTAAGTCATTTCAGCTCTTTCAGTTAATCTGTAAATGACTTAAGGTAGCTGAGGGGCTGGGGTGGAAGGGAGAGAGGGAGAGAGAGGGTTTGTTCCCTTTGTGTAAAAGCCATAATTGGACTGTTAACAATTAGCAGGGTTCAATCAGGCTGCTTAGTCGCAAACAACACCCACCTGTTGCCAGGACAGCCTCTCCAGATTATGCCCCAGTGAGTCATTTCCTTTCCTCAGCCCAGCCATGTGCCCCTACCAGCAGGGCTGTCCCTTCCTCCCAGAGGCAGACACCAGCAAGAACCCATTAGGATGTTGCTGCTTGCCCTCCTTGCCCTGAGTACAGCCTGTCATTGTAGGCTCCCCTTGGCACCTGGCACGGGGCAGCTGCAGGAAGCATGCCCTCTTCATGTGTGTGAGTTTATAGCAAGCTGAGAGTATTTGTCCTGTTCTCTCTACTCCTTTCTAGATGGACAAGCACAAGTGCTTCTGAGGCAGAGTCAAGCCTCGGTTACCGGACAGCCCAGTGCTGAAGCATCCATGAACTGCACAGCCGAGGGCATCTCTGATTCCACCTACGAGTATGTCCATTGGTACCGACAGGTGCCCCCCAGAGCTCCTGAGCGCATCCTGTATATTGGAGGGCAATCTGTGGCTTATGATGACAAGTCCTATGAGAAAAATATTCTTGTGTGAGGAAAGGTAAAAATGTCTTCACTTTCACAATCAAGAACATCAAGGCACCTACTACTGCACCTACTGGCAGCTCCACACAGTCAGTGGGTGACTGGCAGCCTATCCAGAAAGCTCTGTGTGCCTAGAGGGGCAATGCTTTCTGTCAAATGCAAAGAACCGTAATGGCACCTTCCTGTCTCTGAAACATCCCAGCAAGTTTATGCTGAGTATGTTTATATGAATATTAGACCAGAAGAAACACAAAGATGTGTCACGACTGAGCTGGCATAATGGTCTATGCTGGGGAAAAGGAACTCCCCTGTGAGTGATGGCATTGCAGTTAAATTACATAGTAACACAGCTGGTCTTTGAATAATAGAAATATTTTCCCAAGTAGATTCTCAGAAAGCAAAAAGTAAGCCATGGTGAGGAGAGAATATAGGAGGAAGGTATTTTCACAGAAGGTTTAGCCTGGGAGGCTTCAGATCCAAGTGATGGTGGAGATATGGGTGACACTCATCAGCAGTCACTCCCATCTTAATGGTTATGATAACAATGACCCCTTCTTATAGGCAAGGGTCTGTTACACCAGGCAACATCTGAAAAGACTGTTCCAAGAAAGGATTGTGAAGATCATGTACAAGGGAAAACTGCAGACTAAAGCTGGGATATGGATGTGGTGATACAGCCCTGCTGAACCAGGTAGCTGGGAGGAGAGCCAAAGTGAAATTCCACTTGTGTGACAGTGGGATTCACAGCCTCATGTCCTTGTGAGGGGCTTTTTGTTCTTTCCTTGTAGATATGCCTGCACTACAGGACCTGACACAAATTCCTGTATTTATCACAAGGACAACAGAACAACATCAACTTTCTGTCCTAGTGAGATGGGATTTATTTGTGTACGCTGCTATTGACAATGGCCTAAAAGAGCTCCAGAGGATTCTCTCTTATGGGACCATTCACTGTAACATATTTGTAGGGCACCTCTCCAGGATTCTGCAATGAGGAAAAGTACAAGATAAAACAGGAGGTAGCAAACAGCTGGCTGGAGTTTTTCTGTGTACGTTCACTTGGTAAGTCTGGATTGAGTGTAATAGGTAGACAGATGAAGAAATTTGTTTCAGACTGAGTATTTTATGTTCTTTCTACACTGTTACTGGTGTGGTTTAGCTTGTCAGTAAATTTAACACCCTCAGAGGGAGTGAGTGGAAAAACAACCATTGGATGTGCTGAATGAGTCATTTCCTCCTCCCAGTCATTTGATGCTTTCTCCACCTGAAGAGTTTTGTAACATTTCTGTCTCTATTTATTTCATTTCTGACTTTAGTGTGCACAGGCAGCATGTTGCTGTTTCCAGTCCTTCTTGCAACTTCAATTTGGTGCCGTGAGTGTTTTTTCCTTTTGCCTCCTTTCTGTGTACAGTGAACACAGCCCTGATTCCAGACTCCAGGAGCTTCTCCCCTCACACAAGTTCTCTGCTTCCCCTTCCAGGTGGAGACACACAGTCAGTGCCCTTGCAAACACCAGAGATGCAGCAACAGCTGAAGGGCAGCTCTGCCAGCATGTCGTGCCTACTGACGGACACAAAGACTGTGCACTGGTACAAGCAGCTTCCTGGAGAGCCACCGAAGAGGATCCTGTACCTGTTAGGGCAGACACCTGTTTATGATGACAGCACAAAGAGAAAGAGATATCAAGCTTGGAAGAATCCTACTGATCCCTTATATTACCTGAAGATAAATTCTGTAACCCCGAGGGATTCTGGCACTTATTATTGTGCATATTATGTCTATAGAAGCATCACAACATCACTCAGGCAAAGAGAAGCTGTACAAAAAGTGCCTTTTACTCTGAATACAAGCTCTGAACTCTGCAGCAGGAGAGGAAAACCAATGTCTTTGGACAATTACTGAATAGATGGTGTAACTGATCAGTGTATCACTTCAATACTCACATGTATCTGCAGCTTCCAGAAACTGGAATCTTCTAGTCGCTTAACGGGAAATATATCAAACACTGCTCTTCAAATGAAGCCTTGATTTTCCTGAAAGCCCTCACCTGACACTGAACAGAGACAGGCTCTGGGTGTGAGCTGCAAATCTCTTCTCTGTTAAAATCCTAGCAAGCAGAGCATTGTCTCCATCTCCTCAGTTATTTCTTTTGATAAGGAAAGACAGGAATATGAAAGGACAGAAGACCAGGTGACCCTGTACATCCCATTTCTTATTATTCTTTTGTCTTCCTTTTCATTTCAGTCACTACAAATTCCTACAAGAGCCCAGAAATCTTATTTTTCTTGTCACAGCTCCTCACCTGATGTGTCCAAGACATAATTGAAATCCTCACCATGAGCCGTGCCCCAGGCAAGCTGAGCCCCTCTGAGCCTTTGGGTCAGTGTTCTGAACTTTACAAATCAGACTGTGCAATCAGAGACTGGTTCTAGCAAAGAGGGCATTATACTGACAGCAACTCAGAACACTGAGATACTTCTATGTCCTCAAGTTTCTGATTTAGATGAGAGTGCATGTGTTCAATATCCTTTGACATATTCCTCTAGTGCATCTGCACCTTAAAAATGAGCTCAAATGCCTCCACAGTGATGGGTTTACGGCTCCACAGCCTCTGAACTCTCCTTTTGCTCAACTTTCCATGTGATTTGAGCATAATATGTCTTTATACAGATGTTTGTGCCTTCCTCAACTATTTGAAAAACAGGTTGCACTACACGTGACTGCAGATGTTAACTTCAGCCAGCTTACCTTTTTTCTTTATATTATGGGAGCTGAGGATTTCTCACAACCAGTCTAGGAGGGTTCTGGAGTGAGTTGCCACAATTTCCTGACACAGGTGATTGAGCAGCCTCCAAGGAAATGTGCTCTGCTGGACCTCCAACTCAAAGGCAGCAGGACTCCCTGAAGAAGGAGCAAAAAGCTGCTGACTGAACTCAGGCATTACAATGAAGGGCACAAGTGGTAGGAGCAGAGGCAGTTGATGCAGGAGCTGCTGCTCAGCCATGCAGGGATGGGTTCAGGAAAGCACTAGCCCAGCTTGAATTGAATTTGGTAAAGGATAGAAAGGGCATCAAGAAAGAGTTATACAAGACAGAGGTAGCAAAAGAAAGATTAAGGAAAGCTGCTGCGTGGGGCAGGGAATCTGGTGAGAAATGACAAGGGAAAACCTGAGGTACTCACTGCTTCCTTTGCCTCAGTATTCACACACAAGAATGACCCTCAGGAATCCCAGGCCCCTGAGACCAGGTGGAGCAAGAAAGACACATCCTTTGGGGGAGAAGGATCAGGTTACTGAGCAGTTAACACACAGAAGTCTGTGGCTCCTGAGGGGATGCAGCCACAAGTGCTGAGCCAGCTGGCCAATGCCTTTGCAAGGGGACTTTCACCTACTTTTGAAAGCTCTCAACAACCAATACAGGTTCCCGAAGACCAGAAGAAACAAACGCCACTCCTATTTTCAAGAAAGACTGTGAACTCCAGGCAGGCTGGTCCTATCTCAATCCTTGGGAAGGTGATGGAATTCAAAGACCGGAATTCATTTACAGACACAGGGAGATGCAGAAGGTGATCAGGATTACTCAGCATGGATTTACAAAAGGGAAGTTATTAAGATAGCTTTAGACAATGAAGCTCTCTGCAAAGTAGGTTTTGGCCATTTAATCACCAACAAGTCTATTTAGTGATAAGCTGAACCTGGCAAGGGATTTTGTAGACCAATCTTCTGGCAGGTGCCTGTGTCCTCTTGGCATAGACACCACTGTGTTAGATCTGTAATTATTCCAAGGAGGGGCTTGCTGTATTAGAAAGCCACAGTACAAAACCTAGACAGTAGCTGTAAATTAATCATGTGAGATGCAGCCACTGCTGTATTTCTTTGCTCCTCATCTGGGATCAGGTGCCTGGCAGAATTCTGCTGTGTGATCAGAAGAACAGTAATGGACTGTTCCTGTTTCATGCATGGGAGTTTTTGGAAGAGGAGTTTGAGTTCTCAGGTCCTCAACACACAACTGCCAAGGCACTTTTCACCCTGCTTTTAAGCACAGTTGCCCATGCAGGAGACTGTCAAGGGATGGTACTGGGATGAGGGATCTTTTCCAAGACCCTCCCTGCACTTCACCTTAAAATCTGTTTTGCAGCTCTCTATTCCTTGTCACTTTGTTGTGTCCTGCCATTTTTTAAGTAATTTCTCCTTCTCATCTCCCTCAGCGTGACCTGATAGAAAATGCAAGAGGCTTTTCCACAGTTATTTTTTGGGAAGAGAGGGACCCTTTCCATTGCCACCACACAGAGGCAGCTGTCTCCCCTTCCCTGACTCTGCCAGGAGCCCTGCACTCACAGGCACCTTTCCAAGGCACTTGGTAGCATGTGCTTCCACCAGCCCACTGCATGGAGCAGCTGCCAGCAGGAGGGAGGCTGAAGCAACTCAATTCCTTCACACCCAGGGAGCTGCAGCCTGGGCTCTTATGCGCAGGGGAGACCCCACAGCCCCAGAGCGACTCACCAAGATGTGTCTCTGCAGGGGCTGTTGGCAGCAGCTGCTCTCATTTGTTTGCCACTCTCTTCTTCAGTCGGTGTTTGCGCCTCAGCTGAGCTTGGGAACTGAAATCCTGTGGCTGTGCGTTTCCTCCCGCAGCCCAAAGCAGAGTGGGGACAAGTGCCCGCGGTGCAGCTGCCCAGGTGCTGCAGCCTGATGGCCTGGGCTGCTCTGGTGGAGGGCAGAGCTGCACAGGGACACCCCAGGCACTTGTGCACTCTGCAGCTGGGTGAGCAAGCTGAGGCAGCAAAGGGCGGTTCCCAACAGCAGGGGAGAATGTCTCCCACCCCCTTGGCCCTGTGCAACCCCCTGCACCCCTCGGGCGTGGTGCACACTCACTGCCTGCCCAGCGAGTGCCAGGCTGAGACCTTCCCTCCACCATACACAGCTGCCTTTGCTCAGTCACTCTGACTCAAGGTCTGTGGGGCCACAATCCATGGATTTGCCAGTGTTTCTCATATTTCCGTGGAAAACAGACAGGACTGCAGCCTTTTAAGCAATTTTAGCATTTGGTAGCCTGGAGAGGGTTTTCTGCACCTCATCTTCATTCCTAAAGACCATTCAAGAGTGTCACCTCCTCTTTCACACAACACGGTTCCTCCCCATCTGGGGTCCCTTCCACTCTCCTCTGAGTCTCAACGAGAGCAGAGCGTGGCAAGCAAACATGCTGCTGCTGGCAGTGCTTGTGGCCACAGCCACTTGGTCTTGTAAGTACTTTCTTATTATTCTACCTTTCTTCTCAGAAACTCAGGGCTGTGCAAACAGGTGTCTATCACTGAATTCCAGCTAATTGCATCGTTTTTCCTTTTCTCTTTCCTAGATGGATTTACACAGGAAATTCCCGTGCAGAGTCCTATATCCATCACCAAGTTCCAAAATAGTGCACGAATGATTTGTGAAATTAAAACATTAGGGGAAAATTTTGCTGGTACTGTCATACACTGGTATCTGCAGAAGGAAGGTGAAGCTCCAAAGAGGCTCCTGTTCTTTTCAGAAGGAAAAGCTACTGTTGAAGCTGACTTTCAAGCAACGAGATACATGGTTGAAAGAAGTTCTAGTCAGAGACGGTGTTCTCTTACAATAAAAGATGTAAATTATAATGATGCTGCTACTTACTACTGCGCCTACTGGGACCCTCACCTTGATTGAAACTCAAAGATCATCAAGGCAAAAAACCACCCACAACATCTCAACCACAAGGCTCTAACTCTGCCTCTCCACCAGTCTTCTTTCTGTCTGATGTGAGCAGCTGAAAGGCCAAAGCTTTTTCTGCTTCTCAAAAAGAGCAGCTAACTTTGCACAAGTGTCCTTTTCAAAATCTGGGTCATCATTAGGACTCCTGTCTTCAACACACATCTGCTCTTCTAAGCACAAAGGGAGTCTTCACAGCCTTAAGACTTAGCACATAAACACTGGACACTCCCCTGCTCCTTTGGTGCTGTTTGCACAGCCATGGCAGAAGTCAGGTGGCCAGAAGTCTGGGAGCAAACAGAGCAGCCTTGATCTTCTGGTCCAGCCACCGTCCTCCTTTAGAAAAGAGAAGGCAACAAAAGAAAGACAACATGCTGAAGGGAGTACCTTGGTGAGTGGGAATGATATACTTGCCAATTCTGAGCATTGCTGAGGAAAATATCCCCCCTATAGTCTTCCCTACTGTACATGTCAGCAAGTGTTAGCCCCTGGAAAATCTGTAAGTCCTGTTTACCTGATTTGGATACCAGAATATCCCACACAGACCCACTTAAATTTGAGATTTACAATCTCATGCCTGGCACAGCTAATGTTGTGCTGCTTATAACTGTCATCTTCTTTCTTTTCATGGTAAGAGAAAGAGAATAGAAAGGATTTTTATTGGAAGAAGGATGTTGTCTGAAGCTGTCAAGGTTGATGGAGTTTCTTCAAGTTTGTAAGAAGTCAGCATATGTCCCTGGGCATGGCAGACTCTTCAAAGAAAAGTGTCACAGGATTAATATTTGCTTGTGACTATAGTCAGGTATGTGCTTACTCATCAGCTTTTCTTTTCCTGGTGATTGGATACCTAAAGTGCTGGACCATCACACAGAATGAGCTGTGGGACTTTAGAAGGACCCAGCTAGCTGTGAATAAACACTACACACCAGTAGCCTCAGGTCTTGAAAGTCTTAAAGGCAAAGCAAGTTTAAGCAGGCAAGTGCTCTGTGATTTCATGGATCCATGGAATCATGTACTAATAGAATGGTTTGGGTTGGAAGGGACCTTAAAGATCATCCAGTTCCAACCATATCCACCATGGACAGGGTCACCTTCCACTTGATCAGGTTGCTCAGGAGGATAGCCAACCTGGACTTATTTCCAGGGAGGATTTATCAACAGCTCCTCTGGGCTGTCTATTGCAGTACCTCAGCACTCTTGCACTAAAGAATTTCTTCCTTGACATTGACTCTAAAGCTCCCATGTTTTTGGTCAAGACATTCCCCCTTGCTCTATCACTATCTGCCCATGTAAAGAGTTCCTCTTCCCCTTTTTCATAAGCCCCCATCAGGTACTGGAAGGGTGTAATGAGGTATCCCCTGACTCTCTTCTTCTTCATATCTCATCCTCATCAGAATACATGTCATCACTATACCCTTTATAAGACAGTGAAAGTGATGTGGACTACGAAGAGTCCCATTTCCAGTGGTTTCATCACTCCTAGAATACTACAAATGTTTCACAGGTGAGCAGCAGTTTCTGAGCTTCACAACACTCAGTTATGGTCTGTCCATAGAGCAAAACATCAGCAGGAAAGAGTGTCCTTGTCCTTCTTCTCCTTCTCCTCCTCACATGACAGCTCCCAGCCACTCACTGTCATGGACATAATCCAATAGCCCCTGTAACTGCAGGGTGTGTGGTGGTGGTCTCCTTCACTCTGTGTCTAAGGACATGGCAGGAGAAGCACTGGTTGGCCTCTTTCTCTGTCTACATCATTCCTGCCCTTACTTTTGATTAGGATGTTCCTCTCCAGGAGACTTCAGCGCAGACCCCTGCTTGTTTTTAGAACTACTTCAGCTGAAAGATCTTCACACTCTAGTTCCTCCCTCTAGCCTCAAATAGCAATTTCTCAACATGGCTTTGCAGTCATTGTGCCACAGAGATCCCAGAAGGGCTCTAAGTTGCTTTGGTTGAAATGCCAGACTATGCCTGCAGACTGTTTTCTCTTTTTTTGCCACAGGTGGCTCAGCACGAGACTTGCAGCAAAGCCCCTTATCCATCACCAAGCCAGAAGGCAAAACGGTGCTAATCAACTGCCATGTCTCCAGGCCTGATTTTAGCACCATTTTCATTCACTGGTACCAACAGAAGGTCAAGGCAGCTCCCGAGCATATGGCCTACATGTCCTCCAGGACTTTCCTGGAAAACCAGGCTGACGAGGGCAAGTTTAGTGTGGAGAAGGATGCCAGCAAATCTATCTGCACCCTGACAGTGAGCAGAATAACTCCGCAAGATTCCGCCACCTACTACTGTGACAGGTGGGATGCACAGCAGCAGAAAGCCACAGGGGACCTGCACAAAGACCTGCCAAAGCAGAACCTGAAGTGTTTGACAATGCGCAGGAACATCAGCACCCTGCTTTTCCCACCAGCCTTGAATCAGGTTGTGCAGGCAGCAACACACCAAAGGTGCTGCTGAGATTTGCAGGGGCACCTTCAGCCACTACCAGAACAGCTGCTCTTCCACTCTGCCAACACAAAGGCATCTTTATAGGTCTGGATTGCAGGGTGGGCTACAATCCTTTCTAATCTCATTACCTTTAAGGGCACATCTTTGGAACAAATCCACAGTTAAGCCTAAGACTCTAGAGGTAATATGCCTGTTTTGTACCTCTCTGTCAGTAGAGAATCTGATATTATTTTCTTTGTTTTCTGTTTGGAGTTGATCAAACCTTCAATTAGGTTAAACCAAAAGTCACCTGATTGAGTTCAGTGGAGTTTCTCCCTTTCCAGGGCAGCCAGGCTGCAACTATAAAAGAGAAAGACGTTCATGTAAGTTATTTCAGCTCTTTCAGTTACTCTGTAAAGGAGTTAAGGTAGCTGAGGGGCTGGGGTGGAAGGGAGAGAGGGAGAGAGAGGGTTTGTGCCCTTTGTGTAAAAGCCATAATTGGACTGTTAACATTTAGCAGGGTTCAATCAGGCTGCTTAGTCTCAAACAACACCCACCTGTTGCCAGGACAGCCTCTCCAGATTATGCCCCAGTGACTCATTTCCTTTCCTCAGCCCAGCCCTGTGCCCCTACCAGCAGTGCTGTCCCTTCCTCCCAGAGGCAGACACCAGGAAGACCCCTCAGGATGTTGCTGCTTGCCCTCCTTGCCCTGAGTACAGCCTGTCATTGTAGGCTCCCCTTGGCACCTGGCACGGGGCAGCTGCAGGAAGCATGCCCTCTTCATGTGTGTGAGTTAATAGCAAGCTGAGAGTAATTGTCCTGTTCTCTCTCCTCCTTTCTAGATGGACAAGCACAAGTGCTTCTGAGGCAGAGTCAAGCCTCGGTTACAGGACAGCCCAGTGCTGAAGCATCCATGAACTGCACAGCCGAGGGCATCTCTGATTCCACCTACGAGTATGTCCATTGGTATCGACAGGTGCCCCCCAGAGCTCCTGAGCGCATCCTGTATATTGGAGGGCAATCTGTGGCTTATGATGACAAGTCCTAGGAGAAAAAGTATTCTTGTGTGAGGAAAGGTAAAAATGTCTTCACTTTCACAGTCAAGAACATCAAAGCCAGTGATGAAGGCACCTACTACTGCACTTACTGGCAGCTTCACACAGTCAGTGGGTGACTGGCAGCCTGTCCAGAAAGCTCTGTGTGCCTTGAGGGGCAATGCTTTCTGTCAAATGCAAAGAACCGTAATGGCACCTTCCTGTCTCTGAAACATCCCAGCAAGTTTATGCTGAGTATGTTTATATGAATATTAGACCAGAAGAAACACAAAGATGTGTCACGACTGAGCTGGCATAATGGTCTATGCTGGGGAAAAGGAACCCTCCTGTGAGTGAAGGCATTGCAGTTAAATTATACAGTAAGAAAGTGGGTCTTTGAATAATAGAAATATTTCCCCAAGTACATTCTCAGAAAGCAAAAAGTAAGCCATGGTGAGGAGAGAATATAGGAGGAAGGTATTTTCACAGAAGGTTTAGCCTGGGAGGCTTCAGATCCAAGAGATGGTGGAGATATGGGTGACACTCATCAGCAGTCACTCCCATCTTAATGGTTATGATAACAATGACCCCTTCTTATAGGCAGGGTCTGTTACACCAGGCAACATCTGAAAAGACTGTTCCAAGAAAGGATTGTGAAGATCATGTACAAGGGAAAACTGCAGACTAGAGCAGGGATATGGATGTGGTGGAACAGCCCTGCTGAACCAGGTAGCTGTGAGGAGAGACAAAGTGAAATTCCACTTGTGTGACAGTGGGATTCACAGCCTCATGTCCATGTGAGGGGCTTTTTGTTCTTTCCTTGTAGATATGCCTGCACTACAGGACCTGACACAAATTCTTGTATGTATCACAAGGACAACAGAACAACATCAACTTTCTTTCTCTAATGAGATGAGATTTATTTGTGTACGCTGCTATTGACAAAGGCCTAAAAGAGCTCCAGAGGATTCTCTCTTATGGGACCATTCACTGTAACATATTTGTAGGGCACCTCTCCAGGATTCTGCAATGAGGAAAAGTACAAGATAAAACAGGAGGTAGCAAACAGCTGGCTGGAGTTTTTCTGTGTATGTTCACTTGGTAAGTCTGAATTGAGTGTAATAGGTAGACAGATGAAGAAATTTGTTTCAGAGTGAGTATTTTATGTTCTTTCTACACTGTTACTGGTGTGGTTTAGCTTGTCAGTAAATTTAACACCCTCAGAGGGAGTGAGTGGAAAAATAACCACTGGATGTGCTGAATGAGTCATTTCCTCCTCCCAGTCATTTGATGCTGTCTCCACCTGAAGAGTTTTGTAACATTTCTGTCTCTATTTATTTCATTTCTGACTTTAGTGTGCACAGACAGCATGTCTCTGTTTCCAGTCCTTCTTGCAACTTCAATTTGGTGCCGTGAGTGTTTTTTCCTTTCGCCTCCTTCCTGTGTACAGTGAACACAGCCCTGATTCCAGACTCCAGAAGCTTCTCCCCTCACACAAGTTCTCTGCTTCCCGTTCCAGGTGGAGACTCTCAGTCAGTGCCCGTGCAAAGACCAGAGATGAATCATCAGCTGAAGGGCAGCTCTGCCAGCATGTTGTGCCTACTGACGGACACAAAGACTGTGCACAAGCAACTTCCTGGAGAGCCACCAAAGAGGATCCTGTACCTTTTAGGACAGACACCTGTTTATGATGACAGCACAGAGAGAAAGACATACCAAGCTTGGAAGGATCCTGCTGAGCCCTTATATTACCTGAAGATAAATTCTGTAACCCCGAGGGATTCTGGCACTTATTATTGTGCATATTATGTCTATAGAAGCATCACAACATCACTCAGGCAAAGAGAAGCTGTACAAAAAGGTGCCTTGTGCTCTGAACACAAGCTCTGAACTCTGCAGCAGGAGAGGAAAAACAATGTCTTTGGACAATTACTGAATAGATGATGTTACTGATCAGTGTATCACTTCAATACTCACATGTATCTGCAGCTTCCAGAAACTGGAATCTTCCTGTCACTTAAAGGGAAATATATCAAACACTGCTCTTCAAATGAAGCCTTGATTTTCCTGAAAGCCCTCACCTGACAGTGAACAGAGACAGGCTCTGGGTGTGAGCTGCAAATCTCTTCTCTGTTAAAATCCTAGCAAGCAGAGCAATGTCTCCATCTCCTCAGTTGTTTCTTTTGAATAGGAAAGACAGGAATATGAAAGGACAGAAGACCAGGTGACCCTGTACATCCCTCCTCATATTTTTCTTTTGTCTTCCTTTGCATTTCAGTCACTACAAATTCCTACAAGAGCCCAGAAATCTTATTTTTCTTGTCACAGCTCCTCACCTGATATGTCCAAGACATAACTGAAATCCTCACCATGAGCCGTGCCCCAGGCAAGCTGAGCCCCTCCGAGCCTTTGGGTCAGTGTTCTGAACTTTACAAATCAGACTGTGCAATCAGAGACTGGTTCTAGCAAAGAGGGCATTATACTGACAGCAACTCAGAACACTGAGATACTTCTATGTCCTCAAGTTTCTGATTTAGATGAGAGTGCACGTGTTCAATATCCTTTGACATATTCCTCTAGTGCATCTGCACCTTAAAAATGAGCTCAAATGCCTCCACAGTGATGGGTTTACGGCTCCACAGCCTCTGAACACTGCTTTTGCTCAACTTTCCATGTGATTTGAGCATAAAATGTCTTTCTACAGATGTTTGTGCCTTCCTCAACTATTTGAAAAACAGGTTGCACTACACGTGACTGCAGATGTTAACTTCAGCCAGCTTACCTTTTTTCTTTGTATTGTGGGAGCTGAGGATTTCTCACAACCAGTCTAGGAGGGTTCTGGAGTGAGTTGCCACAATTTCCTGACACAGGTAATTGAGCAGCCTCCAAGGAAATGTGCTCTGCTGGACCTCCAACTCAAAGGCAGCAGGACTCCCTGAAGAAGGAGCAAAAAGCTGCTGACTGAACTCAGGCATTACAATGAAGGGCACAAGTGGTAGGAGCAGAGGCAGTTGATGCAGGAGCTGCTGCTCAACCATGCAGGGATGGGTTCAGGAAAGCACTAGCCCAGCTTGAATTGAATTTGGCAAATGATGGAAAGGGCATCAAGAAAGGGTTATACAAGACAGAGGAAACAAGAGAAAGGTAGGGAAAGCTGCTGCGTGAGGCAGGGAAACTGGTGAGAAATGACAAGGGAAAACCTGAGGTACTCACTGCTTCCTTTGCCTCAGTATTCACACACAAGAATGACTCTCAGGAATCCCAGGCCCCTGAGATCAGGTGGAGCAAGAAAGACACCCTTTGGGGGAGAAGGATCAGGTTACTGAAAACACACAGAAGTCTGTGGCTCCTGATGGGATGCAGCCACAAGTGCTGAGCCAGCTGGCCCATGCCTTTGCAAGGGGACTTTCACCTACTTTTGAAAGCTCACAACAACCAATACAGGTTCCTGAAGACCAGAAGAAACAAACACCACTCCTATTTTCAAGAAAGACTGTGAACTCCAGACAGGTTGGTCCTATCTAGATCCTTGGGAAGGGGATGGAATTCAAAGCCTGGAACTCATTTACAGACACAGGGAGATGCAGAAGGTGATCAGGATTAGTCAGCATGGATTTACAAAGGGGAAGTTATTTAGATAGCTTTAGACAATGAAGCTCTCTGCAAAGTAGGTTTTGGCCATTTAATCACCAACAAGTCTATTTAGTGATAAGCTGAACCTGGAAAGGGATTTTGTAGACCAATCTTCTGGCAGGTGCATGTGTCCTCTTGGAATAGACACCACTGTGTTTGATCTGTAATTATTCCAAGGAGGGGCTTGCTGTATTAGAAAGCCACAGTACAAAACCTAGACAGTAGCTGTAAATTAATCATGTGAGATGCAGCCACTGCTGTATTTCTTTGCTCCTCATCTGGGATCAGGTGCCTGGCAGAATTCTGCTGTGTGATCAGAAGAACAACAATGGACTGCTCCTGTTTCATGCATGGGAGTTTTTGGAAGAGGAGTTTGAGTTCTCAGGTCCTCAACACACAACTGCCAAGGCACTTTTCACCCTGCTTTTAAGCACAGTTGCCCATGCAGGAGACTGTCAAGGGATGGTACTGGGATGAGGGATCTTTTCCAAGACCCTCCCTGCACTTCACCTTAAAATCTGTTTTGCAGCTCTCTATCCTTGTCACTTTATTGTGTCCTGCCATTTTTTAAGTAATTTCTCCTTCTCATCTCCCTCAGCGTGACCTGATTCAAGAGGCTTTTCCACAGTTATTTTTTGGGAAGAGAGGGACCCTTTCCATTGCCACCACACAGAGGCAGCTGTCTCCCCTTCCCTGACTCTGCCAGGAGCCCTGCACTCACAGGCACCTTTCCAAGGCACTTGGCAGCATGTGCTTCCACCAGCCCACTGCATGGAGCAGCTGCCAGCAGGAGGGAGGCTGAAGCAACTCAATTCCTTCACACCCAGGGAGCTGCAGCCCGGGCTCTCATGCACAGGGGAGACCCCACAGCCCCAGAGCGACTCACCAAGATGTGTCTCTGCAGGGGCTGTTGGCAGCAGCTGCTCTCATTTGTTTGCCACTCTCTTCTTCAGTCGGTGTTTGCACCTCAGCTGAGCTTGGGAACTGAAATCCTGTGGCTGTGCGTTTCCTCCCGCAGCCCAAAGCAGAGTGGGGACAAATGCCCGCGGTGCAGCTGCCCAGGTGCTGCAGCCTGATGGCCTGGGCTGCTCTGGTGGAAGGCAGAGCTGCACAGGGACCCCCCAGGCACTTGTGCACTCTGCAGCTGGGTGAGCAAGCTGAGGCAGCAAAGGGCGGTTCCCAACAGCAGGGGAGAATGTCTCCCACCCCCTTGGGCCCTGTGCAACCCCCTGCAACCCTCGGGGGTGGTGCACACTCACTGCCCGCCCAGCGAGTGCCAGGCTGAGACCTTCCCTCCACCATACACAGCTGCCTTTGCTCAGTCACTCTGACTCAAGGTCTGTGGGGCCACAATCCATGGATTTGCCAGTGTTTCTCATATTTCCGTGGAAAACAGACAGGACTGCAGCCTTTTAAGCAATTTTAGCATTTGGTAGCCTGGAGAGGGTTTTCTGCACCTCATCTTCATTCCTAAAGACCATTCAAGAGTGTCACCTCCTCTTTCACACAACACGGTTCCTCCCCATCTGGGGTCCCTTCCACTCTCCTCTGAGTCTCAACGAGAGCAGAGTGTGGCAAGCAAACATGCTGCTGCTGGCAGTGCTTGTGGCCACAGCCACTTGGTCTTGTAAGTACTTTCTTATTATTCTACCTTTCTTCTCAGAAACTCAGGGCTGTGCAAACAGGTGTCTATCACTGAATTCCAGCTAACTACATAATTTCTCCTTTTCTCTTTCCTAGATGGATTTACACAGGAAATTCCCGTGCAGAGTCCTATATCCATCACCATGTTCCAAAACAGTGCACGAATGATTTGTGAAATTAAAATATTAGGGGAACGTTTTGCTAATACTTTCATACACTGGTATCTGCAGAAGGAGGGTGAAGCTCCAAAGAGGCTCCTGTTCTTGTATCATGGAGGAACTGTTGTTGAAAGTGACTTTGAACCAAGCAGATACACCGTTGAAACATATTCCAACCTGAGACAGTGTTCTCTTACAATAAAAGATGTAAATTCCAATGATGCTGCTACTTATTACTGTGCCTACTGGGTACGTCACTGTGATTGAAACTCAAAGATCATCAAGGCAAAAAACCACCCACAACATCTCAACCACAAGGCTGTAACTGTGCCTCTCCACCAGTCTTCTTTCTGTCTGATGTGAGCAGCTGAAAGGCCAAAGCTTTTTCTACTTCTCAAAAAGAGCAGCTAACCCTGCACAAGTGCCCTTTTCAAAGTCTGGGTCATCATTAGGACTCCTGTCTTCAGCACACATCTGCTCTTCTAAGCACAAAGGGAGTCTTCACAGCCTTAAGACTTAGCACATAAACACTGGACACTCCCCTGCTCCTTTGGTGCTGTTTGCACAGCCATGGCAGAAGTCAGGTGACCAGAAGTCTGGGAGCAAACAGAGCAGCCTTGATCTTCTGGTCCAGCCACCGTCCTTCTTTAGGAAAGAGAAGGCAACAAAAGAAAGACAACATGCTGAAGGGAGTACCTTGGTGACTGGGAATGATATACTTGCCAATTCCGAGCACTGCTGAGGAAAATATCCCCCCTATAGTCTTCCCTACTGTACATGTCAGCAAGTGTTAGCCCCTGGAAAATCTGTAAGTTCTGTTTACCTAATTTGGATACCACAATCTCTTGCCTGCCACAGCTAATGTTGTGCTGCTTATAACTGTCATCTTCTTTCTTTTTGTAGTAAGAGAAATAGAATAGAAAGGATTTTTATTGGAAGAAGGATGTTGTCTGAAGCTGTCAAGGTTGATGGAGTTTCTTCAAGTTTGTAAGAAGTCAGTATACGTCCCTGGGCATGGCAGGCTCTTCAAAGAAAAGCGTGACAGGATTAGTTTTTGCTTGTGACTATAGCCAGGTATGTGCTTACTCATCAGCTTTTCTTTTCCTGGTGATTGGATAACTAAAGTGCTGGACCATCACACAGAATGAACTGTGGGACTTTAGAAAGACCCAGCTAGCTGTGAATAAACACTACACACCAGTAGCCTCAGGTCTTGAAAGTCTTAAAGGCAAAGCAAATTTAAGCAGGCAAGTGCTCTGTGATTTCATGGATCCATGGAATCAAATACTAATAGAATGGTTTGGATTGGAAGGGACCTTAAAGATCATCCCGTTCCAACCCTCTCCACCATGGACAGGGTCACCTTCCACTTGATCAGGTTGCTCAGGGGGATAACCAACTTGGACTTATTTCCAGGGAGGATGTATCAACAGCTTCCCTGTGCTGTCTATTGCAGTGCCTCACCACCCTTGTACTAAAGAACTTCTTCCTTAACATCAATTCTAAAGCTCCCCTCTTTTGGCTCAAGCCTGGTTACCCCTTGTCCTATCCCTGTCTATCCATGAACATGTCACTCTTCCTCTTTTTCAGAAGCCCCCATCAGGTACTGGAAAGCTGCAATGAGGTATCCCCTGACTCTCTTCTTCTTCAGGCCAAAGAGCCCCAGCTCCCTCAGACTATTTTCATAGGAGAGGTCCTGCAGCCCTCTGAGCCTGTTTGCAGCTCTCTGGACCTACTGCAGCAGCTCCATGTCTGTCTTGTACTCAGGACTCTAGACCTGATCAGAACATTCCAGCTGAGGTCTCACAAGGGCAGAGTAGAGGGGGAGAATCACCTCTCTTGACTTGCTGACCACCTCTCTTTTGACAATATATCACAGGATGGGGTTGGTCTTTTGGGCTGTGCGTGACATTGGTCCACCAGAATCCCCAAGTCCTCCTCTGCAGATCTGCTCTCCAGGAGTTCTCCTCCCAGTCTGGCCTCATGTCTGGGATTGCCCTGACCCAGAGAAGCAGCTTACACTTGGAGTTCTTCAACCTCAAGTGGTTTTCATGGGCCCAGTTCTCAAGTCTGCTCACATCCCTCTGGATGCCATAGTTACTGAATCAGAGCTGGCCAGTGGTGTGATGCAGAGCTCTCAGCCAGAAATTGGTACTGCCACATGATGTCTCTGTTCATAGGATCTCATGGAAGCTTTCTGGAGTTTTCCTCTTAGTTCAGTGGATACTTCTGTGTTGTAGTTTTCTGCCTTCTGTATACGGTGACTTGCAGCACCCAGTACTTGCAGTGGTGCAGGTAACATTGCTCTTTTTCTCAAGAAACCTTCCGTTGTGGTGTTGTCATGGTGTCAGAAAGCATCCTGCACCAGATCTCATGCTCATCAGAATACATGTCATCACTATAACCTTTATAAGATAGTGAAAGTGATGTGGAGCATGCAGAGTCCCATTTCCTGTGGTTTCATCACCTCTAGAATGCTACAAATGTTTCACAGGTGAGCAACAGTTTCTGAGCTTCACAACACTCAGTAGTGGTCTGTCCATAGAGCAAAACATCACCAGGACAGTGTCCTTGTCCTCCTCCTCCTTCTCCTCCTCACAAGAGCTTCCGGTTACTCAATGTCATGGACATAATCCAATAGCCCCTGCAACTGCAGGACGTGTCATGGTGGTCTCCTTCACTCTGTGTCTAAGGACATGGCAGGAGAAGCACTGGTTGGCCTCATTCTCTGTCCACATCATTCCTGCCCTTACTTTTGATTAGGATGTTCCTGTCCAGGAGACTTCAGTGCAGACCCCTGCTTGTTTTTAGAACTACTTCAGCTGAAAGGCCTTCACACTCTAGTTTCTCCCTCTAGCCTCAAATAGCAATTTCTCAACATGGCTTTGCAGTCATTGTGCCACAGAGATCCCAGAAGGGCTCTAAGTTGCTTTGGTTGTAATGCCAGACTATGCCTGCAGACTGTTTTCTCTTTTTTTGCCACAGGTGGCTCAGCACGAGACTTGCAGCAAAGCCCCTTATCCATCACCAAGCCAGGAGGCAAAACGGTGCGAATCAACTGCCATGTCTCCAGCCCTGATTTTAGCACCATTTTCATTCACTGGTACCAACAGAAGGTCAAGGCAGCTCCCGAGCATATGGCCTACATGTCCTCCAGGACTTTCCTGGAAAACCAGGCTGACGAGGGCAAGTTTAGTGTGGAGAAGGATCTCAGCAAATCTATCTGCACCCTGACAGTGAGCAGAATAACTCCGCAAGATTCTGCCACCTACTACTGTGACAGGTGGGATGGACAGCAGCAGAAAGCCACAGGGGACCTGCACAAAGACCTGCCAAAGCAGAACCTGAAGTGTTTGACAATGCACAGGAACATCAGCACCCTGCTTTTCCCACCAACCTTCAATCAGGTTGTGCAGGCAGCAACACACCAAAGGTGCTGCTGAGATTTGCAGGGGCACCTTCAGCCACTACCAGAACAGCTGCTCTTCCACTCTGCCAACACAAAGGCATCTTTATAGGTCTGGATTGCAGGGTGGGCTACAATCCTTTCTAATCTCGTTACCTTTAAAGGCACATCTTTGGGACAAATCCACAGTTAAGCCTAAGACTCTAGAGGTAATATGCCCATTTTGTACCTTTCTGTCAGTAGAGAATCTGATATTATTTTCTCTTTGTTTTCTGTTTGGAGTTGATCAAACCTTCAATTAGGTTAAACCAAAAGTCACCTGATTGTGTTCAGTGGGGCTTCTCCTTTTCCAGGGCAGCAAGACTGCAACTATAAAAGAGAAAGACATTCATGTAAGTCATTTCAGCTCTTTCAGTTAATCTGTAAATGAGTTAAGGTAGCTGAGGGGCTGGGGTGGAAGGGAGAGAGGGAGAGAGAGGGTTTGTGCCCTTTGTGTAAAAGCCATAATTGGACTGTTAACATTTAGCAGGGTTCAATCAGGCTGCTTAGTCTCAAACAACACCCACCTGTTACCAGGACAGCCTCTCCAGATTATGCCCCAGTGACTCATTTCCTTTCCTCAGCCCAGCCCTGTGCCCCTACCAGCAGTGCTGTCCCTTCCTCCCGGAGGCAGACACCAGGAAGATCCCTCAGGATGTTGCTGCTTCCCCTCCTTGCCCTGAGTACAGCCTGTCATTGTAGGCTCCCCTTGGCACCTGGCACGGGGCAGCTGCAGGAAGCATGCCCTGTTCATGTGTGTGAGTTAATAGCAAGCTGAGAGTATTTGTCCTGATCTCTCTCCTCCTTTCTAGATGGACAAGCACAAGTGCTTCTGAGGCAGAGTCAAGCCTCAGTTACCGGACAGCCCAGTGCTGAAGCATCCATGAACTGCACAGCCGAGGGCATCTCTGATTCCACCTACGAGTATGTCCATTGGTACCGACAGGTGCCCCCCAGAGCTCCTGAGCGCATCCTGTATATTGGAGGGCAATCTGTGGCTTATGATGACAAGTCCTAGGAGAAAAAGTATTCTTGTGTGAGGAAAGGTAAAAATGTCTTCACTTTCACAGTCAAGAACATCAAAGCCAGTGATGAAGGCACCTACTACTGCACTTACTGGCAGCTCCACACAGTCAGTGGGTGACTGGCAGCCTGTCCAGAAAGCTCTGTGTGCCTTGAGGGGCAATGCTTTCTGTCAAATGCAAAGAACCGTAATGGCACCTTCCTGTCTCTGAAACATCCCAGCAAGTTTATGCTGAGTATGTTTATATGAATATTAGACCAGAAGAAACACAAAGATGTGTCACGACTGAGCTGGCATAATGGTCTATGCTGGGGAAAAGGAACCCTCCTGTGAGTGAAGGCATTGCAGTTAAATTATACAGTAAGAAAGTGGGTCTTTGAATAATAGAAATATTTCCCCAAATACATTCTGAGAAAGCAAAAATTAAGCCATGGTGAGGAGAGAATATAGGAGGAAGGTATTTCCACAGAAGGTTTAGCCTGGGAGGCTTCAGATCCAAGAGATGGTGGAGATATGGGTGACACTCATCAGCAGTCACTCCCATCTTAATGGTTATGATAACAATGACCCCTTCTTATAGGCAGGGTCTGTTACACCAGGCAACATCTGAAAAGACTGTTCCAAGAAAGGATTGTGAAGATCGTGTACAAGGGAAAACTGCAGACTAGAGCAGGGATATGGATGTGGTGATACAGCCCTGCTGAACCAGGTAGCTGTGAGGAGAGACAAAGTGAAATTCCACTTGTGTGACAGTGGGATTCACAGCCTTATGTCGATGTGAGGGGCTTTTTGTTCTTTCCTTGTAGATATGCCTGCACTACAGGACCTGACACAAATTCCTGTATTTATCACAAGGACAACAGAACAACATCAACTTTCTGTCCTAGTGAGATGGGATTTATTTGTGTACGCTGCTATTGACAATGGCCTAAAAGAGCTCCAGAGGATTCTCTCTTATGGGACCATTCACTGTAACATATTTGTAGGGCACCTCTCCAGGATTCTGCAATTAGGAAAAGTACAAGATAAAACAGGAGGTAGCAAACAGCTGGCTGGAGTTTTTCTGTGTATGTTCACTTGGTAAGTCTGAATTGAGTGTAATAGGTAGACAGATGAAGAAATTTGTTTCAGACTAAGTATTTTATGTCCTTTCTACACTGTTACTGGTGTGGTTTAGCTTGTCAGTAAATTTAACACCCTCAGAGGGAGTGAGTGGAAAAACAACCACTGGATGTGCTGAATGAGTCATTTCCTCCTCCCAGTCATTTGATGCTGTCTCCACCTGAAGAATTTTGTAACATTTCTGTCTCTATTTATTTCATTTCTGACTTTAGTGTGCACAGACAGCATGTCTCTGTTTCCAGTCCTTCTTGCAACTTCAATTTGGTGCCGTGAGTGTTTTTTCCTTTCGCCTCCTTCCTGTGTACAGTGAACACAGCCCTGATTCCAGACTCCAGGAGCTTCTCCCCTCACACAAGTTCTCTGCTTCCCGTTCCAGGTGGAGACACACAGTCAGTGCCCGTGCAAAGACCAGAGATGAATCATCAGCTGAAGGGCAGCTCTGCCAGCATGTTGTGCCTACTGATGGACACAAAGACTGTGCACAAGCAACTTCCTGGAGAGCCACCGAAGAGGATCCTGTACCTTTTAGGACAGACACCTGTTTATGATGACAGCACAGAGAGAAAGAGATACCAAGCTTGGAAGGATCCTGCTGAGCCCTTATATTACCTGAAGATAAATTCTGTAACCCCGAGGGATTCTGGCACTTATTATTGTGCATATTATGTCTATAGAAGCATCACAACATCACTCAGGCAAAGAGAAGCTGTACAAAAAGGTGCCTTGTGCTCTGAACACAAGCTCTGAACTCTGCAGCAGGAGAGGAAAAACAATGTCTTTGGACAGTTACTGAATAGATGATGTTACTGATTAGTGTATCACTTCAATACTCACATGTATCTGCAGCTTCCAGAAACTGGAATCTTCCTGTCAGTTAAAGGGAAATATATCAAACACTGCTCTTCAAATGAAGCCTTGATTTTCCTGAAAGCCCTCACCTGACAGTGAACAGAGACAGGCTCTGGTTGTGAGCTGCAAATCTCTTCTCTGTTAAAATCCTAGCACGCAGAGCATCGTCTCCATCCCCTCAGTTGTTTCTTTTGAATAGGAAAGACAGGAATATGAAAGGACAGAAGACCAGGTGATCCTGTACATCCCTCCTCATATTTTTCTTTTGTCTTCCTTTGCATTTCAGTCACTACAAATTCCTACCAGAGCCCAGAAATCTTATTTTTCTTGTCACAGCTCCTCACCTGATGTGTCCAAGACATAACTGAAATCCTCACCATGAGCCGTGCCCCAGGCAAGCTGAGCCCCTCCGAGCCTTTGGGTCAGTGTTCTGAACTTTACAAATCAGACTGTGCAATCAGAGACTGGTTCTAGCAAAGAGGGCATTATACTGACAGCAAGTCAGAACACTGAGATACTTCTATGTCCTCAAGTTTCTGATTTAGGTTAGAGTGCATGTGTTCAATATCCTTTGACATATTCCTCTAGTGCATCTGCACCTTAAAAATGAGCTCAAATGCCTCCACAGTGATGGGTTTACGGCTCCACAGCCTCTGAACACTGCTTTTGCTCAACTTTCCATGTGATTTGAGCATAAAATATCTTCCTATGGATGTTTGTGCCTTCCTCAACTATTTGAAAAACAGGTTGCACTATATGTGACTGCAGATGTTAACTTCAACCAGCTTACCTTTTTTCTTTGTATTGTGGGAGCTGAGGATTTCTCACAACCAGTCTAGGACGTTTCTGAAGTGAGTTGCCACAATTTCCTGACGCAGGTGATTGAGCAGCCTCCAAGGAAATGTGCTCTGCTGGACCTCCAACTCAAAGGCAGCAGGACTCCCTGAAGAAGGAGCAAAAAGCTGCTGACTGAACTCAGGCATAGCAATGAAGTGTTCATCAGGTAGGAGTAGGGGCAGCTGATACAGGAGCTGATTCTCAACCATGCAGGGATGGGTTCAGGAAAGCGCTAGCCCAACTTGAATTGAATTTGGCAAAGGATAGAAAGGGCATCAAGAAAGAGTTATACAAGACAGAGGTAGCAAAAGAAAGATTAAGAAAAGCTGCAGCGTGGGGCAGGGAATCTGGTGAGAAATGACAAGGGAAAACCTGAGGTACTCACTGCTTCCTTTGCCTCAATATTCACACACAAGAATGACCCTCAGGAATCCCAGACCCCTGAGACCAGGTGGAGCAAGAAAGACACAACCTTTGGGGGAGAAGGACCAGGTTACTGAGCACTTAACACACAGAAGTCTGTGGCTCCTGATGGGATGCAGCCACAAGTGCTGAGCCAGCTGGCCAATGCCTTTGCAAAGGGACTTTCACCTACTTTTGAAAGCTCACAACAACCAATACAGGTTCCCGAAGACCAAAAGAAACAAACACCACTCCTGTTTTCAAGAAAGACTGTGAACTCCAGGCAGGTTGGTCCTATCTCAATCCTTGGGAAGGTGATGGAATTGAAAGCTTGGAACTCATTTACAGACACAGGGAGATGCAGAAGGTGATCAGGATTAGTCAGCATGGATTTACAAAGGGGAAGTTATTTAGATAGCTTTAGACAATGAAGCTCTCTGCAAAGTAGGTTTTGGCCATTTAATCACCAACAAGTCTATTTAGTGATAAGCTGAACCTGGCAAGGGATTTTGTAGACCAATCTTCTGGCAGGTGCATGTGTCCTCTTGGCATAGACACCACTGTGTTAGATCTGTAATTATTCCAAGGAGGGGCTTGCTGTATTAGAAAGCCACAGTACAAAACCTAGACAGTAGCTGTAAATTAATCATGTGAGATGCAGCCACTGCTGTATTTCTTTGCTCCTCATCTGGGATCAGGTGCCTGACAGAATTCTGCTGTGTGATCAGAAGAACAACAATGGACTGCTCCTGTTTCATGCATGGGAGTTTTTGGAAGAGGAGTTTGAGTTCTCAGGTCCTCAACACACAACTGCCAAGGCACTTTTCACCCTGCTTTTAAGCACAGTTGCCCGTGCAGGAGACTGTCAAGGGATGGTACTGGGATGAGGGATCTTTTCCAAGACCCTCCCTGCACTTCACCTTAAAATCTGCTTTGCAGCTCTCTATCCTTGTCACTTTATTGTGTCCTGCCATTTTTTAAGTAATTTCTCCTTCTCATCTCCCTCAGCGTGACCTGATTCAAGAGGCTTTTCCACAGTTATTTTTTGGGAAGAGAGGGACCCTTTCCATTGCCACCACACAGAGGCAGCTGTCTCCCCTTCCCTGACTCTGCCAGGAGCCCTGCACTCACAGGCACCTTTCCAAGGCACTTGGCAGCATGTGCTTCCACCAGCCCACTGCATGGAGCAGCTGCCAGCAGGAGGGAGGCTGAAGCAACTCAATTCCTTCACACCCAGGGAGCTGCAGCCCGGGCTCTCATGCACAGGGGAGACCCCACAGCCCCAGAGCGACTCACCAAGATGTGTCTCTGCAGGGACTGTTGGCAGCAGCTGCTCTCATTTGTTTGCCACTCTCTTCTTCAGTCGGTGTTTGCACCTCAGCTGAGCTTGGGAACTGAAATCCTGTGGCTGTGCGTTTCCTCCCGCAGCCCAAAGCAGAGTGGGGACAAGTGCCCGCGGTGCAGCTGCCCAGGTGCTGCAGCCTGATGGCCTGGGCTGCTCTGGTGGAGGGCAGAGCTGCACAGGGACACCCCAGGCACTTGTGTACTCTGCAGCTGGGTGAGCAAGCTGAGGCAGCAAAGGGCGGTTCCCAACAGCAGGGGAGAATGCCTCCCACCCTCTTGGACCCTGTGCACCCCCCTGCAGCCTTGGGGGTGGTGCACACTCACTGCCCGCCCAAAGAGTGCCAGGCTGAGACCTTCCCTCCACCATACACAGCTGCCTTTGCTCAGTCACTCTGACTCAAGGTCTGTGGGGCCACAACCCATGGATTTGCCAGTGTTTCTCATATTTCCGTGGAAAGCAGACAGGACTGCAGCCTTTTAAGCAATTTTACCATTTGGTAGCCTGGAGAGGGTTTTCTGCACCTCATCTTCATTCCTAAAGACCATTCAAGAGTGTCACCTCCTCTTTCACACAACACGGTTCCTCCCCATCTGGGGTCCCTTCCACTCTCCTCAGAGTCTCAACGAGAGCAGAGTGTGACAAGCAAACATGCTGCTGCTGGCAGTGCTTGTGGCCACAGCCACTTGGTCTTGTAAGTACTTTCTTATTATTCTACCTTTCTTCTCAGAAACTCAGGGCTGTGCAAACTGGTGTCTATCACTGAATTCCAGCTAATTGCATCATTTTTCCTTTTCTCTTTCCTAGATGGATTTACACAGGAAATTCCCGTGCAGAGTCCTATATCCATCACCATGTTCCAAAACCGTGCACGAATGATTTGTGACATTAAAATATTAGGGGAAAGTTTTGATTTTACTTTCATACACTGGTATCTGCAGAAGGAGGGTGAAGCTCCAAAGAGGCTCCTGTTCTCGTTTCAAGGAAAAACTGTTGTTGAAAGTAACTTTGAACCAAGCAGATACACCGTTGAAACATATTCCAACCTGAGACAGTGTTCTCTTACAATAAAAGATGTAAATTCCAATGATGCTGCTACTTATTACTGTGCCTACTGGGAACGTCACTGTGATTGAAACTCAAAGATCATCAAGGCAAAAACCACCCACAACATCTCAACCACAAGGCTGTAACTGTGCCTCTCCACCAGTCTTCTCTCTGTCTGATGTGAGCAGCTGAAAGGCCAAAGCTTTTTCTGCTTCTCAAAAAGAGCAGCTAACCCTGCACAAGTGCCCTTTTCAAAGTCTGGGTCATCATTAGGACTCCTGTCTTCAACACACATCTGCTCTTTTAAGCACAAAGGGAGTCTTCACAGCCTTAAGACTTAGCACAGAAACACTGGACACTCCCCTGCTCCTTTGGTGCTGTTTGCACAGCCATGGCAGAAGTCAGGTGGACAGAAGTCTGGGAGCAAACAGAGCAGCCTTGATCTTCTGGTCCAGCCACCGTCCTTCTTTAGGAAAGAGAAGGCAACAAAAGAAAGACAACATGCTGAAGGGAGTACCTTGGTGAGTGGGAATGATATACTTGCCAATTCTGAGCATTGCTGAGGAAAATATCCCCCCTATAGTCTTCCCTGCTATACATGTAAGCAAGTGTTAGCCCCTGGAAAATCTGTAAGTTCTGTTTACCTGATTTGGATACCACAATATCCCACTCCGACCCACTTAAATTAGAGATTTACAATCTCTTGCCTGGCACTGCTAATGTTGTCATGCTTATAACTGTCATCTTCTTTCTTTTCATGGTAAGACAAAGAGAATAGAAAGGATTTTTATTGGAAGAAGGATGTTGTCTGAAGCTGTCAAGGTTGATGGAGTTTCTTCAAGTTTGTAAGAAGTCAGTATACGTCCCTGGCCATGGCAAGACCTTCAAAGAAAAGCGTGACAGAAATAGTTTTTGCTTGTGACTATAGCCAGGTATGTGCTTACTCATCAGCTTTTCTTTTCCTGGTGATTGGATACCTAAAGTGCTGGACCATCACACAGAATGAACTGTGGGACTTTAGAAAGACCCAGCTAGCTGTGAATTAACACTACACACCAGTAGCCTCAGGTCTTGAAAGTCTTAAAGGCAAAGCAAGTTTAAGCAGGCAAGTGCTCTGTGATTTCATGGATCCATGGAATCAAATACTAATAGAATGGTTTGGATTGGAAGGGACCTTAAAGATTATCCCGTTCCAACCCTCTCCACCATGGACAGGGTCACCTTCCACTTGATCAGGTTGCTCAGGGGGATAGCCAACTTGGATTTATTTCCAGGGAGGATATAACAACAGCTTCCCTGTGCTGTCTATTGCAGTGCCTCACCACCCTTGTACTAAAGAACTTCTTCCTTAACATCAATTCTAAAGCTCCCCTCTTTTGACTCAAGCCTGGTTACCCCTTGTCCTATCCCTATCTATCCATGAAAATGTCACTCTTCCTCTTTTTCAGAAGCCCCCATCAGGTACTGGAAAGCTGCAATGAGGTATCCCCTGACTATCTTCTTCTTCAGGCCAAAGAGCCCCAGCTCCCTCAGACTATTTTCATAGGAGAGGTCCTGCAGCCCTCTGAGCCTGTTTGCAGCTCTCTGGACCTACTGCAGCAGCTCCAAGTCTGTCTTGTACTCAGGACTCTAGACCTGATCAGAACATTCCAGCTGAGGTCTCTCAAGGGCAGAGTAGAGGGGGAGAATCACCTCTCTTGACTAGCTGGCCACCTCTCTTTTGACAATATAGCACAGGATGGGGTTGGTCTTTTGGGCTGTGCGTGGACATTGTTGGGTTATATCCTGCCATTGTTCCACCAGAATCCCCAAGTCCTCCTCTGCAGGTCTGCTCTCCAGGAGTTCTTCTCCCAGTCTGGCCTCATGTCTGGGATTGCCCTGACCCAGAGAAGCAGCTTGCACTTGGAGTTCTTCAACCTCAAGTGGTTTTCATGGGCCCAGTTCTCAAGTCTGCTCACATCCCTCTGGATGGCATAGTTACTGAATCAGAGCTGGCCAGTGGTGTGATGCAGAGCTCTCAGCCAGGAATTGGTACTGTCACATGATGTCTCTGTTCATAGGATCTCATGGCAGCTTTCTGGAGTTTTCTCTTAGTTCAGTGGATACTTCTGTGTTGTAGTTTTCTGCCTTCTGTATACGGTGACTTGCAGCACCCAGTACTTGCAGTGGTGCAGGTAACATTGCTCTTTTTCTCAAGAAACCTTCCCTTGTGGTGTTGTCATGGTGTCAGAAAGCATCCTGCACCAGATCTCATCCTGATCAGAATACATGTCATCACTATAACCTTTATAAGATAGTGAAAGTGATGTGGAGCATGCAGAGTCCCATTTCCTGTGGTTTCATCACCCCTAGAATGCTACAAATGTTTCACAGGTGAGCAACAGTTTCTGAGCTTCACAACACTCAGTTATGGTCTGTCCATAGAGCAAAACATCACCAGGACAGTGTCCCTCTCCTCCTCCATCTCCTCCTCACGAGAGCTACCGGTTACTCAATGTCATGGACATAATCCAATAGCCCCTGCAACTGCAGGACGTGTCATGGTGGTCTCCTTCACTCTGTGTCTAAGGACATGGCAGGAGAAGCACTGGTTGGCCTCTTTCTCTGTCTACATCATTCCTGCCCTTACTTTTGATTAGGATGTTCCTGTCCAGGAGACTTCAGCGCAGACCCCTGCATGTTTTTAGAACTACTTCAGGTGAAAGGCCTTCACACTCTAGTTCCTCCCTCTAGCCTCAAATAGCAATTTCTCAACATGGCTTTGCAGTCATTGTGCCACAGAGATCCCAGAAGGGCTCTAAGTTGTTTTGCTTGTAATGCCAGACTATGCCTGCAGACTGTTTTCTCTTTTTTTGCCACAGGTGGCTCTGCATGAGACTTGCAGCAAAGCCCCTTATCCATCACCAAGCCAGGAGGCAAAACGGTGCTAATCAACTGCCATGTCTCCAGCCCTGATTTTAGCACCATTTTCATTCACTGCTACCAACAGAAGGTCAAGGCAGCTCCCGAGCATATGGCCTACATGTCCTCCAGGACTTTCCTGGAAAACCAGGCTGACGAGGGCAAGTTTAGTGTGGAGAAGGATGCCAGCAAATCTATCTGCACCCTGACAGTGAGCAGAATAACTCCGCAAGATTCCGCCACCTACTACTGTGACAGGTGGGATGCACAGCAGCAGAAAGCCACAGGGGACCTGCACAAAGACCTGCCAAAGCAGAACCTGAAGTGTTTGACAATGCGCAGGAACATCAGCACCCTGCTATTCCCACCAGCCTTGAATCAGATTGTGCAGGCAGCCACACACCAAAGGTGCTGCTGAGCTTTGCAGGGGCACCTTCAGCCACTACCAGAACAGCTGCTCTTCCACTCTGTCAACACAAAGGCATCTTTACAGGTCTGGATTGCAGGGTGGGCTACAATCCTTTCTAATCTCGTTACCTTAAAAGCACATCTTTGGAACAAATCCACAGTTAAGCCTAAGACTCTAGAGGTAATATGCCTTTTTTGTACCTCTCTGTCAGTAGAGAATCTGATATTATTTTCTCTTTGTTTTCTGTTTGGAGTTGATCAAACCTTCAATTAGGTTAAATCAAAACTCACCTGATTGAGTTCAGTGGGGCTTCTCCCTTTCCAGGGCAGCAAGACTGCAACTATAAAAGAGAAAGACATTCATGTAAGTCATTTCAGCTCTTTCAGTTAATCTGTAAATGACTTAAGGTAGCTGAGGGGCTGGGGTGGAAGGGAGAGAGGGAGAGAGAGGGTTTGTGCCCTTTGTGTAAAAGCCATAATTGGACTGTTAACATTTAGCAGGGTTCAATCAGGCTGCTTAGTCTCAAACAACACCCACCTGTTACCAGGACAGCCTCTCCAGATTATGCCCCAGTGACTCATTTCCTTTCCTCAGCCCAGCCCTGTGCCCCTACCAGCAGTGCTGTCCCTTCCTCCCAGAGGCAGACACCAGGAAGACCCCTCAGGATGTTGCTGCTTGCCCTCCTTGCCCTGAGTACAGCCTGTCATTGTAGGCTCCCCTTGGCACCTGGCACGGGGCAGCTGCAGGAAGCATGCCCTGTTCATGTGTGTGAGTTAATAGCAAGCTGAGAGTATTTGTCCTGTTCTCTCTCCTCCTTTCTAGATGGACAAGCACAAGTGCTTCTGAGGCAGAGTCAAGCCTCGGTTACAGGACAGCCCAGTGCTGAAGCATCCATGAACTGCACAGCCGAGGGCATCTCTGATTCCACCTACGAGTATGTCCATTGGTACCGACAGGTGCCCCCCAGAGCTCCTGAGCGCATCCTGTATATTGGAGGGCAATCTGTGGCTTATGATGACAAGTCCTAGGAGAAAAAGTATTCTTGTGTGAGGAAAGGTAAAACTGTCTTCACTTTCACAGTCAAGAACATCAAAGCCAATGATGAAGGCACCTACTACTGCACCTACTGGCAGCTCCACACAGTCAGTGGGTGACTGGCAGCCTGTCCAGAAAGCTCTGTGTGCCTTGAGGGGCAATGCTTTCTGTCAAATGCAAAGAACCTTAATGGCACCTTCCTGTCTCTGAAACATCCCAGCAAGTTTATACTGAGTATGTTTATATGAATATTAGACCAGAAGAAACACAAAGATGTGTCACGACTGAGCTGGCATAATGGTCTATGCTGGGGAAAAGGAACCCTCCTGTGAGTGATGGCATTGCAGTTAAATTATACAGTAAGAAAGTGGGTCTTTGAATAATAGAAATATTTCCCCAAATACATTCTGAGAAAGCAAAAATTAAGCCATGGTGAGTTGGGAGCAGAGGTAGAAGGTATTTCCACAGAAGGTTTAGCCTGGGAGGCTTCAGATCCAAGAGATGGTGGAGATATGGGTGACACTCATCAGCAGTCACTCCCATCTTAATGGTTATGATAACAATGACCCCTTCTTATAGGCAAGGGTCTGTTTCACCAGGTAACATCTGAAAAGACTGTTCCAAGAAAGGATTGTGAAGATCGTGTACAAGGGAAAACTGCAGACTAGAGCAGGGATATGGAAATCGTGATACAGCCCTGCTGAACCAGGTAGCTGTGAGGAGAGACAAAGTGAAATTCCACTTGTGTGACAGTGGGATTCACAACCTCATGTCCATGTGAGGGGCTTTTTTTTCTTTCCTTGTAGATATGCCTGAACTACAGGACCTGACACAAATTCCTGTATTTATCACAAGGACAACAGAACAACATCAACTTTCTGTCCTACTGAGATGGGATTTATTTGTGTACACTGCTATTGACAATGGCCTAAAAGAGCTCCAGAGGATTCTCTCTTATGGGACCATTCACTGTAACATATTTGTAGGGCACCTCTCCAGGATTCTGCAATGAGGAAAAGTACAAGATAAAACAGGAGGTAGCAAACAGCTGGCTGGAGTTTTTCTGTGTACGTTCACTTGGTAAGTCTGAATTGAGTGTAATAGGTAGACAGATGAAGAAATTTGTTTCAGACTGAGTATTTTATGTTCTTTCTACACTGTTACTGGTGTGGTTTAGCTTGTCAGTAAATTTAACACCCTCAGAGGGAGTGAGTGGAAAAACAACCATTGGATGTGCTGAATGAGTCATTTCCTCCTCCCAGTCATTTGATGCTTTCTCCACCTGAAGAGTTTTGTAACATTTCTGTCTCTATTTATTTCATTTCTGACTTTAGTGTGCACAGACAGCATGTTGCTGTTTCCAGTCCTTCTTGCAACTTCAATTTGGTGCCGTGAGTGTTTTTTCCTTTTGCATCCTTTCTGTGTACAGTGAACACAGCCCTGATTCCAGACTCCAGGAGCTTCTCCCCTCACACAAGTTCTCTGCTTCCCCTTCCAGGTGGAGACTCTCAGTCAGTGCCCTTGCAAACACCAGAGATGCAGCAACAGCTGAAGGGCAGCTCTGCCTGCATGTTGTGCCAACTGACGGACGCAAGGACTGTGCACTGGTACAAGCAGCTTCCTGGAGAGCCACTGAACTGGATTCCGTTCCTGTTAGGACAGACACCTGTTTATGATGACAGCACAAAGAGAAAGAGATATCAAGCTTGGAAGAATCCTACTGATCCCTTATATTACCTGAAGATAAATTCTGTAACCCCGAGGGATTCTGGCACTTATTATTGTGCATATTATGTCTATAGAAGCATCACAACATCACTCAGGCAAAGAGAAGCTGTACAAAAAGTGCCTTTTGCTCTGAACACAAGCTCTGAACTCTGCAGCAGGAGAGGAAAAACAATGTCTTTGGACAATTACTGAATAGATGATGTAACTGATCAGTGTATCACTTCAATACTCACATGTATCTGCAGCTTCCAGAAACTGGAATCTTCCTGTCACTTAAAGGGAAATATATCAAACACTGCTCTTCAAATGAAGCCTTGATTTTCCTGAAAGCCCTCACCTGACAGTGAACAGAGACAGGCTCTGGGTGGGAGCTGCAAATCTCTTCTCTGTTAAAATCCTAGCAAGCAGAGCATCGTCTCCATCTCTTCAGTTATTTCTTTTGAATAGGAAAGACAGGAATATGAAAGGACAGAAGACCAGGTGATCCTGTACATCCCTCCCCATATTTTTCTTTTGTCTTCCTTTTCATTTCAGTCACTACAAATTCCTACAAGAGCCCAGAAATCTTATTTTTCTTGTCACAGCTCCTCACCTGATGTGTCCAAGACATAACTGAAATCCTCACCATGAGCCGTGCCCCAGGCAAGCTGAGCCCCTCTGAGCCTTTGGGTCAGTGTTCTGAACTTTACAAATCAGACTGTGCAATCAGAGACTGGTTCTAGCAAAGAGGGCATTATACTGACAGCAACTCAGAACACTGAGATACTTCTATGTCCTCAAGTTTCTTATTTAGGTTAGAGTGCATGTGTTCAATATCCTTTGACATATTCCTCTAGTGCATCTCCACCTTAAAAATGAGCTCAAATGCCTCCACAGTGATGGGTTTACGGCTCCACAGCCTCTGAACTCTCCTTTTGCTCAACTTTCCATGTGATTTGAGCATAAAATGTCTTGCTATAGTTGTTTGTGCCTTCCTCAACTATTTGAAAAACAGGTTGCACTACAAGTGACTGCAGATGTCAACTTCAGCCAGCTTACCTTTTTTCTTTGTATTGTGGGAGCTGAGGATTTCTCACAACCAGTCTAGGAGGGTTCTGAAGTGAGTTGCCACAATTTCCTGATGGAGGTGATTGAGCAGCCTACAAGGAAACGTGCTCTGCTGGACCTCCAACTCAAAGGCAGCAGGACTCCCTCAAGGAGGAGCAAAAAGCTGCTGACTGAACTCAGGCATAGCAATGAAGTGTTCAGCAGGTAGGAGTAGGGGCAGCTGATGCAGGAGCTGCTGCTCAGCCATGCAGGGATGGGTTCAGGAAAGCACTAGCCCAGCTTGAATTGAATTTGGCAAAGGATAGAAAGGGCATCAAGAAAGGGTTATACAAGATAGAGGCAGCAAGAGAAAGGTAGGGAAAGCTGCTGCGTGAGGCAGGGAAACTGGTGAGAAATGGCAAGGGAAAACCTGAGGTACTCACTGCTTCCTTTGCCTCAGTATTCACACACAAGAATGACCCTCAGGAATCCCAGACCCCTGAGACCAGGTGGAGCAAGAAAGACACACCCTTTGGGGGAGAAGGATCAGGTTACTGAGCACTTAACACACAGAAGTCTGTGGCTCCTGATGGGATGCACCCACAAGTGCTGAGCCAGCTGGCCCATGCCTTTGCAAGGGGACTTTCACCTACTTTTGAAAGCTCACAACAACCAATACAGGTTCCTGAAGACCAGAAGAAACAAACGCCACTCCTATTTTCAAGAAAGACTGTGAACTCCAGACAGGTTGGTCCTATCTAGATCCTTGGGAAGGGGATGGAATTCAAAGCCTGGAACTCATTTACAGACACAGGGAGATGCAGAAGGTGATCAGGATTAGTCAGCATGG
Source organism: Pithys albifrons albifrons (assembly GCF_047495875.1). Classification (NCBI taxonomy): domain Eukaryota; kingdom Metazoa; phylum Chordata; class Aves; order Passeriformes; family Thamnophilidae; genus Pithys; species Pithys albifrons. The sequence continues at coordinate 50,852,582 of NC_092464.1, read as the reverse complement.
ATTTACAAAGGGGAAGTTATTTAGATAGCTTTAGACAATGAAGCTCTCTGCAAAGTAGGTTTTGGCCATTTAATCACCAACAAGTCTATTTAGTGATAAGCTGAACCTGGCAAGGGATTTTGTAGACCAATCTTCTGGCAGGTGCATGTGTCCTCTTGGAATAGACACCACTGTGTTAGATCTGTAATTATTCCAATTAGGGGCTTGCTGTATTAGAAAGCCACAGTACAAAACCTAGACAGGAGCTGTAAATTAATCATGTGAGATGCAGCCACTGCTGCATTTCTTCGCTCCTCATGTGGGATCAGGTGCCTGACAGAATTCTGCTGTGTGATCAGAAGCACAACAATGGACTGCTCCTGTTTCATGCATGGGAGTTTTTGGAAGAGGAGTTTGAGTTCTCAGGTCCTCAACACACAACTGCCAAGGCACTTTTCACCCTGCTTTTAAGCACAGTTGCCCGTGCAGGAGACTGTCAAGGATGGTACTGGGATGAGGAATCTTTTCCAAGACCCTCCCTGCACTTCACCTTAAAATCTGTTTTGCAGCTCTCTATCCTTGTCACTTTATTGTGTCCTGCCATTTTTTAAGTAATTTCTCCTTCTCGTCTCCCTCAGCGTGACCTGATAGAAAATTCAAGAGGCTTTTCCACAGTTATTTTTTGGGAAGAGAGGGACCCTTTCCATTGCCACCACACAGAGGCAGCTGTCTCCCCTTCCCTGACTCTGCCAGGAGACCTGCACTCACAGGCACCTTTCCAAGGCACTTGGCAGCATGTGCTTCCACCAGCCCACTGCATGGAGCAGCTGCCAGCAGGAGGGAGGCTGAAGCAACTCAATTCCTTCACACCCAGGGAGCTGCAGCCCAGGCTCACCAGGCCCTGGGGAGACCCCTCAGCCCCAGAGCGACTCACCAAGATGTGTCTCTGCAGGGGCTGTTGGCAGCAGCTGCTCTCATTTGTTTGCCACTCTCTTCTTCAGTCGGTGTTTGCACCTCAGCTGAGCTTGGGAACTGAAATCCTGTGGCTGTGCGTTTCCTCCCGCAGCCCAAAGCAGAGTGGGGACAAGTGCCCACGGTGCAGCTGCCCAGGTGCTGCAGCCTGATGGCCTGGGCTGCTCTGGTGGAAGGCAGAGCTGCACAGGGACCCCCCAGGCACTTGTGCACTCTGCAGCTGGGTGAGCAAGCTGAGGCAGCAAAGGGCGGTTCCCAACAGCAGGGGAGAATGTCTCCCACCCCCTTGGACCCTGTGCACCCCCCTGCACCACTCGGGGGTGGTGCACACTCACTGCCTGCCCAGCGAGTGCCAGGCTGAGACCTTCCCTCCACCATACACAGCTGCCTTTGCTCAGTCACTCTGACTCAAGGTCTGCGGGGCCACAATCCTTGGATTTACCAGTGTTTCTCATATTTCCATGGAAAGCAGACAGGACTGCAGCCTTTTAAGGAATTTTACCATTTGGTAGCCTGGAGAGGGTTTTCTGCACCTCATCTTCATTCCTAAAGACCATTCAAGAGTGTCACCTCCTCTTTCACACAACACAGTTCCTCCCCATCTGGGGTCCCTTCCACTCTCCTCTGAGTCTCAACGAGAGCAGAGTGTGACAAGCAAACATGCTGCTGCTGGCAGTGCTTGTGGCCACAGCCACTTGGTCTTGTAAGTACTTTCTTATTATTCTACCTTTCTTCTCAGAAACTCAGGGCTGTGCAAACAGGTGTCTATCACTGAATTCCAGCTAATTGCATAATTTTTCCTTTTCTCTTTCCTAGATGGATTTACACAGGAAATTCCCATGCAGAGTCCTATATCCATCACCATGTTCCAAAACCGTGCACAAATGATTTGTGACATTAAAATATTAGGGGAAAGTTTTGATGTTACTTTCATACACTGGTATCAGCAGAAGGAGGGTGAAGCTCCAAAGAGGCTCCTGTTCTCGTTTGAAGGAGAAACTGTTGTTGAAAGTAACTTTGACCCAAGAAGATACACTGTTGAAACATATTCCAACCTGAGACAGTGTTCTCTTAAAATAAAAGATGTAAATCCCAATGATGCTGCAACTTACTACTGCGCCTACTGGGACCCTCACCTTGATTGAAACTCAAAGATCATCAAGGCAAAAAACCACCCACAACATCTCAACCACAAGGCTGTAACTGTGTCTCTCCACCAGTCTTCTCTCTATCTGATGTGAGCAGCTGAAAGGCCAAAGCTTTTTCTGCTTCTCAAAAAGAGCAGCTAACCTTGCACAAGTGTCCTTTTCAAAGTCTGGGTCATCATTAGGACTCCTGTCTTCAGCACACATCTGCTCTTCTAAGCACAAAGGGAGTCTTCACAGCCTTAAGACTTAGCACAGAAACACTGGACACTCCCCTGCTCCTTTGGTGCTGTTTGCACAGCCATGGCAGAAGTCAGGTGGCCAGAAGTCTGGGAGCAAACAGAGCAGCCTTGATCTTCTGGTCCAGCCACCGTCCTTCTTTAGGAAAGAGAAGGCAACAAAAGAAAGACAACATGCTGAAGGGAGTACCTTGGTGAGTGGGAATGATATACTTGCCAATTCTGAGCACTGCTGAGGAAAATACCCCCCCTATAGTCTTCCCTACTGTACATGTCAGCAAGTGTTAGCCCCTGGAAAATCTGTAAGTACTGTTTACCTAATTTGGATACCACAATCTCTTGCCTGGCACAGCTAATGTTGTCATGCTTATAACTGTCATCTTCTTTCTTTTCGTAGTAAGACAAATACAACAGAAAGGATTTTTATTGGAAGAAGGATGTTGTCTGAAGCTGTCAAGGTTGATGGAGTTTCTTCAAGTTTGTAAGAAGTCAGTATATGTCCCTGGGCATGGCAGGCTCTTCAAAGAAAAGTGTCACAGGATTAATTTTTGCTTGTGACTATAGCCAGGTATGTGCTTACTCATCAGCTTTTCTTTTCCTGGTGATTGGATACCTAAAGTGCTGGACCATCACACAGAATGAGCTGTGGGACTTTAGAAAGACCCAGCTAGCTGTGAATAAACACTACACACCAGTAGCCTCAGGTCTTGAAAGTCTTAAAGGCAAAGCAAGTTTAAGCAGGCAAGTGCTCTGTGATTTCATGGATCCATGGAATCATGTACTAATAGAATGGTTTGGGTTGGAAGGGACCTTAAAGATCATCCCGTTCCAACCCTCTCCACCATGGACAGGGTCACCTTCCACTTGATCAGGTTGCTCAGGGGGCTAGTCAACTTGGATTTATTTCCAGGGAGGATATATCAACAGCTTCCCTGTGCTGTCTATTGCAGTGCCTCACCACCCTTGTACTAAAGAACTTCTTCCTTAACATCAATTCTAAAGCTCCCCTCTTTTGGCTCAAGACTGGTTACCCCTTGTCCTATCACTGTCTATCCATGAAAATGTCACTCTTCCTCTTTTTCATAAGCCCCCATCAGGTACTGCAAAGCTGCAATGAGGTATCCCCTGACTCTCTTCTTCTTCAGGCCAAAGATCCCCAGCTCCCTCAGACTATTTTCATAGGAGAGGTCCTGCAGCCTTCTGAGCCTGTTTGCAGCTCTCTGGACCTACTGCAGCAGCTCCATGTCTGTCTTGTACTCAGGACTCTAGACCTGATCAGAACATTCCAGCAGAGGTCTCACAAGGGCAGAGTAGAGGGGGAGAATCACCTCTCTTGACTTGCTGACCACCTCTCTTTTGATAATATCCACAGGATGGGGTTGGTCTTTTGGGCTGTGCGTGGAAATTGTTGGGTTATATCCTGCCATTGTTCCACCAGAATCCCCAAGTCCTCCTCTGCAGGTCTGCTCTCCAGGAGTTCTTCTCCCAGTCTGGCCTCATGTCTGGGATTGCCCTGACCCAGAGAAGCAGCTTACACTTGGAGTTCTTCAACCTCAAGTGGTTTTCATGGGCCCAGTTCTCAAGTCTGCTCACATCCCTCTGGATGGCATAGTTCACTGAATCAGAGCTGGCCAGTGGTGTGATGCAGAGCTCTCAGCCAGAAATTGGTACTGCCACATGATGTCTCTCTTCATAGGATCTCATGGCAGCTTTCTGGAGTTTTCTCTTAGTTCAGTGGATACTTCTGTGTTGTAGTTTTCTGGCTTCTGTATATGGTGACTTGCAGCACCCAGTACTTGCAGTGGTGCAGGTAAGATTGCTCTTTTTCTCAAGAAACCTTCCCTTGTGGTGTTGTCATGGTGTCAGAAAGCATCCTGCACCAGATCTCATCCTCATCAGAATACATGTCATCACTATAACCTTTATAAGATAGTGAAAGTGATGTGGACCATGAAGAGTCCCATTTCCTGTGGTTTCATCACCTCTAGAATGCTACAAATGTTTCACAGGTGAGCAACAGTTTCTGAGCTTCACAACACTCAGTAGTGGTCTGTCCATAGAGCAAAACATCACCAGGACAGTGTCCTTGTTCTCCTTGTCCTTCTCCTCCTCACATGAGAGCTCTCGGTTACTCACTGTCATGGACATAATCCAATAGCCCCTGCAACTGCAGGGCGTGTCATGGTGGTCTCCTTCACTCTGTGTCTAAGGACATGGCAGGAGAAGCACTGGTTGGCCTCTTTCTCTGTCTACATCATTTCTGCCCTTACTTTGTGATTAGGATGTTCCTGTCCAGGAGACTTCAGTGCAGACCCCTGCTTGTTTTTAGAACTACTTCAGCTGAAAGATCTTCACACTCTAGTTCCTCCCTCTAGCCTCAAAAAGCATTTTCTCAACATGTCTTTGCAGTCATTGTGCCACAGAGATCCCAGAAGGGCTCTCAGTTGCTTTAGTTGAAATGCCAGACTAAGCCTGCAGGCTGTATGATTGGCAGTAGTCGTAACTCCTCTGATGTTATCTTGGGCTGGTTTGTGAGAAACCCCTGCACAAAAGCGTTCTTCTCCCCCCCAGCCAGTGGGTATGAAAAGCTGCCAGTGAGTTGCTGTAGTAGAGTTCCAATAGATGGGCAGTCAATAACCACATTTTGGGGGCAGAAAATGCAACCTGCAGCACCTTCAGGATGCTTCTGATGCTGACTCTGCCTCCTTTTCCTCTACTGAACTGTGATTAGACAATGAAAAACTGAACTCCATGCTGAGTGTCACTAAACTGTGTGTGTGAGGAGGAGTGTAGCACTTGGGGAAAGAGCAGTATTTTCACCTGAAGGTAAGTGGATTTTTACATGTTAACCCTGTGTACCTGTTTGTGGGTCTGAAATAAAAGAAAAACCTTCACCTAAGGCATGAAGTGGAGGGGTTTATGTAACAAATTTTGCAACATTTCAGGAAAGAGATTTGTTCTCGAGGGCTTTAGATATCAGCTGGACATTCAGTCACAAGTCTGAAATTCGTGACATCCTCCCAGCAGCCAAGGGCCAGGCCTTCGTGCAGCCTCCCACGGATGATGGGGAAAAAAAATGGGATTTTCACCAGTGGTACAGCAAGAGAGCACACCAGGTTATTGCAAAGACAAAGCACAGTGTGGACTTCCTGGATCAAATACTTTGGCGCAGGAACGAAGCTTATTGTGTCCAGTAAGTATCATAATCATTGAACTGACTTTCACAGAATCATTCAGATTCTCAGATAATTAAGAATGAAAGACTGCAGGAAAATTAATTTCTCTCTGATAAATCAATGGGGTTTCTTTGTTTACTGTGCTGGATGCCCCAGTTGGGTGCACCCTTGACAACAGAGATTGTCTCTAGAACAAGTGCTGAATATTTATAAAGGATGGGGGTAAAAATTTAAATATTGCAGTGGATTAATTGCTGTTATGGGAAAGAAATTTTGTCTTCTTCAAAGTTTACTCTTAGAACAGCAAGGGAGAAAAACAAAGGTTTTTTTCCTGATGGAAGTCTAGTCTAAATTGATTAAGAAGAAAAATTCCCTGATGTAATAAATTTCTAGTTCCTGGCCCTACTGGAAGTAACTGGATTACTTTTGTATTTGTATTATTCTTAATTGTGGTGAAGCTGCGCAATCAGTAGGATGAATGCTGTTTTCAGTAGAAAGGATATAGCAATGCCTACACTATGTTGCTCAGAAAATACATGACATTATCAAGGTGACCATAATTAAGCCAAATTGCAAACAGCTGAGGAGAGTTACAGGGAAATTTAAAATGTTACCTATCCATGACTCTGAGCCAAAATTTTCTGAACTTTTTACTCATTACAAAAATTGAAGAATTTATAAAAATGACACTGTAGTCAATGTTTAAAATTCAGTTATTGCACTGGGTCAGATTTATCACCAACCTGTAAATCAGAGAGACTTTTTCTGTAGCCTATGCAAAAAAGTGCACTGCAGGAGATATTGCTAAGCATTGTGAGACTGTGGGATCCTGATGTCAAAATATTTGGAAGTGGAACTAAGCTTATTGTTTCAAGTAAGTACAAAATATAAAACTCAACTACTTCTGAAATGCTTTTGAATGCACTTTGAATGATATTGGCTGGCCTGAAGTGATCTGCTCTTTTAATCCCTTCTGGTTTCAATTCTGCTGAATGCCTTGCAGGATTTCCCCCTTAGACAGCATTTCCATTTGCAGAACAAAACATAACTGTTGTGTACTTCTGTATGAAATGGGGGAAGCACAACAGCTATTGCAGCACAGATGTGTAACTAATCTAGTATTGTTTTCTTTGCAAAGATGAATTTAAACATGGCAAAGAAACATTTGGAGAACAGAAAGATGTTTGTGTCTATAAGTATGCACATTCAACCTTTGTCATATTCTTTATTCGTTCTGAAAGAAACGTGTCCAACCTTTGTGTTACTCATATTTTTTGAAAAGCAAAAGTTTTTCCTTTAGGACTGTGTCTGACTGTACCAAATGGAAGAGTCATCTGAGGTGTGCCCAAAACAGTTTTAAGGAAGGCATAGTTAAAAGACTTCCCTCTCTTTCTGGCTTTGGCAGAAACTGCTTATTATCAGTTATTACTTCTGTTAAGGAAGAAGTGCCAAATTCAAAATACTCTGACATACTTATCAGAGCTATTGTGCTTCATGTAAACTTCAGGTTCTCTGATATTTGCCTGTGATTTGGCTCAGCTAAGCATCTGAGATGAAAACAGTTTGCCCAATTTTGACCTGCTGAAAATGGTGTATGTGGTTAGTGGGAGTTTTGATTCCAATCCATGCAGGGTGTTGCTTCATGTTATGGACAACAAAAATATTGGTCGGTGGTCTCGTGTTACTCAGATCTCTGCATAATGTTCACCAGTTCCAGGTCTGGTTTTATGGGGTGCTTAAGGAGCAAATTACTTCAGCAATATCTGACCAAATAGAAAGCAGAGATGGAGCCAAGGTGCTCAATCTGCACTGTCCCCCTGCTCTTTCAGGAGACAAATTGGTTGAGATGAATCCTGTCCATTTAACAACATATATGCCCTCATAAAACTACACACCTTTTTTTTTAAACTTTATTTTAGGTGAGTGGTCCTTTTTACTTTTCTAGCATCTAAAAATTGATTCTATAGTAAATTTGATTTTCTTTAAAAATATATTTACCCATGTAAACACGACTGAGCTACATTGATATTGTAAAGACTTTATTCACTGTGATTGGCTATTACAACAAGGTGTTTGGCTCAGGTACAAAGCTCATTGTGTCAGGTAAGTTGCAATTTATATTCATACAATTCATACAATAAGCTGTAGGAACTTGGAGTAGTCATATAGACGAGTGTGATTTTGTCTGAGTTGCACAAGATTCTTCTCCCCAGCTTGCCATTCCTACATTGAGCCTTGTGATACCTGCAATGCAGTCATTCAGGATCACAAACATGATGGAAAAGGAGCTATTCTGAGCCACTTTTGATCACAGTTCTAGAAACCTGGTGGAAAATGGCCTGCAACAGTTTCCAGAGCCTCTACGCTTTCTTCCAGCTGTACTGAAAGAATTAGCAGGGAATCAAGCAGCTGTGAATGAAGTGTTAAAAAAGAAAATCTATTCTTAATACAGATAAAAAGAGAAGTGTGCAATAGTAATTGCAGAATTTTTTTTAATTAGGCTGGTAAAAATGAAATAACTTAGTCAACTAATAACTATAATTAGTTTTTCACATATGCAGCACTTTGGCAGTAGAAATAAGATGTTACCACCAAAAGTTCTTCTTGTTGCTTAATAATTGCTTAACAAATTAACTTAATTAGTTATTCATCATTAATTATACTACATTACTTCTTAATCATTACTTCATTAAGAAATTATCCTTCTTTTACCTTTCCTGCAGAGACATTTATTTTAATGGAAGGTCTCAATAGATGGCTTTAAATGCCAAATTCCTGAAGTAAACAACTACACAAACACAAGGCAGAGGAACTATTGCTACCAAACATTTTAAGCCTGGTTAAATACATAAACTTCAGTTAGAATATCCAACAAAGATTGGATTTAATGATTTGTGTCAGAAAGACTAAGTAAATCATACCTATGGTTCACTGGAAATATCTGTGGCATGATAAGGGTGTTGTTGTTAGTGAAAATCTCTCCCTTGTTAGTCAGGTAGTTGCCATGCTTTTCATATCTACATTTTAATATGAACTATTTTCAAGCATCACTCTAATTCTGTAGGAATTTGTCTTTATGAGGCCAAGGCTTGTAACTCATTAATAGAATAAAAGGGTTATAGTTACTTCACACTTAAGATCATTGAGAAATTGAGAAAATCAGGATAAGGCTCTTTGGGAATAGCATCATTAGTTGAGCCTGAATCCAGATATTCTACATTCATGTAGACTCCTATTGTTTGTATGATGGTTGTTAAAGCTGGTACTTTCCCAGCCAAAATAAGAGAATCATAGAATGGTGTGGATTGGAAGGGACCTTGAAAATCATCTTGTTTAGGGCCTGCTGCCACGCGCAGGGACACCTTCCACTAGCCCAGGTTGCTCCAAGCCCTGTCCAACCTGCCCTGGGACACTTCCAGGGATGGGGCAGCCACAGCTTCTCTGCCCAACCTGTGCCAGGGCCTGCCCACCCTCACAGGGAAGCATTTCTTCCAAACATCTAATCTAAACCTCTTCTCTTTCAGTTTGGATCCATTTCCCCTTGTCCTATAGTAAAAAGTCCCTCTCCATCTTGTGGACTGCTTCCAGGCACTGAAAGGCCACAATTAGGTCCCCCCAAAGCCTTCTCTTCTCCAGGCTAATCAATCCCATTTATCTCAGCCATAGCAGAGGTGTCCCCTCCCTCTGATCATCTTGCTGGCCCTTCTCTGCACTTGCTCCAATAGGTTGATGTCCCTCCTGTGCTGAGGATCCAGAGCAGGACCCAGCACTGCAGGTGGGGTCTCACCAGAGCAGAGCAGAGGGGCAGAATCCCCTCCCTCACCTGCTGCCCACGCTGCTGGTGATGCTGCCCAGGACACATTTGGCTTTCAGGGCTGCAGTCACACCCTGCTGGTCATGCCCAGCCTCTCACCCACCAGCACCCCAATCCTCCTCCCCAGGGCTGCTCTCGATCCCCTCGTCCCCCAGCCTGTGTTGGCACTGGGGATTGCCCCCACCCAGGGGCAGCACCTTGCACTTGGTCTTGTTAAACCTCGTGAGATTCCCATGGGCCACTTCTCCAGCTTGTCCAGGTCCCTCTGGATGGCATCCCATCCTTCAAATAGCAGTTTCGGTAATGGAATGCACCATTGTGGGATGGCATGGGTATGTGATGTTTGGTTCTGGCACAAAACTCATCGTCTCCAGTAAGTGTTTTCAAAATCCTATGTTTTTAAAAGTTTGGTAATGGGAAAGCTTTGGAAAGAAAGCTGATAGGTCTTTAAGGTATCTGGGAAGGCACAGCATAGGTCAGGACTGTACTGTGTTATTACCAATTATAACACCTGAAGTCTCTCTCAAGTAGGAAGATAATAATGCTGTTTATGAGTGTGCTGAGTACCCTCAGCTGCCCCTGCCTTGAAGGGGAACAGAGGAGCTTTGGGCATTGGGCAAAATTACTCCATTTTGTGGGATCATTCAAGTAATAAGAATTAAAATTTCAGCTTAAGACCACAGTGACTTTATAAATTGTATTTATAGACACTTAGAAGGAAAATAGAGTAGTGTCATTAAGGAAACTTCTGACAGCTCATCTATAAAAATACGTATTTTGAACTTAAATTTTTAATAACTTATTGATTACAAACATGAGAATTTTATTTGTACAATGTTTTGCAGTCTCACTGCATTTTTACAAGAGAGAAAAGACAGATTTTAGCTTAAGAAGTATCTCTTCATGCCTATATGTTATTTGGAAAAGTAAGACCTAGATACTTCTTAAAACCTGCCTTAGAAAACTGTTTAACAAGGTAAACAGCAACATTTAAGAATGTTTAACTAAACAAAAAATGACAGTGGAGTTTAAAGTTCACTACTTTAAAATTCTTCAGAAAGAATCAGATAATTTGCCCAGAAAAGTCAGTGTAAACTCTCTGGTTGACTTCAACAACTTTAAAGATCAGCCCGAAATTACATCAAAACCTACAGCAAATTCTGCAAGTTATCCTCATTTTTTTTTCAGAAACAAACCTGCAGAACTTAACTAATTCTGTTCTCCACTGTCATCCCTTTGCCTGTGTTTGTACATGGGACCCACAGCTGCAGTTGTTCAAACAATGTTTCCTCAGTACTGTGATGTGATTTAGGTGTTTTATTTAAGCTAAGCATCCACAGTCTCTTTATGGTAAATGGAAAGAGGTGGAAATTCTTCCATCTTAACAGAAGTCTCTAAAATGAGCAGGATGAATGAGCAGCTGGAAGCATCTCTCTCACTTCTCTATTTAGACTTGACAATCCAAAAGAACAATGTCAAACCAGGCAATCAGATTTTAGCCTGTTGAAATTAATCAGCACAACTTGCTAAGCTTTGAAAATCTATAAGAAACATCTAAAATAGTCATGAGACTTTTCAGAGTGCAATGTTATTGGGACAAGAGCTACTTGATGGTCTTCTGATCATACACAGCTCTGGAAAACAAAAATAATTTTAGAAATTACTTTAATCTTCCATCCTTAGGAGGACTGATGCATGAAGAAGATAAAAGTTAACTCCCAAGTTAATGTTAGAGAACCATAAGATTGTGAGCAATTTTACTTCTGGTACAACAGAACTCTGTCCATGTTGTCTTTTCAGAGACAAACCTCTGAAATAAAGGAAATTCTTAATAAGAGTTGTTCTTTAGAAGGTAGAAAGCCTTTTGAAGGTAAAAAGGTCATCTTTGCTTTTCAACACCAAGTCTGAAATACTTCAAAGAATCACTAAGTTGTTTTAGGGGGGATGTAATGTAGAAGATCACTCTAGAATAGCCAGGTCATTTAAAGGCAGGTGGAAGATTTTTGACAAAAATATGTATTTATATTAAAGTGTTTTCTCCCGATGCATTAAAACTGCACCACTTAGACCACAATTTAAAGCCTCTGCATCCACCTGCTAAAATTCAGTAGTAAAGATTTTACATAGGAATCTAAAGACAAAAGCAATGTAAGGAGGTGAACACCTAAAATGTCTCTGCTGCCTTAAAATAATAGTCTTAAGCAGTACTTTCTATATAATAAAAGTCAATTTTGAATTCTGTATCCAGTCCTCACTTGCAGCTAAGCACAGAAAAAAAAGGATGGCCTGTGAGCACTGCCTATGCAGCCACTGCAGAAGCTCATGTTCAACTAAAGCAGACTCTGGAATTTACTCTCCACTTAAATAATATCAAAACACCATCTCTGTGTGGACAAAATCTGCATGAATTTGACTCCTCCTAATAACATAAGGCTTAATCCAAAGAGTCAAATGAAATGGGGATTTTCTACAGTTAACTGGTGGAAACAGCTCATTTTTCATTTAAAGTATATTCATGTATATTCATACTGAACATACAAAGCACATCACCTACAACAACCCTGGGACAGCTTAGCTATGCTGTTTTGAGCTAGAACTGTTATCTAGATATAGCATATTCTCCTGCTTTATTTAGTTTTGATTTTTCCTTTTCAGATGTGTATTAACAATGATTTAAACTGATCTAGTATTAAAGGAATGGCATTGCCAAGCTTTGGTGTTCAGGGCATTTTGTGATTCCTTTTTCCTGTCATGATTAAGATCTTCACCTGGCAAATACATGGAATACCTTAAAATAAAAAGGCAATAATAAATTTTTGTTGCCCACATCCCCCAAAAAAATCACAAAAGTAATACTGGCCTTTAAAATTTAATTATATATAGCAGATGTTCACTAATTAGCAGTGGGGACTTATACTGGGGACATAAAACTGCAAAGATTTGAAAGGGAGGTTATCTACTTTAATATTCTGTAGGCAAAATTTTCATGCTCTTGTTTTTCCGTAAATATTATAAAATATTATTAAATTTCTCATATTGAATAAATGAGCAAATCTCTTTCAGGAAATATTATTATTGTTTAATAATTCTCAAATACTTGAGCAGACACATGCACTGCCAGCAGTACTGCTTGGAAGGTGGTGGGACAGAGGCTGCCATGGAGCCTCCTGAAGTTTTCTAACTCAGCTTCAAGAGACATTAATAGCTACTAATATCTTCAACAACAGTATCTCAATGTTTCTCAAAAGAGGATTCACGTTTGTTATGAGCATTTTAACATTTGTTAATAAGGCATTTATTTTGTTAGTCTTCTGAATTTTTATTTCGTGGCTGTGTATTTATTTGCTGGACACTATTGATCTTTCAACTCTGTTTCGCTGATTTCTTCCTTCAATAACCAACCCAGGTAAAAGCAGTTCTGCACCAGCAAACTCAGAAATCCTGCAGAAACAACATGACAATCAGATGATATATGTTTGCCTTATTGAGAAATTCTACCCGGGTGTTATTCGGGTGACATGGACTGATGAGGAAAAAAAGGAGGTGACAGACAATGTAGTGAGAGGAGACACTTGGAAGCCCACGGAAGAGGGTGACTACTCCATTGCCAGCTGGTTAACTGTGCCAGCAGAGAATAAGGACAAGAATTATTACTGCAAATATGAGCATGAAAGCCAACAGCGTTCACTGCCAACGCACGGTAAGTGCCACATGTTAAAAATTTAATTCTATGTATTATTAGACACATCCTTTTTGCAACAAAATTAGAGAAATAATGCTTTCTATTACTGTTTCTGCAGACATCTGTGCTCCTTGGCAAACAATAGCTAAAATACACAATTAGAGAAACTACCAAAGTTTTCCCAGGATAAGCAACCTGCCTGTGCTATGCTCCCCAAGTGAGCATCCCTTTGCAACAGAAAAATAACAGTTATTGAACCTCATCGGGTGTAAACCAACATAGCTCCAGGAGGTCTGCACTGAGGCATATTAGTTACTTTCCAGCTTACAGAAGTTGTTAAAAACAGTAATACCTTTCATGGCTTGCAGGTATAAGTCCCTCTGACACCCCCTGACATGAGTCACAGCTATAAAAAACTAAGGAGTTAAAAACGAGGTTGCTGAGGATGTAGAACAAAATTGAAATATATTACTGACTCATAGTCCAGAAATAGTGAGATAATAACCATGTATAAAATAAGATCTTGAGTTTAATTGTGGAAAGACTGATTATGGAAAGCAAAATATGAAAGACAATGCAACTTCCAAAAAAAGTAACTTATATGCAATGCAAATTATTTAAATTATGGTCATAACTAGAAGAAAAGTGGCCTAAATGGGTTTAGGTTAATCTTTTCTCCATACCGACCTCTGCTTAATTTAACTGCAGTGAGTGAGAGCATGGCCATAAATAACAATTACATTTTACCCTTCAAAATATATTCTGACAAAAATAGGCTTTAAGCTTATTTTGATGGAAGATGTGTTTAGGGATGCAATATGGATGTCTGTAAGCCCATGTACCTATGCATACGAACAACATAAAGTAGAGCAAACATGAATTCGCTACTTCAGGAGTAAAAATGGTGTCTTTTAGAGAAAAACCAGCACCAAGATGACAAATTCCCAGTAGGGAAACCTTAGATCATACACTCCTTACTATTATTCTTTACTGTTCTAACTGAAGCCCATTCCAAAGTAAATTATTCTGCATTTCTAGTAACAGTAAGTTGTGAAGGCAAATAGACACCAGTTTCTTCAATAACAAGATCAGGCGGTCAGACTGACTCCAGTTCCAAATAAAATAGACTCTGCCAAGGAACAGCCAAATGGACATTCCTTGCAGGGCAAAGGCACATCTCCCACTTATGGCAACAAATACCCAGTCACTCCTCCTCGAGCATTTCTCCTTTTCAAATTCTCTCTGCAAATCAATCCTACTTGTGAATAGCTGCTCTGCAGACTGATCTTAAGCATCCTTTTTTTTTAATGCCGTACTAACTTCCCATCTCCTTGTTGCTCTGCTGCCTCTTTCCCCCCCTATTTCTCACTTCATGTTTGTTAAAATTAAAGAAAAGCCTAACTGGAGCATTTAAACTCTTTTTCCAGAAAGTTCTATGAAGAATGAGCCTCAGGAAGCGAACTGCAGCACAGTTTTTAATGGAGGTAATTTCATGTATTAAATTATGGGAAAGTGGTGCACATTGTACAAAAGTTAGATATTGCTATGTATGCTCAGAACATCATAAAAATGATCTTTCTAAATAGTGTAAAGTAGTTCTCTTAAGTCTCGGGTCTGCAACTTTACTGCTACTCTGAACTAACTTTTGGTGTAGATTATAAGGGGATCTACCTTGATTGATAGCTTTATTAGGAGTTTTACTAGGATGATCTTTGGGCTACTAGATTATTAACCTGAATTAATTGCCACTTTTATAAACACTTGGAGTAGTTAAAGGCTAAACTCTTCAGCCGACGCTCCACAAGCCAATCAAGTGCCCAGCACTTCAGACAAAATCATTTTTGTGTAGCTTGAATGGGGATGTAGGACGAATCATGAGCACTTACATTCAAAAAATCCAACATGGAAGTATTCAAACCACTATGGTGCTACTGGTAGTGAGTGTTGGAAGCACTACAATTATATTCTTGCCTTTGCAGGGAATAATTAATAACCCAGTGGCATCGAGGGGCAGTTTGGTGCTAAGAAGCTCAGTTGGTCTAGAACTTCTTAGCCGTGCAAAGCCACTCAAAGCACAGTCAGAGCTTTCCATGTTCATTCACCGTGCACTGGTGTCCGTGTGATTGCACCAGTTAAACTGACCTCACAGTCCCAGTTCTACCCTTTTTTTTTAGGAGGCTGTACCATATTGACATTAAACAATACCTTTCTTTCTTATGTTCTGCTTCCAGATGTTACACTGCCAGATGTTCTGCTTCCAGATCACTTAATGCACAGGGCAGCGTACTTAGTGTACATCATCCTTCTTCTGAAGAGCTCCATGTACTATTTTGTCATACTCTTCTTCATCTACAGAATGTGGGCTTCAAACAAGCACCAAGGAAAAAAGGTGTAAACGCTTGTTTGAGAAAAGGTTACAAATTAATCTTGAATTTACTTTGCCTTATGCTACTTGTGTAGACTTCCCTGCTTTGTGTTAGATGCAACAGCAAAAAAAAATCCCCAAATAATTTTCTGGCATTGGTGCATAGGGCTCATCTCGCTTAACTGGTAGTGCTTTTATATCAGACTGGTTTTCCTAATTTTTTTTTGATATCAAACAAGGATAGGCAGTAGCAGTAACGGATTTTAATCCAAAGTCCATACTGCAAAATAAAGAAGGTACTCACATTAAAAGTAGTTACGGATGCAGAAATTTAGGGATGTAATGGAAATTTCTATATATAAAGCACAGATGGGTTTTGTCATCGCACTTAAGGCTTAATTAGGAACGTTCCTGTGCAGTAAATTCATAGGTATTTTTTAATTTTTACTTTCAATGATTTGTTGCTACTCTCATGTAGCCAAAAAATGAGGACTTAATTATTCTGAAGAGATGTGTGCTTTAAGAGACAACTAAACATAATTTTAAAAGTGAGTATCAGAGTTTTGAATGAAGTCAGATGAGAATAAAAGCAGCTATAAGGTGCATGCATCCAGAAAATGAAGAAATCCACCAGCACTGTGATACAGTCTGAAAATCTGTATATTGTATTTTTAAAGAGAGAAACAAATCATAATGTTAATGAACATCACCTTGCTTAAAGTCACCTTTTTAAATTGAGCAAAACATCAAATCTGAAGCTTTGATAAAGTGTTTTCAGAAAAGAAGAAAACTTCGCAGATGGTGGACTTTGAACTCTCAATCTCCAGGTTCCACTAATCAGTTCTTTTCAAGTTCATGTGGAAAAATAGGAATTAGATAGATTGGGATAAAGCACTTGCTCGGTTTTGGGCTAAACCCTGTCCTGTGTTTGTAGATAAGTGCCTGCAGCATTTACACTCACTGTGTCTGTACTGATGAGGGCAATAAAAGCTTTCCTTCAGCTGCTTTTGTGAGGCCTGTGTTTGTTCTCCAGCACTTCCACAGACGGCATAAAGATGCCTAGAAAACCTGATTCATTTCCCTGTTCATACACATTTCTTGGGAAATCAAAGAACCTTAAAACATCAGTTTTCTGCTTGTCAGTTCAACAGGACCACTTTTACTTAGAACAATAAAAGCTGTTACGTCTTTTCTGCTGAAAAACGAAAAGCTAAACTTCATCAAACAGAGCTAAGCCAACCCAGGGGGAATGTTGCAGAAGCAGTGCCTGCCTCTGAGGGCTCCGGCCATTACAAGGGAACCAAAGCATGTCAGGCTCAGTTCTAACAACCACAGCTTTTTGCTCAAGGCACATCTTACAGGCTAAAAATGTGTTTATTGAAGCCTAAGCAACTATTCAGTGCCTTCAATGTCACGTTACTCTTCAATGCAAAGAAAGATGTGATTTCTAATCTTCAAACTGTGTTTAAGAAATGGCTGGGCTTCCACACTATAATTTATTAATAATAAATAATATACTATATACAATATAATATATATTATTGATAATATATAATTTAGTATATATTATAATTTATAAATGTTATTAATAATATCTAATTATATATTTTATCTACTAGATATTATTAATATAATCATAAATAATCTATATTACTATAGATTTCAATAGCACCATGGATATTATCTGGACATTACATAGATCTCCCTTACCTTTATCTCCGCTTGACTGAATAAACAAACCAAGAACTCTCTCACTAAAGTGATCTCCAAATCGACTTTTTGTGTCACCTACACAAAACTGAAAGATGTTGTCCATGCAGTGCAGGAAAACAGAGAGAAAATTCAGCTTTTTAGCTTTTTCCACAAATAAAACCCTTACCCCCATGCACCTCCAAGCCGTGCTGAGGAAAATATCATCTCACAGTTTCTGGAGGTTTTAAAACACTTGGCTGCAACAGCTCACAAGGCCCTGAAGTTTATTTATATACATATACTAATATTTATATACCTATTTATTTATACACATATACTAAGTTTTTAATTCTTATTTATCTAGCCCAAATAAGAGGACAAGTGGGTTTTTAAGGCTTCTGGCTGCTGGGGTGTTTGTTTGTGGGGAGGTTTGGTTATTAGCGGAAACCCCCTGTGAGCTGAACCAGTCCCAGCTGGCTCGGCGCGGGTGGGCTGCGATGAGAGCGGCAGATTAGCCGAGCGCAGTTAGACCACAGCCGGCCTGCCCTCTCCCACAGTGAGCCTCCAAACCGCTTCCTCCTCAGGCAAATACAGAGCTACAAACCCACATGCCTCGGTTCTGTGTAAATAGCACTGTGAAACCCTCTGTTTGCCCCACATGCTGGTCTAACTGCGGGCTTGTGATAGGCAGGGGCTGTTGTTGCCGTGGGGCATCTGCAGGACCTCCATCTCACTCACTGTGGCTACACAACAGTCACATGTCATCAATAAAGTGTAAATTTCTGTTGTCCAGACTTTGTCAAATGTCTTCTCAAATATTTGTCTTACCAGAACGGATTTTTCAGTGATTTGAAGCTTCTACAATATGAACACTCAGCCACTCTACTGCCACAGAGTTGCAGAATTAATGCAAATACTACAACACTGGTTACAGGCAATCTGGTGCTTCTAATGAAAAGAAGATGGAACAGGATCAAGTTTTGCCATGAAAGCACAAAGAAATAATTAGCACAAGTGAATTTATTTGTGTAAAGGGATTTGCAACATATTCTTTAATAATTTTGTGTCCTGTACTGGACAGCTGTTCACACATGCTTGAGAGTAATGACTTCTCAGCCACCAAAACAACCTACAACAGGTGATATAAAAACCCTCCCATGGATTCCTCTCACATGTCATTGTAAGTGAGAAAGATCTAGATGAGGATGATTGCAATCTGCCAACTGCTAACTTCTGTTGATATTAGGTACTAACACTAATAAATTTTAAGAGAAATTCAAATAGTAGACTATTCAGTTTTAGATTTTGAAACTGTTAGAGCACCAACATAGACTTAGAAAGTCATAAGAAAATAAAAACTCCCAGAAGAACAGTTTAAGCAATTGTTCCTCTGCACCTATAGACATTTACAGGGGAATAGATAGAATGACAATCAACAAGTAATTGACAACTTTTACCTAATTAATCCAAATGATCATTAAATATAGTTTTACCATAGGGAAGTTTTACTTCACTGTATTACCAGTCTCCTGATAAGGTACCTGAGAACACACTTTCCAGTACTTACCTAGTTCCTGAGACTAACCTCAGGAACCACTAAATACACTTTGGACAAATATTTTTATACCACCTGGGAGGAAACCTAATACATGTGTGCCAAAAAAAAATCTCTGTGATATATCTACAGCATATGGGAATAATTCTCTTGATTTTCTAATTAATAAACTATGCCAGCAACTCCACTAGCAAATCCCAACAACTTCTCCCTGAGATTTTCTTTTTCAGAAGTCTGGATGAATGAAGATGAGATTCAAGACAACACATAGTGAAAATGTGGGGGCTCAAAAGGAAAGGTCACCCTCTATTCCAAACAAGCACTAGAAGATTTCAAATTCAGAGCTTCAGCTTCTAAAGAAGATTTCATTCCTACTGCAGCTGGAACTTTGCCATTTGTAGCAAAGTGAATACACAGGGCAAAATAATCCTGAAAATTAATGAAGCAACTCCCAAAATGAGGAAATTGTTCCTCATGCACAACCAAAGCCAACTACAAAAAGATACAGGTCTCTGCTGTGACAAAGTGCTCAAAAGCCCTGCAAAAAGTGTAGATGGTCACAGAGCTATGTGCCCAGAAACAGCTCCTCAGGCCGCTTTGCAGGCTTGATGGATTAGTAATTTCACAGAGACTTCCTCTCCTGGAGCAACACAACTACCAATCACTTTGAGGCTCAAATTGCAAAATAACAGGAGAAATATACTTTTTCCCAGACTGATTCTGATCATGCTACTAGCAGAATGATTGCTCTGCAACCAAAACTTCATATCTAGTCCCTTCACATTTAACATGAAGCCTCTAACCATTTTCATACACTTTAATGTACCCATAAAGGGTGCATAAACCAACACTGCTCACCTGACAGCTGGGGCAGACTAGCAGAAAAAAGAGCACAAGCTGCTCCTAAGGCCAGAGCAGCAGTTTGCAGAGACCTAAGCAATGCTGGTCACAGGCCCCTGGACACCACTTGCCATTTGACTCATAGTACCTGAATGCACACACAGCACTGACCTGGCCAAACTGTGAGGGACACCACATCAGCTTGTTCAAATCTTGCATGTGGGCAGGAAGGAGGAGGAGAAATAGAGTCAGAATTAGAAACATCATCAATTTCTACCTTCAAGTACAATCACAGATGTAGGACCAAAAGGAGAACATTTCCAAAGAGCATACAGTTTTCAAAACTTTCTGAGTCCTCAAGTTTGGCTGCTACACCCACAGCAAAAGGCTGGATGTCCTCTTAAAAATGTTAACAGCTTGTGTTCTGCAGTTCTAATTTGTTTTTTTTTCAGTGAAAGCACCCTGTTTTCACCAGCCAGCCTTCCACCAGGCCATCAAAAACAAGATCACTGCTTACATTTAATTAAAATACATATTTTTCCTGAGTTATTAGCGTGTTTTCAGTCCACAGTATTCCCAGGGATTGTGCCACTGCATAAGGTTTCAAGAATCTCTATGCAGGAAAGACTGATTGTACCTGGAGCCCTGGCAGCCTGCCCAGTAAGGTTATTTCATTCATGACCTGTACCACTATAACCCAAGTTTCCCCCCTTCCATTTCCTTTGTCCAAAACAGACCTTAATTTGCAGTGCACAGCATTATACTCTTCATTGTCCTGATCCCTCATCACACCTAGATGGAGCTGTAAGTCCCTTACACCAGGACACAGCAAAGTTTCCTACTGTTTTATGGAGTTCTAACTCCTCTTGAGAAAGCTTTTAACACCTGTCTTGAATAGACTCCAGTTCCTGGTAGATACAGGGCATACCTACTCATCTTCATATAACCTTGCAAAGTAAGTGGAAGCAAACTACTCAGTGCAAGGAAAAACACACATAATGTGCACATGGGCTTACAAAGGTTACAACTAACTGCCCCAGGGTTGGCTATCCTGTTTCTGTGGGCCTCTGCTTCTCGGGCAAAAAATCCTCTTCCTTCAGAAAGCTTTGGGAAGACCTTTTCAACCATTCTTTGCTGCAGGAAGTTTACCTGGCCCAGGAGATCCAGGAGCCTCGCAAGGAACAGCTTCACACATCTCGTGGCATTAAGAAGCCAAGAAAACCAGACTGTTTTCCCATGACTGCAGCACAGAGCAGGGATCACAGCTGGTGAGATGCTTCCTCCAGTCCTGTTGAAAGATGAGGAGGAAGTGGCTAAGTGCTCTCCATGGTCTTGGAGAAGTCACAGCAGTCCAGTGAAGTTCCCACAGACTGGAAAAGGAGAAGTAATGCCCCCTGCAGCCCGATGGCATTGAGGTCTGCCCACAGCCTGGGGCACATCTGTGACGTCCTGCAGTGTGGCATCAAGCTGGAGAACATCATCCTTGACCTGGCCATGGGCGGGGTGAAGCCAATTGACTTTGGTTGTGGCACCTTCTCTGAGGACACGCTCTACAGTACCCAGATGACATCAAGCTGAGCCCACACCCGGTGTGGGGGGAGATGCTCCTGGTGCCAGGCATCGGCAGTGGAGGTTCCCTGCTTTGCTGTGGTGGGGCAGGATTAATCTGGCAGCCAGCTGCCATGCTGCTGTGTGGCAGGGAGGGTGTGGATGCTGTGGAAGTGGAGCTGGCTCCTGGCCTGGCTGACAGCTCTGCCACTCACCCTGGGCAGGCTGGGTGTTAAAGGTCCAAACAAAAAAAAGGTGGGGGGGCACAGGGGAGGAATTTTTCTCTCCCTACCAACACAAAGGTTTGGCGAGTTGAAGTGCCAGGACCCAGAACAAAGGTGTGGTTGATGATTCCAGATTGCAACCTGCTGGTGGGGTGGAGGTGAGGAACAGACCCCCAGCACCTGAGAGAGGGAGCAGCTTTTCCTGTGTGCTGGCTTCAGGTCATTTTTGCTGGCTGCTGTGACTAGGAGCCACCATTTTGCTAAGCTGGTGAAAGCATCTTGGAGGGAGATCCTTTCCAGCTTGGCTCTCCCTGTTTTGGCTGCTCCCACTCTCCAGGCACTTTGAGTTTCAGAGAGAAAGAGAGAGAGAGAAGAGTCACAGCTGTTTTTTCTGGATATGCTGCAAACCTTTTCCTTAAGGACAGCTACACCAGAATCTCTGGAAACCACGACCATCACCACCACCACCTAACTTCCAGTGTTTTCCTTCTATGAACAAAGGACAAGGAGAAAGAGTCTGCTTTTCCCCACAGAAAAGGCTCCATCCTGCCCCACATGAGTCATATAGCCCCCTTGTCTCTGCCTTGCTGCAAGAAGACTGAGAGCTGACCTCGAGCCAGCTGAGGTGTGACACTGTCACCTGCTGTCCCTACATATAATTGCACTGACAGAAAGACACATGTTTGTTTTGAGTTTTGTTGCTACAGTGAGGGGTAGCTTGGCTTTGGCCTGTTTTACAGTTACATACGTACATATAATAGTTAAGAACTGTTATCCTCTTCTATACATTTCCTAATTAAAGTTAATTTTCTTTTCCTTAAATTTAAAGGGGATGTAGTATTGGTTCTTGAGAAGAAGTTCCCTCCTCTAGTTTAAATACACACTTTGGTTTCCTTTAAACTAGGACACTGGGGCAGGGGATGTCAGGCTGGGAGTCTGTCCAGCGATGTCTCTTTAAGTGAGATGCAGACAGGCTGATTTGGGCTTCAAAAGGCTTTGATATTCTGCGGAAAGAGGAAGCTTCAGTTCTGCACTGTCAAGACGGTTGTTCTTTGAAAAGCAGCTCTGGTCAAGCAGAGGTACTGACCCTCTGGATTGTAAAGGTCCTGAAACCTGCCTTGCTTTGAGAAATACTCCCAAAGGGTAGCAATTTGGGTAGTAATTTACTACAGGAAAGCACCTGACACAAGTCCAAAAGAATGAATCCTCTCAGACCAAATGCTGGGCTGCTGAGTTCCAGAAAGTTCAACAAAGGGACAGTGCCACTTCAGAATTGTCACTGCAAGTGGTACTGATTTCCTACTTGTGATGTGCCAGCTTGAACAGTGGGAATCCTTAACAGTATTTGCTGTCCATAGGCAGTAGCTCCAGACAAAACCGCACCTCCTTCCTTGTGCTGCCCCTCTCTCTTCCATGGCAGGACTGTCAAACAGGAGCAGACTACGTTAAGAAATAAAAAATAAATTCAAACTCACTATTTCAAAGTCAAAAAAATATTTCTGAAGAATACAGATATCAGATTTTACCACATTTATTCTACAAAGATTTTGTTCTGTCCTGCTGATACCTGAGTATTCAAAAGAAAACACAAAACATGCAGTTTTGGTCAGTAAAGTGTCCATTTAATAAATTCCTTAGCCACATTTCCCACCCCCTTCCTCCCACCATAAAATTTCAACTCACACTTAAGCAGATGACATATAATTTGATGGTGTACAGCATAAGCTTTTAAATCTGCACTCTTAATAGTAAGAGTATTAAGGGCTAGTATTACCAAGAAGTCAGATGTGCCCATGCAAAAAAAAAAAGCAGATTTTTATATACAGTCCCTATTTCTTTCTTATAAATTTAAATATTTTACAAAAATGTATTTTCAAAATGTATAAAGCTTAGTGAATACCCCAAATGTATCTTAAAATAAAATGCTATCTGGTTTCAAAGGTTATTTCAACAATGAAGTCTAAATTGCACCGGATAAAAGGCACTTGTGCTGTGTGATGTCTTAAGCAAATATACGTTAGTCTTGTAGTACAGTAATACAGTGTCCTCTTGAATTCATGCAGCTGTCTCTGAGCATCAAGCATCATTAATGCAGCCAAAAGAGATCTTGAGTAAACTTGATTCCACAGTTGCAAAAACATTTTCTATCTCTAAGTCGAACATACAGCATTGTGCTCCATCTTTGACTCTAGAATCAACTACTACTGAAAAATTGCTGGCATTCACATGGGAATTCAAACTACATTTCATTCTCTCATAAGTTATAAAAAGTATGTCATTTAATTATGAAACTAAACCATCGTGAACAGCTCAGTGTTCAAATAGTTTGTGCCAATGAAAGTCTGTATTTATAAACAACCTAGGGGCTAGTTTTCAAGGAGCAGTGCATTGTATTTTCAATTTCCACTTCACTGTTGAGATAAAAGCGCAGTCCTATTTGCCTTCATCTTCTCCAGCCTTTTCATTAAATGGCTATTGGTCATCTCCATCTCTTCTATCTTATCTAGTGCTGTTCTTAACTGTAAAATTAAAAGAAAAATTATGATCACTTTAGTTTATTTGGACTTCCTGCTGTTGTCTTTGCAAGAGTAAATTATGTCAGGAATAGAAGTATTATGCGCTTTGTAAGAGTGCCACAGAAGTTAAGACATAACACTTTCATTACTGCAGGCAGAAAAAACAGAACTAAACTGCTAAAAATTATTGTGAAGCAAGTGAAACATGAAACATGCATTCATTCCAAAAGAACTAGGTGTCTCCAACTTCCCATTACATGAAAGTAATTTGCCTAGAACAAGGTACAGTCCTCTTTACCATTATTACTTGCATACAGATACATATTCCCACAGGTAGCAGGCATCATGCTAGTCATGCAGCAGCATTTAAGCAAGCATGATCAAACAGCTCAGTTAAATACAGCTTCTTCCCAGCATGCTGGAAAATTCCCAGCCTGTCACTTGACATAGGGACCATTCATTTCCCCAGTAATTTCTGTAGGAGGATTACTTTAAAATATTACAAGTTAAGAAAAAATACAACTTAGAGCCCTCCTTTCAAGAGAGAACGGCATTGAACTGTAGTCAGTATTACTTTTATATGCCACAACTGTGTCCTGAATGCAACAGGGAGACTTGAAGGCTGTCTCAAAAGACACTTAAAAGCTGCAACCAAAGATGACAAAAAAACAGAGCTCAGAGGCAAAAGACAGAGCAGTTCAAGACTGAAAGGAGCATACAGCTGAAAAGGAAATCAAGTCAGTTACCTCTCGCTGAAGTTTCCTCTTTTCAGCTTTCAGTTCATCTTCTACTTTTTCTGCATTTTCTGCTGCATTTTTATACCTTGAAACCTGCCCCTCGAGTCGTCCAATCTGCAAATCGAAACAAGACAGGAATGACTACTCAGTGTCCCACCTGGAGCTTGCCTGCCACCAGCTGTTCATCCCAGGACACAGCTGAGAAGGCACAGGTTAAAGAGCTAACCAGAGAGAAGAGTTGGAACAAGAACAATAACGAATTGGGGAACACGTGGATTAAAAACAAAAGCTGCAAAGTTGAACACCAGAAACCATATAAGAAAGTAAAAAGTAGAATGGAGACTGTGAATTGCATCAGGACAGATGAAAGAGGTCTTGAGCCCAAGCACAAAGTTCAGCAGTAAGGAAGGAGCCTGACACAAATCCTGTTGCAATCTGCAAGTGTTAAAACACACTCACTGGAGTGTTCTATTTACACTCCCTGCTCCCCCCCAAAGCCACATGACAGGCAGCCTGAATCTGTGCAAAAGGAAAAAGCTATGCATCTGTGACTCAAATTGTAATTCTTTATGTGATTTTTTTGGTAATAATCTGGAATTAATTTCCTAAAACACAAAAGTACATCAGAACAGAAAGAGGAACTGAAGCTATTAGTTCAAAACAATCAATTTATGTAACTTTAATTACTTAAAAGAAAGTCATAAATACTGTATAAGGTACAAAATTTACTCTCTGAAATTCAAGTGTTTGTTTTCATAGATATGTGTCTCTCACACTTCATAATTGTAAATCAATAACATGGTATTATAGTCCACCATCTCTGTAGATTTTCTCTTACAGTGAGACTGTGCACAAGTATTAAATTGCAGGAAATATGAAAAAATGTAGTGCCATTCTGTGCAACCTAAAGGTCAAACAGAAAATCAAATTATGAAATATCTTTTCATGGTTTTTGTTAAAAAGTATTCTAAAAGTGTGCAGATTAAGTGTAATGATAATAAATATGAAGAAAGACACACTTACATTTTGTTCCAAAGTAGTTATATCTTGTTCAGCTTTTGAAAGCTTAAATTTGTATTCACTAATTTGTCTGTTGGCATCTCCTAGACAAAAATTGACATGAATATGATAGTTAAAGCAACTCTCTAAACTAGCAGTTTCCCTCTAACTAAAATTCATTAAAAAGACCATTTCATTGAGAAGCCTGTATACATTACAAAGAGATAAATGTTCTTTCAGAAATCTTCAAGAATACGGAAAAGAAATAATTTTCCTGTTAGAGAACACAACTGATTCTGTAAGAATGTGCAGTAAATCTCAGATGTACCAATGAGAAACACACCTTTTAAAACACCTGTTTAGACCAGCAAACTAATTCCTTAAAAAAGAGAGTCAAGACAACCAACCCACACCACACAAAATGGGTCAGACCACAATAAGCATAATAACAGTTTAGACATTTGTAATAATATTTGAATAATGAGGACCACAAGGCTTGAACGTGACTGACAAACTCTAAGGTGCTTTGCAAATTATTCTAGGGCAACATCTGAGCCCTGACATCACCAGTACTTTGTTCATGTTCAAGCATATTAAATGACTGCCAAACAAGTAAAGTAAAGATGAAGGAACACCTTGCTTGAAATGGAAAGTAGCTTAGTGCTTCTATGAAGCAACACTGAATATCGTGTTAAATAAAATTTCATGTTTTCCTTCGAGACAATAGTCTTCTAGATTAAGTTTCTGTACAGAAGATTCAACAAATTAATTAGGTAGATTTTTAAAATTGAAAGTGAAATTCTATTGTCTAAAACCTGGAATTATTCAGGTAGTGGCACCCATTCTAGGCGAGGTTAGCAACTGAAAAATAACTTCCCAGAATGCTGTTATTCGACACTGAAAGAGGCAGATTTTAGGCTATTCTACAGTGAGGAATTCCCTGCAAGGATGTATACCAACAAAAACCTATCTGCTCAACAATATATTCATTCACAATACTACCACTGCACAACAAAAAGCTGTTTCCTCTCCACAAGAATAACAACTTTGAACAGTAACCATATACCTACTTTGTAGTTCAATGAGCTGCAAGTCAGAACCATTCTCCAAGCCTATGAGATCTGGATTCATGCCATCACTTTTGGAATACTTCTGTCGTTCTTCTTCCAACTGCATTTTCAGTTTTCTAACCTGAAAAAAGAAAGTGTTCTTTTGTGAAAAAGAGACTCTCAAAGTTCAGTTGTTGTGTATCTAAATGTTCAATTGTAACAAGGCAGAGCAGTCCTCAGATGCCACTGGCTGTGGGCAAGAGCAGCAGAGCCTGCAGGGAAGGCAGGGAGGGAGTCCCTGAGGCTGCAGCCCCTCCTCACACTGGGCCATGCAAAGCCCAGCCCACCAGCCTGGTCAGTGCTGCAGGGATATCTGCACAGGGCAGGAGCACCCAGTCACTGACAGCTCCCTTTCAGAGGAGCAGATGGCATTAAACTCTTGTTTATGTTTATATTCTACTGCATACTATTTTCATTCTAAACATGCAAGGAAATATATCCTGGTGACATTACAGAGAAAATACTTCACAGCTTTTTTGAGGGTCCTCTCTCATACTCCACCTGGAAACAATAGTCTTAGGCAAATCTGTAGTGCACATTAGTTTTAAACAGTTCCATTTCATGCTACAGCAGCTGTCTTGGGATTTTTCCAGTAGTCAGGAAACACAGATTTCTCAGCTATGTCCACTGTATGGAGCTTATCAAAGAAGTGGGAGCTGCGATTCTGACAGTATAAAAATATTGTCCTACAGATTTAACAGTATACACTTGTGAAACTCCCATTCATGATACAAATCAAATATATTATCAGTGATTTTTACTATTATGTAGTGAGAAATATGTACATAAATATTTATATACTTACACTTAACACTATAATTTACTGACATTCCAAACCAAGCATCTATACTGTAGTTAAGATATATTCACAGCAAAAACAAATATTCACAACACCAGTTAAAATTTACTATGTCTTCAACTAGAGGCACAAAACCCACGGTATTCTTAACAATTGCTCAATGTCTGTATGTTTTCTTGAGTCCTCTCTTCTCAATACTGAAGTGTATTAAAGTATAACTACTTTGATAATTCTCTATTTGAGTAACTGCAATGATCAATAAATAATATCACTCAGCAATTTTGAAGAAAGTGCCATATGAGCTAACAAGAATGTAATTTTACTGCCTTTAGTATTTCAACATAAGACAAAATGAAAGAAAGAGTGTTAAGTACATGCACTAATAGTAGAGTCGGCAGCAAGTTAGATTGCAGCTAACCAGTCACTGAAATGAGGTTTCTTTACTAATGAAGTTCAAAATCACATGGATAAGGAGCTGCTAATTCCTGGCAGCCAATGAGGTAAGAAGCTGAGTATTTTGTTTTGTTTTAGTGTTTATGTATTTGATCAAGCACTTCTAGTGCTTAATACCTGTTTATTGATAATATATTAATAGTCTGCAAAAGGATACACAAAACTCTGCTTTTTAAATGAATAGCTTACTTTACCTGGGATAATAATTCCTCCTTTTCTCCGGCCAGTTTTCGTAGCCTGATATCTAAAAACCAAAGAACCAGATTAAAAATCAGAGAAAACTGTAAATAAGAACATGTTTTTCACAACTTTTCATTCTATTTCAAATAAAATGCTCTTCAAAGCTGGGAGCATAAAACTTTGATATCTCACTAATAATACACTAATCTTCAGTTAATGAAAAGAGAAAAATATTTCATTCACACTGTTTATTAGTATAACAATTTCAAAAACAAGACCTATGGGTTTAGTAAACCTTCAAAGTAAAATAAAATAAGGATATTTTATAATAATAAAAGTAATACTAAACTATTTTGTCCCAATATCTAGAACAGCCACTTCCAACAAATGCTTCTTCAGATTTTATACTCTTTTCTCTGTCTCATTTTGAGGCTGCTGTCTCTTCAGGGAAACCATGAAGTTTTCCCCATATGTTTTGTAAAAAGTGTTCTCAAACCACGAAAAAATTCCTTGGGGAAGGACCCATGGGAAGGTGGCAAGGACTGTAGTCAGCCAGATCAGTAATGGCTACAAAACAGTCTGCCAAGGAACATCGTGCTAAGATTAGAGCAGCTGCCCTAAAAATTGTAGCTTTGAGACAAAAAGCATAATGACATTTGTATTTCCCTATGAGGAGCCAGAGCAGAAATATTTATCAAGTTTAACTTCTGTCAATACAAAAATATGTAACTATCATCTATTATGCACAAATATAGAGATGTCCCTTCACACGTTAACACAGTTTTACAGTGTATGTGCATTTCCTATGCATATAATAACTTCTTCAACCTAAGGAGAAAAGCAAGTTAAAGTAACTACTCCTGCAATATGTACCTTTCTGTTGTCCCTGTCATTTTTTGTTTTAAAAACTTCTTTTCCTTGTGATGGAACCTGCACTTGCTGTTCTTTCATTGATCACACATACTTCTAAAGAATTATTTTTATGAAACATAATGGAAAACACACTAATACAAAAGCCTACACTTTTAGGCAAGATGTTTTCTCACAGTAATAAAACAGAAACTGGACCAAGGAACAGATCCATTTCAAACATACAAGCACATATTATTTTTTTTCTTACTCAAAATATAAGATCTGTCTTTTTACTCAGTGTAAGCAAAAAACTAAAATAAATCAGTCCTAAAAGCTGTGTAAGCATGTACTACAGAAGCATCACAGGTATCTTTGTGCAGCTGTAAATCACACCCACTGTGACTAGGAGGGAAACAAGGGCCTCTAATACTATGAAGTATGTCAGGGTATTTTTACCTAGTGGTCCTTCTCCTGCAGATTCCAAGACTTGAGCAGCTTCCTGTGATACGACGGTTATTGCACCAACCACCGACTCATGGTTTACATCACCATTTGGTGTGCCATCTGGAATTATAACTAATCCATGTTTCTGAAAATGCAAAAGAATGAAGAACACTCATACAAGGAAAGTGCTAAAATATAAATTTACAGAAAAGTTTTTTCAGAGCTTTTGAAGTTAATTGAAACAGTTACAATGAAATGGACCATTTCTCCTACCCTAAGGTCAGGTTTTCAGACTGCACAAGAATAGTAACCACTCTTCCTCTTTTGCACTGACCTCAATTTCATGCCCCATTCTTGGATTTCTGTTACTGTAAAGGAACTACTACCAACATACCTCTCCTCTCTTCATTGTTTCCTTCAGGTCAGCCAACTCCTCTCTGAGCTCATCTCGCTCATTCTTAATGCAGTCAAAGTAATCTCTCTGTCTTTCTAGGGCCTGGGCTCAGGCAGATAGCAAGAAAAAGAATGGCACAGAGAAAGAGCACATGACAGACAGCAGAGAGATTTCTACAAGTAAATACAAAGAGCTTAATAAAAGTAAAGAAATTTGAAGGTATTTTGAAATATATTTCAGTAACATCTTTAACATATATCTCTGACAACTGCTTTCTACAAATTGCTTATTTAGCTTCATGCTGCATTTGTCATGATTTTTTTTCAGGCAAGTCTTATTCTATAAGACTCTATTCTAGATTCTATTCTAGAATCCATTCTAGATTCTATAACAGAGTTTTATATAGTGAAATGCATTTTTTCATGAATTTTTATAAACTAATTTGAATACCAAAAAAGTAAGTGATTCTTCTTGACACAGGCACTCTGTGTAGCCAGAAAAAAAAGTGCTGACACTCAAGTGGAAAAGACACTAAAACATTACATCTATTGAACTAGTTTCTTTATCTTTTACAGGGTACAGAAGTAGACACTGTACATCATAAAAGACCTTGGATGTATTCACTTACAAATACTAATTCACCATTAAACCAAAGCAGTTGGTTTTAGAGGAAATACCAAGCAGCAAACTCTAGCAGATCTATTTTAGCACAAAAAGGTATGGCAGCAAAAAGTGCAGTATGGATGTGGAAAGGTTTCCTACCTCTGCTGGAGATGTGCTACCTGGCAGTTAATTGGACACTTTCACTTCACTGGGCAGCATTGCAGTATCCATTCAAATTCAACACTACATGCATTAAAAATAATCCTCACCATACAGCAACTGCAAAAGTATACACACGTTTTGCCAAGCAAGTTATCCAACTAAACCCTATGTTATGTATGAATGCTTAGGAATGGACTGATACAAAGAAAGAAATGAAGGTGGATACTTTTGCACTGTAACTGCCCCCCAGAGCTGCAGCAGCTGAATTCTGACAGACACTTAGAACCTTCAAAGTTCAACAGAGCATTTTAACAAGTGCTGTTGCTCTCGATTGATTATCATGTAAATGTAACATTTAAAATATAGGTAATTCAACATGAGTGAAAACATTAGCTCTGGTATCTTAGATTAAGAATTTGTAAGATCACAAAATCGATTGGGTTGGAAAAGACCTCCAAGATCATCAAGACCAACCCTTGGTCCAACTCCAGTCCCTTTACCAGATCATGGCACTCAGTGCCCCGGCCAATCTCAGTTGAAAAACCTCCAGGGATGGGGAATCCACCCCCTCTCTGGGCAGCCCATTCCAATGCCTGAGCACTCTCTCTGGAAAGAATTTTTTTATGATATCCAACTGATGTCCTATCATGTCCTAACACACACTAGATCTTTAACTACATTATAAATAACATGAAGAACCTTAATCATGACCTCGTGTCCTGCGATGATGCTGACCTTCCCAAAAAGCTTTTCAAACCTCATCCTAATGCACGAGTGTTGTGATGGGGAAGGAAGTGAAGCTGACATAACTATACATCTCAAACAATGGAGAGTACGGTAACCATTCAATGCTGGAAAAATTCAGTAAAAATCCTACTGTTTGTATGCTCGGGGATTATTTTGACATGGATTTTGTCAGAAATGTACTTCTGCAATTCCTCTGTTGGGGACAGAAATCAGGACAACTAAGCTCTGTGGGCATGTTTTAACATACCATTATGAATAAAATCATATGGCAGAAAGTAGATTTGCTTGGGGTCTTATTTTCTTAATATTCCAAAAACTTCCATGGAATCTGTACCAAAGTCAGAGTTGCCATCACTAATTTCAAATTGATAATGCTTGCACAATTTGCAGCCACCAAACAGTAAAATAGCTGTGTATGTCAGGAATATAACCTGAAGTGCCCTCAAATTGTTGGAATTTAAGATCAAATAGAACTGCAAATTTCTATCAGTGTAGAAACAGGACAACATGAGAAGGCAGGTGTAAAATAAACTCATACTATCTTTCTTCTGTTTGCCTCCCTTTCTTTCTCTGAGGCAGCAGAAGTTTTTCATACACTGCAAAACTAGGTTACCATTTTAGTTATAAATGACATTGTGAAGCTTCTCAGAGATCTCTGAAGGTGGAATAGAGTAAAAATAAGCAAAGCTGCTCCATAGTAGGGAGAAGGACTCAAAAACTGAGCTATGAAAAGTATTAAAATGTTTATAGATGTGGGGAAAAGCAATGTTTTTACGTTTTTATAACAGATTTCAATCCTGAGATTGATTGAAATAAAAAGTAGAAAAATACCCAGTTACAGTGTTTGTAAAAACACAGAAACCTGAAGACAAATTTGGCTAAAGGAAAATTTATCTTTGTTGTCATTCTGTCTGGTAGACGTATTTTGAACATTAGATATGCTCTGTACTAACTCCGGCAATGTATTGGAAAGAGCACAAAAATACTGGACAAATTGAGACAGGAAGTATGGAAAGAATACAGTAAATTAAAGATAAAAAACTTTGAGAAGAATGTCCAGAAAAACTTAACAATGTTGAAAACTTTTAGTGATGGAAAAGAATATCACAATAGGGACAGAAAGACTGAAATGTGAAATAAACAGAAGACAGTATAGCGGGGTGCATGTGAACTGGGCACCATCAGTTAAAAGATAACTTTTCAAAGTGACTTGAACTCCAGCAAATAAAACAAATTTCAAA
The DNA here is from genome assembly GCF_047495875.1 of Pithys albifrons albifrons. NCBI lineage: Eukaryota > Metazoa > Chordata > Aves > Passeriformes > Thamnophilidae > Pithys > Pithys albifrons. The sequence continues at coordinate 50,820,115 of NC_092464.1, read as the reverse complement.
GAAATCTGCATATATTGGAGTCTGGTGTAAAATTCAGTTAGATAGCAATGATCCTAGAATTACTGAGATGCAGAAAACCCCCTTCTGGAGGCTTTCCAATGATCTCCCTATTGCCAGCAGGCAATCTCCCCATGGCCCAGAAGAGCCCCAGGCTCAGGGCCATGCAGTTATCACCCAGGATCAGGCTCACTGAGACAGTTTTGGGACTCCTGGGCTGCCCAGCAGCAAAGCTGACAAACCCTGCCAGACCTACACTAGCTGAGTATCAGCACAGTTCTTCCTGCACCACCTTCCTTCCCATACAGGAACCCTACAGATGATCCTCAAAAGGTACCACACAACCATTGTGGTTCAGTGTTGCATCCAAGCCAAACAGTCCTGGGAGGATTAGAAGTGCAATACAGGAAACCACAAGTTGGCTGCACAAATCAATTCAAGATCATATTTTTTAGCACTAGGCATGCCATTAAATATTCTGTAAAATACTATAAAATTGTATGTGTAATGGCTTATCTTACAGATTTAATTAGCATTATTCATCATTATGCAAGTACAGATGGAAGTGTAGCTCATTTTCTAAAGATAAGAAAGACTGCAAAACATTTTATACATTTAAATTGGGAGTGGCCTTCATTTCTTTGGAGTACACAGCATTCCTGGGGGTGCAGGGAGCATCCATCTATTTCTAAATTAAAAAAAATACCTTTCCTCCCATATTTGATTCATACCCCTATTTTTTTATCTTTCCAATTAATTGTCTCCTGGAGATCAAACACCTCTTTGGTTATGGAGTCTATATTCTCCTGCATACGTTGATTCTCCTGTAGTAAATAGGATGAAGGAAGAATAAAAGAGGAAAGAGAAGTAAGGAAATGGAAAAAAACTCAAACATTCAAACAGATAAAGGAAATTAAGTAATAAAAGTAAACCAAAGAGCTTATGGGCATGAAGTTACAGAAACAGCACGCAGCTTTATGTAGTATATTTCTTATTAATTCATGCAAGAGAATGGTAATTAATTTTATTCAATCAATGTTGATGGGAGAATGTGATGCATCTACAGCTGCTTTTCTTTAGTAACTGTTCCCACTGCAGTCTGGGGATAACACCTTTTCTATAGAAATATAACTATCCCTCTGTAATTTCTAAATACCTTCAAGTCCCCTTTGAAAGTGAATACTAATGTTAACAAGCGGTTTTATTAACGTTTCACAAAATAAAATTCATGAAAGTATAAGGAACAGAGTTTGAATCAAGCATCCAGGAAGTGAAAGACAGCTGCTTATACTGCCTTCTGATACCATGTGGATACATATCAAGCGTGGCCCAATTGTTTTAACTGACTGTCACTGTATTTTCCTGCTCACCCTGCAAACGTAACTAGAATTCTTAGGTTATGAAGACATCATAAGAATTTTTAGGGCTAGAGAAAATTATTTTCCCTCTTAATGAGTGAACTTGATTTTACACCAATGCCTTTCTGCAAAAAAAGCTACATGGCTTCAGCTTGTTTTCTGTTGATGTTAATAAATGGAGAAATTGCACAAATAAGTGGTAAACATGGGCTAAATCCTTGAACAAACTGGATGCATTTGTGAATATTCAACATATGCTACTTCTACAAAAGCAAACACTCCAGATAAATCTACTGCATATTCTTGATTAGTATACTTAAACCCCACCAAAACACAACAAAAAACCAAACCATAAGATATAAAGTTAGTTTTTAATTCCCAGTGAGGTCAAAGATAACCTAGAGCAAGCAACAGAGCTACAACCAGAATTTTCTAGGGGTTTTTTTGCTTGTCAGCACTTATGTGACTCAAAATGCTGATACTTAGGCTAATCTTATCCCTTTTCTCTTGTACTAAGTCATATCAACTCCAATTCATGAAGCATATTACTTCCAAAATAGAACTGGGACTTTTCAGAAGTCTTTTGGAGCTACTGTACTGCCTCGAGGACACGAGAACATAGTGAGGAAATAAAGGATCAGTGAAATATTACATAGATTTTGAAAATCAGATGGTGGAAACTTTTGTCCATACACTTAAAAATCACCCATTTTTACTGAAACCAAAGGGCAGTGGGAAAATAATGTATTAATTGAAGTACAATTTTCAAAGTTGTCATTAAAATCAGTGGGAAATGGGGATCCACATACTGTTAACAATATATATATTTTGTGGACCATTTTAAAATGAAGACTGATAATATTTCTGGGATTTTAGGACACATCGATTTGTTCCCAGAAAGGCAAAAGGGAAAAAGAACAGGGTGAGAGGGGAAAAGAACACACCACACCCCCAGCAACATGGTTATGACCCAACAACACACTGAGCAGTGTTGCTGTATTTATGCTTGACTGGGAAGCAAACAGCAATCACTACTGCAAACTTCAGTGGGTGATGTTCACCCAAATCTGAAATAACTGAAATGGAAGCTTTTGGAAAAGGCAAAGAATAACATTTGGTATTATCCCTGCATCAGAACTTCTAGACATGGAAAAAGATTTTGGCCATATGAACATGAGTTCTGCCCTCAAAACAAAGAAAAGTTACTGGGAATATTCATGAGAGAACAACAATTCTCACAAGAATTAAAGATTTTACAAGATGCAACACATTTGACAACATTCCAGAGACATTTTCGACCTTATACATTTCAGGAGATTAGTAGCTTAAATACTACCCACTAAAATGAGGTAAATTCTTTCTTAATAAGGCAGATAATATTTAATTATGTTTTGTATATGATGGCTGTTCCCATTCAGATCTCACAACCAAATTTATTTGCAGAAGTTCTATCATACACTATCTCTTATGAACATACCTCTATCAATTCATCTCTCTGTCGAAGGCCCTCTTTGAGTTCATTCAGCTTGTGCTGCAGAATATTGCAGGTGTGTTTCTGTCTTTCCAATTCCTATATTAAATAAATCAGTTATTTATATTTCTTTTGAGTTATCTAAGCAATTACTGCAACAATTTGAGAAATTTCTGCCTGCGAAGGAGTTGAAACCATCGCTGAATCAGTGTTTTAGGTAGGCTCTCCACATACTTACTACACAGAAGATTTTATTTAATAAAATATGGAGTAGAGAGAAAAGATGCCATAAAGGTTTAAGTGCAGTATTAGCAAGAAAAGCTAACCTGAAAGTTTTCCTACTAAGTAGTCCAGAGTTCTGTAATTTCATAGAATAGAATCATCGAATGGATTGGGTTGGAAAAGACGTCAGAGATCATCAAGTCCAACCCTTGGTCCAACTCCAGTCCCTTTACCAGATCATGACACTCAGTGCCACGGCCAATCTCAGTTTCAAAACCTCCAGGGATGGGGAATCCACCCCCTCTCTGGGCAGCCCATTCCAATGCCTGAGCACTCTCTCTCTGCAAAGAATTTTTTTCTGATCTCCAACTTCAATTTCCCCTGGCAGAGCTTGAGCCCGTGCCCCCTTGTCCTATTGCTGAGTGCCTGGGAGAAGAGACCAACCCCCACCTGGCCAGAACTTCCCTTCAGGTAGTTCTAGAGAGTGGTAAGGTCTCCCCTGAGCCTGCTCTTCTCCAGGCTAAATACCCCCAGCTCCCTCAGCCTCTCCCCATAGGACTTATAATTAGGAAAAAAAATACCTTTGACTTCTCTTCATTCTCCCTATAGAACTCTGCTATCTGTTCTTCTTTCTCCTCAATGATGTCCTTTAAAGTATCCACTTGGTAAACCAAGTTGTTTTTCTCATTGTCTAGCTGAGCATTGGACACCATGGCTTTCTTGTACTTCTCTTCAACTTCAGCCAGTGAATCCTGCAGAGAGCAGAAAGGTTTACATCATTTTAACATTTTGATCCACTGTTATAATGTTAAAATATTCAAAACAGTTCAAGTGCCATTACTTGAGTTAGGTCATACACAGCAACGAAAAGTTGCCATTACAAAAGCACAAGATAATATTCCACTGGCATTTTCCACTCTGCCACCCTCACAACTTAACTCAAAGGGACACAGTAGCAATAACACAGCTTTATTATATTTTCATGGCATGCGAGAGAAAACACCTCAGAATGAGGCAAAAAAATTGGCAGAGAGAACTAAGATAATCAAATCACTAAAAGAGATCACAAAAATATTTCCAAGTAGCTTTAACCTAATGCTCATTATTTAAGTAGTGCACTATTACCTTAGATTCAAAGGTTTAAAAGAGTCAGATTATTTCAGTAATAAGGATTCTCTGTTTAAGCAGATATTTTGTCTTTGTATTTCTTACTAAGATTTAAAAAAAAGGCATGTAAAGATTCACATGGTTGATTCTCTACCAGAAGGTGCACATAGGTCTTGCTGTGTATACTCTCTTACACAGTTCTCTCCCATTTAACATTTTATCCTATTTTTAATTATCCTATTGTTTATTTTTTGTCAGTACTGTAACAAATGTGAACCATTTAACTACTTAAATATGACTCCAGGTGCTTTGAAACATGCAAGTATTTCCATATGGGGATATAGACTAGATGATCTTCAAGGTCCATTTCAACCCCTTAACATTCTATGATTTTAAAAATATAAAAATTGATTTCCAGAGTTCTAACTTCAGAATTGAAAAGGAACCATTAAGTCAATCACTTTACAAAGTAGATCTGTGACCTATTACAAATCTCCTAATAATCCATGTACTCTGATCCTTAAAGGCATAAGTAGCATAATCTCCATTTTTAATTATTTGTCTTATGACAGTAGAAATACTAGAACAGAATGGCATGAAGCTTGTTGGTTTTGCCAGAAAACAGAACATTAAGACTAAGATATTAAGGGAGAAGGTGGTAACAAGAAATACCATCCGCAGTTCTGTCAGTAAAGTCAAAGGGTTATAAAAATCAGCCTGCTTGGCTAGAACAAGATGGTTCAATGCAACAGACATCAAGAGAGTGCACTGTTAACAGTATAAAAGAAACATTTTGAGGAAAGAAAAAGGATTGCTTTCTAGTTGAGGCAAAGAAATATTGGAAAGGACCAAAAAAATTGAATCAAACTGAGACAGGAAAAGATTTGAAGACCTAACTAATTCAGGAGTATCCACATTAGAATTTATTCTGCTAACATCCAGCATATTTGTAGACAAGTAAAGTCCAGACTTTCAGCAGCATGAGGGATGGGCAACCATAGGGATGGGAAGGTAGTGTGATTAAAAATCTCTGTTACTCAACCACTAAAAAATCCCCTTTAAAAGTAGTGTCAATGGAGGTATCTTAGTACCTATCCTAAAATACACAAGACAAAACTGCTAAAGCACAAGTCAAGGAAAAGGCAATAGATTCCTAATTAAAATGAAGGGTTCCCAAAAAATCTCTATAGAATGCAAATTAACTTAAGAACATATTATTAACAACAGCATAAAATGGAATTAAATTCTGAAAGCCAAGCATACATGAAGATCTTATTGTCTGTTGCACACTGTGCTCTTTGGCAACTGTAATGGATTACAATAAATAACATTAGGAATGATTCACTACAGTAGTCATGAGATGCTGGCAAACATGCAAAAGTATGAGAGTTAGACCCATTCTGAAAACATGAAACAATCTCACATTCAATCATAGCCATGTCTAATAATCTTGTACTTTACTGTGCTGAGAAGTCCTTTTAACATTTAGATGGCAATATAAATTAAACAAAACATACTTCATCTGAGCATATGACTATCAAAGTTACTTATCTTCTACAGAGGTCATAATTTTTCTACACTGAACATTTCAAATTACATCATTTTCCTTTACTAACCATCTAATATACTTTTTAATTGAAGAAATTCAAGGAAGCTGTTAAATACATCACTGTTACACGCTCCAGTACAGGAAGCATTCATTAAATTTAGTCTCTATGTGGATATAAAAATATGGAAAGATCTCTTCACTTTTACATGAAACCATTCACCATTAGATAACAGCAAAGAGAACAGAACAAATATCCTGAGAAAGATTTTTAAGTCACATCTTTTGCTGTATTCAGTTCCCTTCAACACAAAGCAGGTGAAAATTATAATACTTTAAATGAACTGCACAGTCTGGGGTGGTGGGACTGTGCCTGCCAGGGTGGCCCTGCAGGGTCAGACAGGAAAGTTTCCTAACACTCATTAAGCCCATGTTGAAAAAAACAACCCATGATTTGGAAAAGCACAATGGCAACGCAAACCGTAAGCATAAAAGAAAAAATATTTCTTAATGGCAAAGGATTAAAATAAAATCAATCTTCTCCTGCAAGCAATATGCCTGTCCAAATTATTGGCAGCACATCTTTCAGAATTATTACTTTAGTTTTGCTTTATATGGTACAGTATTTGCTGAAACTTGGAATACTAATTCTTAAGTTCTTTGCCATAATTATCTCCCATTTTTTTGTTCCCCATTCAATACCTAGTAATTATTTAGAGTATGTACTTATTTACTAACAAAACTCTAAAAAATATAAATTGAACCTCTCATAATCTTACCAAGAAACACCCATATATATATAACTATGAATGTTTAATACTCCTTTAACCTTAATCAAATAATGAACATACACCATCTCATGTACATTTCAAGCTGATGCTATTTATGCATTAAAAGTTAGATACATGCTGAAATTTAAAAATTTGTTAGTAAAGCCACTACATGTTAGCAAAACCACTGATAACTCCACTACCCAAAAACACCCATACAGAATGCATGCTTGGGAGGAGCCCTGATACCTTTAGTTCTTTAAGTCCCTGCATGTATCTCCCTTCTACATCGTGTATCTGGTCCTTAAGATCATAGATATCCTGCAGGACATAGGAATGAACCATTGCATAAGAAGCATGGGTAAATAATTTACAGGCAAGAAAGCATTAAAAGGTTTAACATGAGCTTCTGTCAAATTACAAAGCCTGCAGTAATTCCCAGAAATTATAATTAATTCACAACAACTTCACGGAAATTATGGTTTTGTTTATATCCCTGAATCCCAGACATCTCAAACAGGACAGAACTGTTTGAAATTTGACATAAAGAAAGTTTTATCTTAATAGAAGCTAAACTGTTAGCACCATAAAGACCTATGCACACAACAAATATAATTATTAAGATAAATAAGGAAATCCTTCAATGACTGAAAATTAAATCCTCATAACTTTTTATTATTACAGAAGCTCTGTGTTAAAAAAGAATTCCTCCTATTTACATGAGCTCCCAATGCTCTGAAAATGCAGTTTACCCGTAATTCACTGAGGGAGGCATCAGGATCCACCCAGCTGCTGGCATCTCCACTTCCTCTCCTGGATGAGTTGCCACTCAGAGGAGTTGCACTCACTGAATTGCGAGATGAGGGCTTAAAAAGGAAAAAAAATACATCAGCAATTTTATGGCCATTTCTCGTATCAATGACCTTGATCTTCATGTACTCCTTCACTGTCACAGAACAGTTTTCTCTCTTGTTTTTCTTAATATTAGTTTATAAACAATAATTTCTATTCATTATTTTCTAGCACTTCTGTTTCTTCTTTGTGAAACGTTGATTTCTCTTTGATGACTTATTAGTTTATCAGAACATTAGAATTTTGAGCTGTCTGTCCAGGACATTCATAAGGAGGCTGTTGGTGCCAAAATACTGTGCAAGTTTACAATATTACTAAACATTACAATTTCTGCCATCCAGGATTCAAAAGGAACCTCCAGTGAGAATCCAGCATATGGATTTTTATAGCCTTAGCCTCTTAAAATTCAGCCTTTCCTAATAACTATTTCTAACATGAAAAACGAATTGCACAGAAAATTATTACTGGCGATAAGTAAACTAAACAATAAAATTATTTCCTCAGGAAATAAAAGACACAAAGCATTGATTTTGAGAGACAAAAAAAATTGTCTAAAATTATCTCTGCAAGCTACACTTACAAAAAATACACAGCATTTATACTTTTGGAACTATTTTAATATTTGCACACTTGTGGATGAACACTGACTTTAAATAATTTTTAAATTAAAATCTCTTACCCTTGAGAATATTTCTGAATGTGATTTTTCACTCTTTTCTTCCAGCTGAAAGAGAATAGGGAATGTGATTACCTTTTGCAATGAGGGACTACAGAATCAGCATCTTTTGTTCAAAGACACTGAGAAATACCCAAAAACGAAGAATGAAACAATTCCAGGCGTTATCATAGACAGAAACAGGGAAAACAGTATTCAGCACAAAGACGTGGTTTTTACCTCAACTGCAAAGTAAGTGAATGCTTGTAAAGAAAAAGTCAGAAGCCCTTTTTTTAAAGTTTTAAAAGAAGTCATTACCAGTACTGAACAACAAAACATGTTTAAATTTCAACACAGTAGTGACGACAACACTTGGTGACACAACCCAACCAAAGCTCCATGCAATGCACTCCAGGCAGTCAGTGACAGCAGCGTGAATGTCCTAGGTAATAGAAAACACTTTTGTTCTTTCCATCTCTTTGGTTAAACCTGCAATTACATCAGGACAAAATTGATTCAGGTAAAAGCCTATAAATAAAGTGTACTAATTAACAGCAACCTGCAAAATAACTTCAATTAATATTTTGTGTATTGAAGCCTAAGCAAAAGAACTACCACACCCTCTTCTTATTTAGGCAACTGCTATTGCAAAATAATATTGTAGATTTCTACATCTTCTACATTTCTGTGAATCAAAGTAGGTGGAATTAGACATGTTGCCATATTTTCAAAACAAGTATTTAGTATGGTATCTGAAATGTCTTGCTTTTCTGAGAACACCTGTTTTACTCCCAGGCCAGGGGAAAGAGATTTTGAAGTCCATTGCAATCACAGCAGACACAAATGCTACTTTGTAAGACCTTTTTTTTCCTTCTACTGTGGTTTCTATAGAAGCAACATTGCTATTCCATGACAAATTCACCATCTCCAATGATGTACTGAAATTGTACATTGCAAAGTTTGTCAACACTGTGATGACAAAATGATGTGAAGAATCCAATTGATCTGAAGTACACATTTAGACTAACCTAAATAAATATATAAATCTGGAACCCAATAATACATAATGATGATAAAAGCAATTGAGAAGGTACCATAAATACTGGTATCAGACTTCACATTTGCTTTTAGCAAAACAGTAATTTCAGAAAATCAGCTTTATTATGGAAAGAAGTTTAAGCTAGAGAAACGATTGGTCTGTCGTGCTTTGGGGATGTATAGTTGATAAAAAATGTGCATTATCACAGTACAAGTCAGATAGCACTATAACAGTATTAAAATATCATCTACATGCAAAGTCACAGAAAGAGTGTTTGCAGGAGCACTCCAGTTCTCAGCCGCCCATTCAGAGCAGAACTGCTGCCCACAGGCCAGGCAGCTGTGGCTTTACCTGTTGTAACACAGAGTGCAACCCCAGCCCACCTGGGGAGCTCCTTGCAGTGTGTGTAGTCTCAGCAGACAAAGTGCAAGGTGACACTGCTGGCCCTTGTGGCACAGCTTGGCAAGGTAGGAAGAGCTTGGCTCGCACCCAAGCGGGCACTTGCATGCTGCTCATCCCCACACAGCATTCCCTTTGCTCCACTAAACAAGCACAGTGCTGGCAACCTCTCTGCCTACTGCCCTTTGGCCACAACAACCCCCTGCAGTGCTCCAGGCTGGAGAGCAGCCAGGCAGAAAGGGACCTGGGGGGACTGAGGGACAGGAAGCGCAACAGGAGCCAACAGCGTGCCCAGGTGGCCAAGAAGGCCAATGGGATCCTGGCCTGTATCAAAACTAGCGTGGCCAGCAGGCCCAGGGCAGTGACCCTTCCCCTGGACTCTGCCTTGGTGAGGCCACACCTTGAGTGTTGCGTTCAGTTCTGGGCCCTCAGTTTAGGAAAGAGATTGAGGGGCTGGAGCGGGGCCAGAGAAGAGCAACGAGGCTGGAGAAGGGACTGGAGCACAAGTGCTGTGGGGAGAGGCTGAGGGAGCTGGGGGTGTTTAGCCTGGAGAAGAGGAGGCTCAGAGGTGACCTCAGCACTGTCTGGAACTGCCTGAAGGGAAGTTCTGGCCAGGTGGGGGTTGGTCTCTTCTCCCAGGCACTCAGCAATAGGACAAGGGGGCACGGGCTCAAGCTCTGCCAGGGGAAATTGAAGTTGGAGATCAGAAAAAAATTCTTTCCAGAGAGAGTGATCAGGCACTGGAATGGGCTGCCCAGAGAGGGAGTAGATTTCCCATCGCTGGAGGTTTTTAAACTGAGATTGAATGCGGCCCTGAGTGCCATGATCTGGTAAAGGGACTGGAGTTGGACCAAGGGTTGGACTTGATGATCTCAGAGGTCTTTTCCAACCCAATTGATTCTATAATTCTATGTGCTCACTCAGACCATTATTCCAAAAGACAAAAAAATTTCCCTTTCCCCCACACTACTAAACACAAAAGTTTTGACTGCAAGTAACAAGAACTTTTAGGACTCACAGCAGCACAAAAGAGAAGGCAGTTTTGTTTGGTATAAACAATGTTAAGGCCAAAGGATGCACAGGAAAACATCACAGTAATGTTCCTATAACATGATCTATTGACTTGGGATCAAGTACAGGTGCAGAGTCAACAAGGAGTGCTCCAGTAAGAGACACTGACAAATCTGACCTTGCATGAATGAACACTGAGGGCACAGTTTTAAGTATTTTTGTCACTCAAAAAAGCAATAATATTCCAAAAATACATTAAATCCTCCCAGGATTGTTAATTTCCATAAGAAAAAACCCAAACATTTTACATTGTAAGAAATTCTTGAGTTTATCACACAGAGAAGAAATTGTGAAGTGGTGCAACTTGTCACATGCTTCTAGCAACAAGCAACATATCCTTTAAAGTGAAGCAGCATGCTTTTAAAAATTCACTCATTTTCAAACAAAAAACAGGCCCAACCCCTCAATAAACCTATTTGCAATTAAGTAACTCTGAATGCTTCTGCAGTCAGTGTAACAACAAGCATTACACTCACACTGTTCAAACTCTGGCCGTCACCTGCATCGGAAATGATGCTTCCCCTGCGGCTGGGACGACTAAAATAGTCAGCAGTGGTCTCACTTTGATCAGAAAAGTCAGAGGACTTCAAAACAGAAGGAAAAGGGGGAAAGAGAACTGAAGATGACACCACAGAATGAACAAAAGTTTATTAAAAACACCTAAACAGGAAATCCTAACTTATTATTAACTCATTATTGCAATTTATTCTTGCTTTTCTAACAGTTTAAAAATGGTAAAATTTTAATTACTCTTCAAGATTTTGCTATTTTAAATGTGTCTACATGAATAATAGGTGTGCCACACTGATACACTTCAGTCAGCAAAGGCATTGTTTTTAAACACTCTTCACCTTTGTTATTCTTATAGCTTAGTATCTAAAACTTAAAACAATGAATTGTTGCTTCAATTTTCTCCATCAGAGTAATATAAAAAAATACAATCAGATACAAAATAATATCAATTTAGGGCCAAACACAAAAATTACTTTTCAAAAAATCTGTAGATCATAAAGACAGATAATACAGAAGTTGATAAGTTTTTTTCTCTACAAATGTTGTCTCTTTTTAAATCAACACAAACCCAACAGTCCTAGTTGAATATGAATACAATTTGGGCTTCCTCTCATTCATAATTTTAAGATGTCTTACATTAGAAGACAAGCTTACTCCCCAAAGTTGTATGTCAGACAGGCACTTAAAAAGGTGAGGAAAAAACTGCCAATGCTACACATCACTTGTTTAAATGGGCCAAATATAATTAAGCACATCACAGTAATTACAAATGCCATGGGAGCTCAAGTGAAATATTCAACTGAGAAACATTCCACATATTAATCACAGTATTTAATGGGAAGATTAATTTTATCAGAAGTGTATTGCTAATGTGCCCCTTCAAAGGGCAGCAAGTTACTGTGAGCATTGTATTTAGTGTTAAAAGTGATTATAGGAGAGAAAAAGCTTTATATGAACAGTTTGGAAATATATTGTTCTTATCTAATTCTCACTGTTGAAAAAAGTTATTTATTTGTACTTGATGCATATGTAGTCTCATTCTGATTAAAAGACAGTGAGATGTCTTCTATGCAAATGTGCACAGAAAATACATATATAACAGCTATGTATAAAGCAGTTCATTGATGAACACCTGGCTCAGACAATGCAAGTTTAGGACTACAGAATTTGTATGTGTGGTCACTTCTGTCTTATGTTCTACTCCTCTGGCAATGAATTTCCAGCTGTAACTACATCTACAGTTTAAAATTATATTTTTAAATGTAACAAAGTAGATAAATTTTCATAGTCGGAAATTTGGCTATACTTTCTTATTTCACTTGTATTTCACAAGGTATAAAGATGCTAAAGAGAATTCTTCATATACATATTATAATTACAGCAAAAGAACAACAACTTGGGCTACAATCTATAAAACTGTGCTCTTCCATTCAAAATCCACTTATCTTTGCTGCTGAAAAGTCTGTACACCTGACAAATCTTGGTGTTCCTCCTTCTATACTTTCTCTTTTGATTTCCAGAGAGTACCAAGCTGACTCCAAATGCATTATCCAGAGTGAAACCCAAATACAAACCACAGAAATACTAGAAAGTGAATGTTAAATTATTCCTAAGACTTTTACCTCATCTACTTTGCAGGATTATTTCATTAAACAAATACTGTGAACTTTATTAGGCATTCAGTGAATGGTACGTTGGCATTATTGGTATAACATACATATACTGAGATGTAATTAGATATATATTCTCATATACCTATGAAGTATATACTTTAAGAAATGGATCTCATTGTTAAGAAAAACTAAGGAGACAAGTAGTATTTTCTCAGTTCAAGAGACTACAAATGGATGTTAAAAACTCTTAGGTTTTGGAACTTCTTAAAGCAAAAGTAAAAATATCTGTTGCCTAAACCTTCAAAAATTCACTCATATCTGTTGCAGCTAAAAACATTAGTCCCTGAAAAACCTGTTTTTATTTGTTTAGTATCTGTAACACTGCTAATTTGTGAGAAATTAAAAAAGACTGAAAGTTCAATTTAGCCTAGACCAGAACACTGAAATACTTTTTCTTCTGCGTAGCATAACAAGCAGCTGTATCAATGCAACTAAGACAGTTCACAGAATCACAGACTGTTCTGAGTTTGAAAGGACCCACAAGGATCATCAAGTCCAACTCTCAAGTCAATGGCCCACATAAGGGATTGAACCCATGACCTTGACATTATTACAACCAAGTTGTTCTGCAGCAGAAGCAAAATACAACTATTTAAAATCACTTTGCAGCACGAAAACCCAATTTTGGAAGACACTTTCAATACAATAAAGATCCAGAAATTACTTGCTCTCAATTTTGAATACCAGTCACTATAAAAATGGGCGAGCTGCTTCTTACTGCATGATCTAACAAAGTTTGCATTAGTTTCTTCCCCAAAAGAAAGATTTTTCCACATGTATTGACGTATGTTTCATGTGCCTGTCCCAGCTATGACATAGGGTGGCACTCCAACAATGTACTAAACTTCAGTTACCAGTTGCTTCCACTTACATAGATTACAAACATTTTAAAGATATTTGCGAAACCAAATTCCTTACTGCTTCTACAGTTCACTCTCTTGCTGCTAAAACATTGTATCTTGCTAAAAATCACCCCTCTGACAAAAGGAATATCTTTGACGTGGAATTGAAAGATCAAGTCAGTGAAATGATCCCAGTGTCCACACTCGTTAGCCTTGATTAGTCCCCAAGCACTCAGCACACCATGCAAGAGGAACGCTCACCACGGGGCTGCTCCGGACTGAGCTTGCTCTTGAAGAGTAACTGTATTCAGATGGCTAAAGAGAAGTTAGGAAGGACATTTGCACAATTTTCATAGATTTTTGTCTACAGAAAACAGAGATAGTGAAAGAAACAACCAAAAGCCTATTACACTTAAGAGGACAAGAACCATAACACCCATCACCACACAACGAGGCCTGAGAAAGAGGGAATGAAATACCATTTATATCCAGTCTCAGAAATTATCATGCCACACTCATACACTGTAATTCTTATGTACTGTCACTGGTTTATCAGATCCTAACCAGTTAATATTACACTTTTCAAAAGGACCAACAAATTTTAAATATTTTCAGCAGCATTTACTATTACCTCTAAGGATTTCTATTTCCAAATATAAATCTAAGAATTCCCTTGAAAAACTGTCAAGGAGTTTTAAAAAAATCAGACCTTAATATTTGTACAATAAAAAAAAAAAGAAATAAAATATTTAAATTGCAATTTGGTTTTACAAAAGCCTTCAAAAGTTTTAATACACCCTGGGAAGTGTATGCTGCACACTTATCAGTTTTATTTTATGCTCATTCATGCCAGTTTTCCTGAGGAGAATGTATAAAGGTGAAAGGCTGAAATCAATTTATGCAGTGGATAATAAAAGCAGTACTGAGCAACACAGTTTAAAAAGAAAAATTTAAAGTTTGAGGCTCCTTTGCTTCTACCTATAAAGAGATCTCTAACAGAAATTAGAATTATATCAGAATTATATGTAATAGCCATTATAGTCTTGTGCTCTTGCTGAATCTTCTGATGCTTTCTTGAGAATACGCACAAAGCCAAAAAAATTAAATTATCTGTTTGCAATCCAAATGCAGAACAAGACTTCATCAACTACTTAAAAATATTATGTAAGAATGTTTTACATGTTTTGCATGTCTCTAAATGGCTGCATAAGTTGGATTTGAACTGCTGTGGCAGCAAAAGACAAAGTTTCAGGGATGCATGTCACTGTATAAAGAAACCCTTTTGCAGAGCTGTCTTAGCCATTCTTATGGCACTTCCAGCTACTTTTCATTTTGTAAAGTTGCAGGTTGGATTTTCCTGCTATTGCATTTTTGCATATTTATTAAATTTAAATATGGCATCCTAAAGTATTCAAGGTGTATTTACCACAAATTTCAGCTATCTCCTGACAATGACTTTTCCCATTCAAATGCTTGACTTCTTTAAATACTTTTAAAAATATGGTACATGTAGCTGTTACTTAGTACGCTTGGATTAACTAGTTCTAACCTCAGTGTTCTTCAACACCATTGCTGCATTCCAAAACTTTATGCTTGTCTGTAAAACGACCAGTAAAACAGCAACTACTAAAATACTTTAAAGAGGCAATTTAACAATGTTAACAACAACATTAAACTGAACGTCTCCACAAAATCACACACAAAAGCTGCAACTCCAAAAAGATAAAATAATCCACATGTAACACTGTCAAGCCTCGTGGCCACACAATACAAATTCAAGGCAATCATGCAAATGGTGCTTACAAACCAAACTGGTATTTGTTATCAGACCAGAGTTTAAAGATGGACACACCCATGAATAAAGGTGTCATTTTTTATTTCTGTTGGTCATTCAAACACACAAAGAGAAGTGAGATATTATTTTGCATTGTACTAACCCTGTAACTCCTACTTGGTGCCAGTGGATCGCTGTATAAAGAAGACGACTGGAGTGTGAAGAATAAAAAAGTCAGAAATACTTTTTCTACATACATAATTCTTTTAATCTATTCCTCTATATTCCTCAAAAGTTTAAAAATTTAAATACTAAATTTTATATCCATAATAGACAGCAACTTTATGAAAAGTATGGGAAAATCCTCTAAGAAAGTGGTTATTTTGAAATCAAACATTAATTAAAGCAATTTTAGTGTTCTTCAAAGATTTGTGGAAGGGAATTATAAGTAATTAAGTAGTTTTCAAATGACATGCCAATTCCTTCCAGCTACTTATTTAAACCTGACCATGACAGTAAATGCAGATATGAGAAGATACGACTCATCTCGTGCCAGAGCACTGTTTTATCAGTTATACTACTGTGGAAAAAAAGCAGTACAATGGTGCCAAACATTTTTGTTGTTTTTAAAAGACAGGAATTTGAAACAGCAACTGTCCCAGATGCTAGTTGTTTTTTGGATATCACACAGCAACTGCAGTTATTTGAAATTTAAAATGCCACATATGCAGAACACAGGAGCAATCCACATGTCATACATTATTTTTATAACAGACAACACTTAAAAGCAAGAACTACAACTCTAACTACTATTAAATGCAATAATGTGAAATGTCATAGAGGGAAAAAGAGATGTTTGCACCATACAGCATAAGTAAGTAAACCCAAATATACACATTTTATATAAATAATGAAATTAATGTAAGAAAAGGAGACAGACCCGAATACGGTAGGAAGGAACTGGTTTACTATATCCAAGGCTGCTATAATTTCTTTGATCATAGTAAATTCCACTCTGAGGGTGAGGAGGGGAAGAAGAGAGAAAAAAAAAGTTGCATCTGTAGATCTTGTAAATAAAAGTTCTATCTTACTATTGCCCAAATGTTCCCCAGCTTAGAACTTGTACAGAATGCTGAAAAGTTCTGCCCATGGTTGACCCAAAATTCCTATAACCTGTTTCAGCAAGTAAAGCCTAAAACCCCCAATAGTCTGTATATCAGCATTACCTATATTTTAATGCCAATGCTCAACCAAAATAATAAATAATTTTGAGACTCTTTCCTCCTTAATAAATAAGAAAATTCCAAAAGTTTGACAGGTGCAATATGAAACACATGAAAAAAATAACTGACAAAACTTGCTAATAATTAGTACAATTATTTACTTGATTTTTTTTCCATTGGATACCATCGTAAATCAAAGCATTCTGGTGAGAGAACAGAAATTCCTAATAATTTAATAGGGGCTGGATGTTTACATGAGCAGCATTAGCTGAAAAATTATATCCAAAATATTTAATTTATTGACACTATATTGACAAGTTGTCCACTAAACTTTCTAGAATAGTTTCTGCAAGATCCCAATAATTCACATCCCTTTCTCAGTAAGTCACTGGGTTAACATCAAGGTTTACAGCAAATTCAATCTGCTTTATACATATATTTAAAATATTTCTAACTATCTGATAGAGGACAGAGTGTTTCATCTGGAGAAATGTCACTTTTAAATAGTTCCAAGAGCCTTCCCCAGGCCTCCAGTACAATGAGATTTTTCTTCAGATGATTTCATTAATGGTATTGCACTGACACGAACACACTTGGGGGCAGAATCTGATCAATACTAGAGGTTTCTTTTTTCCTAAAATCATTTATGCAAATGTCAGCGAGCTAATTAATTTATCCATAGCTGTATGAGTATATAACTCTACACACTTAGTATATTTATAATGAATATTACGCTAGAAAACCAACCAATAAATGTTTATGGGAATAAGCAGCTTTCTTCTTTGAACTATGAGATTCACTGTAAGCATGACTCTAAGAATAAAATTTACAAAATTAATACCACTGTATAACAGCATCTTCAATCTTAAAATATAAAGAAGTTGAACATAAGGATTTATCAGATACAACAGAAACACCGCAGAAATTCCAACTACATGATTAGAAAAACAGGGCATGCTTCTGTCACTGTGTTAAAAAAGATCTGGTAAGTGGAACTATAGCCAACCTTATTCTGATTAACACAGACTTGGCTTAAGCTAGTGGTCACATTTCACAAAAAAATTGAAAATCAACTACAAACTGAAAAAGCTTAATAATACAACCTATTTTAAGCACTATATTGTGCTTGCCCATCTGTAGCTAATTCAGGTTACACTGCTGTTAAAACCAATACAGCTTTTTCAGCTGCTTACACACTTCTTTTAGTGGTACTTGGTGCTTGCCTCTTCTTAAGAATACACACAAATCTGAAATGGCATAATACCACAAAGAATGTGATGCACCCTACCGTCTCTTCATAAAAATATGAAAGAATTTTTTTTTAAGTAAGGTATCCAAACCATCTGCTTTTTCTCAGAACTGAAGTACTTTTCTATTAGATTAAGCAGTTTCTATATGAAATGGAGAGTGCAAATAGATGCCTACAAACACCTTTTTCTTTTTTTTTTTAAAGAATGTTCTCCACATCTAATCTATATGGCACTTCACTACAAGTTTAGAAATAACAAACACAAGTGTCTACTGTAAGTTAGACATCTTTTCTCCCTGAAAAAGTTTATACATGCATTCATACAGAAAGTCCTAGAACTATGAAACCATTCTAGGTCTGAAAGCATGGTAGTACAAGTTTATACACTTTTTCAAATCTGTAACTCCAAGTTGCTAGTTAGTGTCATTACACCTTAAAAACAAAGAACAAAAGCAGTGTTCACTCAAAGACATGCAAAATGTTAACATACAGGGACCAAGTATCTTGCAGATCTATCCTTAGCACTGGCATACTAAAGTAAAAGAAAGTGAAATTAAAATAAAATCATGATGTCAAAAAATATGAAAATTTATACATGAAAGAATGCCATTTATCCAATCTAACGTGTATTCTGAGGCTGGAACACTTAATAAAAACGAATTTCTTCCCCAACAGCATCCCAACTGATGAAAAGTGAGACAATTTTGGATAGCAGTAGGTTATGTGAAACATTTCATGTGATTTTGGTAACAGAGTTTTAAATAAGTAAGCAAAGTCTCACGTGGTAGATTGTATTAAACGGAGACAGCATTTGTAAGTTGATGTGCCCAAAGGCTCATCTGGACACACAGAGCACCATCAGTGCCCCTGCCAGGTTGTGCCAGCCATGGGGATGCAGGGATTGCCCAGGGCACCACAAAGCACCATCAGTGTCCCTGCCAGGCTGTGCCAGCCATGAGGATGCAGGGACTGCCCAGAGCACCATCAGTGTCCATGTCAGGCTGTGCCAGCCATGGGGACACAGGGACTGCCCAGGGCACTGCACAGGGGAGGGAGGGCACTGCCTACAGGGCACAGGGCATGGAAGGCATTACAGGCTGCAGGGAAAACAGCATCTTGGGATTGGGGAGGAAGCAAAGGTGGGAAAAGGGAGGGATAAAGGTGTTTTCAGAAGGAGCAAGTGTGTGGAAAAGAAGGAGCAGTGCATTGAAAGGGCCACCTCCGTGTAAAGGGAATGGTGGTCTGTCAGATTTGGCAACTCTTATCGATACTAACGCAAACGGCTTTGTAACAGCAGCTTAGCCTGTGTCCCATGGTTCTTGTTACTCAATAACAGTAAAATTTGTGGAGTTTATACATTCTTTTTGACATAAAAATTCTAAATTTTTAAAGCAAGCTTGGTTTTTTTCCCAGTTAATTCAATGTTCACAGCTATTTTAACTGTAGGTCATGCATAAGACAAAATGCAACTTTAGTATCATCCTAAGTCTTATTAAAACACAATGGTAGAAACTATGACACAAATTAACACCAAAAATTCCATGGGTTTATATTGTATATGTGTTTATAAGTTATTATAGGCCAGATTTAGTTAGTATTATTTCCTACTGTTTTCATATTATCTCAATAGTTCAAATATATTCAATATTAACAATATATTAAATAAAACTTTAATATAAATATAATTTAGAGACTATGGTACCTTCCTGTGTTGCTAAAAGTATTACCATACAGGATCCTTAGGACACTGTACCAGTTTTAACCTACTTATTTTTTATAAACGGTTTTTGTCTTTAATTATTAGCTATTAATAAGCAACCTTGAAGACAGATCACTCAGATAATCATTATCATCCTGACACTTATACCTTTTAGAACTATCAACAGCTTAACAGCTGTTCCTGCCTAAACTAGGAATGAATACCACAAAATATACAGGAATACTCATTACTGAAAAAGTTAAATTTCTGCATTTCAGCCTCGACTGTAGTATTAAAATCACAATATAAGAGAGAAAAATCTTTTCTGTAATAACTTTTAGCAACATCTTTGTACCCATCAAGGTTGATGCACAGCCTCTGTCACTTTATTTTACTTCTCTTTTGGGGACATTATGAGAGAGAGACTGAAGAGATTAATTCTCTTCATACCTGTAAGTGTTCTGTCCTGAAGACAAACTCACTTAGCACTTTCTTTGAGCCCTCGAATTCGTTATCACAGTGCCTGACTACAACAATGGTTGCAGAAGTGCCATTAATCTCATTTTCCATATGCATGCTTTACCAAACTGCTGCTTTGCTAAGCAGACACAGAAACATTCTAATGTGAACACCACACATTATAAATAAAAAGCATGCTCATTCCAGCTTGCACACCACCAGATCTCTCCTTTTGAAGGTACTTGCTCTGCTCCTGTGAGATGCACTGACATCCAAAGAACTCTTGAGAATGAAATTATAAGAATATATCAATATATAAAATAAATCAAAAAACAATCTTTACTAAAGGAGACAAAAAACCCAAGGCAGTCAAAGAAACTCTAGGTAACCAAACACACTGCCCCCAAATGAGCTCAGTTACTCAAACCTTCTTGTTTAGACACTGATGAATTACTTAATCTCCCTCTTGGCATATTTGGTATGTCAAACAAGACAAGAGCAGTTCTGAGCAAACCTCTACTAGCTCACAAATTTCTAAGTGTAGCATGTAGCATATTTTACATATTTTTTCTATAAATCATTTACTATTCAAAGTAGTCAACAGTACCTGATTTAAATTATTTGTTTGGTAAAAATACTGACAAATTGCAGAAACATTTAACACCAGGACATGAAAGATACTACACAGAATTCAATCAATCAAAGACTACCATTTATTTGCTGAGACCTCTTACTAAGTAATAATAATTATTTTCTAAAGTCACACAGAGAAACAACTCATTTCACCTTCCAAAAAACCCAAAATCAACCCTTTTATTTTAGTAATTTGTCCCTTTCCTGGCCTGTTAATCTAGATCAATGCCAAGCTGATTTCCAGGCAGATCTACTAAGACCAGGAAAATGTTTATATAACCTCAATAAACCAATTCTTTAGCACTGTGTATGACCTCAACATGAGATAGAAAATGCTGTACAACAAATACTTGTTAGCAGTCTTTGGGATGTCCTGCACCATTCAGGTAAGGTTTTGCCATTAACAAATTATATATTCCCACCCTCTAAAAGAAGTAAAACCGTGCATCATACCAAAGTCTTCTTCAATTTGTATCTTAAGGTACTACTGCCTTTTCTTCTACAAATATTACAGAAACACAGTAATACTCAAAGTGCAAGAAAGGATTGAAACACTGAAACATATAAAAATAAACTATCCTGTTAATATTGAAGGAAATAAAATACCAGACGAACTTCAACATTATATGTGACTTAAAATAGTGATTAAAACTGCCAGTATTTGGAAGACTTAAAGCTTCATCCTCTTCATAAGAAAATGAAACCCAAACCCAAACTTTTTTTTGTTTGTTTGATTTTTAAAGGCCATGATAAAAAATTATACAGTTTGAACACAAACCAAATATGAATGTCGACTGGACTGATGAGAATACCTGGCCCTTTCTGAATCTTCCTGAGAAAGAAAAAATGCAGAGTTATTTCAGAGGGAAGAAATAAAGAACCTGACACAGCACGAGGAAGCAAAAGTGAGCAACGTGCCATTAGTACTTTTAATACCATGTGTCATTTTGAATAATCCATGGTGACAAGTGAACTCATTCAAGTCAGAAGAACTTATTGCACCTGATTTGAGTAGTAATGCCAACACACTACATTAGGAGAAGTAAATAAGGCAGGTTAATATAATTAATAATTAGTGTTCAGTAGTCAGTCTTTCTTAGGATTAGTATACTAATGCAGAAAAAAAGCTTTACAAAACTACATTAGTAAGAAATGTACTGTATAATTACTACATTCAGATTGTGAATATTTTACAAAGTTATTTTAGCCCTAGTAGAGATGATTATTCTCAGTTTCCTCATACATATTTTATATTTTCTTCTCTATTATAGGAACAAAGCTTCAGCAAACCAATCAGTTATAAGTTCTACAACTAGTTCAGCTCTACAGTGGCAGGGAAAAGAACAACCCCAAGTTAGAAAAATCTGAGGGAGGATAAATAGCTAAGGCACCTTAATATCTTTTGTTCTGTTGAAAGATGAGAGAACGTTCATTTTGGCTCACACAAAGGCGTATGTGAGAAGGAGGACAAAACCACAACTAATTTAAAATTAAAACATTAAAATGTTTCGCATGCCATAAGCACCTTAAGTTGTTACAGTATGTAAACATATTAAGAATAACCTTAATTTTAAAACTATCCCATTTGAAGGCTATAACAGGGCTCTAAAACCAGAAATCCTTCCTTAAATTACTTCCTAAAGTTTTCAGCATGTCAAACTATTCTAAAGACTGTAAGCCAGTTATTTTTAGAGTTAAAAGCTTCGCCTCCAGATCACAGATGGGTATCTAAAGACTATAGCTGGCTTTCATACTGCTTATGGTCACATGGTTACCTTCCACATTACCACTGGACACATTAACTAGTTTAGCATTAGTTTATTTATTTTATGACTATTTAGTATGACTTTATTTATTTTATGACTATTCAATAGGCCTTGTTAAAATTCTGCAAGAAAATTTCGCAGGGGAAAGGGAAGGTTCATTTCATAATGACATTTCGGTCTTCCTCTCTATACTGTCTGTTTTGAAGATTAATATTTATGCTATTTAACTTCTCAACACAATAGATTCAGATCATTGCACTTGTAAATATACTTTGTGTCCCTGGTCTAAATGGATTCCTTTTAGTTCTTGGGTAACAAGGCTCTCCCTGACATTCAGTCAGGAAACCAAAAGCCAGTGTTAAGGATTCAGCATATTCAGTTCAAAGGATAAAGTCCTACAGTACCTATTGCAAACAGAGACCTGATGCTGGTATCTATCAAGCTTGATTTCTAACTATTTCTAACTATTTAAGTTTGAATTATGCACCTTATCCAATACAGAGGCTTAGGTCTCCCAGTGCATGAATGGAGTGCACATCTGTTCAGAAATCTCCTATTGCAGATGTGTCTCTTAGGAGTGCAAAAAGAAGGTGGCATTCAGCTGAGTGGCATCAATTTTGACAGGAGATTGGTCACTAATGCAATCTGTATTCCACACTTTGGAAACTCTTGTTCTCAAGCAATAAAAAACCCATCAAATGTGCATTCTGCCAAGAAATAACAGAAATCTGTGTTGTTCTTTGTGAGTAACATGAGAACTAATGTCAGTCATATGAGACACAAATGTCAGCTGGCAAAGAGTAAATACGAAATCAGCACAACTTTTGCAAATAAAATTCTAATGAGAGTTCTAGGATTTCTCAACAGGAGTGCCAATTAATTAATATTGTAGTTTTACTATCTGAAATTATGGCTAATATCATGTGTTACTTAAATCTTGGTGATTCAAAACATTCACACTGTGATCACTTTCTTAAAAAACAGGAAAAAAACCTCATTAACTCCATATACATTTTTAAGAAAATAAGCACGTGAAGTTTGTGATAGGAACTCCCTGAAGAAACACTGCAATAATGTCAGTCTCACTTCAGTGTCTGGTAAAATCATGGAAAAGATTATTTTGACAGGTATTGAAAAACACTTGGAGGACAACTCAGTCACCAGTCACAACCAACAGTTTCCTGAGGGGAAATCCTGCTCATTGAGTCTGATTTCCTTCCACGACAAGGTAACCCACAGAGTTGATCGAGGAAAGACAACAGATGTATTCTTTTTGGGTTTCAGTAAAGCTTTGGATACTGTCTCTCACAGTGTCCCTCTGAACAAACTGTCCACCCCACAGCTGGATAACTGTGTTAACTGTGTTATACGATGGGTGAGCTGTCGGCTCACAGGTCAGGCACAAATCCCTGGAGCGACTGGGGTGACATCAGACTGGTGACCTGTCACTGGTGGGTTCCGCAGGGCTCCATCCTTGGCCCTGTGCTCTTCGACACCTTCATTAACAACCTTGACACAGGACTCGAAGGTACACTAAGTAAGTTTGATGGCAACGCTAAACTGGGAGGAGCTGCTGAGTCTCTCAAGGGCAGAGAGGTCGTGCAGGGAGACCTCAACAAATTAAGAGTGATTTAACAAGACAAAGTGATGGATTCTGCCCCTGGGGTGGGGCAAATCTGGTTGTGTGTACAGACAGACTGGGGGAACAGGAGGCTGGAGAGCAGCCCTGCAGAAAGGGCCCTGTGGGTCCTGGTCATGGCCAGGTGGCCACAAGTCAGCAGTGCCCTGGAGCCAGGAGGGACATCCCTGTCCTGGGGGACATCAGGCCCAGCATGGCCGGCCGGGCCAGGGAGGGGATTGTCCCGCTCTGCTCTGCACTGGGGCGGCCTCACCTGCAATGGGGGGGCAGTTTGGGGGGACACAATGGAAGGGAGAGATTAAGCCATTGCAGAGTGTCCAAAGGAGGGCAGTGAAGATGGGGAAGGGCCTGGAGGGGCACCATGTTAGGACACTGAGGGCACTTGGTGTGCTCAGCTGGAGGAGATTGAGGACAGACCTCATCTCAGTCTTCACCATCTTCAAGAGGGGCAAAGGAGGGGCAGGCACTGATCTCTGCTCTCTGGTGACCAGTGACAAGACCCAAGGGAATGGTTGAGTCAGAGGAGGTTTAGGTCAGGTATCAAGAAGAGTCTTTTCACCCAGAGCATGGCTGGGCACTGAACAGGCTCCCCAGGCAGTGGGCACAGCACCAAGTCTGGCAGAGCTCAAGAAGCATTTGGACAATGCTCTCAGGCACAGGGTGTGATTCTTGGAGTGTCCTGTGCAGGAGGTGGACTTGATGACCGTGTGGGTCCCTTCCAACTCAGCATATTCTGATTCTGAGATAAATTAGAATATATTGAGAAGCAGCTTTCTCAGATTGGAACTCAACTGTCTTTACTCCTTCTCTGTCAGTATATTGAATCTGAATAAGCAGACAAATATTTCTTCATTATTAACTCCAAGCAAGGGGTTTTTTAATCTTCTGTGATAAATTTTTAAGTCATAAAAGTGATTTAATCATCTGTAAAGGCACTAGCATTTTCCATGTTACTCAAAAGAGGGAAAAAAAAAACAAGACCCCCTAAGAAACAAAAAAGGCAAAAATCCAAAGCCAAGAAGGTAACTGAAATACAAAAATTATTATTTTAAGATGTTTACCTAATTGAAACTAATCTCATTTCATTTAAAAAAGATTAATGATATTAAGCCAGCGCATGGTGGAAACACAGAACATTTCATTTTAAGAAAAACATCTCATTCCATAGTTTGTCTTTTGCTGCCATAAAGTGCCCTGCATATCCACATCAATATATAGTTTATAAGTACTTGCTTTGAAATGACACACGGCAAACCATTAGTTAATTACTTCCTCCAAATCCTTTGTTAGTTCTCTGAATGGCAAACACATGCACAACAGGTGATTTTAGCCTACCATCCATTTCTGGATATGAGCCCATTTTCTATCATATGAATGCTGAGAAAACTACAGAATGTAAAAAGAAAAACAAACAAACCATTTACAATATAAATTGGTCACCACACAAGACTGGATTCCTAAACTGAAAATTCAGAACAACCTAGGTTAATTGTCATATAATCTTCACTGTAATACCAGATACCCACAGCAGTTGAAAACCTGCAACTGTGGCCTAACAAGAACCATATAAAAATAAGACAAAAAATGTTTTGCAAATTGCACTTGTTATTATCATAGAAAAAAACCAAAACCAAACAAATATCAGCATTCCAATAATTTCCATGTAATCATAAAAAATAATAAATTTTTTGCATGAAATGTTAAAACCTGAACTAAATGCAATAACCACAAAAGAACCAGACTGCTGAAAACCTAGTTTTTAAAGTTTTGTTCTGAAGAAATGCAAACTTTTTTTTAGGAGAAATGTGTGGAGCAACAAACAACAGTATGATATTTATTGTGAATACTTTCAGTATAATCCAATCCTAATGCTGAAAATGACAGCATGCAGCTGAATTACACTAAAAGAAAAAATTTTATGCAAATAGAGAAATAAAATACATTAAGAATTTTAGTAAAGGTTTGCAAGAATTCCTGATGAGTTACACTACCTCTTTTTGCTGCCGCTCCAGCTCCCTCATACGTATATCTCTTGCTTCTGCTCGAGCTGCTCGTTTGGCTGCAAGTCTGGCTTCTGCCTACAAGCAGATTGAAAATAAAAATAGTTAAAAACATGTTTCTAGAATAATTGTTTGAGTATTTAATTTAACAATCTCTTCACAAGTACACATTAAGATTCTAATATCACAATACAGAGATAGTGAAGAATCCAGAGTTCTCAGAATGAAATTTCAGAAAGAATATGTACCCAATTCTTTACTGGTATCATTGTTAGTCAAAAGAATTACATATTGATAAGAGAATCATAGAATAGCTGGGGTTGGAAGGGACTCTAAAGACCATTTAGTTCCAACCCCCAGACCAGGTGCCACCCACTAGACCAGGTTGCTCAGAGCCCCATCCAATCTGGCCTCAAACAGGACTAGGACATACACAACTTCTCTGGGCAACCTGTTCCAGTGTCTCATCATCCTCACAGTAAGATGTCTTCCTAACATCTAATCTAAACTTATTCTCTTGCTGTTTAAAACCATACATTCCCCTATGTCCTATCACCATCTACCTATGCAAAAAGTCACTCCCCTCTTTTATAAACCACCTTCAGGTAATGGAAGGCCACAATGAGGTCTCTGCAGTGCCATCTCTTCTCCAGGCTGAACAACCACAACTCTCTCTGCCCATCTTCACAGGAGAGGTGTTCTGGTCCTCTGAGCATCTTTGTGGCCATCACTGAGTTGTTCTCCCAGTCTCGACTCATGTCTGGTATTGCCCCAGTCCAGGTGCAGAACTTTGCACTTGGACTTACAGAACTTCATGAAGTTCCTATAGGCCCACTTCTCAAGTTTGCCTGGGTACCCGTGGATGGCATCTCTTCATCTCTTGTGCCAAATGCACCACTCAGCTTTGTGTCACCTGCAAACCTGCTGAGGGTGAATTCAATCCCCCTGTCCACGTCACTGATAAATTAAAAAGCCCTGGAACCAAGACAGAGCTCTGAGGGACACCACTCATCACCAGCCTCCACCTGGACACAGAGTCATTGAACACAACTCTCTGGTGGGTCCATCCAGCCAATTCCTTATCCACTGAATAGCCCATCCATCAATTCCACATCTCTTCAATTTGGGGATAAGGATGTCATAAGGGATCTTGTCAATGGCCTTACAGAATTCTACATAGTTGACATCTGTCATCTTCCTTTGCAAACTGCTGCCACTGCTCCATCAGAGAAGGGCACTGGATTGATCAGTCATGGTTTACCCTTGGTGAAGCCACATAGGATGTATCATATAATTTCCTTGTTTTGCATGTGCCTCAACACTGCTTCCATGAGGATCTGCTCCACAAACTTCCCAGGAATAGAGGTGAGTCTGTACTGATCAGTCTGTAGTTCCCTGGGCCTTTTTTTTACCCTTTTTAAAAATAGGAGCAAAGTTTCCCTTTTTCCAGTCACTGGTGACTTTTCTTGACCAACATGACTTTTCAAATGTAATGAGAGTGGCTTGGCAACAACATCAGCCAGCTCCCTCAGGACCCTGAGTGCAGAAATACTACCACTACAACTTGAAAACCAATGTCTTGTGGACTTTAAAATTACTTTGCCTATGCATGGCATTTGAACAGGCAACTGAAGCATCTTTGGCCACAGAGAGACATTAAAACCAAGACAGGACCAAAACAAAGATACTAAGCCACTACTACTCGTACCATATTTAAAGGCTCTGCTATCATTTGGAATTATTTCAAAAAGAAAACATCACTTAGAGTACTTCAAATAGCAATCAAAATCCAAGTGATTATTTGACAAAATGCAGGAAAGAAATGTGACATTACCATTCCTTAAGAACTACTTTCAACACTATCACCAGAAAAGGCCTTCTCTTCCTTTCCATTCAAGCCCTTATATTCCCAACATCCTCCCTAGACACAACTCCAGCTCCCAGAACCTGCTGTAAGACAATTTAACTAACTACCATAGCAATAAGTTAACAGCAGCAATAAAAAGTAGTTGCCTGAGTTTTCTGCTGTGTTAGTCAAACGAGTTGGCTTGGAAAAGGATCTTGTGAACACCAGATCCAGCAAAAGGTACAAGCAGGACAAACAGTAGCATGACCTTCCCCTTTCCAGTGGCCAATGGCTTACTTCTGCACTGCTTGTGAAACCTGGTTATTGGCAGATACAACTATGTATTTTCTTCACTTTCTATCAAGCTTTCACGAAAAAAAAGAAACGTTGTCTTTCAGACCCCAAACTTAATCAGATAATTACACAAGGAAATAAATTTTGCCATAAAGCTAATGTTTGAGGAAAGCACAAGCTCAATTTCTTCATGTTTGAGGAAGACTGATAAATTGATGAAAGTTTTCTGTTAAAGTTTAAAAATAGTAAATTACTGAAGACAGGTTTACCATCAAAAATTTCAGTTGTCTTTCAAATGTTAATTAAAAACTTAGGAGAAATAGCAGCAGCCAAAAATTCAGAACTCCTAACAACCAAAACATTTAATTTTATAGAACTTCTTAAAAATGTTCCTGTTCCTGTCCCTGCCAAGGCGTGTGCACAGCCCTGCAGTTTCCAGCACAGGAGGCCGATTGGGGAGTGTTTGCCTTCCTCCACCAGAGGGCGGCGGCGAAGGGACCGACTGTCCTTATCCCTGCCCCGGGGCTCCTTGTCCTGGGGTTCCCTGTCCCCGTCCCTGTTCATGTCGGGGGCTCCCTGTCTCTGTCACCGTCCCTGTCTCAGGGCTCCCTGTCCCGGGGCTCCCTGTCACTTTCCCTGTCCCGGGGCTCCCTGTCCCTGTCCCGGGGATCCCTGTCTCCCGTCCCTGCCCCGGGGCCCCCTGTCCCTGAACTCCCTTTCCCGGGGGTCCCCATCCCTGTCCCCGTCCCTATCGTGGGGCTCCCTGTCCCCACCCCTGCCCCGTGGATCCCTGTCTCCCTGTCCCTGCCCCGGGGCTCCCGATCCCCCGTCTCTGCCCCGGCGTGCGTGGCACGGCACCAAGACACCGTGCCAGCTCACGACAAGCAGCAGGGTGAGCGTTTTACAAACGTTCACCATTTATTTCTTAATATATTACTATGCACGGTAAGCTGAAGTTTATTTCATCATTTCTTACGAAGTGGACAAGAGGGAATCTGTGCTCAGGGCAGGGAGGGTGGAAATGGATCATCCCTAAGGTCCCTTCCAACCCAAGACATTCTGCAATACCTCTCTTCTGCTGCTCATTCCTCGTGTGTTCTCACTTTCCATGCTTTTTACCCTCATCTCCTTACTGGCTCAGAGACCCAAAGCCATCACTTCTGTGCCAAAAGTATTTCTTACACCTCCTCACAAATACCTCTTTTCCACTTATTTCTGATATCCCTACTCCAGCTGCCTACAAAGCAAATATAAACAACAAAATCTTAAGGTTTAACATGACTTAAAGGTTTAAGAGTCTTTATTTCTGATGTCTCTTATTCTTTTGCCATTTATTATACAGATTCATATATAGATTAGCAAAACTCTAGAATATCTTATAACCTATAAAATATCCTTAAACACTATTAAAACCAAAAGCACAAACACAACTTTAAATTAATACTTAATATTACTTATTCAAACAAATTAAAAAATCATCAGCATCTAAGAAGACAATATCTGTGAGGGTGGGATTCTATGGGGTTTGCTTGTTTTCTGAAGCTTTATCAGAGAAAAAAAGTGTATTGAACTTGAAACAGATTCAATAAGACAAAGACTATGTTGCTAATTGTTTCATAAATTTTTGATATAGCCTTCAAACATTTAAAAATACTGAACTCCTAGCTTTTTCTACCATGGCAATTCAGTTACACGACATCTTTACCAAAGTAAGAACAACTGCACTCTATTCCAAGTTTGAGCAATTACAGAGTACATTTTAAATCCAAATGAATCATTCTCTCCCATGAGAAAACACCTCTTAAGAGCTTCCAGGCTCCTGCTGTACAGTGAAAATATCATGAGAACAGTTCCTGAAAAGAAAACCCAAACAAACCAAAACCAGAGATAAGGTTCTACAAGGTGGAAATCAAGTGAATGGTGTTGGAATTGTCATCCACAAGCTCTAGTTACTCAGCACTCAAGAACTGAAGGGTTGCTGATGGAAGCACAGGGGAAAAAAGGCTATAATTGGTAAATCTTGGTTGTGCCGTCACACTGTTGCTTATCAGGTTGAGGACAGTGAGATGACAAGAGTGAGACTCTTCTCATTGTATTCATCATACCTGAGCTTGAACCACAGCCAGTGCAAGAACACAGATGTGACTGAAACCTTTGTTCTTGCATCTAAGGCTGGGCTTGGAGAGAGAAGCCTCAGATAATCAAAAGAGATGCCTGGTGATGATAAGCTACTGCTAAATATTTATAATGAACACAGCTTGTCTGCCAGACACAAAGGCAAGTGAAACAGTGATGCACAACTCAGCTGAAGATATTCTGTCCACAAAACAATAAGCAGAGTCCCCACAACAAATCCAAAGAGAAAACAGATCTTGAGATCATATCAACTATATACAATGTAGATGGTGAACACAAACCTCAACTTTCATTTATCTAGTTATGTAGGAATCCTTTTTATTTAACAAATAACAACATAATGTTGCCAGGAGCCTGATGTTACACTAGACAATCCTTATCTGTACTTTGGGAGAGTAGAATTTTCCAAAAGACGTAAGAAACTGTCTCTTCACTAGGTGGCTTTATACTTTGTCAATCTGAGAATGCTAACAGTCTCAGAATCCATAACAAGAGCTAGAGAAAGAACCAGAAGACAGTATAAAGGAACTCTATATTTTCGGGAGACAGGCCTTTTTTATCATAAGAGAGAAGCTGACTTCAAATTAACCTTGCTATAATACACTTGCCATTACTCCACTTTAATGCAATTGTAAGCATTTACACTCAGAGTTCTGTTTCTTTTCCTTGCAGGGAACACATGGACAACACATCTACACCTGTTCCCACAGCTTTCTGAAACAAACCTGGTCAAGTCTGTTGTACCAAGGTAAGACTGACAAACTGACCAACTGCAACTAAACTTCCTTCAGACACTGGGTAACAGGGAGAGGGCATTGCTACCCGAAAAGGATGCACAGAGAGATCCCTGTCCCTGTATATGAACATCACCTTTACTCTTTCCCAGTTTTAGTGAGAAGGGGAATTCAATGCCAGGAAGAGTAACACACTACAGTGTAAGAAGTAGGTCCCAAAGAAAGAAGTTTGGTAACTCAAAAGTTCTTGGGGTAAGGCAGCAATTCATTCCAGTTGATGTTTTAGCATATTTGTGTCTAGCACAGAGACACTGCAAACTCCCTCAGCAAGGAGAAGTTGTGAAACAGCTCTCTACATAACAGAAGTAAGTACAAGTAAAGGGGAAGAGACAGCCAACAGAGAAGTTTTCTGATGCAGAGAAAAGATGGAAAAAATGAAAGAAATTACAAAGAGGAAGTAGTTTGATCAAGCCCCTCAGATCCTATGATAGTGCTTGTCTTCCAATAAATATTTTTCATATAAAATCACACATCAGATTCAACCAGTGCAGTAAAATGACTATATGGAAATTAATTTAGTGGATCAATACCAAAGAATTCTTTAAACAACATTCCCTAGAAAGCAATGTTTACTGGTACCAAACAGAAGATTCCTTTTTTTTTTTTAATCATACCATAGATCAAAGAAAGTGCAATTTTGTCAAATTAAAAGTGGTGACAAAGATCAAGACGAGCACACTCTGAAATCTGAACTTTTGGTGAAAAACCACCCTGAAACGTCATAGGCTGCATTAGAGTTCTTTGCTACCACCACAAATTGTGGTAATTGCCAGCACCACTCTGGGACTGCTGTGAATGCCAGAGCATTTGTCACAGAATCATAGAATGGATTGGTTTGGAAAAAACCTATGAGATCAAGTCCAACCCTTGGTCCAACTCCAGTCCCTTTACCAGATCATGGCACTCAGTGCTAGGGCCAATCTCAGTTCAAAAACCTCCAGGGATAGGGAATCCACCCCCTCTCTGGGCAGGCCATTCCAATGCCTGATTACTCTCTCTGGAAATAATTTTTTTCTGATCTCCAACTTAAATTTCCCCTGGCAGAGCTTGAGTCCGTGCCCCCTTGTCCTATTGCTCAGTGCCTGGGAGAAGAGACCAATCGCCACCTGGCTACAACTTCCCTTCAGGGAGTTCTAGACAGTGCTGAGGTCACCTCTGAGCCTCCTCTTCTCCAGGCTAAACACCCCAGCTCCCTCAGCCTCTCCCCACAGCACTTGTGCTCCAGTCCCTTCTCCAGCCTCATTGCTCTTCTCTGGACCCCATTTCTATGCAGTTTTGTCATGCAGATCATCCTGAGTGCAGCCTTTTGTTTCAGTATATTCTGTTTACTACCTCTTGATACTTGGAACACTTTCCACAGAAACCATGTGGATTACAGGACTCAGTTCTACTGTACTAAGGTAATTTCAGAAGAGGAAGCTGAGGAACAAAACACCCTTTGACAATAAAAAGATAAGCAAGTTATGCTGCTGAGATAGTGGCCTCAAAACAAAGTGTGTCTACTTTATATTCATGCACTGAGAACTGGCCTGCCATATGTCAGCACAGTGACTGAAAACTTTTCCCAGCCTCAAATGGTAAGACATTGTATGGCACAGTAAAATCAGATGTTATTTAAAGACAGAACTTACAACGTAACAGCAGAAAAGCCTGTTGGAGAATTAAAAAATGCACCCTTTTCCTTTAGAATATGGTTTTTTTTAATAAGGAGGCCAACACTGTGAATTACAGCTACCAGTTCAATGACAACAGCTGCAGTTTGACAAGGGATCTGATGAGCAGCTTCCCCTGCACTGACCCAGGGATTAGCAGCAGTACATGCTGTGTTAACACAATACTCACAATGACATAGGACTTCTAAACTGCATAGTAATTTTGAATTAAGACTGCTAAAGTGAAACCTGGATATGGCAATAAAAAAGAAGAAACGGTGACATACACAGCTTTGAAAATATGTACATAACAGTAGGAAACCATTTTATTCTGAAATATGTTCAATTTTTTTCTCCTTAACAAGCCATGAAAGGTGATCCTCGAAATACAAAAAATGCCAGAATACTAAAAAGAGAAAAAGAATTTTAATGAAAAAATCAGAAGGAACATTTAGAACAATTTAATTTAACTAGGTTTTATGAATTATTACTAGACATGAAACAATTAATGATAATATGAAATACCTACCCCTTAAATGACATGATCAGCATAAAATTTTTATTTCTCTTCAGTTTTAACATCAAAATACTAAGTTTTATAAGCTTTTCAGCAAGCTCCTTTTCCAGTTCATTTTTGACAGAAGAGGAGAAAAGACAATATACATTTAATTCCTGGAACAGACAGTCATATTTTTGTGAGCTAACACTTATAGCTGTGAGTCCCAGTATTCATTTTGCTTAGGACTGAGGGGAAAACCCCTTGATTTTTGTTTAATTTATATTCATGCTCAAATTTTAATTGATGGGTATAGTGATGGAAGAGAACATAGCCCAACAGTAATTTTAAGTAAGATAATATTTATTACATCTTGCTATTGAGACCTCATATTTTAGGCTAAATGGCATGTTGGTTTTACTGTACTGGAACCACGCAAATACTCAAAGAAATTAAAGGCCATATTCCTTTTTTTTCATTAACTGTTTTCCCCAAAAATAGAGAGATGGAATTTGTTGAGAGACCACACACGATCCCGAGTCCCCCACAGAGAGACTTCCACTTGAAGTGACAGAAACATCACTTTCTTAAAAGTTACCAACTGAATTATTTTATTCCTGACAAAGCCTACCTTTTGCCTATAGTTTATGATGGATACATTGGAAAATGCCTAAAGAAACTCTTTTCAAAGATCTCCCACTTACCTGTTTTGCCTTACATACACACAGAACATACAACAGTTTACACTGCAAAGCCAAGTTGAACCTGCATTTTACAACCATTTATGTTCAGCTTTGTAGACAATGTAACTCAAAGGCTCTGTATCCACTTGTATACAAACAGCACTAAGGCTTTTGTTCCCAAGTCACAGCATTTCCTCCCAGAACAACTCTAGTCCAAACAGACCTCTGTAAGACTAAATTCCAGCTGCCTTCTTCCTATATCTGAGGGGAAAAATTCCTTTGTATCAACTTGTTAATTGCACTTTTCATTGGTTACCTCCAGCCCTCTATTTTTCAGGTGGTGAAATTCTTGGTATAGTGTATTAGGCTTATTTTGAAAGAAATGTGACTTTTCACACTTGAAATAGAATCTATTAAAAGTATATTTTAATAAGGACTGTTACTCATTCAACACTAACACACTATATTTACTATCTCAGAAATATTACACACTGCCATAGGATAAATGTGTAATTTTTTTTAGTTTTACACTTGAGATAGCAACTGGATTTTTCATTTATCTTTAAGCATGTAGAAGTATCTGCTAAGCTTAGGTGTGACACTGTAAAGTTACATAATCATAGAATTACTACCTCACCATGATGACATTTCAGTAAATGTGATTTTTTGATGGAAAATACATTGC
Source organism: Pithys albifrons albifrons (assembly GCF_047495875.1). Lineage (NCBI taxonomy): Eukaryota > Metazoa > Chordata > Aves > Passeriformes > Thamnophilidae > Pithys > Pithys albifrons. The sequence continues at coordinate 50,785,572 of NC_092464.1, read as the reverse complement.
CATACTTTTGTCTAACTACGCTTTTTAATGCACAACTTAAAAAAATAACCTCTTCTGGATAATGAGATTGCTTCATCCCCATTTCTGAAATTAAGACACTTTGAAATTAGCAAACCTCTCTGGCGATGTTACTCAGAGCTTCATCCTCTGCAGAAAATCTGTCCTTCACTGGAGTTCTCTTCCGTCCTGACCCAGGAGTTCCCATTTTTACTATCCAGACCTATATTTGAAAACACAGGCAGGACAAAGCTCAGTTTTCATTCAGACCTGGAATTAAAAACAAACAATCTACATTCCAAAATACTCAAGAAACCTACATGCCATTGGCACATATTGGTAAAACTTTATCTCAGCTGTCAACTCTCCTCGTTCAATAAGGACACCTCTGTAGCCTGTCACTTTGGGTAACTCCTACAAAGAAATACCCTTTTAATTCATGGATGTGGAAAAAATCCCTGTAAACAACAAAGGGTTCAAGAAATAAATGTACATGATCATTACCGTTCTCTCCAAAACAGCAAAGACAGATTCAGCAGACAAACTTTTTAAAGCATCCAAGCAGGTAGATGGGGTTTATTTACATTTTAATACAAGTGTTCTCATTCAGTTGCAACTGAAGGAGAACTGCTGTCTTCTGAAGTTTTACCAAAGCAGAAATAAAGACATTTTAAGCAAAAAACCAGGCACTAACAAGTATCACAATTTGGGAAATGAAAGAGAAACACGATATACCCAGAACACAAAAAACACCCTCAGTTTTCTTCCAGAAACCTCTTATAAATTGCAAGCAATAAAAGTCACCAATAAAACAAAGCATAGCACATACAGCCACAAACAGAAAAATGTTACACATTCAAAAAAAACCCCAAAACCAAAAAATCTATTAGTTTTTTTTCAAATACTCTGAAGAAATCCTGCTTCCAGACATCCAGGTCCTTCCCAATGTCAGAGCAGAATTTGGTAGTAGTCCAGCTATTTGATATAAACAAATGAAGTACCCCCCAAAGGGCTTGAGAAAATATGTTATTTAAAAGAAAAATTTCTCCCTGCAAATAGAAAAGGTCTAGAAGGGAACTACTATTTGCTATCCTTTTGAAACTGAACTGGTACAAGGATTATCTTTCATACTGTGTCTGACCAGCAAAGATTCAGTAACTGATTACAGTTGATTCAAAGGGGAAGGTGGAAAAAATTAATAATGTGATGGGTATTTTTGTACAAGCAGAGTTTTTACTGTATTATTTTTATGCAGCAATCACTAAGTCAAAATTATCGGGGTACTTTCAGGCACTCAAAGATACCAAGTAGCATCACAGCACTTTTTTTTTTATAATGTATTTTAGCTTCTATGCCTTTTTTCTCTCTCCCCCTTAACCTTATGCTGCTCGTCCTCTCTTTTCCTTGCAGGGAAGAAGATTTTTATTATACTTCAACTTTTACAGGTATTTTAGTATTCTTCATGTGTGCAGATGAAGCAAATAGAGTATTTGCTGCTGAGAGAAAAGACAGCAAAGATTAGAAACTGCCTTCTACAGTGAGACAACCACCTGGGTGGATGAGGAGAGAGCAGTGGGTATTGTCTGCAGTGACTTTAGCAAGGCTTTTGACACTTGTCTCTCACAGTACCCTCACAGGCAAACTCAGGGAGTGTGGACTGGGTGAGTGGACAGTGAGGTGGTTTGAGAACTGACAAAACAGCAGATTCCAGAGGGTCATAATCAGGGGCACAGGGTGTAGTTGGAGGCCTGTCACCAGTGGTGACCCCCATGGTTCTGTACTGAGCCCACTATTGCTTAACTGTTCATCAATGTCAAATGAAGGGGCAGAGGATTCCTCAGCAAGTTCACTGAGGACACAGAGCTGGGAGGAGTGTCAGATACCCCAAAGGGCTGGGCAGCCCTTCAGAGGAACCTCTCCAGGTGGGAGAGATGGGCAGAGAAGAACTGTCTGAAGTTCAACACAGGCTAATGCAGGTCCTGCCCCTGGGGAGAACAATCCCAGGCACCAGGATGGGCTGGGGGTGACCTGCTGGGAAGCAGCTCTGCAGAGAAGGCCCTGGGGGACAACAAGCTGTCTGTGATCCAGCAGTGTGCCCTTGTGGCCAAGGCCAAGGGTATCCTGGGCTGCACCAGGAACAGCATTGCCAGCAGGTCAAGGGAGGTGATCCTGCCCCTCTGCTGTGCCCTGGGGAGGCCTCACCTGGAGTGCTCTGTCCAGTTCTGGGCTCCTCAGTACATGGAGCTCCTGGAGAGGGTCCAACAGAGGGCTACAAAGCTGCTTAGATGTCTGGAACTTCTCTCGTACAATGAAAGGCTGAGAGAACTTGGCCTGTTCAGAGGGGACCTCAAAAATGTCTGTAAGTATCTGAAGGGAGAGTGTCCAGAGGACAGACCAGGCTCTTCTCAGGGGTGCCAGGCAATAGGACAAGAGGCAAAGGGCAGAAACTGATGCTCAGGAAGTTCCACCTGAGCATGAAGAAGAACTTTACTGCACAGGTGACAGAGCACTGGAACAGACTGACCAGAGACGTTGCAGAGTCTCCCTGGCTGGAGATACTCAGGAATTGTCTGCACATAATGCTGAGCAATGTGCTCTGGGATGATCCTGCTCTGGCTGGCAGGTTGGACCAGATGATCCTCTGTAGTCCCTTCCAACCTTACCTATTCTGTGATTCTGTGAAACTGCATGACCCCTTCTTAAGAGCCAGTATCTGCAGAGGCCAGATACAATTATACAATAATCCTATTAATTTCCTGATGCAATTTTGAGATAAATACTGCAAGTGCAAACCAAATTTCTATAAAAACCTTAAGGGACAGCTTGCAGTGTTTGCAGATAAATCATAGGGGAATAAAACGACAGTATCTTAATGGGCCACCGATGATACAGTTCTGTTGTCCAGTAATGAACTCACTCCTGATGGGAGAGAGTGGATGTCTGTACACCCCTGGATTCCATCCATTCTTTTACAGGCTGCTCATTCATTTTGCAGTGCAAAGTGTTTGGATAAAATGCAGACATTCAGACCAATATACAGGACTCACCTGCTAGGGAGGGGTTTTAACACCTGCCCATGGCTCATGGTTCCACTTATTTGTTACTCCTCCACAACACGATTTTGTTATTGCTGTTTGTTTTGGCTTTAATGCTGGTGTTCGATACCAGCACACTTCCAGGAAGAAATACAAGATTCCAGCCTCGTTCTTATCAGACATCAGGAGGGGTCTTAGAAATAGGACAGCAGAGCTCAAAACCAGGGAGACTCTGGGATGAGGCCTGGGACTAGTATTGCCACTATTAATCCATTTGATAAGAGTTTGCATTTTTAGCCTTAAGAACAAGCGAACAAACTTATGTTTTGTACTCAGGTCAATCTAGATAAAAACATGCAGAAGCAGTTTGTGCTTGTCTGTGGCAAAGGTTTAAGCTCAGAGCTATAGACTGTAGTCCACGTTGAGAATAAATATCTCAAAAAGTCTATATCTTTTTCCAGTAATTTTTACTGGCTGACTTCTGATATTAAAAGCAGATGGGGACCAAACTACAAGTTGCATGAACACAAAATAACAATCCCCCTACTACAGAGGACAAGGTTATACATTAGCCAAAAGAAAACTCATGAAATTGATATTAAAACAGATCAGTTCATGTAGGAACAGAACTCAAACCAGGCAGTCAGCAACAGGACAAGGGGGCACGGGCTCAAGCTCTACCAGGGGAAATTGAAGTTGGAGATCAGAAAAAAATTATTTCCAGAGAGAGTAATCAGGCATTGGAATGGGCTGCCCAGAGAAGGGGTGGATTCCCCATCCCTGGAGGTCTTTAAACTGAGATTGGCCATGGCACTGAGTGTTATGATCTGATAAAGGGACTGGAGCTGGACCAAGGGTTGGACTTGATGATCTCGGAGGTCTTTTCCAACCCAATCCATTCTATGATTCTATCTACTAAAAGTCACTAAGCATGAAATGAAATTATTTTAGTTTGTACATTAGGGGCCATAGTTCTTAAATATTTACCACCTAAGTAAAAACGGCAGAGTAACTGCACGTATCATAGTCTTGAACTGCATTAGTTCACATCCTTTAAACAACATGCCAGTTCTAATAGACAACCAACTTTGGTTTGATAATTCAGTGAAATGTTCTTAGCTGGCAGACTTGGGGAATGCAGTGAGCTCTAAAACTACTTTTAGTACAGCTACGTTCAGATTAACAGTAAGTACTAATTTATAGACATAGAGTAGTAAATTCATAAAGATGAGATGCTGAGGCTTTAAATGAGCAAAACACACTTCATCTCAGTCTGGCTGTGGATTAATTGTGACAGTCACTGAGGAGGAAGGAAAGTGTGGCATCCCTGTCAGCCATCTGCCACACTTCCTGGGCACAGAATTCCTGTCTGAGCCCAAACACAGGACAGAACAGGGACAGACTACCCAGAAGGGACACAGAGATGTTGCCTTTGTCTACAAGGAGGAATTAAGAAAGGAATCAGGAAAGCCAAAGCTCAGCTGAAGTCAAAACTAGCCAAGGCTGATAAAGGCAAAAAGAAAGGCTACTCTTAAGAACCCTGGGAACACACAAAACACTGAGCAACCTGTAGGGCCCATCCCTGGCAAAATGGTCTGGATAACAACAAATGTGAAGATGGGAATTCTTGTGTGTGTAAGTCGAATAAGAAAAATTGTCTGACAAGGTATTGGCCCAAAACTGGTACCACTGAAGAGCAAGAGGATCATTCATACTATGTGTACCACAATGTTACTTCTCAGGAAAATATCAGATACCAATTCTTCACATGTGTGTAGAAATATTTCTGAGGTGCTTCACTTCCATAACTTTCTAATTACAAGAAACATAATTTTGCTGCATGTGATAAAGAATTTAATATATGCTGTAACACTAGAATTTTCACCAAGATTAGCTAAAGAGAACCCCAAAATACAACCAGACAAAGAACAGTTTGCTATTATCTTTTATCATTCTGGTAAGTCAATATAAAAGGAAGGAACATTAAAATATCTGCTGCATTTACAGTTCAGAACTTCTGAGTCACATCTATTACTTGCTTAATTCTTACCATAGGCAGGGTTACACACTGTATTACACAACTGATGAAGTGACATCCTGTTTTATTTCATTCCAAAACACTGAAGTGTCTGAAGCCTCCAAACAAGCCAGAATATCTGTGAGGAAATCCCTCAAATTCCTTCTCATTAGTCTTCACTTCAGGCATATATTAAATTTTAACTTTTCCTGAAGTCTTCACTGTTTACTCTTCTTCCTATTACCTTCTGAGTAAAGGTTCTCTTTGTTTATTTCTTGCTTCCTAGAAAAATTAAGCCCCATCCTACACTAAAAAAAAAGCTATACTACAATTTAAGGGCCTGTCACTCAGCACCTTCAGTGGCACCACCTGTTCTCGATGCCTGGGTGTATTCCAGCATACTTGGCATTGCACACATACAAGACATCCAGATAGTACAGTGTGAACAGGCTATAAATAACAGACCAAAACTCTCCTTGTCTCTTACAAGCAAGACTACAAGACAATTAAAATTCACCTGTGTAGACACAATCTCTCTATATTCACCAACAGGAAAGAACAGCCCTGCTCTAGAATCAGAATCTGATTGAAGGTTATTTTGACAAGTAATGATAGAAATAACATTAAAAAATAAGAAGAATAAATGTAAGAAGCATGAGGGAAAAACAAACAAACAAACATTCCTCATGTAAACCAACCACAGGTTGCTGATAAATCACAAACAGTAGTAACAGATTTTGATTTTTGTCAGTTCCACAAATATTAAACATACTGAAAAAAATATTTGTGCAATATACTGAAAAGAGTTAAAGCTTTGTCAAGCACCTAACTAAAAAGAAAGAACTAAAAAGCAGGAGTGCAATGACAGAGTTGAAATTAAAGAATCTTAATATACTTTGTAAGTTAACTGAACACTTGCTCTTTACTTCAAAAAATGAATACTGCTGATGAGTGAAGGTAAGGAAGCTACCACACTCACAATTAAAGCTAATTTCTAAAAATTAACATGCTCAGAATAACAGTGGAAAACCCAAACCAGTAATTTTAAAGAACAGTCTCATAAAACTGCAACTCCAGCAACACAAAGCTACAAAAAGCCACAAGTATTAGCACCGCAAACCAGCAGAATTTGCGTTCATATTCAAGAAGGAGCATAAAGAATCATATTGGAAATCTCAGTCTTGTTTGTTTGATTTTCAGTGCTTTGTCAAAGGAGGCTAAAGGAGACAAAGCAAAGGGACATAAAATAAAAATATGTTACTTTACAAGAGTTAAAATTATGTAAGATGAACACGAGTCTTTCTCAGAAGAAAGACCCTATACAAGGGTACTCTCTTTGCAATTACTGTATCTGCTCATGGGTCCACCTGAGAAAGTAAAAGGGCGGCACAATCACAGGGTGACCATGACCCACCAAACGCATGTGAATGGAGTGAGAGAAAAATAGACTGGGGTTTATGGCAATAGATTTACGGACCTATTTAGAATTTTCACTCAGAACCACCTTGTTCAGAATAATATTAACTGAAACCAAAATATTGCAAAAAAAAGTGCAGCTACTGTGAGTAAAAGAGCCTAATACTAAAGGGAAAAGGCAAAGACTGAGAAAAGCATATAATTACAATCTGCCAAAAGATTACAGTGCTTGCAGTTATGTTGGAGGCAAAGTTAGTCCAGCTGATGAATAGTGTTTCCATTTTAAAGAAACTGTTCTCTCTAATCATGGCCCACTTCAGAAACTGTTGGCACACAGTTTCTGCTCCGAGAGGACAAGCTCATATCAGCTTTTCCAGAAAAAAATTACTTTAGACAACTGCAAAATCCACTCTTTTAATGCAGTATATTTGCAGTTCACTTGCTGTTTTAAAATCTGAGAAATACAATTTCTTATGAGTTCATGGTGTTTAGTAATAGAATTACTGAAGTAATTAGAGGAAGTTGAAATCCCTGCTTGTTGGTGTTATGAAGCTACAGATGAACAGAAAAGTCACCAGTTAAGACAACCAAAAAGCTATTATCAGGCTGCAAGAGTCTGCCTGGTGAATACATAAAATGTACCAGTGCCTGGGTAGTGTTGGCAAACTTAAAGCAATGCAAGACAGGACACAGAATCATAGAATGGATTGGGTTGGAAAAGACCTCCGAGATCATCAAGTCCAACCCTTGGTCCAACTCCAGTCCCTTTACCAGATCATGGCACTCAGTGCCACGGCCAAGCTCACCTTAAAAACCTCCAAGGATGGGGAATCCACCACCTCTCTGGGTAGCCCATTCCAATGCCTGATTACTCTCTCTGCAAAGAATTTTTATTCTGATCTTCAACTCAAATTTCCCCTGGCAGAGCTTGAGCCCGTGCCCCCTTGTCCTATTGCTGAGTGCCTGGCAGAAGGGACCAACCCCCACCTGGCTAGAACTTCCCTTCAGGTAGTTCCAGACAGTGCTGAGGTCACCTTGAGCCTCCTCTTTTCCAGGCTAAACACCCCCAGCTCCCTCATGTACCAAGGTGTCCTGCAGCCTGTGGAACTGTGAGACACCTCCAGACCCACCAAACTATCTTTGGTGACCTTCCTCAGTCTTTCCAAACTACCAGAATTCCAAGACAACATTGCACAGTGATGCAACTTCAAGCAGAGGCACTTATTCCATGAAGTATGAGTTGCTCACCAGGCAATTCCCAACAGCTGTGCTTGGAGATTCCATCACAGCACAAAATAAAACATGACATACAGGATATTGTCATCGGTGACATGAAGCGGCTGCAAAGCTCTTACAATGCTCACTCACCAAAGGATCTCTCAGGGCACAATGTAAACAATATTTAGGTTTCAGAGAAACAGTGTAACACAGCTGGACTTTTCTAGAATCAGTGCTACCATAAATGCTAAAGATACAGGAATAGACTGAAAATTCAAAAGGAAATTACAATCAGCACTGCGAAAAAAATGATGAAAATACATAATAAAAATAAACCACAAGCATCTTCCAGAAGTGTTTATTCTAAAATGAAATAACCACCATTTTTACACTGTCAACTCTTTCCAAATGAGTATCCTTTCTGTGATTTTGCAAAAGAATGATTCATTGCTCATTAAAAACCAAAACACTGCTACTATATTGAGGCTCTATTTTTTTTTAATGAAACAAACAGAAAGTCCCATGGCAACAACCCACATTCTGCAACAAGCTGCAACTATTTAAAATATTTTTCCTATTTAAAATATTTTTCCATTACCAATTTAATACACTCCTACCCTCTTTTTTACTAGTGCTACAGCTACAGTACAACAAAGAGAAGCTACTGAACTAAGGGGAAGAGATTGTGCTGGGTACCCCTTAGATGAAACAGCAGCTGCAGAAAACTCTGTATCAGTTGAGGTCACTCCTGCTGACTGATTCTCTGCTGTGGTAGCAGACTTGGTAGGGTTAGAAACACTTGTTTCCCACCTGGTGCTTTGGTAGGCACCCCTTCACCTGTTCCCTAGAAGCAGGTCTAACTGTACAAGCCTAACTCAAGTAAACGTGAACTTTATCATCTTCACAACCTGACAGCACTATTTACATAAACTTTATTTATTGACATCACATTTTTGAAGGACATGTAATGCATAATCACAAGCTGTCCACTACCTACATTTACATGTTGCCTAGTTTCCAGATATTAAGATAATAAAACTGGATTACTTTCTCAGAAAAGAGTTCTAATCATTTTTGCAACAATACTGGACTGTACTCAGGACGATCACCACACCTTCACATTGGATCTTGCAAACGCAAACAGCAACTGAGTATCAAATCTGTTACTTGTTTCTAATCCTCTGCTGACATTATATACCAGAGGTATCCCAGCAGGTATGATACGGATCTAGGTTTGTGGGTATATGCACATGACGGCTTGTGCTCTGTGTGAAAGCTTAGACCTTAACGTGTCCTACAGATCCCCCCAACACGGAGTCCAACCTAAACAGCACTTTCTAAAAGTTCACATGTGTTAAATCACTATGTCATCTTCATAGAATCACAGAATCATAGAATCTATTGGATTGGAAAAGACCTCCGAGATCATCAAGTCCAACCCTTGGTCCAACTCCAGTCCCTTTACCAGATCATGGCACTCAGTGCCACGGCCAATCTCAGTTCAAAAACCTCCAGGGATGGGGAATCCACCCCCTCTCTGGGCAGCCCATTCCAATGCCTGAGCACTCTCTCTGCAAAGAACTTTTTTCTGATCTCCAACTTCAATTTCCCCTGGCAGAGCTTGAGCCCGTGCCCCCCTGTCCTGTTGCTGAGTGCCTGGGAGAAGAGATCAACCCCCGCCTGGCCAGAACTTCCCTTCAGGTAGTTCCAGACAGTGCTCAGGTCACCTCTGAGCCTCCTCTTCTCCAGGCTAAACACCCCCAGCTCCCTCAGCCTCTCCCCACAGCACTTGTGCTCCAGTCTCTTCTCCAGCCTCGTTGTTCTTCTCTGAACCTGCTCCAGCCCCTCAATATCTTTCCTGAACTGAGGGGTCCAGAACTGAACACAACACTCAAGGTGTGGCCTCTCCAACACGGAGTCCAGGGAAAGGATCATTGCCCTGGGCCTGCTGGCCACGCTATTTTTGATACAAGACAATGAGACTCTGAAGAAAAAAGGAAAAAACACCCCTAATCTCCTTTGGAGTCAGTTCACAAGAAGTCCTGATATTTAGGGCAACAAACTTACACCTGTGACACTTCACACAACTGTCTTCTATTCACAAGTTCTCAATTAACAGCCAAGAATTCACTTCAGGTAAAACAGACCTCACAGTAAGGTAACTATCGCCACACCGAAGTGACAGAAACAATAGCAAAAGAATGTCATGTATGTCAAACGGTTTTGTACTGCCACCACACCTTTCATCTGTTCTTACACCATTGCTAAGCGGTTGTATTAACCAAGGAAGTAGATGAATATTAAGAAGATAACTGTTACTGGGCTCCAACATATTTCATTAACTTGCTTTACAATCAAGCCATAATGAATGTTTAACAAACAGACAAACATTGATTTAATCTTACAGGAAATTTGTAATAACCTCCTCATACACATCTCCACAGATAGTGGATGATAACACTGATACTTTAAAGGGATAAAACTGATCCAAGACCTTCCTCATTTCAAGCCAAAAATATCTGTAAGTCTCTCCAAAATGAATGAGTCACCAAGCAGATCATACAAATTCAACGCAGTAGTGCTTCATCTACAAAATGTATTTATTATCAGTGAAATACGTAACACCACCCTTCGAAGCGTCACGTTGGGATTCAAACTGGAAATCACGTAAAACACATGGAGCAGATTACAGTCCAGGGCTGTTTTCGGGCTCCTTCCAAACTCACGAATGTGCCCATCTCTCTTATCATCAACCGCCTGTTTACAATTATAGCAACAGGGTCTTCTAAAAATAAAGAAACGTGTTCCGAAGTGAATAAAACCCTTCGAACGCCCGAGCATTGGCGAGCCTGCCCGGGCGCTCCCGCAGCTCGCTGCAGAGGGGCACGCCCTGCCCAAGCGGGCGCGGTGCCGTGTGCTCCGAGCTCGGAGTGCGGAGCGGGCACCGAAACACACACAGCACACCCAGCGGGGCTGCCCGCACACCTTCTCCTCTCCTCGGCACGGGGGGCGCACGGCAGGGCCCGTAGGAAGGGCCTGGGCCGGGCGCGGCTTCCCCCGGCTCGGGCCCCGCCGCCCTTCCTGCTTCGCGCCCGGCCGGGCAGCCCCGGCTGGGCCGCTCCTGCAGACCGAGGAACCGCGATCCCGCCCCGCCTCGCCGCTCGGGTTTCCGTGTCCGGGACACCCTTCCTCTGTCTCCCCGGCCCTCGCCCGCTCCCTGCCCGGGCCCGGAGCCCTTACCTGCGGGCCAGCCCGCCGGGCGCCTCCGTGGGGCGGGCACGTTCCGCTCTCCCCTGCGCCGCTCCCGCGGGTACGAGGGCCGCGTGGGGCCCGGAACCCCTCGGGCTCCTTTCCTTCCTCGCTGCCCACGCTCAGGGAGCGGAGCGCGGAGCCGGCACACACCGCCCGCCCACCGCCGCCTCGCCCCGGCCCGCCCCTTCCCCGCGAGGGGCTGCGGGAGCTGTAGTTGCGGAACAGCCGCACCGCTCCGGGCCGCCCTCCTGCTCCCCGCCCTGCGCTTCTGCCTCCTCCTCTCCGGCGCCGGGCGCTCCCCGCCGCGGCCAGAACCGGGCGGAGACAACTGCGGGGCGGAGAGGTAGGTGTGCTGTGCTTCGTTCTCGGGTTTAGCTGGGGTTTGTTTTGATGGAGCGACCTTCCTGCCCCTGGGAATGGCAGCGCGAGAGGAACGGGAGCCGCGCGTACCCGCGCCCGGCACGGGGGACAGGCGGGATACACGGGACACGTGGGACAGACGGGATTCATGGGACACGCGGGACACACGGGAACACTCGAGGCAGACGGGACAGACAGGGACAGACAGGACAGACGAGACACACGGGACACGCGAGACACACAGGACAGACAGGACACAGGGAACACGCGGAACATGCGGAACAGGCAGGACACACGGGACAGACAGGACACACAGGACACATAGGGAGACGTGGGGACAGGCGGCACACACGGGACACACAAGGACACGCAGGACAGACGGGGACACCCGGCACAAACGGGACACGTGGGGACAGACAGGACACATGGGGACATACAGGACACGCAGGGCACACGGGGACACGTGGGACGTATGAGACACATAGGACACAGGGCACACACAGGGACTCACAGGGCACACAGGACAGATAGGGACATATGGGACAGACAGGACACATGAGGACACATGGAACACATGGGACAGACAGGACACACGGGACACACAGGACATGCAGGGCACACGGGGACACGTGGGACAGATGGGACACATGAGACACATAGGACACAGGGCACACACAGGGCATACAGCACATACGGGACAGATGGGACACATGGGGACACATGGGACAGACAAGACATGAGACATATGGAACAGAACATATGGTACATGCAGGGAAACATGGGAACACATGGGACACACACAAGACACATGCACACACAGGACACATGGTGACACATGGGGGCACATGAGACACGGAACACATGGGACACATGAGACAAATGGGACACATGCACACACAGGACACATGGGGACACATGGCACACATGGGACACACAGAATGCATGGGGACACACAGGACATACGGCACACACAGGGCTCATAGGGACACACAGCACACACAGGATACATGGGGACACTTGGGGTACATGCACATATGGGACACATGGCACACACGGGCACATGTGGGACACACGGGAAATGGGTACACATGGGACACACAGGACACATGCACATATGGGACGTGGGACACATGGCGCACACAGCATACGTGGTACAGCACACACAAGGCAAACATGGCACACGGCACACATGGCACACAGGACACATGGGACATGGGACACAGCACACACGCACATACAGGACACAAGGCACACAAGACACATGACACACATGGCACATGGCACACATGGGACACACAGGACACATGCACATACGGGACACACAGCACACAAGGCACACAGGACACATGGCACACATGAGACACACAGCACACATGGCACAAACAGGACATCAGTGCTTGGGAAGATGTACATGGATGAGAGCCAGGCAGGGTTCATGGGTAAAAATCCTATGCAAACATTTGCAGCTTATCTTATCCTGGCCTGAACATGACCGGACCTCTGTACTATCAAAACTGAAATACAAGCAACTTTCACAGTCCCTGAGGATAATATATAGAAAAAAGAAATCACTGTACCATTATGTACATTCCAACTTACACACAAAACTGCCAACTAACAGTCATGAAACTTGATGAGGTTCTGCTGTGAGACAGACTTGCCAGATCTGTAGTAGTTTGCTTTTCAGCACCTCTGTCATTAAGTGCAAAGTGTCTCTAAGAGTGCAGAGATGATCAGAGGAGATGGCATTTTGTGTTAGAAATCACATGGGAATGGAAAAGCACTGTTAAAATGACAAGGTAAGGCTCAAAAACATGCACCAGAGTCCTTGGCAGAGTTCAAATGTCTTACCAAAATAAGCCCAAGTGGACGTGCATACAGTAAAGAAAAAGAGACATGCAACTGAATTAAATCTCATAAAGTAGGTGTAAAACAACTTTATTGTGTTTCCATTAGTATTTTATAATTTTCTGTGTGAGAAACCCTACACTGTCTCAATCTCTTTCCTTAGCTGATCGTACAGCATAGTCTTGCCATGCTTATTTTTAACATCACATTAAATTCTGTAGTTAAAGAGGATGATCTCACTGGAGGGAGATGAAGTAGGAAGTTTCTCACAGACCATCTGTAGAAAAGACCAGCAAAAACTGCTGGCTTAAAATCTTTATTTGATGTTTATTCTTGCAGAAGGACTCACCTGCGAATATTCTGGACTTTGTGGAGAATCTTTGTTAAAAACAGCTTGGGTCATTTTGGTTTGGTCTAGCTGGTGGGAGAAGTCTTTTGTTCACCCTGGAGCAGAGGGTTTGTGTAGAATCTTCTGAAATTTGGGATGTCTCAGGTCTGCATGGGATGATTCTTTGTTAATGTATTGCTGCATAAAGGCCCCTCTTTTTTCCACTCATTTGTACATTTTTCTACAATGAAGTGTTGCTATTTTCATGCCATTACTCCTTTGATATCAGAGACTGCAAAATTTTCTTTGATGATCCAGCCAAATTCATTTCCTTGAGAGCAGACATGCATTTTTGTCACTTTTAAAAGCAATTGTTAACTTGATTGAAAAGCAGTGCACATTTCAGGTACATTTCTATAATGAAACACACAAACACAGATATTAAATGTTTTCAATCTCAGCATTTGTAAGTTTTTTAAAATTTCAAGAAGCAAAAAAGATGCATTGCCTTCTCTGGATGATCTTTGGTACATGATCTTCTCTGCACCAATTTTTTAACTCAGAAATTACTGGAACCCAGAATATACCAACAAAATATGAGGTCTGGGGAACTACAGCAATCAGATGGTTTACACCATAAGTTAAATATCAAAGTTAGGTAAACAGAGACTGGGCAGTTTATAATTAAGTAGTAGTTTGTAATTAAGACTAGTAGAATATATTTTAGTTAGGGGAAAAGCATATAGAGCAAAAGAATCCTGTGGCACAGTCAAAAGTTCTCTAAAATTACCCATTACCAGTTCTGTTGAAGTACTTGTCATTATTCAAAGTGATGCTTTTCACTTACATTCAAAGAAATAAGCAAAGGGTTGCATGACATAACTATAAATGATGGGAAACAATTTAAGACTTTAAAGAGAATATTTGAAATGGTTATAAAGCAGAATGCATGCAGACTGTATACTGAACATAATCAGGAAATTCTTCATTTAAATACTTTGTAGAATTCATTGGAGTACTATTATCACGCTTTCTTTGTAAGGTTTTTGCATACATATAATGTTTACCAAGTAGTGGGAAAAACTCAAGCATTCAAAATTTCTGGCTGTTTGTCGTGGGGATATGCCCATTTCTAGGTCGGTCCCGTGGTTTAAAGGAGAGCACTCTGGCCTCTGAATCCCAAGGACCTGAGTTCCGAGTCTCACTGGGGACTGTCCCCTGGCAGTTCAATGCCTCCCTGCCATCCCATCCTGTCAGATCTCAGATGCTCAGCAGGGTCAGCCCCGGTCAGTACCGGGTGCTGTGACAGTCCCGAGGACTTCACTGTCACTGTCCAAACTCGCTCGGCCGTGGCAGATGGACCTCAGGACTTAAACGGTGGGGCCAGTTCTGCGCACGCTGAGCCTCACCTAAAAAATCCACTGCATGGGCTGGAAGGGCACGTGGGGAGAGTCCTTCCCAAATCTGCACTTAACAAAGTTTGGCCATATTATACTATTCTATGTCCATTTCACAGCTGTTCTTGTAGGGTTAATGCAGACTAGAAAGTTTGCGGTAGTGCTAGTCGTTACGGGTTCAGTAGGATTCCCAGTCATGAAATGAAGGATGCTAAAACACAACTGAGGTGGCAAAGGAAATTTCTCCCTATAACACAGTTACAACAGCAAAGTGATACCAAACAGCACATTCTCACCCCGGATGCTGTGACGCCTGTGCATGGCCAGGGCAGCAGCCAAGGTTGCAACAGTTCAGGGTCCTGACTCCGGGGTGGCAGCTGCTCTGCTGTTCCTTTGGCAAAGGCCGAGTTCCCACCAGTTCAGTGTTACACTAACCTCATGTTTCTTTCTTCAAGGTTAAGTTCCCCAGAGTGAAACTGTACAGTGTTTTCTCCTTGTCGCATCCAGGAGCACAGCCATAGATCAAATGTGTGTGCGTGTGTGTATGGCCAAACTTCGCGAACGCAGATTTGGGAAGGGCTCTCCCCATGTGCCCTTCCAGCCCGCGCAGTGGATTTTTTAGGTGAGGCACAGTGTGCGTGGAACTGGCCCCACCGTTTAAGTCCCGAGGTCCATCTGCCACGGTCGAGCGAGCTTGGACAGTGACAGTGAAGTCCTCGGGACTGTCACAGCACCCGGTACTGACCGGGGCTGACGCTGCTGAGCATCCGAGATCTGACGGGATGGGATGGCAGGGAGGCATTGAACTGCCAGGACGGTCCCCACTGAGACTCAAACTCAGGCATAGACCAAATATGACAGTGCCTTAGACATGACTGGTCCCTAACATATAGATAATTGCAGTCAGTGAGATTTAGTTTTTCCCTTTACCTCATTTACTTTAGCACTGCAAAAACCTGTAGGGCATAGTAGGAATGATGGACATGCGTATGCATTTTGATAGGGACTGCCACCCTCCAGCAGCAGAAGTGATTGGTTCAGATCCATTGCATCCTCAGCAGGGAAAGGGTTACACTGACTGTTGAATAGCTATGGGTAGAGCTAACTGAAAAATTTGTATTTCAGTGTTTCGCCCAAAATCTAGACATCCAGATAAATGCAGTCTTTTGTAGAAAATGTCTGTTTTAACACACAGGTTAGGTAATTGACCAAACAATTGACAACAATGCTCTCCACTTCCTAGATTTTTATTTTCACTGTTCTGGTGATTTTTTTGATTGGTTGGTTTGTTTGGGTTTGTGTTTTGGTTTTTTTAAAGTCTTTCAGAAAGTAAGCACTAGAATAATGTGGCTTATGTTTAGAGCGTGCTTATAGGAAGTTGTTTTTTTTTAATTACTGTGGGTTAGTATTCCTGTTTATATAGTAAAATTTTGAGCACTGGATTGCTCTGAACAGTGCCCCAATATCATCTTGTTAGTAAGAATTAAGGGGAAGATGCATTATTGAGATTAGCTCTGTTGGTTAAAACTTGGTTGTAATAATGCCAAGGTCATGGGTTCAATCCCCTGTGTGGGCCACTGACTTGAGAGTTGGACTCGATGATCCTTGTGGGTCCCTTCCAACTCAGAATAGTCTGTGATTCTCTGATTTATATATTTTAATCACTCCCATTTAGATGAAGACAAATTAAGAAATATCTTAACAATATTTGTGAACTAAGAATTTGTAAGAAACCTTTTTAAATGTAAAGGAAAAGGGAAGCTGTATTCTGAAAAAAATAATTTAAAAATCAATGTTTTACTTTCAAAGTGTTTATATAATGCATAGCAATATATTTAATTTTCTAATAGGGCTTTTCTTTATTATTCCATTTTAAAAACAACTAGAGATCCGAGTATATCATCCTTACAGACCTGATAGATGTACTTCTAGATGTCTTTATGTTCTGTTTTATATATAGAAATACTGATAATTTCCTATGCTAAGATCATTTTTGAAAACTCAGTCTGAAGTCATGTTCTATTCTTTATGTGTTATATATCCCCAAGAGAGATTTTGTAAATGCTGGTTGATTTTACTGATGATGTACAAGCCACATAGAGGACACCTCACTCTGACACAGTTTTGTTGAGTTTCCAAAACTAACAAGCAGTGTCTGAGTTAAGTGTGAGTAAATGTGAACCTTTTAGTATGTACTCATTTTTCCTTGTCACTTTTCTGGCACCAGTTATATTTCCTTAATGTAGAAATGTCATTAGAATGTAAAGTTTAATTTTGTCTTTTTAATACATTTAGGTTTTTATAACACACTAGAATCTAATGGGGATTTATCACAACTCTTCTATGCCTGATGTCCCCACAACCCAAATTATTTTCACTTAATACAGTGTTCCCATCAGGTATGCAGAGGTGAAGCAATTCTTCATACTAAGTCATATCTACTGTGATTTTTGTCTCCTTTAGAAAATATGATAAAAATTAAAATGCTCTTGTTTTTGCTTCCTTCCTGAAGTAAACAGAATTCAAACACAAGGTATCAATAAAGGATAAGAAAAATGTAAAAAGTTCACAGAAATGTCCATAATAATTCATTTAAAATAGATACAGTTTAAACCATGTCTTACTTGCTGTAAAGTCTAACCTGGTGAAATTTGTCTTCTTTATACAGGATTTTAATACAGCATATCCCTCTTTAATCTTTCTTATGACAATATGCAGATCTTTTCCTCAACTAGAGAATGAAGCTACTAGAAGACTCCAAATGTCTGGTTGTAACATTCAAACTGGCCAAAGTAAAAAGTGAATATATAATTTGAAAATATTTACACACTTAAACAAAATTAAATTTATAATATTCCTTTAAATGTTCATTGCACTTTAGAGCTTGAAAATACTTGATTACTCAGATTTTTGTGGCAAATTTATCTCTGTGTACTTCATGTTGGATCTTCTGAGGATTATGGCAGCTCAAACTTTGTGAGCTTGGAGTAAAAGGCAAGTATTTGTGTGTCTGTATGTAATGTGCAGTTTTGATGTAAAATAAACTTTTAAGTTGTAGAATTCTCTGTTTAATGCATGAACAAGAGGTTTTGTTTGGCCTCTTGTGGAGTTATTAAGATGATCTTGCAAATAATCCTGATTGTTAAGGGACATCCTAAATTACACCTATGCATGGGAACTGTGCAACTCTGTGAGACTTCCTGAATTGTCTTAGCAAAAGTCAAGCCAGCTGAAACAGAATAAACAAAGCTTTAGATGATGCAAGTGAAGGAATTTGTTTTTGACTGTGTCTAGGCTGAGCAAGTGTAAAAGCGCTAGAAAAGCAAGCAAATTTCACTCTAAATATATACTGGACAATTCTACTTCAAGGCATGGTTTAATTCTGAAAAGTGACAGAACAGTCTTGCTCACCATTTCTGTAGGATTTGAAAGGAAAGCAAATTAACTCTTGTGATGATTCATGCCTGAATATTTTGCACACTTACTATGCTGACTGGCTCAGCTAAAAAAGTGAGGGAGAGCACAAACAAACTGGATTATAGTGACTTGTGCAGACTTGTTTATTAGAATCCACTTAAGAGAGACAGTTGGTTACTTATGCAACCTGAGCTCATCTTGCAGAGATGTCACCAAGGGCATACCTTTAAAAAAAGGGATTACACAACTGTAATGAGAAGACTGTTTGGCAGGGAGAACTTTTGTTACAGGAAGTGAGGTGCAAACAAGGAATAATGCTGGGTGATTAAAGGAGCCGAGGTTTGGTTTGTGTGCCTGACAATTTTATTTGTAAAAAAAATCCCCAAAAAACCAAAACACCTCCCCCACCCCATCTCTCTACATGACTACAGAGAGTGTATCTCATGTCAGAACCAAGGCACAACAAAACTAGTTTTTTCATATTGTTTTTATAGGGATTTTTCAGAGCAAAGCTATACTTTGAACCATGCATTAAGCTTTTATGCAAACTTAGCTTTGCTACTTTTTATCCACATCAGCTTATTTAATCACTTAAGATGGAAAGCAAATATGTTTAGCATTTATTAGTAACAATAGAACTAGTTAATTCATCAATTTAGAATCCTTCAAATCACCAAAAAAAACACATAACTTTCTGTTTTATATATAAAATACAGATACATGCAATATGTACAAGTTAGAACACCATATACTAATAAGTATTAAAACTAATAGAGGCTAAATAGAATCTCAGACAGGTCTCAGTGTATAATGACAAGCAATTACTTAAATAACCATTTCATGTGCTAGGTTATTCCTTCACCAGAGATGTCACCGTATTCTAACTCTCTATGTCTGCTTTGCTTCAAAACCTTTGAGAAAAAATTTAAATAGTCACCAGGCCAGTATAAGTAAGATGTGTACTGACTTTTCAAGCTTTGCCTATTTCCTGAGGGAAATACCAATTCTCAATTCTTGGCAAGCAAGACAGCCAGACATATTTTTAGAACAGCCAGTTCTGCATCTGCATTTATCTGCCTTTTTATGTTTTGGAGAGAACATTTGGCTGGGTTGCTTGTAAAAGGTGGTACCATACAGAACCAGTAGGATAACTACAATCTAAACATAAAAATATGAGTTAACACAACTAAAATTTAGTTGATTGAAAGTACATAATGGTTGTGTTCCTTACAATTTTTCATTGGTAAGTGTAGAAGTAATGCCTGCAGAATAACCCAGAACAGGAAAAAAGTGGCTTCCTATCTACGTGTTGTTACTGATAAAAAATGCACACCTTTTCTTCAAAAAAAAACAGAGGAAAAGGGCCCTAGGAAGAAAAATATTCATTTCCGTGATGGAAGAGGAAAACCAGTAAAATCTCTTACTTCAAATTAGCTATTTCAGCACTGCACTTGCTTGCATTTGTCAGTTTTAAATGAGTAGCATCCAGAAAGGCTATTAGGAGACCTTTTGTAAAAACTTATCCCACGTATTATTGAGATGAAGAAAAAAGTTTTGAGGCAGATATAGAACTCAAACTCATCTGAGTTATAATTATGTTACTTACTGACTCTAATTTTGGGCGATTTAATATAGGATGAAAGAGCAAAACTGAACAAAACTTACTTCTTCCTCTGCCCATAGGTTAATATGAGGAATGTGAGAGTTTTGCCTGGAAATCTTGTGAAAAATCCAGAGGGTTTTAATTTGAAATTATTCCTTTGATACTATGGGGATTGAAACTGCAAGCAGTTTTGACCTAGATGAAATGTGGCTTCCTTGAATGACTGAGAACAGCAAGAGATGATAAAGACTGTGAGGAAACTGGTGGAATAGCTACAACAACATTTGATAGAAGGAAACAGAAGGAGCAAGCTGTGAGAATGGAATGTGTGCTGACAATTTCTCATGAAACTAAATTTACATCTGAAGAGTGTGTAATATCCAATTAGAAGTTGTGGCAGAGTATAAGGACACTGTCATGGACCTATGAAAAGTGACCATGGGAGGGGATTTAGAATATATACAGAGTTAACTTGTAGATTGAAGTTGTCGTCGTCGTCCTCATCGTCATCTTCTTTTTCTTCTTCTTTTTCTTTCTTCTTTTTCTTTCTTCTTTTTCTTCTTGTTTTTCTTTCTTCTTTTTCTTTCTTCTTTTTCTTCTTCTTTTTCTTCTTCTTTTTCTTCTTCTTTTTCTTCTTCTTTTTCTTCTTCTTTTTCTTCTTCTTTTTCTTCTTCTTTTTCTTCTTCTTTTTCTTCTTCTTTTTCTTCTTCTTTTTCTTCTTCTTTTTCTTCTTTTTTTTCTTCTTTTCCTTCTTTTTCTTCTTTTTCTTCTTCTTCTGCTGCTGCTGCTGCTTCTTCTATTGCCTCTTCTTCTGCTGCTGCTGCTTCTTCTATTGCTTCTTCTGCTTCTGCTTCTTCTGCTTCTTCTTATTTTGCTTCTTCTTCTGCTTCTCCTTCTTCTTCTCCTTCTTCTGGATTCCAAAGATGTGAAAATTTTTACACTGATGTACTGAAGACCTGATACTTGTTAGCCAGTACCACTGCTCTCACTTATCTGTGCTGTCATCTCTACAGGGATGCCATTTTCTGATCCTTTGTCTCTTCTCTGTTTGCACTGTGAGGTCTGATTTTGAGTTCCATGTTTGAACTTTCTTAATAGTTTATGTTTTCAGTATTTATACTTTCTTCTGTTTCCAAATACATCAACAAACAAAAATATATATGTGTTTAAAGTAACAGCCAGAAGATTATGTTAAAAAGCAAAATATTAAAAAAATTATAAGTCTTTTCTCTGTTAACTAATGTATTTGACAATTTTCTCGTTCTTAAAGGAAGCATTTAATTTCCATCATTAAGCCTCTTAGGTGTATTCAATATTTACACTCTTCTCCCTCCCTTCCTAAAAATCATATTCTCTGGAAACATTGGAGGCAAACCTCAGTTTTCTGTGCCTTCATTATTTCTATCTTTGAGCAGCCTTCACCTTTGAGCAGTCTTACTGTTAGACTAAATGAACAGAACAATAGAAGTCTTCCACTACAGCAGAAATGAAATTACTTTCATTATCTAGAAGTAAAATAACCCGTTGTCATTAATGGATTTTATTTCTTAATAGTTAAATTTCTTGTCTGCAGTGGTAATCCTCTCAAATAAGCATGAGGGAGTTCTCTACCCTTTTATTATTTTCTTTACACCATATAACAAAGCATTTCACCTGATCTTTTCTGTGTTTGTCTTCTTGGGGCATCTCTGCATGAATGATGCAACTGGATTTACGTATTTGAAAATCAGTGCTAAACCCCCCAAAAAACTGCATTCAAAAAAGTGCAAATCTTTGAACTTAAGACATTTTCCAGCTTTTGGACAAAGACTGATCTGAAAACTGTTCATATACCTGTCTCTCTGCTCTGAGATGTGTTTGCAGTGTATTATCTCTGTTTTCTTTGCTCTGAGGCTTGTCTTGAGCCACCACTGTATTAATCCCTAATGAACTGGCAGAAGTTGGGACTTCTAGACTATAAAGAATGAAATACCCAGAAAAATACTTTGAATAAAAATTTAATGAATGTTTGAATCTTCATACTGTTATTCTATTAACCCAATTTTTAGTACGGAGGAGGAGAAAAAAATGCTGCATGAAACATTTTGAACAAGAATTAAATAATAGGATGATGCTGGTTAATGCATTATGACAACATGTGAGGAGTTATCTTTCTTCCAGTATCTGAACAGAGCCAAAAGGAAATTATGCCTTCCTTCTAAGTATTTGTGTGCATATTTATAGTATAATTAGGAAATCTTAACTGTTAGCAACACTTTTTTTCACCATAACCATCTTTTTCTCTTCTCTTCTCTTCGTGTACAAACTGCAAGATCAGCTTGGTGCTTTGAATTTTAGCAGTTTATATTGAAGAATGAGGTGAATAGAGGTCTAGGAAGTTACATGATGTATAAATAACATTTCAAGCTATTTTCAGTAGTTACAGAAATGAATTGAATAAGGTGGGATAACAGAAGAACAACACATACTTTACACTTGGAAATCAAAGATTAAATAATATTTTCTATTCTAGTCAATACCAACAGGAGATGGAATTATCTTTTGGTGTTTCTAGGAGTTCTGTGTATTCTGACTCAAGTAGGCACAGCACGGCTCCTGCCTCAGCAAGTCTGGTCTTCATCTCTGGTAAATAATTCAGTACAGCACTTCTGTGAAGAAGTCTTTTCACATGTGTTTAATAGAAAAGAGTCACAGAGTGAAAATCATCCTGTAAGTTCTTTAGTAAACATCATAACTCAGTTTCTTTGGCTGCATGAAAATTACTGCTAAATCAGAATGAGAAGCTCACAGTATGAAACAGGTTCCTGGTTTCATAAGAAGGACCTGGCAGTGATGGAAATAATAAAAAAAATTGCCTGAAATCCTTTAATTTAGCCAGACAGAGTAATGAATGACACACTTGTCTTGTTCCTTTTATGCCAGGCTAGTTTGCTCTGTGTTGTAGTACCAAACAAACTTGTAAAATTTCCAGTGTCTTTCTAGAGCTCCACTTTTTGATTATGGCCTCTGTGTCCCCCAAATATACTGCATGCAATTTAATACTGTGGCAGTTCCCACCAACACAGCACCTCTCTTGTCCTGTCTCCCACAGTCTAAATGAAGTTCCAGGTTCTGCAGGACAAATTGAGGTCAGCCTAGTTTTACATGATAGAGTAGTTTGAATTCATGCTACATTTATTAAAAATGTAACTGTATAGTTGCAACCCTTAGGTTAAACCCCCTTCCTCCTTCAGAGCCATGGAAAGTCCAGGTGGTTTGAAGGAAATTACTAGAGGAAATACTCATTTGAAGCCTTGTCACTGTTTTGTGGTGATAAGGGTTTTTTTTTTAAATTTTTTTTTTCCTTCTGTAAGTGTAGCATTTTAATACTTCAATGACAGGCAACAGAGTTTATTTTGGATAGTTGGAAAACTCTTACCTTGCTATTTACAAGGTATGTGTTGCATTTTCATAGATTCAGTCATCAATAAGGAATATTTTATTTTAGCAAATCCAGATGGTATATTTTATATTAATAATTAAACATAACTATTTTTTGAGCTGTACCTGATATTTCTTAACCCAACGTCCCCGGTCTTTTCCATAAAAGCAGGGAAAGACTTCATGTGAGAGAGAGAGAGGAGTGTGGAGTCAAAATTCAAAATGGTAAAACAAAGTAAGCAAAGTCTGAGAGAGAATAACTTGATTATTAGAATTGGAGATTAATTTGAAATAGTGTATATTAAGAGATGAAGATGCAAAATCACATAATTGAGGCATTCTGAGCAGTTTGCTAATTGCTTCCTTTTAAATATTTTTTTCAAGTCAAAGATTTTCACATCTTGAGGTTCTGCATTTGCAGTATTTCTTTGCAGACAAGGGTGATAATAACAAGAAAGTATGTCAGCGTGTCATCTGAGTTCCTCAGAATGATAAAATGGCATGAGAATGCATCAAGGGAAGCATCTCTTTTCATTGTGTAGGTATGCAGTTACATAACTGTGCATTCTAGACCAAAAGCTTAAAAATACCTGAAATTACAAATATGGGAACAGTATCAAATGCTCCATGTTTCAATCCCGTATCCATCCCTAAGTTGCTGTGCAGTATCTTGAGTTTCCCAGAACTCACTTTACTCACTTGTAAAATGATCTGTGTTTATTATGTGGGCATGCCATCAGATTTACCACACATTTGTTTCTAAAGCACCTCAAGAAAGCCACATGACATGTGTGCAAATCAATGCTGAATAATAACTGTGTTTCTGTAGCAGTTCAGCAGAGGTGACAAAGTATTCACTCTTTCAAACTGAAAGGCAAGTTACTCTTCTTGATGTAGAAGTGCCCTATAGGCCTGTTATTGAGAAGTAGGTCAGACATCATAGGAATTTCAATCCAGAAGTCTTTGGTCTCTTCAACCAGATATTCCACCCTACTCAGTGGGTGGCAAAGCTTGCAGTAAATGCTGGAGGCTAGAAAAGGGAGTTAAAAAGGATGAGAAACACTTCCCTCCAAAACATTTCATTGAAAAGTATGAGCAGTAGGGAATACTCAAGCCAATACTCAAGCAACAATATATCAGTATCAAGGTATTATATTAAATGCTGAAGTGTTCCTAATCTGAAATTGGTTGAGTGTTCTTGGAGATCTGTCCTGAATTCAAGCACTTATTGGTAGATCTAGCTACATAAAACTGTTGTCTTTGTGCTTTTATATTTAATGTCTTTGTACAATCATAGAGCAAAAATGTGTATTTGCTCCATTTTATATATTCTAGAAACTCTGATGCAGGGAAATAGTCTAATTATTCCTGAATTGCTATTTTCTGTATACTGCATCCATCACTTTCATAAATCCAATGCTTCAGAAGGAAAGTATTTTCCTTAGTGACTTATCAGATGATACACTATTGTAATTGGAAAAAATACTTCCTGATTCTCCTTGAAATAGCTGCTTACCTTGACTCTTTATGTTATTAAAAACAGTCCTTTAAGAATCTGTTATGCTGTGACTTAGTGACTTTTCTCAGCTGTGAGCTCTGCTGGGTGCAGCATCTCCAGTGATGTGGGTTTAGATGTTCTGCACTTTAGCTAAAGGAGTCACACATATTAGTTTATTTTTTGGTCTTCCCAACTCAGTGTCTCAAGATCTTTGCATGTATTCTTAGCCTTGCTGATTAGAAATTATTATGCAAAATCATTTGCTTTTTCTTAATGGTAGTGTTTAAGGGGAAAATACTATCAATAGAATCAGAAAAATTCCAGCAGTCCCAGTGTCTTACAAATGTGTCTCTCAGTATTCTTAAAAAGCACATAAATATGCAGTAATTTCCTTGACCTTTCTGTCAGCAGCTGGGCAAGATAAGAGGAAAACTGAAGATGTGTTTGCAGGAAATTGGGTAGGATCACTGTTCTTCATTAAAATACCAATAGAAGAACTGACATATAAAATAGGTTGCCCACTGTGGGTGACAAGGGCACTGGGAAATCTGGGAATACATCCCAGGTCTCCTCAAAACGAGGCCATTCCTCAGACATGAAGAATCTCTTCAGGACCAAGTTACTGTCTCTAGATCCCTGCCCATTTAGATTTCTTGTGGGTTTTTTATTATTTACTTTTTAAACTTCCGTTGTGATTGCAGAAATAAAAGTACTCAAGTAGGCATCTGCTGCTGGCTAATTTAAAATCAAACTCATGACTAGCATCACTTGATAAAAAGGATTACTGTTTTATACCATCACTGCTTCCCTTTTCTTGGCATTCAGAGTTTCTAATGTACAATTAAACTAAAATAGAAATTAGGAGTAGGGTTTTGACACTCTAGACAAAGCAGAAAGGAAACACCACTTAACAAGGTAGTGATAGAATGTTTGTTTTAGGAAAGTCAGACTCTTGCAGGATCAGATCACTTTTAAATATTCCCATTCATAAAAAAAGATGGCTCTAGTGAGCTGGTGTACAGCAGTGGTTCTTGGTAGTCTTTCTTCAATGGCTGAGCTTGCACTTTGTACTTTATTTAAATGCCTGCTAATGAACCTTTTTCCTCCATTCTACCTTCACTGAGATCAGACCAATACACACAAATATAAACAGCATAGACTGCTTGATATGCAATCAGGCACATGGTAAAGAAATTTAATATTTCATACCTGGTAAGTTACGAGAGCAACCTATACTTTGTACACAGAAGGATCATACAGCTGACATAAAAACTTCGGGTTTTGTCAGTTCTCTGATCCGAATGTTTTTAAACTTTTGCCCCCTGTTGGTAGAGTTTTGCATTTGTAATACTGACAATGACTCTGCAGAGGCACAGTTATAATCTCCTAGAACACTGTCATCTGGTGGTCGTTGTAAGTCACAACATTTAAATACAAAAGTAAGAATAGCAAGCAGATCCGGCTAGAAAAATGCTCTGATCTATTTTATCTATTATGATATCTATTAATAGATATTATATATCTATTATGATAACTATTAATAGATAAAATAGATATTATATCTATTTTATCTATTATGATATCTATTTTATTTATATTTAATGGTTCTAATCACAGCACCATAAAGGATTTTGCACAACTATTCTTCTTATTCCGTATGCTGCAGGGACAAGGAGTTGTTCTAATTTTCACTGCACTATCTGATTACCTGCTGCCTTTGATAACCTTTGTGATCAAAATACTTCCAAACTGACACTGATTGCCTGTGCACCTATTGATGGTACACGCCCTGACTGCTTTAATATCCAGAATAGTGATTTGCATTTTATGAGTATGAGTAGAAACTGGAAATATTATCAAATGCAACATTCCATAAACTGTCTCTAAAGAACAGTAGCATGTACACTGGACAGTAACTTCTGTTTTGTGACCAGTGCTCCCTTCTGCTTAGGTTTTTTGACTCTATTCTTGTTAATTTATTTTTAAAGTAACTCCCTCAATGTCAAATATTATAAAGGTGGAATAATAGCAATATTTGACATTATTATAACAACACGATGATGAAGTAAAGAAAAATTCAAACATGGAAAACCTTTCTATTAAAAAGTTACCAGAAATGCTACATATGTTACGTTACATTCTTCTGTGTCTTTTAATATTTGTGTTGGATGACTGGATTTAAAGAACTAGCTGCTTGCACATTCATACATCTTTCACAAAGTAATTGATGTTGAATGTGTGGAAAAGAGTATTGAAAGCCATATTCATAATTTATACCCATGGCTTTTTTGTGACTTCCAGAAAGCTGTAATAACCTAAAGGCAGCATTTTAAAAATTAGCTTATATTGGCTGAAGGCCATATGCAGGAATACTTCAGCCATCACCAGCAACTGAAATAGTTGGTGGGTGAGATAGTATGAATACTTCCAGTAACAGAGTTGTTTGTTAGCTGAACCTGAAGTAGCATTTAGTTGTAATAGTTGAATTTAAGGTTAAGCAAATTGCTCACCAAAGACTGTATGTTCCTGAGCACTTTGAAATAAATGGCAAGATAAAGCTGTCCCGTTTCTGACTGTCTCCCTTGCAGCAGCTCCAGTTCTCAGGGCACTCTGCAGAGTAAGTCAGCAGAAAATGCTTGCTCTTCTGTCAGGTTAGTTCTCTGCTGAGTGAACATGCAGAAATGACTAAGGGAACAGTCTGACAAGCACTGGAGCTGGCAAAAGGCAAGCAATGAGATGGACAGCACTGCTGACAATTAGAGAAGTCTAGACTGCTATGAAAACATAGTCTTTTACATTCATGCTCTATTGCCTTTCCCACGGAAATACCTCAACTGCTATAGATTTCATTTGGAACAGACCATAACCAGTGCTGTGTGCAAATATACATTTATCATTCACAGACAACACCATAATGTCCTATTTTTCTTGGTTAGTCTGTGTTAACCGGTGTACTTAAAGAAGATAGAGGAGGGGCAAATCTTCACTTTCAGCTAGTACTTCACAAAGAAATCTACTAAGATCAGATCACCCCTCTAGAAATAAGGTACTATTCAGTTAAGTATGGAATTTTAACACTCTGTATGTGTGTAAGAATATGGTTCAAGACATTTCCCCCAGGACTTCTGTGGGGTTTAGAGCAAATGCTTTGTATGTTGCAATATGTTTTAATCAAACTTTCCCAGATGTCTAAAGCATTTAAAGCCTGTTTGGAAAGCTTATGATAGGGTTTTACAGCATTATCACATAGATCTTCAGAATTTGGATACTACCAACTGATGCGGGACACACTTGGTGTTACTGGAGCAATACTAGATGTACAGCCACATATCACAAAATAATGGCTGGTTTGTACCAATTCAAAAGCACAGAATTTCATACTCTGATTCTTTAAATGGCACCAATCTATATATGATTAAAGGATACATACAAATATTATTTCATCTCTTTCTAAAACCCAGGTTAGGCACCTGCTGTGGAACAGGAGGTGATTAAGTACCTTGAAATTTATACAACACAAGACCTTTTTCAGTGGTAAAAAAGTTCCCTAGAAAATATCATGACTACCAGGTTACTATTGTAACCCATTAACAGAGTTTCAGTAAATCACCTTACCATTTTCTGTAGCAACTAAGTCAGTAGCCTAGGAAAAAAGTACCATCTTTTATCATAGTTTCTAGTCCTGTATTTGTTTCCTGTACTTGTTTACACCTAATCTCTTCCACAAAACCTTTAGTCCTATGAAAACACTCAGAACATAACATCTCAGGCTTTAAATTTTCCAAGGAAATAATACAGAGCCCTCTTTTGTATTGGACACATTTTACAAAAGAATTAATAATGCTGTGCTTTTGTGTTTGTAAGCTGTAGGAGCTCATGTCCCTTCAATTATGTATCTATCCATCAAACTCACATACATTTAGTGACTTAGGTTTAAAATTAGAGAGTAATCTGTAGATGCTGAGCAGAAAAAGAGAATATGAGCTAGGATTTGTAATAGACCACATAGGTGTGAGAGAATCATGGATTTATTAGAACACTGAAATTTGTTAAAGGGTTTCCCAAAGTGTTCATCAGACACTGCTCCTCTCACTTGATAACCTCGGAATCGTACAGCCATGATCTTGCATGTTGTATTTAGAGGGAACAGAAGGTGAAGTAGAAAATTTTTGCTTTTTATGGCTGCAGTAAACTTCATTGCCTCATTTCCTCATGGACTTCTTTTCATCCCTGGAGGTGGATTCCCCATCCCTGGAGGTTTTTAACCTGAGATTGGCCGTGGCACTGAGTGCCATGATCTGGTAAAGGGACTGGAGTTGGACCAAGGGTTGGACTTGATGATCTCGGAGGTCTTTTTCCAACTCAACCGGCTCCATGATTCTATGATTCTATTGATTCAGATGTTTTTGCCCTTTTAGTCCCAGAGATTCTTTCCTATACCTCTGTTTCAAGCTCCCCTAAAGATACCGTACAAATCTTCATGATACTTTTCTGCCTATTTCAGCTTGCAGGTTCAGACTACCTTTTTTGAAGGTGTTCAAAATCAACATTTGTTCTCACCAGAAATCAGTTGAGTGTGCAAGTACCTGCTGTCATCTGATCTGTGCATTGTAGTGTAAACAGGAACACACACACAAAAAGAATCACTACTAGTCACAGTTTATCTACAACTAAATTATTATTCAAACGTAGCAAAAAAAATGAGGAAAACCAGCAATTTAGGTTTGCTGTAGATGTATCTTGGTTATTTAATTCAGTGTAAGAGCAAATGATGTATGCTCGGTGGGTGAGTGATGACAGGGACGGAGGGAGCGGTGGATGGATGGATGGATGGATGGATGGATGGATGGATGGATGGATGGATGGATGGATGGATGGATGGATGAAGGGAGGGAGGGAGGGAGGGAGGGAGGGAGCGGTGGATTGATGGAGGAAGGGAGAGAGGGAGGGAGGGAAGGACGGAGAAAGGGAGGGAGGGAGTGGTGGATGACTGGAGGGATTGAGGGAACGGTGGGTGGAGGGATGGAGGAAGCGGTGGGTTAAGGGATGGAGGGAGCGATGGGTGGAGGGATGGATGGAGGAAGCGGTGAATGGATGGAGGGAGGGAAGGAGGGATGGAGCAGTGAATGGACGAACAGAGGGAGGGAAGGAGCGGTGAATGGACGAACGGAGGGAGGGAAGGAGCGGTGAATGGACGAACGGAGGGAGGGAAGGAGCGGTGAATGGACGGAGGGAGGGACGGAGGGAGCAGGAATGGACGGAGGGATGGAGGGATGAAAGGCTGGACGGCGGTTTGAGCCTCTCCGGCCGCCGTGGGCCCGCAGCGCTCGGCGCCACGTGTGCTGCGCAGGCGCAGCGGTCGCGGCGGTGCCGGGCGAGGGCGGAGCGGCGGCGGCTCCTCGGGCCGGGCCGGGCCGAGCCGAGTGCGGTTCTGCCCCCCGGGCGCCGCTCGCCTGCCCCAACCCTCCTCCGTCCCGCCGCCATGTTCAAGAAGCTGAAGCAGAAGATCAGCGAGGAGCAGGCGCCGCGCGTGGGGCCGCCCCTGCCGCAGGTAGTGCGGGCACGGCCGGGGCGGGGGGACGTGTCTGCCCGGCGGGCAGGGCAGGGTAGGGCAGAGCAGGGTAGGGTACCCGGGGGGACGTGTCTACTCGGCGGGTAGGGCAGGGCAGGGCAGGGCAGGGTAGGGCAGGGCAGGGCAGGGCAGGGCAGGGCAGGGCAGGGCAGGGCAGGGCCCGGCCAGAGGGGAACGTGTCGGCCCGGCGGGTAGGGCAGGGTAGGACAGGGCAGGGTAGGGTACCCGGGGGGACATGTCGGCCCGGTGGGCAGGGCAGGGTCCCACCCGCAGAGCCCCGGACGTCCCGTGGTCGCTCGGACTCGCCCGGTCCCCGTCCCGGTCCCGGCAGGGTCTCGCAGCCCCAGCCGGCCCAGGCCTGCTGTGCTGTCAGCGAGCGGCGGCAGGGCTGGAGCTCCGGCACTGGAGTTCGCTGCCACCGTCTGCGCCTGCCCTGGAAGCCTCTCTAAAGGTCCCTGAGATCGTGTTCGTGCTTCGCTTTGGCCGTTCTATAAGGCCGGTGTTGTGGGGGAACGTGAAAACCTTCTCTTGCTTGAACATCAAACAGAAATGGGATTCCTCTTAAGCATTTTTTGGGTGCACTGAACAACAGTCCAGCACTGACATACATAGTCATCCTTTTCGCTCATCTTAATGTTTATTCTTTCAGTTCTGTAAGTTCCTTCTGTTTCTGTCCTTTACAGGGCTGGTTTGCTTACCTCATCCTTACTCTGCTAGTTTTGTCACTGTGGAAGAATTGAGAATATAGTAAAAATCTGAGAGCAAGGCATTTATTTATTCATAATTTAGTTGGCCATTTTTTTCTTATGTGTTCCTTTTGTGACATTATTTTCAGTGTTGGATTCTGGAAAGTACCATTTTTAAATTTTAATAATGCACATTAGATACGATGTGGGTGAAGAGTATTTCTGTAAGTGACAGTGGCCAAAAGAATGTGATGATTTCATACATGTGTCAAAATAGAGTAAATTATCTCTTATCAAATTTTGTGTAGAAAAGCTTCAACAAGTTAACTTTGTGTTGGCAAACTTTGTGCTGATAATGCCTGCCTGTTTCTCATTGCCAAATTAAATATCCTTTGTATCCTGGAATCTAAAAGAATAAAACTGATATAACCAGTATCCTGTGAGTGTTAAGCCATAGGCAGGTAATTTGGTTAATTTGACAAACAGGTGATCAGTTGTCTGTGCTCAATTGAGTGTAATTTGAGCCACGGGGAGATCTGACACTGCAAAGTCTCAGAGCACAGTTACAAAAGTGCTGACATTGACTATGTTGTGTTTTTTAAATCACTCATTTGTCAAACAGAGGTAGCAGTTTTGGAAATGGATTTACTGAGAAGTTTTATGTAGCTTGCTGAGTCTTAAGGCCTTTCCTTAACTCTGTGTCTTCTCTAGTTAGTGAAATTAAGTGTATTTTTGTTAGTTGCTCTCCTGAACTGGCATATGTGGTGAACTTTGACTACGTTGCACTGCAGAGTTTACTGTTCAATAAACAGCACCTGAATGATGAAATCTTGCACACAATATCTTAATCCACTTAGTTCAGGATACTCAGTGCGTGTATTCAACGGTTGGTACTTGCTGAAAATCAGCCTGGTGAACAAATCTGTGCCTGAGTGCACATGTGCACCCAGCAGTGAAGGATATTGGAGTCTTTATCTGGCTGATGAAATCAACACTGACAAATTTCCTGGAACTTGATACAAGAACTTATGATTAATTATGCCTGGTCCATACACCTAATCTGCTGTACTGTGGACAGAGCAGATCATGTAGTTCAGGAGCTTAGGACAGAAACTTAAAATTACACCAGATTTTTATTTTTATGTAAAATACTTGTCTTGCAGTATTTCTTATTCTTCAGTTGCTCTCCAGTAACTCTAGGGGGAAATTATAGTTAATTTAATTTTAAAACTTAAATAGGTTAGTTTTCTCCTATGTCATTTGAAAACAGATTTTGTAGAGGAAGGAGCAAGAAGGTTTTCAGGCCTGTAACGTAGTGGAGCCTTGCAGAAAGTGTGAGATACGGTTTTGTTACTTTCCTTTTAGTAATTCAGATCCTTAAAATGCATTACTTTCTGTCGAAACATTTTCAAACCAAATTCTCTTAGTTTTATGAAACTTGTGTTTGCATTAATTTTTGCTCTTTTCCTTCCTATACTATGCTGCAGAGAGGTTTCACTCTCCATACCCTCTCTGTTCTATTCCTATCTCTTACTTTGAGACATAGACTTGACATTCATGCTTTGGTTTGTTGTCTACAAGACTAAATTTACTAACCTAAGACTGGTTAAATATGGAGGTAAAATTTCTCAAATCTAACACTTTTTTGGAGGAGCTGTTTATAGGTCTCCCTCTTTCACAGGAATGGTTGGCTCAGCAATGTCACCTGTCAGAGTGGGAATACCTGCACTCTGCCCCTCCCAGGCTGAGCAACACATCTCTTTCTTACTGCTGACAGAAAAAAACTGCTGTTGCAATTACAGGTGTCTTGGACTGTTACTTGTTGAAGACTAACACCTGAAAATAGGGATGAATTAAAAATGGAGACAGTCAGTGCTTTTTTTGCCTCAGTCTTTAATAGCACTGACAGAGCGTGGGCTCTCTGGTCCCCTGACCGTGGGAACATTGACTTTCCATTTGTGGATGCTGGAGTTGTAAGGGAGCAGTTGTGTCAGCTGAATGCTCTGCCAGGGGAAACTGAAGTTGGAGATCAGAAGAAAATTCTTTCCAGAGAGAGAAATCAGGCATTGGAATGGCCTGCCCAGAGAGGGGATGGAACCACCATCCCTGGAGGTTTTTAACCTGAGCTTGGCCGTGGCACTGAGTGCCATGATCTGGTAAAGGGGCTGGAGTTGGACCAAGGGTTGGACTTGATGATCTCGGAGGTCTTTTCCAACCCAATTGATTCTATGATTCTGTGATTCATGGTGTCTGATGAGATTCAGCCCAGAGTACTAAGGGGGCTATCGGATGCTGTAGCAGGACCCCTCTCCATGATTTTGGAATTTTGGGGAGGTCTGCTGACTGGGAGCTAGCCAGCATTATTCCAGGTTACAAGAAGAGCATGAAGAAAGACCCGAGGAACTACAGACCTAACTTCAGAACCTGGAAAAATTGAGAATCATAGAATGGATTGGGTTGGAAAAGACCTCCAAGATCATCAAGTCCAACCCTTGGTCCAACTCCAGTCCCTTTACCAGATCATGGCACTCAGTGCCACGGCCAAGCTCAGTTTAAAAACCTCCAGGGATGGGGAATCCACCCCCTCTCTGGGCAGCCCATTCCAATACCTGATTACTTTCTCTGGAAATAATTTTTTTCTGCTCTCCAACTTCAATTTCCCCTGGCAGAGCTTGAGCCCGTGTCCCCTTGTCCTATTGCTGAGTGCCTGGGAGAAGAGACCAACCCCCACCTGGACAGAACTTCCCTTCAGGTAGTTCTAGACAGTGCTGAGGTCACCTCTGAGCTTCCTCTTCTCCAGGCTAAACATCCCCAGCTCCCTCAGCCTCTCCCCACAGCACTTGTGCTCCAGTCCCTTCTCCAGCCTCGTTGCTCTTCTCTGGCCTCGCTCCAGCCCCTCAATCTCTTTCCTGAACTGAGGGGCCCAGAACTGAACACAACACTCAAGATATGCTTTACTGTGCTGTGCTGTTTCATCTCTTCTGGTCTCTCCATCTTCAGTGACATCATCTCTCTGTTCTTGGCATAAGATCAGAGCATATTTATTTGTGCTGCAAGGCTGAGTGCCATTGGCATGACTGAATTGACAAGGGGTGTGAATGCAGCAGTGAAAACTGCAGAGCTGTTAAGGGCGGGTTGAAGAGAGATGTTCATACTGTTTCTAAACAGTGACAAAGTGTTAATGAGCTCTGGGAAATCCATTTCCTTCTGTGTCCTGAGGGCCAGAACCAATCTTGTTTAAAGCCCTGCTGGTAGGTTTTGGGGGTAGGAATAACAGGAGAGTGGGCTGTTGGCATGAATAGATCGTTGTTTTACAAACCCAGTGAATACTTTTGGTGTGAAATTTTTCAGTCGGAAGTAACACTTGGTGAAGAGCTGTTTGATACTGGGTAAGGTGTTTGATTTTGGTGTTTTTGAATGGGGTCATTGGGTCGACTTGGTCAGACCTGTAGCTATAACTGATTTTGGAGTAATTTTGTGTTACATTGGCATTAATTCATTAGTATCCACATTTTAGAAGAAAGTACCCACAGATTGAGGCTATAAAGCTAGTGTAACTATATGAAAAGCTTTGTATTTTGGGTATATTTTTTTACTGGTCTGACACTCTCTCAGTCATGTTTTTGAACATTTAAGTCTGTCTCATGAGGCAAGCATTTTGGCAGAATTTATGTATGCAGCCTCAGCAATGGTGCTGCAACAAGTTGTTAAAATATTTGTGGTGTTTTGGTTTGGAAGGTTTTTTGTTCATTCTGGTTATCTTGATGAGAGATCTCATATACCTGACGAGAGATCTTGCTAGTTAATACTTTTGTATAGATGTGCTTGTTGCTATTTTAATGCTCATTACATTTATACTGAAATTTTATATTTGAAGTTTGAATTATGAGGCTGGCAAACTACTTTTGGGTTGGGTTTGTGTGACTTGTTGGAACCTCATTGTATGTGAAGTTGTAAAATTTCTGGGAATAGATGTTCAGTTCTCAAAGGAGCTACAAGTACATATTGACATCCTAAAATGTGGCATTTTCTTCTGCTCTTTTTCCTTGTTTAGATTCAGTTTTATAAATGTTTTTTTTCTTCTTTTGTATTTTTTGTTTTTAATTTCTTAACGTAATCGGATGTTATGCTACTTCTAAATTTCCTAATCTCTGTCAAATCACAAAACTTTTAATCCTTAAGCAACTGTACTATGTTGCTTGTGTTTCAAATATGGTCTAAGAGAACCACAGCCAGAAATAATCAGAAGAACCTGTTTTGTAGCATGTTGTTGTGGATGATTGATGACACATTCTGCTCTAGAGACTTTGTAGTGAGGTAGAACTTGTGACAGTTTACTGTTGTTTTCTTTAAATAGATCTAGACTAGGCGTTGTTACTGAGATGTTATAGTTAGTAATTGTTGATGTAAATTACGATACAGAATAATTGCTTCAGGACTCTAAAGTATTACTCATTAATGCACATGATCTCTGTGTAGGTCCTTTCCAAATCCTCTCCACCAACTGGCAACAGAAGCAGAACATCTTCATTTACAGATCAGAATGATGAAGGCACTTTAACACCAGACAAAGAGGTCAGTTGAGAACTGTTTTTCTCTGTTTTGCAACTTAATTCCCCTCTCCCAACTTTGTGTTCTTGATTATATCTTTTTTTATTCCTCAGTCTCACCGTTTTCTGTGCACTTATAACTGTTAATAGTCTAATTTTTAGCATAAGTACTGAAGTGTTTAATATTAATAAAACAGACCTTTAAGCTGTAGTGATTAACTCTAGATTACGAAACTTTTTAAGTCTTCAGGTCTTAAAAATCTTACCCCTGAATTGAGCTCCCTGAGGTGGTGGGACAGAAGTTACATTTGGAGAGATCAGCTTTGTGTTTTGGTGCCTCTTCTGTCTGAAAAGTTAGGAGAATCCTTCTTCTCACAAAAAACCCCCAACCAGCCCCCTATCATGTTCCACAAAAACGTAACAGCACAACCAAACTGAATCTAAATTATTAGTCATAAAATATCATTAAAATCACTTTCAGGATGATGGTTAGCCCTGGCTTGCAAAATAAAGCAAACAGAAGATAATCTGCACTCACCTTTTTTCATATTGAGTACTGTGGCTCTTGTGAAGTGTCTTGATTAAAAAACCCAACAAATATAAACAAAGGAAAAAATTCACTGACTTAGTGAGCATGGAAATAGGCTGGTAGCATAAAGCAGGATGAGTGTGTGAATTTTTTGAATTTTTTCAGAGGATATATTGAGTTCCTATTCAGAAAATTCAGTTGCTGGATTTTGCCACAGAGTGATGTTTTCTTGTGGTGGGACAATCCTCTTTAATTTTTAACACTATGTTTTCTTCAGGAGATAACCAGCTATTCCTGAAATTTCTATTAGATTCTGTTATGAATGCTGCCAGTGATTACAGCTGGGCAGTTTGCTTCCTGCAGTAGTGGAAATGAAAGGAAAATATGTTAAAATTTTGTTTTGTATTCATGAAATGTGGTATTGAGTTTACATATATAGATACATGTGTGTATGTGTGTGTATATACATATGTCTGTCTGTAATGACTCCCTTCTGTCCCTGGAGAGGGATTCTCTGTTAACTGGTGCTCCAGATGTCAGCAGGGAGTGTCACCAAGGCTAAATTACTGTTTGTCATTAATTTCTCTTCTTAATGGAGAGTATAGAGGTAGAATTTTGCCACTGTGGCCTGGAAGGAGTGAGCTGGTGCTAAGAGTTGGTTACACCGGTGGCCAGTGGAAGCATAAAAGATTCTGTGCCTTTTAAAATTTATTTTATAATGTGTCTCCACTGTATAATGTGCAGGAGGTTAAAGACCAGATGTGGCAAAGGCTTCAGGCTTTTTAAGCAGCAGAAGCTCAGTGGAATACAGGGTGTGGAAGCCACAAGACACTGATGTTCCTCTCTGCGACTGATTCACGGGTTTTTATCTGTCATTCACTTGGTGCTGCCTCTGCAAGTGGAAGAAATCCTCCCTTCTTTTTCAGTGGGAAATAAAGGGAAGGATGCAGGGGTAACACTCCTCATCCTTTTATTGCACTAATGCCAACTGTTTTTCTGCTCAAAACCTGTAACTTACTGGTTGATTCAAAGGTAGAATACTTTTCTTTAACTTGTGCTTATTTTTGAAGGTGCTTTCTTTTATTCCAGATGAGCAAAAGGTATGTGATCCTGCAGGCTTATCTTCTTTTGCAGTTTAATCACTTGATTTAGTTAAAAATAACAATTCTCTTCAAATTTTGGGTAACATATTTATCTGTCTTGGGTTGAGCTGGCAAAATGCCAACTGCCCAATACAGAATGTTAGAGCCTCTTTCTCTCTTGGCCAAGAAAAGGGAGAAAGGGAAAGAAAACCTTCAAACTAGGTTTATGCTTAAACTAACTATATATATTTATACAGAAAAAACTAGAAGAAAATTACAATATAACACACACTTACACAAGTTGGATATAACAATTTTCTACCTCCCACCAAAACCAGATTCCATCACTTTAGATTAATAAGCACTATAAAAGACACCCAGCAAGAAAAAGTATTAACAACAAAATACATAAACATAAGTACATTTCCAAATTTTATTGGGTGCTACTGACATGCCACCTGTCTGTGTGAGGCTTTCTGAAGTGTTTGTCATTTCTGTGAAGAACTACATTTATTTTATTAGATTAAATTTTCAGGCTGCTTTTACAGACAAACAGGAGAAGCAAAGGATTCCCCACAGGACGTGCCAGGTTACATTGGAAGAACATTAATCTCTAAACACAGTGGAATGTTCAGAAAGGCAGAAGGAGAAATAAGATTTTAGTACCAGAGTACTAAAATGCCCTCAGATTTACAATATCCTTGGACTGAGGCTGCTGCCATGACAGTTTTACTCGTTAAACATGTCCTTTAATTAGAAATTCAGAAAGTACTGAGGTGCTAAGGGATGAAAACCTCACACGTATTTTGTAAGGACTGGTTTTACATCAAATGGGAAATATTACTAAAAATAAGTTTAAATATTAAGACATGAAGTTTTCTTTCTCCAAATATTTCTCATAAATGTTGACAGTATGATTAAAATCAAATGTTCTTTGAAATTTGTTGGATTAGATTTTCATACATTTCAGTCCAGGAGAACTATTCCTACACTTAAAAAAGATGCAGATACAGTCTCTGAAAATGTGTGCCCTCATTATATGGACATGTTGTCTTTTGGAGGGCAATTTTTGCAATGTTCTCATTTGACCAGGCAGTTGTTTTATGTGGAGATGCCAATGGCAGTGCCATTACAGTGTTGGATAATGTTTAGTACAATGAAAATATGTGGTTGAAGAGTATCTTATGCTAAAACATTCTTGCTAACCCTTTTAGTTCTGCAAGAGCTAATCAAAATTAGTGTTTCATTGTTGTCTTGTATGTTTTCTGTCCCCCCATGGGCTGTGTTTTTGTATGTCTTTAATAGATCATGGTTTTGGATTTTTACTTCTGTAATATCAAAGTTGCAAGTATTGCATGTGGAATCTTTGGTTTATACTCAGAATATTTTTATAATAAAAACAATTTCATAGTGAATTTCAGTTGTAAATGATAGCATTAGTGTGGTCAAAGTATTACAACAAAACATACATGCAAACATTCTTGCTTTATATTCTACAGGATATTTTTTTTCAAAACTCTGAAATATTATTAGTTTAAAATAAACCTAAAACTTGTATGCTCCATTTGTAGAATATGAGGTAAATTTCTTCTTCACACCAACTTTCTTCTTCAGCTTGTGTTTGTCTGTCTAGTTTTTATTCTGTTACTGCAAGTAGCTCATATTTATGGTGTGAGGTAGAATCACAGAATGGATTGGGTTGGAAGAGACCTCCGAGGTCGTCAAGTCCAACCCTTGGTCCAACTCCAGTCCCTTTACCAGACCATGGCACTCAGTGCCACGGCCAATCTCACTTTAAAAACCTCCAGGGATGGGGAATCCACCCCCTCTCTGGGCAGCCCATTCCAATGCCTGAGCACTCTCTCTGTGTAGAATTTTTTTCTCATCTCCAGCTTAAATTTCCCCTGGCAGAGCTTGAGCCCGTACCCTCTTATCCTATTGCTGAGTGCCTGGGAGGTAAAAGCGGATATTGGAACTTCCATAGAACTTCTTCAGACAATTTGTACATCAGAGGCTAAGTTGGTGTGGAGCCATTTGGAACAGCCCTAGATGATTAAAATATCCTTACTTAGTGCTTCCAGTCTTTTCTAGGGAAGAATAGTGTCTGTTTTTCAAACTGTTACTGTGTCCACTCTTGAACAGAATCTGAGGTAAAATATATCAATCATATTCACTGTAGTGGCAGTTCACACTTTCTGTTCTGTTATAGTTCAAAGTCAGACCCACCTGCAGAGGGTAACAAGGCTGGTTTGGTGTCAGCTGAGAGCAAACAGCCCAGAGTTTCTGTGTGTGACCCACCAGTCCTGTA
Organism: Pithys albifrons albifrons; assembly: GCF_047495875.1. Lineage (NCBI taxonomy): Eukaryota > Metazoa > Chordata > Aves > Passeriformes > Thamnophilidae > Pithys > Pithys albifrons. The sequence goes on along the minus strand of NC_092464.1, from coordinate 50,746,039 downwards.
TCCAAATATCCCTCACAGCCTCTTGAGTGTTATGGAAGTGACAGCAGAGCACAATATAATAGCTCTTCTTACAGCTCAAGAAAAACTGGCCAAGGTACAAGGTACAACTGTACAAAGTACAAGGTACTTTTCAGTCTCACTTTAGTGCTATAAAATGACTTGTTAAAGTGTTCTTAAATTTATTGAAGTATTTTTATAGCATTGGCTAATAACAAAGCACAGTAAGGAAAGCTGAAATAAGATTCTTTCAGGACTTTTGTTAATCCTGCATCTTTCCTGTATTCACTTAATTTGAAGAACTTCTAAACAGATGTTATCATGCAAAGATGGTAGTGGTAAAGATATATCTATATTTTTTCATTTCTGACATGCAAATTTGAGACTAATTTTTGTAGGCTTTATAATCTGGTTTGTATCTAAACTTGGATTTTACAACTCCTGATTCTTACACCAACATGTTTAGATTGCTCATCAGAATGAAAAGCAAACCCGAAAAGGCCTTGTATTTGATTTCTGTACAGCCTCTTTCTGAAAACGCAGCCCTTCTCTCTGAGGTGCTGGGGCTTTTTTAATTGCAGGGAGGAACCTTGAACTTTCAGCTCTTCAATTTTTCCTATTTCCTGATCACAGTAAGGATGAGGCATAAAATAATATGTTGCAACTTGCACAAACCTTTTGTAAATAAGTATTTTGTAAATAGGAAAATTATTGAATTATTGACAGCTTTTTTTCCTGGCATTCCCCAGCTTGGACAATTAACCAAATTTATTTATTTATTTTACTATGGGGAATGATTTACTTGTCAGTAGGAGTTGCCACTCTGAACCTTTAGCTGGTAGCTGACATCTGCCAGCTCCTTGAACTAGATGAGCAAATACTGGCTTGTCTCTTAGGCAAGTTTTGCAGTCTGATGCCTTCCCCCTGTCTTCCTCTATTTGTATGTAACACAGTACAACTATAGAAGCTTTTAAATGTTAATATACCAGAAATAACACATATATCTTAATGCACTTTGCTAACAAAATGCATGATTTTTCCAATTTGCTTGGTAACACGTTAATGTGCAATTTGGAACTACTGATTCCCTTCTTTTTCTGAAAGAGAATAATTATTACGCTTGGCCACAAACATATTTTATTTTTACAACACGCATAACATTTGACCACTGCCGTGACCAGAGCAATGAGACTTGGGTCAAAATCCCTGTTAAGTTCTGGTTTTTCTTCCACAGCATGTTAAGGAAGCCCTTTGATTTAGGGATCACATGCACTTTGGCCTTTGCTCCCCACTCATCAGAATGGTAGCAGAGAAAGATCTAAACGTGTGAGTTCTTCAGAGGGAGGAGGAATAGTGAAAACAATAAGGGCACAGTTGTTTCAGGAGTTCAGAAAGGCCACACTCTTCCCAATGCCCCCAGGATCCCCTTGGCCCTCCTGACTGCAGGGGCACTCTGCCCGCTCATGGTCAACTTCTTATCCACCAAGAGTCTGATAAATTCAACTTGTGGTATTTCTGCAAAATAGCCTTCTAGTAATTTAAAAAAAACTGTAAGGAATTTTTTTAAAATGTACTTGGAATTTTAGTGTATAAGAGCTCTAGATGATAAACAGTCAAAAGCAGGCAATTTATATTGTATGTAACTGAAATACTGACAGAATTTTTAGAGCAGTGAGTTATGAATAACTGAGAGAGAATCATAGAATCATACAGTTGATTGGGTTGGAAAAGCCCTCCAAGATCATCAAGTCCAACCCTTGGTCCAACTCCAGTCCCTTTACCAGATCATGGCACTCAGTGCCACGGCCAATCTCAGTTGAAAAATCTCCAGGGATGGGGAATCCACCCCCTCTCTGGGCAGCCCATTCCAATGCCTGATTACTCTCTCTGGAAAGAATTTTTTTCTGATCTCCAACTTCAATTTCCCCTGGCAGAGCTTGAGCCCGTGCCCCCTTGTCCTAGGGCTCAGTGGTATATGAAGGTAACTCATCCAAAGAAGTTTAAAAAGATTACAGTATCAGTGCCTGAAACGTTGGCTTTATCTTTGGCTAAATGAGGATCTGTCTTTTAAATTGCGCTGCCTCTTTACTTGTAAATGACAATAACTGTATTTTGGCTGTTCTGAAATGATCTAATATAGTTTTCCCTGGTTATGTCCTGCCTTTATCAACATCTCTTGTTCATAAACTGCTGCATTGTTTTATTATGTTTTTAATAGCATGGAAGAATTGAGTAAAAGTGTGCAGTGTTCATTATTGCTTGATTTATTTTGATTTTCCTCCCTTCTGCATTGGATGGCAGCTGTTAGCCGGGATGATAGCAGAGCCTGCTTTTCTCTCTGAGTATACTATCTTTGCTTTGGATCCCACCAGGCCACCAAAGCCACAGAGGGACGGTGTGGTGAGTCCTCCCACCCCTCTTAGTGATGATGCCTTTAGGAGAGGAGGAGAGTAACGTACTAGAAGGCAAACCTAGTGCTGCTTGTGGCTTGTTCTCACAGAGACATCTCTCTTAACTACCTTGTTGCTAACCCTGCACTAAATTTCAGAGGTAGTACCTGGTAGCTCCTGGCTGGTGTGATGTGAATTTATCGTGACATAAAAAAATTAACACGTTTTCTCTCATGCAGGTAACCACACTCTACACAGCTTTTAAAGAATTGTTGCACAAGTTTGTATGTTTGTTGCATAGAATCTTCCACTTCATATTTGTGTATGCCTGTATGTCTTTAAAAGAGAAATGGGTAGGATAAACATTGGGGTGGGATTGGTTTTGCATAAAAATTAAATGTTTTTTGCTGTGTGAAGTGAAAGATAGTGTGTCATTTACTACTAATGGTAGCAGGAAATAAGTATTTCACATAGACATTGAAATTAATCTACATCTTGTTGGTAACCTGGCAGCTGTTATTGTGAGGATAACTAGTCTTTTTTATAATCACAGAATCACAGACTATTCTGAGTTGGAAGGAACCCACAAGGATCATTGAGTCCAACTCTTAAGTAAATGACAATTGGTTTTTATTTTAAATATATATTTCTTTGCCTGGAAGTGTTTTCATGATATATAAGTGGAGAAGCTCAATGAGAAGAGACAAGAAGTGAAGAAAAAGAAGCAGGCACAGGGAGGAAAGCAGATTTCTGCTTTTTAGAGCTTTGTGTGTGCCTGTGTTATTTATTATTGTCACAGGCCTGGAATGGCATCTTTCACATCCTTCAGAGGTGTGGCATGGCATTAAAAATCCACACTCAAAGCACAGTAGTTTTTAGAGTCCCAGCTAATCCCTGATGCTTCATGATTACTTTTCTTTTCCAGTTTAATAAGCAGTTTAGTGCTGGTCATGCAGGGGCTGGGAATGAAAAATCACTGAAAGCTCTAACAGGGTAGAAATTTAGTAAGGAGGGGGACATGGCAGAACACACCATGTTGGGTTGGACTTGTCTTTCAGAGACTCAGCAAGATTGGGCAGAAACCATGATTAATGATTAAAATGATGATCCATGGAGAGTCTTAATTTGTTGCAAATGGTTATGTTTTTCAGAGCATGCCCTTAAACCACAGATTCATAGAATCATAGAATGGATTGGGTTGGAAAAGAGCTCTGAGATCATCAAGTCCAACCCTTGGTCCAACTCCAGTCCCTTTACCAGATCATGGCACTCAGTCCCACGGCCAAGCTCAGTTGAAAAACCTCCAGGGATGGGGAATCCACCCCCTCTCTGGGCAGCCCATTCCAATGCCTGATTACCCTCTCTGGAAATAATTTTTTTCTGATCTCCAACTTCAATTTCCCCTGACAGAGCTTGAGCCCGTGCCCCCTTGTCCTATTGCTGAGTGCCTGGGATTCATTACTGGTTCAGTGGCATTTTCAAGATTGAACCTTTTGAGGGGGACCAAAGAGGACATGCTGTAAATCTGTGGTTTCAGAATAGTTCCTAAATATTTTTTTTTCAGTTTTAGGTATTTTGACCATAGTCAAGGTCTAGCAATTGCTACTTAAAGAATCACTGCAAATTTAATTAAGCTTTTTTGGTTTTCACTACACTACAGAATATCTCTAAAACAGTTTCATTTCAAATGATGTATTTATGTGATTGCTCAAATGTTGATTTTATATGATCTTTTAGTATGTACTTTAGTGGCATATTTACTGTCTTGCATATTTATATATCAGACTGCATACATAGCAAATTATTACAATTTGCAAGTAATTGTTAATATGTACCAATGGTATTAATAATGTTACCTGTAAAACTGATTTTGTTCTCTGGACTTTTTGGAAACTCCAGAGCAGTACTTTCACAGCAGGAGTTGGGAGAGGGAGAAAACAATGACAGTAGAGAACAGGATGTGAGATTACAAAAACAATTATATTAAAAAAACCCCTACATTTTGTTGGGAAATCTAAACCAAAGATACAGGAGACAAAAAGTTTCATCAACACACACAAATGCATATTAATTCTGCTCAAACAAACCAGTATTTTAACTGTGTGTATGCAGGTGGTATGTCATCTAAGATAGTTAATGTCACAAAAAAGTGACTGTAATTGTGGATTTTTTTGCCTAGATGAAGTTAATATAAACTCTTCACTAGCTAAGCTGCATAGGTTTTGTTGCATGAAAAAAATGTAAAAATATTCTTGGACACAGTTTTTTAAAGGAAAATGAGGGAAGAAAATATGTACTAAGCTTTCTTTCCATTCTTCCTCCGTAGTTTACAGTTTTTACATTTGTTCACACAGAATAAACAGCATAAAAAGTAGGAAATTTTTTAAATTGGCGACAGTAGTTTTGAAGTTACGTTTTTAAGGATCTTTATAAATCCTTAAATGGCAGCTTTTTAAGTATCTTCACAGAAAGGAATAGCATCCATGGGTTTTATATTCATGAAACCTTATAGAATTTAATGAAACTGCTTAATCTTGTGTTTTATAATGGAAGTTAAATGTTAAATTGTTGTTATGAGTTACATGTGCAACCCCTCCGTAGTTTCCTTTAATTCCTTTTTATGTATATCACAATATATGATTTTGGAAAGGAGCATATGTAGTGAGTTTTTAATTTTTACTAAAGTATTTTTCTTTTTCTGTTTTTGTAAATTGTAAAGCAGAAGATAATTTTTTATTTGGATTACCTTATTATTAACTTTCCAGTTAGGAAACAAAAAAGAACAGGGAAGGAAACTGAGAATAAAATGTGGAAGTGCTGTAGTTTAAAATCCAGTAGGAGCTGTTCATCCACTTGGAATAAATCTACTGCCACGGAATTGGGTTCTGAAGCAGAAGGCAGATTTTGTTCAAGCCATTGAAGTGCAATTTCCAAATCCAGGCTTCTTGTATGGCTGGTTATTGATAATTTCATTTTCTCTGTGTCTGGGTGACTACTCAGTTCTCTGTTTTCCTTGAATATTTGTATTTCTCTTTGTTCTGTGGTATTTTTGTACTTCCTTAAGACCTTTTTGCAGCCCTTTTGCACTGTGTCATTCCTCTGCCACATTGACATTTAGGTATGTGTTTATCTGCCTCCCCAGAGTAGAAGCTGGGAATGTGATTATGAAGCAGATACATTCCAGGGGGATTATGATTGAGATTTCAGTTGTATGTACACCTCACATTTTTCAGTTTGCATGTGACTTTCAGGGGTCAGCTTGACTTAAAATAAAGAGTTATGCTGCTCTTAGGTGAATTTACCCATGATTTGTTTGATCTGCCTCAGTGTTTTGCTTCTCTTTGAAAACTTCATGTCCAAGATGGTTTCCAGCATGTTTTCCTAATTCAGTTGGACTGAGTTTAAACAGCATAAAGCCATCTGGATTTTTGTAGCTTAGAATCATAGAATATCCTGAGTTAGAAGGAACCCACAGGAATCACCAAAGTCCAACTGCTGGCCCTGCACAGGAGCCCCAAGAATCACACCCTGTGCCCGAGAGTGCTGAACTGGTGCTGTGCCCACTGCCCTGGGGAGCCTGACAGTGCCTGACCATCCTCTGGGTGAAGAGCCTTTTCTAATATCCAGCTTAAACTTCCCCTGATAGAGCTTCCTGCTGTTCCTTTGGGCCCTGTCACTGGTCACCAGGGACATCAGTGCCTGACCCTCTGCCCCTCCCAAGGAAGTTGTGCCTGCAATGAGGTCTCCCCTCAGTCTCATCTTCTCCAGCTGAGCACACCAAGTGCCCTCAGTGTCCTCACTCGCTGCCCCTCGAGGCCCTTCCCCATCTTCACTGCTCTCCTTTGGACACTCTCTAATGGCTCAATCTCTCCCTTCCATTGTGTCCCCCCAAAATGTTCCCCCATTGCAGGTGAGGCCGCCCCAGTGCAGAGCAGAGCGGGACAATCCCCTCCCTGGCCTGGCCGACCATGCTGGGCCTGATGCCCCCCAGGACAGGGATGTCCCTCCTGGCTCCAGGGCACTGCTGACTCGTGGCCACCTGGCCACTGACCAGGACCCCCAGGGCCCTTTCTGCAGAGCTGTTCTCCAGCCTCTATTCCCCCAGTCTGTCTGTACATCCTGGGTTCCCCATCCCAGGTGCAGAATCCAGAACTTCCCCTTGTTGAACTTCCCATGGTTCGTGATTCCCAGCCCTCTGATCGGTCCAGGTCTCTCTGCAGGGCCTCCCTGCCCTCGAGGGACTCAACAGCTCCTCCCAGTTGTGTGTCATCTGCAAACTTGCTCAGTGTCCCTTCCAGTGCTGCCTCCAAGTCACTGATGAAGCTGTCGAAGAGCACAGGGCCAAGGATGGAGCCCTGTGGAACCCACCAGTGACAGGTCACCAGTCTGATGTCACCCCAGTCACTGCCACCCTCTGTGCCTGACCCATGAGCCAATTGCTTACCCCCCACATGGTGTGTTTATCCAGCTGTGGGCTGGGCAGTTTGTCCAGAGGGATCCTGGGAGAGACAGGATCAAAAGCTTTACTGAAATCCGAAAAGGTTATAACAACTGGTTTTCCTTGGTCAGCTCTGTGGATAATCTTGTCAGAAGAGGAAATCAGGTTTGACAAGCAGGAGTTTCCCCTCGTGAATCTGTACTAACTGTGACCAGTGACTGCATTGTCTTTCAGGTGTTTTTCAGTAACTAACAGAAAAATCTCCTTCATTTTACCAGTGAAACGAATAGGCCTGTAGTTTCCAGAGTCATCTTTCCTGAAAATTGGGATGTTATCTAGCTTCCAGTCAACTAGACTTGATTAGAAAACACCTGAACACAGGGCATAGGAAAAGCAGGATAGACAGGCTAGGAACAGAAATGTTTGAACTATGTAAAAAGCCCCCCAAAACCAAAAGAACTGAAACAACAAAGAAACAAACAAACAAATGAAAAAAACAAACCACAAACTGAAGGCTGTTGTTTTCTGCTGTGTTCATTTTGTTGTTTTGGGTGGGGGGGTTTATGTGTGTGTGTTTTGTTTTTCTTTCTTTGGAAATTCAGAGGAATATACACATGAAGTTTTGTGCAGGTTGTTTTTTTCTGAAAGTCTGATTTTCTTCTTGTATTTGGAGTTTTTGGCAGCTTCTTACCAGCACTCTTTTTCCAGGTAGTTTCCACCCCCACCAGTGCAGTTAAAGAGAGAAAGAGAGTATTACAGCCAACTCATAGAAGCTGTAAACACTACTCATCAATCTGATTTTTCCTGCTATCATTTTGCCTTTTTGGTGTTTCTTTGATTTGTGCATAAATGTTATATAAATAATCGCTCTGAATAACTTAATTGGAGATGTCAGCATTTGCAGATGTCTCGTACTAATCCATGCACATTTAGTTGCTTGGTAGTTCTGTGTATTGCAGCAGTCTCTTCTGAATTTAACAAACTAGTTTGTTTGCATGAAGGCATCTTAATAAACGTTCTAAAGAAAATACTAAAAACACAGACAAGGTAAAAGCACAGATGCTGTTTCTAGTAATAAGTGAATACAGTTGTTGTGGTCTGTTCCTTCTAACCATTGTTTTTCCTGCTGTAGAACTTAACTAAACAACCACTTCCCGGACCCACAGAAAATAATGGAAGTGAACCAGCCTCCCCACCGGTACGTGGAGGATCTGGGGGGGTTGTTTCCTCCTTCTCTGCAGTGTTGTCTCGGTGTCACATTGGCTGAATTGTCTGGGATATATCTTCATGGCAGGAGTAAGGATGATAAGTCCTTGCCTGTCAGGATAGTAGGATATTTTGTTTGTGTGTAATCTGATTATCTGGTATTAAGTGTTGTCACTGATGTGTGGAGCTTGTTTTGTAAGGGCAGGTTAGCAGACTGCACTGCTGTCACAGCATACAGAGCATTAACATCACTTTCAACAATGGAGGGCGTGTTGTGTGGCTGGAAAGGTAATTTGTAGCTGAAGGGAAAGAACTGATAGGCTTAAAAATATTGTTACTAGTGGTAAAAAAACTGTAGGTTGTTCTTTAATATGTATCAGGGAAAACTTTAGCTTGCTGAAATGGAATTAGCTGTGGCTCCTGGGCTGTGCATCCCAGCGTTTGATTGTAGCAACAACGTTGTGCAGTAACTTCCAAATGACTTCTGTAATACCAGCAGAGTATGGTACCACAGCACAGAACATTTTGGTTTAGAGCAGAGTAAGTACTGCAGCTGCATAAATCAATAAACTCATGTAAAAATCAGAAACCATTTAAAGTGAAAATAAGAACTGTTCAGGATGCTAGAACTATTGTAGGAGAACTTTTACAATAAATTTGTTCATGATTGGAAAATATCTTTTTGTCTTTGAGATAAATACTGTCTTCTGTGTAATACATGAAGAAGTGAGGCAATTAAGTTTTTTAAGTTTGAGACAATAGTGGATGCAGCTATTTATATTAGTTACATATTCCCGTGGTGTAAAGGAGAGCACTCTGGACTCTGAATCCCAAGGAAGTGAGTTCCAGTCTCAGTGGGACCATCCCCTGGCAGTTCAGTGCCTCCCTGCCATCCCATCCCGTCAGATCTCGGATGCTCAGCAGGTTCAGCCCCGGTCAGTACCGGGTGCTGTGACAGTGCCCAGTGACTTCACTGTCATTGTCCAAGTTCACTCGGCCGTGGCAAATGGACCTCAGGACTTAAACGGTGGGGCCAGTTCTGCGCATGCTGTGCCTCACCTAAAAAATCCACTGCCCAGGCTGGAAGGGCACACCCACGTGGGGAGAGCCCTTCCCAAATCTTTGTTCATGAAGTTTGGCCATACATACAGAAATACATCCTTTTAAAGCTTAAATCAGAGCTGTAGTTTATTTGATTTCATTGCAATCTGAAATTGCCCACGCTGGTTGTTGCACGCTTGATTTTTGTGCAAAAGGAGGTGATTCTTTTGAGGGAGAGGAACTATTTGGTGTCTTGCATGTGTTAGGCAACTCATTCCTTTGCCCAGATAAGGTGTCTCTTTCCTGGGCTTTAGTGTGTCTGTCTGAAAGTGGTGTAGAAGTAATTACTTGCTTTGAATTTTTGCAGCAAAGTGACACTCAGTCGTTTGCCCAGAGGCTCCAGCTCCGGGTTCCCTCCATGGAATCTTTGTTTCGAAGCCCAGTCAGAGAGACCCTATTCCGCTCTTCCTCTAAGGAGTCCCTAATACGAAGTTCCTCAAGAGACTCCCTGAATCGACTGGATTTGGATGCCCTCAGTCCCACCTTTGACTCACCTTCAGACATCGAAAGTGAAACGGAAGAGCCCCCTGGAAACATGGACAGCCTGAGCAAGGAGCAGTTGCTGCAGCGCCTGCGCAGAATGGAGCGCAGTTTGGGCAACTATAGGGGAAAATACTCAGAGGTAGGCAGTGCTGGAACTGCTTTAACTGGGCAGAGATGGGTAAAAGATGAGGCTAACAGATACTGCAGGAATGTTTTCCTGTTCGGACCACATGGTTCAACTTACAGCTAACATGGAAGTTAAATTGCTATTCTAAGTCTAGTTATTTTTGGCCTAGAGAGGTCAAGTGTTTTTCTGGTAATAAAATGTGGAAATACTTCTGTTGTTTGTAAATAATTTCCTTATGCTAGTAGTAGAGGTTAATTAGTGGTTAGTCACAAAACAAGTAGGCCTGTTCAGGTTTCAGGTGAAAGCCTGTGGCAGGGGGGTGGAGTTCAGTACAGAGCTGAGCATGACCAGTGCTCACCCCACAGCAACTTCTGTTCTGAAACTGGTTCTTGAAGTGCACAGTGAATATTCTGTGCATGTGCAATAGGCAAGCATTTTGTTTTCAAGAAATAAGTTGTGTTCTCCATAATTTCCAGGTATTCCCTGGAAGGAATTAATTCAAGGACCATTTCTTTAGCTATTTTAGCGAACACCAATGATATAAGTAGTTTTGCTCCTCATTTCTCAAATTTTCAGGAAAAGTAAAGCTGTCTAAGTGATGGTGGTATTTTGGGATCGGGTTTTTTTGTTTGTGTTGGTTTTTTGTTGTTTTTTAAGTGGGTGTTGTATTTAAAACTAGGTGTTTACACTGGTTTTTTTACAGTTCTTCAAATGTTTGCTGCCCTGTACAGACTTTTGTCTGCTAGTGTCAAAATCCCTGGCATCTAAAATATGTGTACAGCAAGTGCAGTATTCAGCATATGCCTGAAAAAACAGGTGTCTTCCATTAATTTTTAATAGATTTTTAAGTTTATGTAAAACAGTAGTTGCTAAAATGAAAATTCTTTGATTTGTGGGTTTGTTTTGGGTGTTTGAGATTTTTAAAATTTTTTTTATTAGTGTAGTCTTTTAACAAGTCTTAATTTTCTCTATCAAAAAGGCTTGATTTTTTTCTGCTTTTTTATTTCAACGGGAAGGAATTGTATTGCTGGAGCTTGAAAGAAAGTAGTTTTAATATATAATGAGTAATTAAGAGATAAATAATTTTTCTTCCAACGTCAAATAGGAAGTTAACATCTCAAAAATATGGTAGGGGAAACCATCCATAGCAGTTTTAGTTTTCTTTTTAAGTGTAAAATAAATATGACTTTGAAATTAGAAGTAATTTTGAATTTTGAAAAATCTTCATTTATTTCAAATAAGAATTTGAAGTTATGTTTTGACTTATTGATTTCAGGTTTGGGTGTTTTGGATGTGTTTTCCTTTAATTCTTCATCAATTTGAAAACAGAATATTCTTATTCCAAGTGCCATTATACTACTTCAGATTTGGCAATTGTATTCAGATTTTGAATTAAACTAAATTGTGCAGTTAATTGTTAAGTCCTTTGCCAGCTTACAATGAGAAATTCTCACTTTCAGTCTGGTTTTGTCTGCTGGGTATATGCAAAGCACACGGGATGTGAACATTACACGGACCTTTTTTTTACTAAATTTGTAAATTTATTTTTAATGCAAACTCTTTATAAAATTACTTTTGATTAAACTCCCTGGGAGTTTACAAATGGATATCCCTGAGGGGTGGCTGTCTGGGATGTGACCTCCTGATACTGTTGGGTTTTGGTCCCAGGTATCGAAGCATGGTATGTCTTCTCAGCAAAGGGAAAACTGTGCATGAATGCTGAGTAACATTGTTGGTTTGTCATATAGTCTTTTTTTTAACACATTGGAGATATTTTATAGATAGAAAAAGGAAACACTGGAAAATATGATCCTGAGATTAGTTCAGTTGGTTAAAACTTGGTTGTAATAATGCCAAGGTCATGGGTTCAATCCCCTGTATGGGCCATTGACTTGAGAGTTGGACTCAATGATCCTTGTGGGTCCCTTCCAACTCAGAATAGTCTGTGATTCTATCTGTGATATAAGTACATTTCTGTCAACAGAGTGTTCTCAAGTGACGTGAAGAGTTTGGAAATACAGATAGTGATACAAGTAAGGAAGTTATTTCACCAGCTCTAAGTGACTGCATTGTCATCATTGTACCCAATTTCTGTATTTTAGCTGGTGTCTGCTTATCAAGTGGTCCAGCTGGAAAAGAAGAAGCTACAGGTAGGCATTACTTTTCATCCTCTCTTAGCTGAATGCTTTGTTGAATCTTAAAATGTGTAGTGCAAATACAGATTTAATTTTTTGTGCATTGTGTGTTGTGTGAGTATAATAAAAGACTTCATTAGCTAGGATTTTTAAGGAAGCCAAGTTAATATTGATTTGTCAAAATAGCTGTGAAACTGTTGCACTTCAGCCTTTCTTTGGCATCAGGTGAATTCAAGTGATAGAGTGCCAACCCATGACTGGCAGTTTATGATAATACTTGCACATCAAGCATGACTTGAAAGAGAAATACAGATCACTGCGTCTTCTGCTGAAATACAATTCTGTGAATTTGTTTATATGTTTCAAAGTTACATTTGATACCCCTGATCTTTATATTTCCATTTTCTTAAGGGCATTCTGAGTCAAAGTCAGGATAAAGCACTTCGTAGAATTGGAGAACTGAGAGAGGTAATTATTTCCTTTACTCGTTGTGTGTTTACTTCATACCACACCTGCATAGGATCTTTTACTGGCTAGCTTTTGATTTTTTTTGTTCACTTCACAAACTATTTTCTTTCATAGAGCGTGTTTTTTTAGTGCTTATTTTCTTTTGTTTCATATGAGGTTGCTCCTCTGGCTTGTTTTCCATTCAGCAGCTCATTACTACACTCTTAAGACAGTTGCATCACACCAGCTGTGCTCTACGTTTTTGTTCTTTGTGAAATATGTACAATGTGTGTTGTTCTTCCAGTATTGTTGAGCCCAGGCAATTTGTTGCTTTTCTATTATTGACAACTACTAATGTTAGGCAAAAGCAAGTAGTAGGCAAACTTTACTGAAGGCTTCAGTGACGATCACAAAAAAAATTAGGATAACATTTTAAAAAATACTCATCTTTATCTCAGTTGTAGTATTTATATTGTTTCTTGGATTTTAGTATAGTTTGATTTCAATTATAAAATCAGGTGTGCTGTGTTAATGTCTCTTTGGGCTATAGTGAAATTAAAAGTGAAATTTAATGTATTGAGTTTTGAAAATAAACACTTTGGACTTATTTTAAAAAATGTACAGATGATCAGGCAGAACAAATTAAAAGGGCAATTTCAAAAGCCATATTGTCAGACCATGGTAAAGCACAATGTGAAGCTGAAGCCATTTGATTGCTGCAAGAGCCAGTGCAGCATCAGGTTTGGATGTGGGCATGACCCTCTGTGTCTGTGCCCTCACCGTGCTGGAGAGCTGGGGACCAGTTTGCCCAAAGCCACAGGGTTTGTCTTGAAACACACTCATGCTTTTGGCCTGGAGGCTGCAGGAGCCTTTAGACCTTGGTGAGATCTTGCCTTTGCCTGAGACAGACACAGCAGCAGGTGGGTCACCTGCCCACAGACAGGTGGGGGTGAGGGACAGGGGCTGAGCATCCCCGTCGTGCCCACCCCGGGGAGCTGTCCCTGCTCCTTGGTCAGGCAGCAGCCCGTCATTCCCACGGAGGTCATTGGTGGGAGTGACAGGTAAGCAGGCTGTGAACTGTGTGTGCCTCTGTGTCCCTTTGGGGGTTCTTTCTGCCTCGTTGGTGCTGTGTGTTGTAGGGATGCAATCTGCAATGGTATGGAGATTCTCCTGATCCTGGAGGTTATTCCATTCCCTAGGAGAAAATGTACTCCCCACTTTCCCTGACCACATGGTCCCCAAGAGTCCTTGAGAAGGGCACACAGAGACCACCCGGAGAGGGAGAAGAACAAAGAGGAAGTTTATTGCTAGTCAGGGGTTTATATGGGCCTTGGAGGGATTGAAAATCCACCAACAGAAAACAAGAGGGAATTTGACTCTGGGACAGTGGGAATAAGGGGATTTACATTCAATAGGAGAGGGGTTCAGGTAACAGGCATGTCACAACCTTCCTCCAGAGCCCAGAGATAACAGGATATTCTGGGAAGGAGAAGCAGTGATTTTGCAAAAAGACATTTTGCCAGACATTGTACATTCATTGTACATTCAAACAACATTAAAAACATCAGTTGTTAAAGCATTATCAGTGGCTTTTTTATCTTCTTCACTTATCCATTTCTGGCAGGACTTTCTCCATTCTAGACATTGCAAATCAATTCCTACACCACTGGGGTAGCATTTTGTTTCAGATCTGTGCAGCTGAGAACAGTGGGCTGGAGCCCTGGGTGTCCTGTGCCCATGTGAGCTGCAGCCTCTGCCTGGGCTGTCAGCATGTTCTGAGCTAAACTGTCAGTCCAGAGGAGGGAAAACCCAGCAGCATTACTGACAGAAGTGGCTTGTGCCAACGTTGTTTCTTTTCCAGATCACTGCAAGGTCAAATGAAAGAAGCTCATTCTGTGTTAAGTCCATATCCTCATGCTCCTGTAGGATTAGTTTTCCAGCTTAATGCTACTTGATAAAGTCAGGAAGCCATATGTATAACAGAGTTAAACCTTCTGTTTATGACAAAGAGTTGGACATGTACATTTTTATTTTTCACTTCTGTCATAGTCTTTGTAATTCATATATGTAGATAAGTTATACATATATTTCTGATTTATATATATATATTTACATATATATATATTTATTTAGCATTTAATTTAATTTCATTCTTATAAATCTGGTAGATTTAGAGAGTCCTTCAAATCCAACACTGAAATTATTTTCATTAATTGATAAACTTCAAAATGTGTTTTTCCTGGTCTTTTGGAAACATAAATGTTGCAGCATTAGGTAAAATAGACATGAAAGAAAAAATTACAAATGATAAGTATCCATTATGGAAGGTAAAATGGTGCAAAGGAGTTCATTCATTTATGAGATAAATGCTTATCAGAAATTAATTTAAAAATGGTTTTCTTCATCATACAGGCTGTTTTCCCCATAAATATGTTGAATCAGACAAGTTTCTTCTAAGAGAGCCATGTAAGAATAAACTATCTCCTTTGAGGCCAAGTTGACAGAGTGCAATAGTCCGTAAAATCAGTGTATCTTTTACTTACCTTAATTTTCTTCTATTAGAATAATTCCTCAAAACCAGTCTTCAAGCAGTCTTCAGTGTTCTCAGAAAAGGATCAGAAGGGACTTTGGGATCTAAAAAGGACCATTTCTGTGTTGGTTTCAGTAAATCTCTTCATTTTTCTCACAGTGATCTACTTTGCTTTGTTCAGAAGGAATCGCTTCCAAAGCTCCGAAGCACAAGGCAGGAGTGTGATCAGCAGTTGCTGAGAACCCAAGGCAATGCAGTGTTAGGAAGTGGATGTAGCTGGGAAGAGAGGAATGTTTTTTGCAGTGACACCTTCCATCACTGTCCTGACTGGGCAGGCTCAGCTCACACAGCTCAGGTTCTCAGAGCTGGTATCATGCACAGCTGGGACAGGGCACTCACTGTTGGAGGGAAGGGATAGACAGCAAGGGAGCATAAAAAGAAGATTTAGAGTTAGAGGAAAGCAGGACAGGCAGCATCTGGTGCCCTGTGTTTTGTCTCTTGATTGCTTTTTCATTCCTTTTTTCTACCATCCTCTGTCTTTGCCTGGATAATTGAACTTGTGTTTATGTGTGGTGATTGTTTATATACAAGTGATCTTTGCAAAATAACAGTCATAGAAGGATTCTTTTCCTGGGATAAATCACTGGGAACATATATATGGATGAAGTAAATATATAAATAAAAAAAATTAAAATTCAAGTTTTGGAAAGTATTTACAATGCATGCATGAAATGTGTGTTGTTCTGATTCTCAATAAGCACCTGGATGTGAATTAATTTAAGTACATTTATTTATTGTTAGAATGATAATTATCAAAAGAAATTGTAATATTTAAGCTCTGAAAGTATAGGAATTACATAGAAGACACCTTCCTCAGAAAGTATAAGACTGCCTAGATCCTACTAATGCATTTAGGCAACATCTTCAAGTTTCTAAAGGTGTTCAGCCCCACAATTGCACGTAAGTATCAGGTAAAGCCAGATAGTTAAATTATTTGTCATTCTCTGTCATTCGAGACACATTTGTGGGACAAAAAGGCCAACTTTTTCCTCTTATACATGGCATTTGTCATATTAGAATGCCAGCATATTTAATGAGCATAATGAATTTTACATTTCTGCTGCTTATGTTGGTTTAATCTGGTGGCTAAGTGAAGAGTCTACTCAAGTGCAGCCTTCAGCTTCCAGGAGAAATGTGTGCATGGAAAGTAGTGTTTCAGGAATGGGCATGAAATGATCCCTGTACAAACTTATTTTTAGGAAGAAAAAAATCCTTGATAATTTTGCATGAAATCTAGACTTGCAGTTTTAATGCTGATGTTTTAATGGGATGTTCTTATTATACTGAGTGGAATGCTGTGTAGTAAAAGAAATATTCACTGTATTGTTGTGTTTTGGGGTATTTGAAATATTATTTCATAATATTTTGGTAGTTCTTTGAATTCACATTTCAGTTTTCATTTGAGATGGGTTTATTTGCAGGAGCTCCAGATGGATCAACAAGCTAAGAAACATCTTCAAGAGGAATTTGATGCTTCCTTGGAAGAAAAGGATCAACTTATTAGTGTGCTGCAAACTCAGGTAAGAGACTTCACCCAACAGCTGTTCTTCAAAAGTGCTCTTTTTACTTTTTAGCCATGTGTTTAGCTATATAATCCATATTCATGTTTTATTATAATTGCTGTGAAGTTGTAAAGCTTCTTGAGAATTTATGATTGTCTAGAAATTAGGTGCATCTTTTTGGTAGAGGATACCTGTGTAAAATCTCACTGATGTTAAAAATGATTGATTGATTGATTTGCACTTAGATATCTTGGTGATATCTTTGTTATCAAGACATCAGTATTAGCAGATGTCTGACCTAAAATAGGTTTGGTAAAATTTATGTGTTTTGCTTAATTGGTCTTTGCTTATCTACTAATAATTATAGTATTTTTGTTAATTTGAAGCGTAATTCTGATTGTTTTAAAGTGGTAAAATAATTCAGAGAGATTTTTTTCTTTTTCTACTTGCTAGTATCAATTTTATTTAACGCTCTCTAGCTTTGAAGATTAACACATGATCAACTTTGAATCCTTGGGATTTTTTTAACAAAAAGAACATTTTGTTTAGGTGTCGTTGCTGAAACAAAGGTTACAGAATGGTCAAATAGGCACTGAATTGCTTGATCAAAATATGCAATCAGAACCACAAGTTCAAAGTCCAACAAAAGAAGTCAATGCAGAAAATATTGTGGAACCAGGAAGCAATGGTAGGTATTGTGGCTTTTTCAAGAGCTTGAATTTTGGGAAATAAACCTGCTGTTATTTATGATGGAGTAACAATATTTAGTGCCTGTAAAATGCCAGCTCTCAGGCTACACGTTTGCCCAGGCAGTTTACTTTTATTTAACCTGCCAGTAGTTCCCACATGAAACTTTTGCAGACTCCCACAGGGATAAACATGTCACAGTTAGGCTATATTTTCTAGAAGGAGACAATTATTTTGAAAACAATGTGGCAGCTAGAGGACAGAATAACCCTTCTAAGATACTAAATTTTCATAAGAATTCAATTCAGATATGTCTTTCCTTTGTCAATATTGTTAATAACATTGTAATTATTGCTTTGTTGGTAGGTGTTGTTACTACCCCCTCTTAATATGATTAAGAGATGCTGTTCCCTGTAAGCAGGGACCTATCCCTGGTGTTTAGAGAAGAGACTAGTTGCCAGACTCTGTCTTTTGTTTGTGAGTTTGGGTTTTTTATTTTTTTAATTTTTTTTTCCATTGGCTTTATCAGTAACAAGTAAAAGCAAAGATCAATTTTGATACTCCTGCTATTGAATAACCTAAGTGTTCCCCACATCGGGAGGTTATTTGAATTACTGGAACTCTGAGTATCATGTATGTTTGTGATTACTGAGCAAGGGACATTATAATGCTAATATATAATATATAATAAAAGTATAATTCATTGATGCTCTTCATAACAGGGTAGGGTTCAGACAGAGGTAAATCTGCATCTTGAACTAATATTTGTTCAGCTATATCTGCTATGATTTTTGTATGTAGGGATGATTTGAAGGGGTAGATGAGAGATGTTCTCATCTAGGCCATGTTTGCTGTGGTGCTTAGTAAACAATGTAAGCATCAGGATTCCAGATGTTTTCCATGCTGGAGTCTACTTCTGGACTATAGCGTTTAAGACTTATGGTTGTGAACTGAACCTCTGAATTTGTCTGATCCTATTTTCATGCCAAGTACTCTTGCAGCCTGCAGAGCATCAGAGCAGGAACATGTGGTAAAATATTACCCAAATGTGGTAGTTACACAGAGAGATTCAAACTGGAAGAGGGTGGGTTTAGATTCTATATTAGGAAAAAACCCCTTCACTGGGAAGGTGGTGGGACACTGTAATGGACCAGTTGTGGATGTCCCATCCCTGGAATTGTTCAAGGCCATCCTGGATGGAGCTCTGAGCAACCTGGTCTAGTGTAAGCTGTCCCTGCCCATGGCAGGGGAGTTGGAACTGGGTAATCTTTTTAAGGTCCCTTCCAATCCAACCCATTCAGTGATTCTGAGAGTACAGCTCAGAAAGACACTAAGCATAACGTTTATCCTGCCAAATTCAGTATTGCCCAGCTGTATATTTTAGAACAAGCATCCATACCCAGCCCTGGGAAAGCAAGAATCACACATCCTGGAGTCTTGGGAGATGTCATTTGCTTTGCTTCACATTTTTTCCTGCATGTGCAGATTCTGTTAGTAGCAGCAGGCAGGTTTATAAATAATGATGAGTTTATAATTGCATAGAAAACTTTTCTGACAAATAGTTTGGTTTTGAAGTCAATAGAATAACTTGGGGTTTGTAAATCAATTTGATGTGAAAGAGTCTGTTTACTGCTCTGTGTATTTGTAGCACATTTCTGTCAGTTACAGGAGAAACTAGGAAGTTTTGCAGACTTGACTCAACTTTCTTTAGAGACCCATGAATCACCCACACTGTGAATGGTGAATCACAGAATCACACAGTATTCTGAGTCAGAAGGGACCCACAAGGATCATCAAGTCGAACTCTTAAGCCAATGACAGCTCTGCATTTTGGAAGTAGTGTACTTATGGTAATTGTTGTGTGCTATCTTGTAGAGGGTAGTGAAGATTCTGTTAAAGCACTGGAGACTCTGAATCAGAGGGTGAAGCGCCAGGAGAATTTGCTGCAGCGTTGTAAGGAGATGATTCGGACCCATAAGGAGCGCTGTGCCCAGCTAACCAACGAGAAAGAGGCACTTCAAGAACAGTTAGAAGAGAGGCTTCAGGAGCTGGAAAAAATGAAGGTGTGGAAAATGGTCTAAACTTTATGTATATCTATGAAAATACAGTCAGAACTCCCAGTATTTCCAAAATTTATTAATAGGGTAGACCATTAAACAAACTGTCCCTGTACTTTTTTGGAGCTACAGGTGAACCCACCTGGAATGAACATGCTGAGCAATTACACAAGGGCAGCAGAGTATGAAAGCTTACTGTATGAATAACAGTCAGAATGGTATCAGAAATAAGTAGTTGTGGGAAATAGGGGTGAGGAAAACACTGAGTTAGCACAGAGGTCAGAAGGTAGAGGGAAAAGTGGAACAGAGCTAAACCTTTAAGGGGTGGTGAAAGAGGTGTCAGTTATGTAAATTAACAGTAAAAACAGGCAGGGCAGTGTAGATCACTATATAGTGTACATAATGTAAGTGCAGTCCCAAAGCTCATAAATGAATATTTTGCTCAGTTTTCCTTTTAAGGCCATTAATGTTGAGTGTGGAGTAAAAGTAAGGTGATTGATAGTAATGGAGACATGAAAATGTGCTAAGTACAGCTGTACTCAACTTCAGTTATGGAGATCAGATTCCCATCTCTCTCTTCATTTCTGGTTTGAAAAAAACTCTGAAAGACTTAAGTATTTTAAGGACATTTTCCTGATCAAGGCCAGTAATGATCATTTATGTTGCATTGTTGAGATCCTCTTGTAAGCCAAGAGCAGGTGTCTTGGGCATGTTTCTTGTTATAGAAAGACCTCCACATGTGAAGGCTGTAACAAAGCCTTCAGATACCACAATTATTGTAGAAGCCAGAAGGCACCCACTGCGGGGAGATTTAAAAGTAATTGAAAGCTGCCTCCTTCAAGTTCCCTGGATTGTGTTTTGAGTTCTTCCTCCAAGGCATAGTGCAGGGTAAGAGCCAAACCTAAGCTGTTTGTCAACCAACTTCTGGTTGGGGTCTTGTTTCAGGACCTTCACATGGCTGAGAAGACTAAACTGATCACGCAGCTGCGTGACGCCAAGGATTTGATTGAACAGCTAGAGCAGGACAAGGTAAACAGAACTGTAGTTTTTGAGGACAGTATTTTAAAATGCAAAAAGCTGGCTTGTTGGTGTTA
Organism: Pithys albifrons albifrons; assembly: GCF_047495875.1. Taxonomy (NCBI): domain Eukaryota; kingdom Metazoa; phylum Chordata; class Aves; order Passeriformes; family Thamnophilidae; genus Pithys; species Pithys albifrons. The sequence goes on along the minus strand of NC_092464.1, from coordinate 50,725,785 downwards.
GAAGCTGTTCTTAGTGGTCTGATGGTCTGGTTTATGTTTTAATAAATAATTTAAGCCATCTGAGAATTTTATTGTATATATACCACAGGGTGTTTGTTAGGTTATACTTAATACTGCATGATGGTATTATTTAGGATGAAGCAGTTATACTGAATGCACTCCTTAATGTCAGCTTTAAAACAAACAAATTAATTAAAAAAATAGAGTGAAGGAAAAGTAACTGTAATTTCTGCAGAAAATGAAGGGTTTATCAGCTTTTTGCTGCTTAAAAGGTATTTTTTTTAATCACAGTCTTGGTGCTTGGAGTAACTTCTGTTGGTGTGACAAGTGATGTGACTAACATTGGATGTGCATGTTCTCTGAGGAGAAACATATGCTTACAGCCCTTTTAGTTTGGGTTTGTTTGCAGAATGCATGTTTCAAAGAAAAGTATATCAGAAGGAGGAAGTTTTTTGATGGTCCCTGGTTGCTGGAGTTCTTCTCACCACTAGATAAATTTTGAGAAGTCTTAAAAAATAATCCCTATTCTTATCTTTTTTTGGTTAGCATTTTCTGTTTCCCGACACAGAAAAAGACCACGATCTTTGGTCTTGTAGTAATAGTCTACAATTTATTCCTGACAAGGATTGTGTCCTGGCTTGAAATTGTTTCAGCTGTGTGTTTTATTTATTTGCTAGCTTTTTATCACAAGGACCTTTTCCATAGGGCATGGTAATTGCAGAGACGAAGCGGCAGATGCACGAAACACTGGAAATGAAGGAGGAGGAGATCGCCCAGCTGCGCGCTCGGATCAAACAGATCACTACGAAAGGCGAGGAATTGAAAGAGCAGAAAGAAAAATCTGAAAGAGCCGGTAAGAAATTCTGGAGATTATTAGTTTAATTATTAGCTTAAACATTAGAAAGCTTCAGTATGGTCTTTTAACACTCTTCCATCAGTTGTTGTTTGGAATGCATATTAACACACGCTCCTTTTCCTGATGTTCTGCCTATCACCCCTGCTAACATCAGTTACTAAGTTCACTTCCGGTCAGCACATTTTAGGGGCATTTTTGACTGGTTTGTCTCAGTTACCAATAAAACTGGAGTTGAGAAGGACATTGTCATATAATGCCACCAGAATTTTACACAGAAAACATGACAATGTAAAAGAGTTTGTGAACAAATAGAAATACAACTACAATAAGCATTTTCTTTCAATAATTCTAATGGAAGCATTTCTGACATCTCTTTAAGGAAACAGCAGTGATGATTCCTTTTGCTTCAGGCTTGCAACATGACATTTATGTAACTCTTATATGCTGTAGTTTGCTTTTAATGGAAATTACATAACATTAGTTATGTGTTCTTGCAATTCTCCTTTTGCTTAAAATGAAGTTAAACCTTTGTTTTTAAGTGAAATTTTTTTGTACTGTATCCATCAAAGTTCTTTTAGAATAATTTCATTTACTCTCATAGGCCTGTAAAGGAGCTCCCTCTTTTGGCAGAAGCTTGAGTGTAGGTTTAAATAAAATACTATACCTGTTTTTCTCTAAAGAGCGATGAGAAGTTCAGACAATACAGTTTGTAGTGGGTTATGTTAAATTCACATAGATTTAGACCCGAATTTGCAATTTTAAAGGTTAGTTTGGGTAGATCATTCTGCAGTAATACAGAAAAGCAGCTTGAACATCCATCTTGTGAAAGTAACAAACATTTTGATCAGGTGCCTTTCTCTCCTACCCTTGTAGGTTACGTGTGTCTTTTTAGCTCTGGAAATTCATTATTCAAAGTCAGCTAGTCCTGCTAAAGTTGAGTTTCGTTTGGTTCTTGGAGAGTAAGAAGCTCTTTTTCATGATTAAAAAAAGGAAGTTGAAGAATCTTTTAATACTTCTGTAGATATGAAGTTATTCTCATAGTTGTTTGAAATGCATTGGTTTTTGAGGCAGTAGAAACCTCTTAATTATGAAGTAGTATCTCCACCGCCTGCTAATACAGTAGTTTCTTAAGGTTTGCCAAGCCAGAAGCTGAAATTGGCTTTGAGGTGATGCTGTGGACACTTGTAAACCTGACCTATTTTAATGAGGAGTAATTTATTTAAATGAATAATATGTTGAGTACATGACACTTTTCTAGCAGGAGATTTTTGTGTCAAATATCTTCTTTTTTTAAGGAGAATTTTAAAGTACTTCTGGTAGTTTTTATAGTGTGTAAGTGTCAGCTTTGCTTTTGAGTGCATTTATTTTTGTACTCTGTTAGGTGTGTGTATATAACCGTTGGAACCCTAACTCTGCTTTGTTACATTGTTCAGTTACATCCTTGGCTTAAAGCATTCTGAAAATGCTGTGATGTACAATGAAAGTGTGGTTCACTCCAGTTGAACTAAATTGTTCAGGAATTTTAGAAAACCACTGTGCATATTGGGAGAGCCTGAAATTACTTGTAGGTCTCAGCCTTTGAGTTGCCCTGGTTTTATGAATTTGGCAACTTCATGTATTTGAGGTCAGCATTTAAAGTTCTGGGTTTTGGCTCTATAACCTGAGATGTCTGTCACAGAATCACAGAAGGGACCACAGTGGGTCATCTGGTTTAACCTCCCTGCTCGAGCAGGGTCATCCCAGAGCCCAATGCATGAGGTTGCATCCAGACTGTTGGATTCTAGACTTCCATTCCTATATGATGAATGATTTAGTGAAGAATTGATTTCATGGAATGAAGTAGAAATGTTAATGTTGTAGCAAAGTGAGGATAAGCATAGTGCCCTTCTATGTGAAATTTATTTTTGGTATTGGAGTCTAAAAAGTGGTATAGTTTTCCACATAATCTTTTTAACTTGCCTGATGTTACATGTCTAGCATTTTGCCTTGTAATTCAGTGACTTTAATGAATTGCTCCAGAGTCTGATTGAATGTGAATGCATTTTTGTGCAATGAAATAGTGAAAAGATATGTATGCTTATTTTTTGCTGTGTTGTGTAAACTGTGTCTTGGTTCTCCCCAGTTGAAGTTCATTTTCTTTGTAGTTAGAGGTACATTATGTGAAAATCTCACAGAGCATCTTGTTTTTTTGTGCATCCACACATGCCAATAAGTGAATCATGGTGCCTTTCCCAAGCCTTGTATGAACAGGACTGGGGTAAGGGCTCTGTTTTCTTACATCACACGTTGGGTGCTTGAGCTGGGCTCTAAAAAGTAAATTCTGTGCTTCTCAGGCATTTCTACTTGAAGTAACTGCAACTCATTTTTTAACACTTTGTGTTGCAAAGAATATTTACGTTTTACTTCAACAAAGCTCTTCTTAGCCTTTGTAAATTTACTGGTGAACTGAAGTCTGTTTCTCCTGAGACTACCTGGCATAACTCCTTTCTGACTTCTCAGGATGCAGATTATGGACTTACTTGTATTCTGTTCAGTAAACAATATAGTCTTTAGAAAGCAAATTCAACTCTTTGTAGGCAACATTTCTTTGTAAGGTTAATTAACCTATGCTTTGCACCTTTCTACAGAGAAAAAAAAATAAATCTTATATTGTGGATTTAAAATCCTGCCTAGCTGCACAAATCAGCTCTATAAAATTATTAATTTGACCTTTGTTTCTCGAGATTTGGACAAGATGAGCCCTTTGGCAGCCTGTTCAGTGTTCCCTTCGTAGTGTTGGGCACTGGATGGCGCTGGAAGCTGAAGGAAGGTCACAGAATCACAGACTATTCTGAGTTGGAAGGGACCCACAAGGATCATTGAGTCCAACTCTTAAATCAATGGCCCATACAGGGGATTGAACCCACGACCTTGGCATTATTGGAACCACGTTTTCACCAACTGAGGTCTGTGGTGCTGGGTGAGGCAGCGAGGAGGCTTTGCAGCCCCAACTGGTGTCCCATGGGGTGGGACAGGCAAGGCAGAGGGACAGAGCTGGTGCTTTGGAGTGGGGTGGGTAACACAGTCAAATCTCCAGCACGTGTTTTATAAGGCTCAGTTTTGCAGCCTTACCCTCTGCTCACACTTGGTGTTTGGGGATTTGCATAATGCACTGGAAGGTTTCCAGTTTGGCTTGGTCACCTGAAGGGGGTTGTGAAAGACTGACCTGAGGCACTGTTGGTGTGCTTGTTACTGATTATAATTGTTACTGATTCTAATTTGCTCCTGTGCCTTTGTGAGACTTCATTCAACCAGGACTTTGGTTGGAAGACCTTCCCTCAACAAAGCTCTGCAGGTTGGAGAAGAAAACGGGCAGTGCCTTTACTCTCTGCATGTAGAAGAGATGTATTTAAATAAAAACATGGACTTTATTCCAGCTTTTATACATGATAGTATTAAAATCTCCGACAGATTAAAAATAACAATAACAATGGAGACCATATTCTGTCTACTTTGTGATAGTTTAGCCCTCTGCTGGTTTGAAATTTGGTTGTGTCGTGCTACGCTAGAATTAACTACTTTCAATAAAAATGTTCTGTTTTGCTTAAGTGCCAGAAGTGCCTGAGATGCACATAATTCAACTTTTAGAGAGCTAAGTGTGTTTCTGTGAAGTGTTGCTTCTTTGTGCTTTCATACCCTCTTGGCTTTTTATGCATCAGCTTCTGTCTAGCTTTTCTATTAGCATCCTGCTTGTGATTGTGGTGATGCAGCTGTTGTTCTGCATGTTGCTCAGCAATTCCATATCAGTAGTCAATCCTAGTGTGAACCTCAGTCTTCTCTTTGGCAAATTTGTGGGCTATGGAAAATGCATTCTCTTTCCTTTTGCAGAAGTAATAGTTTCTCAAATGGAAATAAAGTGCTCAGAAGATCAGAAAATGTATATGGAAAAGTGAAATAATCTTGTTCTTGCAGGCTTTAGTTTCAAGCTGTACTTTCTGAAGGTCTGTAGGGTGTTTTTTGGTTGGTTTTTTTTTTTTAATTTTTATTTTAAAAAGGACATCTCTGCTGCTGTAATACTGAAGGACTTGGCCAGGTTTTCTTGGCTGTGCCTCCTTTTGTAAGGACTGAGAGGAGTGTCAGGGAAGTCAGTAGCATTCCCCAAACACAGTTCTGCAGGTTGTGTTCACAGTCAGGTTGTGCTTGGGGTGGCAGTGAGGCAGATTTTTAAACTGAGATTGGCCGTGGCACTGAGTGCCATGATCTGGTAAAGGGACTGGAGTTGGTCCAAGGGTTGGACTTGATGATCTCGGAGGTCTTTTCCAACCCAATCCATTCCACGATTCTATGACTTGAGCCCTGTGAGTTGCAGGTGGCAAATGCCTTGGTGGGGGCTGTGAAGAACTGTGCAATACAGAGAGCTGTAAGCCTTGTGCATGCTTGTGTTATAGTTTAGATTGTTTTCCTGTTTGAAATAATTTATATTGCTCTTAATTTTTTTAAATACTTTCCATATTTAAGCAGAACCAGAAGTGAAAAAGCGGATACAATGGTGTGCTTGGGTATTGCCAGAGTCAGTGACAGCCCTCTTTGGCCCTGAAGCATAATTGTTGCTGAGAGTAGTCAGAAAAAGGCTGCCTTAGAAAACAGAATAATACCCTGAAAAAGGTCAGAATTTGGGTGAATGCAGTTTTATGAAATTAAGTTACTTGAAAACATATTTGCAGCATTGCCTCAACAGCTAGTGGTTAAAATCTTCAATGTTATCAAAAGATATGGAATGGAAATTATTATCCACTTCTCAAACTCATGCCTGAATGTTATTGCACACAATTTTTGCAAGAATTTCTGTGAATGCCTACTAAGTAATGGTGACTCAAAGAAACTGGAGATGTGCAGGTCACTTATGATTTTCTTTTGGGGATAGAACTAACGAAGAAAGCTGATTGTAGTAAATAACACTACAAAAATTATTTTGTTCTGTCTCCTCCTAAAATAGAATCCAAGTAGTCCAGGGTGTAGTAGAACAATGTACTTTCAGGGCATTGTACTCTGATCAATTAGTCTTGATCTTGTCACTCTGATTTTGAATTTTGTACAGGTATTTTGCCAAAAATCTATTAGGCAAAATATTAACCATATAGTGGAGTGTTTTGAGACTAAATTTTTCTTATATGCAGCCGAGGGGTTTCCATGTTTGTGATCCATTCAGGAGAAGAGATTTCCCAAATAGTGATCAAACTCTAGTCCTGTGCAATTCTTTAAAGCTTCTGACATCAACTTTAGTGAGGAACACAGGTGTTGGTACTGAATAACAGTAATAAAGCAGCTCACAATAGAGGAATTTATTTTCCTTCTTTTTATATCTAAATTATCACTGATGAAGTGAATGAAATATGTTAGGATACATCTCCTTAGCATGGGATGAAGATGGGGAATTATTGCTTCCAATTTGTAAATTAAAATATGTTTCAGTGGATTTGTGCATCTTAGACAGGGAAAAATAAATTTCATCACTTCAGCTCAAGTGTTCTTTTGAAACATCTTAGAGCTATTCAAGTTTTGTGGGAGGAATTTTTTTTCAATTGTATTTTATTGTTGAAGTTTAGGAGCACAGGACAGTCTTCTTAACACTGGGGCATTTTTCCAGGGTCTCTGAATTGCACTCATAGTTGTGTACATTAAGTGTAAGTAGTGAAAAAGTGAGATTGGCAAAGCCATCTCTGTGGTTTCTGTGAAACCCACAGTTTAAAGAGAAGATCTTTCAGGTTTTACAGTTTATAGTTAGCACCTCTTAAGTAAATAAAATATTATGTTTCAGTGCTCTATTCAGGAAGAACTGTTTCATGATTCACTAAAAACTGACTTGCATAGTAGTCATTCTTGCTTTATGTTTCTGTCTGTTTGTTGTAGTGGACAAACAACCTGTGAATTGCCTTTTCTTTGTGCAGGTGTTTTCCTCTTTTTCAAAGTTACTCTGCAAGTATAGGCAGAAGAGGAGCCACAGTTTGTTCACTTACATGGTTTGTGTGTTTTGTAGTGATTTTAGGGGAAGAAATAGAAGATGCAGGATGTATTGGAAGAAATTCACAGCTATTTGTCCATTCACTTTCCTTTCTAGATAATAAACACATGAATTCTTGATGTATTCCTAAATTCATTCTTCTCTTACTTAGGTAATTCTTCTGTCAAAGGACACAGATATTTCTTCACTATCACACACTTTTTTTTTTTTCCTGGCAGCTTTTGAAGAGCTTGAGAAGGCTCTGAGTGTTGCCCAAAAGACAGAGGAAGCCCGGAAAAAACTGCAGACAGAAATGGATGAAAAAATTAAAGCAGTAGAAAAGGCAAGTGAGGAAGAGAGGTTAAATCTTCAACGGGAATTAACCAGAGTGAAACAAGAGGTGGTTGAGATTATGAAGGTAAAAGCTTAATTACAATTAAACAGTAGTTGCAAAATACATCAATATATCAGAACTTTGTTATAATTTTGCTATTTAATAAAGTCTAGATAAGTTACTTTCTGTGATTAATGATTTTCTTAAAATAGAAAAGTCCTCAATTTAAAATGAGTACATTAGGAGCATGTAAAAAACAACTGTATTACTCTTTGTTTCATGGTATTGAATAAAGTCATTTATTAGAAGTACTTTGAGACTAAAGGAGTAAAAAAGAAGACATTAATGGCAGTGAGCTCATGCATCTCAACCAGGATTTTATGTTTTAATAGTAAGAAATTTTAATTTTTATCCTAGCTGGGTATGTGTAAATGTTTAAGAACTTGTTGTTGAAGTGTATGCTGGTTAAGGATTGCGAAAATGTGCTTCATCTGGTGTATTCAGGTGGGAATTGCAGGAGCACTGCACATGCATTGCAAAGCTGTAAATTTGAACACCTTGAAATTACTGTTCTTGTGTTGACATTTGTAGTGGTATTAATGTTTGCAGTAGAATACTCTGATGCTTCAGAGGAAAGGACTGATGTGCTTTACATAATTCTTAAATGAAGCACATGTACAGGTTGTAGGTAACTGTCTTTGTACAAAGAGTATCACCACTTGACTTTGTGGCTCATGAACTAACAATAATACAGGGAAAGCTGCAGAAAGAAGTTCTCTGTCCAATGTATTATCACATTTGAGTTGAAAACACTAAGTCTGCCTTGGTAGAAGAGTCCTTAGAAAGTGTGGCATACCTTTTCCTGGAACTGTGACAGACCTGAAAAGGAAGGTGGGCAACTTCAAGCTTGAAAATAAGACCTGTCAGGGCTTCGTATGAACTGATTGTTACTTATTCAAAGGGAACAAAGAGGTGGTTCTGGTTTCTTCTCACTGTTGCACTGCTTTTCTTGTTATGAAATAATACAAAGTGGTTTTTGTTACTTAATAATTTAAAATGAGTTTTTCTGACTGATTCACAGAAGTCTTCAGAGGAACGAGTTGCTGAACTAGAAAAAATCCATGAAAAGGAAATGGCTGCCAAAGACCAGGAGCTAAATGAGAGATTACAGGCCCAAGAAAAGGAGTTCCAGGAGAAGATGAAGGCCGCTCTTGTGAGTAAACCTAAAATGCATAGAAAGACATTTCTCTGAGGGAGAGTTGGGATTAGAAGACTAGATCTGTCACTGTTCCATAGTGAGAGTCCTTCCGTGCTCAAAGATGGGAGTGTTCTCTAAAAGTCAAATATCTCACAGACTTCAGCAGTGTGAAGAGAAAGCAGCTGCAGTGACCAGGACTGAATAATGGTAATTTATCACTATCAATGCTCACTAACAGCTGCATCTTTTGTGAATAGTTTCCTGTTTTGAAAATCTTACTTAGACTTGTTTTTATAATTTCTTCCTCTGGATCACTGACAATTAGCCACAGCAACCTAGAGTAAAAGAAGTACAAAGAATGAGGCTGTTATTTGAAAAGTGTTGGTGTGGTTGTCTGGTTGTGTTGTGTTATGTGAACAGGGTTAACTGTTTGACTTCAGAAAAAGAATTTTCTTCTCCATCAGGCTGGGAGGAATCATTGGGATTCTTTGCTCTTTTTCTTGAACTATAATCAGCTTCAGATTAGATGGGTTTTTATGCCACTCCGTGATGGATGGTGACTGGGACTGAGGCACTTCCACAGTCCTATCCTGACTATATTTTCTACCAGTTTCTCAGGTTATTTTCTTAATTATAAGGAACAGAAGCTTAAAATTACATTGCCATAGAATCAAAGGAGAACAGACCTTTATTTCTCTAAAGATGTGATTCTCAATTAATAGTGGTAAAAAAAACCAAAATGAAAGGCTGGATTGCATAATGTTTTTAATGCAGAGAGAAGGCAAATTATTCTCGAGAAAATGGAAGTTATTTATTAAGAATTTGGTTTCACATATGAAATACAAACTCTGTGTGTGTGTATGGAAAATAAGGGTGATTAGTGTATGACTCCTATTAACTGGTTTGAAAATACTGGACCGTAATGTTTTTGAAGGTGTAATGACTGTATTTATAGTTTATTATTTCAGTTGTATTTCTTCATGCAGGAAAAAAATCAGAGTGAGTGCTTAAAAACCCTTCAAGAGCAAGAGCAGCAAGAATCCCTGGCCTTAGAAGAAGTAGAGCTGCAGAAGAAAGCCATACAGTCTGAGTGCGACAAAAAACTTCAGAAAATGCATCAAGAAGTAGAGACTTTGAGAACTGTGAGTAAAGATTCCAAAAGAGTAAACAAGTACAAGTAGTCCTTGCAGTATGAGCTTAACTGTGACAGGTTTACAAATAGGGTGGGTTTGTTGTGATTGGGTTGTTTTAGTCCTTCAGTGCTTCCCATTGCCCTCCCCAATTGCTGCAGCTCCCAGTCTTCCCACAAGATTAGATGGCAAAATATGGAAATACATTCACTTTGTATCATGGCATGAGATGGGAATTTGTCTCCATCTACATAATTTTTATGTATTGTGTAGAAGTTAAATGTCAGGCTGGTTAATTTTTGGGTATTGCTACATTGCAAACACTTACAAGGATACTTCAGTAAGTAAAAATTTTGCTTAAATTTTTCAGTTCTCCTTGGCTTTATGTAATGGGTAAGATTGCATTATCTGCTAGTGCAAGTGTGTACGTTATTCCACCACTTCCAAGTATTAGTTTGGAATTTTTGCCTGTAGAAGCATTGAAACTTCACAGCAGCATTTCCATGAGAGGTGGAATTCAGATAAATCAGGCGATAGGTGCAAAACCCCATAATACCACCAGAGATTCCCAGTCTCTTTCATTCTATATGTTGGTACTTTAGCTTAAGGAGAAAATGCAAACATATTTCTCATAAATATCACATGACTTACTTTGTTTGAATTAGTTGCATTCTTTTCAAGTTTTTATTGTGTTTATTTTCACTGCAGTGAAACAGAAAGTTTTTTATTAAGTAACTAATTCTCCATAATAGAAGCAAAAGTGAGAACAAAATAGATGAATGGAAAGCTTACAGAAAAAGTTGATATCCATTAAAAATAATGGAAAAAGTGACTTGTAGTTATGTCAGCTTGGTAAGATTTTTAAAAATTTAATTGTTACCTCTTGAATATTCATATTCTTTTAAAACTGTATTCTTTTACAGAGGATTCTTGAACTGGAGAGCTCTCTGGCAAAGTATTCACAAGATGACAGGAAGCAGTCAGAGGAATTAAGTACTCTCATAGAGTCTGAAAAAAGGCAACACAGTCAGGAAATCAATGATATGGTTGAAAAACACAATAAAGAACTGGAGAACGTGAAACAGCAGCAGGAAAGTCTTTGGACAGAAAAACTTGAAATTTTAAAGCAACAACAAATAACTGAAATAGAAAAAATAAGAGAGAAGCAACAACAGGAGATAGATACCATTTTGAAAGAGAAAGAAGCAGTTTTCTCTGCACACATAGAAGAGATGAATGAAAAAACATTGGAAAAACTTGATGTGAAGCAAACGGAATTAGAAGCATTGTCTTCTGAGCTCTCAGAAGCACTAAAAATACGTCGTGATTTAGAGCAAGAGCTCTCAGAATTGAATAGTAAAGTGTGTGAAGCAAAGCAAGAATTGGAAGGAAAGTTGGAAGAGGAGAGGAAACAGCACAATGAAGTGATTGAAAAAATGTTAAAAGAGCATGAAATGTCTATTCAAGGTGTTGAGAAGGTACTCAAAGAGGAACTCAACAAGCTCAAGCAATCACTGGAGGAGAAGGACAGACATTTGGAGGAATTAAAAGCACATGAACAGAAACTAAAGGAATCTGCAGAAAGATCTGAAGCTGAACTTGTTCAAATGTCTGCAAAGTTAGAGGAGCAAAGCAATGAAAAAATAACTTCTCTAAGACAGCAGTATGAATGTCAGCTGGAGGATCTACAAAGAAAGGCTGATGAGATGAAGAGAAGTCTAACTGAGAAGGAAAATGAAGTTGAGCACATGAAGTTACAGAACAAGGAAGTGGAAGAGCTTAGACAGAAACTGTTAGCCACAGAGGAGAGAATTGGTGCTATACAAGGAGAGTGTGAAAGTAAACTGAAATGTCAGGAAAAGAAAATGGAAAAAATGAGGCAGAAATCAAAAGATATGCAGGAAACTTTCAAAAAGAAACTTGCTGAGCAGGAAGCTAAACTAAAAAACGAGCTTGAAAACAAGCAATTGGAGTTCAGTCGGAAAGAAAGTGAATTCAATGCTAAAATGTTGGAAATGGCACATGCCAGCTCAGCTGGAATCAATGAAGCTGTGTCAAAATTGGAATCTAATCAGAAAGAGCAACTGGAGAGTCTTGCTGAGGATCATAGGAGGAATTTGGAAGAAGTTATCCAAAGCTGGGAAAAGAAACTTAATCAACAGGTTGAAGAGCTCCAGGAAAAGCATGATATGGAGCTGCAAGAGAAAGAGCAGGAAGTTGGAGACCTGAAAGAGAAGCTTGCCACCTTCAGTGCTGAAAAGGAAGACTCCAGAACAGAAATAACCCAACTGAAGGAAGAAAAAGCTAAAAGGGAGGAGTGCCTGAAGGAATTGCAAGAGCAGCTAAGGCAGTCAGTGGGGAGGGTGAATGCTTTGTCAGATATGGAAAGTGACCTGAAAACACAGTTGAAAAAATTGGAAAATGATCTTAAACAGTCCTTGAAAGAGCAGACAGAACTTCAGGAACAGCTTAGTAAACAGAAGGCAGTGGAAGAGAAGGACAAAGCCAGAATTACTGAGCTGGTTGATACACTGAAAACTCTTGAAGAGAAACTCCAGACTGTGCAATCTTCTCAGGATAAAGATCATAAAAATTATGAGAAAAAAATAGAGGCAATTCAGCTAAAAGAAATGGAGTTTAAAAGGTTGTCAGGAGAACTTACAGCCCAGTTAGATTCTTATTTGAAGAATGTCGAAGCTTCATTGCAAACAAAAGGCAATGAATTAATTGAAAAATGTAATGAAAAAATTGGCAGAGTAACAGGCAAAATTGCAGACTGTGAGCGCCGGACTGCCAAAGTTAAAGAAGCAATGTTAGTCAAAACAAGTAAGGTAACTGAACTAGAGGCTCAGCTTAGAGAAATAACAGAGCATCATTCTGCTGCTACTGCTTCTTTGCAAAAGTCAATGCAAGTGCTGCAAGAGAAGGACAATTTAATCCTGTCCATGACAGCTGACATGGAAGGACTTGTAAGAGAAAAGGAACAATTGCAGACGGAGGGGGGTCATCAAAAGCAAGCAGCGTCAGAGAAAGAAACTTGTATAACACAGCTGAGGAAAGAGTTATCTGAGAATATTAATGCTGTTACATCAATGAGGGAGGAACTCCAGGAAAAACAATCTGAAGTGTCTGCTCTCAACAAAACAATTAATGACCTTAATGTTAGACTTGAAGGCACAGTAAGTTTAGCAGAGAAGGAAGCAGCCCTGGCTCTGTTAACTAAGCAACATCAAGAGGATCAGTTGCAGTTGCTGAACCAGATACAAGAATTGTCATCCAGAGTTGAGACGCTGAGTCAAGAAAAAGCATCAGCCCTTGATCAGGTAGATCATTACATGGCCCAGCTCTCAGAGTTGAAGATGAAAGCACAAACCAGCCTTACACAAAATGATGATACTATTAAAGATTTGCAGAGGAAACTTGAATTAAGCAATACTGAAACCAATAAAAAAGACGAAGAACTAAATAAACTGAAGGAACAGCTGGCTAAACAAAACAAGAATCTTGATAGTTTAAAAAGTGAATTGGAACAAAAGCAGAACAGGAGAGAAAAGCAAGAAAGCGAGTTAACCTCAAAGTTAAAAAAACAAGCAGCAAAAATTGCTGAACTGGAAAAACACATTGCTCAGAAAACTTCAGAAAATGATGCCTTGGTGGAGGAACTTAAAAAGTGTAATGAACAGAAAGACACTGAGAAAAAAGAGATAGCTTGGCAACTCCAGCAGGCAGAGAAGGTGGCTTTTGAAAAGGACAGTAGATTTAAGAAGGCTGAAGAAAAAGTGCTTAATCTTGAGAAGCAAATAGATTCTCTGAAAGCTGATTTTGAAGCAAAGGAGAGGGAGTTTGATGAAATGAAGTCAGTGCTGCTTAAAAGCAAAGAGGAAGAACTGAAAGAATTAGAAGAGAGATTGAATGCAGAGAACAGCACTAAACTGACAGATCTGAAAAAGAAGGCGGAGCAAAAAATAGGTTCTATTAGAAAGCAATTAATGTCTCAGATGGAAGAAAAGGAACAGAAATTTAAGCAAGATAGAGAGGATCAGTTAAGAGAGTTGGAACAGAAAATGCAGGAGAAAGAAGCCAAAATTGAGTCCTTAGAGGAAAAAATTAAGTCAACAAAAGATTCCACAGAATTAGAGAAGGAAATGCTGGAAAAACTAGACAGTGTGAAAACTGCTGTAGAACAAGAAAAAAATAACATGCTTGAGAGTGTTCAGCAGTCATACAAAGAGAAAATGGACTTGTTACAGAAGGGCCTGGCTGAAAAAGATGAATTATTGCAGAAGTATGAGAAGGAACAACGAGAAAGTAATGACTCTTACCTGGAACTGCAAAACAAACAGAAAGAACTCCTTAAAAAACTAGAATATGTTGAGAAGAGCCATCAGGAGGAGCAGCGTAGGACTGAAAGCCTCAGGAAAGAACTTGAGGAGCAAACCAAAAAGTACTCGTTGTTGGTAGATGAGCATGCTCGTTGTGGCGGTGACGTAGCAAACAGCAGGGAAGAGCTGAAAGGAAAAGAACAAAAACATCTTGATATGGAAAATACGATTGGAGATTTCCAGAAAAAGTTGCAGGAAAAGGAGACAGTCAGTCAGTCTTTAGAACAGAAGATAAAAGAGTTAGAAAACAATCTAGCGAAGAAAAATGAAGAGCATAAGATTGAGATGGAAGATACAAGTTTAAGGTATGAAGAAAAGCTAAAGTGTTTACAGCAACAGCTGGATGAAAGAAATGGCAGTCTGAAAGCTTTTGAGGAGAATGCTGAAGAGAAGGCTAAATCTGTTGTGGAGCTGCAGAAGTCACTTGGTGATATGCAGAACCAGCAGAAGGACTTACAGACTAAACTGGAAGAGACTGAAAGGGAGAAACAGAAACTGCGCAAAGAGGTGAATAATCTTCAAAAAGATTTGCGTACTCTGCGGAAAGAACATCAGCAAGAGCTTGACATAGTAAAGAAGGAGTCCTTAGAAGAAATGGAGCAGAAAATCAGGTAAACTCTTAGATCCTCTTTGTGTTGCCATTTCTGCTTTAACCACTAAAACCTCAAGAATACTTTCCTAAAGATCAGTTTTTAATGAGGAAATAATGGCCAGTAATTTTCTGTTATTTTTTTAAAAAGACTTTGAGAAACAGAAGGAAAAGAGGTTTGACTTTTCACGTCTAATCTGTTTCAGTGATGGTCATCTTCAGCATTGCCAAAGCATTACATACAATTCTATTTTTCTCAAATGAAGGAAATGAAGTTTAAAACTTGGTACTGAGAGCTTCACATTCAGATGTTATTAGGAATTGTTCATTTGTACTGCACAAAATGTGGTGCAATGCTCAGCACTCTTAATAGTTCCTCAAGCAATGAATTCCCTAAAAATTGAGCTTTTTATGGCACTTTCTTTACTTCCAGGTCTTCAACTTCTTCAGCAAAAACTCCATAATTTTTGAAAACGTTCAGTTCAGAGTTGTTTTTAAATGAAACACCTACTCCTTTCAGGTGAACTAAATAGGAGGGGAGCATAAAGATGCCCTGAATCTCACAGATTTCATATAACCAACCCATTGTAAAGTAGTTTTGGAGAAAGTGGCACATCTGTGACCTTGCTATGCTGTTCTTGCACACTCATTAAACATTTTATTTCCTTGCTTTATTTTTTTGACATTTCTGTACAGATGTGAACAAGAAGACATTGAGTTAAAGCACAACTCTACCTTAAAGCAGTTAATGAGAGAGTTCAATACTCAGCTGGCTCAAAAAGAGAGAGAATTGGAAGCAGCAGTAAAAGAGACAATCAGTAAGTGAAATACAAATGTAACAGTAATCAGTAAAGTGATCAGAAAACTGAATCTTCAGTTGATCTGGGGAAGCAATTTTACCTGGAACTGTGATAAAAATGCATTTTGTGAATGCCTGGAGAACCCAGGGGAAGAAGTTCCCTTGCTCAGGCAATAACATCACTATTAATTCTGGTACAATTAATGTGTATGTAGCTGTTCATACTTGCCCTGCAGGATTGATCTTTGCTGTAGGCTCTGTTCACGCCTGCCATGAAGGAGTTACTTGTTACAGCCATTGGTGCCTGTCTTTTTGTCATATATATGAAAGACAAAAAAAAAGAGAAAGACTTTGGAGGTGAAAGCACATTTGTAAGGTTTCATTGCAATGCCACTTTGTCTTCAGTAGTACATGCTGTAACACTGGATTGTTGAATATATGTCCCTGAAGGGAGCCTTTTAGAAAAATTTAGATCCATCTGAGGATCAGAATTGCATTTTCTGAGCTGCATCTTGCACATTTCATTCCCTGTAACCACTAACGGGTACCAAGTGGTGTCTGATTGTAACACCATGTTTATAACTGGAGTACACCAGACTTTGGCCTCTCTGTCCATCTTTGGCCACCATAGTGTAGCACTGGAGATTAGAGAAGTGAACAAAAAGTATGGTTTTGACCTCACAATTACTAAAAGTACCTCTACAGGTGAGGAATTTCTGAAGATTTGCAGATGTTTAAATCAGTTCTCTAGAGAGAGTCGGGGATAGAATTAGTTGATAAATATTGGTGGTCATCTTAACTCCTAGAGAAAAGTTCCAGGTGGAAGAAACTGCTCCAGATACCAAACTGCAGACAACAAACTTCATGCATGTTAGGATCAAGCGACATAATAGTTACTGACACTGTGGAAAAATGAATTTTCCTGGCAAGTTTTCTGTATAGTTGCTTTACACCCTTGACTTTAAGGTGTTTATTTAAATACTGTTAAGACATGATTTTTTTAAAAATGCTTTTTTAATATTCTCTTTTTATAGGTAAAGCCCAAGAGGTAGAAAACGAATTGATAGAAAATCATCACATAGAGACGACACAATTGCATAAAAAAATTGTTGAAAAAGATGATGATCTAAAAAGAACTGTGAAAAAATATGAAGAAATCCTTGAGGTATCTTTTCAAATAGTGATATGACTACATACTTTTCAAAATAACTCTTTTTTGATTGCACACCTAGACAGAAAAATTGTAGTTCTTTCTAGTTAAGATCTTACTGCCTGAATTACACTTGGTATATCCGGTGACCAAGCTTGCAATTAAAATGTTTGTGTCTGTGTTTTATGGACATATCAGGAATTAAGCCCTAGTTCTGATCATTGACTGAAAGCTCTACAGGTAGGTCCTTATGTCCTTGAGCAGTTTGTGTGCCAGGTTGGAATGAGGAAAGTGAGTGACATTTAAGCTTCACTAGAGTTGTGGTGGTGGTGTGTTGTTTTTTGTAAGGATTTAAATACCACATTTGTGAGTCAGTCTCACTCTGTGTCCTGATCCTCTGTCAAGACTGGGCATAGCCCTTAAAATAAGGTGCTGTTCTCTGCAGGGTGCAGTTTTTGCATAGTTTTTATATTAGTAAAGATTCCTTTTTTCACTTTTATGAACAGTGTTTTCATGCTCTTTGCAGATAGACATAGTTTAGTCCTAGTAGCATTTAAACCAGAAGCTGGCAGCCAAATTCAGTCTAAGGATACTTTACCAAGTAAATCGTCCCAGTCCTGCATGTGTGGCATCAAAAGGTTAAATGGTTTTCAGTGGGAGATTGTACATCATACTGGCATGAAGGCTTTAACTTTGCACAAATGATGTAATAAAAGAGAATGTCCCATGAATAGAGCCAGCGGTAATAAATGTCAGTGAATTTGTGTTTGTTTATGCTCAATGTCCAATCCAAAGTTCTGTGTACTGAACATGACTTTCACACTAAAAACTTCAAACATGTAAGCAGGTTGGTGTGTTCCACTCTGGTTTTGAAACTTCCAGGTTGAATGGAGTTAGCAGAGGTTTCAATTTAGAGTCCCCTTCTTTTGTTTCTTAATTTAGAAAAATAGCATGATATAAAAAAATCAAGATTTTTTTTTTTAACACAAGTCTAAATTCTGCATTTCTGGAGGGTTTAGATTTCTTTTACCTCCCTGTGCAGTGTGTTGCCATTCAGGTCCTTGATTTATAGCCCCAAACAGGTGCATGATTTGAAATGATGCAGGTGTAATTCCTCTCTGTTTTCTGATATTTTTCAGTCCATACTTAGGTCAGAAACACACATGTTGTGTAGTCATTGTATGAACTTGAAGGTTTAGGCTGATTTGACTTGTGTCAAGCACTTGTGTTTGTTTCTTGTTCTATTCTGTAGTTCTCTTGTATAACTACCTTTTAGACCAGATTTCAAGCATTTTCTTTCTGTGTGTAGCGTAAATTCTGTTGATTGCTTTATGTCCACCGTGCTTAAGGTTTTGAGTGGTTAGATGATCAATTGTGTAAGTAATTTTTTTCCTCTGTATTTTGAAGTCTCGTGAAGAAGAAATGACAGCGAAAGTTGAAGAGTTACAGGCACAGCTGGAAGACTTGCAAAAGGAATACAGACAAAGGGTTGCAGAAGAGGAACATTGGAACAATGAAAAAGTGAGCTGGCACTAACATTTGTTTTTACATTTTAGGTGTGAAATTATTGTTCTTCCTGAAATTCTGTAGTTTATTCCTAATTGGATTTTATTTATATGTCTGGCCTTCACTTTCACATACAAAGTGAACCTTTGCAAGATGTAGAGCTCATTAAGCGCTTAAATGAAGTTATTTTCAGGTAAATGTTCACATTTCTAAATGGGGTTTGAGGAATTAAGGTAAAAGATACCATATTAAGAGTAGTTTTAATAGTAATTATGGTCTCCTGGGATGTGCTTCATACTCATTCAATTATTCATCTCCAGTATGCATTTTGTAAAGATTTGAAACAATTGGTTCTTGAAGTTATATTTGTGATAATTGTCTTACAGAATCAAATTAGGTAATTTAAGTATAGGTTTTCTGTACTGACAGTACAAATAAGTTAAACTGTATTTGTAATAGAGACTAGTTATTTTTTAAGTACATGGGTATTTGGTCATTTCAATTCTTGGCATCCTCAATTAGCACACTGTATCAGAACTAGATGGTTGATATTTCTTTCTCTAGTGCTTGATATACTCAGTATTTTTCATACATTTTAATCTAAATTTTTGTTGTTGTTGTTCTAGGTCACACTAACAGAACTAAAGGTAAGTCCTACATGTTATTTATTTTGCTCTCTAGTACTTTGTTTCAGAGCAGTTTGAAGGGTGAAATGGTGCTTATGTTTGTGTGTGTTTAAAGGAGAAAGGGATTTTTTGCAGAGGTACTTGTGATGTATTTTCAGCGGTTTCACATTGATTTCTATATGTGACTTCTTTCAGGCACAGCTTGCACAGAAGACAACATTAGTCAATGATTCAAAACTTAAAGAGCAGGAATTGAAAGAGCAGGTAAGGGTGATGCTGAACAAGTAAAAAGCAATCTTTGATACTATGCATTTGCAGTATTAAAAGGTTTGTGTTTTTCAAGTGATGATGTGGCACATCTCCACAAAAGGTACTGTGAAAATAGTAGGCAAACAAAGTAGTTTTAACTTATACTTTCTCTCAGAATACTTTCCAAAGTACTTACTCCTCTATCCTCTGAGAATGAAAATACCCCGTGCTTGTGATACTGGTTAGCAAAGCAATTGCACAGTGAAAAAGGGACGAGTACACTTGATAAAATTCTGGAATATATTTTTTTTAAAATTAAAACCTTTTTATGATAATTTTTGTCATGTGCACCTTTTTATGTATGCTGATATACATATATATATATATATATAAAAATGTGGATATATCATAACATCTGCTGTACATATTTTTATGTGCATATACACCTGTACGCACATTTTCTTAAGCAGTTTTGTTTTTAATGTTTTCCTTCCTTAAAAAGCAGATGTGTTTTGCTTTCATAGGAGATGATGTTTAGCTGAAAACTTCAGTGATGCTTATTTTATCTGCTTGTTAACACCATTTATTATTTTGACTGTTCTTTGTTTAGATTCATGTACTGGAAGACCGGCTGAAAAATTATGAGAAGAA
The DNA here is from genome assembly GCF_047495875.1 of Pithys albifrons albifrons. Classification (NCBI taxonomy): domain Eukaryota; kingdom Metazoa; phylum Chordata; class Aves; order Passeriformes; family Thamnophilidae; genus Pithys; species Pithys albifrons. The sequence continues at coordinate 50,706,335 of NC_092464.1, read as the reverse complement.
TATGTATGTCACATCGGTTGGAACCCCATACAGAGGTGAGTACACAGTTTTCATCACAAGGAAGTTTTTCATTTGTTTGAAAGACATACTTTGGTATTAAATGTCAGTATCATTAAGACACTCACATTTTTATGACATCCTTGTGTTGTCTTGTCTGTTATAGTAGAGTTGGTGTGTGATTTCAGATGAGCAAATCATGCAGCATTTTGTTTGTTTGTTTTTTTGTGTCATACAATTAACAGAGCTCTATATATCGGAGTTCTTAAGCTCTCTGCAGTGCAGATCCTGATGAGACTGAGCGCTCAAGAATTGGTCCTTGCTAGTATCAGAGATGCGGAATTTTGCCATCCTGTGGAAACCCAGCTCAGCTGGATGAACTCAGAAGGCTTTCAAAACCCGTGTCACACTTACTCTTTGTAAATTTGTACAGATGGTCCCATTATCTTGAGATGATCGACAGCTCTCACCCCCTTCAGGAGGTCCATGCCTCCTTCCCACAGGGTGACAGAGCCAAGGCTGGGAGGTTATGGGTGTTCACTGCCTTCTGCTAGTGCAGGGCTGGGAAGAAATGTCATCAGAGATTTCCTCAGCATGTACTGGTTGGGAAAGGAGCAGGTAGGAAGAAGCATAGCATAGTTCAGCTGGAAGGGGCCACCATGGATTACATAGTCTAATTGCCTGACCACTTCAAGGCTTATCAAAACTTAGTGTGGCTTTAAAGGGCACTGTCCAAATGCCTTTCAGTGCTGGCAAACATGGAGCATCAACTGCCTCTCCACAAAGCCTGTTCCAGGGTTTGACCACTCTCTCAGGAAAGAAATGTTTCCATATGTCAAGTCCAAACGTCCCCTGGTTGATTCAGATTTCAGCCATTCCCATGTGTCCTGGCAGTGGGTACCAGGGAGAAGAGCTCAGCACCTGCCTCTCCACTTCCCCTCCTCAGGAAGCTGCAGGGAGCAGTGACCCCTCAGCCTCTTCCTCTCCAAACCAGGCAGACCCAGAATCCTCAGCCACTTCTCAAAGGACATGCTTTCCACCACCTTATCCAGCAGCAGGGTGCCTTCTGGATGCATTCATGAAGCTTACCATCCTTGTTAAATGGTGGGGCCCCAAATTGCATGCAGCACTGGGGGTGAGGCTGCGCCAGCACTAAGTACAGTGGGATAATCTCCTCTTCTGACTGGCTGGTGCTGCTGTGTTTGATGCAGCCCCAGGACGTGGTTTGCCCCCTTGGCTGCCAGGGCCACCTGTTGCCACCCAGCAGCCCCAAGTGCCTTTCTACAGGGCTGCAGTTACTCCATCCCAGGTGCAGAATTCAACAGTTGTTCCATTTCATGCCATTGGTGAAAGAGATTCATGTGAGTGACTCCTGGTATAAATATGCTCTTATTTTTGTTCACACAGATGGAAACCTTCACCATACTGATGTTTCCCTTTTTGGGGAGCCTACTGAGTTTGAATACTTGAGGAAAGTGCTCTTTGAATATATGATGGGTCGTGAGACAAAGGTATATCAATTTGTATATGGTGACATGTGATTCAAGTTGGAGTACAGTTTAACACTCTTGCTATGTAGATGTGAAGTACCATGTGTTTGTGATTTGTTACCCAAGGTGAGTGGCAGGGGAAAGGGGTTTTCACATCTCTCACCAGTGTACCTATGAAGACAAAATCCTTTATGGGATTAACCTCCCTTTTTCCCTCCCAGCACAGCCCTTGAGTTAAAAGATCTGTATTGTGATTTATCTCCTCAATACAGATAAAACTTTCACTCAGATTTTATTTTCTCAGACCATAAGAGGCATTTTTTTATCTAACTTTATCTTGTAAGATCATTTGGTGGCCTTCCTCTGTGCACCATCTCATTTTATAGTACTAACATGTCTCAAAGGTGGTCCAGTAGTGGAATTGGTGATATCTATGGACATGTTTCCTTTTTATTGAAAGGAGTTCAAAGGAATCTGTGCAGTTATCTAGGATAGATTGCCACTTATGCAGCCTCATAAATGATCCTGCAATACTATCAAGACATGAATGCTTCAGTTCAGTTATACTTCTGGAGACATACAAGAACTGTGGAGACTTGATATATATCTGAAAAATCAGAAATTATGATCATAATATGTGTATCCTGAACCTCTCACATTCTTTGTAAACTGCTGGACCAGGGTGTGTATGTGTCTTTGCTGGGGGCCTTTACAGTCCAGCTTTATTATTTGCCTCTTTCTTGGCAGGATATAGTAAATGAGATTGCCAGCTTTTTCTAAGCATGCACCACTTTGTTCATTCAGTGTGATGTCTTATTAATGGACTCTTGTTTGACATAGATACCATAGAACTCACAATTCATTACAGCATCTGAAGTTTGTGGTAATGTGAAATGATGACTCTTCATGGTTTTCATATAATTCACATTGTGTTGTGCATATACAATGTGAAACAAATAGTTTTATCTTACTGATTTCACTGTTTCCATTGACATTACTAAAAATAGTACACAGTGTTCTTAGATAAAATGCATTTTAAAATATGATAAAGAATTTCCATGCATGTGGAATTAATTATAGATAATTCACATTTCTCTAGACAATGGCCAAGGTTATAACAACAGTGCTGAAGTTCCCAGCAGATCAGACTCAGAAGATACTGGAACGGGAAGATGCTCGACCAATGGTAAGTAATGTAAGTAAACCAAGTTCATGTACAGGGATTAAGTTGCAAGACTAAGGAATTAGAAACATATTTTTAAGTCCATTTACCTGCGTCCACACTCAAGTGAGCTCCTTTTCTTCCTCCTTCCCCTCTTCTTCAGTGGAATATCAAATTCCAGCTCTAGATCTGAGCTTATAACAAGAGAGAGAAAAAAAACAAGCATATTTTCTTGACTAATATTTTTTTTCATAAGTTAAGCCATATTTCTGATAGTGATAGGTACAACAGGACAAAGCAAGTTCAATCATCACCACTATTCTGCAGATGAATTTTCTAATTAAAAAAGTAATCTAACAAAAAGTTCATGTTTATTAAATTTTGAAGTTTCTTGTGGAAGTCATAACAGTTTTCATGAAAAATATATCAAGAAACATTTTTTCAGCTCTGTTATAAAATTTCTGGAACAAACAGAGACCTGCAAAAGCATTTTTCTTGTGGAATGTAAAACTGACTACCTCAGTCACCTGGGATATGTGTTTGAAGTGAGATATGTATGGTTTTGTTTTAAGTGATTGAGATTTTTTATGCTTGGTGGGTTTTTGTAACTGCTTTATTTTTGTACTGAAAAAACATAAAAATATGACAGTTCACTCTGGGTCAGGTCAGGACAGTCAAAAATAAGAATATTCAACACTTTGGTGGTGGTTTTATCCCAGTTTCAATACACTTATTATGTGACATTCACTCAAAACTTGAAATTGGGTTTGAAAAGCCATTTCTTTGATATTACTGTTAGAGTTTTATGTATTGGAGCTACTTTTTGTTGAAATAAAATCTGCAGTAATAGTATCTGGAGTCAATACTGTGATCCCTCTCTTTGTGGGTCACCTTAGTGAAGTATTTAGGGATTAAAGTGAGAGGAAGAATTGCATTCTGTTTCTATCACTGACCTCATTTAGCACTTGCAAAACCAGAATAAAATAAAAATTTGAACATTTTTACATTTAATTTGAAGTGGTTACATTAAAATCCTGTAGATCCATTGAAACAAATTTAAATAAATAAATCTATCTTTTCATCTGCCTGCAGATTCACATCTGAACAAAGTGTTAAATACTTCAGTGTTTACATGTGCACTTTGTATGTTTGAAAATGTCTTGCAATCTTAAATATTTGAAGTATTTTTACAAGTAAATAAATATTGATAATACTGCAGCTCCAGTAAGTATCATGTATCCCAAACATGATTTTCTCTCTCTGGCATTCAAATAGAAAGCTGAGGCCTTTTTTGCTGTTTCATTTTGGCAAGCTAGAGTAATATTTAGGAAGCATTTTGAGATCAGAGAAATGGACCTTATTTTGCAGTCACTTCAGCATTATGATACTTGAAACCTGTTCTTCCTTCAACAGACAATCACAGCCTCTGATACAAAATAAAAGTTTTAACTTAAATTCATCCAACAAGTTTTCATCCTTGCTGTAAATTTTTGGCTAAAATATATGATGAGGGTTTTTTGTAGCCTGCAGGTGCTTCGATTGTTAAGGATATTGTCATTAAAAGAGCTTCATGTCCTGTGGAAAAACTTCTTGGATGTCATGTAGCAGTCCCTTCTTGGCTCAGATACAGCCAGTGAATTTTCTCCTTTCCAAATCCACAGAGAGATTAAATAAGACATCTAATGGATACTCAAATAATAGGGCATATTACAAAGGAAGTAGTATTTTTTTCTTCACTTTTCAAAGTTAGCTAAGTTTGTTTGCTGAAGCACAAATCATTTTGGGCAGTGAGTCTTTCACAGTTCTGTTTAGAACTAATATTTAGAGGGATCCTTATAAATTATTCTGTCGAGAAATATGCTTGGTTTTTTTTGTTTTTATTTACTGGCATTTACTAACATGGCAATAATGTTTCTCCACAGTTAATATTGGAGTGATGCTGGAATTTGAAAATATCCATGAGCAATAAAGTTCTGAACTACAACATAAATGTGCATTTTAACATGAAGCTTCTGTCTCTTTTAGTTTCCTGCCAGAACATCTGTAACTATGTTTAATTTGTAAATTGTTAACCATCTGTGCTACTGGAGTAACTGTGTGTGGGCTGGGCATGTATTTAATAGGTTTCTGAAAACTTGTAACATTATAATCAATAACCACAGGCTATATCAATGTATCATCTTCACTAATCTGCCTTTTACTACACGGTTACTGTGGCAACTGCAGCAATCTCATTCATAAACTGTTCATGTGCACAGAGTTCTTATCTATTAACACTGTTAACAAAGTGTCCAATAAGCTCTTTTTTTCCTGGCTTTGTAGTTTGCCTCACCTCGCAGTGGTATCTTTTGAATCTCCCATCAGTCTGTGCTTAGTTAGCATGTGGGTGAGTCTAATACATACTTGCTTTATTTAAAGATGAAACCTGTATTATGTAATTAATCATTCTTCTGCTTTCTTTTCCTTGCCTGTTCTCCTTTGTTAAAAATCAAATGTCTGTTCTACATCTGCATGATAAATTTTGTTCTACTCTTAATCATGTTTTGAGAATGGTAAATATTGATTCAAAAGCAATCTTTTTCAGTTATAAGTGTTCATATGTTGATTAAGCTACAGAAATTTCATCTATAGAAAAAATTCAGATTTTAAATTAATACGTAATATTGTATTTTATTGCACTTGGCTTTGTTTTTTCTTTATGCCACTTCTGAGTTCCTTTTTTGAATAGGCAAATAAGTCAGATTTGTGGGAGACATACTGTACTGCTTGAAATTAATTATTACATCTTTTAAATATGAGAATGGATTATCCTAAAAAAGATTGATGAACTGTTCTCTGCAGAGGGATTAGGATATAATTGCATTTAAACATAAGTACCTTTCTGAATCTCAGCTTTGGTTTGATATCAAGAGGAGCTAAAGCAGAGACAGTCAGGAGAACAGTCAGGGGAGCTTTATACTCTCAGTTTATTGTGCCTTTCCTCAGGTTTATTCAGCTACTTTCATTATGACTCTGCAATGCTGGTTGTGGCATTACAGGGACAGAACAGCTGACTTAGGCCTAAAGATGCAGATTGCATCAGATTAGCCAAGGACATGAACAAGAGTGGTTGAGAGAGGAGTAGGATATGGAAGTACAGAAAGAAAAAACTTTCTGTGCTGACTCCTAAGATTGTAATTTCAGTCACTAGTGGTGTATGATGTATAATAAACTTCAGATAAATTCTATAGGATATGGTCAGCCCAGCTTTTCTTTTCCTCCTTTGCAACTGGAAAGCTTTGCACAGTTGCCAGGAATCGATTCAGTGCTTGTGAAGCAGTCTGTTGACTGAAATGCAGTTGTTGGCCTGCACCTCCACCGGGGCAGAACGGATTAACTTGGGCTTTTTCCACTGCCCCTTCCCACAGTGCAGCTGACAGGTTATCTGCCTGTTTTCAGTCATGCACATACAGCCTTCAACACAAAATAATGCCTCTTCCAAAGGAAAAAAATTGTTCAGTCATAGTTTCTACTTGGTGTTCTTTTAAATCTTTGGATACAACAGTGAGTGCACTTTATTGCACTTAAAGTGCAATAGAGTTTTGACTGTTTACCTCCTAGCCTTGATCACTTCTGACAAAATCAGCAACTGTTTTTTCTAGCCCTCTTGAAAAGAGTTGAATTGTTGATAATGGTGGAACAAAGCTATTTACAGCACTATTGCAGAAGTTATGTTTGGAGTTTACATTGTTGTCATGCTGTCTGTAATGCTGGTGTAAAAACTTCAGGTGTTCTCAGCTGCATTTGAAACACCACTGAAGGGCTTGTTGATGTTGACCTTACTGTCAGCAATTATCTGTTGCACTTTTGTAACTTAATCTAGTATGTATGTCAGCTGTTCAGACCTCATTATTGGATTGCAGTTGCTTACTTCATTTCAAGTATATTTGTCACTTATTCTTGCATGTATATACCTTAGAAATTAAGGTGATTCTGACTTAATTGTGAAGGTAGTCAGTATTTTCCTGGTAGAGGAGGCTTTTTGCTCCAAGATTTTACATTAGCATTTCAATTTTTATGATAGGTCTTTATGCAGAGAAGACAACCTTGTATTTAATTGGATTACTATGCAGAGATGTGGTAGACTGTTTCCAGTGAGACTTCTGACTGTTCTGCTACAGCTTCTTTCCTTTTCTTCAGTTTCTCAAGTGTTTTGCAGATACTGGAATGGAATTGCTTGCTCAAAATCAGTTAATAATTTGGCAGTTTGAGTTACCTGAAATTCTTGTGTCTTCTAATCATATCAATGAACAATGTCATTATTTTAATATTAAGATCTTCTAAGTTGCTCTCAGTAATGTAACATTTGTTCATTTCTTCTACCTTTTCATTCTTCTAGTCATGGCTACGACCATCTTGAAGAATTTGTGATGAGACTATCTCATGACACTGCTGCTTAGGAATATGTTTTTATCTCTGTTGTTGTCCCTGGAGAGGGGACAAGAAGACAAGCTATTATTCAAGGTCACAAATGGAACAGCAAGAACCAAAACTCAACACCACCTTTGGACCATGAATATAGTTAAAACTGCCTTGACAGAAACGCTAATCAGGGGTTATTTGGTGATGAGTCCTTCTCTTCTATTGAATACTGTCTTCTATTTTGTGTTAGAGCTTATTTTTTTAATGGAGAGAAAAGACTTTATCCTAGGAAGGAATTGCCCACTACTGTATCTCTATACAGGTTTTATTGGGTGTTTTTTAAGAGTTGAAACAAATGGTTTCTTTCTTCTATTTATTTTTTTCATTTTTGAATGAATTGTGCAATACATTTTGAATGGGTAGTGGTTGAGGTGATTTTTCTGATGAACTAGGCACTCCTGTTGACTATTCCCTCCCGATTTGATCTTGAGTGTTTGCTAAAGGTCACTTCTATATGCTTTTGCCTAGAATAAATCCAAATTGCAGTACCTCATTTGTTTACTCCTAGCTTTTGTACTTATATTTTCTGGAGAAAAGGTATGTTCCTGTAAATTGTAAATAGTTAATACATAACTGTATCATATGCTGATCTGTGACTGTTGACAGCACTAATCTAAATAGAGTTGAGATGAAATAAAGTTTATTTACTGTATAATTTTGGAACATCTTTGGTATGATTTTTCTTTTGAAAGAATCCACCAGTTTTCTTCTTATTCGTGTTTGGGACATCCTTAGCTGAGACATTTCCAGGCTGAAATCACTCTCATAAGAAAAGCTACGCAAGTACATTAAACTATAGGAAGTCAATGGAGACCTTCAGATTTTCAAGGGGTCACAACCTGTGAAACAGCCACATGGTGAGCTGAAAAGCTGATGTGAGAATGTAGCAAGTGATGAAGCTTGTGAAAGTTTTAAATTATCATAGAATCACAGAATGGATTGGGTTGGAAGCAGCCTTAAAGGTCATCTCATTCGAACCTCCCTGGGCTGGTACACCCTTCACTAGAACACATTGCTCAGGGTCCCACCCAACTTGAACACTTCAGGGATGGGCATCCACAACTTTTATGGCTGTGCTCATTGCTTCTGGATGTATCTGGACAGCTTGGACCTCCTGCATTTCTGTAAGCATTTAACTTTGAGCAAAGGAAAAGGAGGAACAGCAGAGTGTATGCAGAGTGTGGCCCTTTTAGAACAGTACTTAAATGAGAGGGGAAAGAAAAAGGAGGAAGGATGAGGTGAAAATTTAGGGTCTTCCTTCATGGGGAAGAAAATGGTAATTAGGCTGAGCTGTATTCAGAGAAGAATGTTTTGCTTGCCTGCACAGAATTCTAACTTCAAGTTCCCCAAAACATGTTTCCACATTGAAAGAAACTGTCCCCACCTTGAAGCCCTGTGGCCAGGCTGAGTGTTATCTGCATGTTATTTAAAGCACACCACACTTCAGCCCTGAGATTCCAGTGCTGTTACTCACTCAATTAAAATTCAGTCCAACCAAACATTCAGTACAGGAGGTGTCTGGCTTGGTTTAAAGTGGATTTTTTTTCCTCTCAGCTTCAGGCATTGAGGACATAATGACTCAGGATGTTAAACTCTTTGAGATAAACACAGTTTCTGTGTATTTTTTGCAGGTTCTGCCATGGAGGGGCCTCATTTCTAGGATGGACTGATAGAAAAGTTGATATAGATACAGGCTGAGCAGGAGAGATCCAGGGTGTTGTGTATTTTTCCTCAAGATGAGGATATTCACATGCTGCCTAAAAATACTATGGAAGTTCAGCTGGTCTTACATGGCTCTCCTTATTCAACCAGTGAATAAACACAAAATTGCCATGCCAGTACCTGGGAATCTGGGTGTGCCTTTATGTATAGTTCTAGCTATCCTACATCTCTTGTGGGATTTAAGATTGTTTTTTTTTGGATGTGACTTGCTCCAAACCTAATAGAGAAAGAAGGAAGAATGCACCAGTGGCAATGGCCAGCATGAATTAGCTCTTCAAGGAGTCCTGCTATGTTTAGCCTTTTAAGCATAGGCAGATACACTGCCTTAGTTATTTCTACTAGTACGAAACCTTTTTTTTAGAAAAAAAAAAAGTTTTGTGATTAGAGAGAGCCTTTCTGCTTGGAAAGTTAGACTTGACCTCACACGTGGCTGGGTGCATGTGGACACTTCAATGAAGTGGCAGGGCAAGCCCGAAGTTTTGGCAGAGCCAGCAGCTTCCTCTGAGCAAGAGCACTGCAGGCCAGAGAGCTGCTGGGCAGCAGCCAGCCTGGCATTGTACAGGTAATCTCTTCAGCTTCTCTTTTATGTTCAATTATTTGTTAAACACTTTATTTCTTTTGTCTTCACTGACCCTTTCCAAGGCTTGTGCATTAGGGTCTCATTTAAAACAAGTTTTTAAACTGGTAGAAGATGAAAGGTGACTTTCAATGAGCTGCTAGATAGCATGGGTGTCCTGTTTCCTTTATATAATGTAGGAAGTCTGAACATGAGGCAAATGCATGAAGTCAGCCTTATTTTTAGGTTGAGAATAAAAATGTATTTCTAGGAGGGATGCTGACTATAGAGAAGCTGGAATTAACCTTTACTTTAGATAAACTCTAATATGGACTAAAAGTAGAAGTCAATTTCTGTATTGTTGCAGACATCCTTCAGCAAGATCCTGATGGGTTTTGTAGCTGCCATAATGTCATACTATAGTTAGGGACCCAAAACAATGCACTGTATCTCCTGTCACTGCTGCTGTCAACTAATTCTGAGCATAGTTTGTTTAATGTATTGCATTGGGATGGATGGAGTGATTTATCATGTGTCTGGGAGGGCAGGGTAATTAACATTTCACCTGATTTCATCTGCACTGGTACCAGCCCAGCCAGGCTGGTTCCAGTTTCGTTGGTGATGTTGTGAGGACGGGAGCATGCAGGTCTCTAAGCCCTCACCAGGACGGTGGGGAAGCATAACATGCTCTTATTTTTTTCCAAAGGTTCTGCTTTCCTCTGAAATTGGAGTTGTGGCTGAGCTTGGACTATTTATTTTTGATGAAGGAACCTCTACCAAAACTCCTGTCTAATGGCTTGGGCTTGACAGTCACTGTCTCTGTTTTGGATGACATCCCAAGACTTTTCTGACATTGCTAGTGCCACCTGGTCTGTCCAGGAGTAGTTTGTTTTAATAGAGTGATGCTGTAAGCAACTTGTTAGAAATCAGTGAGTGACCCATGGAACTGTCCCATCAGCCTCCAAATTTGTCATATATTCTTGCTGGTCTATGGTATGACAGGGTCATTACTGTCAAATTCCTCTCTTGCAGCAGAGTCAGTCGCTGAGGAGTGTGACTAATGTTGCTAATTAGCCGGCGTGTTATCACAACTGCTGTGCTTCTCTCTTTACATTATTTCTAGTGAATATCAGTCTGGGGATTGCAAATTCCTTGCCTTAATTCCACTGATTTAAATTGAATTAGACCTGCCAAAAATTCTGTCCTAGAGCAAAGGGAGTTTGAGGGGTTTGTTTTACTTGGCTTTTTTTTCCTTTTTATTGTTTGGTGTTTTTTAATCACTGACATCAACACAATATCCTCCTTGCTATCTGGATGCTGAAATTAAGGGTTTTTTGCATTATTAAGGTGAAGAACTATACTGCTTCTGGCATATCTCATGCCAGTAACAAGTCCTATGGAGTTCCACAGTTTACTTTTCTGAACTCCTGTGTATGTGTATTACACAACAAATTAGCCATATCATAGCTGAGAATTTAGGAATAACTGAATTGCAGAAGGATCCTGTGTATCCCAAATTGTTTAGTTAAGGGCTCAAGCTTTTAGTGCTCACACACACAACTGCAAAAAAAGTGTCTTTTTTTTTTTTTTGTAGAGAATAGGTTTGTATCTCTCAAAGATGATAAATAGGTTATTGTTCTCATGGACTTTTCACACAAGGAGTGTATGGTAGTTGGCCTGTGGAATAATAAACATTGAGTGGCTGAATAATAGAAAGCAGATGTGCCAAGAATGCCAGGCAAGACATTTGAAAGCTGTGCTATAAATTGGACCTTTCAACAAGGGGCCAAAGCTTGTGTGACCACCTTACACATTTAAAAATGGAGGCTAAATAGGAAAGTATGTATATGTATGTAAAGTATGTATAAAGGTGTATAAATCAATGAAATTTAATATTGTGTAGAAAAATGATGGCAAGTATTCCATGATTTTCTCATATCTTCTACATGTTTCCCACTTGTGATTTTTCTTTTGATGTTGTCAAATGAGAAAAATGAAACAAAATCCATTTGTATTTGGCTTAAAAATTCTAACCAGTCCAGCTCCATTAAATCTTCTGGGAACTCCCCCCTGACTTTTGGTGGTCCAGGCTACTGAAAAGGACCTGTCACTGGAGGTTCACTAAGACATGAAGATTAGAAGATTGAGTATCTATCTATCTATCTATCTATCTATCTATCTATCTATCTATCTATCTATCTAATTACATACCTACTATCTTTGTCTTGAGCTGTATTTTCATAGAAGACTAAGACACGTAAATGTAATGGCATGTAAATTGGTATTATTTTTGCCTAGTTAATGCCACTTAGATTGAAAACTCTATTTTTGAAAACAGGATAGTGCCTGGTTTGTAATACTGTATTTGTTTTGTATGTCTTATCATCTGGTTGTTTGAGTTTGGCTGCAGTGCAGCTGGTAGGAAGGGCTGTCTGTCTGTAAAGCAGCAGCTCCATAAGCTGCGGTGATGGTGCTGGTGAAACACAGACTGCAGTGTGGCTTGGGGAGTGGTGGCTTCCAGCTGTGCTTAGCACTTGAAATGTGCTGGTTGAAATGTGCAGGTCCCTCCCTGGTGAAGGGACTGGAGCTCAAGTCCTGTGAGGAGCAGCTAAAAGAGCTGAGGAGGAGGCTCAGGGGAGACCTTATTGCTCTCTACAACTCCCTGGAAGGAGGTTGTAGCCGTGTGAGGGTTTGTCTCTTCTCAACCCGAACATGTTACCCAGCAAAAGTAATTCATCTTGCATTTGATGCAGAAATGGAGGACAAAATCTCTTTAACTTAATGGGAATAATGTAAGAAAGAATAGTTTGTACCATGAGAATAACAGTCTAGATTTTGCTTCTAAGTCTAGATGTTGGAAGTGATTTTGTGTCTGACAGGCTGAAATGGTACACATTGAAATGTAGTCAGCTTCCCTCAGTGTGGCTTAGTAATTGCCAGGGACAGAGCTCTGTTCCATCCATTCAGTCATTTCCTGCCTAGTGGATGTGGAAAGTTTCCTCTTTATCCAAAGCTGTTATATTTATTGTATTTTATGTGTGTGTATATATGTATATGGATATATATATATATGTTGATATAAAAAATATTTTGGTATTTTCTAGTTACTCCTTTTATGCACTTGTTACAAAGGAACACCCTCTCTCCGACAGCTTTAACAGGGATGAGGGCATGAAAAGAAATGTGCGATGCAAGCTGGCAGTGCTTTTCTCTCCCCTTCAATGGGGAAGCAACCATAATCTTTAGAATGAAGCCACAGTGAAAGAAGAATTGAAGAGGATGCTCTTTATCTGGTAGGCAAGAATAGCTACAAAAAATGTCTAGAAAACATCTCATCCACTGAAGGCTGAAGAATTTTGGTCTCCTGAACTCCTTACAGCTGACTCTGAAGGTGAGTTACATCACTGAGTTCTGTGGGAACCGACTGAAGAGAAACTGCAGTGTTGTCATTAGGACCTGATTTGCAAACAGAATTACTGATCTCCTTGTATTGAGCACTTGTCAGAGAAATATGGAGAATGCACACGAGGAATCAACAAGTCTCACCTCTGCAATGGGAAACCTTTACCCCAAGTTCAGTTAAGACATTCTTACTAGAGCATATATTGACATAAACGTATGAAAGACGATGACAGCACCTTGTCTGGTACTAAGATTATGGGATGCCTTTGCTTTGCTAGTATGTCCCTGCTGATGGATGCCAGGGCAGGAGAAGGAGGTGTCACCACATCCCCACATGGGAACACATCCTCTCCCCAGCTGCAGCCAAGAGCAAAAAGGAGGGAGCTGGGGGATAGGTAGAGAAATCTGCACCCAAACAAATGGGGCTCAAAAAAGATGGTCAAATAAGCTTACAGCAACTGTACTTGTAAGTTGTGGGTGCCTGTGGGAAGTGAAAATGCAGTTACTTGTGGATATAAACTGGCTTAAAACAGAGGGTAGAACTTGAATCACAGCACTACTTTGGTACAAATGTAAGGAAAGGCAAATGATAAGCAGGGTCTTGAAGTTAAGTAAGGCATTGGTAGAAATAAGGAAAATAATACTGAGTTCACTCTGTGCAGTACAGGAACAAATTTATATATATATATTGTGTTTATACAAACACAGACATATAAATCCTCTGGGAAGTGGCATTTTGACAGGAGAAGCCTCCAAGAAGGCAACTTGTCTGTTAACACTAAGTCTTGATGAACCTTGTCTGTACACAGCTGAATCTGTAAGCAATGCAGACACAGTGCATTTGTTTTCTTTTTCTTTCTATGGTCAGAACATTATTGGACTTTTTTTTTCCTGAGCTCTACTATTAATTAAAAAGTATTGTCAAGGGTGCTGTTTCACTGATGATTCTCAGTTTACAGATAACTTCTCTAATTTAAAAACTATTCTGGAGACTGAACCCTGCCAAAATACAGTGATTAATTAATATAGGTGTGTGTAAAGTACATATTAGCCCTATGGCACAGGTATGGAGTCTCTCTGGATGATGCAAACTTCAAGGTTCATGCAGTGAGAACAGAGATATAGTACAGATTATAGCTATTCCTGGTTTGAATGGTTCTTCCACAAAGGGTTGGCATAGAATTTAATGCTCTCAGCCCTTAGTTTTGCCATCACATTGATTTAACTGTACATTATTATTATTATCATCCCTGTCACTGCATTTGGATGCTTCCCATTGCTTTCAGAAAGGGCATGCCAGATTTTTATCAGCTAAACGTACACCATTGAGACAGGCAGTTTCTGTTTCTGTTTGGACTGACAAAATTCCTGTTGGATTAAATGTTCTAAGATGAATTTGGTATTTGGATGTGCAGTAAAAGAAAGAAAAGGATGGAAGAACCGCGCTCTGGCCTTTCCCTGGATAATCTTCCTTGCCAAGACTGGAGAGCTGAAAATTTTGTGGACTGACACAGTTTCTTATGTATCACTTCTAGCTGAAGTGAGTCCTCCCGAGAGCACTCTACAACATGACAGACAAGTGTTCCACTCACCTCCTCTAGTTGCTTTGCTTCCCTCCTTCCTCTGGAGATGGGTGAACCTATTGCTCTCTCCAGCATGTCATCCCACATTTCCTTTAACACTCTTGGAGAGCTGCCTGAGCATCACTCACTGCCCAGGTAATTAATTGGAAAGCCCTACCACTTTCTTGCTTTAAAAGGCAGAGATTTGGCTTTGTAGTGCTAATGGGATTGAATGTCATTTGTGGGATTTGCTTAATCATGGCATATTGACTTTCTGCCTAAATCAAATTACTTTTATCCATATTGATTGCACGGTTATAAAATCCCTGTGAAAATCTTTTTATTAAATGTTATAAATCTCCCTGCTAATACGATGTAAGTGCCCCATTGTTTTCACTTGGTGCTTTAATGAGCAAATCAGTTCTTGCAATTTAATCATACACTAAAGGCTGAAGTTACTGCTAAAGTGACTTTTCCTTTTTATTTAAAAAGGAAAAGCACTGTGCCACTTAAGTTTAAGACTGGGAAATTTTCACTTCTCCATAACCCCAGTCAGATGAAGAAGAGAAGACTCACACTACTCCAACCTTTTTACAGGCCACCCTGATCAAGAATACTAAATAATTCTATATAATTATAGTTATTACTTCTCTACTTAAGCTGTCCCTGGAATATTCCTATGCTAATGTCCACTTTCTGGCACAGAATCAACATAAAAAATGGCAGTTTCTAAACAGCAACATATATACATGTGGCACCAGAGTGCTTGCTCTGAGGGTGATGCTCAAGAGCAATGATTGTAATCAATCATTTTCCTGATGAGGATGTTCCCCCACAAAAACTGGCTGCACTTTTGAAAGAGCCACACAGACACCATGAAACAGTTTACCACAAATTCCCTCCTTGCTGAACACAAGTCCTGGTGCAAACCCTTTGAAGAAAATTATTGCCCTTTCAACCAAGAGCTTCCTTCACTGAAAGAAGATTTGACCTGCAAGCGTGTTTTCCCACACCAGCTTTCCAACAGCCCCAACATCAAGCAGGATTCCCTGGAGATCACTCATACAAGCATCACAATCAAACTCCCATGGACCATCATGTGTATGTGCAAGCAGCACTGGACTTGCTCGCTGATCTCCAGGGGCTGGCCAGAAGCAGTTCCTGTTGTATCAGAGTTCCTGGCCCCTCTGTTCCCAGGATTTACTCTGCTTCTCCTGGTGCACCTCCTCAAGGTGTACATGGGATTAAACAGCCAGAGCCAACAACAAGAAATGAAAGCCACCTCTGAGAGTATTTCTACTCTGAGATGCTGGGCTTGATCCTCAACAACAATCTGAACACAATCTCTCATGAATCATGAGCACTAAAATGTCTTTCTTGTTACTTTGATAAAAGGATGGGCTTTGTGGGCCCAGGGTTTCTAACATGTAGCTCCCCTCCCCTTCTCCTTCAGGGTGATGATCACCCTTGTCTTACTCTTTGGAGTAGACTATCTTCTTGCCTTTGCTCTTGCTCATCTTTTATTGCATGTTTGACTGATTATTTTTTCTCTCAGACAGTCAAACTATTGAAGTATTAGAGCAATTATTTTCAGCTTTTACTCAGCCACGGAGGTTGCTGCTTCTTTTTCAGACCTGAGGTACTTATGGCAGAAAATGCAGGTCTGATTTTTTTCCCCTGAAGAATTTTCTTTCCTGTTGCCCTGAAAAAAGACACTGCCTCTCCTCGTGGCTTCCTTTTCCCCAAGAGAATCTCCCATGCATTCCAGCATGATGAAAACCAGGTCTTTCTATTGTCACCTGGCCACGGAGTGCTCCTGCCCATGTACGACATTCAAGCAGGGCTGACATCCTCAAACATCCTCAAACCAGCGCCGGCAGGCGAGGCCACTTCCTCCGACACTGCTCCGTGCGCTCCGCTCCGTGCCCTCTTCCCTGGAGTACCCGTAGGGGCCCCCCGGGGGACCGCGAAAGTGGGAATAGGCTGGGAGAGCAGGGAGAGCCCCGCACAAGGGGCTGCACGGGGGTGCGCAGTGCCCGCAGTGTCCACCAGGCGGCGCAGTGCCCGCGGGGGTGCGCAGTTCCCGCAGTGTCCACCAAGCGCCGCAGTGCCCGCGGGGGTGCGCAGTGCCGGTAGTGGCCACCAGGCGGCGCAGTGCCCGCGGGAGTGCGCAGTTCCCGCAGTGGCCACCAGGCGGCGCAGTGCCCGCGGCGCCGGGTCGGGCCGGGCGGGGCAGGTCCGGGACAGGACGGGACGGGACTCGGGGCAGGGACGGGACGGGGCGGGCACAAAAGCGCCGGGCTGGGCCGGGCCGCGCGAGCGCGGGCGGGGCGGGCTGCGTCTGATCGCTCGGAGCGGGGCCGGTACGCGCGGCCGCCGCGGGGCTCGCAGGATGCCGGCGGTGCGGCGGCGCGGAGCGCGGGTGCTGCTGCTGCTGCGGGCGCTGCTGTGCGCGGCCTTGGGGCGCTGCTACAACGTGGACGTGGGACGGCCCGTGGTTTTCCAGGGTCCCAACGGGTCCTTCTTCGGGTACTCGGTGCTGCAGCACTACCACGACAGCACGCGGTGGTGAGTGGCGGCGATGCGGGCGGGATGCGGGCATGAATGCAGGCGGGGATGCTGGCAGCGGGAATGTTGGCAGCGGCGATTCTGGCAGCAGGGATGCTGGCAGCGGGGATGCGGGCGGGGATGCGGACGCTGCCGGCATATCCATCACCTCCGGCAGCCGCACCCGCGCCCCCTCGCAGGGGCCCCGCCGCTCGCCGCGCCCAGCCCGCCCCGCCGTGCGGTGACCCAGCGGTTCCGCGGGTGCGAGCGAGTCGCCCCGCGCCCGGAGGGGTTTCTTCGCGGGGATGCCCTTCCCGAACGGGCAACCGGCGCCCGGCGTCGTGGCATCAAGGTCCGGAACACCTGGCAGCTCGTCGCCTTTAGGGAAAATGCGCGGGGTGCGAGGGTGGTGGTCGTGCCGTGTCCGCGGGACGCGTTCCTGGTCGAGGTGACATCCAGCGGGGACGCTGGCCGGGCTGATATCCCGCACTCTGCCTGGCGAGGGACAAAATCCCTGCGAAGGCTGGAGAGACGCTTTCAAACTGCGAGGCGTGTGTGCCTGCTCTTGGCGTGAGGGACTGTAGAGAAAATGTCGATGTAAATTAAATAATAATAAAAAAAGTTGATAGAAAGTTTGTCTACATCTCAGAAAATTGTGAAGCTGGCAAGCTTCTTGTTTTCCTGTTGATTGAAAGGAGCTTTGCAGCATAGTCTGTCTCTTGTCTGGGTTAGAGGCTCTTTGTTAGAATTAAAACTGATTTCTCTTAATTGGACCCAGTTGATGTCGGCTGGTGCACTGCTAATGTGAGTAGGAGCCACTGCTGCCAGTAAATGGCCACAAAGCATGTCTTTATCTTTTCTACTTAGATATGGCCCCATGACTCAACTATTGCTTTTGGAACTTGGGTGCACTGTGGTATAAATAAATGTATTCATTCTGGCATCCACTTCTTTAAAAATGAATTTCTTTCACACCCTTTAGTTCACAAGTAATTCTATGCTCTGCCTTTCTCCATAGTGGCTTTCACAGAGCATTCATTTTTCAGGACTTATCAGAAGACTTGTTAGAGGAAAAGCACCCTTGAAGAAGGAAAGCTCTCAGTTTAATGCAATGCTTAACTTTGGTCAGGAACCAACGAAGGATGCAAAGGCTGAAAGCAACTTGTATTCAGCACAGATTGCTGAGGAGTCACAGTGATGTGAATGAAATGCTGATCTAGTGCAGCACAGTGGGGTGAAAATGATAGAATTTTTTGCTTTGTATGTAGGTGTCCATCGTTCTGATTGATAATATGAATTATCTTCAGATAGCACCTGCTGGTGTGATATTTTTGGAAGGGGAAGTAGACTAGGAAAAAGAGTCTCCCAAATATCCCACGTTGTTTGGAAACATGCTGGGCTATAATTGTTGGGCATGTGTCTGAAGGCAGGGGTCTGTTAGAAGTCTGGTGCTTGAAATTAAAATCTTAAGTTATGCATACTCCACTTGTTTGAAAATGGAGCTGATTCGTGGAGCTTTGGCTTGGGCACCCAGAGAAAAAAGCAAACAACAAACACCTGAGGTCATTAAATGTTTTTAAACAAAGAAGTTTCTGGCCCTAACACCCAGAAGGATTAACAGCAGCTGAACATGGTCAGCATCAGGGCTGTCAGAAATCTTGAGTGTGGTGGGAAGGCTCCTCTTTTCATTGTGGAACCAGGGAGTTTGCTTTCATGGGTACTTCCAAGTCTGATTCCCATCAGACCTTGGGATAAAAGTTTGGGAGGTATGTACTTTTTCACTTTCCTTGATCCTAATTTGCCATGTACAGTTGTGCCCTTAAAGTTTGCACTCATCCTGAAGGGCAGTGATGAATCTCACTTATAAGTATATGCAGCCTTCTCCCAGTTTTCTGAGATGCCACTCCCTCTACTCAATAAGCATATTCTGATTGCAAGCACATTTTTTTAACACTGCTACATAATAGACATTTAAAATGTTTAATGTGTTTCCTTTGAAAAGGTTAAAAGATCTGGCTAATCTTCCTTGACATTCAAAACATCAATAGGGCTGAACTCTTGTCACTGCCTTTAGTTATGCCCCCTTTAACTGGGCATAGAGGTCTCCAGCATTGTATAGTACTATTTTAAAACCATATTTATACTGTGCAAAATCTTGTGTATCCTTTCAGAGCATAAAGTCTCTGATTTCGAGTTTAAACTGATTACCATTTGCAGGTTACTGAAGTACAGTATACCATCCCAATCAGACTATCAGGTTTCTGTTGCAATGCTCTAGAGGTATTTCCTTAACTGACTTGTAGAGTCACTGGCTGATTTTTTATTCCCCCTTCTCTTTCAAATGTGATATTCTGGGGAAAGGCTGAAGTCTGTTGCAGGGAATGTGTAGTAAAAATGTTTTGTATTCTTCCCATGATAGCATT
Source organism: Pithys albifrons albifrons (assembly GCF_047495875.1). Taxonomy (NCBI): domain Eukaryota; kingdom Metazoa; phylum Chordata; class Aves; order Passeriformes; family Thamnophilidae; genus Pithys; species Pithys albifrons. The sequence continues at coordinate 50,687,013 of NC_092464.1, read as the reverse complement.
AAGCTTCTCTGAAGAGTTAGTAGGTTTATTGTTTGGTTTTGTGTGTCAGGTTTTTTCTCTCTTCTTACATAACCAAGGAAGGGCTATGATTCCAGTTTTCTCATGTCTGTTTAGCCTGTAAACTGCAATGGGAAGTAGTTAAGCTAAATTAACTTTAGACAGTGGTATTTTGGACATTCATGACTTGGCCAGTGAAGTGTGCACTGTGTGAGCCTGCAAAAATTGTGATCAATCTTATCTGCCCATCTAATATTGTTTAATATATTAATATTCTCTTAAGCATTTGAGTGTGTTCGGGGGTTTCTTGCTCTTTATTGCTTGAGGGCTGATACCTAACATGCTTCTGATCATGAGAGCTGTGATTGCTTGTCTGTGTGCTGAGGTGAGTGTACATATCTCTGTGTGTGTATGTGTGTATCTACATGTGTGTGTACAAATACATAGTCACTGATCCATATTGGAGTGGTATTTGTAATAGCTGGGCCTTCAGTGTTTCAGTTGTTTGTTTTCCAAGACCACAAAGGCACATGTCTTTATGGTCTGCTGCAGGTTTTCAGTAAACTGATTCAGGGTTTGGTGACTCTTCAGGATTTACAGCAGCCAAATATTCTTGTAGCATGAAAGAGAGAGGAGGGTATTTGGTTTGAAATATGACATCAGATTAAGGTGAATAATCAGGCTGCTAACAGTCCTTGACCCAGAAATGGTAGTGGAATACGGGTGTTCAGCCACTACAACAGTAGTGGAGCAAGTCAGTGCCTTTGACCTTTTCTGAAATAGTTCATTGCAGTGATGGTTCCATTTAGAAGCTGGTTTTGCACACTTTTTTATGTCTAGAACAATCTCCCATCACAGATGTGCTGAGGTTATTGTAATTCTGACAATGTCTGCTTTTCCTTCCTTAAATGGGCTTTATGGCTGTAAATCTTGACAGGTTTACTCAGTTACCCATCATTGCTGTTTTCAGCTGAGTAAGGAACCAGGTGGTTGTTCACATTTGGAGCAGAGACAAGCTGAAGTGCTTCTGTTCTCTGGATGTAATTTTGAAACTTGGACTAAAGACTCAAAAAATGACCCCAGACAGTTTAAAAAGAAACAAATGTCATTTTTTGCCCCAGTAAAAAGTGCTAATAATGTGAAATCTCTCATTGCTCTCTTTTAAAACAAGATGTTACTTTATTCTCTCTCCTTTCCCCTCTTTATTCCCACTTCTCACTGACACCCTCAAATCCCTCAGCAGGTCCAGGGTGACCAATTTATCCTTTCTGGCAAAATGATCTGGCTTGAGAAAGGAATGGAGTCAGTCTGGTTCCATGGTGTGCTGCTATGAGTTTTACGGTAGAGAACGAGTCTGTTTTCCTTGCTGATGTGTCATTCCCTCAGCCCTGCTCCTCACCAGATTGTGCTGCTGCTGAGTTCATCAAGGCTGTTGTGTGTCTCAGGCTGATGGATGTGGTGTGTGCTCACTTGTGTGCAACCAGGAGGAAGGGTGGGACACACCGACCCCGGGGTGGGTGTCATGTTCGGTGATACAAGCAGTGATGCTGTAGGTGCTGCTGTGGCATTCCAGGGGAACCTGAACTTGCTGTTGTTGGTCACAGATCATAGAATCGATTGGGTTGGAAAAGACCTCCGAGATCATCAAGTCCAACCCTTGGTCCAACTCCAGTCCCTTTACCAGGTCATGGCACTCAGTGCCACGGCCAATCTCAGTTTGAAAACCTCCAGGGATGGGGAATCCACCCCCACTCTGGGCAGCCCATTCCAGTGCCTGATTACTCTCTCTGGAAAGAATTTTTTTCTGCTCTCCAACTTCAATTTCCCCTGGCAGAGCTTTAGCCCATGCCCCCTTGTCCTATTGCTGAGTGCCTGGAAGAGGAGACCAATCCCTACTCTGCATGTAATGGATGAAATGCTGGGGTTTTTACTGCGAGTACATGGGGGTTTTATTGCAAGTAACACAGGTCTTTCTAAAGGGAAGAAACTCAAGTAGGATGTGATGGCAGTCCACCCTCCTCTGGTACTGCTTTTGCAATCAGCTCTGGCATGTGAGGATATTTAAAGACTTTTTTCCCTGCCACTTAACATTGCAGTGAGGTGAGGTACCTACAGCGCCCAGTCCTTGAGCTGTGATTGCCAAATCACTGCTGATATTGTAGGCTGGTGCTTCATGTGTGTGGTATCTCTCCAGCTGCTGGTCAGCTCTGTGTTTTTCATCACTGTTCTCTTGTTAAATACAGTACTTATTTTCCAAATCTGTATGTCTCGAGGGTCAGTCACCAGTGAAGTGATTCTTACTGTTCTATGGGAAGTAATTTTAAGGAGGTGTGAATTTCTCTGTGGCCAAGAAAGCTTCTTGTCATCCATTAATATTGGCTGCTGTGACTCCGGGAATGGAATGGTTTCTGGTGTTGCTGTTTCAGTTGAGATGAAAGGGTTTCTTCTTGATTGTGTGAGTATGAATGCAAGAAGGGAGGGTTAAGTGGCCCTTCTGCCTGCTGATCCTTATTTTGGTTTGGGCACCAATATTTTTTTCACAGAACCAGTGGGATGAGGCTGTTGCTTACAGATTTCTGTGCACCTCAAGCAAAAGTGATCATAAAATAGCCCCAAAATCCACTTATCCTGCCCTCAGTTGTCTTCTATAGGAAGAAATCTCTTGAGGGGATTTCCCCTTCAAGGTATCTTCAGGCAGATATTCACAAATGTTCTAGGGGTGTCCCACAGAACAGTGTGGTTGTGGTGAGAACCTCCACTCATCAATAATCTCTGCAGAGTATTATCCACTTAGTAAGCCCTTTGGCAAAAGGCTGGAGAACTGCTGGTACTTTCTTGCTGACAGCCCAGGTAGTCCTATAGCAGTGCTGGAAATCTGTACCACAGAAATCAGACTATTTTAAACAAGTGCAGCTGAAACAAGAGTTAGTTGGAATATGATGGAAAGTTGGACTTCTGCTGCCTGTATTTGTGTCTTCAGTGTTTGTGCCAGGCAAGACTCCACAGCACTGAAATGTGAGAAGACTAAGAGACTCTAAGGGTTTGATTTGCAATGTATTTCTGGATTGATATGGTAAGACTTTCTCTGCAGTGTTGTTTCATAGAACCTCAGAAGATTTCAGAGGTGTTTGTTTTGCTCAAGGAGTCCCAAAATATTTAGGTGGAAGTGAGTCTTCTATTTCAGGCCTGCTGAAAAGTCTCATGACAGTTCAATAGGTGAATTTCTTACAACAGTTAAGCCATTAATATACAAGAACTAGTGGAAGAGTAAGCAAGTCTTTATGTTGACAAAGGAAATATACCAGTCTCAAACCTTTAAATAAAATGAAAGTAATCGGTAGATGACAAATGCCAACCAAAAAACATGTGAATCAACAAACCCCCTCCCATTTCCCTGGAGGTAACAATCTCAGGACATGGGTGAGGATGGATCATGCCAGATGGAACAGGAAGTCTGCAGAGGTTTCAGCTGCTGGGTTTTAGGTGACATAGTGTGTGATGTAGGTGAAGTATCAAATTTGAATGAATGACCATTCAGGGCAATGCAAAATAGATTTGCTTTTGGCACACATCACTCGTTGCTTCCTTCTGCACAGCCCACATGAAGAAATGTCAACCAACATTTTCTTTTTGAAAGGTGTATTTGCTCAAGACAGCGGTATTATTTGAGCCAGTAGCCTATTCAAATGTTAATTATCAATTTTTCCCATTTGGCTTTTTAAAGAGAGCTGAAAAGTCTGTGTAATTTAGGCTCCATCATGTCTCTATTTCATGCTGCATCCAAGAGTTCCTTGTGCCCTCGTTGCTGAATCGTATTTACTTTTCTTAGGTTAGAGCAAAGCTTCTTTTAAACTGGAGGTAAGTGTGACCTACATTATCTGATTGTTTTAGCAGGTCATAGAAACAGTTCCTTGCCATTTGCAATTTGAACTTGTAAGTCTTTAAGCTTGCAATATTTATTTTTGTTAGACCTCATGAATGTCAGTAAGTGAATGATAAGCATTCATCGCCTGTGTAAATGAAATGACTGGCATTTGATGTTTTGCTTGCTAGGCAGGCCTAGTGGGATTTGCATTTGGAACTATTATTTCAAGCTCCTTTGCACTTGCTCCCCAATGTGTGCAGGCTTTGTAGCTTTTAGCAATTTAAGTGTTTTGTACGTTAATTCTTCTCACTTGTGAAAACAAGACGTGCGTTGTAGGGTGCAAGAGTGCAACCCTGTCAGAATTCTCCACATGATACAGCCTAGCCCAAGAAACTTCAGGGAAAATGATCGCTGAATGTAGGGGTTTCTCTTCTTCTTGTAAATATATCAAGGGCCACGGGATAGTTTTGTTGTATCCCATGTCTGGGGAGTGGAGCTGTGCTGCTGCTTGTTACAGATGAGGCTTTGGTGCAGGAGAAGCTCTTCCAGATGACTCAGGTTGACTCTGGATGCTTTCACACTGTGTGCCTCAGATCTCCTTGTGTTTACTGGGATGGTGATGATGGATGGTGGTTAGAGGTGGAACTTCAGAGGATGAAGGGAAAGTTGTTTCAAACAGGGGAAGCATCAGTTTTGGGACTGGTGCTGGGCTGTCCATCTGTGCCATGGGAAGTCTGTGTACACAGACTGACTTTGCAGCAGTAGCTCTTTATCCCTTTAGTGGCTAAACCAAGAGCAGTGTGTCCTTGGTCAGCTCTACCTCCCAAGTACCAGGCTGGGTCTGTGCACAGGAGTGCTGGATCCTTGGCCTTTTACAGATGGTTGCCCTTAGTTCTGCCTTGGGCTTAACTTCAGTGAGGATTTTTTTATGTGCAGAAGTTCTGTCATGCCCAACAGAGCAAGAGCATTGCACAACTGTTACTTAACTACCTGGTAGTCCCCACTGCCCTCCCTGGATCTGCCTTCCTCCTGCTTAACCTCCATCCTCATCCTCATGTACCTAGATCTGGGCTCACAACCAGTTGAGAAAGATTGTCCCTTTAATGAGGAGACAGTGGAAGGATTCCCTTAATACCTGTGATTCCCTTAATCCTCCTGAAAAGGCATCCCTTAGGGCATGAGCAGGTAGATGCCAGCTTGCTAAACAGTTTCAGTGGATCCTAACACAAGTGATTAAAAAGTGCTCATCATCTTTCATGGTCAGAGCTGGGCATTGGTGCTTCCCAGAAACAGTAGGTTTCATGTGGGATGAAAAGTCCAAGTCAAGTGTTTACAGCCTCAAGGATAAATGCTGGCTAATAGCAGTGCATTGTGGAAGAGATTTACTTGTATTGCTGGTTGAGTTTTTTGCTGTTGTTTTTTAAAGCTGTCATGACGAAAAGTGTTCTGAGAATGGGGTGCCTCCACTTTCTAAACAATCTTATAAACCTTGGGCTGGCTCAAGGATGCAGATTCAGATTTCATCCTCTTTGTGGGTGTGTATATCAGCTCTGGATTAATAGGGGTGTAGCTAAAACTGAGGAAAAATGGATGCAGCTGTCCATGCCAATGCTTTCCTAAATGCTTTGGGGGGTGTGTGGTGAGGGTGTGTCACTTTAAATGTGTTATAATCCTAATGGAAATTTAATTTGTTGAAGTATTTATGCCTTCAGTGTGGAAAAATGCCTTTATTGCGGGTGGTGTTTTCAGTCTGTGGGTCAGTCTCATCATTTTACAAGGCTGCTGAGAAAAATGCTTTTTCTGAGGAAGCTCTAGCAATGTGAGCCTTGGTGGTGTGTTTGTTTTTTTTTTATTTTCTCCTGAAATTAATCACTTGTTACTTTGCTTTCATTTTCCAGGGTCTTGGTTGGTGCTCCCAGGGCAGACTCTAAATACAGCACCTCTGTTCAGTCCCCAGGAGCAGTGTTTAAATGTCGAGTCCACACCAACCCTGACAGAAGATGCACAGAACTGGATATGGGACGAGGTGGGTAGTTCCCATGCTTTGGGACAGATGGAGGGAACCAAAACAAAATCCAAACCACATGCCTAGAATCCTCTTGCCAGCTTCAAATTGGCCCCAAAACACTGAGAGGGAACCATCAGCCTTTCCTGATGGATTTTGAGCAAAAGTAGCAAAAGTGTCTTATTTTCTTCAGCATCACAAAATAACATCCCACCTGGTGCTGCTGTCCTCCCAGTGGCCTTGCTCTGTCTTGCCAGTGAATAACCAGGTAAAGGTGGATTTTTCCCTACTTACATTAAGCTGCTGTCATTTTTTCACCTGTTTCAGTGTGACTTTGCAGTGTGTTGGTGGCTGTATGAGAGGTGTGAAGTGCTGCTTTCTGCTCCAGGCAGTGCTGAAGGATGGGTGCATGGGATGACCCCAAGGGTGGGCTCATGATATCTGGGATTATTAGTAATGTGGTGGTCTGTGGGTTGCCCCATAATGCAGCAAATAATTCCTTGAGTTTGGCTTTTCTGCCAAAATGCTCTCGGTGAGAGATGTGCCTGTACACTATTGCATGTGCTCAGGTTTGACTTCAGTTTCTCTGATGTACTGTCTGAGTCAGGGGAAGGTGGAGTCCTAAAGTAAAATTTTGATTTAAAATCTCAGGCTGGATAATGATGGTGAAGATTGAAGCCTTAATGTTTTGATTTTCTTGGTGGCATGTTGCTTTCTCTGCCTTTAAAAAAAGGCCTGTTAGTAGTGTTCATCTTTTCATACTCACACTGAGTCAAGTAGAATTTCTGTTTATGAAGCTTACATGTGTTAAAACAGTGTTTTGGCTAAGTGATTTGTCCTGCTACTGTAATGTAAACTGTCATGGATTTGCGAATGCTGCCTGACAGGACTAAGGATTTCATCCTTGTTTTTTGTTAAGTGCTCCCTATCTCATTTTCAAGACTAATTTTGCTTTGATTGCATTCTGGAGGCAATCTGATGTTGCTCCCATTGACTTGATTGTTTGATGGTTTATTCAAGTTATGCTGGGGATGTCCTGTAATAGGTGTTGGGGACAGAGTCTGTCCTCAGCTAGGTATGTGTGTGGTGCCTATTAAGACTGAGAGCATTGTCCTGATTAATGCATTCAAGAACTAATGATCAGGAGGAAAGGAAAGCACCATCAGAATATTTAATGAGCAATCTCTTTTCCTGTTGGGATTCTTTGGCGGGTATTTAAAACTCATCCCTCTTTGCTTTGGTGCCTTTGCCTTCTCTCTGTAGGCAATTCTCGGGGTGTGCTCTGTGGGAAGACCTGTAAAGAAGACAGAGATGATGAATGGATGGGCGTGAGCCTGGCTAGGCAGCCCAAGGCTGGTGGAAGTGTGCTGGTAAGTCCATGCTTTCCTTTGATCTCATTAAAACTGTTGCTGCTGTCTGACTGTCATGCTCAGCATTGTCAGGATTAATGTGTCTGGCCATGGCTGATGGAGGGCAGAGTAAGAGGCAGCAGATTCTGTCGTCCCTTCCTTTAAGCAGAAGGCAAAGGGACCTGCAGCTAGAAGACTTGATTTATAGAGGGAGGATTCCAGGCCATTACACCTGACTCGTGTGACCCAAGGACTTTCTCCAAAACCTGGGGGATTATATCTTTGAACCAAATTAATAGAACTTTGCCTGGGAGGTACCTGCTATTTTGTTCTCTGTGTAGTTTCCCTGTGTTTATGTAGGGAATGCATTTTCCTTGAGCTTATGTATTGTGTGTCAGAACTTACAAGATAAAGTGTAAAATGCATCTTTGTGGCTGTGTTTTCATTTATTTATATCGGTTACCTGTTACCAGAGTAACCCTGACAACAATCTAATTCTAGACACTCCTGTTTGTGAGTAGGAAACTTTCAGTCAGCCCCATCTCTCCAGTGGGATAAGGGACTGCCCTGGTATGTGGCATCACACTGGCAAAAAGCTGCCAGTGAGAAAGATCTTGTACAGAGTTTGCTGTGCCAACAACCTGTGCAAGGCAAGAGGATAAAGCTGTTTCCCTCAAAAGTTGTTTTTTTTTTATATCTGCTTATAGAGTCCAAATGGTTATGCCTCAAATCCTTGCACACCAACTTCCCTGTGAGGGAGCAGGTGGGTCTGATGCACTTTTGTGACAGTACTGTGGTATTTTATCCCACCACTGTCTCTTTTGGATACAGCTTGCCAGTGTTATAGGGGCTGGCTTTACTTTTCTTGGATGTTTTAATAGTGGTTAGAGGAGAAGGGGAGAAAGAGGGGTATAAATAACATACACTGTAAACATGTACAGCACGAAATGAAGGCTTCCATGGCAGTGGAAGCAATTCCTGTTTTCAAGGGTTAGTTATCCCGAGATCTGTATGTGTGCTCATGAAAACTGAGGAGTAACTTGCACTGAGGGTAACGCTACCCCAAAACACAGCATCCCCTTCATTGCTCAGGCATGAGACTGAACTAGACAAATCCATCCTAATCCACTTTCAGGAGGTGGCTCATACACTCTTTTAGGCAATGCTGAAACATTTTTGTCAAAATTGCGTCTAAATGGTTTTGTGTGTTTCGGTTCAAAGGGAAAGATGTTGCAGCTGATGCTTAGGGGTCGTTTCCCCAGACAGAAGCAGCAATGAAGGGAATGCTGGTGGTGCAAAAAGCCAGGCAACTACCAAGGATGGGGCTGGTTGCTGGCTGGCTGAATGGAGGCTGCAAGGGTGAGAGACATGGGAAGGCTGTGAGGCTTAAGCTGGGGCTGAGGGGATGGAATCTTCACACATAAAGGAGGTTAAAACTGAAATGTAGCTAAAGTAAGATATGCCGCTGGGGGTGTGCTTATTTCAGTGTGAAGCTGGTAAAATGTCTCCACAAGTGACAACTGATTTAAAGCAGTCCTAACCCAGCCTTCTGACAAGATTATGCTGCTCCTCACCAAGCAGATCATATCCAGATGCTCACGGATATTTAAATATATAATTCTCATTGATATTTATAATCAAAACACTTGCTCTTAAACTACCAATTATATATTTGTCCACATCTGTGTGGAAATAAAACAATGAATGCAAACAGATTCCTTTTTGGGTGGAAATTACCTGCCTGTTTCAGGTTATTGTAACTCTGTTTTGAGATAACTTTTTACTGGAAGAGATTTGTGACTTTCCCACAAGCAGATGATTTTTAGTGCACGTGCTCTTCTAATTTCAAGATTCAGTATTTTGTTGAAATGTAGCTTTTCTTTGAAGCCCCTTTGAGAAACTGGTGTTCTGAGAATGAATGTGCATTCACAGACATATTTGCCAATTTGTAGTTTTTTAACAAAATTACTAATTGAATCTCTTTAGTTAGGAGTGTGTGCAGTCTATATTGTCAGACATTATACCTCTGTTTACTGCATCTCTTACAGGGATTCCTTTAAGTCAGAGTAATATCTTTGTGCTCAATAGCCCTGGATGGATTTCTTGTTGGGTTTTTTTTTTCCTGTATAAGTGTACTCACCTGTGTGAAATATTCATGCTCATGAGGTCCTGTATTAGGTTACCTGGTTCCACAGTTTAACTGTGCATTGTGTAAAGAAGTTGTTGCTTTTGCTTTGAAACTGCTTAATGGCCTAAATTTTTCTCTTATCAGCCTTCCCCAATTGCCTGACAAGTACCAGCTTTAGTGGAGAGGGTGGTAGGGAAGATGAGGAGTGTATCAGGGGGGTTTTGCTGGTGCGTGGTAAAACATGGGTTGTATTTGAGCCCATATTGTGCCAGGTTGTTACTAAAGCAGAGTTTTGTGGTTTTGTGTTTGTGTGACAGAGTAAATAGAAAGGCATCAAACAGTGAGGATGTGAAGAAATGAAGAAGTAAGATTAAATAAGAAAGTTTCCTGTCCTCAGATATACTATCAGTCCATCTTTGCATTAATCTCAGTACTGCAATAATGCAGCTGAGATTGCTAGGTCTTTCCAAACTGAAACAGTGAAAGTCCTCCTTTTACTTTATTGGGAGAGGAACTGGGGACAGTGCATTATGATTTGGAGATAAGCCACATCCTTTAATCTTGCTTTTCCTAAAAAACTGCAACTTATGTCATTGTGTTGCTCTTCCTGTGGTGCAAACCCCATGGCTGCAACAACATGCAAAAAAGCCAAGTGTCTGCAGTTCTGAAATGGCCTGTTCACTATAATGCAGTGTCAGCCATCAATAGATAACTCAGCTTGCTTTGCTCAGAAACATTTTGTTTTACTTCAAGGGTTAGCATCATTTCTCCCCTGTTGCATGGTAGAGCTGCAGCCTGTGCCCTGGCAGAGCTACTGAGTACCAAAATGTGCTGATGGTTTCCTTGTTGCACAGGGACCCACCTATAGCTTGGATCTAAAACAGGGTGCTTAGGCTGGCTGTCAGTTGTTTGTAAACACCTTAAGGAAAAAACCCAACACAATAAAACTTGCTCCACAGCATCAAATTCAGGTGACTCTGTTCCAAAGACCTCTTCAGATGTGTTATCAAAGAAGGAAGGCACCAGCCACCTTTGGTAGCACATCACCTTGCCTCATCAATGTTGGATAATGCAGGACAGTGTACTGTACTCAACTCTAAACACTTTTGGGAAGACAGGAACACCAAAAGCAGCTGTGAACAAGCTTTGTCATGGCAGTGAGACAAAGGTGCTGGCTGCAAAGAAGTGAATTGTGAGTAGAAAGAGGGGCTGCTGAGCTTCTGACCATTGGGAAATATCAAGTTCTTTAGCTGTGGCACAGGGCATTCTGGTCAAGCCCTGACTCAGATAACTAATCGGGAGCTTATTCCATGGAGGTCCACAGACTGAGGCAGTCAATGGTAAACTATACTGTGCCTGAATACACGTCATGATGAAGGTACAGAAAAGTGATCATTAAAGAACCAGACAACTCAAAATCCAAGTCCAAAGAGATTAGGTAAGTGTGCCCAGAAGTGCTAGACTGAGCCCACAGCTTCGAGTTGATTTTGAACATACTTCTTATCCAGCAGCAGCTCTTTCTCTTCTTATGTTGTTCTGTCTTTCTTGGCCTCTGTACCTCAGTCCTGAGCAAAGCCACCTGCTTGTGATGAAATGCTCCTGCTCTCTCTGACTCTGTCGTTTGTGTTCCTCTGGGACAGATTAGTAGGTTAATTTATGTGAGTCCCTTGTAGTTTCCGAGATATAAAATGTTAAGGAATTTACAGTACCACAATCCTTTGTTTCCATAATTTTAAAAAATACTCTTGGTCTGTTTCCTTTCAAGCTTATATCCAGAGTTGGGATTAACTTGACTGTCACTTTAATGGTATGTGTCTTTACAGCACTGCCTATGAAAGGGCTGTACATGTGTATATTTGTGCTCAGAGCACAGATCCATCAGGAGAAAAACTGTTTCACAGTTTTGCTGAAACCAGACCTTTCGTATGTTACTTTTTTTTCTTGCTGTTGAATTTTGAATGAGGCGCACAGGGATTGAAATCACAGCTAAAAAGGGAGTCTCCAAAGCTGCTCTTTGCAGTACTTCCCACGTGCATTTAGCAGTGGAGCAGGATACCCACAGAAGCATCACAGAACCACAGACTGTTCTGTGTTGGAAGGGACCCACAAGGATCATGGAGTCCAACCCTTAAGTCAATGGCCCACACAGGGGATTGAACCCATGACCTTGGCATTATTACAACTAAGTTTTAACCAACTGAGCTAATCTCAGGGTCATCCTTTTTATCCGGGCTGACAGTCTGACCCTCGTGTGGTGTAGAACAGCCCCCAGAGCCCCTCCCTGCCTCTCTGTGATAGCCACCATTGGGTGGGATGTGCTTCTGCTTGGGCACTGGAAGTTAGGAAAGCAATAAATACCAAACTCCAAATTCAAGCTTTTGCACACCTGATTTTGCTCTGTGAGAATAGTATTACCTGTTTCTGTCTTTTTGGAGGTAAGGGGCCCCTGTTGATGGCTGGATTTGAGCTTCCCGATAGTTGATATACTTCCCAGTTCCTTTACTGGAGAGATGACACACCTGTGCCTGCATTAGGGATGGATATAATTCTTAACAACCTTGAGATGCTCCTGTAGGCAGCTCTGAGGTGCTGAGGCAGGAAAGTGGGGTAGCACACAGGGGTGGAGGACTGAGGGTGTCTCATCTGGGGGGGGGATGGGGTCAAATGTGGGTTTCGTAAAGGGGGCTGATGCAAAGCTTTGAGGAAAAGAAGTTTTGTAGCATAGAGGCTAAGCCTTAAATGATATAAATTGACACATCTACAGTGACTTCAGTGTAGACTCACACCAGCTGGAGATACAGCCTGACATGTGCTCAAGTTCAGAGCCCTTACTGTTTCACATTTCCTTTTCTTTTATTCTGAGTAAACCCTGAGCATGAGGCAACTTGTGGTTGGTCTGGCAGCAGTGCAGTGTCAACTTTTGGAGCAAATGGGTTCTGGGAAGGTGTGAAGCAGGCTCTACACTGCTTGCATGTATGCCTGTGCACAGCAGTTGTGCTGAGCAAGTGTCCTGTTCGCGATGATCTCACCCTTCACTGTGAAAGGAAAGGTGCTCCGACCTCTGCAACTCATCTACACCTTTGCTAATGTTGCCACTCTCGTTGCTGCAAAATCTCTAACATTTTCACTTAAATTCATTACCAGTAAGCAAGGCTCAGAACATCTCTCACCAGAAACAGAGCTGCCTTTCCTCATGGAAACAAGCCTTTGACTGACGCATGCGTTCTCTGATGGCATAACTTTCTAATATGGTCTTAGTTACCAAAGTGTTCTCGATGTCTTTATTTTATTTTTTCACCTTTTTCTGCCTTGGATGTGTTCTGTTACTGCATCTTTAGGTAGAAAAGCTTTGCTCTCTGAGAGGATTCATGTACACTAAGAGATCTTGAAATCTCCACCGTGGGCTGTGTCTTGCTCTGAAACCTTTTGTTTTCCTAGTCATGCACATATGAAGACTGAGATCTGAGCTGCCAGGTCAGGCAGTGTCCTGAGTTGCAGAAGATAACAGTGAGAAGATATTTAATCTAGAACGAGTGGAATGTTAGGAGAACACTGTGGGGTTGTGGGGCTGTGGGGCAAAAGTGATGCTGAGTGGTCATGTTGGTGTGTGCTCTGCCTTAGTGAGATGGCTCTCCTGTGACTCTGGGCTAATAACCCTGTGATATGATCTGTTTAGGCATGTGCACACCGCTGGAAGAACATCTACTACGAGACAGAGTACATCTTGCCCCATGGCTTCTGCAACATCATCCCTCCCAACCTGCAGTCCAACGGGAGGAAGCTCTTGCCCTGCTATGAAGGTGAGGATCGTGGGGCCATGAGTTGGGCTTTACCTACCTTGCTACACGACTACAGTAGCTCTCACTGCTACTTTTTTTTGTGTGTTTTTTTTGGTAATGTGTGGCTGCCCAGGGGCACAGCTGGGGTGGCACCTGGCTTTTGGCTGAAGTTGGGAGAGTAGCACAATGACTGAACGAGTCCTGTGACTGGTAAAGGGCATGGTTGCACTTTACTGGAGGATTAATAAGTTTCTGAACTGTGTTTTTAAAGCACCACCTCTCTCCTAGCATAAATAACAAGAAGATACTGATCTGAGCTTGGCCTCTTATGCTTCACTGTGTCACAGACTAAAACTTCTGAATTACGTTGCAATCATGAACCGATCTGCCTGTCATATGGAAACACTTTAATTTTTGTGTTGTGATTTATCAGAGGATTAGGGGGTGGGGCAGGGGCAAGGCTTCCTTTGCTTACTTTGAGATACTTCTGCAGCAGTTTGTACTAAATCGCTGCTGTGTTTTGGGTGTTCTAAGGTCCTTGTTTAGATCCTCCAAAGGTCTGGGTGTGAGACAGAGGCAGAGGGAGGGCTCCAGCTCTGAGCCATGGCTGTGCCTGTTGACTCTGCTCCAAATTCACATGCTAGCATTATGATTTCCCCCTCTCTGGTGCATGTGAGACCCTTGTTTAGTGTTTTCTTTTTTAAAGACTTGAGAAGACTGCCTCCTTGGCCAAGACCAATTAACTAAACTAGAGGCACAAGTGTATTGTTAGGTAGAACATAGGGTATCTCCTACAATTTCTTAGCCTAGAGGGAAGGATGTTGGGGAAAGCACCCTCTTGCTTTTTCCTTTCTGTCCTGGGCATCATCTTTTGCTTCTCGATTGTAGGAGCCTGAGGAAGTGTTGGAGTTTGGAGAGCAAGATGTTCTTGTTGTGGTCAAGAACTCTGATTTTATTTACTTACTTGCTTTTATCCATTTGCCCTCCTGTCCAAAGTTGGCAGCAGTCAGCAGTAGGCATGCTGCTAACATTAATATGTGGAAGAGGGATAAGGCAGTGGATGTCCTGGGAAGTTTCTCTGCTGCTGGCAAGTGGCCGTGTTCTAGCTGGGTGGCCTGTGAAGGCAGCTGTGACAGAACTCTCTCCTCTTCATGCCTACTCTTTGTTCTGAGGTGTCTTCCCACCTCTCTCTTGGCTTTGCCTGAGGATCTGACACTGTGAACCTGCACACCTGGAGATGGCATGCACTTGTACCCTAAGCATTTCCCACCCCTGAAATGGTCATTATTTGATATGTGAGAAGGTTTGAGGGTCTTGACCCAGCCATGCCAGCTGCTGTGCAGCAGAGTACAAATAAGCTTTGTAAGCCTTCCTGTTGAGTGTTGTCCTACTGTTTTTGCACTCCTCTCTCCCTCTGCTCTCCTTGTTACTGTCAGCAAAATCAGGATAAGGCCTCACACTGATGTCATACACTGCAGATCATCCAATATTAACTTTATGGTCACTGTGCACACAGGGGGATGCTGCTGGGGCTCCCTCTGAGCTGCTGCTCCTGAGCTGTCACTGCTCCTGCACCACCTCAAAAGGGACTTGCCTGAAGCTGTAGCAGGGAGGTGGTTTCTGGAAGAGACGAACCACTTGTGTTTGTGTGTGCGTCATGTCTTTGGAGTAAAATTGCTGTTAATCTGACAGGCTATTTGCCAGGAATTGCTAGAAAATAGAAATGTGTGGGCCTAGTACACGCGGAGCAGCCAGTGGAAAGTTGGCAGGGTTGGTGCAGTAAGACGCTGGCTTAATTTCACGGCATGCTGAAGTGAAAACTGAAAGTTTGGGAGTGATTTCCACCCAGCTCCCTCACCCCATCAGACATGAAATCACAGTGTCACGAGGGATGGCTGCATTTGCTTACGCCTGAATCTTTAAATTGCAGTAAAACAAACTCAAAGAGTGAGATAGCTGTGGTATGTCACACATAGAAGAGTTCACTAATCAAGGTTTGCTGTGAAATAAGTTTGCAGGCACCCTTGTAGCTCTTTTCTTTCACTTGCTGGAAGGAGCAGAAGGAATTTTCCTCCATGGACACTAATGAACAACTCAAGCCTGAAGTGCCTCTGCACCCATTGCTGGGAGGGTACGAGAGCCGTGGCTACAAGCCCTGCTTGCCTTCCCTTCGGGGGATTCCCGTGCTCTCTGTGTGCAGATGGGCGCAGGCAGTATGTTGCCGCTCCCACTAGCCCGACTGGAGCGTGGCAGAGGTGATACACCTGCCCTGGAGGGGAGCTGGGGCCACCTCAGGCTCCATCCGTGCAGGAAATGGAAATTTCCTGACTAGATGATAGTGGTGCAACAGCATAGTAGTCTCAAACCATCTTATTCTTGTCTGGCTTCTCTGAAAGGAGTGACAGAAGTCTGGAAGGGATTGAGAGGAAAAATGAGATCAACGGCAAGCCTAATACTTAAATGCAATTTCTCTGAGTAGGAACTAATCAGGTTTAGATGAGCTGGATGTCTTTTGTGGTGTAGCTGACGTATGGAGCCACAGTTTTCCAGGCAACGCTTTCAGTTGGTTGTTTTCCCCATAGTTTTAAAGTGTTTCCAAAAAAAGAAGCTGCCTCTTCATTCCCCCAGTGCATTCAGTTTGCAAAGAAGGGTGACTCTGAGAGGCAGTCCTGCTGATGGGGAGAGCTGGAATGGTTTCTTCCTCCTCTGTGGTAAGAGCTGGTGGTGGCTGTGGGAAAGGCTGATGATCTCTTTGGTTAGTAAATGAGGGGAACAGCACATGTTCACATGCCTTGCCTCCAAAGGGATAAGTTTTCCCACAGGGTCCAAACCACTTTTGATTTTCTGGGAACCATCTCTGCTTTGTGGTGGAAATTCAGCATCACAGTAGGTCAGGATGGTTACTACTGTTTCTTCCTGGAGTAGTGAAATATAAAGACAGGAGTGAAAAAGCTTTCTGTGCAAATGACAGTTTGTGTCATTTGTGTCATCTGTGAAGATGCCAGATACAGGCTTTTATTGCACTCTGGAGCTTAACCAATTTATAGCATTGAAATTTATTTAGAAACTCACAGAGAGGTTTGTTCAGAGAAATGGAGGGGCCTTCAGAATCATCATACATCAAAGCTTTTTCCTTTTATTTGTCCATTGTTTTATACAATTACTCCTTCCTTAGCCTCACTTGTCTGGTAACTTGAGGTCATCCTGGCTACAAACCACTACCATCTTCTCTTTTTTTTGCTTTTTCTATTATTCATGGCACATCTTCAAAGTTGCACAGGCAGCAACCTCTTCCAGACGGGACCTCATCTTGCTGCTTTGCTCTCAGCTGTTGCTGCAGCAGTTCAGTGGTTTGCAGTCTGTGTAATCAGGGCTGCACAACAGTTTGCAGGCAGGCAAGAAAGAACAGTAAAGAAGTGTAGAAACAACAAATCTGCCCATGACAGCAGTTACTGCCTGGGGCTTTGTGGAAACTAATGGATCTAAACCTCGGGCAAAGGTTGCTATTCAGGTGTGCAAAAGGTGTGAGCTGATAGAGTAACTGCACAGTTTCCATGTGGTTGATTGCTTCACTTCATGGATTGATGGCTGCATTATATGAGTGACAGGTGTCACTACTGTGCACTGAAGTGGAGGGGGAGGTAGAAGGATTCTTGCTTTTCATCCCTTTAGGGTTTATCCATTGCTTGTGAGAGGCAGACTGGCTCTAGGGAGGAGACAGAAGTCTGCGATGCTGAGATGTGACTGCCCAGGATGGGTGGCTGCTGTGGCTGACCCTGAGTGCATGGGTGGAAATGAACCCTGCTTGGGTGTGGAAGTGGACACGTGCCACTGCCATGGGTGGGCTGACAAGGAGAGTGAATTTGTGCTGAAAGGGTTAGACTGGAATCCAGGAGCCCAGTGTCTGCCCATACTGGGCTGCTAGCTCCCTGAGGAAGACTGCATCTGTCTTGAACCCCCTGAAAGTGTGATCCTGATCTCTGCTGTATCAGTAGATCTTTAAATTCTCAAACAGCTGCAGTGTCTGAGGTGTTTGGGACTCTGTGCTTCCATTTCCACTCGTAAAATGTCACTGTCCTTGGCAGTGAATGCTGGAGCAAAGAAGGGCCTGAGTAATGGAAGAAAGCAGATGTCACCCCAGTCTTCAAAACAGGCAGCCAAGAAGGCGTTCAGTATTTCAGCCTTCTCTGCAACCTCTGTTGAAAGAGTCCCTGTTTCCATTCAATAGCGGGCTCACATTTTCCTTAGTATCCTTTTGTTGTTGATGTATTTGAAGAAGTCTTTCTTGTAACCAGATTTAATTCCAATGGGCCTTGGCCTTCCTCAGTGCATTTGTGTGTTCCATGCGGTGTAAGGGTGGGAATCTTGCTGTAGCGAAGGCAGCCCTTTAGGACATGCACAGAATTATTTTTCAGAAAATCCTAGAGGGAGAAAGCTCCTCTCCTTGGCTTTCTGAATGAAAAAAAACGTGCACATCAATCAAAATAAAAATACTTTTTTCCCCAGGCAAGGACTGCCTGGCTCTGTGAGAGGCTTTATGTGGTGAGCTAACAATTCAGAGCCCCAGCAGTTCCCGAATAGCTGTGGGCAAATATGGGCGTCAGTTCTCAGTGGAATTGTGCATTCCCACTAGGAAACCCAACTGTGTTTCTGGCCTTCCTGGTCTGCTGGGACACACATCTACTTTAGCAGGACCCTGCCTTGGCCAAGGGCATTAGGCATTTGGACTGTAATTTGTGGATCAAGACTCTGTTGTGCATGGTCTCCAACTGAACCTCACCCTGTGCATTTGGTATGACTCAGCAAGTTTCTGAAAATCTGAATATATTTATGACATTAGGAAGAGACTATATATAATATAAAAGGGAGAATGGTATGTCTGTGTGTGAATATGTCTACATACAGTGTTTTGAAAAAATTCTCTCAGAACATAGCAGTTTTTATAATTAATTCCTTTTGGTCTTCAATAAGATATAATTCAACTCAAAGGAACTTGTTTGGTTCCATAGAGGCAATTTGCTTATCGATTTCATTAAAGTTTTTATCATTTAGCAATGAGTTAATGAGGCTTAAAAAATTTTCACAATTATCAGATTATATGGCAATGGGATTTTTTGAGCCTGAATTACTACAATATACAGAAAGTGGTAATAGTATGATAGATATTGGAAAATAATGCTCTGGGAAAAAACTGCACAGATTCTGATCCGGCTCTAAGTTTCAAATGCTCCTAAGCTGAAAATGTTTGGATTGAGGCAGAGTGAAAAGTGATTTTTCTTTTTTTTTCCTTTTTTGCCTCTTCCCTGCCCTGAATTTAATGTAGTTCTAAGAATAATTTTTCCTCAGGTTTGACAGAACAAACAATCGCTATGTAAAACAGAGAAACAAAACTACAGAATGCTGATTGGTTCCCTGTGAACTGGGAGATTTGAGCAAGTGGCCATGGAAAGCAGCAGATCTGAGCAGATCTCTCAGGCAACCAGCAGTAGAACAAGAGGGCAGGGGCTTAAGCTCTGCCAGGGGAGGTTTAGGTTGGATATCAGGAAGAAGTTCTTTACAGAGAGAGTGCTCAGGCATTGGAATGGCCTGCCCAGGGAGGGGGTGGATTCTCTGACCGTGGAGGTTTTTAAGGTGAGACTGGACGTGACACTGAGTGCCATGATCTGGTAATCACAGTGGGGCTAGATTAAGGGTTGGACTTGATGATGTTGGAGGTCTCTTCCAGCACAACTGATTCTATGATTCTATGAGCATCCAGCAAATGAGGCTGCTTGTCTGATCATGTGGAAACACTGTCACTTTCATCACTCACTGTCTTCCTCCTGTGTCTGGTGTCCTGCAGCACCCCTCTACCAGCTGTGTCTCCTGGGGCTTTGGGGACTGTCTTTGTGGGGGAGGATCACTTTCCTTCTCTGAAGTAGCAGTGGGTCTGAGGGCGCAACCTCCTAGTGCAGGGTCAGTGGCACACAGATGTATTTAACATTTGCTTCCCCCTTTCCAGCTGTGCTGATCCATCTGCCACACATGGAAGCCCCTTCTGATACACCTTTGCTGGGGCAGTGCTGCTGCTGTGAAAGTGGTTGTTAAGGGTCTCCACACCTTGAGTGTTGTGTTCAGTTCTGGGCCCCTCAGTTCAGGAAAGAGATTGAGGGGCTAGAGCGGGTCTAGAGAAGAGCAACAAGGGTGGTGAAGGGCCTGGAGCACAAGTCCTATGGGGAGAGGCTGAGGGAGCTGGGGGTGTTTAGCCTGGAGAAGAGGAAGCTCAGAGGTGACCTCAGCACTGTCTAGAACTCCCTGAAGGGAAGTTCTGGCCAGGTGGGGGTTGGTCTCTTCTCCCAGGCACTCAGCAATAGGACAAGGGGGCACAGGCTCAAGCTCTGCCAGGGGAAATTGAAGTTGGCGATCAGAAAAATATTCTTTTCAGAGAGAGTAATCAGGCATTGGAATGTCCTGCCCAGAGAGGGGGTGGATTCCCCATCCCTGGCGGTTTTTAAGGTGAGCTTGGCCATGGCACTGAGTGCCATGATCTGGTAAATGGACTAGATTTGGACCAAGGGTTGGACTTGATGATCTTGGAGGTCTTTTCCAACCCGACTGATTCTATGATTCCCTGGGCAGCAGTGTGGCTGTGTCCCCAGCTGGCCCCTTGCCTCACCCCCATGTGGGTGACTGTGCTCCTTGGTGTGTGCTGGGGGCAGATCCACAGATAAAACCAGGCTGTGTGTAGTGATGCAGGTGGCTCTCATGGAGAGTGTGTGCTGTGCTAGGGATGACCACATTTTGTATTTTTCCCTTCTCTCATCCAGAGTACAAGAAGAAATATGGGGAAGAGCACGGTTCATGCCAGGCAGGGATCGCGGGCTTCTTCACCGAGGTGAGCAGGGGTGTGTGCATGAAGAGGTCGGGGTTGGTGAACAGCTCTCGTGCTGTGTTCCCCAGGAGGACATCCCTGAGCATGGCCTGGACAGTGGGCTGAGTGCTGAGCATGGTCCCTTCCTGCCACCAGACACTCTTCTACCTTGTCTGGCTTCCCAGGCATCTGCATCTTGCACAGTGACTGCTCAGTGATTTGTACATATGTGTATGTCTCTGCAGGTCTGTGGACAAGAATGAATGAATTGGCTCTGGGAAGTGTCCTCAGGGAATGTTCTTATTGTGTACATCCCAAAACTTACATAGAGCTATTTCTGTGTCTGTTGTTAACTCTTTACTGTAAGTGGTGATGTGCAACAGTCCTCCCTGAATCATTTTATGTATGTGTGCATGTGGGTAAATATGATGCACATACATATGCATACATACAGAAGATAAACACTTTTTTTCAGTTCTACTACAGCTCCTTGTTGCAAAAAAAATGGTCAAATTTGTGCTCCAGAGCTGTTCTAAATACTTGACCATATTCTTTTCTGGACAGAAGTCTATCAGCCATGTTTTATTTATGTCAGGGATGAATTTGTTCCCTTATATATGCATGATGTTTTTGTTAATGTTTCAGGGTTGTGGTTTCTTTGCTTTTTTGTTTTGTTGGGTATTTTAAATTTTTTTTAAGAACTTATGCTTACTCCTAATTATATATGCACTGATTTGCAGAATATATTGTCCAGGCTGATACAAACAGAATAAAGGTCTTCTCTCTCAGAAATCTCCTTCTCCCACTTCAGTACATTGGGATGGCAGGCAGTGTTGCCACAGGGACACTATCTGGTAACTGGATGTTCAGCTAGCAGCAGCTGTTTCCTGGCTTGTCTGCTCACTCCATCCTGTTTCTGTTCCCGCGCTTAAATCCTCCTTCGCTACCCTAGTTCAAAAGATATCTTTGAACTTTTATTGCTTCAGCCTGATGGCAGCAGGAAATGCAGATAAATGGCTTTTTGGGTCAAACAGGCAATCCCTTGCTGTATATTCAGTGCTGTGGATGGTAGTTGTTCCTGTCAGTAAATGATCCCTTGACCTCACAGACGTGGCCCCTTACAAGGAAAAAGCTATTTCTAAGCACATCCTGCTCTTGAGTTTGGTTTGCAGTTCTGTCCCTTTAGTCTTACTGGGAGAGTCCCTTTTTTAACTCTCCCCCCCAGCTAGAACTGGTCACCTGAAGGGAACCTGGCTGTGGTAGCATTTTCCCACGAGTTTGGAGTCCACCCATGGCCTTACATTGAATGGAGATGGGAGGCAAAGCATCTGTCCAAATGTCATCAGGGATAGAAAAGTTACTTGGGCTTAATGCTCCTTAGGCTTAACCTGGTCCCTTGTTAGAGGTACTTAAAAACACATGCAGGAGTAAGGTTTCCCTGCAAGGATGCTGGATGCTTTAGGACAACATTTTCTGTATCTCTCTTTTGTGCAAATGTACCTTGGATTTTGACTCAACAGCATTACCCATAAGCATCTACCTTTGAATGCTGGAATGCTGGAAACTTTGCCTAATTTCTATAGTCAATTAAAATGATAAATCGTGCTGCTTGTGTGTAATGAACCCAAGCCGTTCTATGATTGTGTGATGATTCTATAGCCGAGCTGTTTCTTGAAGACCAGAGCTTATCTGATAATGGAGCAAGGCAAAATGTTCCAACTATGACATAATAACACACCCTGCTGCTTGAGTGCATGGCACCTCTTTAGCTTCATAGTTGTAAAGTCAAAATCCTTTGTGCTGTTTCCATTATAATTGATTGATACAGCATGTCAACCATCATCAGGGCATGATCTATAGCTGAGTAGTGGGTCTGGGTTGACTGTAGTACTTCTGTCTTTGGGTCTTCTGAAAGCAGCAGATGGAGAGATTTTTGAGAGACCTGTGTTAGCAGGGATGAGTTTGATGATTAGTGAGGCTGAGGAAGGTCTTCTCTTGCAGCTGAGCAGAAGTGGACCATAGAAGGACAGTGTGTCTCTAGGGTGTATGCAGTGTCCTCCATGCTTGGGAAGAAGGAAGGATACTCTACATACACACAGAATGAAGATTGTTATAGATGGACTTTTAATCGATGTTTTAAGTCCCTTCTTCATTAATGTGTAAAGCATGAATTTCTGTCCAGTTTTGATTGTTATTTTTTCCACCCATCCTTTCCCCCACACACTTCCATTTTTCTTGTTCTAGGAGCTGGTCATCATGGGGGCACCGGGATCATATTATTGGACAGGAACTGTCAAAGTGCTGAATCTCACTGACAACACGTATTACAAGCTGAATGATGATGCTGTGATAGCCAGGCGGTACACATACCTTGGTAAGCAGCTTTCTGGAGCTCACTATGAGCGGAAAATAGTCCAACAACATCTTTCAAGGCTTTGTTGCTTTAAGATTGATACAGATCTTTTTTTATGGTGATTTTTTTTTTATGGAAAGCATGAAAGGAAAAACATCTGAATTGAAGTGGTACTTGTCTAGAAAGAAATATGAGCAAAGAAGCCTATGGAATATTCAGTTTTTCTTGTTTTAAAAACCCCCAACTATGCTGTAAGTTTTTGACTGCTAGAGAAAAGGCTTTTCAGCTCAACAGCACGTTGGATTGTTAGTGGGCTTTTTAACATTCCTGCCTTTGCCCTGTGACAAGCAAATTATTTGTCATTAGTTAAAATGCACATCTGCTTACATGTGCCTTTAAAACAGACACAGCAGCTACTTACAGAATGTGTATTGCAGAAACAAACTTATTTTTACAAAGATAACAGTGTCTAAATGTGTCATTGTCAACAAAAGGACACGTGAAAGGTTTGGCTATAGGCACATCTTTAACTCATTGGGTTTTACTTGCTTTAACACCAGATAATGTCCCTAAAATGCTTAATTTAATTTAAAAGACTTTTACCTAATCTGCAGTGCTGGAGACTGTTGAGACTTAGGAGGCATTTCAAACAGTGGTACTGTTTACAAACAGTTTGATACTGTTTGACTAAAGTCAGGCACTGACCTCTAATTTTCCCCTTAACCTTTAGTCTTTAAAAAAGCAACACTTGGAAGGTACTGCTGATGAAGAGTGTATGTTTACCTGTTTTCTGACATAAATAGATTTTGCCACTGATAGACTTGAATTATAGGGTTTACAGTGTAGACAAGAGCCTCATAATTTACTGCAGAAGAGCAAGGCAAACACAAGAGAGCCTTAGAAGGAAAGCTGCTCTACTCATCTTTATGTATTCTTTTACTATATATTATTTTAGTATATCAAATAAAGCTGAATCTTTGATCTTTCAAATACATTCTTTTTGATCTATCCTCCAATTTCTCTTCCTGCCCAGACAAAAATTTTTTAAAGCCTTTACCTTCTCTGTCCTTTTTGCCTCCTGTCCTCTGCTCTCCCCCTGATCAAAAAGGAACTTAATTTTCCAGGCCTTCCTGGGTGGTGATTTTAGCCAAAGGAGGACACTTCTCTCTGGTCCTGGTGGGACTGTTGCTCTTTGACATACTTTCCCTGTGGTGATGTGGTCTCTTTTCTCTGTGTGTGCTTGTTCCCATTTTACTGCTTCCCTCTCTTGACTCTCAGTTGGCAAACTGGTCTCACTACCAGCTCTGCATGTCCCTTTTTCATCTCCGCACACAGAGCTTTCTTCTCTCAGCTTTTGCAAGAGCACTGGAGGGTGTACTGTCTCTTACCTATCCCCATGAGCTTTTGAGCAAAGTAGTGGTAAATCCTGAGCAGAACAGCTGTGGAACACTTAACTGTGTGCAGCCCAGGATCAGTGAAACACGCTGAGCGTGATCCAGCCAGCTGATCTGTTTCTCAGGCTCTTTCCTTTCATGGTTTTTTCTTTATTTTCTCTCCCACTCAGGATATGCAGTGACAGCAGGTCACTTCTCTCAGCCGACTGCCACAGACATTGTAGGAGGAGCTCCCCAGGATGGAGGCATTGGAAAGGTAAACACTGATGTGGTTGGATACAACAGGGCAGAAGGTGTAATACTGATGCAATTCCAACGTGTATGAGAAGCCAAGAGTTCTTTGTCTATCTGGTAGTTTTGAAGCACTGTGCAGGGGAGACGTGAGGTAGTTTGAAGTCATCAAATTTTCTCCATCTGTCCCTCCTGGTGCCTCAAATTCCTCACCCCTCTCTTTCCCACCCAATCCTTACAATACCCATTTTAATGAGACACAGACAACGTTTCTTTCATGCTGTTTAAGATTTGTGACATTTAGGTATCGTTTAAAGCTTTCCTAGAATTGAAAAACTTGTAAAAGAGATTTTCTCTTCTTCTTGTTTTCTTCATACATTTGACTATTTCAGTATTTACTTCAAGGTAACATCTAGTAGCATGAAAATCTATTTGTTAGCTGATTTGATGTAATTTTTGAAACTTCATAAAAAATTGATATTTAGTGGATTAGAATCTAGGTTTTTGCCAACTGTACTTTGAAACCTTGGTGATAGTCTCTTAAGAAGGCAAGAAATAAAAGATTTTCCTGTAGGCATATACGAGTTCAGTGTCCCAAGTGAAGGGCTAGATGGAAGTGGCTGGCAAGTTAGGTGTGCCTGGTGTTCCTATGCTGGTACCCAGCTGCTGTTGGGGAAATTGGGTGAGAGAGTTCTGCGACCCCTTAAACTCTTCTAAACCAAAACTGGAAATGTGGGAGTGAGGAGAGGGAGGGAAAGGATATGAAGGATCTGCTTTTGTCACTATTCCAGATCCAACCTTTCGGGACCTGCTGCCACCATTTGCTTGAGCAGAGATGTCCTGCAGAGCCCCTTCCATCTTCCTCCCTCTGCTCTCCTGCTCTGTAGTCACATGAGTTGTAACTGAATCATAGCAAGGAGTCAGAGGTCTTCAGTACCATCTTCAGTACCAGGAACAATATGCTGTTTAGGCAGATTATTTTTGATGGTAACCATGTCCCGGGGGGGTAGCAGTGCCAGTGGGGAAAATGGGGAAAATTAGAGGCTGAATTTAGGACAGATGCCTGATCTGGCATGCCTAGGATATACAGGATGTGGTAGCATTGCAGTTGCTACTGAGAGCACATGTGCATGAGAAACATAATTTTCTTATCCCAAGTGTTCTGTTATGGCTGCTGCAGTGCACCCTCCTTCCAACCTGTTTTCTCTGTGGAACAAATTTAATTTCTGTACAACCAGGGGGTAACCCCCCAGCTGCTAACTTGAGATCCATGAGAAAGTTACTGGCCCTGTAGTTTAAAGACTACTGCTCTAGTTGCAAAAGCTCAAATTATTCTCCCTTATCATGGGATGTGGGTAGCAGGAACACAAGGCAATGTGGCAGGAAGCAAAGCTGAGTACAGAACATTAGGATGAGCAGTCCTGTTGTGCTTTCCACACCCTCTACAAAGCTAATCATTTCCACTTCCTTGATAGAAAGTGATTAGCATTGTCACACTTTTTTGCTGAAGATAGAGCCAGGATTCTTAGTGAGACTGAGTCATCTCTCCGAAGTTGCCAAGAGTGTCATTATTAAGACTGGGTTTGCAATTGTCACAGTTGGCAGTGTGTTGTCACTGCTAAACGTACCACTACAAGTACTGGGAGTCCTTTATATATACAGTGATTGTCCAGTAAATCTGTGCTGTGTTGGCTGGAAACAGCTTTGAACTCTGTCTCACCACCTTTTAGTAACTCACCACATGTTCGACTGTCAAGTGCTTGGCTCTTCCAG
Source organism: Pithys albifrons albifrons (assembly GCF_047495875.1). Lineage (NCBI taxonomy): Eukaryota > Metazoa > Chordata > Aves > Passeriformes > Thamnophilidae > Pithys > Pithys albifrons. Next base: position 50,661,289 of record NC_092464.1, on the reverse strand, counting down.
GTAGCCTTGGAATTAAAGGATCCTTTGTCCTGCAAACTGTGTGGGCACCTGCTGGAGGAGTTTCAAATGCTGACTCAACCAGCCTTTCTGTTGAAGGGCATCACTTTCCACAAGCCATGTATTTTACATCTTAAATTTTGGTACAAGATCTGTTCTTGAACTTGTATTAACACTTTTAATCCCAAAGGTTCCCTGATTAAACAGTTTCTCTTGTGGAAATGAGCAATGAGTAGGTTATGTTCGAATAGTTTTCTGATTTACCGATTATTTCAGACGGTAACAGTGGAAATGCTTTGGGTGGTCTGATTGGGTTTTCTATTCTGACCTTTTCTAAAGGATGGTGAAGTTTGCAGAGCGGTACATGCAGGCACATGGCCCTGATAAGAGAAGGCTAGATAAGGAAAGGGGAGCCAGCAGGGTTATGGCTTCCCAGTCTTTTGCCCTGCTCTTTTCCAGACAGTGTCCAGATGCTACTTGTTTGAGTTAGAAAGTTGCTTTGCTAGGTGCATTTGAATACAAACATGTGCACAAACACACATGTATGAAAAAAGTAGGAAACAAGATACTATTCAAGCATTTGTTATGTTAAGAAGCCTGTGATTCATCAGGAAAACAGGGAACTCTTTCATCTTTTAAAAGAGAGCTCAACAGTAAAGTGGTCATGAAGTTGGGTCTTGGCAATAGCCATAGCCATGATCGTGATTTAGATACTGTTTAGAAAGCACCAGTCCTGTACCATTATGTGCTTCACAGTTAGTATTTTTTAACAGTTTTCTTTTTCTCACCTTTCAGGTTTATATTTTTAGAACAGACAGACGATCAGGCTCTCTAATAAAGATTTTTCAGGCTTCAGGAAAAAAGGTGAGCATTTTTATATGTGTGTTTTCTGTTAAGAGGTGGGGGGAGGGGCAAGGAAGTAGTGGCAGAGTCATCTCAGAGCGTCCTTTTCATTCCACTCCTTCATAAGTTGTCAAGCAAACCTTGTTCTTGTCCTCCCAGAAGAGCTAAAGCTATTGAACAAATCAGCTTCACTCCCCTTTTCAGTAGCAGTCATGACTGCAGTGTCTGCTCAATGGTCGTGTGACTGAATTCTAATTGATCTTGCTGGAAAGTGTAATAGTGGTTCTCTTTAGTCTTATGTGACTCTGAGACATGGGGCACCATGTGAGCCTAGATGAAGAGATTTCCTCTTGGTACTTACTGGGAAATGTGAGTAGCTTGGAATTTGGTTTAGTAACAAAGCTCCAGTCCCTTTTTCTGTGTCCTGCTGTGACGAGGGATATTACAGTTTGCTGTTTTGTGAAGGAGCAGATTCACTGTCTCAACAGATGATGATTTCCCCTTTCCCACCATGAATCAGTCCTTCATTCAGCTCCTAGGATTACTGTCCTAAAGCTGAACTGCCCTCCCTCTCCATGAAATTCAGTGAATGCTGGTGAGATCCAGCTCCCCCAGTGTGGTGGTGTGTTTGAGTGGGAAACAGCTCATGTTCTTCATCTGGGGGCTTGCTCGAGCCGTGTTGAAGGGGAAATGAAGTGGACAGTATAGTATAGCTATAGGGAACAACAAAAAACTGTTTTATTTGGGAATAACTCAGCAAGGAAATGATACCCCTTATCTGGTTTGCCTGTGTTGTTCTGAAAGCAGAGGAAATACAGAAGAAAAATGTTACTGGTGGCCTCTGGCTCTGGGAAGACCTGTTACTCTCAGAAGAGCCCAAAGTGTTTGTATCCTCAAGTTGAGAGTGTTATCATATTTTGTTGGGGGTTTTTTGTTGTTTTTTTTTTATTTTTTTCCCAGCAAGATGCAGTTTCAGTCTTTAAAAACTTGCCTGGAATAGGGGAAAACTGCAAGGATGTGTAGGTGGTTGGTGTGATTTGTATTTTAGGGCCTTTGCAGAATTTTACTTGCAGAATTACAGACATCTTGAAAGGAAACGACCTCCCAGTTCATCCAGGGTGTCTGCTGTGTTTGATTGCTTCCTCTTCATTTCTTTCCCTGTTGAGTTTTAAATGTCCCTAAGGATGTGCTTCTGGCTGTTCCTCAGCCTAATAATAAATAGAGCTATCAGGAAGTTTTGAGTTTTCAGCCAAAAACTTTCCCTTTTCAATTTAATTGCTTTAGTCTTATGTAACTTAACTAATCAAGTATTTTAAAGAGAAGGCTATGCTAAATCACTTTTTTTTTTTTGTTTGGTGGTTTTTTTGGTTGTTTTATGGTAGAAATATAACCAGACCTGCTCAGCAATCAGCACTGCCTGGAAATGACTTCTCCCTCCCAATGGTGTGAAATTCATTACTCTGACGTTCTTGTTAGACAGACATTAACAGCAGGCCAGTTTCTTCCTTCCTTTTTTATTGATGGAGGCTGAACTAGGAAATCTAATGCAGACAGGAAAAAAGAAAATGCAAGGCCTTGTTGCAAATGTTAAGTGCACAAACTTCAGGTTCTTACAGCACCGTGAACTCACCCATGCTGCAGACATACCATGTTGCAGTTAAGGAACAGCCTTTCCCTGAATACATAGTGAAATGCTTTTCATAACTTCAGCTCCTTACCCATGAGAAATTTACTCATGAGAAATTTCTTTCAAAACCTTAGTGGATTAAAAAGACAAACAAATACAAAATCCACAAGGGAACTTGTGCTATGAAATAACTGGATTCAAATGATGTTTGAGGTCTGACCTTGAACCCACACAAGCACAAAAATCTGAATTAACAAACCAAAAGACTCGCCCCTGCCTCATATATTTAGCAACTTGTAAATCTTTCAGGCTGCATAGAATAGAGTTGCTGCTGCCCATCTTCCAGCATGCTCAGTAGCTGTGGCTCCTGTAAACTTAGAGGCATGGAAGGCAGTAGGTCAGAGATCTGCAATGAGGAATGTAAAAGCATTCAAGCAATGTGATTCATTCTTTTGAACCTAAATAACTATTTCTTTAACCTCAATTTTTCCTGCTTGGTAAACAGCTCTCAATTTCAAGAAGTGGTCTCTTTCCCATTTTCTTGGGGCAGCTGCTTTTAATTTTGAGACTGTTGTTTGTAGTTTCTTTCAAAGAGTATGCCTTGTGTTACTTGAGCAGAAGTAGATGAAATAAGGATTCTTATTTTTGGTTTCTTTCTTGTGTTTAATGTGTTTTGAAATTTGTAATGTGGGTGCCAGCCAGTTGGGATGTGATTAGCATTTAATGTTCCCCCATATAGAAAATCATGGAATGAAATTTAATGTATTTCCTAATTTCAAGTACTTAAGTTTATTGAGCAATTATAAGTGGAGATTGAAAGTGGCTGAGGTTTGTTGTGTAATCAACTGTAAAGCTTTTGTTTAAAGTCTTGTTTCTGTATCAACTCACCTGCCTGTACATGAGAGGAAAGGTTATGATCACAGCCAGTACTGCTCTTTGACAGTGACTGATACAAATAGACACAACTAGAACAGGAGAAGACAGTCCACAATCAAGTGTCAATTTTAAATACCTGTTTTCATGGATTCCCTGCCTCTTGCCTGTTTTTCTTTATTCCTGTCATCATTTCTTTAAGGTATCCCCATATCATCTGTGGTACCCAACTTCAAGGAAGTCTGGCACTGGGCATGAATAATCACTCGCCATGCATGGTTTGGGAAACTCATTTCACCCCTTCCTAGTTTTAAGCATTTGACAAGTGAAAGCTACTCTAAGAAAGCTCTTGAAGTGTCTCACTTAAGCGTGTCCCAGGTTATAAGTTCTGTTCTGTTGGTAAAACATCCAGGCTGTTTTACATACACTGTTACAGTAAAGTGTTTTAATTCCTGCCAGAAATATTCCCAAAGCTTTCTCTGTACGAGTGCTTGAGTGATAAAGCAGCAGGTCATCATCTGAAGTTAAAAGAATAACCAAAACAAACAAAAATCATGCCTATATGATTTCCTCTTGTGTGTGGGCAGATACTGAATGCTTTGTTATGACTCAACTTGGTTACAGATGGGCTCTTACTTTGGCTCCTCCTTATGTGCAGTTGATCTGAATTCTGATGGGTTGTCAGACCTGCTGGTTGGAGCACCTATGTTTTCTGAGATCAGAGATGAGGGTCAAGTCACAGTCTATATCAACAGAGGAAACGTGAGTATGCAGAGAAGATGACTTGGTAAGGGATGAGGGCATGGGTCTCATGCAAGGGAATGCTTATGTCTTTCAGCATGGCATGGTGAAACTCGATGTCTCAGATAAATGGGGCTCTGGATGTCTCTAAAAATCATGAAGTCACGGGAAGACTGCTCTGGTATCATGGTTTCACAGACACCAGCCCACACTGATCACAGATCTCTGAATCTTTCAAGGGAGGTCTGAGAAAGTGTCCGGTTCTATGTTGAAACTTGGTGGTATTTGTGGCTTTTTGTGAATTTGATGCCAAAACCAATTAAGAGTCAGAAGCTTTGACTGAGTTCCCTTTGTGTTTTGGGTGGTCACTAAGACCTACTACACAAATTAGAACACAACTGTCTGAGGTTTGAAGAAGAGAAGACAAGCCAGAGATTGAATTCATTTTACCTCTTTATTATGACCCATATATAGACTTTAGGAGAAGTTCTTTACAGCTGGTACTGTTGTATTTCACCTGACCTAAAAACAGTCTTGGGAAAGTCTGAACTTTCTTGCATTGGCAAACCAAGACCGTTGTTGTGTTGTACTTAGAGGAAAACAATGGTTTATTACATACTGTTAAGTATTTAATATTCAAGTCCCAAAGCTGCGTCTCAAAGGAGGAATTTTTATGGACTAAAATGAAATTGTTTTGCTTCATCAGTATTTTGTGAACTTTCAGTGTCTTTATGCTAGGCTTGAAATTCATCAGAAGTCCTAGCATTTAAGAGACTTCAGAGGGGATTTTGGTGTAATTTTATTTTCTATAATTGCTCCTTTAAATGAGCTTTACTTCTTCAGTTTTATCCACTGGAGGTTCCACCTTTTATGTTGCAGTGTTGCTACTGGGTCCTCAGGTTTGGGCTCAGAATGCCAAAAAGATAATAGCCAACATTTCCTGTTCACAGTGAGAGCGTGCATGAGTTGATTTTTGTCTCCTATAAAGTAGTCAAGAAGCTAATGTGAGTTTCTTATACTCCTGCTCCAAGAATTGCCTGAATGAGCAATGGCTTGCAGAATTGTGAATTTTACTTTGAGTTTTGAACAGTTTAAATATTTTTTCATTCTTCAAGCACCATTGCTTAAAAGCTTGTTGCAAAGGATTAGAGAATCTGCTTTAAAACATAAGCATGCACAGGGATGCTACATTTAAAATGTTTATATTTTACCCTTTCCTGTGAGGACTGTGAAGAACTGAGTCGCACATACCGTCCTGACTGTCTCCTCTCTGTTGTGTTTTAATTTCATTATGTGGGATTTTCTGAAAGTCAGCAACTCCCCATAGCCAAGTAAAAGATTTTATTACATGTTCCAGAGGGTGTTTTGTTCTCATTCACAAAGGAAGCAAAACCAAAACAAAACAACCTTGAGGTGGGTACAGACTTGGATTGTGTAACTCAATTTTGTTTTCTTGTGGAAATGTTCCTTTCCCCTTGAGGGAGGACTGAAGAAACTAAAGCTGATGTATCTGACCAGAAGGTGGGTGGGCAAGAAATACCAGAGCCATATAAGGCTTCTCTCGGCATAGGAGTACAGAGCTCCTTCATTCTGAACTTTTCTCGGTCTCTTTATTTCGTGAAAGCTCTTTCCTTATTCTTAATTTCAGAAGGCTTTTTGGGGACTTCACTTTAATCCTTTTGTCCCATACTTAAAATGTTTTCAAATCCAGTTATCAAATGTTCTTAGCTTAGGAGGAAATACTGCTTAACTCACTGGAATTTAGCTGAATAAGCCTGGACTGCGGATTTCACTCCTTGGATGTAATCTGCCAGCAGCGTGCTCTGGGCTGTTACGTTTTAGGCATCTGGAAACTTTCATGAGTTCACCCATCCCCATGACTGCATTTAGTTACATCTTTGAGTTATTATTCAGTTAATTTAATACTTCAGTTATATCAGTCACACAGTCTTTACCCCCTTCTCCCCTGTTCCTTAAAAACTAAAACCCAGAAGGTTTAAAAGCCAAATAAATTTGATTTCTAGACCCCAGGTAATGTGAGTGCAATGAGGGGAGAGGCAGGCTGTAGCTCTGCCCCAGAGGCATGTCCAGGGTATCCTGCATGGGAAAGTCTTACCTCGTCCAAGGATTGCACCATTCCCTGACCCTGTTTTACTTCTTGCTTACCAGGGAGTGCTGGAGGAGCAGCTCGTCCTCGGTGGTGACAGTGCCTACAATGCACACTTTGGGGAGAGCATGGCTGCCCTCGGTGACATTGATGACGATGGCTTCCCAGGTTGGTGTCATTTCCTCCATGGTCCCTTCTCCACAAGTGCCAGCAGAGCTGGCAGTGCTGCTGGGCATGGCTGGGTGCTGAGTGGCACCCATAGCTGCTCCAGGTCTGACCAGCACCTGGGTTCCGACTACAGCTAAATGAATGTGCTTGTGTAGGATTTGTGTGCTGAAGCCTTTTGTAGCTGACTGTTCTTGATGTCAATTTAGAGCATGTCTGTGCAGATCACTCTTCAGTCTCATTAACTGCTTTGCTTTCCATGCCGTCTTATTTTCTTCTTTCCTCTCTGGTTTTATAAAAGGCTTATGATACCCACACCCCAGAGAAAACAGAAACCTATGTCTGACTTCTTTCTTCTTTCCCATTTACTCATGTTTTCAAGCCTCTCTGGTTTTGTTGACATAATCTCATTTCTTATCGTGAAGATAAGAAGAATTAAGAAGTAGCTTCTCACGCCTGATAGAACATACTCTATTAATTTCTCTCCTTTGCTTTGTTCTCCCCCTGCTCTGTTCTCAGGCCTCTCAGTGTGAGGCCCCATACTGTGATAGCAATAGGTGAGAGCAAAGTGTTGATGCTGGTGCCTTTTCTGCCCTGGTTTCTGGCAGTGCAGATTAAGGACTTCTAAACAGAGGCCACCTTAGTCAGTGTGTGCCTGGATTTATTTCTCCCAGATCACTCAGGGCACCGTAGCCCATTAAGCCGAACCCAGCCTAGTTGCAGATTGCCTTCACCGGTGGTGGACAGGCTCTTCCTCTGCATTGGGTCATGCATTTGTATGTTCTTGCTGCTGCTTGTGGGTCAGTTGTGGTGATGGCAAGACTGCTGAGGGTGTTCAGTCTGTCCATGGATATGAAGCAATTAAGAAAATCTTAATTTCAGTAGCCACATAGTCACTAGGTCCAACTAAGAAGGAGAACTGGAGATGGGATCAGGCATTCTGCAAGAGTTGGCAGTTAAAATGGATCAAATGTAATTTGAAAGTGCACCCTCAGCAGCGTTTTTCTCTTCTTACCTATCCATTTAATACACCCAGCATCTTTATGGAGCCTTGGATTTTCAACCAACCTTAATGTAGTGCTACAGTAAATGTTTTGCCAGCCTTGTCCTAGTTTACAAAGCTGATTTGTCCATGGGTTGGAGATTTTGTTATAAAAGGTTTCTAAATGAACTTTTTGAGTGTGGTTGGTGGTTAATAAACACACATGTTCATAGCAGCACAGGTTTCTAATTAGGCATAACAGCTGATTCTGTGAAACATAGCCACATGTGTGTACGAATTCATATACATTTGTGTATATTTTAAGTTTATTTTACATAAGCTCTTAATCCAGTCACACCAGTTCCTTCTACCCAGGTACTCATGAGCTGCTGATCATCCTTGTCATGAGATGTTTTCCTATGGATAGCTGCTGGGAAAAAGCTGGAGTAGTGGGATGGATTGTGAGAGGTTTATAATCTGTCCTGTTTTACAGATGTTGCCATTGGAGCGCCTAAGGAGGATAACCATGCAGGAGCAGTGTACATTTACCACGGGGATGCCAGTGGTATTACACCCCAGTACTCCATGGTATGTGACACTACTGTCTGTTACACCTGTCTGAAGTCACTTCCCCAGGGCCTGCAGAAATAAACCATACTTAGGGGTCCCTAAGGGGTGGTTTCTTCATAACTCAACATCCTTTTCTCAGTTTTGGTTTGAAAATGGCTTCTCAAAGTTTGTCTGTATCTATGCCAGAGGATAAAATTGTGTTAGTCAGGAGGTGTTTTTCGCTGTCTTTTGTTATACCTGTCAGATGTATCTTCTTGAAGCAAGCAAGGGGTTAAGTGTCACTTTTCTTCATAGTACTGATGCAGATGAGAAATGAAAACCCTGGAGAGGTTAAGCATACAAATTATGGAGAGGCCCGTGGGGAGTTGGGTGGCTGTGCTTTCTTCCTGTAGAAGCAGACTTGGTGAGAAGGAAGAGGCACTACCTGTTCTTTGTGCCTTACAGAAGCCTCTTTAGCCACCTTGTTGGCCTTCTTGCATTCTCACAATATGTCACAGGGTCATTCTTGGGTGCCATTCCCCTGACCCACTTATTAGGAAGTAAAATCTTGTCTGGGATATGCTGTAGCATCTTGTGCAGAGGTGGCGTAGTGCAATTTAGCTCCTGTAGCCAGGCAGTAGAGAAGATAGATTTGTGCTCATGCTGCCCACCATGTGTCTGCTGGTCTCTGTCTAGCACATTTCGCTCTTCAGAGAGCCTGAATCTTCCCTCCCTCTGTGTGTTTGAAGTTCTGGTTGTTTTGTTTTGTTGCTGGGTGGGATCCTTCACAGTAAATCAATTTAAGCAGAATTAAAGAGTTTAGTGGTTATATTGGAGACTCTTTTAACAGACCATAAAAGCTTAGTCCTTCTTCCTTTTACCATGTATGTGGCATGCACTGCTTTTGAGAAAAAAAGGAAGTTAATTGACTCTAGTACATTTTAGAAGTATTCATAATGTGTGGCATGTGGTAGATTCTGCCCATTTTTGCCAAGAGCTGCTGGTTGGGAGGTTCTTCTTTGGCTGTTCAAAGTCCTGGAGCCTTCCAGCTCTTGCTGAAAAGGGTGTGATTTTTTATTTTTTGTCATTCATGGGAAAATGTTACATTTTTTAAGGAGGACAGATCAGCAGGGTGGGAAGCAAGACATCCTGTTTGTGATCTCTCCCTCCTCGCTGGAACAAGGCCAGCAGACACTGCACATGCCTTTCCATTTGATCAGCTCAGGAGTGTGGAGGGTATGGTAGCTGACCCCTGCTACCATTCCTATCATTATTCCATGTCCTGAGGCAGCCTGGAGGGCACCACTTACAGGCAGTGTGACTGTTGCCATTCCCCAGTGTCTGCTACAGGACACACCATCAGTTCATGTCCTCTGTGCAGCCACACTGTGTAACAGCTTCAGCTCTCCACCTACCTGCCCTGGAATTGAACCCAGAGGTGAAAGGCTTTTTGTATCTTATTACTATATTCCTGATCCATCTCAATGCTGTGGATTTCCTTTTTTAAATAAGCTGTGAGAGGTGGAGGGGAGGCCCTACAGGGTATATATTTTCACCCTTTTTTCATTTTGTTAGCTTTTCCTTTCCTGTCCAGCTTTCCCTCCCCCAACTTTTCCACTTTTCTTCATTTAAATTGCTGATGGGTGTAGTTCTCTCTCCCTTCAGCAGCTTCAGTGGCAGTTATTAGCAGAAGTAGTTTAATTGGCTTTCTGCCTAGCTATTTTCACTTATGGTCCTTGAAAGCACAGCAGCATCATACCCTTGCCTTCTGAGCTGTAAGAGTGTGCAGATGTCTTCTCAGGTATGTGCAGGTGTGATATCCCACCCTCACTGGGACCCCCAAAACTGCTGCAAGTGTAATATGGGTATTCCAGTTGTCAGACTTACCTGCCCACGAGTAGGAGCACTGGTTTTCTATTAAACTTAACTATCAGGATATCTTTCTTCCCTTCAACTTGTCCTGTTTTCCCATGAATTTCCTACCTGATCTTTTGTCCAATATTACATTATTTTATGGGAGGGCCAGGGAAAGCTGGTTGCATGTCATAAGCTGTGAAGCACCACGAACAGCCTCAAAATTACTTCATGGAACAGGTTTCCTCTGTCTGTAACTTGTGCAGTCAGAAGTGGAATTGAGTACAGGTCTTGCATTGGTGGGCCAGAATAATGAATGAAAGCTGTTTGAGTTCTGATTGCCTTCTTAGAAAAGGAGATTTTGATATATTAATTTGCTTTAGACAAAGGCATTTACCGTGCAAAGAATTTAGAGAAAATTTTTAAAGTTAGTTAATCTTTTTGTTGGGGAGGGAGAAATGAGATGCAACTTCCAAACTGACAGAAAATACTCCATAATAGCTGATGGAAATGGAAATTTCTAAGTGGGATGAAAATTAATTATTTTGACTTTGAGTATGCTGGCACACTTTGTGAAATGGAGTGGTTGTGTGGGATTTTCTATTTCAATTAATCATTAATTTTGTTAAGATGCTGCTTGAAATGTCTAATCACAGCAATGAAGGTAATGCAGAAAAAAAGCAAACAAAAAAAATCTCTTGGGTGCAGTTAATTTTTCTGCCTCTGCAGAAATCTGTTTGATGTGTTCTTTGTTTTGCTTGGGCCTGCATGAGGATTGTAATGCAGCTGCGCTTTTTAATCCAAGTCAGTGCTGCCCTTCCACTAGCCCAGAGCAGAAGGGCTTCCTGCAGTCAACAGCCTTCCTGTTCAGGGCTGCACCAGTGTGGTGTGAGCCTGCAGGTGTGCAGAGCTCCCAGCCCATGCAATAGGGACCCAGTGACCATGAAAATCATGCTGGGAGGTTTTTTTGGTTTGTTTGGGGGTGGCTTTTTTTAGAGGATTCTTTTTGTTACTGACTGATTTCACTTGTGTGTTTTCCACTGCAGAAGCTGTCCGGGCAAAGAATAAACCCAAAGCTGCGTATGTTCGGCCAGTCCATATCTGGGGGAGTTGATATGGATAGCAATGGTTATCCAGGTATGTGTCTGGCAGTTGGAGCATGGGGAAAATACAGCAGGAGGCTGAGAAAATGCCAGAGCAGGTTGTTTATGGGTTGCTGGTCCCTTCCACTCCACATGATCAGTGAAGCTGAGCTGCTTTTTTCCCTTTCTCTTCTGCTACTGAAAGCTCCTGATAAAAATTTTAGGCAATTGCTTAATTCAGGTGTTTTGGCAGTTACAATAACTGAAGATCTCACCAAGGTTCTAAGTTCATTTGAAAGTGCTCAATCTGGATGGCAATCTTAAAATAACCCAAAAAGTAGACAACAATATAATAGTATTAATAAAAAGCAAACAACGAAGTAGAGGGGAAGTAGCATCACAGACCTAATCACCCAGTTTTAATACATATGACATGGTGATATTTGAAGGGACAAACTGGCTAAGTCATAAAAACATGCTCTGTAATCTAGCAACTGATTTGAGACACCTGAATTCTATGCTTCCTTTGTAACTATCTCAATGTTAAATTTCAGACATGACTGTTGGAGCCTTCCTCTCAGACAGTGTAGTACTTCTGAGGTGAGATGAATGTATTTTTTATTCACTGCTGTCTTCTTTTTCTTTGCTTTCTGATTATGTATTATGTAGCCTTAAGTGCTTCACCACTCCAATTTCCTCCCTAGTTTATTGTGGCCAGATGAAGCAAGCTGGGTTACTTCTTAAGCAAAATTTTAGACATGAATAGTGTTAAAGAATGCACAGTCTAATTTAAACAGCAGTGTAAGGGATGACAACACATGGGACACCCAGGGCTATGAAGAAACAGGGTTAGAGCTGGAAGGAAATGTGTTGCATCTCAGTGCCTCTTTATAAAAGTTGCTCCTAACTTGTGAGAAGGCTTTTTATTATACTTATGTTTACATAAAGTAAATCGATTGTGATTTAAGGGATCACAGTAGAGCAAAAAATGTGCTGTGTATGGTGCCAAGATGTAATTTTGCAAGTTATAATGGGATGCAGAATGAATTAAGAGTCTCCAGGGAAATGAAATATGGATAGATTTTCAGTACACACAGGAGCTGGACTCCTGTTTCAAGTTTATGAGTTAAGTGCAATTGCTTGTTCCATCTGACAGAAAGGGGTGGGACAGTTTGGGTCACCAAATTAGGCAGATGGAGAGTCAGAGCAGGAGTGAGCTTGAGATGCACAGACCTGGGAAAAAGAGGGTTTTTCCATTAGGTCTGTTGTTACATTTGTGAGTATTAAATAAAAAAAGCCTTTCAATAATTAGATGTCAATAGGAATAGAAATCACTACTAGGAATTCCCACATCTTAGTGGAAGATACAGGGATGTGGTGACACTGGTAAGACACATGCTGGAGCTGCAGAATAGATGTGCCAGCCCGCTTCGTGCTCAAGGCAAGAAAAACTTGGCTCTGTTTCCCTTGGAATCAGTTACACAAAACTAAAAAAAGAAAGGTGGGGAAAGAAATACTCTTGGTGATCAGCATGCCAGGTGGTCAAGTGTTGTGAAGAGTTTTCTGTACCTTCATCAGACACATAGAGGCAGCTAATTACTGCTTCTGTGAAAAAGTGTGCCGTGCCCCAGATGGGAATTTCCAGCCCCACATCTCTGAAGCTGCTAGAAAGAAAACTGCATTTTTCTCCTGCATTGATGTTACTTGCAGAGGGCAGAAGACAAACTGAAAGGTTTACTGTGATGCTTGAAAACACATGCATCCCAACAGCATGATGACCTCTGTCCAGGCTTGTGCATTTTGGAGGAAATTAGTGTGACTGTTGGGGCAGCCTGATTAATTGCTGCTACTGCCAAGTTAGTGTCTCTCAAGATTCATTTTTTTCTCCTCCTGCCCTTGGTCCTTCCACTTCTGTGAAGTCCCTTAGCCAAAATCAACAAATGTTTTGCCAAGTGATATTTAAAGGCTTTGGTGGAAGCCTTTGGTGACTTGGGGCACATCATCAGCATTGTATTCCTCAGGTGTCTATGGCCCTTTGACAAATGCATTGGTTTTGTTTTTTTCCCCAGTGAATACCCAAGTGAGATAACATTAAGGATAAATCACAAAGTGCATCATAGCTGGAGAAATATTTTTTCTGGGAAAATTATTTTTATAGATAATTTATAGCACTTACTTTTTTATGCTTCCCTAAGCATTCAGGAAGAATGTTTTTTTTGAAGGTGTGAAATGATTGCTCACTCTTTTTCCTCCTTCCCCCTTCTATGTAGGGCTAACATTTATCTTCATCCTCCATCTCAAAATGTGAACTCACACTGTTATTTCAGTCTGTGGTAAAAGAGTCTGAGCAGCTGTCTCGGGGATTGATATGGATCTTGCTCCAGCTGATATAAATTAGTTGTGACCACAGTCCCTGCTCTCTTCTGCTTTCTCTCGCCTACCTCTCAATTAAGTGGCTTGTGGAGTGAGAGTCCTGAAGTGTTTTACAAGCTCTGGCCTTGTATGGCTGTTGGGACTACCCTAGAACTGAATCTGCTGGTTGCTGCACATTATTTTTACTACTGTAGTCGGTTTTGGAAGAACATGTACAGAATTGAAACCAGGAAGAGCAACACTGAATTTTTGGGCTGAAGTCCTGCACTGGAGTCAGCTCAGGAGAGCCTGGATTTCTGGGCTGCTGGAGCTTCTGTGTTGTGTGAAAAAGGAAACTGTTCAGGAATACATTCAGTGCAGGTATCTCAGCAAGCAGCTGCAGTGGGAGCTGCAGGTTAAGCCCTGGGTGGAGCAGAACAAAAGCTATGGGGACCTGTGACATAGCCAGGTGACCAGACACTGGGAGGCACAGCAGGAGCTGTGGGAAAAGTGGAGATTTGCTTGGAGCCTTGAGGGTATAAAAGCCCATGGCATCCTTTTTTCCAGGTCTCTCCTCAGAGGCAGCAGCTTGAGCTGTTTCTATGTTACTTTGGCATGAATAAATGGCTTTATGGAATTGTGGAAAACCTCGTCTGACTACGTGAGAGTGGTGTGTGTAGGGAGTCAAATGGGGCACCTGTCAGCTCACTGGAGCCACCCACTGCAAAAGGGCTTTGGACCCAGCAGTGACAGTCTCTGGTGGTGGGAGTGTGACTGCCCGAGTGCCTCCTGAATGGTCACACAGGCAAGTTTCCTTAACAAGACACACCTGAGCCTTAAGGCACTCACCTTGCTCTGTGAATCTGAGGTCTCCCTCAGTCAGAAGTAGTGGTAGCAATAACGTGGTGCTGGAGTTGCAAGGGTAGAAGGCTTTTGTTCACAGTGCACTGGGTAACTCCTGAAACACAGTTCAGCAGAGTGAAGAGTATTCAGTCCTTACCACTTGCCAGGAGGGAATTAGCCAAGCGTCCCTCCTCCATGAAACATGAATGTGGTGCCTGTTGTCCCTCTTAGACCATCAGAAAAAATTATGTATGAATCCATCTCCTACCCCTGTGCTCCCTCCTTGACTTTCAGGTCATGAGTTTGACTGTAGCCCATTCTGTGGAAACCAAGGGGCTCTTCCTACCTGGCCCTGACCATGCAGGATGGTCAGGAATCAGTCTCATTTGCATGAACTTGTTGCTGTTGTTTGCTGTTCTACTAGTTTTTGTTATTCTCCTCAGCCATCAGGAAGGCTTTATTCAACCTTAGCTGGAGATGGTGATTATTATTATTACACATTATCAGTTTCCTTAGCTGCCTGCCTACAGTCTGTATCCGAGCACTGAACTTCAAGCTGATATTACTGTTTTCATTTAAATGTTAGTAGTCCTTGCCAGCTAGGTCAAGTGCTAGTTTATCTTACAGTTCAAATGTACTCTCATATTTTTCCTGTCTGCTTGAAATTATGCAGTTGACCAAATTTACTTTTCTTCCCTTTGGCTTAGAACTTCCCTCTGATCACTCAATTCTACTTTTCTGTTGATCTGCAGGTCCAGGCCTGTCATTACCGTGGACATCTCCATTTTCCTGCCTGTATCTATCAATATCACAGCCCCTCAGTGCCACGATGGCTTGCAGCCGGTGAACTGCCTCAATGTCACAGCATGCTTTCGCTTCAGTGGCAAGCATGTTCCTGGAGAAATAGGTAAGGTACTTGTGCCAGCCCTGGGCAGGGGCACAGTGACAGGTGGACCAGTTGAGGGCTCTCTTTGTAGTCAGCAGCTGAGCTTTGATGTGAAATAAATAGTTTCAATGTGAATGTAGGGCATATGGGTCTGGAAGACTTGAGAACTTTCTTGGGTGAGTTTTTACCTTCTCGTGAGGTTGATGTAATGAGGCAGTTTCTTCCTCATGTGTCCTTAGGCTTACAGCAAGGATAGAGAACACATCATTCCGAGTTCATATTCCCTGTTTGCCTCTTGATAATACATTTCTGAATCCATCTCCTCTATCAGTGTTATCAGAAAGCAGGTGTAATTTGCTCTGGATTAGTAGTTTTTGAAAGTCTACAAGGAGCTTCAGAAACAGAAATGAGAAAATCTTTTTCTGTGCATCACTTTACCTATCTGTAAAATGACTGTAAATAGCCCAGTCTTTTACTGATAACAAGAATATCTTCCAGATTAATTAGTCTCTGCAAAATGGAGTTTTTCAGGTGAATGGAATTGTGTAACATGTATAATTGTGCAAACATTTATGTCTTGGCTCTATTCCAATACTACTTATGACTTTTACATCCCAATGTTTACAAGTCCCAGATATTGTGTGAAGTGTTGTGGGACAGATAAAGCATTTCTAAATATTTTGAGGCCTGAGTTAATTCAGTTGATGATGTTTCAGCTTAGTTGTGCTTTAGGAATAGCAGAGCGTGCTGTGTCTGGGTGGTGAGCATGGTGAGGAGCTGAGGCAGTGCCTCTCCTGATCTGTGCCCTGAAGGGTGGGGGCATCTGTGCAACCCACTATGCAGAGCCTGTTGCAGTATTTGGTTTTAAGCAAGTCAGGGAAGGAGAAGGTTTCTTGCTACTTTTTCTGCTGTTCACATGGATTGAGAGCTACAAGCAGCTTGTCACTGTCACCTGAACAACCCAAAACAATGGAGCTACCGAATTGAAGGTGCAACTGAGTCTTGAGTTTCTATTTTTGCACTTTTTCCTTCCTTTAGATGACTCTAAACAGGGAAATACTGGCTATGATAAAGTATTTTTGTACTGCCTGCTATTCTCTCAGTTAAGAAAACACATTTCTGAGAGTTCCAGAATTGGTAATTACTCTCTGAAAATCACCAAATAGATTTTTTTAATATCTAGATGTGCTTATGTTCGTGAAGTACTGCTTAAAATGTTTTTGGGTTTTTTTTCTTTAATTTCATATCTCTGGACCTGTGGCTAAGAAGTGAACTTCCTGTTTTTCCAATCTAAATATCTGTTTCCCTTGTTTACAAAAGACCTGTTTTCCTGTTCATTATGTCTTGTATGAGGTGGTTGAATTTCCCTGTGTTGTCATGCAAACTGTAGTCCCAAGGACTTATTGTGGTGAAAGCACGTAAGCATCATCTTTGACAAGTAACATCCATCTCATTACAAGGAATTTTTTTACTAGTAAGTAGATCATTATAAAAGTTCCAAGCATTGTCCTTTTATACAATGCTTCTAACAAAGCGAGTTGTCTTGAAAACGTTGCAGCCAGAACTAAAACGCCTTTGGGGTATGATTTGGATAAAGTATCTCAAATGAGCTTTCAGTTAGTAATCTAACAGTCAGACCATTTTAATTATGTTGCAGTTGAAGAATATCAATTAACAAAGGGTGGAACAAATAATGGAAATGTTGAAATGGTCCCTCTCCTCTGTGGTTAAATGTGGGGGGAAAATCGCTCAAATATCCCTGTTAATGCATTGTTGTGCAGTTCAGACTCTGAAAGGCACATGAAAGTGTTAAAATGCTATAGCAGAATTTTGTGGCTAAAAGTGTTGGGGTTGAGATTGTCTCATCTTTGGGTGTCTGAGGCCAGTCTGTCAAGTCAGATGGCAGCAACACAGTGCTTATCCAGAACGTCACTCCCTTAGGGCTTGCCAGCATGAATGCTTGGGGTTACTGGGGAAAAACTGAGCATTTCTCTTGCTGGGCAGCTGAAACTGGTCATCTACTACATGATGTTCAGATGGTCAAGCTGAACATGCAGGCACCATTCTTCTGTGTCAGATGTGTCTTCAATGCTTGTTTGAATGTGTGGCTATTTTGTTAACTGGCATGTGAAGGAAAGTCTTCTTCATCTAGCACTTCCTCACATTTGTATATAAACATTCCCCATGTTTATTTTCTTCTCCTTCTAGTGGTAGTTGCAATATTGGTGGTCCTGAGATAGCTGTTGAGGTTGTGTGTTTATGGACACTGCTTGATACTGCCAGTGACAGTACAATTCCATGTAAGTTCTTTCTTTCAGACTGTGGTCTTCAGAAGTATGAATTTATTGCTGAAATGTTTTTGTCTGATCAAAGAGCAGTGCCTGAGGGAAACGTGCTCTGCACTATGTGCCACACATTGTCTAAGCCTTCTCTCTGCCTCAGTGCTTGCTGGAGAACTGAGCATCTATTTGTGTGTCCCCTGCAGCCTCCAGTATGTCTTGGAGGTATGAGAAATAATGCATTTTAAGTTTTCACTTTGTCACCTCAGAATCTCAATCAGGCTGTTCTTCTCTCACTTGAAGGGTCGTTGCTTTGTCTCCCGTGTGGTCTCTGTATCTCCAGGAAAAGGCAGGGATTAGAGAAAGACTTTCCTAGCTTGAGTGAGAAGGTTTCAGCCTGTTCAGACCATGCACTTCTGGGTTACCAGGACAAGAAAGAGCCTGCTGTGCAACTCTGTGCATCAAGGGCTGCTTCTGCATTCATCCCTGAAGGAAAATGGAAGGAACCTTGTGCCCCCAGTCTGAATAATTTGCTCTACAACAATAATAATAGTGCCAGTATGAGACTTAGGTGAATTTTAGTGGCTGTGAATATGAAAGGTTTTGATATTTGACTAGAGTTAGGCAGATACATTAGAGACAGCTTCAAACTTTCTCCTGTACCTTCATAGCAGATACACATTGCTTGTGTGTGGATCCATTGCTAGGGTAGTCCTCACATCCCTAATATAATTTCCTGAAAGACTGGTGCAAGATTTAGTGTAGGATAATAGATGGTTTGATATTTCACTCTATTTGAACGTGTCTCTAGGACTGAAGGAACATGCCTAATCTGAAACTTCAAAAGTGGACTCTCCTCTTCTTGCCTGTATGCAGCTGTGGTTTGGTGCAGGAGTTTTATTTCTGTCTGTCTCTTATTTTTCCAGTCTTTTTGGATGCAGGCCTGAGTCAGTGCTACCTTCTGAGTGCCTAAAGCTGCGTGCTGCAGGGATGTGTGCTCCAGTGTATGGAGAAGCTTAGAGCCAGGGACAACACTGTGAGAGAGGATCTGGAACAAGGTTTGAAGTAATAGGGAAAAGAAAGCTTTTTGGAAGAGGATGGAGGAAATGTCCTCTATATAGTCTCATTTGCTAGAGGTTTGGGGTTTTTTTAATACTTTCATTACTTAAGAATTTTCATTGCAAGCAAAGTTCATGAATCATTTTCTCCTTGAGATTACTGGCAGAGACACCAAAGAAAAGCATTCCTCTTCCAATGGCTTTTTGTGATTCTTTAGTCACTTCATTTTTTCCATGTGGTGCCCTCCCCCTTGCCCCCCTACAAATCAGTACTGTAGCTAGTAGTTTAACAAGCACTTACAGATGTGCTTATTCCTGCTGAGCATTTTGCCTCCTGCTGGGTCATTATCTGAGAGGGTGAGGAAGGGATGTGCCAAGTGGCTCAGTGTGTAACCCCTCCGTTAGCCCATTCAGCTGTGATTCTGTTTTAGCTTGTGGGATACCATGAGCTGATCTCCATCTCTTCTCACTCCTCACTGCTTCAGGGCTGCCTTCAGCCTGTGCAGGGATGACTCTTGCAGCATGAGTACATATATGCCATTTAGGATGAAAATCCAGTCTAAAATGCCTGCTGCCTTTTACCTGGTGCATCTCTTACTGGCTGGAGTAATTCACCTGGTCTGCTGGGTGGCAATGCTCTTACAGGTGTGACCGAAAGTTTCTCAGAGGGAGCTGTAATCAAAGCTTGTAGCCATTTAACTTTAGTTATGGAAAAGGAATAGTTAGAAAAATTGAGCCCTTCTATGCTCATCAAACCCATGCCAGAGTTTTATTTTGATTGTGTGAAGTTGGGTGGGTAGATCCCCAGAAAAAAAAAAAAAAGGCAAGAAAACTCACCTAAAGCTGCTGGACAAATATTTGAAGGCAGTACTTGGAAGAGTTAATTTGCTCGGGAGAAACTTGCCTCCTGGAGTGAGGAGGAGAAACTTATGCCACCAGCAGTGATAAGTTTGGCCAGTTATCTCTCACCCTGGTTGCTTTTTGGAAGCAACAAGTCTGAGGAGGGGGGGAAATATGATATTTCAGTTTTTCCACTGATATGACTTCATTGGATACAACATAGAAACAAGTTGCCATAATAAAGGGAAGGCAGGGAACTTTACTGATTGGAAACATCATTGCCATTTTGGAGAGACGGTAGCTGGGTTCACTTTGCTCAGGGGGACAGGCCATGCTGGGATGTGTCTCTGTGCCTGCGGTGAGGAATTGTTTGGTGTCACTGATGTCACACTCCCACTGGAGACACTGCAAGCCTCCCGGGGCACCCCTGCAAGCTCTGCACTCCTTTTTTCCTCTGGCCCTCCTCCTTTGAAGAGGCTGCATCTGCCCACGGGGCTTTTTGCCTCTGTCTAGTGAAGTCTGGGTTTGCTAACAGGTTTTCATGTCTTTAATTTTGGGATATCGGTGCAGATTTTGGCATGTGTGCATGAGGGCCCTTGAAATCAAAAGGGACACAGTGGGGCTTCGGTGTGGGATATGCATATCTGAAAAAAAAGAAGAGACTGCTAGGATTTTAAGCAAGCTAAACCCTGTCTTTCTGTTTAGATGGGACTGAGTAAACACCACTTTAGCAATAGTTTATGGTGGTGAGCTTGTGAGTTTGAAATACTTTCAAGGCATTACCTTTCTAAGCAAGTTATTCTGCCTAAAGCAAGCCAAAAAAAGTTCAGGTGGAGCCTGTGATGGTAGTTAGGGTGATTCTCCAGCTGTGGGTTTTCATACTACTTATGGTTTGTCTCTGGCTGCTATGCCTAAGCTTTTAATCAGAATTTAACACACTGCAAATGAAGTGTAGTTAGTTTGACTTTTTGTGTTCTGAGTATTCACAGAGACTTTTGTGCCAAGTTTTAGAATATCACGAAGTAAAATCTTCAGATTAGTGACATTTTGGTGGAGGAATGATTGGAGATGATAGAATTGCTAACAGTGTTAATTCTGAGTGATGAGGATTTTCACTGATTCCAAAAAAACCAAACCAAGAAACTAAACTCCATCACAAAACCACAGCAAAACCCAGCAAAGACCCCTTGCAGAAGTTTGGTATGGTATACCTCAATCCAGGAATGATTGATAGTTTATAAAATCCTGGCTTAAAAAAAGTTTACATTATGGGAAGCATTTTATTTGACATCAGTTGTTTAGGATTTAAAACAGAAATAAAAGCCAAAGCAATAATTTGGCAAGGACCCTACATATGTAATGAATTGACACAGAAACTGGTGCTGTCTGTCCTTTACAAAGATTATCAACAAATTAAGCCCTTTAACAGTGAGCCAATCTCATGGCATTCCTATTACTGCATTGATAACAGCGGAAATCAATAGACTGTGGTCTGTGAGACATTAAAGGGCCTTAGAATCAGTATTTGACTTGTCTGTATAAAGCAGCAGAAGAAGTGTTCACACTTCTGTTGCAGTTTCATTGCTCCTGTTGTTGCCCTTAACAAAAGGAAAGGTGCAGTCAACTTGGATTATTCAATCACTGGACAAGTACTTGTGGCTTAATCTCAGTAGCCAACTAAGCACCATATAGCCACTCACTCCCCCACCAGCAGGAGACAATCAGAAGGGTGAAAGTGAGAAAATTCAGGGGTTGAGATAAAGATAATTTATTTAATCATCTACACCAGTCCTTAACAGTCTACAACTTTCTTGTGAGGGGAGGAAGAGAGACAGGCACTGATCTCTGTGGTGACTAGTGACAGGATCCCAGGGAATGGCCTGAAGTTGTGTCAGGGCAGGTTTAGGTTGGATATTAGAAAAAGGTTCTTTCCCAAGAGGGTGGTGGGCACTGAAAGGCTCCCCAGGGCAGTGGGCACAGCACCAAGGCTGGCAGAGCTTCAGGAGTGTTTGGATGATGCTCTGGAGCACAGTGTGACTCTTGGGGTTGGGCCTGTGCAGGGCCAGGAGTTGGACTCAATGATCCCTGTGAGTCCCTTCCAGCTCAGCATATTCTGTGATTCGATAATTAGTGGAGCAAAAGCTGTGCATGCAAGCAAAGGACAGGGAATTCATTCACTCTTCCCTTGGGCAGTCAGGGGTACAGCCATCTCCAGGAAAGCACAGCAGTTACTTGGGAAGACAAACGCTGCCACTCCAAACATCCCCACCCTTGTCCTTCTGTCCCCTGCTTGATATACTGAACATGATGCCATATGGTATTGGAACATCTCTTTGTGTCCCAGCAGTGTCCCCTCCCAGCTTTTTGTGAAGCCCTAAGCCCACTCACTGGTGAGGCTGTGTGAGAAGCACAGAAAGGCTTGATACCGTGCAAAGCACTGCCCAGCAATAACTAAAACACCCCTGTGTTATCAACACTGTTTGCAGCACAAATCCAAAGTACAGCCCTTATTAACTACTGTGAAGAAAATTAACTCTATCCCAGCAAAAACCAGCACAGTGCTTCAGGTGGCAAGTAAGTTTTCTTCTGGATACATCCAGTCACAAGCCAAGTGACTGTGTCAAGCTTGCCTGTCCTGTTGAAGAGCAGGAAACTAGATTTATAGACAAACAGCTCATTAGTCTTTGGATGTGTGTTCTATAAACTGCCAGGGATGTGTAACATCTAAGAGGACACTGGGGCATGGGCATTTAGGCAAGGTATAAATGCTGAGATAACTGCAAATCAAAGAAAGCAATTGTCAGGAAACGCCACATCATGGTTGACCATGTTGGTTTAGAAGGAAAGCAAAGCTTGAGGCTGCTGCTGTTGTGTGATGCTTTTGCTTTTTCTGTCAGCAACATAGTTTAAGCGTCTGCTGGGGGGGTTTGTGGGTTATTTGGATTGGGGGCTTTTTTTGTGTGTGTATTAAGTGTGTGTGTTAAGTGTGCGTATCTAGATGTATTCTTACAGATCATTTCCTGCGGGAAGGATGGGCTGGGAATGTGAGAATAATAGCAACACAAAATGTGGGAGTACATTAGTAATTGGATCTGGTTTTGTGTAGCCACAGGAAACTTAGTGATTGATTGAGGGCCTGCAAGGGTTGACCTTTCTTTAAGCACACATGCCCCGGAGGCAACAGGGTCCATTGATAGTGGCTGGAGAATAGCTATTGTTCACTGACATCCTTTATTTTCTTCTTCTTCCTTTTTAAAACAGGTTTGAATTATAACTTGACTGCTGATGTGTCAAAGAAGGAAAAGAGCCAGCAACCCAGAGTTTACTTTGTGACTTCTGGAGAGACAGCAGGGCAGATCACAGACAAGTTACAGCTGTCATATATGCAGGAAAAATGCGAGCATTACCTAGCATATGTCAAGGTCAGTTAATTCCTGTCCTTCCTTGTGTTGCCTTAATGCAATTCCACTCTTTTAAAAATACTATTCACCCAATTGAAGTGGTGCTGCTTGGCTTCAGATGTTTTATTTCCTGACAGGTGGATGAAACTTTTTGGGGTGAAAGTTCAGAACTTCTTCCTTGGCGTGATTTGTCAGTCTGAGCAATATTGGGCCTTCAGGACCTGGTGCCGGAAAATGTATTTTATTTATATTTGAACAGGCCTTGGTTTGTTCCTACATGTGTTATACTCAGGGAGGCAATGCCTGGTTTTGGTAGGAGCAGCAGGTTTAGTGTTTAGTTTTGTGTAAGGTCTGACTGCACAAGGGGCAGCTGAGACAATCTGCATGGGAATGGCAGAATAACGTGGGGTCTGCAATGAAGTAATTGAGCTTTTGGATTTGAGGAGCCCTGTGAATTTCATCTGGGCTTAAAAATAGCAGTGGAATAACTTAATTTCACCCAGAGAATGCTTTTTAGACCTGCTGAGACATAGAAAGGTTTGGTTTTTCCTGTGGCAAACTCTTCACTTAGGGCTTACTAAGACTGTAGTTATCTTCACTGGGCAGCTGTTGTTGAAGAAATGTCACCCAGTTGCCATTTTGTTTTCAAAATAAGCACAACAGTTTTCTTCTACGCTAAAAATTTAGAGAATGGATTTTAAGATTATATAGGATGGACATTTGTCTTTTAAACCACCTGTGTGTCACAAACACTAATCTGTGTCACCAACCCTTATATACCCTCCTTATGAAGGGCTTATACCCATAGGTAAGTGTGACCTGAATTCCATGGATATCACTTGCCACTGTCTTGTTTTGAGAATACAGCACATCCAGAATTTCCTGAATGTATAAACTTTTCCAGGAAGCTTCTTTGTACCTAAAACTGTGAGAATGGGAGATAAAATTAATCCTGTGACTTTATCAACATTTAGTGCATGGGTGTTGAGAGAAAACAAAATAAATAAAGGGACCAAGGAGGAAATGCTGTCCTGTTGTGTGGATCTCAGGGAGATTAGATGTTTCTGATGGTTTTTGTTTCTGAAACAGCCTTTGCTTTCTGCTGTGGGAAAGCTTGTTAAAGAAAATGTAGACATAAGAGATTACCACTACTTAGAAAGTACATCTCTGAGTTTACTAATTCTGGTCTTCCTCCAGTGTGCACATCTGGTTAGACTTCAGTGTATTGAATTTACATGAAAAGGAGCTTTGTAGCTTCCTATCTTAACCCAATAACCCAATAATGACTTCTTTCACACTAGCTCTTCTTGTAACTTTTGGATACTACGTAGAAAAGAGCTACATATGCCTGAAAAACTGTTTAAATCATTGTGACATTTTTACCTGATTATGGGAATGCAAAGATAAAAACTATTTTGCTGGAAAATTCATGGAAAACTGGATTTTTTATAGGCAAGAGAAGCATTGAAATGTGTTTAAAATGCCAACAGCTTAAAGCAAAACAGCTGGTTAACAAACAAGGCTACTGGCCTTCTATGTGATATAAGCAGCTAATACTCACTGTTGGAAGAGCAGGAAATGTTGTTTGTTCTGGTAAGGGAGAATATAAAGTAATGGAGAAAGTTAATCCCTGTGCTTTCATGGGAAAGGTGATATGATCCACAAGACTACATGACATTAGCATCAAAGAAAGCCCTGCACACTCTGAAGGAGTGGAATTGGGGTCATGATCTTTCACTTCTATCCTTTAGTAACAGCTGATAAAACAAACCCCCTGAAAAACAAAAAAGAAACCCCTGCACAAACTCCAACCAGAATTCTCCTCAATTGCATAGATTTGTGATGGAACGGGTGATTAAAGATGTGGGCTTAAAATATACAGAGTATTTCACTTTGGCTTTCCTTTTTCCTTTTATTTACTGTATACCTGATAATTTTCCCTCCATGGCAAATTGAGTTTGCAGTTGCATTCTTGATCTGTTCTCTTTATTATTGTTTATTTGCGTCACTGGTCACGAATGGGTTTATGTGGTATAAGGATGTCAGTTCTGGACTGCCTGTGATCAGGGATAGAGAAGCTGTTTGGACTTGTGTGTGACCTCACATGCCAACTGGGCAAACCCTGCTGGGTACACAAGGTGTCCAGTCCAAATGGAACACAGCAGAGCTCTGTGTGTTGTGTCAGGTAAACTCAAGCCTGTGCCAGGTTGTGCTGGATGACATTGTCTCACCAACATGTAGTTCCAGTACACTGGAGGCACAAACCAGAAGGACTGAGGAAAGTCATTGAATAAATAGACCTCTACAAGCTTTCTGTGATCTTTGATATATTTGATCTCAAGAGACGCCAGTGAAACTGAGCACTAAAAGGGCTGCAGTCTGCAAATAAACTGGCAGGCATACTCATTTAATCATTTTGCAGTTGATAAGTGTTGATGTTTTGAGCATGACTCATTTCCTATTTGTGATTCCCTCTCAGGACAGGAGCTGCTGTTCCTATTGCTGCTACTGAATTTGACTGTTCAAGTGTGTATTTCTGTGTAACCAAGTGGATCTCAGAAGGTTTGTGGGATACATGTAGCTCAGAGGTTGATCTTGTACAAGGCAGGCTGCCAAATTACAGGTCAAGTTGCTAGGATGATGGTTGTTCATGAGGAGACATGTTTTTCTGTTTGAGAACAGAGAATGAAATGGAAAGGTTTTAAACCTTCAAAATGTGTTGCATTTGGTTTTGTAGTGGATATAAAGATGTAAAGGAGTGATACAGTTTTATGATTCTTTCATACTTTTTTTTTTAATTGCTTGTCTTCACTGGAACTTTTTCGATGATTTCTAGTTAAGAAAGTTTAATTCTTTAGTATATGTAGATAGTTGTACCATTACTCACAGAGCTTTGGGAGTCATTTCCAAAAGCCACATTTGCTTTAATTTAAACAACTTTTAAAGGTTTGACTGATACATTCAGTAGGAAATGGCTGTTAGTTGAGAAGTGCAGGAGCATCACTGGCTTTTTCGTGTCAGTGCACAACTGATCCCTCCTGTCTCCTGGGAGGTGTTTCACTGCTGTTCCTCTTCCAGCTCTCTGGGGACAATGGTGCTGACACTACAGATCTCCCCTCCTTTGATGGTGACAAAACTACTAACAGCAGATAAATACATTGTGTGGCAAGTGTCTGTCAATTTTGCTGGAGTAAAAGGAAGCAAAGTTAAATCTGATTAGCTTTTTGTTTTGGTAAAGGGATTTGGTTTTTTTGGTATAATGATGACAAACAAAAAACGTGAAAAAAAGAAATTTACTAAGAGGAAAAGAAGCAGAAGTTGCAGAATGGAATAGAATCAGAGGATATTAAGAAAACAAATGAGTTTTGAGGCTTTATGTCTTCTTAATATCTGGACCTGCAACTCAAATGTAGAGTTTTCTCTTGGGAACTGCACTTGTTTGATGATGATCAGCAGATGTGAACTATGTGTTTAAGAAGTGCTGTGATTAAGCAGTGACTCTGAGGAATTTGTTTCCCTTTTCCAATAACTGCCCTGGTTGTTTCCTGCTTAGTGGGCTCCCCTAATATTTAGTATAGACTTAACTGTGGAGAGAACAAGAGAATTTGATACAGATGCCAAAGCACATTGTGCCTACAGATTCATGCAGGGTCAAAAGTATCTTCCTTGATTTATCACAAAGGTGTAGTGGTGATGATGGTGAAAGCCCCTTTTAGAATTCCTTCACTTATTAAAAAAACGCTGTCTGGTTTCTTACCACTGTGGGCCAGCCAGCTGGGCTGTCTGTGTGCAAGTGCTGTGATAGCTGCAACACCATCAGCAGTCCTGGCACATCAATAAACTAGACAGAGCATTTATATTATCCAGAGATCTTTATCTTAGTGACTCTGTGGTTATTTTAAGCAGTTTCATGTACTCATCGTGTACACTCTTAATGGGTCCAGCTCATGGGAAGGATGGGGCTCAGAAGTAACAAGGGAGTGGCTTTTCATAAAGACAGGTAGGTGAGTAGCTCATGCTGTGTTTGTGCAGGCAGGTTTGGAATAAAATACTGCCTTTTCAACAGAAATTGCACAGCTGTGCTTTGTTATTGCTGAGTTCTATTGCAAATTTGCATTTTTATAAGTACATTTCTGGCCTTTGCCATGCATCACTGTCACCTCTGAAGACACTCTGGGCTCCTGATCACACACAAACTTCATCTTTTCTGCTCACCAGTTTTTGTCACTGTTGGTGGTCATTTTTATTTCTCTGTAGCTGTTTGATCTCATGTGAGAGGGATGCATGTATTGAAGTTTTTCTTAATTCATAGTAATCTGGCTTTTTTCTAGAGTCTAGGTACCAAAGCATTCAGTCTCAGTCACGTGGGATGTAGGGGTAGTATCACCTTGATCATTTTTCCAAGGTGCACTTTCTTCTGAGAGTTGTCTGGCTGTGTATTAACTTCCCTGTGTGCAGGTTTGGCTGGTTGTGGTACAGGCTAGAGATAACACTTGAAGCAGAGACTGCTTTTCCAGTAGCAACAGCTATGAAAACTTTGTCATGATTGTCTAGAATTTCACAGGCTTTGGCCCACTTGCCAGAGAAAGGGAATGTTGACCTTTTCCAGCCTGCAGCAGGAACTTTGTCATTGCTGCAACATGAAAGCTGCTGTGTAGTTTTACCAGGAATGATGACTACAGTGGGATTCAGCACTAAGACCAAGAGCAGAGTTGATATCTTTGGTTTTGTTCCTTTTTTTTGTATTTTACAAAACGTTTTCTTACCCTTTTTGCAGAGCCAACTGGAGGAACCGTCAGCCAGATGCAGTCATAGCATAAAAGGCTGTGGGATAGGTGGGGTGATCATAAAGCACAGGCAGGGGGTGATTTACAAGAAGCATGCTTTCCAGAACAGTTCTCTTTTCCAAAACTGTACAAAGTCTGCTCATAATCTATTAGCACAGGTTGCCTACCTTCCAGCAGAGCAAAATAAAGGTGTTTTAATAAATACAAATAAAATTAAATAATTAGTGTTTTCTGCTGCCTTATTCCGTAAAGCGATCAACCATCTCATTTTTGGATACTTTGTCTGGCACTGAGTAGAACTGATGTCTCACCTTGAAAAATAAGCCAGGGAGAAGAGAAGCTGCATTTTTTCCTGTGTAGCTCATATGGGCAAGGAAAGAGCAGTGGTTAGCTGCATAATTCTTTTCATCGCCTCTTAAGTACAGGGATTTAGACATACCAGAAAGAGTATTAGGAGTCAGTGACATTTTTGAGCTAAGCATTAACTGTGTCAAGATTTAAATACTGTTAACGACCATGGAGTTGTCTTTGGCTTTTTCAAAGGTTTATGCAAGGTTTACCAAGAACAAGTAGAATTGTCTTTCAGGGGTGAGCTTATACTCAAGTTCAAAACTATCCTGCAAAATGAAGCTGCCAAAATGAAGTGATCAAAATGAAGCTGCCAAATATGCCTCCTTTCAAGAGGGACCCATGCATACTGCAAGTACTTAAGAGCAGTGAGATCTGTAAGGGCTGGTTGTGCAAGTTGTATCAGATGTTGTGCTATGAACTGTATGAAAGCTCTTTACTGGACAGTGCAGCTAGAGGGGTGTGGGGGTGAGTTTGAGTGCATTCCTTAAGGAAAGCTGTTTGGACTTCTACCTTAAAGAGAACAGAGCTACCTGGAGTATGTGTGGTGGCTTGTGACCAATGAGAGGCTGTGGTGTAAGCAAGGTGAATTGGTTAACCAATTATGTGTTGGCATGTTGGATATGAGAGTGCTTCAAAGGTGTGGACATTACTGCGTGAGAGAGAGATTTACCAGGATGTGAGAGTGAGTCAGATCTAGATCTACTGATATAATAGGAACTAACTTCTTCTACTATGAGCTATGAGAATTGTCTGTTAACCTATCTTGAATAAACTCCTTAAGATGTGAGCCTTCTGATCAAGCCTTCTGATGTCTGCTGTGCCGGAGCTCTTCTGACTGTCAGTCCACACCCAGCTCGGTGTAGGGGGCTTCCCCTATAGAGAGGTGTAGTAGACCAAAGGCTCTTATGTTCTGGGGACCCTGAGTGGTTTTCAGCTCTGAGCTGAAGGATGAGGCTTTGTCCAGAAGTTCTCACCTGCCCATCTTTCCAGGTTTTTAAAGAAATTACTTTCCCCCCGCCCCCCTCTTCTCACATTGTTAGATGATGTAATTAGGTGAGTGACTATCTGCTCTGTGTGGAGCTTGTCCATTATAAAAACAGTGAAACAAAAAAAATCCCTTTCACATTTCAAGTTTTAGCAAGGTAACTGATTTTATTGAAGTTCAGTGTTGCTCTTTAACCTTTGCCAGAATGTATGAAAAAGGCCACATATGTTGTTCATGGCCCAGGCAGAAATTTGGTTGCTGTGCTGGAGCAGCTGTCAGACAAAGTGCCTAGTTAATCACATTTATGAATTTAATCACATTTATGAATCAAAGCATAGATTTTCTGTTCCCTAAATGAAATAAATAGCATTTTAAACGAGGCTCAGTCAATAGACATACAGCACAGTGGCTTATTAGTTCTGCTTTGCCTGTCGTTCTTAAACTGTAGTGTTCCTGCTAAACCCTAAAGGGATGCAAATCTTTAATCTTGAGCCCCTTGATAAATTTGTCCTGGTAATATATTCTGTAATGGCAAAGAAATAAGATTTATTTTTCAAACAGAGTCTCTCAAAAATGCCTATTTCTTAAGTTTTGACAGAGTTGACAATTACTTTTTTTACTGCATGTACCATGACACTTCACTGCTGCTCTTATGTATTCCGTCACAGGCATAATATGCCTGTCTGTGCTGTTCTGTCCACTGGTGTATTTTTGTCTGATACTGTAGTTTCTCAAAAAGAGATTTCATTTGCAGATAAAACCTTTTGGAGACTCAGGAGGGGCAGAATCAGGTCTGTACAGAGCACAAAGCTTTTGATGAGGACGTTGAGCAGAGGGTTGGAGCACATCTCCTATAAAGACAGGCTGAGAGATGTGGCTGTTCAGCCTGGAGATGAAGGGGCTCCAGGAAGACCTTATAGCAACCTCCCAGTAATGAAGGCTTATAAAAAAGAGGGAAGTGACTTGTTGTGTAGGCAGATAGTGATACGACAAAGAGGAGCTGTTTTAAACTAAAAGACAGTGGGATTAGATTAGAGGTTAGGAAGATCTTTACTCACAGGGTGGTGAGGCACTGGCATAGGTTGCCCCGAGAAGTTGGGAGTGTCCCATCCCTGGAAGTATTCAAGGCTAGGTTGAATGGGGCTTTGAGCAACCTGGACTTATGTAAGGTGTCCCTGTCTGGAGGGGATGGGTGGTTGGAATTAGATTATCTTTTAAGGTCCCTTCCAGCCCAAGCCTTCCTATGATTCTTTTAATATCAGAGTCCACACTTTTGAGAGGCAGCCCATGGGGCTTTTGTCTGAAAGAAGTAATTGCATTTCCCAGGGATGGCACTTTCAGGAAGTGAATGGCCAAACAGAGATAAAAGAGGTGTAGCACTTTGTGCTAGGAAAAATCATTCCAAAGGGTGGGTAATGATGGATAGGAATATTTTGCTTTCTCTGGCACTGTTGGTTAACCAAAGTGTTTGTTTTCTCAGGTGGAAAGAAAAGCAAAGAAGGCAACACTACTATTTTTGAAACTTTCTAACATGGTATTTGTAGAGAGTAATATAAACTAAACATATGGTGGCAAAAGTTTGCTGGTTAAGTTTACTAGTACTTCTTTGGGACAAATTTACATTTAAGGAGAGTACTTTTAATGTTAGAGTATTGCTGCAGAAAATTGTAATAGGGACCAGCTTGTTTGTGTTAGTGGTTTTCCTATTTAGAACACAGGGAAGAACACGGGTGTGTGTTAATCTCACACACACGTGCTCACTGTTGGCTTATCCTGTCCAAGTTGGGAAGCGCCTAAAATGATTACCATTTCCTTTTGCTACCCTTAGGAAAGAATGAGCAGGGCATTTCATCAGGAAACACTGGAAGCAACTTTCAATAGAAAACTCTAGGCTAAGGACTAAGCAATTAATTTTGCTGGCTATGGCTTCTCAGTATGTTCCAAACCTATAACCTTCCCCTAATCAGAACAGAGCCTCCTGGGAGACTCTTACAGATGCTGTTTTTGGTTTGTGTAGCAACAATGCCAGTCCAGTGCCCTAATTCCTTGCAGAAGTGCCTGTCAATATATTTGAGGAAATGTGGGAACAATAGCTTACAGGCATAAAGCTTTTTTGGCAGAAAATATCTTTTCTCCCTTTCTCTCACAAGCTGATACATAATGTCAAACGTGGAAGTGAATTAATCTTGACCTTCTGATGTCCAGAAACAACTGAGGAAAGGTACATACTCTGTCCTGTTACTCTCACTCCCACATACCCACCAGCACTTACGTATGCTGCGGGGTAGTTATGTTGTGCTGGTGATCAAAAGTTAAATCCGTGGTCATCAGCTTGTAGCTTGTTGCATGTTTTTGGTTGTCAATTCCCCTTACAGAGTTCTGGGACCTGTCCTGGAGTACCAGTTACTTTAGGAAATGTTTAGTATTCTGCACTGTCTTACACTCTCTGTTCTCTGGAGATTTGAACTAGATAGTTATCTGGGAGTTTGAATTATTTTCCCCTTGCCCACATTATCTTTGGCCTGATGTCAGATGCTTAAGCTTGTTTCCTGCCTTTAGACAAGATATTCTTACAGGTTAGATGCATTAGTCAGATAAGATTGTGCTTCTTGACTTCAGCGTGTTGTGATTTTGCAATGGCCTTTTCTCCCATCAAATGTTTGTGTTACAAAGTGACCACTGTGCTTGCTTTCAGGGGTCACTTTGGCTTGGAAAAAATTATCATCTTTGAAAAAAAGCTTACTTATGAAAGCTCTCCTTAAAGCAGTGAAGTAGTCAAATTTTAGGAATATGTGCTATCTGCTTTTGAGGGTTTGTTGCATTTGTTGGTATCCTCTGACTGGGTCAGTGTAATGTGCCATTTGTTTTCATCTTGTGTTAACATTTGTGTTGCTGCTTGTGACTTACACAGCTTCAAAAGAACTGTCCTCAGACAGGGATATTGTATAGGCCTCATAGAACTTAATTAATTAACTGATTGATTCATAAGCAAAAGCTCAGTGTTACAGCACAAAAGAGATTTCTCTGATCAAATTGCACCAAAAACATAATGTAGCAACTTCAGTGTTTCCAAGAAAATTTCACTAGAGGATTTTCTAGTTTTCCTTTATTGTCAAGTTATTGACCATTTTTTCTACCTAAGTTGCACATGGTGTTGTTCATGAGTTCTCATATGTAACACAAGCAGTTTCGTGTAAATTAAGTCCTTGAAATTACTTGTGAGCATGTATCTTCCCTGTTAAAAACTGAAAATTATGTAATAATGAATTGTTTTTGTGTGCTTTTGACACAAGCTGGTTTATTTCCATCTTGTTGTTCTAGTTATTTTTTAATCTCTATTTATGAGTTGGCTTTAAGGCCCTGAATATATTTTACTCCATAATATCTGACCATGCTTAATACCATCAGGCTAGTACTGGGTGATAGCCTGACTGTAATAACAAAACATAATGAAAAGAGAGAGAATCCTGCAATGTTTTAGATTGTTTTGTGGGGAATTTTTGTCCTGGGAGAAGACCCAGGTCTGGTGTTAAACTGAAATGTGAAAAGTTAATGCTAAGTCTCACGCAATGTAATGTGAGAGTAAATTTACTACTTCCTTCTGTTGGCACACACATTGCATCACTTAAGACTTCCTGAGACGACAAATAAGTTAAAAATACAACTGGTTAAACTTGTTATGACTTGGTAATTTTCATCCTATTAGCAGATGTGCAGCTGCTCATTTGGTAGGATTCACTGTAAGGGAACTGGCATTAATAACTTTGGTGAGAAGAAAAAAATGTAGGTTGAAACAGGTTGTCTTATAAATGTATACCTTCTTTCACATCTTTTTGACCTGCTAGAATACAGAAAGCAGCAAGTGAAATGTACCACTAGCCATGAAAAAGCAGTTTTAGTGAAGTCAAAGTGGATAATGATCTGATGAAAAGGCTTTAAAATCCCTTCCTTGTAGGATACTAAGCTAAGATACTAAGCTGTATCACTTGGCATGCAGATTTAACTGTTGTGATGTTATTCAGTGAGCTAGAAAGGCTGCTAAAATTGAAAAACCAGAAACTTGGTCATGTTAAGAAGAGTTTTTTGTGTGATCATGCAGGAGCCACTCTGTCAGTCACAGTCCCACCACTCCAGGCTGTCAGTGCCCTGGTGGGTGCCCTGCTTCACTCCCCACACACCCCACTCTCACTGTCAGACAGTTTCCCCTCATGAGCTCAGCCAAAGGTTTCCCACAGCAGAGTCTCAGTTGTCTGGTTCCTTTAAGTAATTTAGTCATGGTGCAGCAACAGGGTAACAGCTCAAGCTGTGTGTCTCCAGGGTGGGACCATGAACAAAGAAATCCCTGGGCTTTTATACTCTCACAGTCTATGCACCTGTTCCTCATATGCTTACGTTTCACACCCCTTACACATGTGTGTTATGGTCCCTCAGTGATATTTAGTCTGGGGCCTTTTCCTTTGGGTTCTACAGATGCCCTTCCATGGCCAGCACCACAAAGGGTCCTAACTAAGGAATGCTGCCAGTTCATGGCCTCTTGCCTGGGATTTCAGCCATTTTCCCCCACCCAGGGCACAACCTGCAGCTTGCATTGCAGCTGCACACCTAGCTGCCTGCACTAAATGTACTCCTGAAAAGTAAGATGCCCGGAAGGTTTTTAGGAAATCTTGAAGTTTTCAGTCCCACAATAATAATAATAATAATAATAATAATATTAATAAATAGTGTACCAAGTGTTTCTGCAAGTGCAGAAGCAGCAACAGAGTTGGAGTGGCATAACCTGTAAACTTTGATTTTTTGTTCCACAAGTTCTATGTCTTCTAGGTACAAAGTTCAGAGTGAAACACTGTAAAAAAGGAACCCTTCTTGGTGTTGTTTCCATGTAAGGATTTTATGTATTCAGAGTAAAGAGGTGGTTTTTTGAAGTGTAATAACTATAAACTATTTTTAAATCATTAAGCAGATCACTGAATGGTTTTGAATCACCCTTTTGGTTATGTGCCACTGGGAGAAACAATTGTTTTGTGTCCTGGTAAAGCGTAAAGCCTGACAAATTCATATGGTCACAAATCTAATTTTGTATGAGAAAATATTACCCCCGTGAGTTCAGTTCCCATTTGTGGTGCATGATCTCCCACCATAGAAACCTCTTGCTCAGGAAGGGCTGCTGGTTTGCCCCATTCATGAGCTCTGCAATTCATGGTGAGTGGGAGGCTTGAGCCCTCCAACTGTAACTGGCAACCCACAAGCTCCCTGTGCTTTGGAGATGTCAGTGAGGGTTCACCCCATCCACTGCCTGATTGCAGGAAGGCAGCTGGAGGAGGTGGTTTCCATGGTGTTCCCCATGTGATTGGTTCCATGAAAGCTGCCCCCGTACACTCTCAAATTGCAGCAGCAAAAACCTTAAGCTGAGCCTTGGAGCGCAGCCAGGTTTGGGAGCCTGGTCTGCAGTCTGTGCTGAGACAACACAAAACCTACAACCCAGTCTTGGCAATAGAAATCAGTGGCAAAAACTATCCCATGCTTCAGCAAGGGGTGAGGACCTCACCTGGAGACCAGAGCGTCCCTGACTCATGTGCAAAAGTACTTTCAAAGCCTGTCCTGAACCCACTCAGTGTTCCTGGCGTGGGGGAATGGATGAGTGTTTAGGCTAGTTGGGATGGCGCTTCTGCTGCTGGTATCTCCATTCCTGGTAAATGCAGTGGGACAGGTTGTGCTGTCAGTGTCTCTGCCTGACCAACACATGTGCAGTCAGTTCTGGCAAATGCATCCCTGAAATGGAGACACTGCATATGTCTGTGCTGTGACACTGGTTTTAATTTATCCTTCAAAGAACTTGGACAAATCCCACAATTTATTTTTAACCTTTAAATAAGAAATGTAAATATTTGTGATGGTTATTTTTTTTCTTTCATTACTATTCTGGAGTCTTAATTTTGCCCTGCATTGTTCTTGTTGGTCTTTTTTGACATTATCTCTCTCTCCCCTTCCTCTCCTTCTGTAACAAAATGATCTATTGTCCTGTGTTGGATGGAGGCTGAAGGGTTCAACACAAGGTTGCTTGCTTCAGGGAACAAGCAGAATGTCTTTGCAGGGCTTCTGCTGTGTTCCCCCTTCTGCCTATCAAGGGCTATCTGAAAACCTAACATTCCTAATCTGTATATATCTTACTTTTGGTGTAAATGCTGTCTCTTTTATCCTGAAAGGAATGCTCCTGAGTGTGGCTGTGGAGAACTGCTTGGTGGACAGCCAGTTTTATACTTAATACCTACCAGCTATTGCTGTTAGTCACTTACTCTTCTAAGCCTTATGCCTGTCCCTAATTGTTTATTGCAGCAATTTTTACATTTTCAGCCTCAAAGATGTTAGAAAGACAATAAAGGTAAAATGCTGCCTAATAAGGTTCTGTCAATCTCTTACTATTGCTTTTCTGACTACCATTACTGTTTGGGAGCCGCTGTTCCCACATATGCCAGACACGGAAACCACCACGATTCCTCTTTGACTTCATCTAAAATCTGTGGGATTATTAAGTAAAACAACTCATCAGCTTTTCATGATAATGTTTCCTACGACCTCTTTGTCTCTTTAGTGACTGGTCTTAAAATAGACATCCCCAATATAATCCCAAAAATCTATAAGCTATATCTTTGAAGAAAGCAAAATTTAGGCTGGACATTGCATGAAAGGTTTTCCTCTCTTACATTTTCCCAGTTCTGGCTTGCCTATAGTAGATGCATTGTATGTACTGTCATCCTACTAATTCTAGTCAGAACCAGAAAAAAAAGTTGGAGATTATTCATATCTTACTGAGAAAAAGAAAAATCCAAAACTTGCAAAGGCTTATGTAAAACTTTGTATATGTGCTGTATTTCTGGTATAGTTGTAGTCTTTGCCATCTGAACAGAGCAGTATTCTGCAGGTGGCTGAGAAGCAGGAAATGAAATAAATAGGTGTGAGAAAGAAATGAAGAGCATCAGTGGTGTGTATATATATATGTATGTATCATATGCTTCTAATGTCAAGGTGCTAGAACTGTTTAAATTAATCTAATGATGAGTTTCTAATTGTCCTATTTCTCTCATCTTCCTTGCTCTTCTTTCACTGCTTCATTTTTTTTCCACTTCTTATCTGTGTTACTTGTGTGCTAGAGGGAAATCTAGTCAACCAGCTACTTATGCTTTGTAAAGTATTTTGCAAAGGACTCGTGACTAAATAGGATAGAATGATACTTGGGGACAGTCACAACAAAACAGGTATTGTTTAGTGTGTTGGTTTTCCCACTACTACTCTGCTGAATATATTCCTCCAGTGCCAGGATGGATGACAGGTGTAGGCTGTGAGACAAAAGTGTTGTGGAACAGTTTGCCAACAGCTCAGAATTATCCAAAAGGACCTTGATTTATGATGCTTGGAGAACATGGCACATAGGGTAGCTTAGATTGCCAAGAGGCATTTTGCCAGAGTCACGTTCTACCTAGGAGCCGGTTCACTGGGCTGTGCTGGGCCTTCAGCTGACTCCAGGCTCTGGCAGATGAATTTAGCCCACCACTATTGCAAAATGCTACTTCTCTTTCAAAACCTTTTTGTCAGCTGATAATTATCAAACTGTGTCAGTAACCACAGGTTGCAGTGTTTCAGGTGAGTGTGCTCGTTTCCAGGGTAGTTATTTAGTTGCTAATAATTCAGTTAAAGAGAGTTATGATCAGGTCTTGCTCATTTGTGTACCACTTGCAATGTTGAACAGATAGAATATTCTTATTCAGCTTTGTCCTCACTATTGTTCTGTTCTCCACCCTCAGAAAAGTTTTTCCTTTTCATGTGTTCCAAGGACTTACTGTTGTGGATGCAGACTGTGGAATATGGGTATGAAATACAGGACTGTGTCAAGCTGTGGGCTGCAAATTATTATCTCATGTATACAGTAAACATAGATGATGAAAGTCTTGACTCTTGAGATTGCTGCACTGGACAGATTGATTTTAACCCAAAATATGCAAGTTCATTTCACTTCCTTGGGAAAGGACTTTGGGTCATGAAGTGTCTATACAAACAAATCTCTATTTCTACTTCAAATCTCTATTTCTTTAGCATTATTGCCACTAATTTACTAATATTTTGACCTTCTTAGAATACACTTTCAGCTTATCCTTCATTTTATACACACCATGCATTTCTGAGTAATGAGCTGGAATAAGCTCCAGTCACTTGTACATATGTCTTCTGCTGTCCTCCTATTCTCTTACTTTGCAGCAGTGTTGTTCATATGAAGAAAAGGAATGATGCTGAGTTCTGTTATTTTTGTATGTGTATTACTGTATACACATATGTAATGTGTAATGTATATTTAATGAAATCACCCCAAATGAAAATTTGTTTGAAAAAGCCTGTTTTGAAGGAAGTTTATGAAGCATCTTCTCTAGGAAAGGAGAAACAGTAATGGTGTATTATAGTAGTCTGTAAAAGTCCCTAATAAGACACGAACTTTAACAGTACTAGTCATGAAGAAAAGCATGTTTAGGAACAGGCCTTTACCCTTTGGACATGATAGTCTGTCAGGACTGCTCTTGCCCTCTTTGCTTGAGAATTGCTGCTGGGTAATTTGAGGCAGAAGGGAGTGAGAAATGGCTGCAGCTCTTGCGTGGATCCTTCCTACTCAACTCAGTTCTCTTTCAAGCCTGGGTTTTATGAATGCAGTTACAAGAAGTAAAGGGATAGTTATCCATGATTCTTACCAGCCGGTGGCTGGGGCACTAAGCTATACCCCCTAGAAGTGTTCAGCACTACATACAAGTAGAATACCCCTGGTCCTCTGCTGTGGAGGCAGTGGTGAGCAGGAATACGGGCATGGTGTTGGCACTCCGCAGTGCCCTTCAGCAAGAGGACAGCTGCAGTGTTTGCCACATCACCTCTACCCCTTGTAGTTATAAAAAAATCACACTTTGCAGCTGTAAATTTAAATTTAACTTGGGGACATATACAAGGTCTAGAATGGAAGGAAATTACAATGAGCAAGCACAACTGCTGTCCCGTGTTCCTGTCTTTTCTGTCTGCTGTCATGGGATGAAAGATATAGTCCTCTTTCATACATCCAAATCCTACTAATGTTCTTCAGCTTTACTGAAGAAGTGTGATGTGATGGCTATCCATTATCATCAAATTTGTGTTCCTGTATTGCAGCTGGATATCCCACCTTGCTTTTAAAATGTCAACTAATGCACATGTGAGGTCATCATAGCCTTTCTGTTGGTAGTTTTAGTAATAGTTGGATCAGAGCCTAGGCAAAGAGCTCAACAGCTGTGAAAGATGTTAGTTAAATGGTTTAGAATAGTTTATATTACTCTCGCTGAAGAGCTTAGTGGTAGCATTGTTATGGTCTACTTCTTTTTCATGTTTGAAATGCCCATAAAGTTACCTTATGTTTGAAGCCAGGCATATTTTACAGCTCATCTTTTGAAAATTGAGTGGGCATAAGGGTAAAACCTGCTTTGTTGGAAATGAGATGTACCTGAATTCAATAGTACAACTCTCTTACAATTTTGTTATTGGTTAAGGATTTGGAGAACAGTTTGTGGAGCGTAGAAGGCAGATGGTGTGGCATGGGAATGCCGATACAAGGGGATAGCTGAGGTTTGTGTTTGGATTCTGCCAGGATCAAGTGCCATCATCTTTTTCTTCTTAGCAGTGACCACAGCTGTATTAAACGCTTCTGGTTTGTTGAATTGTTTTTTCCTATTCTGTTGAGCTAAAATGAGTAACTATTGAAACATCTACATAAGACTAAAGTAATATTGATAGTACATGTGAAGACAGAAGAATATGTGGAGCTTGTGTCTTAAAAGCTGCTGTGCAGAGGTTGATCCAAAGTGTCAGTGAGAAGAGTTACACTCATCTGGAATGGCTTTTGCTGAGTACTGTGAGGAAGTGGTGGTAGGAAGGAAGGCATTATGGACAGTATTGAAAAATCATTGCTCTTCTATAGCAGACAACACTTTTGCTGAGAAATTTCATTTTTGCTGCAGCAAATGTACTTCTGTCTCTTTAAGTATTGTTGCCCCATAAATGAAGGACTGGATTGCTTTTTCCATGGGAGAGGAGTGAAGAGAGCTGGAGGATATTTTCTCGCTGTAAGTGAGCAAGCCAAATAATAAACAAGCTGCAGCAGCGACTTCTGGTGTGGGCAAGTGTCTTGCTACAGAGCTGCAGCAGCCTAGATTTTAGGTTTTCAGCAATATGAAAAGGGACCAATCTGTTGCCTTAGGCATTGCCAATCTGCCAGTGATAGGCACCATCTCTGAGGACTCACACAGTTGCTGCACTGTGTGGCTTGTGAACTCTCAAGTCCCTCTCCTCTTCCCAGGGAAGAATGTTCTCTGCCGGTGGGGTCTGTGGCAGAGGGGACTCATAGAGTGCCTGTGGATCATGGACCTGACCTTGCAGTCAGGGGTAGTGGATGTGACAATGACTACTAGAAAGGTAGTCTTGACTTTGTCTGACTTCAATCTGTCCTGTTTGCTTAGCTTCCTAAATCCATACTGAGGACATTGTAACTTGCTCTCTGTTTCTCTCCTTTCCCACAGGGTTCATCTTAAAATTTTCAGAAGTGCAGAGAGGCAGAGCTCTCATCTGGTGTTAGTTTTTTCAAAGCCAGACTGCCATGATAAAAAGAAATGCCTTTCTCTGTGTCCTAATGATGACGGCAGACACCCCTCCTACCTCTGGGCTTTGGCTTTATTTCAAGGTTGCAACTCACACCTTGGAGATGTTGTATGTTTTTATTTGTTTCTTTTGTTAGACTTACCCATGCATATCTTCCATTACACTGGGCTGCAGTGGGTGTTTGGTTTAGTTGTGCCAGTTCTAAATCAGTATATCCATAGTTGGTAGCCTCGTTGTTGTATGGATTTATTTTTATCAGGGTTTTTGGTGCTTTCCTCAACTGATGTGATCCACAGCCCTAAAAATTTATCCTTCTCTGATGATGAC
The DNA here is from genome assembly GCF_047495875.1 of Pithys albifrons albifrons. Classification (NCBI taxonomy): domain Eukaryota; kingdom Metazoa; phylum Chordata; class Aves; order Passeriformes; family Thamnophilidae; genus Pithys; species Pithys albifrons. The sequence continues at coordinate 50,621,704 of NC_092464.1, read as the reverse complement.
TGTGCAGCTAAGGATTATTGGCAAGGCTGAAAACTCTATCAGATGTGAAAGTACTTCACCAAGTAGTGCAGGAAACCTTGAAAGACTTAAATTCAATTAGGTCTGAACCAAAACTTCCCCTGGCATAGCAGTTGAGACAGGACTATTTTCTCTTTGTTCCAGAGCCAGATCCATAATTTATTTTTCACTAGCAAAGCCTTGACCAGCCTTTCCAATAGAGGACCATATTAGACAGGTTTTAGAACAAAAATGTGGACTCCAAGAGAGATACATTACACAATGAAGAGCAAACTGGCTCATAATAGATAAAAACACCTGTATTTCAATATCTAACTGAATCTTAACATTTAATTCAAGTGTCTTTTTTTTCAGGTTACTGCCTTGCATACTGTGGGAGGTTGGTCTGCCTGAACTGTCCATAGTGCTGCCCTCTTCTTTCTTCTGAAGGATACCCAACAATATAAATCAAATTATTTCTCTAAAATGGCCATTACTCTAGCTTTATCAAAATTAGATTTCATGTGCCCTGATTATCATTTCCATTTTCTGCTTGTTTCTGAATTTCATCATAGTCTTTTCTAGTTTTGGCTAAACTTAATAATTTGACAGCACTTGCCACTTCAGTGCCTTGCTTATTTTTCTCAGTCATTTAAAATTGGATTATGTGGTGGTCCTCACTCTTTGGATGTCAGACTGCAGTCTTAACCTCTTGCTATGTCCCTTCTGTTAATGGTTTAAGGCGATAAAAATTCTGATGTGAATCATCTGGGGAAGGAAAATGTTCATGTGAAAGACAATGACTGGAGCATGAACTTGATGTTCATAGAAATTGAAGCTTTCAGAAACAGTATCACATCACTAGAACACTGCTGTCATTAACCTTCCCACCCTGGAATAAAACCACTAAAAGAACGCCACCTCCTTCTCCCTCAAACCCCAAAAGTAAGCCAATAAAAAGGCCAGAGATGCAGCCAAATGCTTTTAATATTTTTAAATTAATAATTAGTATTTAACTCAAAGGAGTTACCTTCTTAAAAGGAAATGGTGGAATAATCCCCTTTTGCTTCTCTCAAACATATTCTATGCCTTATACATTATTCTGGAAGCACTGAAATCTCATCATTGAGCATTTAAAGATTGTAAGTGTCTGTTTGTCTCTGTGCTTTGGGTGAATTCAGGTCTGGTTCTTTACTTGGTCTCTCTTCGTATAAAAATAGACCCCAAAGTGTTTGGTGGTCCCTTCAAAGGCCCACCATGAGACCACTAATATTCCAAGTGGCCCAGTTTGACAAATGCTACATCAAACATGCCTGAGTAGTTACCATCTCCTCTAAAGAAATCCTGACATTTATTCTCCAGGGCATCCATACCGTTTGAACTGAAGGGATCACTTTATTAGCTGCTACCATTAGCAGTCACCCTCTCCTTTGTGAAACAGCCAGAAACCAGCCAGTGTATGGCAAGCACTCCTGACCACCCAGTTTGTTGTTTGAATAATCCAGAGAGTTTAAAAAAAAGAGATCCTTCCACCACCACCACCAAACTTGGCATGTCCTACAGAGCTTTGTTTGAAACTGTTGTTGTTTCCCTAAGAGGAAACATTGTATGTTTGAAGGCCTGTACTGCGAGTTCAGAAATCTGAGTTGACTTCTCAGCTGTAAGCGGTAGTGTGGGGTAAAGCTGGGAAAGCACTTACAATTTCTCTGATCTTTGTGTCGCCCTCCTGTTTTGCCCTTGAGTCATCATGCCTGTTTGCTCCATGGGCTCTTTACAGGACAGTCAGGACTTTGAAGACTCCCTTGCTTGCTTGCACTTCCTGTGGTAATCATTTGTTTTATGTACTTGTGTATTACTGGAACACTAATTCTGTGAATCCAGCTGAACAGCTTAGGGTGGTTCTGCCAGACAAATTAATTTGTGTTTGGGGTTTTTTCTTTTTCCCTTGCACTCTGGGTTTTTTTTCCTGTCTTTGGGTGTTTGGGCAAAGGCAGACATTGCCAAATCTCACTGCCATAAGCTACAGTGTGGAGAGCTTGGGTGAAGATGTGCAGATGGATAGTCACAGCCAGTTGTGTAGGAGATAGAGCACTGCAGGAGTAGAGGACAATGCAGGAGTGTTGTTAGGTTGGAAGCATTGATTGTTTGCTTTAGAATTCTTCTCATCTCCCGCACCTTTTGTGTATGTGCACTTGTCTTCCAGCTGGGCTACATCAGCCTCATTCTGTAAATTTGTTTTTCACCGTGCTTTCAATGGTGTTCTTTATCTGGGGCCTTCTGTTGGGCTCTTCCACTCAAATCTATTTTAGTGCTTCATACAGCCACAGCTTAAACTTTGTACACACCATTACGAGTATCTATTGATGGTTATTTTAAAAAAGAATTCAGAACAAGCTGTTATTTGGCCTATTGATAGCAAAGAGTTGCACTTCAGGCCCTCAAACTATAACACCTCAAGCTGTGACTGTGCTATAGCTCCTAAGAAAAACAAAACTTAGCAAGCTGGGAAACTGCATGGGAAACTTTGAAGACTGAAAAGCTGTAGCAAAGTGGTTTTGGGGCTTTGGCCTTCCTGCCTCCAACTTAGTGATGAACAGGTTGGCTGGCATGATAATACTCTGCTACTATAGGTGCTTTTATTTCAAATGGAGCAAAAAACTTTAGGCTTCAGTTCTCCTTTCTGCCTTAAGGCATAACTGTGTTAAAGCGAGGGTTGCATTGCTGCAGTCTGGCAGTGTTGCTGAACAGAGGAGGCAGATGCCTCCAGGACACAGGTGACCCAGGTCTTGGTGACAGAGTGTGAAAGAAAGAAACACCTAAGCATCCAGTAATGAGTCTCAGATGAAGATGTTGACCTTGGGGTATCTCAGGCCTACTCAGGAGATATCAGCATCAGAGATCTTGGTGCAGCCAATATTTCATTTGCTTTTCCTTGCCTCCTGCTTAGCCCCAGAGAACAACCAAGGGGGGCAGAGATGAGACTTTGGTTAAAAAATGAGCTGGGAAGTTTGTATCTCACAGCGTTTTCTCTGAATGACTCTTGGTAACCTGGGGGGTTTTTATGGAGAAAATTAGAGCTTTTAACTGAGTATGGTAAAAGACATCTGGCAGAAATTGAGTTCCTTGTGGATGCCAGAAATGTACCTGCATTCAAAAAATGATCACATGAATCTGTGGCATAATACTTCAAGGATCAGAGAGCCTTTCCATACTGCTGGAACTGGGACCGTGTGAGGAGGGTATCAGTATCTAAGCCTTTGCTTATTCTTCCTCATAGGATTTTCTTTTATCCCCTATTTTACCCTATATTCTCATCCTCCGGAGTATGTTAAGTTAATTACAGTTGAAATACCAGGGTTGTAGGAATTCCTTAAACAGGGTTTTAATGAATTTAACATGTTTACCTGTCTGCTGGTTGACTGATAGGCCTTTTTTCAGTAACTGGATGCACAAGTAGTGTCTTCAACCAAGGCTGCACTCAATGTATTTTACAGTGACAGGTAGAAAGATGCAGAAGAGCTGTGCCTGTAGGCACATCACAGGCAGGATAACATGCACACAGATAGTCTCTGGCATCAGAAGGGGCAGGGTCTGAACTAAGGAGAGACAGAGACTGTCTGTTCTGTAACCTGAGGAAGGGACAAGAGTTTTACAGCCCAGAGAAGTAATTCTCAATGGGGTGTGAGACTCAAGATAAGTTAATTATAGGCAGAGGGCTTTTAGGAAGGACCCTTCCTCTTCCTGTAGGTTGTCTCTCTGAGTTTTCTATAAACATCTCATTTCATGAAAAGAAGACAGTGGCAAGCAGTTCTGCAGTGTTCCTTTGCAGGTGTGTGTTCGTTTCCAGAGACCACGAGAGACAAGGGAAAGGTTCTAAATTGACCATATTGTTATTAAATGATCATATTTTTATCACTGTTTTCTTTCAAGAAACCAGCTTTTTGCACTACATCCTATTTCCATAGTCAGCTGAAAGTGTTCTTATTAGCCGAGTAGGAAGCAAATATTTAATTAATTGCAAGTGACATGAAAGTGAAGCTTTCTTGAAAACTCCTCTTGGGCCACCTCTTGTTAAACATTTTCGTTCTCTTCCCAGTTATTGTTGCAGTGTCCCAGGATTAATATATTGGCAACTGTCAAAAGAATGAAAAATATGTAAGCTGTACTCTGATTTTATTTTTAGTTTTAAAAATAGTGGTTGTGTTTGTGTCTGGTCAACAAGTTCCTTGACCAGCCAAACAGTCTTTGCTGTTGCTGGATCTAAAAGCAGTCCTGTGACTCTCCCAAAGAGATTGAAAAAACTTTGGAAGCCTTTTCCGAGTTAGTGTATATTTTTTTTAAATAAGAGGGAAACTTGAACCTCCAGGAGGAAAGAATTGGCTGGGGAAGGTTGTGTGATTTCAGCTGATATCATTAAGTCCTGGCAGGTGTGCTGTGTGATGTGTTGTGTGATGGGTCAGGTGTCTGAGAAATGCTCTATAAAATATGATTTGATATGGGATAGCACAGAGCAACTACAGTTTATGGCTAAGCTCATTGTGTTTTCACAAGAGAAAGAAACACAGTGACAGTTGGCAATGCTCAAAGATCTGAGAGTGTTTGGTCCCCTCTCAGATGAAACTTAAATTATTAATGTTCTCCTTTCCTGAGATATACAGAAACATCCATGACAGCATCTTAGGGATACAGATTGCTTTGATTGTTTTCACCTGTGGAATGTCAGATGCTTTTGTGTAGGCTCATTAACTCACAATTGCATTCACCTGAAGGGAGAAGGAGAGGAGGAAGCCTAGGTGGGAATCCAGAAGATCTGTAGATCAGGACTTGAAATGAAGATTCACAGATAGCAAAGCCACGACAGAAAAACGTCTCAGTAATTCTTTTAGTTGACATTCTTCCTCCAAATGCTTAGAAGGCTTCCTACGTGATGGAAAACAAATCAGGTGAGTTGACTCCAACCAAAGTGGCAGCAAGGAGCTTGTGTGACCAACTGATGCAATGAATAATTAAGTATATGCTTCAGAGACCAGCTGGTTTTCACCCCAAATTTGTGAGGTAAATTCAAATAGGAAATATCAACCCTAGTTCACAAGCTGCTGCTTAACTTGCTTTTTGGTGTCAGAAAAATGGCAAATGCAATGCAAATATAATAGACTTCATGGAGACTAAATACTGTTCATCTTCCTTACATACTAGGGGAAACTAACAGACAGCACAAAAAGAGTAGAATTATTATGTCCATAAATCATATGCTATGATGAGGGAAAATCAGTGTGATTTTCTTAGGGGAAAATCTCTTTATCACAAATGTGTTTGAATTCATTAGAAAGAGTCAGTGAAGATACTGTTCTAGATATTGTGTAAATTAATTTCTAGAAAAGTTTTACAAGCTCTTTCATTAGGTAACTTTGTGGAAATGAAGTCTTAGAGAGGAAAGGTACTGTTGTGAATTAGGAACTGATTGAATAGTGCAAATAAATAGTGTTATTTTGTAGTTGAAGATAACTGGGGTGTTACTTAAGACTGTGTTGGGCCTGTGCTTCCTAAGTGATACAGAAAAGTGTTGAATGATGACATGACAATGTGTGCTGATGATGCAGTTGTATTGAGGGTGGGGAAAAACTGGCAGTAATATGGTAGTATTCGAAGTAGAAAAGCCCAAAAGATGTTATTTTGGGTTCACAGAAAGATTTTGCAGTGAATGGGCATTAAGTGGCATATTAAATTCCCAGTAATAGTGGCATTAGTCAGCTGTATATATATATACATACAGTTATAGGGTTTAAACTGGTTAATTCAATGCAGTATAGAAATGTCAAAATTATTATAGCTTGATGTTTGAAAACATCAGTTCAAGTGGCAGACAAAATGTCAGTTCTGGATCAGAATTAGGAGAGAAGTTAGAGAGCCAAACTGATAATTCTTCAGGATATCTCTGTGTTGCATGAATATCTTGGACATGGTAATCTTTCTCTGCTTTCAGAAGAGGGTATGGCAAAGCTAGAAGATGTGTAGAGAAATAGGGATAGTTAGAGGAGGGAGATGACTTCAGAAGGTGATTGGAAAAAAAAGTCTTGAAGAATTAATAACAAAAATTTTAGGTAAAAGATCAAGTGTATGAACTTGAGAGTATCTAGCAGAAATAGTGCTGTTCTACTCTCTTGGCTAGTATAGTCTCCCCCTCAATGTCCTTCACTGACCCCTGGATATGCCATACCTGCTGGGTTTTGGATCACTTGTAGCTGGTCTGGGCTCCTCCTTGGAGCTTTATTTCTCACTGGCCACGGAAAGAGCCTCCTCACAAGGCTGGCTCTGTGTGTTCTGTTCTCAGCTTTGCAGTCCACTAATGCTATTCCACTTCCTATCAAGTGTTGTAATCTTGGGGAAGAAAAGTAAACTTTTGACCAAAACCTTATTGTTAAATCATATACTTGGTGGTTTGCCCTGAATCAGGCCAAGAGTGAGAGTAAATTTGACTTGCTCAAGTCACTCTTGTCTTGTGTAAGAAATATGAGTACTTTGTGGGAGGGGAGGATGGGGAAGTGGTTTGAGATTTCCCTTAGTGGTTTTAACTGAAAAAACATATCCTTCTTGGATTCATAGCAAGATGGTGAGAGCCTTTTTCACCTTTTTTACAGTAGAGTCTGTGCTCACAGGCAGCTGGGAGGGGACCCGTGTTTTCTGCAGGCAGAGCAGTGTCCCGGGAAGGGTTTAAGAAATCATGTCTCAGGACTGAGTGATCCCCAGGAGGCTGCAGAGCACTGTGGTGTTCAGGGTATTAATAAACCTGATGGGGAGGAACAAAAAATCTGTGCAAATGCTTGCGAGTGTCCTCTCTAATTTCTGTGTGTTGAAGGGTGATTAGCTACCCCTTTTGATCACAGGGAAGAGTTTGTACTTTGTAACTAAGACTTCCTTGCCTCGCAAAAGTTATCATTGGTATTTTTTCATCTAAACTTCTCTTGTCATGCCTTTCACAGTCCTGGCAGAAAATGCTAAGGAATTCAGGTTTGTTTATAGTCTTTTAAAGAAAAAGGGGGAAACAAAAAGGGGGGGAGGGGGAGGGGGGAAAGGGGAAAAGAAAACGTCTGGTAACATGTTCTCAAAGGTCTTAATTATGGATTTAAAATGAGACAGCAAACTAAACTTGCAGCCAGCCATGTTTTGTTTTAAAATAACCCAATCCAATGTGCATATGAAAGGGAAAAATGGGTATGTGAGTGAAGACCCAAGACTTACTCCAACAGTCTGTTAACATTGCAGTCATGAAACACAGTTGTTTATAGTATTTGGCAGGGCATTTCAGAGAAGATTCTTTGCTTTTATCTGCAGGAGGTAGGAAATGTTTGGGTCCTTGCTTGAGGTAGTTCTAAATATTAACTTTATAAAACCTATGATGGAAATCTGCAGAAACCTGTAGAGCCAGACAGCAGAACTCACTGATACAAATGTATTTGGAAACTAGCAGACCTGTCCACAGAATAAAGGGAGGAGACGGAGCCTGAAGACTTTGTTACTTACCTGTAGTATTGATTGCAAAGCAAATGAGAATTCCAAAGTTGGGTACACTGTTTTGTTCTCATGCTTTGACTCAGTCTTGTTGTGTTAGGGTTATACTCCTACGTCTGATCACGGCAGGAAAAAATAATCCTAACATTGAATTAAACTTACATGTGTGGGTTTTCACTGCTAGGTATCAGAATAGCTGCTTTCATATTTGCTAATCTCCAGAGGCATAGAAATCAGGAAAATACTATGAGAGGATGGGAATGCAGTGTGGTGATGTCTGTGTTGCAAATAGACTTTGTGTTTCACTCCCGTATCAAGATGAACTGCAGAATACAATGTCAGGGTAAAGAGAACCAGATACTTGCATTGTTATGAGATAACGTAATGACTGTGTTTTACTGAAAGGAATTAAGTTTTAGTGGCTGAACAAATCCTTTGGCAGCAGCTGCTTTTCCATTCTAAACACTTTTCCCCGCCTAAAACTGGGGGGAAATCTTGCAACACTGCTTGTAAAAAGTAACACCGGTGAGTTGACATTATTCAGGGGACAGGAGGTCACGCCAGCTGCGTTTCAGCCAGTTTAACAGATGTTCCTTCCTAAAAAGGGCATGTTCGGCTGTCTCCAAAATACTGTATATCAAGTGCTGCAGCTTTTGTGCAGAAGTCTTGGCATTAGGTATTTATAGTTACTCCTACACAGGATGACTCAGCCCCTCTTTTACACAAAAGAACATGGATGGTTAAACTCTTTCAAAAGTTGTCAAGTGAGGAAGCTTTGCAACTGAAGTAGATCATCCCCCCAGAGTTTCACCACTGTATATTTGGATTTGCTAGTGAAGTCCTGCTGTGGTCTTGTGCTTTGGTTCTTTTCAGTGGAAACAAACAAAAAGAAAGATGAAGTTGTAGTCCTGTAATGACTCTGCTCCTAAAAAAAATGTATCAATTTGATGTGAGGATGCACTAGGTTGACTTAAGGCTACTACTGGTTAATGTTCACTGCTTATTGTGAAATGCAGTATGACCACTGGGAATAACGTAAACATAGTCAAGAAAATGTGTTATAGTCAAGAAATGTTCATTTAACTTGGGTTTCATTCAAACTGATATTGAGGTGTCCAGTCTCATTGCTACTTCTCGGGATTCCACCTGCTGTGTTACATGATGCATTTTTATCCATTTGCTTAGTTAACTAAGTATCAACATGTTTTTTAGCTCAATGTCCATTAGTTTGATGTATAGTATTGATTTGGCCAGCTACCAAACAAGGTGATGCTGGCAAATGGCATGGCTGCTGAGCAATTGCAAATAGTCTCTTCTACACTTCCTCTGGCTCTTGGGATAGAACATGCTGTTTGCGGTCCAAAGGAAACAACATCGAGCTAATAATACTTCGATTTACTGGAAGTTGGAGATAATAGGGAGGTCGTGTCTTCTCAGGAATTTATGAATGTCTAGTTTTTGGTTAAAAGACCAAATCTCCAGATGAGCAGTAGGTGGAACAGACTTCTGGATGAATTCTAAAATGAAACAAGTAATTTTTCATCTGCTAATTCTGGACATCATATACACTCACCTTTTTTCCTCTCGCTTGCCTTTCTTTTGTTTGTTTGGGGTTTTTTTTGTTTGTTTGTTTTTACTTTTAAATAGCCCTGCAAGGACTGTGCAGTCCTATTACAGCATTCAGTCAATTTAAATGCTTGTTTGCTTCTTTTCCTGAGACTAAGGTCAGATGATAACTCTCAGCAGGATGCAAATGCAACATGAAGCCACTTCCTGTCCTGAGGATCAGTTCGAGCACAGATTTTGTATCTCAGAAGATACTGGAAATTGGCAAATTAAGGCACTGCAGCAGGAGTCAAACATTACAAAACTGAATAGTCTGTAATCCCCAGTTATGTCAATGAGTTTGCAACATTGTCATTTCTGTTGTCGTTATAGAAAGTTCACAGAGCTCACTGGAGCTCCTTAATTTTCATGTGACTTTAGGTTGCACTGAGACAAATATAACTATTACTACTGTGCTTCTAACCATTGAACTTCATTCTTGAATAGCTGAAATAAACTGGAGAAATCAGTACGAGAAGAATGACATGTAGAATGGAAAATATTTAATGCAATGAAAATTATTCTTTTAGGGGTTTTTTTGACCCAAAACAACAAAAAAAATGTTAATAGCTATTGTATTTCTTAAAAGTTTCTGTTGGCTAGATTTTGATGATAAAGAAGTATCAGAGATTAATTTCTCATGAAACCTGTAATCTTTCCTAACTGTACCTTTTTAATCTGAAATGTGTTTTGGGTTCTTTTGATACTAAAACAGAACCAAACCATCCAGAACCCTGCAACCCATCCTGTAGATAGGCTGTTTCCACTCATGTTAGCAACAGTGCTAAACATCTGGTCAAAGCCCCATGTTTCTTTCTGATCTAATGTCCCATTGCAATTCTAATTTTAAAAGTGTTTCCCTTATTTGGTAACCACTCTAGTTTTCTTGCTGCTTTTTATCTCAGTGATTTTCCTGTGCTCTCCATTAGCACTCATATCTTGTGCCAACATTGCATCACCCATTATGCAGTTGAATCTGAAAGCAGCAGCAGCATCATACTTTTTGGTTTCTTTGTAATAGGAGCTGCACTGGTTCTGAAAACTCTTGGTCAGGGAAATCTTGCAAGAGGAAATCCTCCAGTGCAGCACAAGCTCAGTAAATAGCTGTAAATCATGAATATGTCCAAATTAACTTCCTCCCCTCCTCCACGGGGTTTCTGTGAATTGACAGCACGGTGCACAGGGGGAAAAATACTCGTATCCTATTTCCTACCTCCTGAAACAGCCTGCAGCTGGATTTCAATAGCTCAGCAGCACTGATGGCTGTGCAGTTGGTACATAGGGGCTTGGCTTCAGCTCTAGAGCAGGACCATCTTTCTGTCAGTCAGATGTTGCCTCTGAAGCATGTGGTGCTGAATACACAGTGGGGTTGTGGGTTATACCCCCAAATGCTTTGTTTCTATTAGTGGTGTTTGTTCTGAGTGTGGTTTTGTAGGAGGTTTTCTGTGTACTATGAATTAAATGATGTGCGATTACCCTGGAGACAATTCAGTATTTCTGTGAGCCTCATGGGAAGCAATAGCCTTGTGCCTTGTTTTTAGCTCAAAGGTTTTCCTCTTGTTAATAAACAGAATAGCCACAGGAGTTTAGCTTGAAAAGTGTTCTGCTTTGCATTTGTAAAGTATTTTACTTCAAGGGTGCCTTCCAGACAATCAGCCTCAAGAAGTTCCTTTAAGATATCTGAATACCATTATCTCTGTTTTACAGTGAGGTAGTGAGACAAAATAATTTGCTCAAAACCACCCAAATCTGAAAGCTTCCAGCAGCTGTTTCTCCTTGATGAAGTCAATAGATTTCTCTGGTTTTGGTGGAGAAAGATGTTTCTGCTTCATGCATGATACTATTGATATTTAGAAACTAGGTTGTTTTTCAACTCTTCTTCTGTTAGTGATTTTTCTTAAAAATACCTCCAGTCTCATTCTGATGTGACTTTTTTTCTTTTTAAATTAGATATCAAGGTACGAAAAAAGTCATTATAATATTTCTGCTGGTGACCCAGAGGAGCCATCGTGTCAGTCTGTGGGGCATTTCAGAGGAGAACAGTGTTAGCAGGCACTCTGCCATCTCCTTTTCTCTGTCAAACTCCCCTAAAACCACATTATGATTCCCCAGTGTTAGCTCAGGCAGCTGTGGAAGCCCTGGGGAACCAGTTTTGTTGGTGCGCCCTCACTGTGTAGTTAGGAGGAGTGAGGAGGGGGAAGCAGCACAAACAGCTTGTACTTCCTGCAGCCAAAACCTGATGCACATTATGCTGTCTGACACAGAAGCACGTGCAGCCACAGTGTGTGCCAGCCCTGGGTGTGCAGAATTTACAGAGGTGTGCTCATCAGTGGAGGGGTTTGGGTTGCATTTGGCAGGGCTGTGAAGGCACGTATCCTGCCCAGGGTGGTTTGTGAGGGTGCCCATCTGGATCCATGTGGGAATGTGAAGGATTACAGCATCCCATACTGATTTTTCCCTCTATCCTTTCTTCCACCAGTGTAGAAAACCCCTCTACCCCTCCTTGGGGAACTTGTTTTCCATGTCCAGCTGTGTTTGGGGTCTTCATTTATAATACTGTAGGTGAGGCTGCTGATTTAAGCAGTAGCATTTTCCCAAGGTGTGTTTTTCCATGCAGGGGAGACCCTCTGGAGCTGCTCCAGATCACGTGTGAAAGCCTTTCTGCCACTTTAGTGAATCTGTTGTCCCTACAGCCCTGGTGGCACTGGGCACAAGGGTCCCCCTCCACATGTTGTTGCGGCACATGAAGCCCCTCTGCTATACAGTTTCTGAAAGTCATCCCTGTCCCTGGGGCTGCATTTGGAGTTAATTTAACCCTTCAGCTGGTTTAATAATCCTCAAGGGGCATATAGGTGGTGGCCTGTCCCCACAGCCTTGGCAGAGATTAGTGATTAATAAAGTATAGATATCACCATTTATCCTTGGGCAGGAAATGAGCCCCTGGGAAGTTTGAGGGGTATGGATTTTGTGGCTTGTCTTGTGGAGGAGTGTAATGACCCTTTCATAATTTTAGAGAGGAAAGACAGTACCAGGGAAAGTGCTGATGCAAAGCTCATCCCCACAGCATAGTGTGTCTTTGATGGGGTGGGTTTAATGAGATATGATACTTTCAGTCAACAAATCAAGATTTTTTGCATCCCTTCCAGCAGCTGGCAGTTGCCAAGACTGTACCCAAGATTGTACTTGGACAACTGAAAAAAAACCCAAAAAAACAAAAAACAACAACAAAAAAAATCCTTTTGCTAACTTTGCAGGCAGTTCTGTTCCACTCAAAACCATCCTGCACTCCCTCAAATTGCCAAACTGCATAGTTACAGCTACACAGTTACCAGCAATTCAGTTTAAAGCTAGTTTAGCTGCCACTACACAGTTATACTCTTGGGATGTAATACAGATTATTAGTAATGATCTTTTCCAAATCCTGTTGATTATTTGCTTTGTCTGCACATTTAAGGAACTCCTTTCTTCTCACTTTTAAATATGCCTTTCCATGTGCACATTTTTTTTCGTCTACAAATTTAATTTGTAAATGAACTCCTTTTTAAGGTAGTTTAAGGAAAAGAGCAGATCAAGAGCTTTAAATCTTTCTGTATTACTTCTCTGTCCTGTGGTTTTTCCTCATATGAAATGTGATTCTTCTGGAAGACATTACTTGGAATGGTTTGAAAGACTGTTGTCTTTAAAGTATAAAGAAGGGACCACTTCTTATGAATACCATGCCTAGGAGGTAAAAGTTTCTTCGTTATGATGTTACTCTTCAGGGTTTCGTATTCACAGCTTGAAGGGAACTTGTCATGCTGTGCTTTGTACTTTGTCAGAGGGCATTTTTCGTAACAAAATCAGATACATGTTTGTAGGCAACATCTGACCCTGCCTCGTTACTGAAGCAATCTTTCTTTGCCAGTCCTAGAGGAATACCAAAACTATGCCAAACCCAAGTCCTTTGGGTGTCCTGTCTGTCTGATGACTTTGGGACCCGTTTTTGTCATTTGGACCCATGAGCATTGAGTGTTTGGGTGACTTTTCAGTGGGATAACATTGTGTTTTAAACACAAGCTTTGCTGGCAAGCATTGTGGCTTACAAGAAGTGAAACCAGTCTCCCATCATGGTCAGTCTGGCAGAAACAGAAAAGAAAATGTGTTTTTTCTTACTCTGCTGTGCAGTTGCTGCTTTTTGGGACAAGAACAGTAATCTGTGTGAGGCAGACATTTGTATGACTTAAAATAAGAGGAACATTATGGTAATAGTAGGATTATTCTATGTAAATGGATTTGCACAATGAGATGTGAAGACACTTCAACTGTGAACTTAATTTGGGTAAACATGGGCTTGGTTTGATATGGGAACGAGTTGCTGTAGTTGAAATATGCATTTTCTCATCGTTCAGACCCCTGGAAGGAGGAATTTCACAGTAAAACTATGTAAAATCTAAACAACTGCAAGTTGTACTGCCAATAAACACTAATGCTTTTCCATATGAATTCTACTGTGAGTTTCTACAACTCCTGACATACACTTTAAAAATGTTTATTGGTTGTAAAATTTATCTTTGGGTTAGAAGTTTTTCTGTGCTTCTCAGAAATGGAAGCTAAGTCAAGTCATACTCCCTGTGGTGGATGATATTTGCAAGTGAGAGGAAAATTGTAATGTAGGAAAGTTAAGGCATTATGCCTAAAAAGTACAGGGAATAAGGAGTGACTGGAGTTTCCAGGAAAGAAAAAGTTATATGCAGACATTGACATGACCTTGAGAAAATACACTATGTACAAGTGGAAATGATAGGCTTTTTATAGTTACATAAATACGCTGAAGTTTGAAGATAAGAAAAAAATCTATTTTTCAAGCTTTGGACACTTCCTACTACAACATTAGAAAGGATTTTTTTTCTGTCACTACGTTTAAGTGGGAAGAAACAGTCTAGAACAGAAGTCTAGGCTTTTGTCTTCCAGCTGTGGTTGGTGCTTTTTCCATCACCTTATGCTCAAAGTCTTCTTCTGTTTGGGATAGTAATTTCCATAGGAAATGGTTATGAATCATTCCTTCATTTTTCTTTCCACTTTTTTCTCCTCAAATTCAGAATTAATTATTTCTAGAATTAAATTTATTTTTTTTTTAGATTTTGTAAGTACTTTCAGTCTTTTCCTTACAGAGCCACAAAGAGTTTTGAGAGGGTTTTTTGTCACTAAAAGAACTTGCAATTTTTCTCCTTCAGTTTTGCAGAAGATTTTCTGAACCTTGGGTAGAACAGCATTTATCTTTCTGTCACAGGAGAAAGAGAAGCAATCTCCAGAGTCCTGCGTATCTGTAATTGCAACCATAATCTGCAGTAATCTTTTATCTTAAAGAAAATAGGTTTATAGTGAGAAACTATGGAAGAAAGAAATATAGGCATTGTATTTAAGAAGTTGACTGTGATAATTCAGTAGTTTAGAACAGGTCAGCCTTTTTTTTCAGTAATATCTTGAAGGTTGAGTGACCACTGATTATTCTTTGTAATTGGGGGCAAAGTAATTACAGATACTTTGCTGCTGTTTTAAAATGGATGTTTGCCCATGGTATGAAAGATTATATAGGTATTTTTACAAAGGTTCATTTTTTGGCTAAACCAGCAGTTTATCTCAAATATAGGAAAAATCAAACATACCCTCTTTTAATAGATTTTTTTATAGTTTGAAAAAAATCTAAAGCACAAACCCTTTAATCAGCTGCAGACGATACACGAAAAACAAATAAGGTGGTACATTCAAAATCTGTGGTTAAATAAGTATGATTATAGTTCCATATAATTGCCATTTTGACAACTGGTAATCCTCAAAGCTCATAAACTAAGCCAGTGCTGTTCAAATTTAAAATACTACCTGATCTTGCAGCGGTGCTGAATTCTGGGCTAACAGTCAATCCTGCTTGTTTTAGCTGCAAACAGCAACATCTGACCAAGCCCTTCCCTGAATTGTCTGCTTCTGCTTCAGCTGAGCATTCCCATACCCTCTGATCTCTCTCAGCAAATAGTATGGGAGCTGAAACATGTCCTCTCTGAAACTGGGAACTACAGACATGGATAGACTGTGTAAAGCAGAGGTTCTTGGGTTGATAGTGTGTCCCCTCACCATAAGAAGGACTGGAACCATATTAAGTTATTCTCAGAAATTTTCCTTGGGCTCTATTTACTGTGCTGAAAATCAACAATGAAATCTTGGGAGGGAAAGCAGATTAATGTCAATCCTGGAGTCAAACAAAGGAAAACCTGCTTTCCAGTCCAAAGATTTGGCTTTTAGCTGGGTCTGTCTAGACCACTGTGGAGGTCTGGGAGGTTTGAGTTGGTGTGCACTGCAGCCTGCCTTTTTCAGTGACGACACCACCTTGCAACTCTGCTTTGCCAGAATGATTTGAATGGAGTTCTTGCTCCTGCTTCTTCTCTTTTCCATTAGCTTGCAGCACTCTTCTGAACCACTGCATGTAAATTGTTACTCTGTGGCCATAGGAATTTAAGCCATTATGGAATCATAGAATTGATGGAGTTGGAAAAGACCTCTGAGATCAAGTCCAGCCCTTAGTCCAACTCCAGTCCCTTTACCAGATCATGGCACTCAGTGCCACGGCCAATCTCAGTTTAAAAACCTCCAGGGGTGGTGAATCCACCCCCTCTCTGGGCAGCCCATTCCAGTGCCTGATTACTGTCTCTGTAAAGAATTTTTTTATGATAATCCAACTTAAATGGAGCCTATTGCAGGATTGGGACTTCCTTTCCTCCCCCTCCCTTTCCCCCACCCCTTTTTTGGTAATGATTTACAAATATCCTTTAATTGCATTGTATTGCAAAAATACAGGGAAGTTTGGATCCCAGCATAGAACAGTGGCACAGCTTTATATCTCCTCATGACCTCAATCTTCACTACTTTGATTAAACGTCAGGAAAGGAAAGAAAACCTCCCTCATAGCTTTCCAAAACAATTGCAGTCCTTTTGTTCCTTTTGCTTCAGTTTGGCTTGCAGAAATGACAGCTCTGGCTTCACAGCAGCTGCTATAATTACAGCCGCAAAAGGATTTAAATTACAGCACCTTTTTTTCACACTATCGTACCTTTTTGGTAGGCTGCTGTTTGGGGTATGAAATTTTCCGTGTGGTATGGCTGTGAGAAGTACAGGAAATAGGACCTTCTCTATTTGTCCTTGGGTTTGGGCAATGTTGGAAAAGTACACACTTGAGACGTTTTATTTTTTCATCTTTTTAGCATCTACACAGTTTGCATTCAACATGATGGGTAAACTACTGAAGACAAAAATAGTCTTCCACGAGGAGTATATTTTAAAAGTTTGAAAAATAAATGTGATTACTAGTAAGCTCATAGTAATAAAATAAAGGTGTAAAAGGTCTTTGAGTGCTTTCAAGGGAAGAGCTTTTACAATCAAAACCTAAAAAATGTCCGTTTTGTGACAGGCTGTAGGTAGGGGCTGACACCACACAATGAGGATGCCCCAGGAACAGTGTGGTGGGAAAAGAGGCTGTATATCTTCCTCTAAAGGTAGCAGGGAGCTGCCATGCTGTTGGGATTTGGGGAATATCTATGAAGGTGAAGATGAAGGTACCACAGCAGAGTAAAATCTTTCAATTTTTAAACAGCAGGTGTAGCGAGCACCCATTCTGCTGGAGTGGGGGAAGTTGGTGGTGAACACTGTAGATTATAAAATATGTATTTGGAAAGGAAAAATATCTGAAGAAAACAGGAATTGATATCTTGAAGCATAATTCCCAGGTAAGCTGTCCCTTTGCCCCTGATGGCACACTGTCCTCATAACAGGGATTTTCCTCAGCACATGGAGCTGCTGTGGGGAAACCCACTGCCCTGGCAAGGGTTGCATGGCAGTTTGGATGGCAGTACTCACAGAGAACATGCCCTTTGGAAATCCCTCACCAAGGTCAGTTGAAGCCCCAAGGCCAAGCACACTGTCCTAATTTGAAGCTGAGAGCTAAATACCCAGTGGGTCTGACTGGAAAAGAGAAATAGCATACGGTGATGTGCGTGAGCTTTTAAAATGTCTCTGGTACATTTTTTGAAGTAATTCATTTGTTTAGGTTTGTGAGGATTTTGTTTTGTTTTTGTTAGTTTGTTTGTTTTTGTGTGAAGGGGTTTATTTGTTTTTTTCTCATTCCACATTGCCCAAGTAAGATCGTGAAATGCCAGTAGATGGTTAAAGAGGCAAATGCCTTTAAACTGACTCTTAACAGCATTGGGATTTGTCTCTGATATTAGTGAGAAAGAGCACACATCCAGCTTGGACTAAAAGGTGAGTCTGGAAATACAAACCTGTCCAGCACCAGAGGAGTTTGGCAATGCCATGGCTGCCAGTACATGCTGCATTGCTCACAGCACACAGACTGCCTGTCAAGATGCTCGTTTCCTACAAGTGTCACAGTCTGAACACACTCTTTTCAATTGTTTGCAGCTTGGAAACCCTGCCTAAATAGTAGTCTGAGGGGGTTTTAGCCGAATTGGAGTCTCTGGGTACTATGAGGGAAGCATGATGGAACAACAAAAGCAAACCAAGGTGATTGTCAACAGTACTGCTTTTTGGAGAAGCAGAATCCCATTTGTGTATTTCCTTTTTTCCTCACATGCACTTACCCATGAGGAAAAGGTTAGGCAAAAGATAAAGGAAACTTAGGGAATATAAAGTTAGGCAAAAGACAAAGGAAATAGGGAATCCTTAGATAAAAAGGATTTTATTCATTATTCATACAGCTGGAAAATTAGTTCTCATGATCTGTGTTTCATTCCCAGACCAGGTACCTGGGCAGTAGCCCTGTTTCTGATCTGCGTGGTGCCTGGATCTTCAGCAGGTTTCCACACAGAGGGCTCTGGGGCTGCTCTTCAAGTTTATTAAAAAAATGGATTTGCTTTTCATGCTGAGTTTTTCATATGCACCGTCTTCACTCATACTCTTTCCAAAAACATCTCCTTCCTCCATTGCACTTTATTTTTTATCTGGCTGCTAGATATTTGTATTGTATTAACAGAAAGAGGTGATTTTAGGAAAGCAAGGGTGTATTTTACACTTACTTCAGTTCAGAGACTGGTCTAGTTTTAGATTGCTTTATGTCTGTCTTCCAAGAGGAAAAATAAAAGGCTGAATATGTAAATTTTCCAGCAAGCAGATGGGTAGAAAGTAAGGAATAAAACAGTACCAAGGGATTTTAAGAATAACTTGCAAAGTGAGAATGCACAGCCTCTCCCTTTTTTGGTTCAGCAGATATGCAGTGTGTGTCTGAGTGCTTCATATATAAACAGCTCCTGACAGCATTGTTGTAAATGGCTCTGGAGGCGTTTCTTAGCCTGAGCAAGGGCAAAGTGGTTCCATTTAACAAGTGCCACAGAAGTTTTATAAAGCAAAAATGGCATTTGTCTGCCTTTCCCGCAGCTCTTGAGTCTCCCTGGCTCTTTCCTTTTCATGGCATGCCATGTCAAGGCCTTCTGTCACTCAGCTCATTCTGGTGAGGTTTGCATGATCTGAGCTGATGAACACAGAGTTGAGGAGCTGTGGGATGGATTGGTCAAAGCCTTGCTCTGCTCTTGAAAGTGTGCATGGATTCTTACTCCCCAAGGGTGCACAAGGGAGGGATATAACTTTGCCATCTTAAAATCACTGGATATTGTGCATTTTATTGCAGTGGCAGTGATGGACATAAAGATTGGTGTACAGGTCTGGGTTATACCCAAAGCTTAGCACAGGAGCAGTGGTGGCAGGGCAGTGCCATAGACTGCTGGAAGGACAGAAGTTTGCTTGATGAACAGGCTGAAAGAGCGTGGGGACTAATGTAAACAATATTTAAAATATGCAGAGGAATAAGGACACCACACACCAGACCAGTATGATCAAGAGAATGCAATTTATTACACACTGCACACAGTTTATGTAGGGTTAAGACTACATTCAACTGGCTAAATTGAATCTCACACCATCTAACTGCAGACTCTAATTGGTTATAATCCATATCTCACAAGTCCAGTGTTTTGGTGAAATCCTGACTGTTTTCAGGAACATCTCTGGTGTTCTGTGGGAAACCTGAGGAGGTTTCATGAGAAACTTCTGGGGAGTTGCTAAGAACTCCTAGGGAGTGGTTTCTCCTTTACCAGTCTGCAGTAGCTGTGGCCTTGATTATTCTTAGCTGGCAGCTCTTTCAGTCCCACAGGGATTCTATCCATATAGATCTGAATTGTTCACATTTAATTTCTCAGCACCAACAGGGGACAAGCAGTGCTGTACAGAGGACCTTGAAAATGATTTCTTGCTCTATGTTACTACCATATTCTGAGCAGTGGGACTTTGATGTCCTCTTTATGGAACAACAGTTCCTGATTGCATTTTCAGTCCTGGCTTGTAGCACAAAAGATGTGAAACAGGTAGTTCATTTTTAGGAGTGTTAGTTAGAAAGATGTCCAACCTACACTGTCACTGACTTAAGATGTTCTTCCTTTCCATCTCATTCTTTTCAAATGGTCTGTAAATTTATGTTGTGATGCATTTGGGTGTCTGTTTGTTAATGTACCATTTGCTCTCTGTGGGGTTTGCCCAAATCAATTCCTAATACCTTACATTCAAACCATATGTTATATCTGTCTAGATAGATTTGTGTGTGTGTGTGTGTGTTAAAGAAGGCAGTTTTAAAGCAAGCCTAATAGTGTTAAGCTTGACGTTTGTAAATGATTGATAATTGAGTAGAGGTCTTCAGGAAACTTTCCAGTGTCATGTTTCTGTAATAAAGGGTTAGTGTGTTACAGTACTGTGTAAAACATTGAAGAGAAGCAGGATATGCTGCAGTTCTACTAAATGGAAAAGAAAATGGGCCTATTTTGAACTGTTGAACTTTTGAGAGCTTTTTCTTGTGGCTCAAGGCTGGGTCAGAGCTCAGGGTACTCAACAGGGTTTTTCAGTGTGAAGAAATGATCAGATCAAGGACAAATTTTTTTCAAGCTGTGCATGCAAACTGCATCTGCATTCATGTAAGAACAAAATAATAGCTATATGGGTGGTCAGTTGGAAGAATATTCACTTGGTTTACATGTCAAGTTGCACTCTCTTGTATGCAGAGAATGCAAATGAGCAGGTGCTATTTAGGCAAGGGTTTTCAGAAAAAAACCTGATTTTTGACTAGTTATTTAACTCACTGTATGAGTTTGACAATGCTGTGGTTGAAGGTTGTCATCTGAGACATCAAAATGAGAACTTGGTGGTGGCAGCAGTTTCAGGAGCTCAGTAAATTTCCACACATCAAATCGCAGAATATGAAAATGTTTTCTTTGACCAAATGCTTTAAAAACAAGTATATTAAAGGTGAAAGTGAGTGAAGGATGTGTCAAATACCACTTTCAAAGTGTGTAACTTTTTGGTTGTGTCATGTCACAGATGTGTTTCAGGACTGCACGGCTGCAGTGCTGTTCACCTTTGCTTCACCTCTGAGCAATGGTTTCTTAATTGGGTGTGCAGGCTTTCTTTTCTTTCAAAGAAAGATTTGACTTTATTTCAGGAAAACAATTTCTGGATTTTTTGCATTGAGTAACCCTAATTGTGCTTGAAAATGGGACAATTTTTCCTTCTTTGGGTTATCAGGGAAAGAGACTGACAAACCTTTAAAACTGTTACTCTGAGTCACAGCCTTTTCTGGGTAGCCAAATTTCATTTTATATTCCATTTACTCTAGCCAAGAAAGTAAACGGGCAAACCTTAAATCCTCATATAATTTCATCTTTGCAAAGCAGAGAACATTGTTGTGGCTTATGTAGTATATAGAGAATACCACAAATATCTCAATTATTATTTCCTAAAGCATGGAAGTTAAACAACTGTGTGTAACTGTCTTGCCCAAGGATTTGAAGTTTTGAGAAAATACTTCAGCTGCCACAAGCTGGGACTTGCTGGCAGTGACCACTTGTTACTGTAGGATCCTCAGGAGGATTGGTAGTTTATTTTTATGTTGTTTTGGTTGTTTGGTTTTGTTAGGGGTTTTGGGTCTTTTTTTAGTGCCCTTTCCAAGGAAAAGATGTGGTCAATTTGGTAAAAGGTAGACGTAAAGGTAGACCTTTGAGATGATATGTGCTGCAAACTGGCAGTTAAAGGAGTGGAAAAGTTAACTGAGGCTATTTCTACATAATGGAAAGGGTTTTCCTCTCAGAGGCCTTGGAAAAACTTGCTGGAGGTGGATGCCTACTACCGTAACATGAGCTTTATTTTTCCTTTTTTGTTTCCTTTTTAAATGTCATATGCTGACAGAAGCCTCTTCTTTACTGATGAGTAGTGCTAAAAACAGGTTTCTGTGGAAAGAAAATTCCATCCACTTTAAATAAAAAGAAAACCTAAAAATCATTCCATATTTTTAACAAAATACAGTTAAGTAAGCCTTTCCTTTTAATCCTGTTGCTTGTGATGTCTCATTTTATTCCTTCTTGCCTGACTGGGGTATATTTAAAAGGAATCACATCACCTGTGGGCAGGGATAAATCATTTCTGCCATCAAGGTTTAAACACCTACTGTGTTGTATGGAGCTTTTTACAGGACGTTTTTCCATTCTTAGTAAAATGCTCAGTGTCTATTGAGACAAACTACAACAGTAGGTCTAGGGTATAAATTTGCCTTCGAGTTCCCATTTTTAGGCATTTTCATGATTTCAGGTTACAGAGATTTCAAGCTGTCACACTTGAAATCAGTCTGGATGGTGAGGAAGCTGAGAGTAGTTGTTTGGAGACATTTATCTTTGAAGGGGAGAGGAAGAGGTGGAGTGTGTTTTAGTGAGTTTTCTCAGCTCACATCCCTTCCCATGTTGTTTTCTAACATGATAAAACATTTCTGACCTACTGCCTGGCCACTCCATGGTATCTACAGTGAGGCCATCAGTGCTTGTGGTACAGCAGCTGTGCTTTGTCCCCTCAGAATTTGTGTGAGAGTCTTTCCTCTGTCATTATAGCCACTTCAGAATAAAGTTGTGATGCATAAATGAAATAAATCCTAGCAATAATATTGTCCCATGATTTGGTGGTGGTGGAAAAGTCATTGGCACACAGAGGCAAAAGGGCTTCATTAAATAATTACACATTTTGTTAAGAGCAGGAAGGGAGCATTCATATTTCATGAAGTTTATGATATGCTTGTAAGGCATTTGTAAATATGGAAAATATCAAATGCTGTTTGCCAGAAATAAACACACTAAAATGGTCTGGAAACTTAAGAGTCCCAAAGACTGGCTGAAGAGCTCTCTGGCCCCATATTGCTGGCTTTGCCTAAATCTTGCAATGGGAGGGAAATTCCAGGAAGCACTGAGGACTTTAAAGTGTCCATATACCAAAAAAGGGTAAGACAGCTGATCTGAAGGGCTGTAGATTGACATCATCATATAAACAATATAATGGAAATACAAATATATCATATGATTGCTCAAGAAATAAAGGAACAGATACAGCTTGATTTAAAAAGAAAAAAGACCCAAACCCTGAGTATACAAATAATGAGTTTGCTCTAGAAGGTATCTGTGAAGATGTAATAGAGTTTTAAGGGCTGGCAATTTTATCATGCTTTAGGCGCTATGATTTAAAAGAAAAAAAAAAAGGAAAGATGGTACAAAATCTGCACATATACAGTTAATACTTAGCAGACTGATGTAAACAGGAAGTGTTGCAGGGTTATAAAGTGACTTACTTCTAATGATACTCTTCATGGATAAACAGAAGGTTTAAAATTAATATAGTTGTTAAAGAACTGAAAATAAATACAAAATTACTTCTACAGTTTGCAGGTAAAGCAAAAATTCTTGGTTAAAAGAGGAGGATAGGGATTTTTTTTTATACAAAATGCTTTGGATCAGCTACTATTCTGAGCCACCCAAGTAAAGTTTATTTTCATCCAACTAAGTGTGAGGTCATTCAACCAGGAATGAAGAATGTGGGTCCCCTATCAAGGGCGAGAAGAAGCTTGTCTCCCAGAAAGTGGGGGCCTTGAGAAGGATTTCGGGGTCAGAGCAGACCAACAGTCTAACATGACTTCTCAGCATGATGGTTGGCAAAAAGGAGCAGTGAGTTCTTTGTGTATACATACAGAGAGAATGGTACCTTGGAGTGATTCTTCTCTATAGATCACTAGTTTGCCCAGGGCTAGAACAGTGTGTTCTCTCATGAGATGCTTTGTGTTGAGATGATGTCGCAAAAATCTCTAAAACCTGTTCAAGGAGAGGCCTCACTTAGAAATGAAAACTATTCACAGTGAATATTTTAATCAAGGCCAAGAGTCACCTAAGAAGCTATTTGTAATCTAGCAGAGAAAGGTGTGACGGAAACCCATGACTGAAATGTGATGTCACGTGCATTTAAAGAAGCCAGACACAGGACCTTTTTAATTCAAGGGGGATTGCTATAGGACCTAACTATTTGCATTCCTGGAAAATATGCTGTAGCTAAACAAATTATTTAATGTACTGGAAAATTAACAAATGAAGTGTACTGTCTATACAAGAAAGCAGACTAATTATACAATCTATTACTGCCTCTTAGGATCATTTATTTTTAAGAAAGGAGAATTTTGTTTGTTCCCAAGAGCTTCCTGTTGATGAAACAGGGACACTATTGCAAAACAGTATCAGTTTCTCTGTGCTGGAGCTTTGAGGCAGTACGAAAGCAGAGAGACAAGAGCCCACAGCCGGTGGGATAAAAAGTAACTGAATGTGGTTTGTGTCTGAGGATGAAGATACAATTTTTGATCAAGTAATACAGAAATTGAGATAAAGTTAAAAATACTGCAACTTGCCAGTATCAGTTTTTGTTTAATTACATTCACAGCACAGTTCTGTGAAGGTAACACATAACTGGTGTTAGGATATGCAAGCCAAGGCAAAGCCCTGTGATATAGCTGGTGCTTCAGCAGGCTGTGCAGGGAATCTGATGCACACTTCTGACCTGTGACTCTTCTGTGAAAGACTCTCTATGTCTTGAAGGTGACCACTGAAGCTCCCTACACAGCTATTTTTTCTTGGTTATGACTAAGTATTTAAGTTGCTGGTGTTGATTTTCAGAATTTGGTGCTTGTGGAGTTGGAGCTCTGTCATTCTAATCTGTGGCCTTGCTATCCTTGTCTTTACCATCTCCACTTCCCTTTGTCTTTCCCAAGCTCTGAGCCCCATGCTTCTGATGAACTTGGGGCTCTCTACAAGTACTCGCTGCACTGTTTGATGGTTTTCTTCTGACACTCTTAGTGTGCTCTGATCTGCTCTTCAGTGCTGCATTTCAGGCAATTTGGAAATGAACAGATCCTGGAAAAATATGTTCCAAACATTTATGCAGTAAGAAAATTAAGGAAAGACTTCACCCCTGAAAATAAAATAACATCAGCTTTTTCCTAGTTACATAGCTAGGTAGATCATATTTATTAAGGCCGATGCTGTTACCAAAGTCCTAGAGCTGCTGAGCATGCAGCCTTTGAGAACTGATTTACCCAAGGGCAGTGATGCTGTGCCATGTACACCCAAAGGACCTCTCACCAAGGATTTGTGTGGATTTAGTTATCAGGGCCAGCAGTTGCCTAGGGCTTACCTCTGCCCTTTCCCAGTTTTACTGAATCTCTTCTCTTGCCCCAAATCACAGCATTATCCATTTAGAGTCATTGCATATGGCCTGGAGTAGTCCTGTGTAGGCCACAAATTTGTGTTGTCACCAAAATGTTACACATTGTGGAATTGAGAGATGGGGATTTGAGAAAGTGCTGCTGCTAAGATACACACTCTTGACTCAATGCATAATGTAAAAAATAATCAAAAGTAATCACAAGAGGACATGGAATGAAAGGACATGTGTAAAGTGGTGATTCATATACTTGATTATATTTAGTTAAAACTATATTAAAGTTATTGCAGTATTGCCATTGTAAAAAGCAATTTTTTTCCATTCCCCATGAATTCATCTCTGGTTTCAGAGTGGAGCTCTCCACTTTGATCTGGAGAACTCTATGGTTTGCTCTTATTTGTGGAAACGTTTGCGTTGTTTGTTTTTAAAGCCAATGGAACTTGAAGGGAAAGTTTTGGTTTTCCTTGGTTCCCCTGAGAAACACTCGTTCATCCTGCTCCCGTCTGTGGGTGTGAACAATCGCCCTTTGTCACTGTACGACATCCTCCAGCCCAGCCATGGACTGCCGGGCAGCTGTATCCGCTGATGTAGCTCCTGAGCAGGACACTCCTGCCTCTCCATGAATGATCAGTGGAACAAGGAGAAAAGCCTTATTGTTGCCAAAATGAATGGTGAGCTTTCCATTCAGTCGTGATTTCAGCTGTAAATGGACTAGAAAGATCATGAGGTTTCTGAAATATGTTCCGATTCCTTCCTCTTTTCCCTTTTGGTTTCATGTTAGTTGTAAGCAGAGCCTGGGAGTCTGAATAAGGGAAGGTGTTAGCAAAATGGTGTCTGGATGGTCAGAGGAGAATGGGAGTAGTGGTGGGGAGGGAGGTGACATGGAGACAGGGTGTCACTGAGGAGATTCAGTGTACTGAATATGTAGGTATGGGCAGGACTGGAGAGTAGAGCATGACAAAATGTCCTTGGCACCACCCATAATGCTTGTGCTGTATAATGGGTAAATTTCCTTTGACTCTTCTCAACATTACTTTGTTAAAAATACTAATTCCTCTTAGTTAGCATGTTACAGAATGGGAGTTTGTCATCCTTAGAGGTGTCATTGTTTCTAGAACAATGTGGTTTCCTTACCCTCTTCAGATAGCCCAGCTCATGTGTGTACAAAAGCCACAGGGAGTAAAGGGTTCAAACTGTGGGTCCTGGTTTCAGACGACTTCTAGCAGCTACCTAGCATGTGAAACATGAATTGATATTAAACATAAAAGTAAATGTCACAGAGGAGTTCTGTCCACATTTTTAAATTCATGTGGCAAAGTAGATGATCGTGACACTTTTTGCTTTTGCCCATATTGATTTTAAATCCTGCTTTGAAGAGGGTTAGACTAATAAATACTAATAATAGAGAAGGTCACTTAAGAGAGAAGGTCACTTAAGTCACCTTATTAGGTGACTTAGGTCTCGTTATTATGACTCTGTTAGGTTTGCGTGGTTTTGGTAGCCAGGGGACCGCAGGAGAGGCTTCTCTAAGAAGCTGCCAGAAGCTTCTCTTGTGTCTGACAGAGCTAATGCCAGCGAGCTCCAGGATGGACCCACTGCTGGCCAAGGCTGAGCCAGTCAGGGGTGGTAGAAATCCCTCTGTGATGTTATATTTAAGAAAGAAAAAATGTTATTGCACAGATGTAATTGTGCTCAGAGAAGAGAGGGGTGAGAACATGTGAGAGGAACAACTATGCGGACACCAAGGGCAGTGCAGAAGGAGGGGCAGAACGTGATCTAGGCACCAGAGCTGAGGTTCCCCTGCAGCCCATGATGAAGAATATGGTGAAGCAGCTGTGCCCCTGCAGCCTGTGGAATAAACCCATGCTGGAGCAGGTGGATGCATGAAAGCATCCTGTGGGAAGCTTGTGCTGGGCAGGCTTCTGGCAGGGACCTGTGGAGAAAGGAGCAGGTTTTGCTGGTAGGATTTGTGACCCCATGTGGGATCCACATAGGAGCAGCCTGTTCTTGAAGGACTGCATCCCATGGAAGAGACCCACACTAGAGCAGTCCATGAGGAACTGTAGCCCTTGAGAAGGACTCACAGTGGAGAAGTTCATGGAGGACTGTCTCCTGTGGGAGGGACCCCACACTGGAGCAGAGGAGGGACTCTCCCTGAGGAGGGTGTGACAGCAGAAACATGTGATAAACTGACTGTAACCCCAATTCCCCGTCCTTCCAGGAGAAGGAGGTAGAGCCTGGGAAGGAGGGGGGGATGAGGGAAGGTTTTTTTAAGATTTGTTTCATTTTTTATTAGCCTGATCTGATTTTGATTGGTAATAAATTCACTGAATTTCCTCAAGTCAAGGCTGTTTTTCCTATGACGGTAATCAATGAGTGATCTTTCCTTGTCCTTAACTCACAGACCTTTCATTGTACTTTCTCTCCCTTGTTCAGTTGAGGAGGGGAGTGATAGAGCAGCTTTGGTAGGCACCTGATGTCCAGCCAGGGTCAAACCACCACAGCAACACTCCTCACAGGCTCCCATTGTGGATTATCTATTTCTCCAGCTACCAAAAGAAGGATCTTTATTTTTCTGTGTCAATACCTCCAGATTTTGTAAGTAAGCTGTTCCCATCTCAATAGTATGTAAATAAAAGTATATGAGCATCATTCTTTTCATCCATTTAGCCTCTCTGATGCAGACAGGCAGGCTGGATGACTGAACAGTGAGTTGTTTCCTTTGCAAGAGTTCCAAGGACTGCCTTTACTGAACTAACTGTCAGTAAAAAAGTTGATAGTAACCTTTGTTCATCTCTAGCAATCCTCTTCTACTGAGGATGATTCTGCTTACTTTCCATCCTGATACAATACTCTTTTTTTTTTTTTTTGTGCTGTTTTTTATAGGACACTGAGCTTAGCTAGAATATCTCCCTGTGCCATCAGCTCCTGGACTTTCTAGTGGTTTGTGTTTCTGTGTTGTGATGTTGCTTGTTTTTGTCATGTGTTGCAGAGGTTGGTTGTGCCTTCCCTGGTACCAAATGAAAACATAACTGAAAACATTACATCCAGTGAAAGACTCAACATTCAAATGTGTAAATCTGATGTGAATCTGTATTGTTATTATGCACTTTATTTCTAAGCTGGAAAATCAAGATCTGAGTTCACTAATACTGAATCTGGAAGCCATGTAGTAACTTTTCTTACTGATTACTGTGAAACACATACCATAATATATTATTGTTAAACCTTCATAACCTTTGACATGGCATAGTTCTGCTATTGATTGCAATCTCTTCCATGCTGACATCAGCAATTCCTTTGTCACTCAGCAGCTGATAGCAGGAACCCAAATGCACAGGGTGGGTGAGCACTTGGACTCACAGCGAGACTGTGCTCAGGTCAGGTTTGGACTGCCAGCTCTTTCCTTGGTGGCTCAGGCTGTTCTCTCAGGCCATGCAGTCTCCTGGGTGCCTGGTGTTTATTTAACACCAGATTTCCCCAGGAATTTGCTTTCTTTCTTTCCCAGAACATCTTTCCAGTTATCAGTGTGTATGCAGAGAGGGGTTGCTGACCTAATGGGAACAGTTGTGTGCTGGAGTAAAGCATTTAGGAAGAGGATAAAGAAAGCACTCCCATTCTTTCAAATGCTATCATTAAATAACATTTGGTTGTGTGAGACCCTGTTTTAAGCATTGAGATTCTTCAGAAGCCTTTTTATAGCTGAAGTTTAGCAACCAAGACTACTCACCTATTTGTTGAATTATAGCTGTCACAAGATCTTAAAGCAAAAGAATGTATTGAAACATCAGGTCTCTGATTGCCTTCAATAGCATTAATTTGACAAAAAAATTCACCAATAATTTTGTAAATGAGCTTTTGCCAATTAAGTAAACTGGAATAGAGTTTTCAGTTGAGTTTTTCCCCCTTTAGCTACAGTAATATCTTTAAAAAATTGGTAAAGATTGGTATTAAAAAATCCCAAACTTGTGTATGGAATGGAAACTACACCTTTTCTAGACAATTTTGGCATGACCATGTTTTGTATGCTTTGGAGTGGGGAGACACCAATGCTACACTTATGCCAGTCTGAAATGAGTTATTACAAATTCTAGAATATCTTTAGCAAAGTAAGCACAGGACAGAGCAAGGCTCTTGTGAGAACAGAGGAGGTTATTCTTTTGCACAGTAGAAGGCTGAAAGTATTAACTTGCATTGGGAATTGACACCAGTGGATCTAAACTTGGACTCAATAAGTGGTGCAAGGAAGTTAAGTTCCCCCTTTTTCATGTTCAGTTACTAGAATGACATGAACACATTCATTCATCTGAAATGCATTTAATTTTTTAAAAAAACTTCCAGTTTAAAGCTAATTTGTCTAATTAATATTCTTACTGAATTGCTTGGCACTGAAGTCTTGCATCCTGAATGGTTCAGCTTAGAGAGGGAGGCTGAGGTAGTAGGAGAAGATAGTTAATTTTGAAGTTAAGCACTGTCATCATATTGATTCATAAGCTATAATGTATATTTATTAAGACCTAGAGCAGATATTTTATTTGATTGATTGTGGCAGTAGTGGCCATTGTTTCTGAAGGTTGGTGGACCTTTGTGTCATTTTTGAGGTCACTGATCAGGGAACTATTTATGAAGACTTATGTGGTAGTGACCTGTGAGCTGATTAAACTGGTATGTTGGATTAGCATTAGCACAATGTCTTTTATATGTTTTGCAGCATTAATGTGTTATCAATTAAATTGGAATTCTCAAATTTATTTTGTATATTTTAAGGCTGTAAAAATTCCTGTAGTCTATTATTAGTGCTTATTATTTAGCACCTGAAATAAACATGTTTGGATTAAAATTTCAAGTCGAGTGTTTTAAAAGCAAAATTCTGGAACTCATTCTAAGTCATTTGACTAAACAGAGCCTGATTCTCAGAAGTACTGAAAAGATGTTTTGAATTCAGTAAAAGCTCTGGAATCCATGCAGGGGTTGATGTCCTCGGGATCAGGTCAGAGGGAGTAGGAAAAAAGGCCCAGCAGAGCAGAGAGCTTTCCCACAGAGAAAGAGAAGAGAAACTCCTGATGACATGAACAAGAACAAAAGCAAGGAGCTATTATGTCTTTCTTCAGTTGATGCTGTTGAAAATTCCTATTTGTTGCTTTAAAGGGCTACATTTCATGCTTCATTCCTGCATGACTCTTGCTGTAGATTGTGGGCATTATTTACATCTCAATTTCTTTCTCAGACAATTGGCCATAATTAAAAATAGAATTTTGTACTCTCCAGAGTCCTTGCCTGGAGACTTTCACCTTGTAGAAGAAAGAGGATTAGATGTCATGATTTATTGGGCTCATGTACAGTCTCCTTAGTGTGCTGTGGCACTGAGCTGAAAGAAAGCTGAAATGATATCCAGTCTGGCAACCACTCACACTCTGAGCAGAGTAAATCCTGTCCCTTTGCTTGAATTCCTGATGTGTGTGGGCTCTCGGTAGCACTGAGTTAAGGTTGGAGAAGACAGCGGCTGTCTGCCAAGGCACTGTGCCTTTGGGATGTTGGACTCTGTACCTGTGTTTGTGTTGTCATGAAGAGCTTTAGGTTGTGCCAGTGAAAAGTGCCAAAAATTATTTCTTACAGTTGTCACATTCCATCTTCAAGAGAGAATTGGAAATGATGTTCAGAATCACGGTTCTGACATTTGATCATTGCTCTGGGATTACTTTTCAGATTTTTTGGGACTTTTTGGTACTAAAGTCAAACAGAAATACAGTCATAAACCTGGCAGAGGCTTTACTTTCTTGCTTTCTTTTCCTCTGCCAAGGCAGAGAAACCAAAAGCAAGAAATATGTGGCTGTGCACAGTTTCTACCACAACATTAAAAAAAAAATCTTTGCAGTGATTGTTCTGTGAGAGGAGGTAACAAACCTTTGTTATGACATTTGTTAGGGTAAGCTTTCAGGATCATGATGTCTTTTGAAATATTTCTAAGTGCCTTATTGCTTTCTTAGATGTTCTTAAAAGTGTGCTTTTTTTCAACTCTGAGTTTTTATCAGATATGAATGAGGGATCATCCTGATCTTGATTAAAATCCAGCTTATTCATGCCTAAACACCTTTTTTTTGTCAGCTCAGAGTCATGTCATGCAATGTGTCTCACAGGAGAAGATAAAAGATCCTGACAGAAGGCTGTAGCTGGCTAGGGCTGTTTCCATTGCAGGAGGGGATACTGGCTGGAAGGTGTTTTACTGGGACTGAAGTGTATTGATTTCTGGACAAGCCTTATTTCAAAAATTTCAAAATGAAATCTGGTCTTAAAGAGAAGGAAAAAACCCTACCTAGAAAAACTGCTTGTAAGTGCATAGGATTGCTGATGGCAGTCCCAGCTTCAGGATCTCAATTCTAATTCAGGCACAGTGAAAAGTTGCACCAGTTTAGTGAGATCTAGTCTATACCAGCTGGGTCTTTATTGCTATTTCTGGCTGAACCCTAATTACGTAGTTGTTTCTGTTGATTGTGTGAACTCCTTGGATGTTACACTTGTTTTAGTGTCCTCTAAACACTTTGCCATTAATGAAGCCGTGGTGTCTGTGTGCTACGATTTACCAGGGACGCTTTGCTTTTCTAGGTTAAAGAGATGTCCTTAACCTATGACACTTCCTCGGCATAGCAGCATTGTGGTGAAAAATGGTGATTATGTATAAAAGCTGCTGGCAAAAAATATATCCCTTGGCAAATCCAGCTCATTAGGGTCAGGCAACTGATACAAAATACACAGTTTCCTTGATTTGAGGGATTTTTCAGTCTGTCTCAGACCTGATTCTCATTGCATCTTTGGACTTCCTCTTAGAACCAATCAGTGGGCTGCATCATCAATATATGATTCAACCACTGGAAGAGATACATTTGGGTAGAAGGAAAGAGGAAGAAACTGAGTGTATTTTCAACATACAGTAGTGCTTTCACAGATCCCTTTTGGGCAAATATTAATTATTCTCTTTATGTGCTCACATCCCAGTCTGCAGTGTACCTGTGAGGCAGAAATGTTTTGTCTCTCTCTTACCCAGGACAAATCCCACAGACTGTTGCCTTCATTTTTGCAGGATTGTGAGCAGAAGCAACTGAACATGTGGCGAAATTAATAACTGGGTAGCATTCATAGTTTTATTTGTAATTAAGGACAAGTGGGTATGTGAAATGTATTTCCCCAAGGCTGTGGTGAGGGAGAGGTCACAATTTCACCACTAAAACAAAGCAGAAAGAGACACCAGCAAACAATATAGACACTCTCTAATATTCATCCGAGTCAATAGGAAACTTGCCTTTTAACTTTAAAGGGCATTGGACTTAACCCTGCAAGATCATATTAAAACACTTAGACGTGATTAAGCACTTACTCTTGCCATACTGCAGTAATAGAGCTAGAAGAACTATAGATGGATTTTAATTTAATCCCTCTGTACATTTTTAATTGTCCATGTTTACATAGTTGCTTGCATACAGTAGGATCAGGTGACAATTTGCCTGATGATTTGTGCTTACCTGCTGCTATATGGCATGCTCTTTTATAGTTTTGTTTCTCTCTTTATGTTGTCTTCTTGTGGGCTGATACAATCCTCACTTACATTAACACCCCCGATTCCCTGTGAAAGCAAAGCTGGCGACTTCTGTGAGTTGTAGTATTGTTACTTAGCAGTCTCAGTATGGTACAATTCCTGCCCTGGGGATGGGACTGTGCAAAGGGCTGCAGGCATCAGTGTCTCTTCTGCTGAGAGCATTAACAGTGCTGCAGAGCATGCATGGTCTTTTTTATGGGATTGGGAAGAGGTCACGGAGCTGTCAGCGCTGCTGCCGTGTCTGCTGTAGGTTGGTGTTCCTTACCAAAAAAGCACAAACTACTCCAAGCAATGCACAGTTTAAACTTTGGGACACTGACAGACATTGGTGTTAGGATAGGGAATGTAAGGGCTGGCTGAAGGCTTCAAGGTGCAGGAGGGTAAATATCATCCAGCCTGGCCTCTGGTACTGTTCACCCAACCAACCGATGATTTGGGAATTTGGTTAGCCACTAATCTTTGTCTGACTTCAGAGATCTGTGGTCCCCCAATATAGTGGAGAGAACAAATGGTTGCCTTGAAACAGATCAAACAGGGTGGTCTGAAAGCCAGTTAGCTGGCTTCCAGTGCATCTGGAAGATGCAATTTAAATGGCATGACATCTCAATTGCTTCTTGTGGTTGCTCAGAGAAGGCCATTAGCCAATGCAAGGCAAAGTTCAGAGCTGGCCCATGTGTAGATTTGTTTTGTTTACTTATGGTATTTGTTTATTGCCTCAATTTCATCTGCACTGAATCCATGCTAAGTTTTTAAGTAAATAAGATTTAAGACAAATATCTGCCTGTGAAAAGGTAGAGCATTTGCCACTTTTGTTTCCTGGTAAACTGCATTTTGGAAGTCAGGACTGAACAGAGCACAATGAGCCCTTTGTCCTTGCACAGCAAACTGGATTTAAGCAACCCATGTTGTGACAAATGGTATGAGTTTTGTGGCTTGGGCTCCAGCAACAAGAAAAGGCAATCCTTTTGTCCCATCAGCCAAATAATGTGGCACCATTTAGTACATCTGGTGTGAAGCCTAAGAATAATAAATATAAATAAAGGAACTGAAAAATTTTCTTGTTAGACAAACTGAAAATGTTACTGTGCTGAGAATGGGGGAAGCTCTGAATTTTGCCTAGGGAACTGTGCTGGAAGATGGCTTTTCTTGCCCCTGAATGTCTGTATAATCTTATTTTATAACCAGGTCAGTATCCTTACCTGTCCATTCATTTCACTGATATTACAAAACAACAGAGGAAGATGGAGTCACTGGAGGTGACTTCAATCAAAGCTTACGATTTAGAAACCCCAGAGATTAAGATGATTTGCTCTTTGCTTCTGTAGGACTAAGGGAATCACTTTCTTTTTTTTTTTTCAAGAAAATGTCTTTTATTGAAAACCACTTGATTTATAGGTGTGCCTAATATGCCACTGCCTCTGTGGAATCAAGAGTAGATCCCCAAAGAAAAACTATTTTTTAATTTTTTTTAATTTTTTTTTAAGTCTTCTGTATTGTTTATTAATTGTGCTTATTCCTGTTTGGCCTGAAGAAGAATAAAGGAAGTAGAGAAACCTGCCTTCTGTCTGGAATGTTGAATCTGATTTAATTGCACGTTTAATTAAGTGGTCTGGTTTAATTGAATGTATAATTGTTGGAGATGGAAACCTGCTTGCCTATATGCATTGGTGAAATCTATTTGGTTTCTTGTACAGAAAAGAATCGAAGACGTCATCTCTCCAATTGTATTTGAAGCTGCATACAGCCTTGGGGAACATGTGATAGAAAGAGGAAGAGGGGACAAGGAACTGCCTGCTCTCAAGCCCATTCTCCGCTGGAAGAAAGGACAGAAGATAGCGCAAAGGAATCAGGTCAGATTTGGACTCTGCTGTTTCCCTAGTTGTTCTGTGGCTGCAACTCACAGCAGAGGTGGCTGTAAAGCTGCACTGCTAAGCTCAGGTCATTTGCAAAAGTAGCCTTTTTGTGCAGTCCCTCCTGTTGCTCACATCAGTGCTGCTCTGTAACGTAGTAAAGACTTGTGCTGCCAAGGCTGGACAGCACCAGGTGAGGACACTTTCTTGTTTTAGGGTGTCTGTGCTGGGAAGGGAGAGGATGAGAAAGGTCCTGCTCCTTCTCTTCTTCCCTTTCATGTAGGAAGTTCTAGTGAAAGGCTTGGTCCTGGTCTCCTTTCCAGGCTGACCCTTTGTTAGTGACAGAGGGACAGACAGAGCAAACTCCAGGAAGGGACATGGGGACTTTGTGAGGGGAGTACAGTGGACAATAAAAAGAAAAATTTGCCTGGCTCAGCTGCCTTCTTCTTGAGGACTCCTCACATCCAGTCATGTGGCAAGGGAAACCTGCTCCAGCTGTCACTGTAGGACATGCCACACTGAAGTAGGACGGGTTTATTTCAGAGAAAGTAAAGTGTAGGTAGAGCCATGTACGTATTAGGATCCTATTTTGCCCCACTGCAATGCAGAGAGACCCTTTTGTCCTTAATTTTGGTGAGAGCAAGACAATTCCCTTGATGTTGAAACACCCCTCATTTAAAGAATGGAGTTTTTTTATGTTATTATTATTATTTCATTTCTCCCCTGGCCTCCTTTCTCCCAAATTGTTCCCTAGGAGATTGAAGTGTGTGTGATTATCCCACCTCTCTTTTTTGTCTGTCTTGATCTCACTGGTATCTTTGAAAAATGCAGGCAAAAGTTGTCAGGTTTTGACAGGAGTGATGAAGACAGTGCTTATGAAGGTATTAAACACTTTCATGGTCTATAAGACAGGTGCTCATGTGGATAAGGGAGACCCTGCTAGTGACCTTTTGATGGTCTCCCTTTTCAGTGTAGCCCTCATAGGTGCAAAACAGTTTGCCAAGAAAGGAGCCTGCAGGACAATTCAATTTTCCACTGTGCCAGCACTGGAGCATTCACCCATGAAGCTCAAAGGCTTCTCAGGGAAATCAAAGTTCTCCTGTGACGGGCAAAGCCTCTTGTGTGTCAGAATTGCAGGGTAATTTATACTGGAAGGGTCCTCTGTGGGTCAAGTTCCTGACTCAAAGTAGAGCCAACTTAAAAGTCAGATTGAGTAGCTTGGGGTTAAAACCACTCAAGTTCATTTTCCAAAGCATGCTTACATAGTTATGAGCTGGCATTCCTTGTGAATGCAAAACTTTTCTCTCTTTTTTTTTTTTTTTAAGTGGTATAAAGTCTGTCTGGAGACTGAGTTTTAACCCTAGGAAGTTCATGTTTATTAAGTGATAATTGCATCATGATCTGTAGCACTACTTTCTGATGCTGCTTGTAAGGTCCTTGAATATTACGTAAAAAAAGAGTAACAAAAATGTTTAAAGATACTTGCTTTGTCAAAACTCGAGTGTTTTGAACTGTATTTGGCTATAATCCTTGTACTTAAGAGAAATGAGTATTTATTCAAGTGTGCTTTATTTTTATAAATGTATGAATGAAAGATGCATTCAGGAATTACTTATTTTTATGAAGGGGAACTGTGTGGCTGTTATGTATACAATTTTTGTATTGTTGCAACAGTATGATAGGAATTTGTGGAGAACTTTGGAACTTGAGTAGTGTGCTGAAAACCTGAGTGTTGCATGAACAAAGCTGCTTGTATACTTTAGCGAAGCCTTAAACTCAAAAGGTCACATCTTGCCCTGCAGGCATACTCTCAGATCAATATTAAAATACCTAAATGCTGAGATTATAGAGCAGAAACTAAAATATGTTAGGAATTTCCCTGACTTGTTTTCTTGTGCAATTTGGATGAGAGGGAGCCAGTTTAACAATCCCTTTCCATTTGCTTTCCAGATGTTGTTCACTCAGCTTAGGAAGAAAAGGATTTTGACACTGGGTGTGCTGGGAAGTGTGCTTTCCACTGAGGAGGAGAGCTTTGGAGTTAGTGTGGCCATCATGGTGACAGTGCCCTGATGGAGTAGCCTTAAGGCAAAGGGCTGGGGCCTCATAGGAAAAGTCATTCAGACGTAGCATTCTCTTTCAAGATTCTTATTATTTTCTAAGTAGGAAGGATTTTAAAAAGCCAAGAGGAGATAGTAGGAACCAAAGCTTATGTAATAAAGGATTTACAGTTTTCAAAGAATGTAATGATTTTGAAGGAACTTTGCATTTTGGAAGTCCAGTTCAGACTTAGTGGTTTCTGTTTTCAGAAGATACAGCACAGGTGACGTCTGGTGGACAAAATTAGTGTTGATGTTGGTACTAATGTCTTTAAATATAGCTGATTGTGTGTTGTTTTTAAAAGCCCGATCCTGTTGATCCAGTAAGAAGTGGCGTTTTGGGATCATGATTGTTGCATCTGTTCCTTGGAGGCACCATTAAGATAATGTGAAAAGGTTGATACTTCTCTGAGAACACCAGGTGACTGGTTTTTGTGAATGAATGCAGGAGAATCTGGAAGTAGTGAATAGCTGAAAAAATGGGAGGACACCATTACTGAGTAGGAAAGAGAGAGACTTCCATCTTTCAAGACTGTTCTACAGTTCTGCTAGACCTACTTGAAAAGCCACACCTTTTGCAAGCTTGGACTTTATAGTCACCTGAAGTGATGTTATACCTGAAGTGATCACTTTCACTGGTATTCAGTTTGTTTTTCATGAACCAGATGTTTCCTGCATGCATCACTTCCCAGCAAGAGTGTATAACCCTATAACTTACAAAACAAGGAGGTAGGAGAGCCATCAAGAGGCTTCTTGACATAAGAATTGAAAATTATATTGAGCATATGAAGTTCTTCAGGTTGCTTTGCTCTGATGCATTTAGGGAGTCAGCTTGGAAATACTATTCATACACATCCACCACAAAAGTGGTTTCTCCTTAATGACATAATCACAGAAAAGGATTTTGTTGGAGATTCATCTTTTAAATCAGTATTGCACTGTATGTGGGAGAACAGTCTAGCCCTGTACTCATCACTTAGACCAAAGCATAACTATTGTAGTAAAGGAGTGTGTTGAGGTGAGATGTAATTCGAAATGCTTTTATTTATTGATCACCTTCATTTTAAAAGCATACAGCTTTTTCTGTAAGGCACTGCAAAATGCCTATATTTAAAAGTAAAACAAAACAAAAGCAAGCATTGAGTGTTCAGTGAAGGAACACACTTCTTTTCCTAAATTAACTGTTCTTGAAACCATCAAAAGATGATAAATAATTGGACTGACTGATTTGAAGAAAAGGTTCTTCACTGAAATTTCCTAATGAAAACCAAGCAATTTTGAGATTTCATGTATGAGTTATTTTTTTATAAATGAATAGGCTCAAAATGAAGGAATAATGTAATTAAGCTGGCCTGAAGGATTTTTTGGCCCAAGATACAGTAATGGTTTCTTGTGGACTTTATTATTTTCTTAGTTCTTGTACTTGCTTACCAGAAGTGGCTGTTGCTATAGTTCGATGTCATTTTTTGTAGTAACAGAAATATATAATTAAGGGTTATGTGTACATGTCTATTGATAAATGTCTCATCAGCTAGTGTACAACTGTTGAGTGGAGACCAGCTGTGTGGAGAAGTGTATAGCGTTCTAAATTAGCCAGCTCAGTTTTTCTCAAACAGAAAATCTCTGATGGATCAAGACTGGGTGGATAGAATAAAGATTCTACTTTCCAAGTGCATATTACCAACTTTAAACTGCCCATCCTAAGGATGAATTTCCTTTAGCTTCTTTATTGCCTCTAAATTGCTACCTCCATCCACAGGAAAAAACTAGTAAGTCTGCTTTATTCAGGGACATTAAAGTGTCTTTGGAACTTGATTTGACTTAGTTTTTTGTAAGTAGTTTGTACTCTAACATTTATTTTTGTACATCCACTGTATAGATACATGTCATCCAAGAAGAAGAAAACTCTCCTGGCAGACACAGTGGAGATTTGTTCTTAGCAGTATCCAGTAATGTATCTTAGAGTTCAAACTGTGGTAGGCTAGAATTCTGCCTGTTCTAAATACTGTAATTAAATCACTTGCTATTATGTGGATGGAGACACCATTTTGTTTTAGGAAAATATTCTCAGTAGATTTTACTCTGTCAGTGTCTTCAGGAATTTTTAAATGGTCTGCCTTAAAACTGTTTATAAGTTAAAAGATGAGACAGAAAATGTTTAGAACGTTCTGTTCCCAACCATGCTGTGGATTTGCACAGAGAATTTGTGTCCATTGCTGAACCCCAGGGTGATTGGAACTGCATGTTTCTTAGATAAACTTCACCTTTTTAAAGCAGAGATCTTTTTTTTGAAAACATTTGTGTTTGAAAAGCTGGTTAAGTATTTGCACACAAATTAGCTTGGTTGGCACGTATGAGAAAGTATAGAAGGATTTTCACTGAGCTGAATTATGAGCACCTCTAGTGATTTTTAGTTTGCTTCACAAACAATGCCATTCTCTATTTTAAAACCCCTCAGTCTCATATTGAGAACAAAGCAATGACAGATCTGGATAGGCAGTGTCCACACATGGAGCGTGGTGCAGGTTTGTAGGTGGTTCTCTTCTCCAGAGAGATCTCCAGATCTCTCACCTTTTACAGAGAGATCCCTGTGTGCTTGCTTGAGTCAGGTCACATCACTGCCAGCAAGCTGAGCTGTGCTCAGGACGCTTCTTGGCACTGGAATGACATCCTTATCCTGGCAAGCTGTTGAAATAGCTCTTGGCATGGTTTTAACCTGTGCCGACTACTGCAAACCATTTCTAGGCATGGGTTAGGACTTAGGATGCTCCTGCCTCAAGGCCAGGACAGTTTAATTTACTGGTGCAGCTGGAGCCACAGTACCTCAGTACAGCTGTCAGTAGCTGGATAGGTGGCAAACTTGAAGATTAATTGACTTACACTCAGGCACATAGGAAGTCCTTGAAGACTGCAGGGGTCAGTCTAAATGCCATATTTCTTCCTTCTTGGGCAGGGCAAGCTCCCAAATTATCTTCTGCATTTATTCTTGCAGAAGTCCAGCTTGAGCCACTCTTCTTGCCTAGTTGGCATTGTTTTTCCTTTAGTTGGAGTGGGATTGTGGAAAGCAATGATTTATGTTCCTCCCTCTGTTCTCTCTTTGGATGTGTCTGTCTCTTGCTCTAGATGAGTTTGGTCAGAGTCAGTGCTGAACTGGCAGGGACTGGATGCTGTTCATGCCAGGAAATCTGGGAAGGACCCATCCTGAGCATGTACTTTTGCCTGAATTTTTGTGTTTGGTTGGGGTTTTTTTGATTAGATTTTTGGTGGGGGTTTTTTTGTAGGTTTTTGGTCGTAATTGTTACTGTTAAATGGCCTATAACAAGGAAAGATTTAAAAGTCTGGAAAAGATTCAGAACTGAACAAGAAAAGTAGGTCTCCAGATATCCTGTCCCTCAGAAAGGGTTGTAATTGACAAACTCCCTGAAGGAAGAATGAGTGGAAATCAGTGCCTCTGATTTCACACATGCTTGACTAGTAATTGTCCAATTTGTTCAACTTGTAGATGAAAACCAGCATATGAGAATGTGTAATACGTGGTTTGATCCCCAGGTTTAGATCTCATGGGCTTGCTAAAGAACAGTAGCCAATATCATGTGCTAACACACACATGAACACACAGAGAGACATGATGTCTTGGCATATGTGCTAGGGGAGCCTCAGACTGCATAGTAACCCTGTCTTAGGTGATAGGATGTGAATTATCTGATATAGGTGACAGGTTTTTCAGATAACCAGATAGTGAAAGGAGAGATAAACACAGCATTTCAAGCTGAACCCTAAATTAAAATCCTGCTGGCCAGTTTCTGCAGTTCAGCATAATGATAATAATTGTGTCTCCAAGCTAAAATGTAGGTGGAGAATTGTAAGAAATGCTGAGTTCCTGCTTGTACTTGGAGCTATAACAGAAGATTGCAGTATTCTTAAAAAAAACACAGAGAGAGGTGACAGACTTCTAGAAGACAGCTCCCATTAGCTTTGTTCATATCTTTTTAATAGTTATATGAAGGACCAGGAGACCTTAATTGGAATACCTAACATCTTGAGGAGATACTATGATAGTATTAGTTTGTTTAGCTTGGAGTACCTCAGTGCCACAAAAGCCTTGTCGCAAAACCGGTGAAGTGCAGGTGAGTTATAGGGCAAGACTGTCACAGATCCTTCAGGGTCTAAATGAGCTAAAGGTAGACCTAAACTACGTATGATGATTTGGAGATATTTTTGGCATTTCCAACTGATAAAATAGGTGCCATATCTCTTTTTTCATTTGTTGTTGTTATTATGCTTTTAGATTTTTTATCCACAATTGAGTGGTGAGTAACAAAGAGTTTTACTGTTAAAATTTTTAAATATGAAAGCATCCTAGGCAAAAGGATTCATTTTACACAGTTCTGCTTTTAGTAGTAGAAATAAGAAGGTTTAAAGCAGAAAATGTTCTCAGATGTCATAAAAGAACCCTCCTGAGATTGTATAATTTTTCTGTGGTTATCCAAAATAAATGAAAGACTATTTAAGATGAGACAGGAAAATATATAGAGAAACATGCTGCAGAAATCCATTCTATAATTGTATGGGGAGATTGGACAATTACCCTGATAATTCTTAGTGTTTTCCTATGAATTTATAAGGTCTGAAGTCTTGTAAAATGAGAACAGTATTTGGAGGATTTAAACTGTTAATAATTTAAAAAGAAAAAATTGTCTCAGCCTGAAAATTGAGTGAGTCATACCAGAAATCTAATAACACTCTCAAAAGTTGGGGGCATATTTTTGTTGCCACCAATTTCCATTCTTCATCCCAGGAGAATATGAGGACAAGAGATTGCATTGTTAAATACACTCACTGCTCTGGGGAATAACTAATGCATATGTTTATTAATTTATTGCCTGCTTTCAATAGCTAACAATTTTCATGCCTGATCTTTTCCAAATAGCTGATTTCATTTGGGAGTTTCTGCTTCTCTCACATTTGAGTGTCCTCTGCTCTTTAGCTTGGTGGTCCAGCCTAGGTTTTAGCTCTTACTGGGGGCAGGATGCAGCTGAAATAGGGGACAAATGGTTGCATTTGGCTTAGGTGTCTTGGCAAGTGGCAATGTGCTAGTCATAAGCTGTAGGCCCAGAGTCTCCATGAGGTGGATGAACTCCCTTGTAGCTTTTCCCAGCTGGAGAAGTTTGATTTACAAGGTTATGCCCTTACTAGAGTAGTATAATAATTATTACTGGCCAGTTTCTGTTTTCTTCTGCTAATTAACTATAAAAGTGCATCTATTTTCTTTTCATGAAGACGTCACAGAATCATTATGTTGGAAAACTCTGAGATCATCAAGTCCACCCTTTGGCTGATCACCACCTTGCCAACTGGACCATGGCACTGAGTGCCACATCCAGTCATTTCTTGAACATCTCCAGGGATGGTGACTCCACCAGCAACCTGGGCAGGCTGTTCCAGTGCCAGACAACCCTTTCATCCTGATCTCCCACTGAACATCCCATGGTGCAGTTTAAGTCCGTTTCTTCTTGTTCTGTCCCTAATTGCCTTGGAGAAGAGACCAACACCCACCTGGCTACAACCTCCTTTCAGAGAGTTGTAGAGAGTGATGAGGTCTCCTCTCCAGGCTGAACAACCCCAGCTCTCTCAGCTGATCCTCACAGGATTTACCCTGTAGACCCATCAGCTGCTTCTCCGTACTCTCTCCAGCACTTCGATGTTTTTCTTGTAGTGACAGGCCCAGAAGTAAAGAGAGTACTGAGGTGTGGCCTCACCAGTGCCAAGTACAGGGGACAGTCACTTCCCTGGTCCTGTGGCCACACTGTTGCTGATCCAGGATACCACTGGCCTCCTTGCCCACCTGAAACTCCACTCATGCAGCTTGAGGCAGTTTCTTCTTGTCCTCTTGGTAGTTCTGTGGGAGAAGAGGTTGATCCCCACCTGAACTACTTTCAGGTAGTTGTAGAGAGCAACAATGTCACCCTTGAGCTTCCTCCTCTCCAGGCTAAACAACCACAGCTCCATCAGCTGCTCCTGTCATAAGACATGTTCTCTAGTCCTTTCATGAGCCTTGTTGCCCTTTGCTGGATGTGCTCCAGCCCCTCAATGTTCTTTTTAAAGTGAACGTCTCAGAACTGAATGCAGTACTTGAACTGAGGCCTCACCAGTGCTCAGTACAGGGAATGATCCCTTCCCTGGCCCTGATGATTACACTGTTCTTGATACCAGCCAAGGTGCCATTGACCTTCTCAGCCACCTGGCCACACTGCTGGTTCAGACTGAGCTGGCTGTCAACCAGCATGCCCAGGGCCGTTTCCACTGAACAGCTCTTGGGCCACTTCCCCCCAGGCTTGTAGCTCTATGTGGAGTTGCTGCAACCCATGTGCAGGACCTGGGACTTTGCCTTGTTGAACTCACACAGTTGTCCTTAGCCCACTGACAGAGTCTGTGCAGGTCTCCCTGTAGAGCTTTCCTACACTCCATCAGATCAGTGCTCCCACCTAATTTAGTGTCACCTGCAGATTCACTGAGGGTACATCCTATCCCCTCACCCAGATCATCAATAAAGGTGTTAAACAGGACTGGCTCTAAAACTGAGCCCTGGGGAACACAGGAATGCATTTACTTCCATTCATCACAACTCTCTGGGTCTGGCCATCCATCCAGTTTTTTTGCTCTTTGAAGATTCCACCTTCTGAAGTTCTTGTATCTGCCCACTGCAGCACTTCAGTCTTGAGTCATCCCACCATGTTTCTGTGATGTCAACCATGTCATAGCTTTCCTGCTGCACAGTGACCTCCAGCTCCTCCTGTGTGTTACCCATTCTGCATGCACTGGTGTAGACACACTCCAGCTGGGCTATGGATTTCACCTCCAACTCCGACATTCCTCCTCTAGACTTATTTCCAGTGAGCCTGGTCTTATTTCTTCCCCCTTCAGACTCAGTGCTCTGATGAGTCTGTGTGGAGCTGAGGGTCCCTTGCACCATGTGGTCCCAGCAGTGCTCTTTGGTTTCACAGTAGGATTCTACTGAACATGTATCTCTCCCATGGTGTTCCTGGCTTTGTCGTGTGTTCACTCCGTCATTCAGTCAGAGGTATTGTGGAAATCTGCATTCTAATTTTAGCCAGCACAGCTGATGAAATCCTGGAAAGTTTTTCACAGTAATAACGGCTTTTCCAGTGGGAATTTAAATCAGCCGTTTTCTGCTTGTCTTAGCAGGATATATGGATGGAACCTTTCCATGAGTAGTATAGTGAAGCGTAGGATTCCTCAGAAAAATCAGTTTTTGCTTCTTTTCTAGTGACCATTAGACATGTAGGAAATAGCTTTATTTTGAAGGCAACTTGAGGGTTTAAAAACAAAATAAATGAAGGCCTAAAATCAGGCTCCGGTACCTATATTTAGGCATGTTAATGTCTGAGTGAAAAGTATATAATGTAAAGCCATAAACAGAAAATACCTTCTATAAAAGCTAATGAGTTTTGCTTGCAGGTCAGCACTTTGGAAAATTGATTTATATATCCTGGTCTCTAAATCAGGGCCCAAGAACTCACCTTCACCAGATAACATGGTTATAACCATTTAGCATCAAGATCTAAAAAGTATAGAATTATTAAAATAACAAGCCCCCTTATTAAATTGATTTTCTACTACTAGCAGGATCTAATTATTAAGTGATCTCTGCACGTAATGCAGGTTTTGGTGAGAATT
This sequence comes from Pithys albifrons albifrons, assembly GCF_047495875.1. Classification (NCBI taxonomy): domain Eukaryota; kingdom Metazoa; phylum Chordata; class Aves; order Passeriformes; family Thamnophilidae; genus Pithys; species Pithys albifrons. The sequence goes on along the minus strand of NC_092464.1, from coordinate 50,577,758 downwards.
TACAGAAAATCAGAGATTGATATACTGTATTCTTAATGCAGATTATCTTGCATAACCTTAGTTTTTCTGTAGAAGTTCACTGTGCAGTTTATGAAGTTAAAGCAATGGATCCTCATTTACTAAAGGCCAAGTCTGCCCCTTTTTAAGAGGTGGTATCTAAACCTTTTATAGACTGATGTGCGAAGAAGTAGTTAAATGCCTGATCTCAAGTGAATCACTGTTCTCTTTCCTGTGTGCATAAAAAGATGTTTTTAAGGCTTCTTTAGAGAATTCTCTTTCTCCCCTTCTTTCCCCCTTCTCTTCAAACATTGACCTTCAGCTGTCACTTTCCCTTTCTGTGAAAGAATGGGAAAAGCTATTACTAGAATGGTGCTGACAGCCTCTCAAAGTCTTGTACATTTTGGCTACAACCTAAAATTTCCATGTGCTTCCCTGAATTTTGGGAGATTGGATATCTTGAATTACGGGTTTTTTTTCCTCTTAGTTTATTGGAAGATTTCCAGTATTTTCTGTAGACAGGAGTGTCATAAACACAGGGGGGTTGATTTTTTTTTAAATTTTATTTTCTATGTTTCCTTTCTCTTCTCTACTTTCAGAAACATAAATGTCTTTAATTTTTGATAGCCACTGAGAGAAAGTGAAGCAGTTTAATAAGCCTTGTTTGAAACTCTTCCTCTGAGTACACTGCTCTGATCATGAGCCTGAAGCCAGGCTCCTTCTTTCTTGTTTTACCTCCTAGCAGCTTTCAGTAGCAGTCCACTGTCAGCGAGAAGGAAAAGAAGAATATCTACATGCCCAATATCCAAAAGCTTTGTGCTTAGGATGGCTTAGGGTGCATGAACTAGAGAATTATCCCTCTCCTACTTTCTACTACATTTACCTCTGGCCTTTATCACAAAATGTGGAATTTAATTCTTGTGCCTTTCTTCAAGAGGCATAATGGACACAGATACTTGCTTTGTTGTGACTGTCTTTGCAGATGTATTCCCTTCCTGATCAGCTGTCTTTAGATCTCTCCTTACTGTGCATTGGACTGTGTACAGACATGTACACTCTTTATTATGAGTGTACCTTAATGTAGGCTTTTTGACTTACTCACTGGAGGACATGGGTGCCATCTATCATTCCCAGCCTCTCAGGGACATACCTGTCACATTCCTTGGTCTCCCAAGGGCCATAACCTGTTTTACTCGAAAAAGTTGCCATGCAGAATTTGAGAAAAATGTGTTTGTTGAGGAAGTTTGGTGATCTGCTGGTAACTGCTCTGGAACAGTTTCCCATAGCTGCTGGAATCTGGGCAGTAGAGATGAGAGTGCAGAGAGGAATCATGGACCCTGGAAATGCTGGGTTTGATCTGTGCTTTGCTGTAGATCTGGTGATTTCAGGAAGTCTGACAGACCCAGTGAAAATGCACATTACACTAGTTTTGTGTTTGGACAGTGAAGATTTGTTCTAGAAGCACTGATGTTATCCTGTCCCTGCTACTGAGCTCACAAATACCTGTTTTTCTTATGGAAATGCCGACAAATATGTGGTGGCCTTGAGATAAGAGATGCAGCTGTTTCTCACTTAGGACAATTCTTGCCCTGCATCCACCCCCCACAATTTTTCATGTATGTTTTCCTTATGTAAGGAAGCTTCCTGATACACATATTCAAAGCTATGAGGAACTTGGTTCAATGTTAGTGGAATACAGTAAAATTCAATTAGATTTCAATCAAATCACTGTCCAGAAGTGGTCCTCTTCACTTTGGGTAATAGTAGTGGCAAAAATTATGAACTATTTCCGCAGTGCAGTGACTTTATTTTGCTCTACTTCCTTTTTTCAGTTATGCCTAACCCAGACCACCCATTGCTTACCTTCTTTAACAATTTTAATATTTAAAGACCTCTATAAATCCTCCAAAGCTGGTACTGTAAAGCTGCAACCACTTTAAAGATTGCTTAGAGTTAAATTCATGATGATATTGTAGTAGGGCCTATGCCACATCCCAGGAATGGACTTCTGCTTCAACAGCATATGCTGTTGAGTTAGGTACAGATTCTGGCCAAAGAAATTGCAGCCCAAGTAAACCCAGTAAGAGCACAGTAACAGAGTATATAAGTAGTGTTCACAAATTTTATGATGCTTCAAAGGGTGTTTACTCCCTTAATTCCTTAAGAGGAATTTAAACAGACTGGAGTGAGCCAGCTGGAAAAGCAGAAGCAGCAAAAGCTGGGAAAGCGAAGGTTCAAATTAGCAGAGAAGAAAATAGGGGAAGTAGACTGATCGTGAGAATCTAGAGGGTTGAGACTCTCAAAGACACACAAAAAGGGAAAGTGGAATAGAGATCCTGGTAGATCAGGGAAATAGTGGAAAATAGTAAAATAATCCAGAGGTGTCATTAGCCTGGAAGTGCTAATCAGTTCCTGGACTGCTCAATAAGTTGTGCCTGCACCCGTGGGTCCTGGTTGTACTGGAAATCCCGTCCAGCCAGCAGGTGAGAAAGCTTCCTCCAAACCTGAACAGGTTCAAGATCCTCCACAGAAGCAACAGTTGACTCCTACACAGCTACAGATCTGGGCACTCATCACCATAATTTCTTTCTCCCAGCCCAGTGCTGTACAGGAACTTTGGTTCTTGTGACATAATGAAATGCTTCCAGTGGATTTCAAAGTACCTCACTCTCTAGTGCATGATATGCTGGAAGAGATACATGCTCAGTGAGTTTAGAAAATTAAGTATTTCTTCATTCTTTCTGCAGAACTTTAATTATAGATTTAGTAACAAAATGCCAGGATTATTAGAGAGTTACTTAAATGCACTTACAGTGCTTTATTCTTTGAAATATGCAGATCATTTCTTTGACAACCATGCTCATTTTGCCAATATTTCTGCAATGCAAACAGGGAAACTGATAGGCAAGAATTTTTTACGATTTATTATTCTTTCTCCTCTCAAGGTCAAACAGTCTTTCCTATGTATAACTACTACAGTGTTTGAGGATTAATTTTGAGGACTTTTGAAACTATACCTCTGGAATGTGCTGTGTTTTGAGAGGGATGCCTAGAGCCAGTTCCTATCTCAGGGCTGTTCTTGTCCTTTACTTGTGCTAGTCTTTATTAAGGAGGAAGGGTAAGTTCAGTCATTGTTTTTAAAGCCACAACAAATTTCACTTCCAAGATTCTAAGAAAGCAAAAGATGAGGAAGGAAAGTGAAAGAACAAAGTAAAAACAGCCCAGATGAACTGGCCACCTTTTATCTTTCTTTTTTTTTGCAACTCAGTGCATAGTTTGATATCTGCTAGTCCAACACCAATTAATTTCATAAAGGTCCACTCCTTTTTGGAGAGCTCTGACGACATAGGAAAAGGAAGCAAAAAAACTAGAAGTCTCTATGACCTTAAGGTTCCAGGCTTTCTCCAGTCGTAATACAGGTGGGCAGAGCTCTTAAAAATGTGCTAACTCTGCAATTTTTTTTTCTCCTCAGTCTCTCCAACCCTGTCTGAGTGTTTTATGTGTCTCGCACAGATTTTCTTTGACTTTGCATGTATGATTGAAATATATTTACTTTTGTAAAAAAAGTAATGAGGCCAAGACTGGAGAAAGGTACATTCATATTAAAGGAGGAGGTTGCTGGATTGCCAGGTTTCCTAGCTGAACATTTTGTGTGTTTCAATACATGGTAGGCTGAAGAGCACAACAATTCAGAAGGAATGAATCATCCAGCCCGAAAAGTCTGGCCTTATGTTCAGAAAGGTATCTGTCACTGATCTAAACATCCAGGGAAGGTAACCATGATCTTGACAGTTTCTTTGATGCCAGGAGCATGTTCATGTTCCCTTCTTCCACTTATTGGGGGCTGCCTCATTTAGCCATGGCGTGGTACTGCACAGATAACACCGGTTCCTAGACTTCTCATCTATCCCTCTACTTTTTGCCACTGAAATGGCATGCCTGTATGTTGTCCCTTCATACTTCCTAGATGATCCTGTGCAGGGCTAAGGGTTGGACTCGATGGTCCTTGTGGGTCCCTCCCAACTCGGCATATTCTGTGTTTCTAAGTGTGACTGGAGTTCATAAGATTGACAATGATTCTGTTATTTGAGGCTATCACTGGTATGTAGCAGTCTTTGTAATTTTCTGTTGGTTGCAGGATGGTAGAAATGTTTACCTACTGTACATGAAATATAGTGAAAATGTTTGTTGTATGATTTCCTTATTTGCAGTTCTTAGGACTGAAAATAGTTCCATAAATACTTTATTTTCTGTTTAATTTTCGTGTACATACCTTGGGAAGAGAAATAAGAATGCCAGAAAATTTGTGTGAGCTGTAAGTCTTATCAGATGAGAAGTGAGAATGGGTTGAGGAAAACCTCTGAGAGACTCTAGTTTCATGAAACGTATCGTTCAGTTAGAAGAGAATAAAACAAGTTCTGAAAAAAGATAAGATTTACTTTACCTTAAATTTCCTTAACACTCACACTATATATTCCTGTATCACAGATTTTAGTGGGTTTTCTATTTAATCCAAGCATGTTCCTTCTTTGAATTTTCATCTTGCTCCTTTCATGATTTAACAGTTCTTTTCTCCTTTTCACAGACTGTTTTTGAGAGGAACTGTCAATCTGATGACTGTGCTGCTGATTTGAAGCTTCAGGGTAAATTATTGTTATCTGGGTGAGTAGGTGAACTTTTTTTTTTGCTTGCACACTAGTATGGCAGTCATTTTATGTAAAATGACCTTGAAAAATCAGAAGACAGAGATGGATATTTAAGAACCAGATGAGAAGGATTGTCTGTACCATATAATTTTTCAAAGCTGCATGCAGAAAAGCAGTTTGTTAAAAAAAATGTCAAAAGGTTGAAAAAACCCCTCTGAACGTGGCAAATTATCTTATTCAGACTATAATTTTCTGTTTCTCAACTTGTAGTTTTGCTAACTCTTCTGAAATAATGTTCATCTTTCAAATTCATCTTGTCTAAAACTTGAGGATGTGTCTGATTTCACTTTCTTCTGGGATAGTAAACCTCATCAAATAGACCAGAGGTGAAGTTTATGTTCTGTCCCTTGTGACCTATTGTTTTGCCAGGATGTCTGTTCAGTTTTGGGATAAATCAGGCTAAAGTGAACTTTACACCACTTCTATTTCCTTTTGTTTATATTCAGCATTTTTAGAGATGGAAATGCTGATGTGAGTTATTTAATTGTGTGCCAGAGGTATTGCTATTTGATGGAGCAGCTCTCTGTGAAATGCTTGGCTTTCAGGTCAGGAGAGAGAGAGGAAGATGCTCCCCTGCTTTATGGAAAAACATAAAAAAGCCAAACACAAGGAAGAAGTAATAGTTGGGAGATACACACATGTTTTATATAGGTCCACAGCACACTGTAGTGGTACTTGGAGACAAAACTGAACCATAGCCAAGTCTGAGAAGTTCCAGGCTTCTCCATACACAGCTGAAGTCCCTGTGAATGTTTGAGCTGGGTACGTCTGTATGGATTAGAGAAGCCAGGGAAGGACTTTGTCCTGTCGTTGAGGAACAAATAACAAGGGACAGGTCTAAAAACCTGTCAGTCAGTGTATAGTAATCACAGCAGTAAGAGCTGTAGTTGCAATTGGAGCATTAGGCTGTTTAATTTTACAGCTTTTATTTATGTTATCTTGGCAATTTAAAAGCCACTCCTGTCAAAAGAGCCTAGGATGTTCAAGTGCAGCTTCTGCATTTGTATAGCAAAGTGCTGGACAAATGCTCTCAAATTTTCTTTACCCAGTGACACTCTGAAGTCCTGTTTGAAATGAACAAGATGTTGTCAAATCCCTCTGCAAGGTATGGGCTTTCTTTGGTTAAAGGGCTCTGTAAGCTTCAGTTATTAAGGAACATAACAGGATGAATGTCTCTTATGCAAACGTTTTTTTTATTTTGTTAGTCTTGCCTGTAAAATTACTAAGAAACATACGATAGATTCTTATTTCAAACAAATGTCTGGTAATTTTCCCAGCCCCGTGTGTTTCATGCTAAATAATCCTGTCACTGTTTTCCCACATTATTCCTGCTTTTGCTAAGTCTATGTACAATGCAAAGTTATTATATTTATTTTTTTAGAAAGAACTAAAAAGGTGACTCACTTATTACCAAGTGCACTAAACATTTGACTTCATTGTTAGCAGAGTTATGTCGAAGCCTTTGTCTAAAAAATCATGTCTGACTAAATTTGGTGAGCTTATTGTTGGAAAGAATGCAATTAATGACACACAGATACACTGGATAGAAATAAACCAGATGTTTATGGGAAGGCAGCAATAAGTAATGTCTCTCAGGTCTGATGCAGCTCTTAAAAGATTCAGAGCACCTGTGGATAGGGTGGTTTGTTTGAGATCATCTACCTGGGTTTGCAAAAGACATTTATTAGTATTTCTCACCAGGGGCTTACAAAGAAAATAAGTTGCCCAGATCTGAAAGGAATGGTGTCCTGAATATTACTACCTAATTAAAAGTAATCAACAGAAAAAAAAAGGTATAAATAGTTGGTTTTGGTGGTGGAGAGAACTCTACAAGTGCCAGTGGTATTCAGCACATTCACAAACTATATGGGAAATAATCTTCTGGAATGGAATGTTAAAGTTTGTTAATCATACTAAACTATTCATAGCAATGAAAATAACGAAGGAGGAGGTATGCTCTCATCAAAGTTGTGATTAATCTGTGCATTTTACTGTCTGGGATTCTGTGCGTTCTGAGAGTGTACATGAATGCTGGAAATCTCAGAATATATTAATAAAGTGCCACTCTGTGCTTGCCATGTTCTTCCATATCCTCTTGCTTTTAGACATCCTTGGATACAGGGCTCTCTGCTAGATGAACTGACTCTGCTTACACGCTTTCCTTAAATTTGTAGTGTGTTAAAGCCAGAAGCTGTTCAGAGAGCTGTATATGGCAAGGGATATTTCTGCTCATCACTTTGAAATGTATGCTGATTAGAGCATATATGTGTATAGGAAATTATCTCAAATTGCATTATCATCAAGAGAATTGTTTGCTGAGGGCATTCTTACAAGCTCAGGAACTGGGCAAGCTACTCTGATACGGAGTTTACCTGGGATGCATTTGAATCATTAGAATTACCCAGTTAAAGGGTTACATCTGGCATTGAAGATAAAAAACACTCATCCCACGTGACCAAATGACTAGCAGGGAAACCACTCCATGCTGGCAAGAATTAAACAGGTCTGCTCTGATTTTACTTTTCTTGGAATCTTCCTTCTCTTCTGAAAACTTACTCGTGTGCCTTCAAATTGGGAACACTTCACTTTCATAAATAACAAGTAGACAACCCAGAATGTTAACACTCTGGATAAATCGACATCTATGAGGTTGTCTCTTACACTGAGTGCTAAAACCAAGCAAATATGCATGTGACTCAGAAACTTCTCTTATGACCAGATAGGATGGGGTTTGCCTCGTTAGTTTGTGTGCTTGAGGAGCTGCTGTGTGTGGAAATGACACTGCTGGGCAAACTGAAACCCTCTGCTGTGAATTTGTCGAAGAGGGCAGGGTAGAACTGCTTGAATGCAGGTGATGTTAAAAAATGTTAAAGCCTTCCAACTGTATCTGGAAGCTTTTGCAAAGATTTAGGAAGCTGGAGCTGGGATGTATTCTTCTTTTGAAGGCTTCTGTTATAGTGAAAGGTGTCCTTGGAGACTTGGGCTGCTGGATGTGTTTTACTGGAGTGAAGAAGAGTTATGGTGCATTTATTCCAGAAAGAAAAATGTTTGTTTGCAGTTAACAGATAAATCCCTTCAAGGCTTGTGCACCTTCATTATCATCTGTTTGCATGGAAACCCATCCCAGCTTCCTGAAGGGATTGTTGGACAAAGGAGCCAAAGTCTTCTTGCGGCAGATGGCAAGAGAGGCAAGAGTCGTTGACTGTGGCTTGGCAGGTTCAGAGCAGAGATTTGGAAAACCCTTCTTGCATAGGCAGTTCGTGCTGCACAGGAGTGAGATGTGCAGAGATGGTGTGCTCTGCCATCCTGGGTTTCAGGACTTGTCTGGGTAAGGTCCTTGCTGACCTCATCTGTTTCTGACAATAGTCCTGTGTCAAGGAGGATGAGGATGGATTTTATGATCTCTGGACATCCCTTCCAACCAACTTTTCTGTGGTGTTCTAACTTGTGTCAAGGTAAATCCTCTCTGAAACCTCAGCAAAATTGCTTTAACAAAACCAGCTATTCTCCAACACGAAAACATCTGCCTGGGGATGGTTAAGGGTGTCTTTCAGTGCTCTGGGTGGAAACCTGCCTGTGGGACTCTCTACCTGTTGCTGATGCCACCTCTGCTAGCTAGAACATTCAACTTCACAAGAGAGGACAGTGCCAAGACTGGACCTGGCAGAGCAGACTGTGGGGATTTAACTTTCTACAGCAGAAACCTCTCTAGAAACCGCTACAGTGGTGCATGACAGTATTGCTAGAAATGGTCTTTGTAATGGTGGGCCTGGACTTTCTTATAGGACTAGTGTGTTGTTAATCTAAAACTACAGATGGCAATTTAAGGGAAAAGGATCCATGGAGTGTGCTGGGGGCTTGATGAAGGCAGTGGTAGGAGAAACAGAAGAAGCAGAAGAGAGGTATTTCAACTTTCCAGTCGTGACCATTTTCAAATCCATTTTTCTTGAACAATAAATATGTGAAGTTTTGGCAGCATGGAGCAAGAGAGACGACTCATTGCCTCCCCTTCAACAGTTCTGCAGTATTAAGTCTTGCAGCTGTCATAGAAAATGGCAAAATCTGGCCTTATTCATGCCTGTGCATGGTGGTGGTGATGATTTCTAGAGAAAGAGACTTAAGTGTCTTAGTCTAAAGAATATATTTATGTATTGTGTACAGGTATCTTTAATGACACAACCTGAAACCATAAGAGAAATAGAAATAGAATATTTTGCAGTAAGCTTTCTTTTTATGACCGTAGCTTAGGACAGCAATAGGAGCCCAGGTTTCCTTTCCAGCAATCCAACAAAATGTTACATTAGTTATTATTTTAAAATACTGTTTAATATGAAAAATGCATTTATTGCATATCATGTTTCACTTCAATGCCTCACTCTGTTTGCTTGGCATGGTAGAAGTCTTTTCTATCAGGTTTCTGTAGCAACTAGCACACTTTTATTGAGCCTCTGTAGATTCTTAGAAGCTGAACTGCATCTGTTTCCTCAAGGTTTGCTGGGGGAAACTCTGAAGTAGGTATTCTGTAGAAGTTTATCCCTCCCTAGCCTTTAAAATGTTGTATTCATTCCTGGTACTTTATAAGGGAGAAAAACACTCTAGTCTTTTAAGAAGAACCTGAAAGTGCTGAGGGAGATCTTGTCTGCCACACCAATGCAGTTTCACTCCTGACCTGATGCCTCTCCTTCTGACTGGCTCTGCAAAGGCAGTGGTAGTTTGCAAACCCTCTTGAGGTTGTAACGGGAACCAAGTGAAAAGTGTGGAGAAGACATTTGAGTAACAGTGAAGGTGTTTGAAAAAACACACTTTCTTCCATCCATAATAAACAAGCTGGCTGAAAAGACCAGAGCAGAATGGGTGGTTGCTGCCATGTGAGATGTAGTTAGGAAGGCAAGCTGTGTAAATACATTGGCAGCTTTACCCAAAACAAACAGTACAGGACAAAAGATGACAGTGTGACATGTCATGTGGCTACTGTGGTATGGAAATCAGGTTTTAGGCACAGGACTATGAGCCCCCTTGGACAGAAAATCTGTAATAAATATTGCTATTCTTGGGAAGGTTCCAGGAAGAAATCTGCCTTCCACTTGTTTATGTGGCATGAGATTACCTTTTATCCATCATTAGAACAGAATTGCTTGTACATTTGAGTGCTTCTGACTGACGTTTGACTGTTAGGAAAAAGCAGCTTGCTTTTATGTGTTGGTTTAGAGGATCCTTAATGACCACCATTTGTTAGGCTCAAATCTATATTCTTCCCTTACAGACTGGCTGGGGTTCCTGTATATACTGCTGGAAGTGATTTATTTTGAAAGTGTGAAATTGGAAGCAAAAGTTGTGGAAATGCAAAGGAGTGGCAAGTGAATTTTGCAGAAATTTTTAAGTTTTTCCAAATTGTAGGTTTTATTGAGTTGAAGTCAATACTTTCAAAAGTTCTCTTGTGAAATGGGATTTTTGAGAAATGTCCTTTTCCAGTTGAAATGTCAAGTTTGTGGCTTGGGCTGTTTCTGCTTTCATTAGTCCCTCAGGAATTTGCCAGAGAACGGACAAAACTCCAGTCTGTCAAAAATTTCATTGGGCTTGAAATGTTTCCATTTTAATGAAACAGTAATTTATGAGGAAAGGTTTTTTGCAGTATTATCTGGTCAGTTCCACAGAAGGTTAGTTTTGCCTTTTTTTCCATATAAGTTCCTTCTGTGACTTTCTAAAGGATTAACAATTTTTTCTGCCAACATTTCTTTTGTTTCTGTGATCTCTTTTGCCTTATTCATGGCTCTGTAATTGATAAGCAGGTGAATTATTTGATGTGATGTTTTGGGATGTAGTATTGAAGTACCTAACCCAACCCTCTCTGAAAAGACAAGGGAGAGTGTGCATCATCCCCCTGTGATTGCCTCAGACTATGAGATTACAACTCTGAAGTTTATAAGCATGTTATTTGTATTATTGAAGTGTGAATAATTTCACATAGGAAATAGCTATGCAACTACAAAACTGGTTATTTTACAAGTGATCTGTACAGATACAAGGATGAATATGCTCATGGACCTATTAAAATCAGTGGAAGGATTCCCTCTGGTTTAGTGGCCACATCATCAGATTTGAAAAATGAACCTCAGCAGTTTCATACTGACTTGTCAAATTATTACAGAACCTGAGATGAGGGAATTCAGAAATCATAGATAAAAATGTGCTATGACAGCTTTGTCCAATTTGCTTTTCACCAGCAGAAGATGAATGGCACAGAACATAAGTTAGTGCTGTAACTGCAAGAAATCAGTGTGTTCTGAAGGAAGGAGCAATAAAATAAAATTTGGATCAGAAGGTTAAAAACTTTTTGAGTGTATCTCATCAATATAGTGATGTTTTATATAAAAAGGTTAGTATAGGTTTTCACTGATCACAGGCTTTAGCAAAACCATGGAGAAAAGATGCAAGCCTGTGGTTTATTTGTGGGGAGTAAGACTGATAACTTTGACTATACTTACATCTCAGCACTTACCTTCCTTTGATCACACAGCAGGGGCTTGTTTCCAGAGAGGCCTCATGTTTCACAGTATGTCCATTGAGGTTTTATGCCCCTGAAATGTGTCTTAAAAAAACAATCATGATGATGAAATGCAATATCCCTTCATGTGGAGCTCCATTACATGCTCTGATACTATCTGGTTTTCCCTTCCTCCTCATTCACAGTAGATGAAGAATTTGTTTTCACTTCTTTTTTCTTTCATTGAACAAACACTTCTTTCAACACTATTTTTGACCTTCTTTTTACCCTAAATAGCAGAGCTGCACAGAGGGAGTTCATACCTGCTTTACAGAAGAAGACCAAAGAAAAATTAGTGACTGCTGTGGTTAAACCAATGCTAAGCATTTCTAGTGCTAGAGAAGTGTCTTGACAGTCAAAGCCCTGTGTGTATAAAGCTGTGCCTGCCAACATGGATATTCCCAACTCCCAGGGGACAAATCCAGAGCCGTGACTGCCCACAGATTACTTGATCATACCCCAGTGCTGTCCTAGGTTGTGATCTTTTAAACTACCAAAAAGGTTCCAAGGAGAGAAGAACAATGAAACATTGGGAAAATGGATATGAGTAGATTGCTTGCTTTTTTCTCAAAAAGCCATACCAGGTTTCACAGTGTAATTTAAATGGTTTCATAAATTATAGCATAGTTTAATGTTATTTAAAAGTAATTTGCAGCACTTTAAAGAATTCAATGAAAAACTGCCCATTACTATTTCATCTATATTAGGATATTTGTAATTCTGTTTGGAATTTAGCCTTTTTTGGCAAATCTAGGAAGCAGAATTCTGATTTCTAAATTAGATTTATTTATATTTTACCAACAGACAGTTGTTAATGTATTGATTGCTGAGTTTGTGAGGCACATGGAAAACTCTGTTGTAGCTCAAGAAGGACTGGATTTGCAGTTTCCTGAAAAGTTGCCCAGCAGATCCCATAATTAATCAAGTTGTATTACAAGTTGCAGCAAGAGCATCATCTCAAGGAATGAGTGAATATTTTCCTTTGTTGAGGGTAGATGGGGATGGAGAAACAGTTTCTTGATTTCCTGGTTAGTTGTGCTCAGAGCTTCATAAATCTCTCACAAAATAAATAGGTAAGTCCAATTTGATAGCAGTGGACACTCCTATTCCTTTTGAACATATGGTGATAGAACCCATGTGGGTAGTAATAGAACCATCAAGTGTGTGTGGTAACAAACCAGAGTAGTCCCCACCTCATACAGGGATACAGCTTTCCAGTCTCTTAGAGTCACAGAATCATAGAATCGATTGGGTTGGAAAAGACGTCCGAGATCATCGAGTCCAACCCTTGGTCCAACTCTAGTCCCTTTACCAGATCATGGCACTCAGCGCCACGTCCAATCTACATTTAAAAACCTCCAGGGATGGGGAATCCGCTCCCTCTCTGGGCAGCCCATTCCAATGCCTGAGCACTCTCTCTGTAAAGAATTTTTTTCTGCTCTCCAACTTAAATTTCCCCTGGCAGAGCTTAAGCCCATACCCCCCTGTCCTATTGCTGAGTGCCTGGGAGAAGAGACCCCTGCCTGGCCAGAACTTCCCTTCAGGTAGTTCTAGACAGTGCTGAGGTCACCTCTGAGCCTCCTCTTCTCCAGGCTAAACACTCCCAGCTCCCTCAGCCTCTCCCCATAGGGCTTGTGCTCCAGTCCCTTCACCAGCCTTGTTGCTCTTCTCTTCTAATAACTCTTCTAATAACAAGGTGATTAGTCAGGCATAATGTACAAGCCAATCTTGTCCCTTCTTAAATACTGGTTTTGTTTTGCAAGAATCACTTGACTATTTCTACTGGAGTAGGGTTGTGTTGTTTATTTTAAACTAGATCCTAAAGAGATGTTCTTTCATATAATTTGAATTGATTGCTGAGCTACTATGTAGCCTGGCCCTTCTTGTGAACATCTCAACATCAGTATTTCATGGACCTAAGATAGTTAAAGTCACTATATGGATTCTTGCTCCAGCAACTGAAGTATAAAGCTAACAAAATTAAAGCTTAACCTCAGAATGCACTGTCATACACCAGCTGCCTCCAGAGGTGGAAGTTCTTGATAATATACAGACCACAATGAGAAGCGGATGCACTTTTGTTTTGTACTTGCAGAATATGCCTTGGCTGATGCATTTGTGTGTGTGTGTGTTATGTGCTTGTCCTCTTCTGTGATGCAGCTACATTAACTTTTTCTATATTATATGCTGAAATTTCAAAATCTAGGAAGCCTGAGGTTCTTCACAGGTCACCAGGTAAATTTTAATGCTGGTTTTGTATGAGCTATAATGTGCTGATATGGGTGTATGTTGCTTCTCATGTTTGACATTTTGACATCATTTACTCTTGGTGTGCGACATCTGCTACTGCAAAACAAATTGCCATCAGTAACGAACCTGTACTGTTTCTAACATTTCAACTCAGCTTAAGTGCCTTTTATTGACCGCTGAGAGTAATTGCTGCATAGGGCACTGATCTTTTTCTCTCCCATCAATGCTTATCTGACCATGCTTTCTAAATTGCATATTATACCCCAGCATCCCAGGAACAGGACAAACAATTGAAGCTATTGAATAGTAGGAAATCTGTTTCTGAAGGCATGATTTTTATGGTGCATACATGGATTTGCATTATTACTTTAATAATTATCTAATTCCTAGAAGCAGTATGTTATGGAGTGCTACTGATCCAGCTTCAAATTTCAGGGCCAGATCTGTAGTCAGTGATCATCTACTTTAACAGCTCTTCAAATATTTTATCAAATAGGGAAAATACAGAGGAATTTTTTCTTTCATGTCAGGCTTATATGTTCAACTTTCATCTACAATTCATCTTTCATCTGCAGTTTTGCATTTCTTCCTGCCCCTAGTAACTAGTTTTTGTTTGCATTCCAACCCTAGGATGCTGTTTTACACTAACATGAAGGGATAAGTTTGTTCCAGAGGAACAGTACCATTGATTCCAAGGACAGCTGGTAGCTATAAAAGATGTTAATTTCTGTGTTTGCAAGGGTGAAAGATTAGATTAGAGCTTCTGTAGATGTTGTACCTCATCTTGCTTTCATGTGACAGTTCCACAAACCAGAGAAGCTCTATTCAAGCCAAAAGCTGGTCCCCAAAGTAAACACTGTGTGAAAACAGAGGCAGCTTTTTGCCCATTGTTTCTTCAGTTCTGTATATAAAGTGTTGTGAACATCTGGATGCAGTTGAAATTACTGATAATAATAAAAAGCACCAGATTTCTGTAGGGTTATTATGGAGGTATTTTTATATGGATGTTGTGCCCTGTTCTGTCCTTTTTACTCACAAGTCCGAAGACACTGATAGGTGGAAGTTATATCTTTGGGTACTTAAAGGGGATTTTTGTAAAGAAACCACACTTGGAGAAAAGAGGGCAATTTCCAGAGAAGCTTTGACTATGTAGTAACTACCTGTAAGTAGAAATCACTGTTGATTCTTTACAGTGGAAAAGAGTGGTGTGTCATTGTGTCTTTCTCCAATTTCCATCCCCTCTGCCCCCCTGCCTCGTTTACTACTCAAATGTATTAATTTTTGATGTTAAAGTGTAGAAACAATGGAAAAGGTAAGACTCTGAGCCATACTCCGGAATTGTAATATGCATGGGAACTGAAGCTCCAGGGACAGCAGCTCTGTGCCAGAAAGGTCCTGGCACAAGCAGTTCCATCCCCTTGGCTCACCACAGTGAGCACTTGTTTCATATGGGTCATTTAGTCCTTTCCTCAATGGAAACACTGGCACATTGTTACTCATCTTCATGGAGAGTAATATTGTTATGATATTGCTCCCACACTGTGCTGTGGTGTAATGGTGAGTACTCCGAACTCTGTCACAAGGTCGTGAGTTCGAGTCTCAGTGGAGACCGTACCGGGCAGCTCAAGCCTCTCTGCCATCCCATCCCGTCAGATCTCGGATGCTCAGCAGGATCAGCCCCGGTTAGTACCGGGTGCTGTAGACGGTCCTGAGGACTTCACTGTCACTGTCCAAGCTCGCTCGGCCGTGGCAGATGGACCTCAGGACCGAAACGGTGGGGCCAGTTCTGCGCACGCTGAGCCTCACCTAAAAAATCCACTGCTCAGGCTGGAAGGGCACATGGAGAGAGCCCTTCCCAAATCTGCATTCGCGAAGTTTGGCCATACATGTGCTCCGCTGACACAGAACCTTGGTTGACCACTCCTCAAATTCTCAATTTTGTTTTTCCCTTTTTCTCATTTATATACTACTCAGGGAACAATGCAAAGTCTCTGCTTGAGAAATAGATTAAGAAATAGAGAAAAAGATCATTAATGAAATGGTCTGATGGCCTCAGCGATAGTTTGACATAGCTGGCTTGATGCCTCTCACATCGGCTGTGATCATCAGCTGCATGAGGTCTCTTTGCACTTTTGGCAGTATAGACTTCAGTTTAAGAAGGGGAAGGCAGAAGCTCAGTTAATGCAGAGTAAGCCATGGTATCTCAAGTGTTTGGCTTAATCTAAATTGGCTGTGAACTTTGCAGAGAGAATTGACCTTTAAGGCACATGCAATGAGAAGAAATAAAATGAAGCAGCGTAAAATACTATAGCTTTGCTCCCTGTGGGGTTGTTTAAATTTTTTATTTGGTTTGTATTTGTTTATGGGACTGCTACCTCTCAGTTTTGCACTGAAACATCAAGTGAATTCCCAGATTAACTAAGGGGTTCAGCTTTTCATTGGCCTTTGAGGTTTAAGTATTTGTAGAAGTCCTTCTGAAGTTCAACCAACCTTGGAGCCTGTTTTAAAAAAAGCCAACAGAAGAAAGCTATTCAGGGTTGCTGTAAAGAGTCTGTGGAAATAAAATGAAGATTTAATTATCTTAGTAACTGCAAAGACCAACTGTACTGCTGGTTGGTGAAGGTAGAAATCTGTTTGGATCTGTCACAGCACCAGAGTTTGTTGACTCACACCTTTTACTGATTTAAAAGCAAAATATGGGGTTCTTTAATTTTATCTGATGGAGGTGGAGGACAGACTGCACTTGAGTTGTTTCAGGCATTTTTACCCATTTTAACTGACCACAGTTATATCTTTCACTATCCACTGAGCAGTAGTGGTGATTTATCCACATAGGTGCTGATTTGCTGTACGGAAAGAAAGGCTCCTATTATAAAAGGGAAACTCAGTGACCCAGACTAGCAGGGTAAGTGTGACCCTGGCACGTTTCTTACCCTATATATGATCTGCACAGGAAGAGAAAACGTGCTGAATGGTACAGAAAATAGAGAAAAATGTCCCTACTTACCATTCGGAATGCAGATTTTGCCTCCACTGACCCACATTAATAAAAACACCAGCATCTTGGGGGGGTGGAAAAATGAAAATTGCAAATCTTTTCAGTTTGTCTTTCTCAGCTGGTCTTTCCTCCCTTGATAGCCATAGCATGTGGTCTGGACATTATTAAAGAGCATTAAAGCATGGGAAAAAGGTATTTTTTTATACTGGAATTTGCTTTCCTTTTCTTGATAAATTTAGAGGAAAACATTAAGTATTTCTATTCACATTTGATGTCATTGTCAGTGAATTAAAAAATTTGAAGCCTGAATTTCAGAATTGCTTGTTTCCTGCAATGAAACGAATGAAAGCTGCAAGTACTTAGTACTTCTGAATTTCAAACTTTTTCTTTCCTTGCAGACACTGATAGCTTTGAGACCCTTCATGTCTCTCTCTGTAGGTATGCATGTACAAATGTGCTTGCCTATTTATAATGTGTATATATGTCTACAGTCTACCCAAATCTTTTCCTCTGTTCATTTTTTTGTGTGTTATGAAATGGTAGTGTTTGGTCCAATTAACTTATTATTTCTTGATATTTTCCCTCTTCTCTTTCTTTACTTTTCTTTTTCCTTTTTGAGTTTGTTTCGAGGATCATGTTGAGAACGTTGGCAATTTTGTAGTTCTCATACAGCAAAATACAAACAAGAAGTCATTGCTTGATTATGGTTCTTAAAGTGTTTGACATACCTTATTGAGATGAAGGGGTGGCTTTAGTTTTTTTCCTCATTTCTGACAAGTGACAACAGTTCTTTAGTTGGCATATTATGACTTGGCAGCCAGGGTGCTTAATGCATGGCAGGCGCTGGAGGAGGATGACACCACATGGGCAACTGAGCTGCTCCAGCAGCACAGCAGGCTTCTTCAATCATGACATTACCCTCTCAGGAAGCAAACAGGGCTTGGAAGCTCCCCTGTGAATACAGAGATTTCTAATCCTCTTCTCACTGCAAGTGAACTTGATTAATTCAGATGGACACAGATTCAGTGACTCAGCTGCTCTCCTAAAATGGGACTTACAGCATAGTCTCACAGAGCCTTTCAGAGGGAGAACTGAACTCACCTGCCATCTTTAAATCAGTGAGATTTTTCAGAGTTTATTAGAGTGTGAATTTCATATAAGAGCAGTTACAGTGTGCTCCTGAAAGTGGGTTTTCTTTCTGTGCTGAGAAAAACGCCATTTGTCTGATACACTTTTAACAGAGGAGTGATAGTTTGAGAAAGGAGTAACACAACCCACTGGTGTTTATTTTTGCATTATTTTTTATGGGTTTAGTTTTAAATAGGATTTTATTCTGAGCATTTTTAGATATTCAGTACAAAGGAGACTATTCTTGACTGTCTTCACTTTATGTTAAATCTCAGTGTTCTTGAGAGGATTCTGTAGCCTGCATTGCATGTAGTATCAACCCTACATAAGACAAATATCTTGTAATGTTCCTTTACTTACTAAAGTGATCCCTACAGATTTTGCTAATGAGTATGATAGATGCTTACTATGTTTTGAAGTGATTGCAAGAAGTGAGATTATAAATTTCATTAGAAATAATGCACAGTATTAAATTGCTGCTTTGTTTCTTTGCTTCCAAATATGGACTTTTGATTATTAGACAATCCCAGCAGATTGTTTAGCATCTCCATAATTTGTCTGTCAACAGTAAATTTTGAAATTGGCGTCAAAGCGTTAAATGCTTCCAAGTACTCTCATGTGGATGAGCTATGAATTTGGTGTATAAGAATCAACAACTCAAATTACTTGGACCTCTCAAACTAGTTTCACAGTCAATCCTGCAGTGCATACTTTTGCAAATCTTTGTTTGCACTGATTATTGACTATGAGAATAAACTATAATGTTCTGAAAGCAAACTGTCCACTTATCAATAGGATTGCTTGTTGTCTGCAGTTGATTTTAAGTGTGAGAAAGCAGACGCGTTTCCTGGATACTTATATCTGCCTTATAAGAAACTGTAAGCCACAGTTTTGGGCTTCACAAAGGACGTAAGTATAGGAAACAAATACACTATAAATGTTGTGTGCATTACATGGAAAAGTGGAGCTCACAATCCACAGCCATCAGCTTTAAAGTCTGAGTCTAGACCATCTTCCTTCAAACTTCCCATTCACCAGAGCCCTTGACTGCTTTGGGATGTACTTGGAAACTCCTATTCAGAAACTGCTTGGCAAAGGATGGAGCCCAGTGAGTTCTGCCTTTGGACATCTGATGTGGCTGTGGTTGGCAGAATGTGCTGAATGGTTTATAGGCACCACATACCCAGAAACCCCACTTTTATGCAGATAATCTGCCTGCAGTACCCCGAGAAAGGCTGGCAGAGGAGAGCTGATGACAATGGAGGGACAAAGCTGCCTTTAAACACAACTCATGTCCTCCCCACCAGCCATCTTCAGAGAGTTGCTGATAAGCAGAGAAGCAGCACGTGCAAACGTGTGTTGCCAGCACAGCCGTTCCTTTATGGGAATTAGGGGAATGAAAAGTGGTTCCTTCTTGCTTTGGGGCTGGCTGTATCCCAGAGGAAATAATTGAGAGCATCTCCTACTGTGTGGCTGGAGATCTCTGCCCTTTTCTGACAAGCTACTCAGTATTTTGTCCACAATACCTGTCTCTCTTTTGTCCAGGATGCATGAATGGTCTTAGTTTGCAGTTATGATAACTGCAGCAAATTTGATATTTGGCTGATTTTGCTAATTTTTACATAAATACCTGATATATTTCATATTTTTACTGGACTCTTACTTCCAAGACCTGCAGATGTGTGCCTTGATAGCGTATTTTCTTGTATCTTTAGCCTTTATTCCTACTTGTTAGCTCATCTATTTAGCCTAGAAGGATTAAATATCAAATAATAAATGTGTCATGAGTATTTATATTTGCCTCTATGTGTGCATGTCTGTGTGTGTTTGTAATCTGTGATGCCATATTGCAATAGTGTATTGATTCATGATTATATAGTCGTTGCTTTAATTGAACCATCCCCTTGGTATTCCCCTTGTATAAGGTGACTCCACCATGTAGGCCCAGCATAAACATCTGAAGAAGGATTAGTCACGTTCAGTGAACATTTGTTAAAATTTCCATACATTCTTTTCATTTGCACCAGTTTCTGGATTTTATTTGAACCTCTTTTCCATTTTTTTCTATCCACAGTATAATTCAAAGAAGATTTTTCAGAGTTGCTAGAATGTTAGAATAAGTATGAATTATTGAGAGTCAAACTGATAGATCGTGTGTATTTGAATGCCGGCATAATATCTTGCTCATTATGTATTCTCTGTCCAATTACTTGACAGTTTTCAACTAATGTATTATCACTAAAAATGGGTTGTTTGAAATAGTTCCATGTGAGGATCACATCCCAAAAGGAGTGTCAGAACCACGAGCTCCAATGTTCATTCCTAGTATGGCCCCCTACCCCATGAATTGGCTGTATAGCACATTTCTAAACTACTGACAGCTTAGCTTTTTAACAGTTGAGTTGTGATGCTTCTGTAGCAGAAAGCAAGCAGGACCAGAGTGTGAAAGTTGACCAGATTTAAACTAGTGTTAACTGTTTCTGCCTACAGTGTTGATGACAGAACTGCCTACTTGGCTCTGGGAGCGGTGAGGAACATCTCGCTTAACATTTTCATCTCTAACATTGGGGATGATGCCTACGACACCAATGTTTTCTTCAATTTTTCTCAGGAGCTCTTCTTCATCAAAATGTGGCAAAAGGTAAGAAAGGCCAATCTCACTGTGTACAATTCTTTTAACTTTAAGCAGATTTAATTACAAGATGTAGGTGCAGAGAGTGGCCTGGTCCACAGTGCTGAGATATTTGGAGGTTGGTTTCAGTTATGCAGGACTTGAATTTCTTTCAGGCTATTTACTGAGATTTGGTTTGATGTGTGTAAATTACACCCTTTGTATTTCTGCAGAAGACACATTCTTGTTATTTGTGATGCATTAATGAAACAAATACAGTTTGTTTGAGGTATTAAGAGAGAGAGAGAGTGGTTTGGAAACTGGTCGGGTACCAGATGACACTGAAATACAAAGAGTACCTCTAGTCTGAGTGATGCCACATTGCACTCAGCAGTCCTGGTCACCTCCTGCCCTGACTCACTCCTTGTTGAAACCACAATGCAAGGCTGTTCTTCGCTGGGGTCCTCGTGCACATTGGGTTGGTGCCAGGGCACACAACTAGTTCAGGAGGTCGGGAGTGCTTTTACTTTCACCCACATGGAGTCAGGTGAATATTGTGAGTTTTAATCCCTTTTCATTTAGATTGAAATACTTGAATGTTTTTATTAGCAGGATTTCATTTAGAGATAAAGGTGTTGTAATACCAGCATTGAATCATTCTTTTTGCAAACTGCTGGCCATGAAAGCTGTCTGAGTGTGAATAATGTGAAAATAATTGTGCGAAATGAAAGCTGTACAATCATGAAGACATTCTCTCTTCCTGCTTTTCACAGTCATTTGTCTCTTCACTGAAGCTTTGCTTAGGTGTGCAAGCCGTAGTAAGAGCAATATTAAAAACAGTCATAAAACTGTTACAAACAACAGGGTTAATGTGGTCTATGAAATCTTGCCATTATTTGTCATGTTTTATTATAAATATGGATTATTATAAACCTCTTAAATTAAGTCATTGTATGATAAAACAGCATGTTATTTCTTAGACATGTTTATTCTGTTAATGTTCAGTTTTGACTACACAGTTGCAAGCATCAGAGAATTTTCTTTTTGTTATGAGCTTCATTTTCAGACATTATGTGCTGCAAGTGTGCAATTTATCAGGAGGAAAAAGTCAGAGGATAAAGCAGAAATGCCTTATGCCAATGCAAAACTTCTCCTTAATGGAAGTTTTATGTTAAGACTTTCAGGGTCTGGTCCAGCTCCTGATGAAATCAGCGTGAGAGTTTCCATTCCTTTACACTGGAAAAGAAACAAAACTTCATCCATGTTCTTTTAAAGGATTGTTGTAGTAATTTTTTTTTCTTCTGTGCTTACATTTTAAATATTTCACACACACTAATTAACTAAAACACCAATTGTCTTTGGCTAGCACTGTGAGGGAAGAAGCTGAAGTTGATGTGCTGCTTCCCTTGGTATTTTACCTTGAGCCTGCATATCTATCAGACTTGAAACATCTGTGCTGAGTGCTGCATAGAAGGAGCAGTTTCTGGAAGCAGCTGATGATGTAGGATTATCTCACTACTCAGTACATGTTCTTCTAATTGAAGCTACTGTTTCTTTAAAAAAATACAGCATACATCAAAGAAAGACACAGGCTTCCTTCTTTTTCAGGTCTTGCAAACAGCATCAGAGTATAGTCTGCTATTATTCCTAAAGTTCCTATGTTCTTATGAATAATTTCATAGGGTTGGGCCTTTTAATGAATAGCACCAAAGTGAAAGAGGATGATATTTTCCATACTTTGTATCTCTGCAAGGTGACTAAGAATGATGATCATGTGGTAGGCTTTTGTAACCTGTCTCTGGAGTCCTTTCAAGGTGCTGGTGTCCCCAGGGTGTTTTCCCTGTGACCCCACTGGCATCATTTCTACTCGATGCAGTGTGGGGTTTTTTTCTTTCTATGGATTGTTTTCAATGAAACCCAAGAATGCAAAAGTTTAATGCTGGTTTTGCTCAATAGAGTTACTTAGACAAAATGCAACATGTCATGTTTGAAAAGAAATGGGGTGGTCTAGTTGAGGGATGATGATGGTAGTGTTCTGTGAGCACTTTGCTCACCATTGTTAGCTGCTGCTCAGCACAGAGGGGTATTTTCAGTAGTTGCAGAAATAGCACTGTGAGCTCACTGGCAGTGGCAGTAGATGTACAGGCCAGAACTGTATCTGTATTACATTAGCTCAGCTATGGCATGACATTTTCTAGCATATATACCATAGCAGTGTTAAAATCAAGAGTGATAATATATATCATTAATCTCTTGCTGTTCTGCAAGGGCTGACAGGAATCTACCAGCTAACCCTATATCTGCCCTGGTTACAGAGAGAATAAATCAGGACATCCCATTGCTGACCATCATTTTTAGCTGTGGATTGTTCCTGGATTTCAGACAGGCTCCTGGTATCCAAAGCCAGCTGCTGCTTCTCACAGCAGCTTTTGCAAGCAACAGCTGAGTGAAGTTAGTAGTTCGGGCCAGGGCAGGTTGAACAGTGAGGTTAGAGTTTCCTGAGGCACAGCAATTATCCATGGGGCCTTTGTGAGCATTCACCTGAGACACTGATGTGGAGTATGAGCATTGCTGGTAGCTGGAGTCATGTTGCTCATGGATTCTGTGCTTTTTCTTCTGAGGAGTAAGGCGATACTCTCTCTGCGTTAGTGGGGAGGTCATGCAATTGGGGTATGATACAGCTCTTGCTTCCAGAGCTCTTTCTGGCATCTCTGGGATCGCCCAGAAGAGCTGCAGATGCAGGCATGGTTTAACTTTTCCAAATTGGAATTCTCTTGCAATGGTTTCCCATACTGATCATTCTTTCTCAGGGTCTTAAGGCTATCAGGAATAGGATAGGGCACAAAGCCTTTTAGGCCACTGGAAGCTCTGTATACAGTGAACTCAATACGCTTGATATTTGATGTGCTTATTTAAAAATTATGTCATCCCTATTGAAAGATCCCCAGTGACTTTCCTGTGTCCCAGTGTCTCTCTCCATTATCATGTTTTGCTCTTAAACTCAGTGAACAGAGACTTGTCAGTGTTTGAAGTGAGAAATCTATAGGACAGGGTTTGTCTCTTGTGTTCTTAGGATGAGGCTTAAAATTGTCCAAACTTTGACATCTTCTGCAAAAGGCTTAAGTACAAGTTGATTTGCATGATTTTCACTGGGTTTTGTTACAGCAAGAAATGGGAGTTTCTTTTTGTTGTAACTTGAAGCTTAAAGTTTATTGAGTTTCTGGTATGAAATGTCAATTCTCTTCTCAGAATTTTCTTTTGGTCACTTTTAAAACAGGCAGCTCAAGATGCTATCAGAAGAAAAATGACACCCCGAGTGGAAAATCCAATAGAATTGTAAACAAATATATATATATCTATAGTATATATAAACATATATATTTTATCTATAATATGCGTGTGGAGATATATATATGTATTTGCATTGCTTAATCCTGTGGGATGTTACAGTCATGGTGCTCTGTGGGTGGAAGCAGTGCCAATTGCTCTCTTTCACCTGGTTGTTTACGTTTCTCCTTTGAACCTGATAGGATAAAACCCCTCTTTAATTAATCTTGTTAAGCACAGAACATGATCCTGTAGGCATACTTCAGGTGTAGTCTCTCTGAAGTCAACAACAGTTTTGCTGTAGACAGGCTTAAAAAAATACAGCTGTACAGCTAAAAACATGAGTAAAGATGTGAAGAGTTTTCAGCTAAAAATCCAAGGAGAGGCCACTGCTTCTTAAGAAATCATGAGCTTTCCTTTCCTTTGGTTTGACATGAGTCTGTGTTCCTGTTGGCAGACACAGACGGATTAAAGCCTGTCTGGAGAAGGCTCCAAAGCTGGTTGTGGTTTGGGGTTTTCTTGTGAGGGAGCCTCCTGTGGCGTTTCATTCAAAACAGAGGTGTTGGATGGAGGAGGGAGGAAGAGTGAGAAGCATTTCAGCTGCCCTCAGTGCAGCTCTGGAGGTGAGCAGGGGACCTCCCCTCTGCTGTGGACCCCCCACCCAGGCAGGCTGGCTGCAGGGGATGTGCGTTCCCAGCCAGCAGCGCTTTCACAGCCTGCGTTTGGGAGGAGGCCAGAAAACTTGCATTTGACTTTTGGCCATAACAATCTGCAGACACAGTGATTTCCACTTAGCAAGGGAAAGGGAGGAGTGCACTAAAATGCTGCTCTATAAAGTAGTGTGGCACCTCTTTAAAGCCTTACAAGTGAACTGCTAAGCTTTCCTTTTTAAAAAAGGAGATATATATATATATATATATATATATATACACACATATATATATATATATTAAATTAGCCGGTTTCAAAATCCCAGTGCAGCAGATAATGGATTATACCTGTACATAAGTCTTTTCCAGGAAGATGTCCCTAATGCACACTGTGTTTGAGTTCCTGAAAGAGAAAGACCAAAACTCCAAACTTGTGTGTGTTTGCAAAAGGCATTTCCTGGGGTTTCAGGCAGGGGATTGTATATTGAACTAAGGTTTGTTAATTCTAGGAAAATGCCCAGTGCCAAGCTTATCATTATTGTTATTGTCTAATGTTATTCTTTACACTTGAAAATTACTACCAGTGAAGGAAAGCAGCCCAGTGGAAAAGGACCTTGGGGTGCTGATGGACAGTATCTGAACACAAGGCAGCATGTGCCCAGGTGGGCAAGAAGGCCAGTGGCATTCTGGCCTGCATCAGGAATAGTGTGGCCACAGGACCAGAGAAATGACTGTCCCCTGTACTTGGCACTGGTGAGGCCACAATTCAAATACTATCTCTATTTCTGGCCAGTAGAAGACATTGAGGTGCTGGAGTGAGTCCAGAGAAGGGCAATGAGGCTGGTGAAGGGTCTGGAGGGTAAGACTTGTGGAGGAGCAGCTGGCGGAGCTGGGGGTGTTTAGCCTGAAGAGGAGAAGGCTCAGAAGTGATGCTGTTGCTCTCTACAACTACCTGGAAGTATTTGGGTGGGGATCAACCTCTTTTCCCAGGGAACTACCAACAGGATGACAAGAAATGGCCTCAAGCTTCACGAGTGGAGTTTCAGGTGGACATCAGGAAGAATCCCTTCACAGAAGGGGTTGTAAAACATTGTAATGGGCTGCCCAGGGTGCGAGTCACCATCCCTGGAGATGTTCAAGAATTATCAGATGTGGCACTTAGTGCCATGGTCTAGTTGACAAGGTGGTGATCAGTCAGAGGTTGGACTGGATGGATATCAGGTCTTTTCTAGTCTATATGATTCTGTGAGTCCATGAGTTTTCATTAAATGTTTCATCTGACTGGAAAAATGTTGTGTGATTCCTAAGACTGATAGTTGTGCACTGGGTTACCTTTTGCAGGTTTCTAAGATGAGACTTGTAGTCAAGGGACGCAAAGAGAAAACAAGTGTACGTCCTGTGCAGCCACTGCTAAGCATTTCTTTGCAAGGGGTGATCTGTGCTGAACTTTCGGTCACAGCTGGCTCACAGTCCAGTGGTCCATCTTCATATGGGCCTCTGCCTGCCTGGCAGAATTGTTGGAACAGACTAATAAAGGAACAAATTCTAGAATAAGGTGCAACTACCTGGGGTAGATAGAGTTTGGATTAGATTAGTCGAAGTTTCCAGCATTTTACTGGGCTGCATTGCTATCTGAGAGACTGTTCCTGATGCTGAGGCATTTACAGCCAGCACTAGGATCTTGCTGTGGAGAAGCATCCAGACCAAATGGAGTGGAGGCTGCTGAGTCTGTTTTCCATTTGCTTTATGTGTGGTGGGAGTTCCTCCAGCCAGCTTGCTTCCTAGTTATTTTGTTCCTGTTTATGTGTCCTGTTGTTGAATGCAAAAGGCTGTTGCCCACCTCATGCCAGAAAATGCCATCTCATGCCTTCAGAAGGGAGAGCTCCATATGTCTAGGAATAAATGAAAAGCATTACTTCAAATGATGACAACAAAATATTTTTTTTCCAAGGTGGCTACCTAGAACAGTAGTTTGGGAAGGTGTGTAGTAAATCAGCTGAGTGGATTAGCAGGGGCAGTGAAATTTTCTGCTATCCTGCTGTGTGTTGTAGGAAGCAAACAAAAGAGAGGGATGCTTCACACCATGTCTGGTTTGTGCAACTCATGACACTGGTCCTGAAAAATAAGAATATGAAATTATTTGTGTGATTAGCATTCACGTTAAAAGCGATGCCATCTTTTCCAATATAGAGATGGAAAACTCCTGCAGAAGTAGATGGTGTCTATAAAAATACCTGCTATAAAGAGACTATATTTGGATTATTTGCGCTCCTTTTGGGTCTAGGAAATAGTTCATTTTGCTTGCCTGAAAATACACAGTTACATCTTTATTTTTTGTGTGTGTGTATGTAAGAAAGTGGATAAACTTGTTCAAAAAATTGTGCAATATGAATAGGCTGAATGAATAAACACTTCTGATAACACTGGGTCAGCTCAGGGATCCTTTATGTCCCTAATCCTTCTTCAACTAAGGTAGAGCATAATGTTTCAAATGCAAAAACTTTCAGTGGAATTGAAAATCAGAACTTGAGAAAATTGAATTATTGGTGTTTCTAGTGTATTGGCTTTGATTCAAGACTTTTAAGTTTTAGCTTTATTATTAAAATTTGCCCCTTTTTGTTTGTTTGGTTTTTGTTATTTGGTTTTTTTTTTGGTGAGGCAGCAGCAATAAAGCTATTCATATGCATTTATAAGGCAAGGAGTATAGCAACAGAAGTAACATATATTTTGGAAATATCTACGAGGTTGGATGTCTCCAAAGGCACCTGGCATACTGTGATAGCTTACCAGCTTTGATACAATCATGGAAGTTTTAAGCAAGGAATTATTTGTCTTTCTATTCCAAGCAATAATTACATTTCTCCACTGTAGAAAGTACTTAGAACCATAGATTCATTAGGGTTGGAGAAGACTTCAAGATCATTGACTCCAATCTTTGACTGAACACCACCATGTCAACTAAACCATAGCACTAATTGCCACATCCAGTAATATCTTGAAGACTTCCAGGCATAGTGCCTCCACCACTTCCCTGGGCAGCCCAATCCAATGCTTATCCACTCTTTAGAGAAGAGATTCTTCCTGATGTCCTACCTGAACTTCACTCCCTTGGCCCAGTTTGGGGCTGTTTCTTCTTGTCCTGTTGGTATTTGCCTTGGAGAAGAGTCCTACTTTCAGGTCTCCCCTGAGCCTCTCTTTCTCCAGACTAAACAACCCCAGTGCTCTCAACTGCTCCTCGTAGTCTTTAGACTTCACCACATTTGTTGCCCTTCCCTGGACATGCTCCACAACCTCAAAGGCACTTTTGTCTTATAGGAGTTATGAGCCTGATTCTTTAGTGAGATTTGTAAAGGACAGGTGAAAACTGAATAGTTGGAATGACTTTTATTTGGTTTTATAAAACATTGATTCATACAGGCTTAGAAAGCTAGTAATTTCTTGGTGATAACAGACATTAATTACATTAAGCTATTCAGTCACTAACATGAGTTTGCAAAACTTTCCTGTATTCCAAGCTTGATTCTTCACTACTTTACAATTTTTATTTTTTTTTAATTGTGGAGTCTCAGTAAGTGCCCCATCTTGCCAGCAGGCAGCACTTTCATTCTAGCTTTTCTTGGTTTTCTAAAAAAGAGAAGTGATACAGCGACCAAAAAAGGCCACCTTCAAGATAAAAATGATGATAATACAGTCTTATGTTGTCTTGTTGGAAGTACCTTGTCATTGCTTAGCATCCTTTAAAGAAGGAAGGATGAAAGAGAAAGTCAATTTGCAAGAGGGAGAAACCAGAGAGAGATTCAAGTGCAAGTGACCACAACCAGCTCAGGGTGGGTTTTGCCTAAATACTGCGAGGGACAGAGGATTTAATCTGAATTCTTCCCATGAGAAGAATGCTCATCCTTTTTTTTTTTGGTAGAAAATCAATGAGCTGACTTTGGAGCTGGTACTGACCTTCTTTTAACATTTCCTGCATTGTTCTCCTATGGAAGCAGACAATTCCCATCCCAAAGCCACTCCCAGCCCAAGACAAGTGTTAAAAGCAAGGACTGCTGACAGAAAGTGATTGAGGAAAGCTCTCAGCCCCTTGTGAGCTCCTCCAAAGCCTCAGATAGGAAAATACCCAGAAAATGGCATGACAAGTGGCTTCCAGCTTCCTTGGGAAGCTTCCAGTGATTGCAGTCAAGGTAGGTGCTGATCTCCTTGCAGCCTTTGAGCTCAGATGATTCCTCCCCTATGGGATCTAGGAAGCATCAGAGGCTCATAGGGGTGGGAGGGAAAAGACAGAGTGAGCTTTCTGACCCTGGGAAGACATTTGGTTTGGGTTATGTTCAGAGGTTAGAGAGGCCTCCAGAGCCTGAGTTTCTCCTGACAGGAGCAGCAGCCCCCTGTGCGTGGAAAAGAGCCATGAGTGTCAAGCCTGAGCTAATGAATCTTCCTGGGATGTGGAGGTATCTGCAGAGCCCCAGTGTGAGTTCCCAGATTGATGGTCTCAGCTGTGATGTCACTTCTCAGATGGTAATTGCTGCTGTGGGGATGGGCTGGCCTTTAAGCTCCTGCTCTTCTGGCAGACTGTGTGTAGCTGTACATTAGCACATATGGAAAAGGGTCATGGAGTCAGGCCTGGCCAAACAGCATAGTTGAAATATGGCCAGCCTCACAATGAGCGAGGGTCAGCTGACCTAACAGCTCAGTGGGGACAGTGTATCTTGGTGACCTTCCCATGATTATTTCCCGTATGTTGAAAAAAATAATTTCAGCAGTTCTCAGCAAGCAGGGAAAAAAAAACCCAAACATTCAGCTGGTGTAGTACAGTGAAAGTTGATGAAGTCTAATTAGTCTGTTAAAATAAGAGTTAGTGTGGCAGCAAAGAAGGTGAAAGTTCTCAGAGTGGCACCAGATCTCCCTTTTTCCTCATAGTTTCACCCCCTTCCCTGCAGGTCCCTTAAAAAGGTGGGAGAAGCAAAAACACAATTGATTTTTTGACTGATTCCAAAACTTGTTTTGGGGCATAATCCCTTGAGCTGAGTTAATAATTTCTGCTGCCTCTTCAGCTTCTGAGGTGCTGTGCTTTAGAAATCTATTGCACTAGTTTTTCACCAGTTAAGATAAATGTTTATCAGAGAGAGAGAGAGAGAGAGCATGTTGGAAATATCCAGTAAATAGAAAAGTTTTTGTCTTTCCCTTTTTGCTCAAAGATTTGCTGTGTTGACAGAGATCAGTGAGCTCATGATCTGTAAATATATTCCATCCAGTAAGGAGAGGGAAGAGGCAAGAGGCTTTAATTAATTATATAGAAACAGTTGTTTTCACAAAAGAAGGGGCAAATCCAAGATGCTTGAAGGTTTGTTGGGTTTGGGGGTGGTGGGTACCTACAGCATTTACTAATGAGATCATGGAATAGGAGAGGAAATTCCTTCCTAATGCCAAAGAAAACTTTTTTTCATCTCTAGTTCTTTTTATTAAACAACTGTTGAGGTTCCCCAATGTCCTTTCAAGTTTATTTTCTGATAATGAATCAAAGGATTGATTCATTAGCAGAATGCAGAATGCCCCACTGCCCCACGTCTTCATATGCACATTTGGGGTGTGCATGTCAGCGTACTCAGGTGTGTGGTTTTGCTTCCTTGTTAAGCACTGGGATGACAAGGGTCTTCACTGGTGAAACAGCAATTTGCAGAATTTATGATGTGTGACATTCATATTTGCTGATTTGGTTTGTTAGGGGATTATCTATGTGTTGGAAAGTAAAGGAAAACGTTCAGTCCCTGTGGCACTTTTAAAACAGACCTGTGCGATGCACACATAAAATCTTTTTATTTCATTGGACTTATTTGTGTTATTCATATTGTTACTTGCATTTCACCTGTTTGGAAATTATTGCCAACAAAAGAAATGTGTGAAGGTAAAGATCCAGAAATGTTACATTAAAGGAGTAAAGCCATTTTAATTTCTTTCAATCATGAACATCTTTTTCTTCCTTATGAGTGATTCCATCACATGCTTTGCTTTGCCTAGTGGAGAATTGTACACAGAAGAGTTTCTGAACACAAGGTGTTTTGATTGAAGTTGCCAAGTAAACTATGTTTCCAAAATATGGAATAAAACTCATGGGATTTTCCCTCTGATAGCAGAAACTCCTTGAAATGCACCAAAGAGAGTACTGCTGACAAAGAGACAAAGCAGACATTAGACTGCTAATTATCTGAAAAAAAGAGAGGCCCAAAAGGCTTTCAAGGATCTTAATCAGAACAACTTTTAAGAGGTATCTGAGGTAGATTGGACCCACCATTTCAGCCATTTCAGACGATTTTTACTTGGTCACTTTCCAGTCAATAATACCACTAATCCTCTTTGTGTTGTTGCAGTTTTAAAATATCCAACGAAGCACCATTTTGGAAGAAAGTGTGTCTGTGGAATTTTGAGTTAGAAAAACCAAGCTTTATGCACAAGAAGGGCCTCCCAGATTAAACTACTTTGAGCTGTACTTGCTTTCAGCCATAGGGAAACTCAGTCTGAGCCAGACTTTTTATTTGAAAAAAATCCCTAACATCCCTAGCATCCTTAATTACACTGCACATGTGACCCACATTCTTTGGTGACCTCAGTTGCTGTGGAAAGAAAGTGCATTAGTATGCACGGGAAGTGGCTGTTAAATTAATTGGCACATCTTCATATCCTCGAAGCCTCAATTAAGGCATATAGAGAATTGTGAGGCAGAGAGAGATAAGGGTAAGAGCAAAATAAAAATTCTGCTCTCCAAACCCTAGGGAAACCCACAAGTTGTTGATAGCACAACTGAAGGGCTTAGACCAAGATTATGAAGAGTGATTTGAAGAAGCCACTTCAAACATCATCAAAGAGGTGAGACTTTATTTTAGGTTCCTGACATGGGAGGTGTGTGTGTTACCCGGCTTTGCTGGCTATGTGTGTGGGAAGCAGATTACCAGTTGTGAGCAGATATGTGTTCAATGATATCTCCCAAAAGTAAGAAGCTCTTAAAATGCAGGTCCAATCTATATAATTGTCCTGTTGTGTGGAACAAAACATCCAGATGTTCATCTAAACTGTCGTATGGGAAAGTGTCCCTCCTCGTGAAAAGTTCAAGTTGGAATTACTGAGATATAAGTATGTGTTTTAAGTCAGGGTCCGTGATGATGATAAAAACCTGTACAAATTTAGCAATTTTTCCAGTACCCATTATAAACCTCTACCTTGGAGCAGGCCAGAGAATTTCCAAATAATTAATGGGGAGAGTTAGTTATAAAGTCTGTGACTGGAGAGGACATAGTACCTAACTCTTGAGACTTCGCGTAGCATGAAGTGGGCTGTGCAAGTACCTCTTTTCTGACATTTTCTTAGCATATTTGTTTTAGGACTTCTTGGATGAGGATACTGTTCATGATCCCCTGTGGTGTCAAGTGCAATGGTTCAGACATCGTAGAAGAGGAAAACTAATAACAACAAGGAAAGCAATAACAAGAGCATGTGCTTTTACAGGAAATGCAGGATTCCTTGGTATTCACTCTTGTCATTCTGCTTTTGTATCCTTTGGAAAACATGCAGCATCACAAAAAAAAAAATTCCTAACAAGTTAAATAAATTTTCAGCATCTTCAAAACAAGAGTGTTCTGCCAACATATTATCAAGGCTCCCAGGACAGTTCCAGAATATATGTGCTGGTAGCCAAGATTTGCAAGGGAGATTTTTTCAACCTCAAGAACAACAAAAAAACCCTTATAATTTGAGTATAGCCAAGGAAAGAGAAATATAAACTGCTGGCAAATGTATTTTCTAACAAGTTGAATTTTATTTCCCTTTCTAAAAAATATACAGATTATTTTAACAATTCCTTAATGACATTTAAGTGCTTTTCATAGGTGGTTTTAATCAAACATTCATTAAAAATAATGAGTAATCAGAGGAGTATTTAAAAGTATGAAGTGAACTCTGTCACAGATAATCAACAGTATTCAGAGCAGTATGGAAGGTACCCTAAGTTCAGAAATGAATCCAACTTTCTGTTGACTGTCTTGATATGATTTTATTTAAAAAACCAGCTGGAACCATATCTGGCACATCCTTTTGCAAGTTTATCATCATTCTGTTGCATTTCCTTGTTGATGTTTCAGATGCAGTATCTAGTCATAGTTTATGTGCTTAGAAAAGCAGATCACTAGTAGGTCATAAATGAGTGTTAGGGTAGTTGAATTCGCACCACCTCTGTGAGGGCAAAATAGCACAAGTGACCTGTACTTTTACATAGGTTTGCTTTTCCTAATAGTCATAATTTGGTAGAAGAATTTGTCATATAGATAAAAATCTGGTACTGGAGTACCAGTGTTGAAAGGGTGTTCCTGGGCTGGGCCAGATTACTTAATGAGATGCTTTAGCCAAGGAGCTTGCAACCAGTCATGGATGTGGATGAGGGGTTGGAGAAGGTTGAGGAACTGAAGTAATGACACTGGACTGAGACCAAGGCCAAAATCAGTTCAGAGGAGTTGTTCTGCCTTTGGGGAAGAAAGGAATGACCCTAAAGGTGGGAAAAATAAAACAAGAATATGATTATATGAACTACCATATCAGGCTCAGGAAGGTTGAAGGGTTTTGGTTGGATGTGAGTCAGAGAATGGTCAGGTTGTACTGGCTAATCAATAAGTCATCCCATACAAGCTACGCAAGACTGCGAAAAAAGCCGTATGTGGTCTGACTTGAAAAAGGTTAGTCAGGGTGAAGCTGAGGAAGTTTCGATATCTGTCTGTGGGCTGTGCCATTTCATGTATGGTCACCAGTTTGGGTCATCCACATTAAGGCAGAGGGAGCTCAATTAGGAGCAACAGGTTGCATTGGTACGTCAGCATGCACACATCTCTGAGTGGGAGTCTCTGACCTGTGCCTGTTTTAGACACACAATCTTTCTTCCACCAGCCATTCCCTTGCTGTTTTTTAAAGGCATTCTCTTTTCTTAGGTGTGATGATTAACCAAGGTCAAAGTAGACAATACTTAAGAGATCTTCTGAAAATGCTTGTTTCAGGAGGAGGGGGGACAAACGACAGCTGCCTTTGAAGAGGTTTTTATAAGGAGTCTTTTGCAGGATCATACTTAAAGTAATCTGATTTTGTGCTCCAGCTGCCTTTGTACCATGAGAACACTGGGCCATCAAATACTATTAAGGGAAGACAGGGTTTTTAAATGCCAAAATACATGCATTGAAAAACTCACTTGGTATGACCTGTTCTAGTGCTGACAAGATGTTTTCTTACTGATAGCATCTCTTATGTGGCCTGAAAAATGTGTGGTTATCTTGCAATTCAGTCACTATCTTTGTGATAGGAAATGAGCAAAATCTGAAGTAGTTCAGTGTTTTATATCCTTAGATAATCAGGTTGATGAAGCCAGCAAAAGGATACTGCCTGTGAATTATTCCAGAGCATGATAACTATGCCATAATCCAGCATCTCCTCTATGTTTTTGAAATGCCTTATTCATGTTGAAATGCTTTCTAGACTAAGCTGAATCCATTGTTTTAAGCATACAACTTGATCTAGCTTGTTTACCGGTCTTAAAAATATTATTCTGTGAGTGCCTTTCTTTCTTTTGATGAGCATCTGAGTTATTCGGGGCAGTGAGGACTTGACTGCTTGTAGTTTGTGGGTCAGGAACAAGAATGTGAGATAATGCTGTTCCTTGGCACATTCCATATTGTCAGCCTGTAGTCAGATGTACTCTGAGCTCCCGTCTTCAGCAGCTGCCCACTTCTGCAGACAGGTACTGGCTAAAGATGCCCATGGAGGAGACAGCTGGTGTCCCCCAGAGCAGACTGCACCAGCAGTGAGATGGGAAGAACTTGAGCTGAAATTGCTCCTCTCTCAAGTCTTAAATTTAGCAAATCGCAACATTCCAAGGTTGCTGCTTTGAGCCACTGTATTAGTATGATCACTACCAGCTTCCTGCACTACTTAGTTGGAACCACACATAATACTTAAACATCAAAACCTTTATGTTGAGAAGTAAGGCCATTTTGTTGCACCTCTGCTTGTTCCCACAGTCAAATACCCCAGGGGTTATATTTGACAGTATTACATTGCAGAATCTGAGTCAATGTTCCCCCACATGCCCCTTACAATGGAGTCAGAATTTGACTGTTTCACTGCTCATGTTATAATTATCAGGAACTTTTCTTTCTGTGGTAAAGGACTTTGAGAAATAGACTGTGAGCCAGCCTGAGCTTCATACTGCTGATAACCAGGTCAATATTTGTTAGGCAGTAATAATACAACTGTTTGACTAATTAGCTGGCTATTTATCTGATTGACTAAGAGTATGAAATGCTGTGAAATGCTTCAGAAAGAAAACAAAGTTTTCCAGATAAAGCTTCACGCTGTCTTTTTGGAAGAGAAACTTCAACCCCTTTGCCTGTGTTTTCTGTTTTAACTTGGAACTCCTGCAATAGGCTGAGTTGTCAACTGGGGGCTAGAGAAGCATTGCTCACTAGAAGCATTACCCAACATGAGTGAGAAGGGGCATCCCCAATTTCTGTAAGCCCTGAGTTGCACTGCTCTTCCCTATTTGTAAAATAAGACAGTACCAACCCTTCAGCCTGCTTGAACAGTGTGAAAATTGAGTTTATTTAGGGCTTACAGAGAGCTCATGTGTCAGAGAGCTGACCACCATAGGAAACCCCATGAAGAAACAGTTTTCTTTCCCTCCTAAACAGCACACGGAAAATAAAACCTGAAGCCAAACAGTGAGCGGTGACTGAACACCAAAATATTTACTCATTAGGTTAGCTTCTCCATCCTAATCATGGAACAAGGCAAGGAGTCCATGGAAAAAGTTTTCTGGGTAGCCTCTGTAATTTATAACTGTGTAGAAGGCTGAACCAGTGTGGTGCAGCCTTGTTTATTTCTGCTGTTTACTAGCAGTGAACAATTTTACCTTGCATCATAACTGGAATTGTAGAAATCTCAAGTTGGAAGGGACCTATAAGAATCATTAATTCCTGCTACTCACAGGACTTCCTAAAATTAAACCATATGTCCTGATACTCCTTGAGCTCTGAC
This sequence comes from Pithys albifrons albifrons, assembly GCF_047495875.1. Taxonomy (NCBI): domain Eukaryota; kingdom Metazoa; phylum Chordata; class Aves; order Passeriformes; family Thamnophilidae; genus Pithys; species Pithys albifrons. Next base: position 50,542,486 of record NC_092464.1, on the reverse strand, counting down.
AGATTTGGTGTCCTGACTACTTTCCTGGAGAGCCTATTGCACTGAACAACCACCCTTTCATGGAAGAACCTTTTCCTGCTCTTCAGTATGCAGTATTAATATTGATCATTAAACTGGATGGTATGCTAATGACACCAGAAGGTTGTTCAAGTCAGTCTTACTGCATCCACTAAACTTGTCCAAGCAACAACAGCAAAAACAGCCAATGCAGTGTTATCTGTCATTTCTTTAACAGGCAATTATAAAACCATCTGCCTGCCAGCTGTCAGGGCTGCCAAGGCACCAGTGTGCAAAATGAAGGTGTGCTCTTCTTCTGTTATCAAGATGAGAGTTCTTTCTATTATCTTGTTCTTTGACATCTCTGAAGGGATATGGCCTTGAGGAGAGAAGGCAGTCTCTTGGGTCTGTCTAGTCACTGTCACCACCAGACAGCCATGTAATTAGAAACCCCTCTTGAAAGAACACGGGCTGAGATTTGATGAAAGACAGTTCATTGTTCGCCCCAGTTAGCAAAGGACATTTGAATAACCCAGAACCAGGAATATTCCCAGAGGAAACAGCTGTGAATTTTTTCATTCGGTTATGCAGCTGCTTCAGAATTTGTGTTCACTTGATAAACTGAGAACTTCACAGATTGCTGAGAGGAAAAGGTGTGTGAAGGGGGTGCTTTATCCATGAAGCACTTGCTTTTCTGTTTTGTGTTAAATGGAAGAGAAAATCTAATGCGTCATATGAAGATGGCAGCTCCGTACTACTGAAGCTTGATATTTGATTTGCTAAGCAGTGCCATCTTTTGTATTTCTGGAAATAGAAGTCCACTTAAGATTGCAAGGAAACAAATCCACAGAGAAGCTGAATGGGGAGTCCACTACTCCGGAATATTAGTAGTGCTGCAGTAAAATGATTCCATTAGGCATTGATTTTCTCCTTACATTATTTTTACTTCTCACTGAGTCAGGTAAGAAAGGTAGCATTTGGTCTATCATTTTCTAGAAGTTTGTGCCCTGATTTGAACCATGATTTTGAAGCTATAAGAGACCTTGTCTTTCAGGTTATCACAGAGCAGTTCGAAGGTCAAGAATCTGAATGATGTCAGATGCCTAATTAGTATAATAAAGATGTCTGTAGAGTGCTAATGTTGTGCTTGGATCAGAATATGAAAGGCAGAGAGGCTTTTCCTGCAGATGCTTATAACCCAAGTCCATGATTCAGGAAGCTACTTCCACATGTGCTTGTTCCAGCTGAGAATGGTGCCCCTGTAACTTTGAAGTGTGTATTTAAAGCAGAACTCGTATTTCAAGTGGTTTGGGAAATGTACATTTAGGAAACAGAGCCTGAGCTTTGCAAGTTACTGTAAATACTGAAAATAGGTCAAATACATCATAGGTCCTGTAGCTAAGAGATTCTCAGCTACATGTCTAGAATGAAGTTGATTTATAGATTCATATGTCTAAAATGTAGACATTTGTGTTATAGCTGCATACCAATACTCTAGTTCCAGTGATGATGAAGTCAACAGTAGGGCCTAGAGAGGTATCCAACTCAGTCTAAATTAAACACCTGCATTTGGTCTGCTGAAATGTTTTCTATGTCCTTTGGCTACAATGGAAGCACTGACACGTAGATCACATAGCAATCACTTGCTGTGTAGGCACCTAAAAGTATATGTCGGATTCTGGAGCTGAATCGTACTCCTAAAGTTTAGTGAGATTAACTTTCCCACAGTGCCAGAGCATTAAACAGTAATCTGGAGATGAGTATGTGGTGTCCTGGAGCCAGAAACTTATTTTGTGGGGCAATGAAACACACTTCAATCAGCAGAAGTGTTTCTTTTGTAGTGGAGTCACCAGTCAAGCAGGATAGGGCTACTCTAACCATTGGCATTTGAATTACTGACAATATTCATAGTCAATGTTTAGCATGAGGAGAGGATCATTCCTCTACTTTATCTAAGCCACCATTGTCTCACTGACAAGGTTGGTGTCTTTACCAACATGACTCTTCTTGTGGACCAGAGCAAGAGATCAGGGCAGTGAATGTCACCAGGACATTAACTTTGTCTGCTGCATCTGTGTGTGGCATGGTTTGGTCACTCTGTCCCAGCACAGTTCTCTCTTTATGGAACAGATACCTGGAAAAACATCCTTGGGAAACCTCTATTCCAGATTATTTGAAAGCTGTTTTTTAGTAAACAGAAGGAAGAACTGATGGTCTGAGTTTTCCAAGTATTTGGGCTTATCACCTGACTCTAATGTGTTTAGTCATGCAGTATTTCCTCATGACCCATCCCTCAGAGCAAGGCTCTGATGATTGTCTCCTTCCCAGTGCTGGTCTGACTGATGTGGAGTAAGGAAGTGCTATGGTGGGAAATGTTTACTTTTCTACAATACTTCATCACAATGCTATTTCTGAGTAATCCTCTTTTTCTCCCCAAATCTATCATCTCATGTTCTTTTTTATTTTCTTACAGGAGGAGCTGGGCATTGCTTGTGAGTTGCTAGAATCAGATTTCCTGAAGTGCAGTGTGGGATTTCCTTTCATGAGATCAAAATCTAAGGTAATGTTGTGATATTTGCATTTTGCAGAGTAGTAGTTCATTCACCTTGTCTGCAAGTAGTGGCTGGAAATAAATTGCTCTGTTAAATGTCTGTGACTGATAGTTTGTCTGGCTTTCTAACCCAGATATCCAAGCCTTTCACAGTTACAGAGGGTAGCTGTCCTCTTTCCCACCATACAGGGCCAATGAAAGTGCCCTCTGTACTGCAATAAAATGAAAAATGATGCAAGAGCCACAGCTGTGAAAAACTTGCCTATTTCCTCTGTAGAAAATCAGAAAAGGTCTCTCTGTCTTATTTATGCTGCCTTACTCTTTATTTTTGTTTTCTTTCGCATTAAAGTACAATTGAATTTATACAAATTACAATGAAAATGTATTAGTGGCTTTTTCATATTAGGATCTCCTGGTAGATTTTTTAAAGAGGATTTTGTTCAGTAATAGAAGATACAACCCTCTCGTAATGTTTAAAAGTCCAGCTGGGGTATTTTTGTCACTAAACTGAGCTGTATAAATGACCAACTCAGAAAGGTGATAAAATGAAGAATAACTTCATGATGACCTGAACAAAATGAATCTGAAAATTTTCAGCAAGTTTCGATTTCATGAGCTAATCCTTTCCATTTGAATTGGCATATCCTTTGACTCAACATGAAAGTTTTTGTTTTCTGTGTTTTATTGGCTGTTTCATGCTCTTTTGAAACATTAATAATTATTTTAAACTGAATGGAAAAAATAAATGAACTAGCCAAATATTATCTAGAATGTAAGAATGTAAGCCATTGAAATTCATGTGAATTTGGATACTGTTTCGCTTGGCCAAAACCCATTTTGGAGTTCTGCAGAGAATTTGTTACATGGAGAAGTTATTCATCAAAGTAAATTCTCCTTTGAAAATCAGCACAGTATTTCACCGATTGTGGTGGGTGTCCTGAATGCTGTTTTAACTTGTGCCACTTGCTCCAAGTCTCCGGGCCTGTGGTGTGATCTCTTTTCCTTTAAGGGGTGTCTTCACCAGCAAACATTTGGCTTGGTGCTGAGATAGTTTCAGGCAGTGATCCCCTTGTACTGCAAAACTCTTTCCCTGACAGGTGATCTCCTCAATAAATATCTTTGAATGGCAATTCCAGTGAAGGTATTTTCTCAGTGAAGGAAAACCCAAACTCCAGTATTTTATGAGAGACAAAATGGCTAAGTTTTAAAAGTTAATCTGCAGTAAAGGAAACTCTCTTATATATATCAAAATAATGCTACTTTTGTACAACTAGGCCAGTAAAATATATGTGAAGTTTCAGAATAAATAAATTTTAAAATAATATGCGATGTTTCTAAATGCTTCTTTTTCTTTGCACAGTATGAGTTCAGTGTGATCTTTGACACAAGCCACTTGTCTGGGCAGGAAGAAACACTGACCTTCCTTGTCACTGCCCAAAGGTATGGGGACCTTTATACATCTGGATGACTTGGATTTTCTTCGTTCCATGAAGAGTGTATTACATATGCTTGTCAGTTGTGTGATATTAGTTGTAGACATCTACATGTGTAGTAAATTAAGTTAAATTACTCAGGCTAAATGCATGTATTTTGGTAATGCAGAGGAACTATGTGTTGAAGCTTTCTGAAAAATGAGGTAGGGTCATACATAGATTTTCTTTGCCAGGCAGTTGCAATTCTGAAGGAGGAATCTGTGTTCTCTCAGTTGAAAGGCTCTTGTGTTTCAGTGGCCATCTCTTTGGCGTTTAAACGAAACAAGCATTCTTGGATGCAAACCAAAAAACATAAATAGTCTAATCAGATGGTCAGACATCTCACTGACAGGTTCCAAAGTTACATGTCTATTTTTCCCCCTCTGGATCTTCAGTGACCTGTGTCAGATTGCAGAAAACAGCTGAGTAGGCTCTTTCCCTAAGGGCACTTGAAACAGGCCTTGAAGGAGGGTGACACCAAGTATGCATCACAGGCATTTTGTCTCAGGAAGAGTAAAAAATGTGGCACATGCTCTGTGCCTCCTAAGATGATGTACCACAAAGAAGCAGACTCCATGGGTGATTCAGTCACAAGCACTGTCAAGACTGTATGAGAACTAATGCACAGCTGCATTAACATGGGCCATGAACTTCTGCTTTGATGTGGTGACTAGTTCCTGCTTCCACTTATTGTGTGAGTGAGCCAGCTTCATACCCTTCCAATGTTAAAATCAGAATCTCCAGCCTGAATTCTCCTCCCAGACTGGATGACACCTCTCCAAATGACTGGAGATGAGAGATGAGATGTAGCAGCTGCTGAATGACTCTCATGAGCCATAGTCCTCTCCTACAGTAACAGCTGTAGGTGGGAAGAAGATCCTGCAGCATGTGGGACTGGTGTGACACACTGAAAGTGAGGCCTTGCATCACCACGTCTTACGCGTTAGGGAAGTTTTATTCTCCCTGAGGAGTTCATCCTGTGTTTAGATGACCCTGTGATGCTTCTGAGTCAGATTTATCAGTATGTTTGTTCTAGGTGAATTCCAGGTGGTGCAAAGATGGGTTGGCAATGCTTTAAATTTGACTAGCCAGTGTTTTCCAGCTATTTTCCTGGCCTTTGATAGCAGAGGACTTCCCTCTGTAACCTCACTGCTCATATTCCAGTGCCCTACTAGTGAGAAGTGTTAGTCAGTGCCTTTAGAGGGAGCAAAGAAATAAACAGTAATCTTTACACATAGTGTGAATGCTCAGAGATGTTAAGAGAGAGTTTCTCATTCCAGGAACTTGAGTGGGAAAACATTTATATTTGGAAGGATTCAGCCGAACCTCCAAAGACACCAGTGCAGGTCTCAGTGCTGATTACCCTCATTTTCTCTGTGACTTTGGGCAACTTGCTCAATTCCCTTGCTGTCAAACAAGTGTAACAAAATCTTTCTACCACAAGAGTTGCAGGGAGCCCTGAGGTAAAGTCAGTGATGAGGACGTGGACAGAAAGTGCCTGTGCTGTGGCCAGACTGCAGTGAGGGAGGATGTTGTTTCCACACAAACTGGAGCTAGTCTGGCAGAAATGTCTGGGCGCAGAGAAGCTGACACACTGTCATGGGAAAGCAAGGATTGCCATTCAAGTGGCCGCTCAAGCCTGTCCCTCGAAGCTGCAAATTTGGCAGTAGCAAGAGACTGGTTCAGTAGTGGAACAGATAAACTGGAGAAAGAACTAAATGTTACATTACATTGCTTTTACAGTATTCATTTTAAAAAATAACCCAACACCCCCCCCCCCCCCAAAACAAACTCTCTTCTTTGCTTCCAAGTGTGAATGGTTTTTCTAGAACTAGATAACTGAGTTAGATTCTCCTTTCCTGGCAGCACCTTTACTCTGTTTAAAACAGATAAGAACATATCCATGAACTCTTTATAGAATTTTACTTGCCTATTCTGTTTGCCACCATGGTATATCTGTGTTTGTATTGGATGAGAAATGTCTCCTCTTTGAACTCTTCTGTGATCCTATTCAGAAGAAGAGCTTTTATTAAGTGGGATGTTTTCCAGGACTGAAAGTTTCTGGGGTTTTCTGTTTTATTAGTTTTTGTAGCAGTCACAGCCAGTGTGTGAGTTGCAGAAAGCTGAGCTGTATCTGTGCATGTATGTAGCCAGCAGGTTCTGTTTTTGTAATCTGAGCAACTCATAATCTACATGGTATCACTTGGGGTGTTAGTGCCCTCACAGTGATACTGTCCTCAAATAAATGTGATCATATCTTTTAGATATGATAAATGTGATCATATCTTTATAGATCATGTCATATCTGCCAGTTTGATTTGTGAGTAAATCCAATGAACTGCAAGACAAAAGTGATTCCAGAGTCACAGCTAAAGAAATGGGAAATGTATGTAACGTGTCTTTCAAGATCATTCTTCTGAGCTGACTCACCATCAGAATTAGAATAGTTGCAAGTTTGGGTGTCAGACATGCATTTCAGGAACCTTTCCCACACTTCATACATAAGTGTTCACACTGAAACAGACTCAAATGGGAGAGAATTGCTCACTTTTCTTGTTCTTTTGTCTCTTGACCAGCTGAGGCGGCAGCCTTTGAAAGTATAAGGTGGAAGTGCTTTCATTTTGGCAGCTAAGTACAGAAAGAGCAGGGTGGTACTGCTGAAAGGTTAGTTCAGTACAAGGACCTCACCCAAAAAGCTGCTTGCAGTGGCCCCAAATTGGTGCTGTAGTACAATGCAGATACTCTGAAAGCATTGTTTCATTTACTGAGTCAAGACCCTCTGATGTGCCATCAGACTGGGAGAAAATGAAGTTTAAATGTCCTTGTTTCTTTGCACTGTGTATGATGGCTGCCTTAGTTTCCCCCAGACATTTGAATTCACACCTGCTTATGACATATCTTATGTTGTTGTGGGCCTGATCATGTCACAGCCACAGAAGAGTGTCCACAGAACACGTGTTTTATGTGTGTTGGATGAAAAAATGTAAATCTCAATTGAGACTTCTTAAGGAGCTGACATTCAAATAGAGTGTCTCAGAGTACAAGGCAGAAAGACGGTAGCTGTGGAACTGTGATATATTGCAAAGGCTGTCAGTTTGCAGAATGTTTATTTTTCCTCTCTGACACAGTGGAAACCTCGAACGAACTGAATCTCTGCACGATAACACTTTAACCCTGTCAGTGCCTCTGATGCATGAAGTGGCCACGTCCATCAGTGGGTAAGTATCAGTCAACAAACAAAACCATCCCCCCAGTAATAATAATAACAACAACAATACAATCTGAGTGTCTTCCAGTGAAAAAAGGAATTCTTCTTGTATTTTACATGTAGCCAGACTGTTGCTTTTCCTTGTTTCTCAGATTCTGGACATACAGACAACCTCATTCAGTATCTGTAAATTTAATTCCTTCCAACACCATATCTCTTTCTCACTCATTTCTAATTAGCACTAGTCACCATCACATTTATAGTAGGTATTTCAGTGACATAGTTGAATTCAAGTGATTTTATATATCTGATGGACCTTAAAATAAAACAAAAAAAGAACAAGTAAACCACATCTTGTTCCTTAGGGCATGTTTTTAAGGAAATGCTTGAGTCAACAAGTCAAAGGTTAGGGTTGAATGTTCTGGGATTTTAAGGAGCTTGTGGTGAAAGCAGTTTGCCTTTCTGTTTAATTTCACAAGCAGAATTTGCTTCTGCTTGTGTTCTTTTTCTCATTCTCTCCACTCCCTTGTCTGTTGGTGAGGCATCTGACTATGAACTGGTGAGCATCACTCACCCTTTGATTGAAATACATGTATAACATGTAGCTGTTGTGTCCTCTCCTCAAGGCTGCACATGTGCAAGTCCCTGCCTTTGTATGTGGGACTCTTCCCTTCCACTTGGCATCACAAACTTAAGTCTAGAATTAAAGATTTGTGGTCAGTCTCAACAGACAGACCATCCTCTGGCATAAACAGTACTTGAGCTGGCACTGGGGGTGAATTAGCATTCACATAGACTGAGAAAGCTGATATTAATTCCTAAATATACTGGGGAAGCAAAACCTCATCAGCAGTGTCTCCAGGAGATCAGTGTCTGTTTCAGCCACCATCTGTAGGAACTCCCAGGCAATAGGTATTGTCTGAGTGACCAGTGCTGATTGCCATCAGTGAAAATCAAACGTTCCTTTGACCACTATGCTACATGTGTAGGAAAAACGTTAACCTGCACAGACATGTGATTTCACTGAAAAGGTGGGTGAACTCAGATTCATGACCTAGACTGGGTTTTGCCTCATAAAGTTGATTTCTGTCTCATTGCATGGAAATAAAATACTTTTCAAAATGGGTGAAAGGTAAGCTTGAACCTGCTCAGACAAATGAAGAGCATTGTCAGACCTCACAAGATGACTATGAAGGACAAAAATCTCCTCTATACTGACACTACAGTCTCAGCAGCATGTTCTGAAAGTTTTTGAATGCTTTCATTGTTACAGGTTCTTTAGAAATCTGTCCCTTGCTTCTTAATGCTTTGATAGAGACAGATTTTGTTAAGATTTACAGATATGAATGCTTTCATCTGTGTTGTTAGATCTCTGTTACCTACAGAATACTGCATGCCAACAAATAATAAAAATTGGACTCTCTTCTTTCTCTTTAGAACATACTTTTTTAAAGCACAAGGTCTTGGAATTTATAAGCCCCACCCAAATGATTATGTGGTTTATTTTTTTCTTTCTCACAGACAAGGTTTAGTTAACTCAAGTTCACATCAAAGTCCAACTGCCAGAGAAAAGTTGGGTTTATTGGAGGGCATAACATTGCCAGGCATGGTAATATTAGTAATACTCATTTTTGAAGCTTATTTTATTAGCTTAATTATCCTACATTTGAATCTTGGGGAAGAAACTTCATTCCTGGTCATAAATAGCCCAGAAGGGCTTGTACACTTTTGGGAGAAGCCTTCTAGCACAACACTGTAATTGGGAGGAGTAAATCTATCTCTCAGTTTCCCCTAGCAGTCCCTTGCATAGGAGGCAGAGAGAAAGAAAGGAAATGTACCTAAACAGGCTTACAATCCTGTCTCAAAAAGCTCTGACTCCAAAAGACAACCTGGGAAGGAAGCAGTTTTAGGCAGTGATGAGGACCAAGGTTTGTTTGAAATTACTCCAAGACCCTTTCCAGACAGTGGAACAGTCTGAGATGAGAAGGATGCACAAAGGATGCTTAAAGCATTCCTAGTCCTCTTCTGCATGATTTCCAGGTACTGTCTTGGGTTTCCAAGTAATTTCTGATAAAATGTTACTGCATTTTACTGTGTAATCAGATGATAAGTCTGGTTAAGGAAACTTGGTCTGTTCCACTGTAGTTGAAAGCAGGTTATATCCCCCACTACTCTCTCTTTTAACCATCTGTTAATCATAAAGGTAGTATCACTTAGATAATTAATGAAGTGTTTATTCCTACATGCTATGTAAATGTTAAATAAAATTGAAATGTTACTTCAGTGAATATGTAAGTGAAAGTATTCCTATTAGTTACTGTTTCTTCAGATTAAATTCATAGTGCAATCATTTCCTGTGTTACACAAGTTATGGGACTTGCACAAATCATCTATGGCAGGGGGCCCTGGAGGAGAGGTTTTGTGATAGGAAAGGAGAAAAAGAGTGAAGTAATGGGAAAGAGTCTGCTTCACTGGTGGAATGTTAACCCAGGTTGGTTGAGATGCTGCTTGTGTAGTTTAGTACTGCAAAGAGGAAATCAAATCACAAACAATAGAATAATGTAAAATGGTCCCGTAGAATTTCACATTACTATAAAGAAAGGAGTGCAATTCAGCTAGACACAAATATATTTCATTTTGGTGTCCAACTCAGCCTACTATATCTGTGTCTTGGTATTACAGAGAAGTCTTCCCTACTTCATTTTTCTACGGTGATTCTGTGGATGCGTCCAACCTTGTTCAGTTGGAAAACCAGGAGTGCCTTTTCCAGTCTCTCAACTTCACACTGCAGGTAAAACTCATACTTATTTTGTCTGCTTTTCTGCTTGACAGCACATTCTGGTTTTGTGTCGTCTTTATTCTGAGAGTGGTATGAACTTTTGACCATGATTTTGAATCATGGTCATAGGCAGAATGGAAGCTTCAGACAATGTTTATCAAGAAGACTCTTCTGTTGAGTCCTGAGTTTCCAAAAGGACTCCCTTACTTTCTAAACTCCTTCTCAAAGAGGAGTCTAGGTGCAGCTGGATCAAATCACAGCCCCAGACTTAGTCAACAGTTATGTCTAAAGGTTTTATAGGTGTAATTGAGCCTTTATATGACAGTGTCCCACAGGGTTAAGGATGACTAAACTAATATATTTATATGAATAACATAGATTATTTATTTAAACTTATGATGATAATGATTTGAGTAATATACTTTAGCCAGGATTATTTACCACACGATATAGTTTTGCTAATAATATTGTGCACTATTTATTAAGTCAATAATTTCAAAGCTAGCTTAATAATTGTTAAGTGGAGATTGATGTTACTCACTCATTCCAACAACCATGGCCAAACCTCTTGTACTTACTCTCAAGGAATAACCTTGAGGTACATCCGCACTCAAGGGAGGAATCTACACACACACTCCTTGAAGAGGTATGTTATAAGTTCCTGCTGCTAAAAAGCAGGACTGGGCTTCTAAGGTATGAAGTGATTGAATGTCAGTCATATGTTTCTAGGCTAGTTGTGTCAGCTGTGCAGCCTTTAGCTCAGCAGCTTTAGACAAGTTACCAGTGCTATCACAGTGCTGTCAGGAACTTTGCCTGTCAAATGCTCACTGATGCCAGTGTCTGTCAGAAAACACTGTTTGAATGTTTAGCTTTGGGATTGTTGACTCTGGCTGGTCTCAGCATTCTTCAACCCCAAAAGCAGCATGATCCTCCTTCTCCATCCACCACTGGTAACTTGTGCAAATAAGATGAAGTTCAAGCTGTTTTACCCCACCAAGACAGAGCATCCTGCTACAATCCTATACAATGTATTCTTGATTGGATACCATATACACAATGTGCAGGGATGACATATGTCCTTTATCTGAATATATTATAACAAGAATTGCAAACGGGGCATCTCACTTCCATAACAATGAAGCTGCTACCATTTGTTTCTCTCTTACCTTTCATCACATGCTGAGTAAAGAGCTCTAGTTACTCAAGTGTCACATCTTGGATGAAGTCATAGGTTAAAAGTGGTGAAGTAATTCTTTTAATGGCATTGTCATTGAGCAGAGTAGTGGGTGGCCTTTATCCATGAGAACAAACACATGCCTGTGCAAGGGATTCAGTCTTACTAAATGCCCCAGTATGAAAATGTTTATAGCACTACTGATAAGATTACAGTACAGGCAAGTGATGATGACATTAAAGAGACAGGTGTGAGAAGTTTTCATCAAACATCTCACAGCATCTCAGCATTAGTCAATTATTACCTATATATTCCAGTTCATATGCCATTTAGATGGGTTCCTCAAATGGCCAAATGTATGGATAACTTATTAGAACAAACTCTTGTGATGTGTCTGAAATTAACTTGCGCTGTGTTTTGCTGATGTGAGAATATCTATTAGAAGCCCTTCAAACCCTTTCTGACCGCTAGATGGAACTAGGGAATGATAAGTCATGCAGAGGTAGGTTCATTTATTGTGAAAAAGAGTGTTTTGCCTCTTTTCTCCCTTTCTGTTCTCCTAGGCATGAATGCCACTCAGCTCATAATGAGTACCACATGTCTGCCTCTGTGGACAGATTGCAGTCCAGAGCAATTAAGCCCCCACTGTCATGCAGTGCCCTTAGCTATTTACTGAGAAGGAGTGAAAGCAGGATTTTAGGACGTTGAAGCTTTTGTGAACCAAGCTATTAATTCTTGTTATTCTGATTTCATTCTCAAGGATTTATAGGTCTTCACTACCTTTTCTCCCCATAGCCAGTTATTTATTAAAACCAGATAAAGAACAAATGCACTGATGTTTTTAAATTAGATGAATATTTTCAATAAAGCAAAGTGATAACAGGTAAGGGAGAGAGAATCCATGTATTGGCAGAGCCACCATTTGTCCTACCCCTCCTCTTTTTCATGCACACACTTAGAAGTTGCAATATTAAATTTTTCTGTATAGAAGTAGAAAATTACACTGTAACAAGTCACAGGTCTGCTCTCCAGTAATGTGCTAATCCTCATAACTGTGTGTCAGAGAGAAAGGGTAGAGCTTCATAATGGGCAAAGCATTGTTTGTATCACTCTGTGCTTAATTATTTTAAATTATTTACCTGCCATTTATTTAACTTCTCCAGAGAGAAAAAAAGTAGTAGTTTCTTAACTAAGGAAAAGAAATGATTAACAAAAACTATGAGGCCTTATAGTAGTTTTTGTATGTGAAAAGTTATACCCAGTCCAATGTTAATAAGGAAACAGATCTATATGGCTATTTTTGGTAACAAGACGTGCAGTGAAAATGCTTTTTCTGCAGTAGTCTTATATCTGTTCTCAGTAAGATAATAAAGGTTTTTTTAAGTGTCTAAGATGAAACATTATGTTTGTATTTCATGTAGCATTTATCGTGCTCCATTGTAGTGGGATTTTTCTCCATGCCTGGAGCCTCAGTGTTTTTGTGAGGATTTGGCATTGTGAACTAATTCTCTTTATCAGTCAGACATTTCTTCGAATATAAACAGTGTTTGAAGAATGAAAACCTATTGGCTTTAATATTTGTACTTTACCCAATTAGCATCTGATTGCTACATCTTTCGACAGTAGTGTCTCAGTGTGGACAAATATTCTGGTGGGCTTAATGCTTTTACTGTATGCGTTTATATTTGTGTTGTTAGACAGAAGCCAGAAATATTTTTCCTAATTAAAAAATGTAGACAGAATACTTATTTTTCCATGGATTACTTCTCTTCAGCAAAATAGCATAAATTTTGGAATTTTCACTGGATACATTTCAGTGGAGAATGGGAAATTCTTTGAGTTTTTGTTGAAATTGTCAGGGAGGGAGGTTCATGGAAAGCTAATATTTTTCATTAGGAGTATAATTTAATGGGAAACTCCAGAACTTGAATGGAAATTGTTCACATGCATTTCCTGGCAACTCACTCAGAAAACCCACAGTCCAGCAGTCACAATAATCGTTTGGCTTCTGCACCATAAGGAAAACATATGCAGGATATAATGCAGTGGTTACCCCAGATGGAAATGAGAATGTTAACTGAGACAGTAATATTTCTTACAACCTTCTGGATTGTATTGCCAAAACACTCAGAGTACTAGCAGTGTCTCTGTATATAAAGTAGAAGTCTTACACTGTTTGTATTGATGACTGGTAATCATCCTGCAAAACTCCTTGTCATGTCATACATGAGCTGTGCCAAAAAAATGTTAGGTAAGCTAATCCTTGGCACTTACAAAAGAAATCCTGCAAAGTACTTGAATATCTTCAAACTTACCTATATTCCCAGCTCTGCTTCTACAGTCATTTCCCATTTAGGAGAAGTCATATATGTAATTTTATTTGTATTCCTTTGCTCTCTTACAGGTTTACAATGCTGGACCGAGCACTCTCCCTGGAGCTTTTCTTGACATTTCATTTCCAAACCGCCTCTCTGCTACTGGAGACGAAATATTTCATATTCAGGAGATGATGGTGAGTATGTTATGATGTGTTTTGAGCCCAGAGAGTCTCTGAGAGCTGTTGATGACTGAAACAACAGAAGTCCACCAGAACTAGATGAATCAATTGCTTTTTAAGGTAATGAAAGGTTATCTGTATCTTTGGCCCTGTCATAAGTAGCTGAGCCCGTCCACTTGTTGACTGCTCTCCCTCACCCAGGGCAAAGAACTGATTGTATGTTCCTGGTTCCCTGCAATGCTGTGTAAAACCAGGTCAGGCTAACACTGAGGGAAATAAGGAGAACACTTCCCCGAGTCACACCTCCAGAGAGGATTGAGGCTTAATTAGTCCTCCCTGACTGAGAGAGGATTATATGGTGTATGTAATATCAGATGTGTTACCAGGCTGACTCACATTCCCTGGGGTTTTTTTCCTATGGTTATCTGCAAAAATACTAGCTATGTCTAAATACATTATCAATATCTATATTTCTGTAGTCCGTATTATAATTTGCTTTTCTTTGAGTGTTCTTTTAGCGAACATAAGTAATAGAGAATGTTATTCTTTCAACACAGTGTTTTTCAAAAGATGAATTTGTGTCCACTACAAAGAAATTCAACAGTAACTGTGGTAAAGAAGACACATTCTTAGATTTCATTTCTAATATTTGCTTATTACTTTCAAAGCCTTTGTTAGACCACTAAAATACCATCATTTATACTGTGGTGACCAAGAGAGGAAAACCTTACTACTGAGGTAAATTTAAAACTGAAATTCAGAGTGATCTGCCTTTGTGAGATGAAAACAGCTCTTAGAGATACTTTCTTGTTGTTAGCTACTTTTCTAGCCTTTTGTCTAAAAAATACTACAATTGCTGATATGTAGGTAACAATGTCAATGAATATGTGTAAATATAAATCCAAAAGATCTTTCTGAACAGGTTTCCAAGATTTTTGCTGTTGGAAGGTATGAGAAAAATATAGGTATGGCTTACAGATGGACTGTAAAGACAAAATAACTGAGAAACAGATTGGAATATTGTATGAAGCAATACTAGTGTACAGACTGAGTCAATTTTCCAGCTAGACTGAATTAATTCTCCAGCATATGTCTCATTTTCCATGGCATTGCATTTAAATGTTTTATTTAGTCCAGCCTTATACACAGAAGATCACCTTTCCTTTGACATGCTGCCTGTCAAAGGATTGTGACCCATTCCCTGGGTTCTTTCCTGGTCTCTGTGTGCTGTGGGGATAGAGGGTGTGTTCATAGCAGCAGCAGAAAGGTGGGAGTCTTCTTAACAGATGTTGTCTCCCCAGATGTTGGTATCTCCTCTAACATCAGTCATTCTATATATTACTATATAGCCAAGATAGAGGAATAGAAAACAGCCCCTCTTACATAGAATGTGATAAATTCCTTCTAGGAATTGTTTCTCTATGTTGACTTTTCCAGGAGTCTGGGCAAGTTGTCTTAGACACTTGTTTGTACACTTTAATTAGGTGAGGTGTACACAGCACATGGAATGGTCAAGGACTAGTTTCCAGGCATAGATGTCGCTTTTTCTGCACAAGTTATCTGAAGAGGATGGGATGGACTACGTGGTTTTGAATAGCTGTTAGAAAAACAAGGCAAACCCCTTAAATCTTGTGCTTTTCATTGCTGTTGGACATCTGATGGCTTACCAAAAGGAGGTCCCACTGGGTGGTATGGTCTTGAGAATTGTGCTAATAAGAGATACAGGCAGGGAGGGAGCTTTTCATCAAAAGGTTGAGTATAGTATTTCTTTCCCTCTTCCTCTTTCTTCCAAATTCTCTTATTTTTTTCATTGCCTGGCTTGCAAACTCTTTGAAGAGACTTGCATCACACACATTTTACTTTCCGACAAGATTCTTATCTCGGCAATGATGATAACACAGTTTTTTATATTCTTGGTATTGATTCACCTAAACAGGCTCTGCTTGGTCCCTCCAGAGGAGGGAAGAAGATCATCTAGTTCAAACAAACAAACTTGGTTTCCAGCTGTTAATCCTTTGTTCCTCATTATTTATTTGCCTTCACTGGAAATAAAATAAATAGGAAAGAAACAATCTTATCAAGTTCCATAAAGCCAGCACCAGAGTAATCCTGGACACATTGCTAATTTATGAACAGCTTCAGGAAATACTCTGGTGGATTTGGTAGGAAGTCCCATTGTGAAAATTGTTCTGAAGACCCCAGAAAGCAACCCCTTGGCTGGCAAGTCAAGTAGGGCTTCCCTTGCCATCCAAATTAGCTGGATACCCAAAGGAAATTACTGATCTTTCAGTTCAAAACCAAAACACACACAAGTGTAATGAGCACTGTTTTCCTTTGTGGAAGAATAGAAATCAATGACTTGAAAAGTGGAGAACATACAACATAAATTTGTGTTGACTAACTTCTCTGCTTAGGTGAAGCTCTTCTGTGTCATCACCTATACTATTCTATCATAACACTTCTACTAACAAATGGAGGTATTTAACTATGTTTTTAAGCTGGCTTGAACCCTCTGCAAGAAAGCAAATAAAAAAAAGTCATAAAATCAAACAAGTGAGTTTGTCTTACCTGCTTCCAAAATATAATTTACCACTGCAGAATTCAAGTATTTACTATGTAAAACCAATGTCAGTGGTGAAATTCTTTAGTTAAAATTACTTGAAAATTTCTATAATTTCCATTTCATTACAAATTTCTAATAGGGAGGAACTTTGCTTGTGTTTCATCCATCTTGTTTACTTCTGGCTTTTACTGTTGCTTTATTGCCTTCACATATTGGGGGCTTTGTTGGGAGAAGTGCTGCAGAAGAAACTCCCAATACCCCTTGAATTGCCTCTCAACATCTCTAAGGCAGAACTCCAAATTCCGTGACCTGAATTTTATCTGGAAGGAAATCTTAAAACAGTTTCTGCAATAAAGCTAAAAAACAGGAACAGAGGAAGCTTGAGGGCTGTCATTTCCTCCAAGAGCAGCAAGATAATAATTCCTATTAACACCTCCCAGAGATACAGATCGTTCCAGTGGACCATCTGGGACTCTGCCTCTTACTATTTTTTGTGCCTGAAAGACTAAATCACTCAACACAATAGGAAGGAATTTGCTCCTGGAACTATCTTATGTGGTGTATGTGTGTTTGAGACACAAACCCTAATGGTTGTGCTGTGCATTTTCACCCACAGATTTCACTGCCTTACTGTGTATCAGAGAAGCAGCAGTAGAATTATTAGCTTTAAAATAAAAACCATTATATAATCAAATCCCAAATGCTGTATCAACACTGTCAGTTACAGACAAATGACAATTTCTAATCTTCTGTATTAATGACAGCTATTCTGAAAGTTATGTCAGTACTGACAGCTTAGAATTCTGGATTACAGTCATAAAGGCACAATTACAGAAACACCTGCACTGACTGAAAGGATTCTATTACCTTATTACCTTTACTACAGTCAAGATTCTGGGAAGTTGAAAATAAGCAAAAGCTTGAAATATTTAATGACTATACTTACAAAAATTCTCTTGAAAAACAGCTGTTCTAAACCATTTTCCAAAGTTCATCTGCTTTTAGGGTTTGTTTGTTTAATTATATTTGGTCTATAAAAAGTTGAAAAGCTCCAGGATTTTAGTTCCCTTTCAAGTCAATAAAAACTCAGTGGGAAAGAGAGTGGGATGCTTTCTCTGTTAAAATAGTAAAACTTGGGATACATGGGTTCAGTGCCTAGCTCCGAGACAAATTTCCTGTGTGACCTCAGCTAAACCATTTGGTGCTTGAATTATATATCTGTAAAGCAGGGATAACCACTATCCCAGTCAAGATTTGCTTGGCTAACATTTATTTACATATTAGAGGTGTTTAGATAGTCATGTAGTAGATTTCTGCTGACAATGTAACCAAAATCAGCAGTCAAAATGACCCAGTGAATGCTAGTGTATCAGGCAGAAAACTCATAAGAACATACTTGCCTAGTACCACTCTTCAGCCTGCAATGCACAGAGGTCTCACAACAGCAGTTTAAATTTCTATAAAGGCAAACTGCAAAGTACAGTTAATTTAAATAACGTGCAACCTGTTGTTGGGGAAAAGCAATACAAACCCTGCAAGGCAGTCTCCACTGATAACACAGAAACCATCTAATCTCCCTGGGTTTCCCTAAGCAGCTATGCTTAGACCTCGAGAATTATCTCCAGAGAGCAAAATATGGGTTAAACCCCAGTCTTGTGAATTCTGCTCCCATTAACCTTGAGTGTTACCCAGTTAGCTCAGGCCCCCTGTTCCTGGTCTGACCTTCCTTTCACTTTTCAGTTACAGAGCAAAATAAAAGGTCCTCTTTTTGGAAGGACAAACAGAAGTCCTCCAGTTATCCTATTGGCATATTCACTTCACACTTCTTTCTTTTGTCTATGCAGATAAGTCCTGGATTGTGCCTTTTTGAAAGCAGGGTATCAGTAAGATTTTAAAAGGTAAAGAAAAGCTGGAGGAATTGAAGAGAATTCCTTTTACAGGTTGCCTTTTAAGTTAATGGCTTCCTGAGCAGGGGACTGTGGAATTGCTTGTCATGTTCAGTAAGGGAAACTGTGGAAATAAACTTTATTCTCTTCCTAGGAAGGTTGAAACAGAAAAAATAAGATGGAAGTCAGTCCCAGAGCCACAAGTCTTTCCTGGCTGATGATAGGTTATGTTTTTAAGGCCAGCTTTGTATACCACTCCTGTAATTTTTCTTCTTAGCATTAGCACAGTAATGTCTGTAAGGGGCAGGAGATGAGTTAAAACTTGTTGTCTCATGGCATGAATTGTCCCAGGCTGCTTGAGGTTTTTCTTCACTTATATAATGAAAGAGAAATCTTTGCAATTTTAAAACCTTAAATGTAATTTCTGCTTATTATCTGTAGGTTTTCTCTTCCAACATAAGAATTGGATGCTTTGCTACTTCACTGTTTGAAATGTTTGAAACATTTCAAATGTTTGAAACTTAAAACTAAGCAAAGAAGGACTTTCAAAGCTCTCTAAAGTGCTGGTAGTGCATGAGTGTTCCTGGAAGCCTCTGTTGAGATTGTCAAGCTCATTATTGCATGCTCCACAAACAGACAAACCTGTATATTGTTATCAAGGTGTAGAAAACCTCTTGTTTGTTGGTAGCTAGTTTAAAATTATTTATTTATGTCTTTTGACATATCAGGTCTTGTCTCTGAAAACATATATATGCAATCCCAGCATGAAAAGATAGAAATATTTGCTGATAGGCCTTGATATAGCAAATTTTTTTTCCAGCAACAATTTTTGCTACTCGTTGCCACCTTTGACGGAAAGATTGTGCAGGAACATTTTGCACTTACAGCAAGATTTATTTTAGCCCTTTTTATTAGTCATCCCACTTGTAGTCTCTTCATCTCAGTGATTGTTATGCATACACTGATAGACAAATATTTTGGCACCGTATTTAAAGGCATAGCTAGATTACTGAAGGAAGTGATCCATTCCAGGGAGTGTATTGTGCAGAAATCTGTACAGAAAATTGTACAGAAACTTTCTGACCTTCCTTATTGCACCTGATTATTTAATTAAGGTGTATATTAAGTGCATCAGAAAAACATCTAAAGGCATTGCAATCAGGTTAGCACAGATTTATGCCAAACATGCGTCTGGAGTTCTCCTTTCGTCTGGAGGAGCAGAAGGCAGAGCTGTGGTGTACTCCTCCTCTAAGCTGAATTAGTGTTTTAATATCCCCACTTTGCTTTTCAAATCTTTCCTGTCCTTATGGCTGTGTAAGTTTACTTATTAGAACTGTGGACTACTGGTTTTCCTTACAATCATTGCTATTTTTACTTGAAATCTTTCAAGGGTTGTGTAAAATGGGTTAATTTTAAAAATTATTTTCTGTTATTTCAGTGACTCTTAAATTTATTGCCAGAATCAACAAAACTGCTCTGATTCAGACCTATTTCATTATCTGTGAATATTAAACATTTTTGGCATATGGAGCAAGTAGTCAGATAACATATTTACATAACTTATTTATCTACTGTTGAAAGTCTGACCTTGTCTGGAATTTCTTGTCAGTACCCTTTTTTTCTCAGTGTGACATGTTAGATTAACCCTGCCTATCAGTTCTTCTCTGTTCACCTAATAAAGGGTGAATCAATATCTTTGAATCAGAACAGATGTATACATTTTTTCCCCTAATATTAGGATGAATGTGCTGTGGTTAGCAACAAGGACACACAAGTGCATCTGTTATTTATTTTTCAAGTTTGAAAACTTGAACCGCTGATTAGTTATTCCTACATAAACAAAACAGTTGAAAAAATACATATGTAAGAAGAGGAAAATCTCAAAAAACTCTCTGGCAGCAATTTCAAGGAGACTACAGCCAAACTCCTTGTGCTTTGGAGCCAGCACACCCCAGGGCTGATGAGAAAGGTGTCCATTTCAGAGTTGAACAATGTTAACAATTTTGTGAAGTGAATGGCCTGTGTTCAGACCTTGAGCATGTTTCCTGCAAGTTAAATTCCTGTTCTGAATATCTTGTGTCTCGTGGCGTTTTCCCTGAACTCACCCACGCACATTTTCTGAGGTTGGATGTGGGTTTGGTTCTATCACATGCACTCAGGTCCGGATTCCACCTTCATGCTTTCTTTGTGCCAGCTTAATTCCAGGCTAACAACTAGTAACTAGTGATGATTTAGAAAGAAGTCAGACTTACGTGAAGAACCTGGAAACTTTAAGATTAAAATAAGTCTTTTGCATTAATGGAAATCTAGTGTTGTATATAAGAGTGTTGTATATAAAGAATGAGATGAAGATACAAATTTACTTGCCCATTTATCTTGTAAAATGCCAGTCATTAATTATGGGAATAGCCCTCAGCTTCTTATAAGCAGCAGTGCAGCAGGGAGATTGTCCTTAATGTTTTGTTGGAAGCAACAGCTCGTTTTACTCCTGTTTTTCTGTCTCATTCTTCCAAGAGACTCCTATCACTTGCACATTCTTAACACCAAGACAACTGCTAATATCCACTTCTTGCTCGTGGTCCTCAACTGACCTGTATGGAAATCATATTTCATTTCTCTCTCCCAGGTTAACATTTGTGCAGGATACAGGGCTCTGAAAAAAATGGAAGATCTTGCCTTTGATGCACGTCATTGGGTTGAGGTTAAATCTAGAAGGGGCCATTGGCTTTCAGTCCACTTGTGAAAATTATGTTACTGGTAGTATGGCCTAAAGTCTTAAACTGTTTGCTAACAAACCCCAATAATTTCTGAAAGGCCCCAAAGACTTACTAGAAATTCCCATGTTCGAAGAGTAGCTACAGATGAGCAGAAATGTTGTTGCAAGTACCCTGAAGGTGGGAGACAGAGCTGATAGCAGAACAGGAATGTGATGAGGCAGCAGGTGTATTATTTCTCCTAGAAGTTCCAACCACCCCCAACTGACCTGGCCTCTTGGCAAGAAATGTTTCATTAGGTTCTCCTCTCCATTTCCAGAGAAATGTGTGGTGGTTGTCCCCCTTGCCCTGGTACCTCCTTGTTGGACTGACAAGCCAAGCCCAAAGTATTCTCATAAATCCCTACACAAGCAGGGAAAGTCAGAGGATGATCAGTGTATACATATTAAAATCAACACACTATTCCCATACAGCCCTATTATATCCTGAAGTGTTTTCAGAATGTTGTGTGTTTGTGGAGTCTGCATGATGTTTTACGTACAGTTATTTCACTCTAAAATGTGCATCCTACCACCTTTTCTCCAGAGTGGTGTAACCTTACATGATTAAAAACCATTGCTGCTTTGTGGGTTTGCCCCTGCTCTGTATCAAAAGTCAGACACATTCAAATATTCGGAATCCACTAAGGTCATCCTGTGGTAATTTATTCCTTGTTTCAGACAGGGCATTTTTAAAGCATGAAGTAATGTGCATGCTTTCTCCAGTGGTTGTATCTTGCCTCTGAGAAGCTTAGTGGTTTGTGCTGACAGCAAAAAGTTGACAGAGTAACCCTTTGTAAAGGATTCCTATTTAAACATTTCTCAAGCATGTCCATAGGCTCTTCAAGGGGACAGCAACTTCCAGTAAATTGGCAGAGGTAGAGACTGACTTGTCTCTGAATGAATGTGTGGCAATTTATAGAATCACAGAGTGCTCTGGGTTGGAATGGGTAGAGAAGGCAGCATGAAGGATATTCTGCTATTGTGAATGCTCACAGATTAGTAAATTATTAGCCTTTGCAGGGGTATGGTGACATTGAGAGGCCTCTTGTGCAATGTGCCATTTACAGCCTGTGTATTTCCGATGTTCTGGCTTATATCTCTTCATGTTTATGCAAGATGCATATATATGTGTGTATATATATACATATATATATATATATATATATATGTATATATATACACACATGTTGAATGCAACAGGAGAATACATATATATATATATATGTGTGTTTGAGAGCGAGTAGTGATTTTCTGTCCCCACCGAAAGCTGTCTGAAAGATGGTGATTGTCAAGTGCCACATGTTAGGTGTCTGATTGAGGCACTTGACAATAATGTGTTATTATTGGGAAATGTTGATGACTATCCAGACATCCAGGGATGTTCAAGAATGTAGATGAGATCTGAGTGCAGGCCGTGCTGGCTTTAATCACTCTGATATACCACAATGAGAATATCAGAATGATTTTTTTTTTTACCATTCTTTACCTTGGGACAGAACTGTTTGACAAAAGTGCCTTTGAACTTGAGATGAAAACTAGAAAAAATCAATACACATGATGGGTGTATTGATGTTTGTTTTGCACTCTGTGGCAAGACTGCTAGAAAATGGGAACATCCTTACACATGGACAGCCTGGTAAAAAGAAAGCATTGTCAGTAAAAACTTGTGTGAGAAAATTTTACTTTTTACTTTTGTTTTTTGTTGTTGTTTTGCCTCATGTGAAAGTTGAAGATATCCAGGATGGTGAAAGCATGATTCATTCCAATAATAACAATGACAAATAATAAATATATCAAATTATAAATTCTTTGTGAAAAGTTTTTATAAAATGTTTGGGTTTCCATCAGAAAACCACCCCCTTATTTTTCCATTCAAAGTTGAAATTCTGAAAATGTAATTTCTTTGCAAAAAATATACTTTTTTTTTTTTAATTAGGAAAGTTTTCCTGGAGTTGAATGCTAGGATCAGTAGTTAGTAGTATTTACTTCTGTGTTACAAAATTTTGTGCTGTTGCCCCAAAAATGTCTAGACTGTATGTGACAATACAGACTATTGAATATAGAGTAGAAGAAAAAGTAAAAAATAAGATCTTTAAAATTATTTTTAGGCTATTTTTTCCTGCAATGTAAAAGTGTTCAGTGAAATCTGCTACGTCAGCCACTCATTTCTGACTGCAGCACATTGAGGCCCCAGGACAAGACTCAGAGTGAGTTAGAAGAGGGTGCAATATGACCATCAGGTGCTGAGGATGCCATGCAATTAGTTAGGCTGGTTTACCTTTTCCTTAGCCTACTTTATGTGCTAATGTAGGCTTTGACTATCTCAGTCTGGGTACAGATTTTAGGTACACTTCCTGTACAGGAGACTTATCTGTAATGCCAGTGCACCAGATCACAAATGATTTTATTCAGGACTTTAAACAAGTAAACAGCTTCTGAAAAACAATGACACAACCTTCAGCAGCTGTGACACAGCTCATTGGAAGTCCCTCCTTGAGAGGCTGCAAGGCTCCTCCTGCTTAATACCTCTCTTGGGGCAGGTTTTTATTTTCCAATATGCAGTCTTAATGTAGGATTTAAGAAAGCCTTCTTTGTGTCCCCATTCCCCCCAGCCCAGTTTTGTTGTTGTTTGTTTGTGTTGGGAGTTGAATGTTGACCTTTCTTTGTGGCTTCTGTATAGTCCTTGTACTAAATACTAAGTCTATGCACATCTCTTGCCACATTCTATGCTCTACCACCCCCAACCCCCACCCCCCCCAAAAAAAAAAAATAAAATCCCTTCTGCTATTTCTGTGAAATGTTGGATCCCAGGTCCTGGGAAGATCACTTTGGGGAATGATAGTCCTTTTCTGTTTATAGGCTGCTGAGACCACATGGAAATTTGCAAAAAGCTCTGCTGTGGCACATATCCTGAAATTCCAAGTCTGACAAAAGAGACTGGCTTCCTACTCCATTTCAAGGACTTGTACAGTTCTTGCATCATAAACATTTGCCCATGCAATGCCCCTAAACTTTGCCAGAAATTCCCTTCTCTGTGTACCAGATTATGAGGTTGGTCACAGGGGGAA
Source organism: Pithys albifrons albifrons (assembly GCF_047495875.1). Classification (NCBI taxonomy): domain Eukaryota; kingdom Metazoa; phylum Chordata; class Aves; order Passeriformes; family Thamnophilidae; genus Pithys; species Pithys albifrons. The sequence continues at coordinate 50,518,536 of NC_092464.1, read as the reverse complement.
AAACAGGTGGCTGGAGTAGCATCATGTTTGAACAAGAGGCTTACACTGAGGTCAAGTCATGATTTGTATTTCACAGATGCATTCAGTGTCAGCATGATGCTGAGAAGCATTTGGAGCTTTATGCTAAGATTTTATTTACCTAATTGTTCTCCTATAGCTCATTATTTCATTGAAAACAAAGTTTAATGAAAAGTTTCCCCAGTTTATTCTGACTGGTTGCCTGAACCTTTATGCATGTGAAAGTTGAGAATAAGAGATGATGTGAAATACAAGTGTATGACAGTCACCCTAACAAAACAAACAAACCAAAAAGCCTAAAAAGCCCCACCAAACCAGCTGTGGCCAGACCTTTAGAAAAGATGGATTTCCTTCTACTTCAATCTGATTCACTCACTTCAAAGTTTTTTGTTATTTTTTTCCTAGTTTTGTGGCTCTGTGGTTTCCAAGAGTGCTAAAAGAAACATCCTTTCCTGCCTGCTGGCTGTCAGCACACACTGATTTGGTCACAGATACACAAATGAGTGTGACCTCATTTCTGGCTGGGTGAATTTACCCAAATTCTCCATGCCAAATGGTAGTGTCTGCCTTCTAACCTTCCAACCTCTGCCTTTGGCTACTAAAACGGGATATAGGTGACCTGCAGGTCTGTTCCAAAGCAGTGCAGGTAACAGGAGGTGCTTGGTTCTGGCATGTTTCCCTCCTAATATGGACTGAATTTTGAAACCACCTCATGTAGGATTGCTGTGTAGTTGACAGAGAGGAAAGAGTATTTCCAAGTTCAGAGTTGGTCCTCTGAAGGAGCCTTTCTCTTTTTCAGCTAAAATGTTTTCAAAAGGATGCCAAGCTTTAGTTTAAGAAAAGATAGATAATCATTTAGAGAAGAAAGGACCAGATTTATGTTACTTCATGCTAGATAATTCCTTTTAGTCTTGTGAGATATTTATGCTTGGGTTTGTTCTTGCATCATGTTTTTACATGCAGGACTATTTGCAGAGTATGCCAAAAGCTGGTAGAGTGCACAAGCTCCTACTGTCCTTCCTGTATCTCTTGCATTACTCTGATGACATCTGTCCAAGTGTCTGGTAATTTAAACTTTCAGGAAGAAAGAGCAAGTACTGAATAGATCTTGACTTTTCTGCTACTCTTGATTTAACATAAACCTTCTAGTTGATATGGATCTAAGTTCCATGTGAAAGATCAAAGAACACGAATGTCCGTGGGCTTTGTGAGTCTCTTACCTACAATAAATAATGAAAACTCATTTCAGGTGGTCTGTATCATAATCTTAATTTTGAGTTTATCCCAAAGAGACTGTAAACTGTGGGTGTATCTCTTGGGAATGTAAGGACAGATTATGTAAAGGCAGATTATGAATACATACTTCAAAGAACAGATTATGAAGAACTTCTCGGTCAGGAAAGGTCCAGCTTTCCAAGAGATACAGACATCGCTTGTCTGTAAAATAGTGGTTAAAATCTAGACAGACCTTTGGGTTTTGCTTCTTTTTTGCAATACTTAACTCAGATGTAAACTGTTTAATGCCGGATCAGACTCAGAGCATGCAGCAATTTCATATCTATAACAACTTTTTTCCTCCCTCTTTCAAGGATTTGTGATTTGAATAAGGTACAAGTTTTCATGCTGTCAAAGGATGTGAGGATGTCAACAATAGGATGTGTAAACATGTCACTTGGTGGTTTATGGGAAAATCTCCCTTTCTCTCACTCTTACAGGTCTTAAGGATGGCAGCAGGAGGAATTTGCTGATACTTTGTTGTCGTACTTTTTATTAAATTCCAGTGAATTTTCTTCGGTTAATATTCATAATCTGCAAAAACTGATAAGGGTTTACTCAAGCAGGGTTATCTTGACTGAAGCTCATTTTATCAGAGCTTGGTACGTTTCACTTGCTTCAGTCATCCACTTTGCTGGACAAGTGAATAAGCTAATGATCCAAAAAGCTTATTTTTGTACTATTTCTGCTGAAGGTAAAAGAGCAGACTTAGTGTCTAGGGTTGAGCATATAGAGAAAGATGTCATTTATCTCAGTTCTGATATAAATAGGGAAACAGCTGAGTTGGCCAAAACATCAAATAAACACAGTTACAAAAAAGGTAATACAAGGGGTAACACTATTGATTTAAAATGCTATGTGGTGATTGATATATTGTGCTGGGGCTTTTCTCCTCTGTCTCTGTGTTCAGATGTGTAGAACACAGATGCTCACATGTGAGCTGAGTTCGATAGTCAAAGCAATTCTAAAGCATGGTTTGTCTGGCTTACTTCAAGTATTTTCTTTAGGATTATTTGACTCCCAAAGTGGTTATTTTTCTCTTTCTACAATTAATGGTAGTCCAGACATACAGCTCAGATGTAGGTGTATTTTTATGGACAGGCTAATCCCACCTTCTTGTGTAATTTAGTTTAATTCAGAATAATGATTGTGATTTATAATTGTGCATGCAGGTTGGTCAGGACAAAGGAAGCTGTTCTTTCCAGAGAAACCACAGCCCATGTGTTGTTCCTCAAGAGAATGAAAATATTTTCCACACAATATTCGCTTTTTTCACGAAGTCTGGCAGAAAAGTATTGGTAAGAAATAGCACCACTTATGACACACTTGAACATAGAGCATATCCTACAAATGATTTTTCATGGCCTGGCGTGAAGACCTGAAGCAGATTGTTCATTGTAGAGCAACACATAACAATACTGAAGATGTTCTTGGGGGACATTTAGTGATTGTAATTGTCTGAGTTTTAGAAGGAAATAGGAAGCTTCAGGAATTGCAGCAGAAAGGGAGTTGCCTGACGTGGCAGCACAGTCGGTCCCCAGAGCCAACCTGCTCTGCCAAAGGCACATGGGGCAGTGGGGCTCTGCACTGTGTTTGTGGCTACCCACACAGAGGGCTGATGTGCAGCAATGTCTGTCTCTGCTCCTTCCATGGAGCTTGCCTGGCTCAGGCACCTTTATAGAGGGCTAAACTTTATTACCTGGCTTGCTTTCTATCAGATCGCTGTATCCAACTGGCTTCAGGTCTGGAAAGTTGCTGCTGTTTCAGTGCAGGAGAGCTGTATTCTAGCAGCTGACTATATATCTTAGTTTTCTGGTATGTTTGCTGTCACATAATTTGTCATTGAATTTTTACCTCCTTTGCCTAACAGCTTTTTTCTGAATTACCTGTAGGACTGTGAAAGACCAGGCAGGTCCTGCTTAATTATACACTGCAACTTAAGCTCCCTACCTAAATCAGAGTCGTGTGATATCAGTATCTACATGCTGCTGAATACTGAGATACTCAAGAAGGTATGTGCTTCCCTTGTAGATTGTCTTAAATACCGATTTAGGTGTGCTTATGTGTGCCAGTGAACTCAAAACTTCCCTTTCTTCCTCTCTATACTAGTGTGTTAAAAAAAATCATGATATTGACAACAGATCTGTTTATTGATAGTGTGTATGAAGGTGTTAATCCTATTTCTTACTTATAACTCATTAAGACAGAAATAAAGTAAGTTCAGAATTTTGTCCATTGAGAAACAGCAAATGAGCCTCCTAATTGTATGCATGGTGTTAAGGCTGGAGACTTTTGAAAGTTGAATTGATTTCTGAAAGTTTCCATTCTGAAAAAACAGAGTAATTGAATATAAACTGTGACCAACTGTCTATCATTCTTTCTGTGTAAACCGAGGGATGGCAGGTTTTTTGTCATTTTTACTTCAAATTATTATTATTCAAGGAAGATGCATCATGACCGTATTAATGCTTAGCTTGACATTTTTGACAAGAAACAAATGGTTGCAAGTTAATATCTGTCTTCTCTGAAGCCACTGAATGAGGCAGCAAATCTTTTAAATTTTTAGTGATTTACTGCATTTTGACCTGTTTCCCTTACAAAAATGCTGATGCTGTCATTGTGGCAAGACACTGTAAGATTTTGAGGGTATAAGATAACAAGAGGAGAAGGCTGATAACACGAGCCTACTAAAATAAACCTGTCTTTGATAGCTGCTAGATTAAAAGCATCAGACACAGCCCTAATTAGAAAACAGTTGCTAAAGTAATTGATAGCCCTGAGCTTTTCCAGTTGAAACAAATGGCTCTGTTAATGTTTGCTAATATGTGAAAACAGGAAGTATGGGCAAGGCCAGAAATTTCAGGTATGTGTTACATGCTTATAGAAATGCTGAAATATGTAAACAAGTAACTGAGTGCACACAAATTGTCCTTCTGGAAAATTCAGACTTAGAAATAGCCAGGATTCATCCCACGTGCTGGGTGCCTTCCAAGATAACTATTAGCAACACTCCTCTAAAAGACATACAGTGCTTACACATGTTTGGGTCAGTATGACCAATGTGTGCCATTTGCTACTTATCACCCTCCCTTCCCAAGGTAAATGCATATAAATGACTAACCTGTGAGTTGAAATGACATTTTACTGGAATGCGCCTGTTAAAATGCACAGTGCATTTCATACCAGAAATATATATTTTAACATGAGGAGGTGTACAGTAAATATTTAAGATATCTGCCATACACAGAAATTTTCCCTTTAGGATATATTGGAGTTTATCCCAGATTTTGTATATAATTTTTCTGTTCACTTGAGAAACAAATCAGGATTTTTTTTCATGGTTAATATTGAGCTTGCTTGTGTTATTGGCATTATTCTGTCTTGCTTTTTTGGTAAATGTGGGAAATGTTAACAAAGAAAAGACAAAGTATTTGTTTAAAGTCCAACATACCTGATTATGTTTTAATGTGAAATAATGTGCTCAGTTATATTTGTCTGTTATAAGCATAAGGTGTATTTTTTCCAAAGCAGGGTTTTAACCAGGCGAGTATTGAACTGTCAATGTAACCTCTACTAAGGATTGTCTAGATGTATTTATTACACTGGTTTGGGGTGTTTAGATGGAGGTTACACTGGATTTGATGGTTTTGTTTTTGGTTTTTTTTTTGGCAGAGGGCATTGATGCTTTTGTTATTGTTGTTTTGCACTCTTAATTCTTCCTCCTTTTACTTCTCAGGACAGTTCCTCGGTCATCCAGTTTGTCACAAGGGCAAGGCTGAGGGTGGACCATGACCTCAGAGTTGTTGAGGTGCCCAGTGGGAGCCAGGAAGAAAAACCAGTAAGTAAATAAATGTGAAGAGGGCCAGAGATCACTGAGAGCTCTATACAAACTAGAATTTGTGGCTGGGCTTGGGCTGAGCCAGCCCTTGAGAGCACCCAGACTTTGTTTGACTAGACTAACAGTGCTGTGGACTGTGCTGCCATGGTTTTGCTCTCTGTGATAGCCAGGTCATCAGAGTGAATGATGTTATGTGGAACCAGAGGGGTATGTGTTGTACTAGCTAAGAGTTTCGTACCCTCGAGGTATTCATGCAAAAAATAATTTTAGCTTCCTAGTTTAGCATTAATGTTTGCTTTAATTCAGATTTTCCTTGAAAACCTAGCAGAGACTGTAAATCCAGTGATGTCTTTTCACATGTGCCAGAATTAAATATTTAGAAGTCTTAATGATATTTTGGGAGCTGTGGAAATAGACAAGAATGTCTAAACTTTCAGAGATTGATTTAACTGTTCCATTGTGCTGAGCTGGTGAAAATCAAGTATGAGCTGATAACACATTTTGTGTTGATCTGCATGAGGCTGGATTGAATATTGAAGGTGAAATATTAAAGTTCAAGGTGAATTTGCTTTATAGTTTTGGCTGTAAGTAAAACTGTTTACTGGCCGATCTGCTGGAAAAGGAGGGGGTAGTGGCTTTGGTTTCCTACTACCAAGTTGCCTAATACTTATACCAGAAAATTGACCATGAGGACACACCCAAATTCACCTTAATTTTTGCCTAGAGAAATGTTAAAGTTTCATTTCTTATTCATCCCTCTCACATGAGTATCAGAGGTAATCTTCTTTCTGTCTATTTTCAGAACATGATTTAGATCCTTACTCTCAGTTATCCGTCTCTCTCCAGTGAATGTCATCACCAGCAGCCTATGTAACCACTGTCTTATTGCCTCCATTAAAGTGAGTGACACTGACATCTGGCCAAATTAAGCCTGCATCTCCTTACTACTTTAAGTCTGAAAGTAGAGGCACCGCTATAATGTTCATCTTCTCCACCATCGTGTTAAGGAAACTTCCCAGTCTGACCATTCATGAAACTCTCTTGCAGATGCACTCCCAACACCAGTCTGTCACTGCTGGGACTGAAGCCCCTTCACACTGGGTAGCTCCAGTTAAGCCAACAAGTGCCCCTCTTGACTCCTTACAAACTCCACTCAAACATGGTCAGACCAGGTTTCCTTACCAGTTCAACCCCAGGTTTCCCATAGCAGAGTCTCAGATGTCCAGTTCCATCAAACCATTTATTCAGGGTGCAGTAACACAGAAGCAGCCTAAGCTGGGTCCCGAAGAGGAGGATGCCCAACCAAGGAACCCCTGGGCTTCAATACCCTCACAGTCCGAGCTGCATGCAAGTCTCCCTCTTCCTCCTGAGTTCTCTGCTCCTGCTGTGTCTCCCAGTGTTCGTCCACCTGATTGGCTCCACTGGTCTTCCTGCCTTCTGTAACCCAAAAGGCTGACAGTTCACTGCTCCTGCTGTGTCTCTCAGTGTCCATTCACCTGGCTGGCACTACCCATCTTCCTACACGTCATTAACTACAGGGTTCATGCCCTCTCATCTCAGGCTCCCACTCAGATCTCAATCCACAGTTCAATCTGCAGCTTGCAAACTGAGCTACCTGCACCAGATGTATTCCTCAACAATCATGTCTGTAACCCTAATTTTGACTTTCTATTTTATTATACCTGTCAGAAAAAGCAATTATTTTCTAGGACAGGACCTCATCTTTCCCCTTCTGTTTTATTTTCTTTGTCAGATTTCTGGACCATTTTAATGTGCATAAAAGAATAGGCTTGACAGCTGCATAGAAAAACATAGCTAACCTTCACTGGGAATGAACCTTATAAGTGACCTGCAGCCCTGATTTGTTAATATATTGCTTGATCTGTCTATACTTCTGCAGTTTGCACAGAGAAAATCTTGCAATTGTGTGGCAAAATTTCATTAATGACTGAAGTAACACCTGACTGTGATTCCTACACCCCAAGTGAAATGGAAGGAGCTAGGATCTCTATGCCAAATATTTTTCACCTGCAAAGGTTTTTAGAGTCTCTCACAATGATGAGCACAATGTAAAATGTGTGAGATTACTGTTATTTAATGTTCAAAATTTGGAAATGCTTTTATCTAGGAATGCAAGCTCTGCTGTATTTCATTGTTATCTAATGCTTGGAGGGAAAAAAAAGGAAAACAAATTAAAAAAAAAAAGAAATTACTCTTTTCCTGTTCCGAGAAAGCCTTTCATCAAGTCTTGAGCTGCATCAATTACAAAGTGCACTGTGTGTGCTGGGAAGCTGTATTAATCTTGAAACAGGAGACTGTTTCTAGGTCCTGGGAAATCCTAGCTGTAAAAGAGCATGCTTGACATATTGTAGCCATGTAACATCAGTTTTTGGTTTCAAGTCTTTTCTCAAATGAGTGCAATTTGCTCTCTCTTTATGCTATTTCCATATGTCTGTTGGCTTTGCTGTTGCTGTATGTTTTGCATAGGGTCATGTTCAGGCAAAAATTTAAGACGTGGTTTGGCTTAAGGTATTCGTTTTTCCCTGTTTTCTTCTTGTGGAATGCAGAAAGGAATAGTACTTGTTGCAAGCCACAACTATTCAGCTGGAAATATAGACAGGAGAAAGAAAACGTCTTTGTTCATGTTCCTCTTTTCCTTTTTAAAGTTCATCCTGTACTCTTCATTGACCGTGGACTGCTGTACCATATCCATTTGGATAGCAGCTCCTTCTGAACAGTTGTGCTTGAGTCTGTTCATGGCAGTGTTCCCTAACACTGAAAACCATTTTCTTAGACACTTTATCATAGTAAAGTTGAGCAGGCCTTTTTACTCTCTATGGCTAAATGTAGAATTATATTAGCATGTTTAAATAGTTCTTTAAAACCAGGTGTTATTACTTCACTGGGAACTTTTGCAATCTAGTGTGTAATACTGGAGTGCAAACTTTCTGTAAAGAAGACAAATTGAAGACTGATATTTGTGACTTCAGTATAAGAAGTACCAGTGGATCACCTGTATAAACACCAGCTTTGTCAGAAGCTCAAGTAGACAATTCATAAGGGAGATGCAAAAGCGTATGTAAAGATCTCTAAGCTGTCTTTGAAGTGAACCCATTTTTTAAAAAAAAGATTCATTTATGCAGTTCTCAGAAGTAATGTCTCTGGATTTGTATATAATTTTATGTGATTTGGAATTGTGTTTTGTGTCTCTGATTTCAATAAGCTGTTTGAACTCTTGTATTGGACAAATCACATTAAGAAAGTGAGCAGAGTTTGAATTTGGCTTTGTCATGACAGTGGTATTGACATAAGTATATTGGCTGAAACTGATGGCGTGGTATTTTCAGAAGGCATAGTTAATTTTATTCAGCATATGTGTGTTTCCATGAAGGTTTGGCTCCCATCTCCTCTGCATGTGAGGCCAAACCAACAGTAAGCTCCATGAGACCACAGTAGTCAAATACCAGATCCAGGGATCCACATTCTGGGCTCACTGCTTGTGTGCAGGAGGAGAAGGATCACTCTTAAGGAGCAAAATGACTTCCTATGCAATGTGGAATGGAGAACTGGCTGGATTGTCCTACTGCAACACCATCTGAATGTCTCTGATTCTTCTTGTCTTGGAAGTGAGGGCATGCAAAGTTGAATGCATGAAAAGGCAAGCCCAGATAAAACACATGCAGCTCCTGCAATGTAGTGCCCTGTAGAGCTTAAGGCTGCTGTATACCTGTCTGGTGTGCTAGCTCAGTGCAGGTATGCTCCATGAAACCTTTGAACATTTCCTGCCATCTGGGTAGTGTCTGCTTTTCTCTCATTTTCAGCTCAGGCATCCCAGGTTTAATGCAACACAGACAAGTGGTTGTCCTCCATGGATATCTTTTTCCCTTGGGATTTAGGTTTATGTTTGCAATGACAAACAAATCTTTTTGGAGAAGGATAGCAGCAAGAAGAAAAACTTATAAAAATTAATTATATGGTTGTGAGGACCTGCAAGGTACCTTTATATGCAAAGAGATTTAAATGCATATTCACATGGCTAAGCTTTAGCTGTCTGCCTGCAGCGTGGAGGACTTTGGCCTGTTCTCTGTGTTTGTTGGAAGGAGCAGCAGCAGTCTGTGGTACTGGACAGTGCTCATGATGTCCCAGCCTTTTTTTAATACATTTAGGAATGCTTCTCCTCAGTAATCCACCACCAACCTCTCTTGTTTTTCAGAAACACTCAGCATTTTTAAGGCAGCAGTTCTCTCCAGCTTTGTTTTTGGATGCCTGGCTGGAGCTTCCTCCAGCAGCTTTGCAGCCTCATGTCAGTGGGTTATTTGCTGCTTGATTGTTTTCACCATGTTTCGGTCTTTCATTTCATTGTTTTACCTTTCCATCTGCTATTGTAACATTCCTTTTACAGATTTTCTTGTCTTTACAGTGCAGTCTGGCAGGTAGAAACGCACACTTGGGTAAAGGAACAGAACAATACACAATAACAATAAAATACAGTTAATTTCCCAAGGATAGAGACAAGCAGGTTGCAAGGACACCTCAGGTTTGCATTTTTCAAGAACTTGCAATGCTTTTCGTAGCATATCTAAATAAATAAAAAATAAAAGAGTTGCATATGCATATATTTACAGATGTATAGGTGGATGGTGTCTTTACTGCTGAAGTCCCCCCAGGCATAACAGCACTTAAATGGAAAAGTGTGACAGCAGTGCAGTGTGGTTTGAAAGACCAGAAATATTTTGGGTGGTAATAGAGAAATAAAATAGCTTTTCTTGTGTAAGTCATGGTGCTGTGGTTCATGGTGCAAGTGCATAAAATTCATTTAGTGTTCATAAGCAAAAAGAAAGAAATATTATGTTTTTCTGACCAGATTTTGCTGAAGTATGTTTCTTGTCTTTCTGAGTCCCAATACAGTAGCGTGTATCTATTCTGGAAAGGGCTTTGGTACAGTATGAACTTCAAAGCTTTTCAAAAATTCCTGCTCAGTTAACTTCTTAACTTCTTGCTTGTATGCTTTTCTGAAAAAGGCTGTTTTAAAAGCACTAAAAAAAACTCTGATTCTTTTTAGTTTGTTAACCAAGATACAGCCTCTTGGGCATTCCTACATTCAGATCCCACATGTACAATGTGAAATGAAAAAGATAAATATGAAACTAAAACTCCTCACACATCATCAAGAGAAGTTTTTTTCATGGCCTTTCCCTGACATTTCATCAGAGTCTGAAAACAAACCTCTAATCCACTCCGTATTTTATCACCATTGCATGTGCTTCATGTGAGCCAGACGGCTGCTGCCCCTACCGCCCTCTCTGGGATGCTTTCCTAACCCAACCCCCTTATCTTCTGCATCAGTTACTCTTATCACTCCTGTCTTCTTGATTGGTTGTGGCTACTTGAGCTGGGATTGCCATGTGTTCCCCAAGGTGTTGACCATCCCGTCAGGGCTGTGCTGTTGGGATGGAGGAGATGAGGAATTCAAAGTTTGCTCAAGATCAGCTTTCAGAGCCTGCACAATGGCCAGTGGGTCAAGTGGTGGGTGATGGATGGTGTGCCTGTCTTTAGTACCATCACCCTCTGCCTCCAGACTTCCCCCCAGGGATGACTTCCTTCCCTGGCCTCCCACCACTGACTGTACTGGCTTCTTTCAGATACTCCAGACATGCAATGTACACTGACTGTCTACTCAGTCTGATTTGACAGGGTGTGTCGGGAGTTAAAACTGTTGACCCTTCAGTCTGTGTTTTTGGCAATGCCACCTGTGAAAAGATTTATCCTTTTCCTGCCAAGTTCTAGGAAACAAAAGCTGATAGAGTGAAGGCTTCATCCTTGAAGACAGACTTTGCGTAAACTAAAGTTACTTGAGTCTCTCCTGTTGGTTGACAGCCTTTGGAGGAGAGCTGAGGGGGGGATAGCAAGGAGGAAGAGAGAGAGAGCACCAGGGTCTGCAACCTCTTCCTGGAGGGTGGTAGCCTCACCTCCCCAGCCAGAGGTCTCCATCAGGCTCAGGTGAGAGGTCTCGTGCTCCTTGATTTTGGTGGTTCTTTCCCCCAAAAGACAGCGGGGACACATGCTGTCTGCCAAAGCCAAGAAGATGTA